>NC_138184.1:194121188-195376188 GCF_964194105.1 Spermophilus citellus | reverse complement strand
TATGGGACTTTGTAAGCATTTCTATAAGTGACTGAAAATCTTTTATGGAAACAACAGCATTTTCATCAAGGTAGGGCAAAATTAAGATAAAGGCATTTTTAATTTTATGTAGGAAAAAGTTCTAAAAACTGTAACATAGTGTGTCCTCTTTCCATAAGTTTTACATAAATTTAATTTTGAAATCTTTGAATTTGAGACAGAAATTATACAGGAATTTTAATTATACACAAATTATAAAATCCTGTATCTCTAGAATATTTCTAATTTTTAAATCAAGTTTATTTTTTCAAGTTACAGCTATCTCTTACTTCTGTAGTGAGTTCTTAGTGCTTACTGATGGGTCACATATAATTTTTTGGTCATAAGATTTAACAAATAACTTGTATCAGAATAAATCTTCCAGGATGCCTAATTAGTAACATCAGATTAAAAACAATCTATTTTAAGACTTTGGAAGATTTACCAAATCACAGAGGACTTGATAATCTGAAAGATTATATTTATAAATAAATAAAATAAATATAGAAGTATTAAAATTAAAAAAAACACATCTGAACATGTGCATGTTTGTGTGAAATAGTGATATTTAAATCCTGAATTATAGATAATTATATTAAATATAAATGGACTAAATAATTCTTTTACAGAAAAAAATATTACCAGAATAAAGCCATGAGTTCAAATCATTTATATTTTGATTATAAGAGGGAGAACTGAAATTTAAAGTCATGGAAATACTGACAGCTAAATGCTGTAAAAGATGCTAATCAAAAGTTGCACAGTTATAATAGCATACAAAGTACATTGTTAAGCGAAAAAACATCCTAAGGATAAAGATAGGGATAGTTTACAATAAAAAGGGTTAATATTAAGGGAAGACATGATTGTGTATCACATGATTCTATATCCATATGCATCTAATAACAATTTCAAAACTTGTGAAACAATAATGTATTCTACAGGGAGAAATAACTAAATTCAAATAGAATGAAATTTGTACTTTTCTAAATAAAGTATAGAACAGGCAGACAGAAAATAAGTACAAAGAAGAGTTGAAGAATGCAATAAGTAACTATATATACCTATATGCACACACATACATAAATGCATACAAAAATATACATACATATGTATTATATGGGAAACAATGACAGACCACACAATCTTCTCAAATGCACACAGACCATTTGCCAAAATTGACCATATGCTGCTGCATAAAACAAGCTTTAACAAATGTCTGGGAATTGAAATGTTACAGATTGTGATTTTTTTGAAAGTAAATTTATTTAAGCTGTTAAGCTAGAAATCAACAAAAGACAAAGTTAAATTAAAATTAAGTAATATTCTTCTAAAAACTATTGGTTGAAGAAATAAATCACACTGGAATTTATAAAATATTTTAATCAAAAGATAATAGAAAGTGCCATTTTAAAACATGGAGCATATAGCAAATCTATGCTTAGAAACAGGATTAAAATAAATATTGATCTCAATAAGTTAGGAAAAATAGCACATTAAATCTAAAGAAATTACAAGGAATATAATAATGATAGTGGCAAATATTAATGATATAGTTAGTAGGCACACAGTAGAGAGGATTAACAAAGACAATAAATAGGGCTTTACAAAGATTAATAAACTTAATAAGCTTCTAGAAAGATGTACAAACTGAGAGAGAGAGACGGAGAGGGAGAGAAGAAGGAAGTATATATCATCAATATTAGATATGAGAAAATTGATATTCTACAGCCTTTCAAAGGTTAATAAGAATACCATGATCAACTGTGTGCTATTAAATTAGAAAGTATGGGGATAATGAGCAAAACTCTTAGAAAAATAATTAATCAAGACTAAAAAATTATGAAACAAAAACCTATTTAGAAAGTTTAAGCATAATTTAAAAGTTTCTGACAAAGAAAACACTTGGACTCAGGAAGTCTTACTAGTAAAATATACTTCCATCAATTTTTAGGAATAAATATCAGTTCTGTACAAATTTGTTTGAGTCAGCTTTTTTGCCACTGTGACCAAAAGACCTGAAAAGACAATGTTTAGAAGAAGAAAAGTTTATTTAAGGCTCACAGTTTCAAAGGTCTCAGTCTACAGCTAACTCCGTTGCTCTGAGCCCAAGATGAAGCAGAACACTATGACAGAAGGGTATAGAAAGCAGCTCAGAACATGGTTACTAGGAAGCAGAGAGACTTCTGGTAACCAAGGGCAAATTATATACTACAAATTCACATCTTTGGTGACCTATCTTCTCCAAGCACACTTGACTTACCTATAGTTACTACCCAGTTAATGCATATCAGTGGATTAATGCATGGATTAGGTTAAAGCTCTCATATCCCACTCATATACCTCTAAACTTTCTTGCTTTCTCTTACACATGAACTTTTGGAGGACACCATGTATTCACACACTAACAAAATTCTTCCAAGAATAGGGGGAAAACAAAACAGCAATGTATCAGCAAAACTGTGATAATAAAATCTGACATGGACCTTATAAGAAAGAAAAATTACAAACCAAATTCTTCATGAACATGTATGTAAAATCCTTAGCACAATATCAGCAATTTGAATCTAATGGCATATGGAAAGGATATTATATTAGTAATGTAAACTTTTTATGATGAGTTTGATTCAGCATATTAAGAGAAGATTAAAAATATACGTTAAGAACATCCTTAATCTCATAAAGGGTAGATACATAAAAACTAAAACAAACATTTTCTTTAATTGTGAAATCTTGACAATTTTTACCATAAGATAGGGAAAAGACATTACATGTAAATCTAAATTCAATAACATTGAAGGATCTATTAGTATATTCTCGGATAGGAAGTCTTCATATTAAATTGATTTATAAATTAATGCAACCCTAATCAAAATCTTAGCAGGAGGTTTTCTATTTTGGGGGGGAATTTACAAGATTATTCTAGAACTTATATGGTGTAACAAATGTCTGAAATAGCTAATAGAAACTTGAAGATAAAGATCAAAGGTGGAAGATTTATACTACATAATACCAAGACTCATCATAAGATATGTTAATCAAAAATAGTATGTAAGTCTTATATAGTGAGAAAAAAAGAGCCAAGTGGAAGATGCAATTACATTCATGGGTTACAACTGCACAATCATCAGAATGACATAAACTAAATGATTTTTACTACTTGGATTTTCCAAGTTTTGGGGGCAACTGAAACTCTCATACATTGCAGGTGGGAATACAAATTTTAGAGAATAGCATCTGGTAAACCAGAACCTAGAAATTCTCTGACTATCATCTCTGATAATGTAACCTTCAGAAATGCATATACATGAAGGATTCATAATAATAGACAAACTTTAATCTCCACAGTATTCCTCAAAGGTAGAATGGATAAAGACTACTCTTGTGATATGGAAGTAAAAAGGAATACTTTATAGCTATAAATATGAATAAATTATCTCTACATGCAATAGTAAGGACAAATGCCACAAGCATAATGTTAGTGAAAGAAATATGACACAAAATTAACAAACTGTACTTTATGGTCTGGATCAGGAATATCCCCTGGTCCCATGTGTACAGAGGTGGGGCTATGGGAAATGATCAGATCATGTGGGCTCTGACCTTATCAGTGGATTGATCCATTGATGGCTGAATGGTCTATTGGAAGAGGGAACCTACTTGGAGGAAGTAGGTTACTGGTGGTGTGCCCTGGAAATTGACTTGTCTCTGGCCCCTTCTCTCTCTCTCTTTCTCTCTCTCTCTCTCTCTTTGCTTCCTAGATGCCATGAATTGAGCAGCTTTTCTCTGCCATGCCCTTCTGCCATGATGCTCTACTTCACTTTAGCCACACTGAAATGGAGTCTGACAACCATGGACTGGAACCTCTCAAGCCATGAACCAAGTTCTAAGTTTCTTGTCAGGTACTTTAGTCACAGCAACAAAAAACTAAAACAATCAATCACCTTGAATATATCACATAGTTTAAGCTTTGGCATCTAAAAAATACCTTTATAGTAATACATAATATGCATCAATTAACCTGAATAGTGCCCTCCCTCTTTGCTAGAAGGTTTTTTTTTTTTTTTTTTTTTTTTTTTTTTTTGTGTGTGTGTGTGTGTGTGTGTGTGTGCAGGTGTTTTTTAAAGAGTAAATCGAGAATGCTTCCAGGATGGCCTATGGCCAACAGATGGGGTGGTTGCTATAGTTCTGCTTTTCCTCACCTGCAAAACGCAAATTTTAAAAAATATAAAGTGATTTTACATACAATTCATAATTACCTTGATGTATAATCCTTGGTCTATCCCGGTTAGATCTTAGGCATGCCAAAATATAGCAAAAATAAACTAATTTCTCTACACTGAAGATTCTATCAGAAAACTCACTTATTTCATTTGTGCCAAAAGCAAGGATCGTCACAGCCCTCCCTCCTTTGCCTTTTAGATGACACAGAACACCTGGTTGCCAATTGCTAGCTGATGATAATTAGCTTTCAATTATCACCAGTTACATTTTCACCTGTTCAATTTGCAAATTCTGAATTTTTGGCTTGTCCTATTAACAAGTTATGATCTTTTCTGTCTTAGATACACCTGACAATGTGAAGTGGGGAATAATTCCTTCACTGAGGAATTCCCCGTTCATCTGCCATGCTGTCCAAGTCAATCCATCTGGTGTTAGATGGGGACATGCTCCACAAAAATACACTTGGAGAAACCCAGATTGTTAGTCTCATGTTTCCAGGCTGTCCTGTTTTCCTGGAAGTGTTTTGATGAGTTTTCTCACTTTATTGAAAAACAGCCAAATAGTCCTTTGTTTCTGTAAAGAGGCATTCTTAAGAGTTAGCCAAAATAATAGCCAGAAGATATAACACATGGGAAAACTTTTAACGATGAAGGTTTTGTAATAAAATTTAATAATGGATTAAAATCTAGTAACCCAGTGTCTAGTGTATTAATCAGTTTTTTTTTTTTGGTAACTATGACTGAAATATGTGAAAAAATCAACTTAGAGGAGGAAAAATTTATTTTTAATCACAGTTTCAGACTTCTTAGTCTTTAGTTGCTTGGTCCATTGATTTTTTTGCTTGGGCTGAGGCAGAATATTATGCTAGAAGAATATGGCAGAGGAAACTGCTAACCTTATGATAGCCAGAAAGCAGAAAGATAGCAGCTGAGGTGCCAGGAACAAAACATAAACCCCAAAAGTATGCCAGCAGTGACCTACTTCCTCCAACCACATGCTTCCTGTCTACAATTACTCCCCAGTTAGGCTGTTCAAATTATTAATCAATCAAAATGATTAATCTATGATTAGGTTTATAGCTCTCATAATCTGATCATTTTATACTTGAACACTCCTGCATTAACACAAGAATTTGGGGAGAACACCTCATATCCAAACCATTACATTCCACCCTACCCAACAAAAATACATGTGCATCCTACAATGCAAAACACATTTAGTTCATCTCCAACCATCCCCATTGTCTGGATAGTTTTAGCATTGCCCCAAAGTCCAAGGCAAATATCTCCTCTGAGACTCAAGGAAAACTCTTGGCTGAGAGCTTCATTAAAGATCAAAAGTAGGCTGGGCATACTGGCCTGTAATCCCAGCAGTTCCCAAGCCTGAGCAAAAGTGAGATGCTAAACAACTCAGTGAGACCCTGTCTCTAAATAAAATACAAAATAGGGCTGGGAATGTGGCTCAGTAATCAAGTGCCCTTGAGTTCAATCCATGGTAACCCACCCTCCCAAAAATAAAGATCAAAAGTAAGTCACATATATCCAATATGGCACAAATAAACATGCGGATTCAAAAGGGGACAAACAGGGTCGTAAAAAGAAGGGATATGCCCAAAGCAAGACCCGAAATCCTGCTAAGAAAACATATCCTGTAGCATGTCTGGCATTTGGAGCCGTGGCAAGATATGATCTCCAAAAGGCTTATGCAGCCCTATGTCTTAGTCCTTCCCTGTTGCAGCTCACATCATCTCTCTCTTAGGCTGGCTCTGTCTGCAGTTGGCAGCTTTCTTTGGCAGATATTCTGCTTTACTGACATCTCTTCATCTTGGAAGTCTCCAAGTCTGCAGCTTTCACTTTCTTCTCAACAGCTTCACATACTGCTTCAGGGGCTGCCCACAGGGATTCTGAACCTAGTATAGTTTTCCTGTCCCCACAGGTCTTTCTTAGAAATTCTGGTGGAAGCCTCCATGACCTCCTAACTCCAGTATCCTGTATTCCTAAAGAGTGGGTGTTATGGATTTCATCAAGGTCTGACTTCAACTTGAGCAATAACTGGGCCTCCTTGGACCATGATGAAGTAGTTTCCTAGTGTCTGGACAACTGAGCATGATAAAAGCAATCCTGGGCAAAGAAATTTCTAGACACCCCGGTGTGAGCCGGTTGCCCCCATGGTCTCTTCTCAAATGAGTTTTCACTTTTAAAGCCTTTCAGCTCCCATGGGTATAGTATTGCTAATTTCTGAGATGCCTTCAAGGCATCTTTCCTATTGTCCTTGTTGGAAGTACTTGTTTTTTCTTTAATTGCGCTGATCTCTTCAGCAACCACACTCTCCTTGACCTCTGTTTTAATTGTACTTTTTTTTCCCCTAAACTGCAACTTTTACAAATCTTTCTTCTCTGCTTTCTGCTCCAGATTCTCATAGCAAACCTACTTAAAAGCTTTGAGCAATACCCATGCACATCCTGATCACTGCAACGTTGAAATTTCATTTGCCAGCTTAATTAGTCCATCATTTTAAAATTCAGTCTCAAAGTTGCAGGATATGGGCAACAGATAAGTTATAATGGAATGTTACATATTATAACACTAGGCACAAACCATACCACAGCATGGGATAGTATTAAATTTAGTATTAAGTGAACACATCATATTGATTTATGCCTTAAAAGAAAATTGGATATAGTTCTTATGTTAAAAAAATTCAAAATTGGAACAACAAAATGTAACAAAATTATTAACTTGCATCATATATTTTCTACCATTTTCTATTTAAAAATCATTGTTTAAATTATAAAATAACAATAATGAAACCATGACATTGAAAGCTTCAAAGAGGAAAAATCTATAGCATCTTTTTCTAAATTTGTATCTAAGTTTGTATAACGTCTTATTTTTACTCAAATCTATTTCCTATCATTTTAGCCATAGTGTAAAATAATTCTTTTGTTTTTATTTATAATATATTTAATTTTCTATGTTTCCACAATTTTCATTTTTTAAAGATGCAGATAACATTGCTAAAATGATGTATTAAAATTTACTACAGCCTGGGAGGTAGAGACTGGAGGATCACATGTTCAAAGCCAGCCTCACCAACAGTGAGGTGCTAAGCAACTCAATGAGAACCTGTCTCTAAGTAAAATACAAAATAGGGCTGGGGATATGGCTCAGTGATCAAGTGCCCCAAAATTCAATCTCTTTATCCTATTCCCGACTCCCCACCACCCCCCACCCCCCGCAAAAAGAAGGAATTTACTAAATCACTTAGTTATTTGGGAGTATTTGTTTCTTAAAGCATGCACAATGCTGCAATAGACATTCTTCTGTTTTTGAACTTGAACCAATTCTTATATACCTTAACAGATTGCTGAATTAGCTTTGCAAATATTGTTTATCAACTTATGTTTTTAATTACACAACTTGGGTATATATCTAAGATGATATATACCCAACTAATTCCTTTTACATATAATTTGTCAGCAAGGATATGTGTTTATCTTTCATTTTACAAATAAAATCATGCTTGCTAAAGAAGACTTACAAAATTAGGAAAATATGGTTAAAAGAAAAAGAAACAAAAATTACTAAATTCTGTGACCCAGAAAATCCTTTAACATTCTGGAATTCATTTTCTTCCAGATTTTTAGAGGGAATTGTTTTTTAAAAAACCCATTTTAATGTTGATATTTTATAATAATTATCCAGACCCAGTTTATAATATAATCTTCTTAATTGCATTTTGAATTTCTTTTAGGTATAAGTATAGTCCTATATTTATTTCAGAACTAAACAGGGCAAATGATAATGTGTCATTAGAAAGATATTCAAGTACTTGAAAAAATGGATAAGTCCATTGTTTTTCTTGAAGGAGGCATTCACATTTTAAAGTCCAATCTATTGGGACTGAAATATTATTTTAATATTTTATGTTTCTGCTATTTCCAAAGTATGATTTTTTAAAATATAGCTATTCATTCATTCAAGGGGAAATAATTGTGCGGTAAGCAAAACACAAAGGAGGACACAGTTATTTTACGTGGATGGGCCATCGACTAATTAAAAAAGGCTTCTTTGAAAGAATAAAACTTGGTTTGAATATTAAAATGTATTCAACAAATGATAAACAGATGCTCACTAGGATTGGGCATACAAGAAGAGGAAAAGTATTTTAGGAAGAAGATACAATGACCAAAGTTTCTACTGTCACCAAATGACACAATGACCAAATACTTTATCACTGACAGTAGCTTAATGGGGGGAAAGTCATGTTGAGAGATGAACCTGGAGAATTAGTCAGAGCAGAGAAGAGGTATGTGCCAAGCTAAAGGTATTACCAAAGCAAGTGCTGACTTTGTGATAGGAAAATACTTAAGTGCATGCAATTATGTAAGTTATACATTTATTATATCAAAGCCCAAAATTCCCTTAGTTCCAGAAAACATGTTTCAGGTAACTTCTCAGTATAATCAATTGTCTCTGGAAAGTGCTTCTTAAATACCAAATTAGCTTACTTTTGTTTCACATACATGTTACCAAACTAAGCAATAAAAACAGCATGCTTCATGAACATCTCCCTCTTTTGGTAAATACATGAAAAGGCAGTTTTTTTCTCCCTTCGTCTAAACTAGAAATTAACCCTCAAGTTTCTAAACACCATTAAATACGAACATATCTCTTAAAATATCATGTTCTACTTATGCAAACATGTATACTAAATGACAATTTATTCTCATATGAACCCTTTTGCCTTGAAACTTATACTCTGATTTTTAAAAAGCCTATAAATATTTAAAAATAAAAAAGAAAGTAAATTATATTATTTAGGGATAATATTTAAATTGAGCCTCTATGGATGGTCAGAAACCAAAAATGTAAGCAACACACACTTGGCAATTTCAGTTTAGATCTGTCAAATCAAACAATGTGGCTTTGAGCATATGTCAAATATATACAATTGACATCCTTTTTACAAACAATCAGCACAAATCTGAGTCCAAAAGTACAAAAGGAATTCAGTGCATTATTTGGTACTTAAGAGGTTTTTTTTTTTTTTTTTTTTTTTTTTCTGAAACATCTGTAGGTCCTTCAATTAAGAAATGGCTCATTCTAATTCATTTGCTTGAAAATGTGGCAGGTAAGAATTCTACTTTCTCACCCTGACTTCTGCTGCAAATCAGTATAGGATGTAGAAGAATTTACAGAAATTCTTAAATTCTTTAAAGTAGTTTTTATTGTGTTCCTAAGAAAATTTGATTGTAATTGATTTGATTACTTAATTCTCATTCTATATTTTCCTCTGGTTTTAGGTGTTTATTCTCATTGCAATATTTTGGTCTCTGGATTTTTATGCATTAGTATATTGCTGAAGTTTTCTTCTTAAAATACTAAAAAATGTAATCAACAGGAAAGAGATTATGGAAACTTTAAAAACATGACACATTCCACTGAAATTCCTATCTCTGGATAGTCAGTGGCTTGCATTGATAAGCCACTTATGTATGTTCTGCTGACTTCAGGGTTCACTGATTCTATGAATTGTATTTGTGATATGGCACATATTACACAGAAATTATACTTTTAACTAATCTCTGACTTGATCTAAGAAAAATGTGAATATATGTTTATTTGGTGTGTCCATGGGAGAAGGGAAAATCAGGAACTTCTAATTTCGCCAAGTTGCATATACCAAAAACACTATTGGCAAAACATCCATTTATGACAAAAATTTTCAAAATTAGAAACAGAGGGAAAATATTTAACCATATAAAATATGTTGATGAAAAATTATTTCCCCTTTGTTATGCTTTAGTTATGTGATGTCCCCAAAAGCTCCTGTATGAGACAATGCAAGAATGTTTAGAGGTGAAATGAATATATTATGAGAGCTGTTAATTGGTGGATTAATCCACTTGAATGAACGCATTGGGTTTTAAGTATAGGGAGGTATGGTATGATTGGAGGAATTAGGTCACTGAGGGTGTGGATTTGGGGCTTATATTTGTCTCTGGAGTAGAACTGTCTCTGCTTTCTTGTTGTCATAAACTGAGCGGCTTTGCCACCCTCCTCTGTCCTGATATTCTGTATGAACTTGGGCCTAGAGCAATGGAGTCATCTGACTGAACTTCTGAAATCATGATACAAAATAAAATTTTCTTCCTCTAAGTTATTCTTGTTGGGTCTTTTGGTCAGAGCAATGCAAAAACTTTACCTTTCCTTCCCCATATGGGAAACAAGACAAGGATGCTTGCTGTTCTCACTATAATGCACCATGATACATAATATGTAGTTGACTATATTGGTACAATCAGGCAAGAAAAAGAAACAAAAGAGAAAAGAGTAATACCAGTTGGAATAAAAAGTACATTTCTCTTTATTAAGAGGTGATATAATTCTTCTTGTAGTCAATCTACAGAAAAAGGATAGTCCGCTCATCTAAAACGTGTGTGCACATTGAGACCAACAGTTTTAATGATGTATCACACAGGTGGGTGGGGAATGAAAGGACTTATCACCCATATAATGAAGCCTTGGTGGGCATCAGAGTAGTTTTTGAAGCTGGAATGAAAATAGCTATAGAGAGAAAGTGAAATAGATCATATTGTGGTTTTTATGGGGATTAATGAGTAAAGGTGGTAGAAAGTTGTGAGTATCTACTGACCAAGGACAGAGAATGCTGTATTCCTTGTCAGTTTACTTAGATGTTGGGCAAAAGAGGACAAAAGAGAAATTGGACTTAAAAGCTGTCAGGAGACACTCAAAAAATGAAATCAGAATTTTCACATCAATTATATACATAGAAAATTCCAAGGAAATGTCAGGTGCAGTATGGCACATGCCTTTAATCCATGTGGCTCAAGAGGCTGAAGCAGGAGGATTGAAAGTTCAAAGCCAGCCTCAATAATTTAGTGAGGCCCTAAGCAACTTAGTGAGACCCTATCTCTAAATCAAATATATATATATATTTTTTTTAAAAGAGTCATCGGGATGAAACTTAGTGGTTAAGTGCTCTTCCATTCAATCCCTGGTACTAAAAAACAAACAAACAATCAAACAAACAAACAAATAAATAAATGGAAATCTCAAGGGATTTTCTAGGAATAATCAAAATCAGCAAGGTCACATAAGAAATATCAATATCAAAAAGCCAATCACGCTTCTACATGATAAAAAGAAATAGGAAATTAAGTTTTAATATATGTTCTTATAAAAGTCTCCAAAAATCACAAAATACTTATTGATTATTTTAAGTATATTGGATAAATCCTGTATATTTTAAATTATAAAGCTATCAGGAGAAATTAAAAAGAACTATTTGTGTAAATAAGGAGATATATTATGATCAATGATTAAAAGATGATAATATCATCAGAAAGATGATAATTATCCACAAACTGATCTACAGATTTAATATAAGCCCAAACTTGTTTCATTTGTGCTTTACAAAACAAAACAAAACTGAGACTGGGAAACGTATGAAGAAGACAAATTTATTTCAGCAAGTTTGGTGATGACTGCATCCTCCAGAGGAGAAGAATTCTTTGTTCTCACATGGCAGGTACCAGAGGGCAAACTAGCCTACCAAGCACTTGTATGATGCCTCTTTTACATGGGTCTTACTTCCATGAAGGATTCTGACTTTAATGGTTCCACTTCTATCAAATTGGCAACACCTGAGTTTTTAAGAGGACAGACTCAAACCATAGCAGGATCACAGGATGCTTAAAAAAAATAATATTTATATTTTATTTGCTGTTGGACACAATACATTTATTTTATTTATTTATTTTTATGTAGTGCTGAGGATTGAACCCAGGGCCTCAAATGTGCTAGGCTAAAACCCCAGCGGCCCAGTATGCTTTTATTAAAAAAGAAAAAAAAGAAAAGAAAAGAAAAACATTGAGCCAATTTTAAAATTTATGTGGAAAAGGCAAAGGATTCAGATTATCCAAAATAGTTTTAATCAAGAACAGATTTGGAGGACTCATGCTTTCAGATTTCAAGACTTAGTGTAAAAATGTAATAATCAACACAGGTTGGCTTGATATTATACTAAGCACAACACTGAAATAGAATGATTTGCATTTCTCTGACTGCTAGAGATGGTGAGCATTTTTTCATGTACTTGTTGATTGATTGTATGTCCTCCTCTGAGAAGTGTCTGTTCATGTCCTTGGCCCATTTGTTGATTGGGTTATTTGTTATCTTATTGTCTAATTTTTTCAGTTCTTTGTATACTCTGGATATTAGGGCTCTATCTGAAGTGTGAGGAGTAAAAATTTGTTCCCAGGATGTAGGCTCCCTATTTACCTTTCTTATTGTTTCTCTTGCTGAGAAAAAACTTTTAAGTTTAAGTAAGTCCCATTTGTTGATTCTTGTTATTAACTCTTGTGCTATGGGTGTCCTATTAAGGTATTTGGAGCCCGACCCCACAATATGTAGATCGGAGCCAACTTTTTCTTCTATCAGACACAGAGTCTCTTATTTGATATCAAGCTCCTTGATCCATTTTGAGTTAATTTTGTGCATGGTGAGAGAAAGGGATTCAGTTTCATTTTGTTGCATATGGATTTCCAGTTTTCCCAACACCATTTGTTGAAGATGTTATCCTTCCTCCATTGCATGCTTTTAGCCCCTTTATCAAATATAAGATAGTTGTAACTTTGTGGATTAGTCTCTGTGTCCTATATTCTATACCATTGGTCCACCCGCCTGTTTTGGTACCAGTACCATGCTGTTTTTGTCACTATTGCTCTGGAATATAGTTTGAAATCTGGTTTCGCTATACCGCCTGATTCATACTTCCTGCTTAGAATTGCTTTTGCTATTCTGGGTCTTTTATTTTTCCATATGAATTTTATGATTGCTTTATCTATTTCTACAAGAAATGCCGTTGGGATTTTGATTGGCATTGCATTAAACCTATAGAGAACTTTTGGTAATATCGCCATTTTGATGATGTTAGTTCTGCCTATCCATGAACAGGGTCTATTTTTCCATCTTCTAAGATCTTCTTCTACTTCTCTCTTTAGGGTTCTGTAGTTTTCATTGTATAAATCTTTCACCTCTTTTGTTAGGTTGATTCCCAAGTATTTTTTTTTTTTGAGGATATTGTGAATGGAGTGTTTTTCCTCATTTCTGTTTCAGAAGTTTTGTCGCTGATATACAGAAATGCCTTTGATTTATGTGTGTTGATTTTATATCCTGCCACTTTGCTGAATTCATTTATTAGTTCTAGTAGTTTCTTTGTAGATCCTTTTGGGTCTTCTAGGTATAGAATCATGTCGTCCGCAAATAGTGATGATTTAAGTTCTTCTTTTCCTATTTTTATGCCTTTAATTTCTTTTGTCTGTCTAATTGCTCTGGCCAGTGTTTTGAGAACTATATTGAATAGAAGTGGTGAGAGAGGGCATCCCTGTCTTGTACCAGATCTTAGAGGGAATGCCTTCAACTTTTCTCCATTCAGAATGATGCTAGCCTGGGGCTTAGCATAGATAGCTTTTACAATGTCAAGGTAAGTTCCTGTTATCCCTAGTTTTTCTAATGTTTTGAACATAAAGGGATGCTGTACTTTGTCGAATGCTTTTTCTGCATCTATTGAGATGATCATATGGTTCTTATTTTTAAGTCTATTGATGTGGTGAATAACATTTATTGATTTCCGTATATTGAACCATCCTTGCATCCCAGGGATGAATCCTACTTGATCATGGTGCACAATTTTTTTGGTGTGTTTTTGTATTCGATTCGCCAGAATTTTATTGAGGATTTTTGCATCTAGGTTCATTAGAGATATTGGTCTGTAGTTTTCTTTCTTTGAGGTATCTTTGTCTGGTTTAGGAATCAGGGTGATGTTGGCCTCATAGAATTAATTTGGAAGAGCTCCCTCTTTTTCTATTTCCTGAAATAACTTGAAAAGTATTGGTATTAATTCTTCTTTAAAGGTTTTGTAAAACTCCGCTGTATACCCATCCGGTCCTGGGCTTTTCTTGGTTGGTAGTCATTTGATTGCTTCTTCAATTTCATCCATTGATATTGGTCTGTTCAAATTGTGTGTATCCTCCTGACTCAGTCTGGGCAATCATATGACTTAAGAAATTTATCGATGTCTTCACTATCTTCTATTTTATTGGAATATAGGTTTTCAAAATAATTTCTAATTGTCTTCTGTATTTCTGTAGCATCTGTTGTAATATTGCCTTTTTCACCCCGTATGTTAGTAATTTGAGTTCTCTCTCTTCTTCTCTTAGTTAGCATGGCTAAAGGTCTGTCAATCTTATTTATTTTTTCGAAGAACCAACTTTTAGTTTTGTTAATTTTTTCAATAGTTTCTTTTGTTTCAATTTCATTGATTTCCGCTCTGATTTTAATTATTTCTTGCCTTCTGCTACATTTGCTGTTGGTTTGCTCTTCCTTTTCTAGGGCTTTGATATGAAGTGTGAGCTCATTTATTTGTTGGTTTTTTCTTTTTTTGAGGAATGACCACCAGGCGATGAATTTCCCTCTTAAAACTGCTTTCATTGTGTCCCATAGATTCCGATATGTTGTGTCTGTATTTTCATTTATCTCTAAGAACTTTTTTATTTCCTCCTTTATGTCTTCTGTAACCCATTGATCATTCAGTAACATATTGTTCATTTTCCATGTGATGTAGGATTTTTCCTTCCTTCTTTTATCATTGATTTCCAGTTTCATTCCATTATGATCAGATAAAATGCAAGGTATTATCTCCACCCCTTTTTATTTACTGAGGGTTGCCCTATGGCATAATATATGGTCTATTTTTGAGAAGGATCCATGTGCTGCTGAGAAAAAAGTATATCCATTTGATGATTGTTGATATATTCTATATATGTCAGTTAAGTCTAGGTTATTGATTGTGGTATTGAATTCTATAGTTTCTTTATTCATCTTTTGTTTGGAGGATCTGTCCAATGGTGAGAGAGGTGTGTTGAAGTCACCCATAATTATTGTGTTGTGGTCTATTTGATTCTTGAACTTGCGGAGAATTTGTTTTATGAACATCGCAGCACCATTATTTGGTGCATAAATATTGATAATTG
Organism: Spermophilus citellus; assembly: GCF_964194105.1. NCBI lineage: Eukaryota > Metazoa > Chordata > Mammalia > Rodentia > Sciuridae > Spermophilus > Spermophilus citellus. The sequence continues at coordinate 195,360,887 of NC_138184.1, read as the reverse complement.
TTATGTCTTGTTGGTGAATGGTTCCTTTTAACAGTATATAATGTCCTTCCTTATCCCTTTTGATTAACTTAGTCTTGAAGTCAATTTTATTCGATATGAGGATGGCCACCCCTGCTTGCTTACGAGGACCGTGTGCGTGGTATATTTTTTCCCATCCTTTCACTTTCAGCCTGTGTATATCTTTTCCAATCAGATGTATCTCCTGGAGGCAGCATATTGTTGGATTTGTTTTTTTAATCCATGTTACCAGCCTATGTCGCTTTATTGGAGAGTTTAAGCCATTAACATTCAGAGTTACTATTGATATATGGTTTGCACTTCCAGCCATGTTTGATTATTTATCCTTTTTTAAAAAAAATTTAGTTTGTTTCTCCATGATTATCTTTCCCCTCACCCTCTGTCTTTACTGAGGCACTTCCCACTGATGGTTTTGGTTATTGTTTTTCATTTCTTCCTCGTGTAATGTTTTGCTCAAAATGCTTTGCAATGCTGGTTTTCTGGCTGCAAATTCTTTTAACTTTTGTTTATCATGAAAGATTTTTATTTCGTTGTCATACCTGAAGCTTAATTTTGCTGGATACAGAATTCTTGGTTGGCATCCATTGTCTTTCAGTGTTTGAAATACATTGTTCCATGACCTTCTTGCTTTCAGCGTCTGTGATGAAAAATCCATTGTTAACATTATTGGTTTACCCCTGAATGTAATCTGTCTCCTTTCTCTTGTAGCTTTCAATATTTTCTCTTTGTTCTGTATATTGGATGTCTTCATAACAATGTGTCTTGGCATTGGTCTACTGTGATTTTGTGTGCTCAGTATCCTGTATGCATCTTCAATTTGTATATCTGTTTCCTTTTTTATTTCTGGAAAGTTTTCTGTAATTATTTCATTCAGCAGGTTACTCATTCCCTTGGTTTGAATCTCTGTACCTTCTTCTATCCCGATGACTCATAAGTTTGGTTTTTTTATGTTATCCCATAACTCTTGGATGTTTTTCTAGTGATTTTTTACCAGCCTTTCTGAGTTGGCTAGACTCTTTTCAAGATGATATATTTTGTCTTCATTATCTGATGTTCTGGCTTCTACTTGCTCCATTCTGTTAGTGATACTCTCGATTGAGTTTTTAATTTGGTTTATCATTTCCTTCATTTCTAGAATTATTGTTTGATTATTTTTTATAATCTCTATCTCCTGATAAAGATGCTTAACTTCTTCTTTTATCTGTTTATGTAATTTATTCTCAATGTGTTCTTTTGCTGCTTGAATTTGCTGTCTTTTATCCTCTTTAAGGTTCCATTCCATCTGTCTAAGGTGTTCCCTGAGTTCTTTATATGACCATTTTTCTGATGACTCTAGGTTCTCCTGAATATTTAGGCTGTCCTGCATTGTTTGTACTCTTTTTCTTCCTTGCTTTTTCAAGCTGCTCATGTTACTTCTTGTTCTGTTTGACTGCTGAGTTACTGTTTACTCCTATAAATTTATTTGATGCTTGGGAGGAAAGGTATTAGAAGGGAAGGGAAGAAGTCACTAAAAAGAATGAGAGTAAGCAGGTAGAATTCAAGGAAGGGGGAATAAGAAAATTGAAAAGAAATGAAAAGACAAAAGAAGAAAAAATATAGGAAATAAATTTAAAAAAAAAATAATAATAAAATTAAAATTAAAATTAGAAGATAAAATTTTAAAAAAAATTGTAAAAAAATTTAAAAAACAGCAAGAATGAAAAATGAAAATGAAAGAAAAAACCCAAATCAAAAAAAGAGAAAAAAAAAACAACTAATAAATGCAGTCTTAGAGTTTGATTAACTTCTCTTCCAGTAGGTGGCGCTGTGCCCACCAGGCCAAGTTTCTCCTGTCAATACGCGGGTACCAATCACTGTGCAGCAGCTCCTCCTCCCAGACTGGGCGAGTCTCCAATCCTGAGTGCCTAGGTCCTCCTCTTGTGTCTAGTCACTTCCCCACTTTTCCTCTAGCCAGGCCCCTCTCACGGGTGCCGCTCACCACAATACTGGCTACACGCCAGGTCTGCTGCTCCCGGGAGACTTGTTTTCATAAATGACTGGGCACACTCTCCCAGTTTGCCATTCCCTTAGACCCTAAGTTTGTACAGCTTGGGGCTGAGAATCCTCAGCGAATTTTACTTGCCCTCCGGTAGCCACGCCCCCAGTAGCTGGTGCAAGAGACCTCAGTTGTCAGCACTGGTGGGAGCGGTAGCCGGGAGTTCCGCGCCGCGGTTCCCGCACCACGTCTGATTCCCTCGGTCTGGCTATCGCGCTCACGGGAGAGCTGGGGGGGGGCCTTACGGGAGAGCTGGGAGGGGCCCTTAAGGTTTCCCCGATGTGTGGAAGGGAAGGTTAGGGAATTACACACCTGTAGCCGCAGGTTTCAATGAAGTTCTCTCCTCCGCCGCAGTCTGGTGACGTCAGTTCTCTGCCATGGTGGCATCTCTTGCAAATGGCAACAGTTCGTTTCCCTTTGCCGAGTGACCAATGCAACGGGTGGGTCCTTACTGTCTCTCCCAAGCCCCGTTTCAAACCTGTGGCCACTATCTATGAAGGCTCAGTTGGCATTTACCTCTGTAGGAACAGAAGGGGGGACCAGTTGTTTCAGCCGGATGGATTAGTGCTGAGTCACAGCTGTTTGTCTGCGGGAAGCAGGCGAATGGGAGCTTGAATTCAGCTGATTCGGGCTCAGTGTGTGTTCTGAGAGGCCCAGACTGTTCGTCCCAGATCCACGTCAGCTCAGCATTGCCTAGTGATCCTGAGCAAACAGAATTTAGATTGTTTACGACTCCCTATGCCTGCACAGCTGAGGTCAGAGACTTGATCTCTCCGCGCCCGCCGCCATGTTGGAATCCCTCACTTTAACCCTATTTAAATATATTAACCCAAATGGATCATATAACTAACTGAAAAAATTGTAATAATTGTAAAAAATAATTGTAAAAATTGTAATAATCCTTATGGAAGAATATTTTGAAGAAAAATGTTGCAAGCAATGATTACTTGGGTAGGACCAAACCATAAACATTAAGAGAAAAACATTAAACTGCACTTCATGAAAATGAAAAACCACAGACTAAAAATGAATGTTTGCATGACATTTATTTGATAATAGGCTTGAATTTATAAGATTATATAAACTTGAAGATCAGACTGGAAAGATCCCAATTAATTATGTAAAGATTATTTGATTACAATTCTCCAGAAAAATTCATGAAGACCAACAAACATGTTGAACATATTCAAAATCCTTATTCATGTGAAAATTGAAATTACCGTATGATCCCAGTATAAAAGTGTTAGAGTGGCTAAAACTAAAAAGACTAACAAGTGGAAACTCTCATCTGTTGCTTTTGGGAATATAAATAACACAATCTCTTTGAAAACTAATTTACTATCTTTTAAAAAGTTAGACATGGACTTATACAACTGGAATGATTCCGCTTCTGATTATTCACTCAAAAACATTAAAAAAACATGATAATCTTTATTTGTTGTAACTTTACTTACAATAGCAAAAAAAAAAAAAAACTTTAAACAGCTCCAGTGTTTCAATTGAAAAATGGATGTGCAAAATTTGTTCTACCCATGAAATAGAATGCTACTTAGAAATTTTATTAAAAACAGAGTACCAATAATTGAAACAATATGAATGAATACCAAAGTAGATAAGATTTGTGGTTTTGTTTTTGTTTTCAAGATTTACATATAAATAAAAACATGCAGTATAAACTTTGTCCATAGCTTCTTTTGCACAGAATTATATCTACAGTGATGAAACCAGATGAGATTGCCAAGATCTTGGAGTTTAGGTAAAGGTAATTTATGAAAAGGGTCATAAAGGAAACTTTACAGTGTTTTGAAATGTTCTATTTTTTGGTTATGGATATGGTTATACTGATATAAAAATAATCAAATTGTACACTTCAAATCTGGGCAGTCTATTACATCTAAATTATATTTCAATGAAGTTTACTAAAAGGTACAATAAATTACAAAAACACTATATTTCAATGTAATATACATTTACATACTTGTATCTACCAATACAAAATAATATTTGTAGTATAATATTTAATAAACTATTATAAGAAACCAAAGTTACATATCATATTTTTAAAATATGTTTTTCTTCTTGGTAGTATTCTTTATTTTCTTTGTTTTTCAAACAAACTCATGTTCTTCATATTCATTTTAAAAAGAGAAAAAAATGTTAAAATAGAAATAATGGAAAAATGTCTAACACACTTAGCAATCAGGGAAATGTAAATAAAAACTACACTGAGATTTCATCTCACCCCAGTTAGAATGCAATCATAAAGAATATAAATGATGATTATTGTTAGTGAGGATGTGGGGGAAAATGTACATCTATACATTTTTGGTGGGATAGAAATTAGTACAATCACTTTTGAAAACATTATGCACATTCCTCAAAAGACAAGAATAGAATGACCATATGACCCAGCTATCTCACTCCTTAATATTTACCCCCCAAAAAAACTACAATCAGCATCCCATAGTGATATGTGCACCTCCATGTTTATAGTAGTGCAATTCACAATAGGCAAGTTAAGAAACCAGCCTAGGTGCCCACCAACAGATGAATAGATAGAGAAAATGTGATATATATACACAATGGAGTATTTCTCAACCACAAAGAAAAATGGTAAATAGATGAAACTGGATAACATCATGATTAGTGAAATAAACCAGGCTCAGAAAGTAAAAGGTTTCATATTTTCTCTTATGAAAATTTTAAAAAGGGATCTCATGAAAACAGAGAGAAAAACCATGGAGTAGAGGAAGTGGATAGCAGGGGATAGAGGAGAAACAGGAAAGGGGAGAACTGTGAAATGAAAATAACCAAATTATGCTATGTGCACATATGAATATATTACAATGAATTCTACTTTTATATATAACTATAATGCACTAACAAAAAAATCAGTAAATAAATAGAAATAAAACCAAGGTGATTAGGAGAAGGGGGAAAGAGCTAAACAGGGAGGTACTAGGGATTGAAATGAGCAAATTTTATTATGTTCTTTTATGGCTATGACAAAATTAACCACACGATACTATAACTCTTGTGTATTAATATAAACTTTATAAAAATATTAGCAAAAAAAAAACAAACTAAAGAACTGAATTTTAAGGTTAATATGCATTTTAGGTTTTGATGTCAGGCAGGTTTGTCAATATGGATATAAGCTATTGCTTCTGCTTTTATATATAGACAGGACAGTTATTTTTAAAATTAAACATTATTCCTTTAGGTTTAAAGAATCTTTAAAAATATTATCAAATTTTAACTGTTTAAATGATAGCATTAGCTTTCAATTGAAGTATAAATGAAATTTGATTTAACAAAATAATGTTTAGTAAGTCTTACATTTATCCTAAATCCAGTATCTAGACTTCCAGAAAATCATCTATAGAGGACATATTTAAGTTCATTTCACACTGTGTTAATTGTGTAACACACTGTAACCATTACCTTTTACTAACTACAATTACCCTTCTAATGAAAAGTGATGAATTTAACAAGAAATTATTAGATCTGTTTGATCTAAGCATGAACAAGTGGTTGATGGGAAATGCTTCCTAATGAATAGTTAATTCCCTTTACCACTTCCTTCTTAAATTTTATAATTGAATTACATGCTTCAATTTAGTAAACTAAAGAAATAATAATTTTACAATCTAGTGTACAAAATACTATAATGTGCAACATTAGCTATACAGAACCTCTTTTTTCAGAACATAACATAGTGCCTTCCTCATTGCTTATGGCATTTTTTTTTAATTTATTATATGTGAGGAGAAACAAATGGAGGTATTTTTTCATTTCAAAATTCTTCTTTTTCCTTACTTTTCTGCCTCTCAAATACCTTTCATATATATTCATATATTTTATCAGTGTTTATATAAACCATGATGTTTGTTATCCTAATCAGCTGTTTTCCCTCCTTTCTCCATCCCTCTTTCCCTTTCTTTCTTTCATTTTCTTTTTTTCAGATTTCCCATGAGACAACTCTTTAAAACTCATGAAATTCTGATGTAACCCTTTCTACATCTTCTCACTGGCTTTAGGATAAAGTGCAAATTTTCTAGAATAGTGCAAGCCATCCTTTAGGTTATATTTTCTAGTTATTTCTCTGTGTCATTCTTCTCATACCAAAGTGTGTCATAAGCATAACCTTTATCCTAAGAATGCTGCCAAGTTTTCTATATTTTAAAATCCACTTTCTTATGTATTCCTATTTATTAAGAGCTTATTACTCACAGTGATAATTTGCTGTGTGGTTCAGCCTTTATGGGTTTCTTTACTTTCCCCCTCACACTCCTTCCACTAATTTCTTGGGCTCTTCTCTAAAATAAATGCCTTATACTAAAATCTTTGTCTTATAGTTTGCTTTTGAGAAAACTCATACTAAGACATGAGTGTAATGTTACTTTTGCATTAAACTGTTTTGTACATTGTCATGTATTGATGTTCAGTCTTACTCATCAGACTATCTTAGAAGTTGCAAAGTAAATAATGATAAAAATTTATAAAAATCTAAATTTATGGACAGTTTATATATAAGCATACAAACTTTGAACACATAAGCTTTATTCATATTTAAATAAAGGAATAAATAAACCCAAGATGATGGCGTCAAAACAGCTACAATCTATAGGTATCTTGGAATCATTTGTCATATAGTATTCTGTTAGCATTGGGGGAAAAGAAAATCCCTGAGTCAATGTAGGCATTAAAATGTCACGAATTCTTATAAACTTTAAAAATAAATGTAGGCTTTAGATAAATTTTGTGCTTTATTTTATAATTTCTTTCATTTACTTTATACTACAAGTTTATTATATCACAATATAGAAAGTCAAAAAGCAAAAGGAAATAAAAACAATAACACTTATTTTATATAAAAGTTAATACTATTATAGTCTGACATGTATTTCCTTATAATTTTTCATACAAGTTTTCTACAACTGTAAGGTAATATTTTTTGTGTCATTTTGTGAAATTCTTTTTCCAATAAATATATTCTGAAATTTTTGCAAATCATTAAATTTTATTCCATAAAAATATTAATTTTTATTATTTTAGTTTATTATTCTTTTTTATTTTTTTAAGACTAACACTTTCTCTCTCTCTCTCTCTCTCTCTCTCTCTCTCTCTCTCTCTCTTTCTCTCGATGGATGCAATACCTTTATTTTATTTATTCATTTTTTTATGTAGTGCTGAGATGCTGAGGATTTAACCCAGTGCCTCCCACATGCTAGGCAAGCTCTCTACTAGTGAGCCACAACCCTAGCCCTGGTTTGTTATTTTAAGTGACATGTTTATAAATATTTAAACTATGAAAACTAATACTGATAGCAGGACTCCCCCATGGTAATCACATTCTGACTTTCAGAATCATGAGAAAGTTTACTGGACAAACAATGCTAACTGTCAAGTAATTCAATGGGAAACCTACTTCCAATATCTGAGCTCAGTTTTTATATTATTAGAGATTCTACATAAGACACTTTCCCCAACTTTAATTGGACTTTCATCAGTAACCATCCCTCTTAATCTGTTTCTCTCTCCCACATAACACCAGTACCTGATACTGTATAGTATTCAGTTTTCCTGTTTGTGGTCCACCTTGCTAATAGACTTTGAGAGCCATGAGGATGAGTGCAAGGTCTAGCATTAGTATGTGTATAACATCTAGGCAAGAAATAAGTGCAGTTTGTAAAAGACCTCTTTAGACTGTATCATTTCTAATTCTAGCTATCAAAAAGCACTTATCATTAAAACTAAGATCCAATAATGTTCAATATATTGTATATTTTCTCCAGTTGGGAGAGATTTATCCATAAATTTCTCTGCTTCAATTTTTCTTGTGGATTTGTGGACTATTTTGACATATCTCATTTTCACTTAAACATCATAATATGAAGCTGTTTATGGTTTGGTTTAGAGTAGAAGTAACTGGGATGAGGCAGAAAAAACTGACAGGAGATCAACATGGATTATCTTCAAAGTCCAGCCTCAAGGTTGAAGATATACAGCTTAGCATTATAATCAACATAAAAGTGAATGCAAATGACCACTTCATAGTTATAGTTATCTAATATGTGTCAAAGTTTATAGGATATCAATACTATATTTTCCCCAAGAAACATCATCATAGTAGAAACAGGCATATGAAGTCAGGCACAATGATTCATGCCCAGAAACCCAGCAACTCAGGAGGCCGAGGCAGGATGATCACAAGTTCAAGAAAAACTTGAGCAACTTAGCAAGACCTTGTTTCAAAAATTAAAAAACAAATTAATTTAAAAGGCATGTAGGTGTAGCTTAGTGGTAGAGTGCCCCTGGGTTTAATCCCCAATATTGCAAAAGAAAAAAATAAAAATATGTGAGTATTTATTTTAAGGCTATTGAACATTCATTATTTTTACTTAGACTTTGGTATGTTAAAGATGTTCTTAAAATTTGGAGTAGGAGAATAAAAAGAATTTTTAATTAAATCACTTTTTATTTGCTCCTTTATAGTTATTTCCCTTTGCTGCTTTTAGGAAACCCTTGGTGCTTGGAGAGGAGGAACTTCCCTCTGCATGGCTGACCTCAGTCAGAATATTGTCCATAACCATGCGGCTGATGATCAGCACAGGTCTTGGCAAATGAAAACTATTATAGCTCTGTAATCAATAATGTTGTTATTGGGAAAGTAATTATTCATTCCTCTTCCAAAGAAAGCTTCAGTGGTTGACTCTATGATTTTCAGAGTCGAGTCAAAATAGTAGGTAAGAAAGAAATACAGTTTATATATACATTGTAAGTTTAAAATAACAGAACAAAAACTACTTTATTTTATTTGTTATCTTGTAAAAATGAGTTTTGGTACCTTTTTCATACTGAAATGACTTAAATTCCACATTCTCAATTTAGCTTAAATCTTAATAAAAATCAAGGAAAAACATTAATAACTTGTTTTATTACAGGTATAACAATATACATGCAAGCACTAAAAAAAGGAATACAAATTTAAGATAAGTCAGGAAAAAATAAATTTACAATGTAAGACCGCCTCAAAATTTCAGCATCCAGAACATATAAAAATTCTTATGTCCAAAATAAAATAAAATGAACAAAAGATATAAAAAATCAACCATAGAAATGTAAACGTGTATGTCCAATAAAGGATATGAGGAAAAAGTTCATAGATTTATGTATTGTACAACATGTCAATAATATTGTACCATTCATTTAAAAGTTGCTCAGAAAATAAATTTTAAATATTCTAATAACCAAAAAAGTAACTATATGGTGATAAAAATATTAATTTATTTGATCATTCCACAATATATGTACATAGGAAAGCATCAGATTATATCACAAAAATATATTCAATTTTAATTTGACAATTAATAAATTAAAAATTTAAAAAGAACAAAAATAAAATGAAACACATTCACACTCAAATATGAACAGTAAACTGGAAAGTGCAAATAAAACATCAGTGAAATGCTGTTTTCAATGCTACAAAAAGACAGAATGGAATGTTGATGAACATGTGATGACATAAACTCTTATGTATTATGTCAGTTGTATTAGCTTTTCATTCCTGTGACTAAAGTATCCAACAAAAACAACTTTAAGATGAAAAAGTTTACTTTAGCTCACAGCTTCAAAGATTCAGTCCCTGGTCAGCAGATTCCAATAACTCTGGGCCCCAGATGGGGAAGAATACCACGATGGAAGGGTGGGCAGAGGAAAGAACTCAGGACATGGCAACCAGGAAACAGAGAGACAAAGAGAGAGAGAGGAAGTTGAAGAGAGGGCACTTTACTCACCAGGGACAAAATGTAAACCCCAAAGCCATACCCCCAATCACCTACTTCCTCTAGTCAGACCCTGCCTACAGTTATTGCCCAGTTAATCCATATCAGTGGATTAATCCACTGATTCAGTTACACCTCTCATAGTCTAATCATTTCTCCTCTGCAAATTCTTGCATTGTCTCACACATGAGCTTTTGAGTGACACCTCATATCTAAACCATAGAATCAATATAAATTGATATAACCTTAATGGAAAGCAATCTGGCATTCTCCAACATAATTGAAGGTACAGATAACATGTAATCCTGAAAATTCTACCCATAGTCATACATTCTAGGGAATCTCTTTCAAAATCAGCCTGTCAATCACCAGCCACATGAAGGGATCCACACACCAGGGCCACTCAGATTTGTATGATATCTAAGTTCAGCTATAAGATAAATCAACCCAGGTTAAAATTGTGAAAATTAAAAATGATAGTATTAAGCCATTAAAGTTTACTTTCATATACATGCACACACAAACACACAAACACACACACAAAAGGCTAGATATCTCTTCTCCCATAAACATCTATGTTGTATATATGAATATTAATAAGTAATAATAAAATCATATAAAATTATGTAATAATAATATGGAACAATATTTTTCCATACAGGGCAAGGTATTTGTTTTTGTCTTTCAATAGAGAAAACCAGAAAAATAAGTAAAGAGATAAATATTTCCCCTATTTTTCCAAGATAGTAACTAAGCCTTCTGTGCCTTGAGTGTGGGCTCTCTGCCTCTGATTAACTTTGGAGATCTTGGCATTTCATAATCACAAAGTGAATTTGCTTTGTTTTTATCCATTGAGAGAGGCAGAGTTTGAAAGTTGAAGTGGCTAGAGTGGCCCAGATATAAAAGGAAAAAGAAAATTGTATTTGTTTAGGTTAATACCAGAAGCAGACACTGAGAAAAGGATTTGAGTGCCAGAGATTCATTTGGGAAGTGCAGCAAATACCAATAAGGGAGAGGGGAAGTGAAAAAGGGGAGAAAATGAGACAAAAGGTACATTATTCAGCCTGCTGTCACTAAAGATAAATTCTGCAAGCTAACTGTAAAATGACATAAAACTCCTGACTCAAAGGCATCTCCATGGCCCATCCTCCATACCCTACTCAGGGATGAGGGAATGGAGTACATATCTTGGTCCAGGGACCTGAGGCCCCTTTCAGTGGAAAGATACTGTGAATGTTCTGTAGCTTCCTGATTGTTATGTAAAAGCCCTTCCTTGGTTGGGGGTGGGGTGTAGGTGGGACAAAAACCATTACTCAGAACAGAGAAGTTCATTAGAGAAACTCAAAGATCTGAGTGATATATCTAACCCAAAGATGTGGTGGTTGTTTGGGGGGCTTCAGAGTCTGGCCTACTTGTCCAGAAGTTTGGACAGAGGTCTGGAGATGAGGACTAGAATGGCTCTGGTTGCCATGGTAACTGTGAACCCAGACCTTGAGAGCATAGTAGAGGCTCATTCTGGGTTTTCTGGAGTTGACAGTTTACACTAGCAAACTCATGGATTCTCAGGCTGCAGTTGGCAGGCCCTAAAGCTACAAGGTCTAACAGAAGAAGGAACAGAAGTTCCTAACCTTGTAAGCCTTTTGGAGGATGTGTATTGTTAGGGGTTGCAATGCCCCCACTGCCAAGTATGTTAGCGTAAGAGTTTTGTTTATTAGTTGGGTATAGAGCCCTATTTACAAAACCAAACCTATATAAGGTTTCTTGCACCCAATGAATAAATGGAATATGGGATAAATTAGTTACCTATAATTCACACAATTCACAAAAGCAATATAATTTTAATCTAGTTACTGTATTCTATTATATAGACATAATTTATTATCCAACTTCCTATTGTTGGACAGTCAATGTATTATGGGTAAAATGAAGATAGTCATATTTGAATTTTACATATTAAGCTATTTAAAATTTTACTTAGAAGAAATCCTACATGTAGAATTCTGGTTCAAAAGGGTATACAATTTAAAAATTTTAATGTTCAAAGAAAAACAATCTTTCAGAATGCACATATTGATTTTAGCACACTTCCACATGTACTTGGGTTTTAAAAGTGTATAAGTAGCATTTCCAAGCCTATCTTTTAACTGCAAAAAAAATCTATTTCTTACCTCCATGTATAAATCTCTCAATTTACAATGCAAGAGAAAACCATGGGTTATCAATAATAACTGGATAATATGGCGCCAAACTTTACTTACTAAGACATGTCAAGATTCTTCCTACTTTTGAGATACCCTTGTTATGGTTTGGATGTGAGGTGTCCCAAAAAGCTTATGTGTGATACAATGCAAAAAGGTTTGGAGGAGAAATGTTATAGTTATTTATAGTATTAACCTAGCCAGTAAATTAATCCCCAGTGGGATTAACCAGTACCTGGGGGCAGGTGGGGTTTGGGGTTTATATTTGTATCTGGCAAGTGGAGACCTCTTTCTCTGCTTCCTGAACATTATATGAGCTGCTTCCCTCTGCCACACTCTTCCTCCATGATGTTTTGCCTTACCTCAAGCCCCGAGAAATGCAGCCAGCCTTTTATGAACTAAGACGTCTGACATCATATGCCTCCAAATAAACTTTTTCTCCCCTAATATTGTTCTGGTCAGATCTTTAAGTCAAAGTAGCAAAAAAGCTGACTAACACATCTTTGAAAATTGATTTTTTAAAAATAGTCAAGTTATCTAAACTCATTTGCTAAATTTGCTTGTTGTTTTGTCTAATATTCAATTCAGGTTTGATTTAATTTAGGGAAAGACTAGAATTCCAGTTCTGTAACTCACTTTTCTCAGTTATTTTCTTTATTGTCTCCTTATTTATTTAGTTTGCATAATAGAGAACTGAAAAACAAAATCCCATATGTATTCTAAATACCACTTGCTTGATTTATAACACTTAAAACTCTTAATAAGTAAAAGGAAAATGAGAGAGATTGAACCTTTGATAAGATTAGAGTCTCATCAGGAAATGATATTAATATTGGCTTTCAGAATGCAATCAAGCATTTGTCCAGTTATCTTTAATTGATCTTCTATAAAAATGAGAGTTCAAATTGTAGATGAAATTGCATTGCATTACAAATCAAAGAGGAAGATACAATAAAGCAATAGAATAGGAGAATTTTAGTTCTTTTTCATCTGGTCATTCATGGGCTACTTAGTATTTTTCAATATTGCTAGTAAGAGGAGAAAGTTCAATAACTTAACATGAACCTGGGCTTTAAACTGAAATGAGAAAGAAAGTTCTCACAAGTTGGTTACTTTTTATTCAAGTATGGGGGGGTCCCCTCATATGACACACGGCTTGTTACTGCCTTGTCTGAGAGCTTAGAAAAACTACTCACCCAAGGCAGCATGGGTGAAGGGCTAATTATGTCAATGAGGGGAGAGAGGGATAGAAATTAATGAGCCTGCTTCTCCCCAGTGCTATGTTATTCCCTTATTCCCTGTTACTAAGTTAGGCTTGCAAAGGTGTGCATTTCTTTTGTAACCCAAAATGCTCAGGGAGGCAGCTAAGAGAACAGAATGGACATCACAGGGATGGAATATCACCTTACTTGTACTATATAATTGAAAGTTCTTTCACCTCCTTGAATGTTAGTTTCCTTGTCTATAAAATGGAGAAAATAATATCAATCTCAATGGATTATTGTGAAGACTAACAAAATAAAGTTGTAAGCATTGTCCAGGTTTAAATAGTATGCATTATGTCTAAAAGGATATCCATACTGTTTTCATCTGCTGTTTTGGCTACTCATACTACTACTATTGGTATCATTATTGTTTTGCTTTGCTTTGGTTAGGAATTCAATGATTTACTAGAAATGAAGGTAGCATTCTACAGGGCTCAAATTTCCTATAAATCATATTTAATTGCAAATGATTCTTTCACTATAGTCAGTACAATGAGCTTTCTTTTTTCTGTGGAAGGGGCAGTTTTAGTAAGAATTCTTACAAAGATTTTAATGATTCTGTGCCATTGTCCACAAACCTAATACACAGCATTTCTATAATCCAATCACAAGAATAGATGCAATATAAAATTGTTCAGTAGTTACCCAAATTAGAAGATGATCAAAATTACTTGGGGAATTTTTGGAGACACACAGAAACAAAGTTCATATCTCAGAGCTGAATTATAGGGACCATTTCCGATTGTCAGATGAATGTGTCAACTACTGATGGATTTAAGTATTTATTTTTAGAAACTGTATGCCTTTACTGAATTGGTGCAAATATACTCTTTCCTTTTAGGCATTTTAACATTTTGCTACATTTGAGGATTAATTTTATGAAATGCTTTGAGGACCAATGCTTTCCTTCTTTGTGTTTCCTTACACTTATTGTAGACTAGGCTCCTCATGTGTAGGTGTCCTGGTATTCTTAACTTAGCAAAGGAAATACAGAACACTCCATAGATGTATCTCATATGGTTCATAGAAATTTCTTTAATGTAGCTAAAATATAACTTCTTATGACATTCACAGAAATTTGAAGAGCTAATATTCTGATGTGTTTATGTATGAGGCTGAATATTATGTAAAAGTTAACAATTTATATAAAATACTAGGAAATAAAATTCAGCTGTGGCTTGTGGGAAAGGGATGTGAAGGAAGTTCAGTGAGTTTAATCCACTGGCTTTTTTTTTTTGTCCAAACTATAGCTCTTTCTTCAGGCCAGGTTTGAAATATTATATGACAAGAAATACCAGTCAAGTAGTATATAGGAGTGAAATAGGTGGAGACTGTGTCAAAGTGGGCTCCTTCGCTGACCAAGTTCTTTCTGCTTCACTTTATTTGCAAGTTATATACAGAAGGATAACTTCTCAGTGGGTATGTGTATTCTTCCAGTTCAGCTAAAAATTGGAATCCTCTTGGTCGAGTCTCATTTTGAAATTTTGATAGAGACATGGGCCCAACAAATATTTCATTTTCATCTTAACACTGCTTTAAGAAAACTGACAGCACAAGTGTGCTGATAAATGGCAGCTGACACTGCACTTCAGTATCTGGAGACAGCAGGGAACAGTGAGGATGATGATGGATGGTGAAATTCATTTACTGTCACATGAGAATAGCCATTTCTTAGCTCACTGCTGCCATGTAGGAAAAAAGACCCTATGTTTCTGGATCTGATATCTGTGCTTTTTAAAAAGAAGTTTCTATATTTGTAGGAGTTAGAAAGTAATAAAAAAATCAAACCACATTGTTGGTCTACACAGTTCTGGCAATAAAAACACATCTCTGGGATAAGACATGATCCATCTTGTACTTTCCTGAAAATTCAATGTTAGGCACTTAATTATTTCAAACATAGATGTGATCATAGATACTTGACATTAATCCCCAGTGATTGCATACATTATTATTTTCATATTTAATAAAAATAAGATTTTTAACTTTACATCCTTTGCATTGTTTTAATTATACTTTTCTAACATTTAAATAAAATATATACTATAAGAATATCTTGCTTTGCAGAATCCGTCTTTTATAGATAAAGAAACTGAGAACAAATGGAGTGTCATAGTTTCTGAAAGTCATATATTTAATTATTGGTAGAGTTAGGATTCGAACCCAGATTCTCAAATGTGACTCCATGCTGTTTTGCCATACTTTTATGGTGTGTCTGATTTGCTTGTCAGTTTACCATAAGGCTTGGGAAATAAAATGCAATATATATTATTTCCTTATGAAAAATTTACACTTCTTTATACCATAAGGGAAACAGACATACACATGCTCTTTAGATTTTAGCAAAATATAAATGGCCTCCTAAATGTTATGCTTTCTTATGATATTTCAATATAGCTTAGAATGAGTGATAGCAGAAGTAACATTGTCAAGCAAATTTCTTATTCTGTACATTAATAAACTACTAGATTTCTCTGTGATTATCTGGGTCAGATATTTTTCAGTATTGGATAAATCATCAAGAATTGAAAATAAGCACATGCTGTGCTACTTTTATTCTTCTTAACTGTCTCCTAAAATTCATAAAAAGTGAGCTTTCCTTGAGCCTTATTTTGGTATCTTTATTTTGATTTTGTTTATCACATTTATCACAACTAGTGAATTCCAGATCATTTTCCAACATAACTCAGATCTTCTAACCCAACCATATTTAGGAAATCGCAGGTGATAATGCAGCTATTTAGTTTCTGTTCAGAATCTGCTATTTCTTGGTGTTGAAAGATGCTGCTCAATTCCCATTAGCAGTGTTTATTACCTATCAGAATCTGTGAGCAAGCATCTTTCCTGGTCCTTTTACTTGTCTGTCTTGTCTATTGGCTATCCATTTTCCATTGTTGTCCCAGGTTGGCTGCCAATGGTACATTTCTCAGCCACTTAATAACTTTACTTAGACAGATTTATAAGAAGCCAAGTGCTGTCAAGTCCCCGAGATGTATAGATTGAGGCATTCTTCCTTTCCTCTACCCGTTCCAACTTTACAGTATAAGTCTGTCTCCTTAATAGCACTTTGGTCTTAATAGAGTAAGTCTCAGGGTCCGGCATACACTGCATTTTTGGAGCATGGCTGATGCTCATCTCTTCTGAGCTGGACTGCAGTTAAATAGGAGCAATTTATTTCTGCTGTTGTCAATATCACATTTCATGAGCCTGAAACTCATTACATTTTTTTTCCCCCAAATTACCTTGCTTGGCTTTGTAAGGGCATTTCTTATTTGCCACAGATCATTCTTCGGAATTTGGAAAGAACTGAAACTTTTTGTTACACTTGTGATTGGTATAATAGGGTCCTATTTAGGCTAAGGGCAGGCAGGAGAAGGAAAGTACATCATCTGACTGTAGAAACTGCACTTGATATGCTCAATAACAAGGAGAGTGCTTGGGGAACTTTCAGCTCAGAGTGAAATGGAAAGAAGACAGCCTCTTGCATTATGAAGTTTCTAGAAAAACATGTGGACTGAAAAAGTTTTCTCAAAAGGAATTTAAGAAATAATGCTAAGTGAAGTTAGCTAATTCCCAAAGAACAAATGGCGAATGTTTTCTCTGATATAAGGTGAGTGACATATAATGGGGTAGGAAGGGGGAGCATGGAAAGAATAGACAAACTCTAGATAGGGCAGAGGTGTGGGGGCAGGGGAAAAAGGGAGTCTGGGGTTAGCAATGATGGTGAAATGTGATGGTCATCATTATCCAAAGTACATGTATGAAGACATGAATTAGTGTGAACATACTTTACATACAGAGATATGAAAAATTGTGTTGTATATGTGTAATTAGAATTATAATGCATTCCACTGTCAGGTATTTAAAAAATAAAATCAACAAATCCAGTAAAAAAAAATTGCCAATCCTTGTTCTAAAGAATAGTGCTAGGCAATCAGAAATATATTTTTTTTCTTCCCTTCTCTCCATTATGCTACTTGGAATGAACTGATAACAGGAACTGCAAAGTCAGGTCTGGCTCTTGGCCCAGCTGGAATTGTATTAATGAAGTGATTTATAGAATATAGCAAAGTTTCTTTTACCTACCAGTGTCACAGTCAGTGTCCTGTCAGGTACAGCTTTTTTATCCTTGTCTAATCTGAGTCATTCTAATGACTTTGGTGATCCCAAGGTGATAGGGAGACACATTACTTATAGAAAGCTACATACAATATTTTTGAGTAGGAAAGAATTCCTGAACTAATACTTGAGATATCCCATAGCTAATTAGTTATTACCAATGACTCAGCTATAGGCACTTAAGCAAAGCATTTGAGATTTTTCAGAGTTCTCATGTATAAGGATCAAGAACCATGGGTTCTCTAAGGTCTGTTTCAACTTCAAAGTTTTGATTCTACATATTTCAAATATGGGAGGAAGGCTTAAATTAATATTTGTATTTCTCCCCTTACTAGGATTGAAGCAATTAACTAAATGAAATGTTATTAAAATGTTATTAAAGCTGTAGCGCTTCTGCCTCAAGTGCACATTGTTCACCACCCATCAATCACACCTATGCCAAAGGACTTGCTTACTAACCCTTTTTGAATTAATAAATAAATAAATGCATGAATGAACTTGTTTAGTGCATAACTTGTATAGCCAAGTTATTTATTATATTATGTGTACCCAATCTAGCACCATATCCCCAAAGCTTCTTTTATTAAAAAACAAACAAACAAACAAACAAACAACAACAACAAAAAAAAAAAAACGGGTCAACCTTTGTGATTTGTCTTCTTATTTATAAAGTTACCTTACAATTGCAGGCTGGGAATAAACTTGACCTTTTAGGTTATCCTTTTCACAACCATGGTCTTTATTTTTATACGGCCTTCTTCAGACTTGGCTTCACCAGAACAAACAAAAACTGTGGACATATCAACTGATAAGCTAGATCCTTGTCATAGCCTTCCATGTCGGCTGCTGAATTCTCACTTGTGGGAGCTAGAAACGTTAGGGGATAAGAAGCAACTGCAGAACATTGAGTCAGAGAGAAGATTATCTAGTTTTTTTCCTGGCGGAATCCCAACCATCAAAGGACTGTCAATAATAATCTTTTATATTTCTCAAAATTGCCAAGAACCAATACTCCATCAAGTGTTAATGTACTGATGAGTATATGCTGGCTTTGTGGGGTTTGTACTTGGAAGCACCTGTAATCTAGATTTTCTACTTTCAAAGAACCCCCTATTTCTAAACAGCAAGGAAACATATGTTCAAGGAAGCAAACACATTGACTATTCATTAGGAATCTCATTATTTTATTTTGGACCTTAACAAAGAGGAAATATTTATTAAAAGAGTTTTCATGGGAGTGTTTGCCTTGAAAAAGGAGTTATTTCAAAGAGCCCTCCTTTAAGGTAGTTTTTTTTCTCTTCTTTTTGTCCTTTCTGTGGTAGTAATAACTTCAAATATTAGCTTACCAAATGTAGAAGATAGGAGAAGCTGTTGGTCAATATGTGCTGATCTTACACCTAACTTCACTCTATTATAAAAAAAAATACTAATAATTCTGCACTTTAGCTCAGAGACTGTAGCATCTCATAAATACAGTTCAGTACATACAAGTATTTGCAAAGAAGAATCTTACTTTACCTTTCTTGTATTGTAGTTTAAGATAATGATTATGAGAAGATGCTAATTACTACAAGTATAGAATATAGAAAAAATTGGAATATTTTAGAAAGACATCAATATAATCTGCATGTGTGTCATACTACACTCTGATAGAAGTCTTCATCATTTGCTTATCAAACCAACCAAGGTTTGTACATTTTCCTTATATACTGAATGTTTGCATTGAATTCAATGATTGTAAAATCTGAAGAACAACTTTGATTCTCACTATAACTAAAAATACCAGAATGCAGCTGGGATGGTCAAGGTGTGGATAAACAGGGGAAAATGGTATCTTATCCAGACAACTTACTTTGGTAACCTCCCACAACATTGAAATAGTTGCCATATGTGTCCTCAAAATTATAAGAGCCAGAATAAGAAGACTAGTAGCATGTCTAGGTTAGATTGTTGATTTCTCATTGAAAGAATTCTATAAGGATGATTTTACAACTTTCTCCATATCATTTCTGTGCCAGCTTTCTTAAAATATTTTTTTTCTCTTTCCACATGTAAATGACTGTTTCATTGCCTATTTCAAGTGATTATAGCAATGGTGGAATTAACTAATATGATGCTGTGAATGATTTTATATCATAATGTTGACACCAAGATAAGTAAATTTCTCATGGCCACATTGATACTATGTATGGTGTTGATAAATGATAAGAAAATACTATAAAATAACAGTAAGCTATAATAATCTAGTAATAATTAAGAATTTCAGTATTATATGAATGATTTTTAAATACTTTGTCAATTATAGCACATATTTTGAAAACAGTACTGAAAAGTCAATTATTTTTTTCTTTCTAGTTTTATAGATATTTTACAAATTGGAAGGCTGAGGTAGAGTTTTGAAACAACATGTGCAATGTAACACTGCCAGTAACACAGTCAGAATATGAACCCTGGAATTTTATATCAGAACTCATGTGCCATCTAATTTCCTTCTAGATATATTTCTGATTTTAATTAATTTTTCACAAAAAATTATTAATTTATTATATTCAATTTCAAAGTTGTGTTTTCTAAACTTTGGCCCCTGGAACAAAAATTTCATAAGTTGTTAGCATACATTCGTGGGTTCCTTGGCTGAATATTTGGGAAATGACAGGCTTAATAATCAAAAGTTTCTTTTATGGAGGCTTTTTCAGGGCTTTTACTATGCTAATGCACATAGTAGTGCCCTAAGAGTAGGGGAAAGTATCAGTAATTTTCTCTTCTGAGCACAATAGTACATTTCTAGAACATTTTACAGATATTTCCATTAGACTGCACAGAAGTTTGTGCCTGACTTCTGACTAGATGAAGATATTCTTTGTTACGATACTAAGTCGGTCAGATACCTATATCACCAAATTGAACCTAGAGATAAATGCAATGTATTTTGAGTGAGTTTTCTATTAGAAATGAATCTTTTGATTAAAATAAAATCACAGTATTATGAATCACTAGTCCTTTACATCCATGGTAAAATTGAAAAGACTTATAGTACTTATGGTTAAGAATTTAAATCAATATAAACATCAAAATAAAATAAGGGAAAATATTGAAGAATGAATGAGTTAATGATTCATCTCGAGAACAAGAAGTTCTGTGAATTAAATGCATAAAATCTAACTGTAGAATGGAACTGGTGTACTTACACCAAACTCCAGAGAAATAATATGAAAACTGCGAAACTTGGCATGATAAATGTAAGATGAATCCTACCATCAAAGTGATGTTAATGAAGGGCAGGTAATAGATTAGACCCTAGGTTGCTTTGAGATATTTTGGAATGTTGAAAGCAATTATCTTCCAAGGTCAGGTGAGCAAGGGAGAAGATAAAAAGAAAGAGGGAATGCAGGTAGGGCAAGGACTGACAGCAAGGGGAGGAGACTCTTCCTAAACCAGTGCTTCTCACACTGCCACTGTGTGTGACATCTGAATACTCAGTTGTATAGTAATCCCAATTCCACATTCATTCAAATAAATAAGGAACACAAGGAATTATCACCATCTGGAGATAGCTGCTCTGAATTGGAAGTACACTATTTAAAAGATTAAGCCAGTTTCTGATTGCTTAAGTGAATGTCTGAAATGATCCATGATACTAATGGTATTAAAATAATTCATGTTAAAGGATTTTAAAATGTTGTGAAGTGTCAGAGTTATAAGAAGAATTATGATCCACTTGAGAACAGAGACAATGTTCTATTTGTGTCTAAGTATGTGGCCTATAAAGGAAAATAGGTTTGGTCCAGTCATTAATATTTCTAAGACCTTTTCCCAAATTTGTAACATTATATGGCATTTATACTCATACTTCTTATTCATCAAATTTAGATTTGAAATGGGCTTCCTGGTATAAAAGATAAGGATAATCCCTATTTCTCTTCCTTCTAGCTATTTAAATCAATATTCAACATTCATTATTATAGGTTTATAATATTATATGTATTTCCTAAAAAAGTACAGTATAGATTATTTTTCTTTTGTATTGTGTTCCCTAAATTAATAATTATTTATTTCCTCTGCCTCTTTCTGTCACTTTTATCAATTTTTAATCAAAATTATGGTATATTTTATATAAATTCAAATATATTTAAATTATCCCTCCACCATTTTCTTAGAGATATTCCATTGGAGTCCACATGTCTTTCAGCTCCAGTCTGGAGTTGAGTGCTGTCTCTCCAGTCCTCTGAAAAGTGATGCTTGTGGAATTTTCTCCATTACTCCCCCTACTCCCCCATTGGAGCTCCTGTGTTAGTGTCTCCTCTTTAGGGTTTTTCTCTTTGCTAGAATATGCCCTCTCTTTAGGTATTAGTTGCAAATCTTTCTTTAATATCTGGACAAAGAGAACATGGAATATTGTGTGTTTAAAAAGATATTTATTTTACTCTTAACTAATTTTATCTGGGTGAACAATGCTAAGAGAAGTATGGTGCATGCCTGTAATCCCAGTGGCTTCAATGGCTGAGGCAGGAGGATCACAATTTCAAGGCCAGCCTCAGCAAAAGCAAGGTGCTAAGCAATTCAGTGAGAACCTGTCTCTAAATAAATACAAAATAGGGCTGGGGATGTGGTTCAGTGGTTGAATGCCCCTGAGTTCAATCCCCAGTACATCCCATTCAATACATGCAAAAAACAAGAGAGAAGCACTACTTAATGGGTTACTATTGAGAAGTACAATACTATTTTCCTCTCTAATCTTATATGCAAATCATTCCCTTTCCAAGGAAATTCTTTATAGTCTTCTTTTTATTATTCATTCTGATGATTTACAATGATGTGACCTGAATTAGATTTGATTTCACTTACTAAATGCCAGATAAGATTTTTCCTGCTCTTCACTTCTGGGAAATTTTCTTATTTTAATATTATTTTTAAAATGCATTCCTCTTTCCTTTCTCCTCTTGTTGGGAAACCTGATAGATTGAATCTTCCGGATTGCTATACTTATCTCTTCATCTATTTTTATCTGTTTTTAATTTATTTTTCTTTTCAGATTTCTAGAAGATTTTCTTGATTTTTGTTTCCAGAACTTTTAATATTTAGCTTTTATTTCTACTATTGTTTTCAATCTTTCATAAATTTTTACTAAAGTACAAAAGCACATTAATCATAAGCATGTAGCTCAAAGAATCATTTCAAGTGGATCCAGCATGTTAACACCATGAAGGCAAGAAATGAAGTGTTCCTCTTGCTATTTCACACTTACTTTCAATCACCAGTCCTTTCCCAAATCCCCAAATGTAATCGCCATCCTGACTTCTAATATCATAGACTGGCTTTTTTACATTTAAACTAGTAGACTTTGGGTAAAGCAGATTATATTTGACATGTGGATGAACCCTATCCAATCCTTTGAAAAGCCGGAGAGAAAATATAGGTTCTCAATGAAGAAGGATTCGTATCTTCAGACTGCCTTTGAACTGAAGACCACAAATAACTCTTTTCTGGATCTCTGGCCTGCAGACCTACACTGTAAATTTCGGACTTGCTAGCCCCTACAATCTTGTTATCAAATTCTTAAAAATAAAGCTCTTCCTCTCTATAAATGCAGATCCTTTTGGCTCTATTTCTCTGTTGAACCTTAAACAATACACAATCATAGGAAGACACTATTAAAGAAGTAATATTTAGTTTGAGCTTTGAAAGTGAAAAATTAAATAACAAGTGAAAGAGGAGAGAATTAGAATAACACTTCAGAAGAAGAAAAAATATTTCCAAAGACTCTCAGGTGTGAGGACACCGTATCTACAAAGAGTGAATGCAGAAGGTATAAAGGAGAGTGCTGTGAGGTAAGTCAGCTGAGTCAGTAAAAGTAGGATTAGATGCAACTTTGTAATTTTATTTGAAAGTAATTCACACAGGCTATATTTTGTATTTGATCATAATTATGAAATTTCTTTACAAAAATACACCCATGTTGCATTGACATTAAACATAATTTAAATAGCTATAATTTAAATAATTTAATCATATTTTTTTCTCCTTTCAATTAAGGAGATGGTCAAAAATAAACTATTACCTGCTGTTTACTATGCAAACTCAGAAACATTCTGGGGAGAGTAATAGAAATAAATCCCACAGGCTCAAATAGATGTTTGAACATGTGAGAAAAGATCAAATATCTGCAACATTGAATCAAGACATCAGTAAAACATTAGCAGAGCTTGAGTGAACCTGACAAAAAGTTCACAAAACAATGCAGTTAAGGTAATGAAGAAGGAAGTTCAAGTGTGAGGCAGGCAGAACAAGATTCAGATTAGTTAATATTCCTTAGTTATTGTGCTTTAAAAAAATGCAATTTGGCCTTCTCCTAAAATGTCAGTGCACATTTTTGTAAATTTCACTGCACATCTATTCATTGTATAGCTTCTTTTAGACCTTTCAATGCTGCTGTGCATATTGTTGGGATTATCAAATATTTCCATAACTGCACACAGTAGTGTCAAAGAGTTAAATAGAAAAGGGAAAGGAAAAACAGTAAACAAAGAAAAAACTTGAAATAGTTTCATGATAGATATTTCAATAATGGTCAAAATTGCAAAAATTGAATAGATTTTAAAAGAAGGGATATAACAAGAAATAGTCACATCAGGTGTGTTACATCAATTATTTGTTAAATCAATATTTATAAACAAAAGTCGTGTGTGATAGTTGGAAAATAAATTTTCTGGGATATAATTTGAACATAATCTACTTTTTTTCTAAGAACAAAATGAATAATCTTTTAGGACATATATTAAATTCTGCATTACACACACACACATACACACACACACAATAAGGTTCTGACTCACATGATTACCAAAGCAGACAAGTCCAAGTTGTAGACCCAGGAAAGCTGGTGGTATTACAGTTCAAAGGTTTGGAAGCTGGGGAGCAGAAGATGTCACTGATTCTGCAGTACAAAGAAAGTCAAATGTAGTAAAAAACTGTGGTTGACCTTATGCAGTCAGGCAGATGTGGATTCAAATTTCCTTCTTTTTTTCTTTTCTCTGTTTGGATCCTTAGAAGGTTGGATGATGTTCATCCACACTGAGAAAGGGTATCTGCTTTTTTCTGTCCACCAATTTAAATGCTAATATCTCTTAGAAATACCCACACAGACATATCCAGAAATAAAGTCTAATCATATATCTGGGTAGCCTATAGCTCAGTTAAGTTGACATATAGAAATAATCATTTCATTATATAATCATTATATATTCTGGGAAGTGAAAACTGATACTCTTGACACTGTGAGGTTGTTTGAAAACTCAATTCTATCTTGATAATCTTTCTCAGGTTCTTCTTATCTAACCTAGGATAAGATAGTTTAGCTTTACATTGGTGTTGAAGCTTTTGTTCTTTCAGTTTTCATGTCTTTGTGTTTCTTAAATTGCTATGTGCATTTTAAAAATAACCTTTGCTAATATTGTGATAAACCATTGTCCTTTTGTCTTCTTTTATTTTTTTCTAGTCAGTTCTGGATGATTTTGTTTATGTGTTTGTTTGTTGCTCAGGATGATTGAGAAGAGGATAAATTAGGGAAATGCTGATCTTCCCTGATATTATTCATTGCCACACCTGTAAAACACTGGCACCACTAAAGTAAGGGAGAGAGGAAAAAATCATTGACATATCAGCTATTAACAAGTGGCCCCCTTCTGTCAGGAGAATAGAAAACCTACTGAAGGGTCTCTTTTTCTCAAAGAGAATGTTGCTGTGATGCTAATGAGATGCTAACTTTTAAGTTCAGCTGTTAGATTATTTACAAGTTAAAGTACATGAATCTCAACTGAAGCATTCAAAAGGATCAAAAGATCACTTATGGGAATTCAAGTTATGTAACATCTGGGCCTGCAGCCAGCAATATTGTTCAAGGTTCTAGGGAACAGGCTTATTGCGCTAGGACTGTGTTGTTCTGGGGTCCCTTGTATTTAATTCTGATCATTGATTCTCAACTTTCATATCTACTTTCGGGTTGCATTTTAGAAAATTTTTATTAATTATGATATTTATGAGAAAGTGTGAAATTAAACCACCAGGATCTTGACCAAATTAACGTTAGGGTAGGTTTCCAGAATTAAATACTTTAATCTATAGAGAATAATGGGTCTCTTATTTCTACCACCCTTAGACCACTTCTGAGTTTTCCTCTAATCTCACATTACCCATATAATCTTGACTGTATTGTAATATCTAATTTCAACTAATGCCAAGATTCTTAACTCCCAGTCCGTGGCTCCTTCCACAATTTGATTCTGTCTTTCCCGCCCTCAAGGAGAGAACACGGAAACAAGAAGCAATCTGAGTACAGCTCATCAAGATAAATCACTACTATTTTTCTCCACTTCTTTTCTTATTGCATTCCCAAAGCTTGGAAAATTAGCAACAGGAGCTTTAGCAGTGAATTTTCTTGCCAGCAATGTTTGCCAAACAACTATATGAAAGTATTGCACCCTTATTTTCTTACTAACATTCCATTTCTTCATTGAGAAATGGATGTTACAACTACTGATTAATTGTTTTATAGAACAAACAATTACTGAGAGGCAATTTGGTTTTAAAAATTAAGCTACTAGGGGGGAAACTTTGATTAAACCTCATGAAGTAATAAATCAGCCACAATGTCCAGACAGAACAGGGTTGCTTTTTTATTTTTCTTGGGTAGCCAGCCTTTGGTATTGGATGTACAATATCATGCCCAGAAGATTAGTGAATGGCAATTTTAAAATTATAGTAGTTCTTTGCCACACAAAGAGCATTTTTATTTTTTTTTATTTTTTTTTTATTTTTATTTTTTTTTTATTGATTATTTATCGCATTACATAGTTCATGATATATCATCTTTCATACATTAGACTCAAATTGTGCTTTGAACTCCCATTTTCACCCCAAATACAGATTGCAGAATCACATCTGTTACATATTCGCATTTTTACATAATGCCATATTAGTGACTGTTGTATTCTGCTACCTTTCCTATCCCCTACTATCCCCCCTCCCCTCCCCTCCCCTCCCATCTTCCCTCTCTACCTCCCCTGCTGTTGTTCAATTCTCTCCCTCAAAGAGCATTTTTAAAAAATGCTTTTTGTTCAAACAGCATTGCTCCCAGAAAGTGACAAGAATGAAAGAAATAGCTATCCCTTAATTTCAAGCAGTGTTATCTCAAGCAACAATAGTTCAATGATTTTGTTCTTCTTTTTAATGACCTAAGTCCAGGGTAAATGATTTATAATGTTTGCTTCACAGTCACACCAGTAAAATCATATCATGAAATGATCTCTTCATTTTTCATGATAGATTACTTTGAATAAAATCATATTTAGGCAATATCCAATATTTACCAGCCTCTTCCAGATATATATAAATTACAACAAACATTAGGCTCCTCTAGCTGAAAATTGCTTTATTTCCACAACAGAAATTTCTTTCTTCCTTATAACCCTTACTCAAGTACTAGGGATAAGTGATTTTAGGAACAGTGATGTCATGAAATTATATGGTTCTTTTTGCATGAACTCAATCCATCTTTGAAAAGTGAATATGAAATAGACCTTTTATGTAGGAATATAATACATTTATTAATTTAGTTGACTATATACATTTATATATGCACATTTATTATATGTAAATGTACATACTGTTGTAAATGATGTTTAAATCCTATTTATCTTACAGGCCTAGAGTATTTTGTTTCTCAGTATTTCATTGAAAGATAGTTTATGAATTAAACCAAAATAAAACAAAATTTTATTGGGAGGGTATCTGAAATTTAGAATGCATTTGCTCTTCTGTATGGTTTAGGAGATATGAATAATGCTACTTTATTATAAATTATGACAACTTATTTTAAAATGAATTTTATGTTTTATAAATCCACCATCATTTTCACAGATGATTACAGAGTATAAAATAACATTTGAGACTCTGTGATAATTCCTTAACAAACTAAGAATATGCTGGGAAAATTTATCAATAAAATACATTTTATTTATTGTAAATTGAGGGTTTTTTCCTGAGATTTCATTTATGGGGCTTTTGTAATCTATGAATAAGTTTTATGCAATAAGCATTTGTTTTACTTCTGAACACACATTACTTCTGACATGTTACCACATCTGACATCATTGACCTGTTTGGTGCTTAGTGTAATTAACTGAGATGCAGGTCATATTTATAGCAGATACAGGTTTGCAATTACATAGAATGTCACTTTGAAATACTTCATAAGCAGAATGTAAAATTCTCTCTGAATAAAAAGTAGAAAACTAAAAGGAAAGGAAGACCATAATATGAACTGAGAGAATGTTTAAAAAAAATGAGATCATGAGGTCAAGTCCATCTTGGTTCCAGTCCAGAAGGATGTGTGACAGAATAGCGTTATTACTCTAATCATACTTTATATCTGAGAACCTCTTGACACCTCAACACTGTGAACTGTTTTGCATGATTTATATGCCAACCAATGATACAGAGAGAGGATGGGAAGGATTGACCATGCACAAGTGTGGGAGCACATTTATTTAGACAGACACATTTTATTTTTTCCTTTATTAAGGCTAATTTCTTTTCTAGAGATGTGTTACCAAGCTCAGAAAAGAAGAAGAAAAGAAATATGCAGACGGAGCAAATATGCATAAGCAAATTGAATTAATTAGGAAAAAAACAAACTTTATCCTTTGCTTTAGGATTTAATATGACTTTGAGAGTACATAATCTCTGTGAGAACAATTTGGAAAATAAAAGAATGGTATTCTAGTTTGAATGTATAAAAAAGATTAAGTGTTCTGAACATAATAATAATAAACTCAGAAAAATAATGAAATTCACTCAGATGTTAATATGCAAGCACCAGGGGGGCTCTAGGAAAAATACAATAATAAAATCTAGTTTCATATTAATTATGCCATTTGACAAACTGAACACTGAGTTGCTTATGTCCAACAGCCCTTATATAGGCAAGATCACAGACATAGTTTGAGATGTTAAAATGCTGGAAATCTGTCTTCCCAGGAGGAATTTTGCCAATTAGTTTTGGGACTAAAGAATCCTGCCAGGCAAGAGGCTGCCCAGCAAGGTAGAGGATCAGAAATAGGAAGAAAGGAATATTTTATAAGAGAAGGCTAAAAATCAGCAACTCAGCTGGCAGCGAAAAAGTATGCTTGAAAGTAACGCTAGGATTAGGAAGCTTTCATAGTGTATTGCATTATAATTTTAGAGGTGTTTTTGGGGAGATTTTCTATATTTTTGGCATTAGAAAATAACTTAAAAATTACAGAATGTGTTTTTCATTATGAAGGTATATACCTAATGGAGAATCTAATCAATTGCTTGCACACATATTAAAGATAGGACCATAATTGATCCATTTCTCACCTTAAAATGAAGAAAATATTCGTGGATATTAAGACATTTGTAAAAAATGATTAGATGGACTTTTATCTTCCAAGCCTTTATTTAGAAATGAAGAGTCACCATATTTAGGGGGAAAATTCTACTCAGGAAAAATAAAACTCAAATAAAACTTTCAAATTATTTAGCAGCTTTAACACAAGGAAATAACTAGAGTATGAGCTTTATCTGAATTATCTACATTCCTTATCCTTACCTAGTTAGCTACATAGTTGACAAATGCATTTCCTGCTTGTTCTTTTTCATTCCCTTATATCTGACTATTATGGTTTGGATTTACAATGTTCTAAAGTCTCATGTGTTTCAAGGTGAGACTTCTGGGAAATGACTGGATCATGAGGTTCTGACCTCATTAGTGGATTAGTCCATTGATGGCTGAATGGATTAGTGGGAACCGGTACCTGGTTGGAGGAATTAAGTCATTTGGGCACATTCTGGAAGGGTTCATCTTCACTCAGACTCCTTCCTCTTTTTCTGCTCTCTGGCTGCCATGAGCTAAGCAACTTTCCCTTAATATGTCTTTCCAATCTGATGCTCTCTCTGCCTCATCTCAGACTCAAAGAGTTTGGAAATAGCTCACCCTATCCTATGAAAACCCTTCCTTTTCTAAGTTGTTTTTGTCACGTATTTTGGTCACAGTGATCAAAAGCTTTTGAAGACATTAGCTCTTTATATATTCTATACATATTCCCTTTAGCCATTATATTTTACAAGACCTCAGAATCCCATGCTTATTTGGTAGAGGATTGCATTCTACCTACTCTGATAGCCTACAAGATATGTCTTCTGAGCTCAACAGTTGGCTTACATGGATTGAGACTTTTATCAGTTTTCAATTTGTGTGTTTATGACACAATTAAAAATTACTAAATAGCATGGAAAGGGAGTTGAATGACAAAATTATGAG
Organism: Spermophilus citellus; assembly: GCF_964194105.1. Lineage (NCBI taxonomy): Eukaryota > Metazoa > Chordata > Mammalia > Rodentia > Sciuridae > Spermophilus > Spermophilus citellus. The sequence continues at coordinate 195,331,125 of NC_138184.1, read as the reverse complement.
ATTTTAAGAATTATGTAGTCACTCTGCAACCACAAATAAATTGACTATCCTGGTTGTATTTGACACTCTATTACTTATTTTTTTTTAACTGAAATTCTTTGCTTCCTTTGACTTGAATAAAAAATACTCTTCTAGTTTTCTAGGGTGGGGAAAGGAGCAAATAAAATCTTTGATATACTCCCTAGCCTGCAAATATGCAAAATAATAGTTATTGGATAATAAGCAAACTGTAGAGCAGTGATCAGTTAACTGGAGACTAGATCAACATTGATCAAGCAAATGATCACCTCTGTAGCTTAAAAAAGAAAACTTTCCTAGTGTAGAGATCAACTTTATGAAACTTAGAACATTTTGTATTTTATTTACAGACAGTGTCTCACTAAGTTGTTTGGTGACTTGCGGTTGCTAAGGCTGGCTTTGAAATCACAATCTTCTTGCCAAAGCCTCCCCAGCTGCTGGAATTATAGACATGTGCCACCACGCCCAGCAGATTATATTTAAAAATTTATTGCAAATAATTGTCTTTCTGGATTGCAGGGGCTGCTTAGGCACGTCTGACCTCCATAGTGCAGAACCTGTTGGGAAGGCAGACTAAAACACAGCAAACAGAACCTACATCTTCAGGCATAATTTCTACTGCTCCAGAGAAGAAATTCTTTCCAGTCTTGATGAAATAGGTCTACACAAATGAACTGGTATAATTTCCTTTATTTAAACTCAACCAATCTTGGATTTATATATATACAAAACAACTCCACAGTAATGCATACATTACTATTTGTTTGAATAACTGAGGACTGTTTCCTAGCCAACTGACACATGAAACTGACTAAAACAGTCATTTTTCATAGGATGGTTTAACTTAAAAAGGAGGATAACTGGATTTTGTCAGGTTTGGGAATTAACTTAAACTTCACCTATGGGATCATTTTTGAAATTCTGTTTATTTTTAGAAATATTTTTATTGGTGAATTATTATTATTAATAATAGTAAGATTCATTGTGATATATTTATACCTGCACATAGTATAATTTGGTCTATTTCATTCCCTCCTAACTCCCCTTTACCTTCCCTCCTCCATCCTGGTAACCCACTACTCTTTACTACTGATTTCCCTCTATTCTCACGATACACCTTGCTCATTTTCCCCATTTTTCTCTCTAGTTTCCACATGTGAGAGAAAACATGACCCTTGACTTTCTGAGTCTAGCATGATTCCCTTAACGTTCTCCAGTTCCCTTCACTTTCCTGCAAACGACATTCATTTTGATCTTGTTTGTGGTTGATTAAAACTCCACTGTGTATATATACTACCCATATTAAGTAAATTACAAAAAAGTTTCTGTCCTCTAAAGTTTAATATGTTCTTGTAAAGAAGTCTTATCATACCTAAATGGAGACAGTATCAGTTCAACACACTTCATATCACATGGCACTCAATGAATATTAGTTCTTCCTGTCCTCGCAATCATCTTATGATGTACAGTGATATTTCTGACAGTGATTTGTATAATTTCATATATATAATAAATGAATAGCCAAAGCAAGGACACAAAGGTGACAATATACACTGAGGTATATTTAAGGTATATTCTTCATGTTGTTGGAGTGAGGCCCAAATTAATACTGTCTTATTTAGTGAACAGTTGTGACACATTAGCATGTCACTCAATCATTCTGAACCTCAGTTTACTCACCTGCAAAATGAGGACATAAATATACACTCTACCTATCTCGTAGGATAATTGTGAAAAATTAGAAAATGCATATATTATTTGTGTGCGTGGGTGTATGTGTGTATGTGTAGAGAGAAAGAGAAGTAGAGAGAGAAAGTTATAAGATCAATATCTAATCTTTCAGTATTTCTAGTTTTCCACATCACTGCCAAGCTAACAGTACTTATCTAGATCTGCTAGTATAAGAAGAAATTATTCTAACAGTCATTTTGGATTTAGGTGAACAAGGCTAAATCTCAGAGACAGGAGTGGATTTGGGCATACAAATTGTCTTGGCTAAAACCATGAAGGCAGGATTTTCCCCTTCAGAAGAGCAGTTTTCCTGGTCTTGAAAGAGACTGTGAGAGAGCCAGTGTGCCCTGAGCCATCTCAGATAGCACCATCTGGGAGTTGGTCCTAAGTGCAGCCTGGGACACAGAGGAGCAGATAATATGCTGAACAGGATAGAAGACATCTCGTTGGCAACTTAGGTTCCCTGATGATGGAGAATCAAGGACCACATGACATACAACATGACCCTTGATGCCCGCCCCAGCATGCAGAGCTTGGCATAGGATTTCAGAAGTCACAGGGAGGAGAAGGAGGCTCTAAAATAATGGAAGTTAAGTTCCCCAGTAGGCTGATTAGAGGATGATTAGAAACAGAAATTAAGTCATTTTTCTTATACACTTGCATTTAAGGATTGAAATTAATGCTAACTACTCTGAAATGATATAATTTTCTAAACTTCTCCAATTCCTATTGCTTTTAACTCTTTTCTCTCTCTTTTTAAAAGATCAAAATTTTAAAGTATACTTTTAAATTCATAGCAAAATTAAGAAGGTGCAGATATTTCTCATATATCACCTGCCTCCATACATAATAGCATCCTTTATTATCTACACTCCCCCACACAAGAATGGTACATTTACTAAAACTGAAGACACATCATAATCACCAAAGTCCACAATTTAACCAGGGTTCACTCTAGGTGTTATACATTCTACAGGTTTGGACAAATGTATAATGGTGTGTGTGTGTGTGTGTGTGTGTGTGTGTGTATATATATATATATATATATATATATATATACATACATATATATATGTACATATATATACATATATAAACTAAATATATATGTATACATTTAGTATTTATAATGCACCATTATAGAATTATACCATAGAATATTTTTACTACTCTAAAATTTTCCTGTGCTTGTTTATTCTTCCCTCCTTTTACCCCAACCCTGGGCAACCACTGATCCTTTTTACTCTCTCTCCATCACTGAAGACATACAAAATGTCATCAACAACCTTTGGATCTTCAGACTTCCTCAGTGGGAAGAGCATGTTTGAACTGCATTGAGTACTGCATTGCATTTCTATTAGCAATGAAAGTCCTCAGTGTATGTGATCAAAATTAACAGTTATAGTTTTTAAATTAGTCTTTTGTGAGTTTAGTTGAATAAAGCTCAGTTGTTTGGACCTGAAACATGAATGTGCTGTCAAAATGGAGTTCATGAGCTTGCAAAATAGAAGGGCTTGATGACTCTATTAGAGTACAGATACTTCTTGAAGACCCATGACTGAAAGAAAGGTCTACTGGCCTTCTCTAGTATTATGTAAATAGAGAAGATGAAGGTAAAGAAGACAAAATGGAGGAAGAGGAAAAGGAGGAGGAAGAGGATGACTAAATGAACATGAATTGCAGGCTCTGGAACCAGATAGACTTTGTTTATCAGTTCCTGCTTTTTTCACTTATTTTAGTTTTAGCAAATTCAAAGATATCTTATAGTATTGGTGTGAGAAATTAAGGTGTTAATACACGTAAAATAATTTTTTATTAATTTTTAAAATTTATATGTGACAGCAGAATGCATTACAGTTCATACTACACATATAGAGCAATTTTTTTATATCTCTGATTCTATACAAAGTATATTCACACCAGTTCATGTCTTCATACATGTACTTTGGATAATAATATCCATCACATTCCACCATCATTTCTAACTCCATGCCTCCTCCCTTCCCCTCTCACCCCTCTACACTATCTAGAGTTCGTCTATTCCTCCCTCACTCCCCCTCCCTACCCCACTACGAATCAGCCTCCTTATATCAGAGAAAACATTCAGCATTTGGATTTTTGGGATTGGCTAATTTCACTTAGCATTATCTTCTCTAACTCCATCCATTTACCTGCTAATGTCATGGTTTTATTCTCTTTTATTGCTGAGTAATATTCCATTATGTATATATGCCACATTTTTTAGTCTATTCATCTACTGAAGGGCATCTAGGTTGGTTCCACAGTTTGGCTATTGTGAATTTTGCTGCTATATACATTGATGTGGCGTGTCTCTGTAGTATGCTGTTTTTAAGTCCTTTGGGTATAGAGGGATAGCTGGGTCAAATGGTGGTTCCATTCCCAATTTTCTAAGCAGTCTTCATACTGCTTTCCATATTGGCTGCACCAATTTGTAGTCCCACCAGTAATGTATGAGTATACCTTTTCCCCCACATCCTTGTCAACGCTTATTGTTGTTTGTCTTCATAATAGCTGCTATTCTGACAGGAATGAGATGATATCTTAGAGTAGTTTTGATTTGCATTTCTCTAATTGTTAACGATGATGAATACTTTTTCATATATTTGTTGATTGATTGTATATAATCTTCTGAGAAGCATCTGTTCAGGTCCTTGGCCCATTTATTGATTGTTTTTCTTTTTTTTTTTTTTTTTTTTGGTGCTTAGCTTTTTGAGTTCTTTATATACCCTAGAGATTACTGCTCTATCCAATGTGTAACTAGGGTTTAGCATAGATAGCCTTTATGATGGTGAGATATGTTCTTGTTATCCCTAATTTTTCTAGTATTTCAAACATGAAGGGGTGCTGTATTTTGCTAAATGCTTTTCCTGCATCTATTGAGATGATGATTTGATTCTTATCTTTAAGTCTATTGATGTGATGAATTACATTTATTGATTTCCATATATTGAACCAACCTTACATCTCTGGGATGAACCCCACTTTATCGTGGTGCATGATCTTTTTGATATGTTTTTGTATTCAATTTGCCAGAATTTTATTCAGAGTTTTTGAATCTACGTTCATTAGATATATTGGTTTGAAGTTTTCTTTCTTTGATGTGTCTTTGCCTGATTTTGAAATCAGAGTGATATTGGCCTCAAAGAATGAGTTTGGAAGTGCTGCCTCTTTTACTATTTCCTGAAATAAATTGAAGAGTATTGGTATTAGTTCTTCTTTAAAGGTCTTGTAGAACTTGACTGTGTGTGCATCTGGTCCTGGGATTTTTTTGGTTGGTAGACTTCTGATGTCGTCTTCTATTTCGTCATTGATATTGATCTGTTTAAATTGTGTATATCATCCTGATTCAATTTGGGCAAGTTATATGACTCTAGAAATGCCTTCAATATTTTCTATTTTGTTGGAGTACAAGTTTTCAAACCAATTCTAATCATCTTCTGTATTTTTGTAGTGTCTGTCATGATATTTCCTTTTTTATTATGTATGTTAGTAATATGAGATTTCTTTCTCCTTCTCTTCATTAGAATGGATAAGGGTCTGTCAATTTTTTTTTCAAAGAACCAATTTATTTTTCTGTCAATTTTTTCAATTGTTTCTTTTGTTTCAATTTCATTGATTTCAGCTCTGGTTTTAATTATTTCCTGTCTTCTACTGTTTTTGGTGTAGATTTGTTCTTCTTTTTCTAGGGCTTTGAGATGTAATGTTAAATCATTTATTTGTTAACTTTTTCTTCTTTTAAGGAATGAACTCCATGCAATGAACTTTCCTCTTAGAACTGCTTTCATAGTGTCCCAGAGATATCGAAATGTTGTATCTGTGTTCTCATTCACCTCTAATTTTTTTTAATCTCCTCCTTGATGTCTTCTGCAACCCAGTGTTCATTCAGTAGCATATTATTTAGTCTCCAGGTGTTGGAGCTGCTTTTATTACTTATATTTCATTGATTTTTATCATTGATTGTTGTTTTATCATTATTTTTTAAAATATTTTTTTGTTTCCAAAATGTGGTGCTGAGCCCTAAACATAGTGCCTTAGATGTACAAGGCAAGCGCTCTGCTACTAAGCCACAACCCCAGCCCTTGTTTTATTTTATTTATATATTTATGTATTTGGGGGGCAGGTGCCTAGGATTGAATTCAAGGGCACACAACAACTGAGCTACATCCCCAGCCTCATCTTTGCAGAGACATTCTTTGAAATCATAATCCTCCTGTCTCAGCCTCCTGAGTTGCTGGGATTATAGGCGTGCACCACTGTGCCTGGCCACAGTTGGTTTTTGAAAGCCACAGTAAAGAAGGAAAACCCCAAACCTCTCAACTATTTATTATCATAAAACCTAATTTCTTAGGGATGAGAGGAAAATGACAAGTAATTAACTAATATATCATAATAATTTAGCTGGTTTTATGAAAAATATTTTAAAATACATTTATCTTAGGACATCATACATCTAAATAAGTTTAAATTTCTGTAATTATATAGAACTCAGTCTACATAGGTTATGAAATTTTGAAGTTATCATCAATTTACTTCTGTGTTAGTATAGAGAATAAATCTCCCTGCAATTTATGAAAAAGGAAATCTCTCTATAAATGAAGTTTCTGTATGTCTTTTTCCATTTATCTATTGCTGAGTAGCAAACCATCTTGAACATCAGCAAAACATATACACCCATAGATTCTTTAGGACAGGCATTCAGGCAAGGCATAGTGATGATCATAGTGTCTTCACCAGGGCCTCAGATCAGAGGTCTAAAATGCCTAGGATGTCATGAACAGTGGTGGGATAGAGTACGAGGGATGAAAGGTTTCAAAGCCTGGACTCACCTAAGAATCTAACTTGGGACTTAGCTATGCGGTTTTTGCTGTCTTGTACGGTGGTGGCCACAACATAGTTGGGCTTTTTATATAATGGCTCTAAGTATCAGGAGTGATTTATTCCAATTTCCAAAACAGAAACTGTATTACTTTTTTATGAATTGGTCTTAGATGTCACAAGATATCCCTTCTGCCACATCTATTAGTCAAAGCAGTCACAAACCTTGGATTGAAGGAAAAAAGACATCATATTTACTGGGTCTTAGTTTTTAAATTTAGTTCTATGATATGTTTCACATAAAGTTTGCATATGGAAAAATAAATTATTTGATGTTATTTTTCTCCCCTTTTGGGCATTTAATTTTTCCAGTTTCCTTTTTTTTGAACAAATTATCATTTGTAGACACACACACACCACACACACACACACACACACACACACACACACACACACATACACACATATGTAATGTATACATCACACTTTCCTGAAACAGAAAATAAAAGCCAGAGCAGACTAGTGCACTCTTCAAAGTTGGAAAGCATTTCCCACCCTACAAACAGATCCATTAGCCAAAGGTCTAAAGTTAACTGCCTTAACTGCATCAAGGAGTTTAAACATCTCTTACCAATTACTGCTGATCACTAAGCTATGTTGATTCATGTGCAACTCCAAAGAAATCAGGCTTTGAAATAAAACACCACACAAGTATTAGACTCTGCTATATTAATCTAGGTGAGTAAATAAACAAATAAATAATCATAAGACAAATCAGCAACAGAAAGAATCCAGAATTGCCTCAATATAGAATCTAAAATGTACAGTTTTCATCATAATTATGAGATCTACAAAAAAAAATCCAAACAAATAAGAAAGTACTATGCTATATAGGAAAAGTCAAGAATCTACATTTAAAGAAAGTATGATAAAAATGACTTATCAAATATAGAATATTGTTTTTGTCAGCTTTTTTGCTGATGTGACCAAAAGACCTGATTAGAACAATTTTAAAAGAGGAAAAGTTTATTTGCGGACTCACAGATTCAGTGGTCTCTATCAATGTATAGCTGACTCCACTTCTTGAGGTTTTAGGTGAGGCAGAACATCATGGTGGAAGTGTGTGGTAAGGGAAAGCAGCTGGGGAGATGGTACCAGGAAGCAGAGAAAGAGAAAGTTCCCTCACAAAGTGCAGGCCCCAAGGCATGCTGCCATCAACTCACCCTCTCCAGCTATACCCTACCTGCTTACATTCACCACCCAGTTAATCCCTATCAGGGGATTAATGTACTGACTAGATTAACACTCTCCTAACCCAATTATTTCACTTCTAAGCTTTTTTTCATTGTCTCACCCATGAGCATTTTGGGGACACCTCACATCCAAACCACAATGAATACCAATAAAGAAAACTAAATGATAACAAACAACCAAGTGGAAATTCTGGGGTTGAAAGGTGTAACACTGAAATTAAAAATGAGGTGGAGAAGCCCAATAGTACATTTTATCACAAAGAGAAATGAAGCATACAAACAGAACAATAGAAGAAAAGACTAAAAATGAATATGACATACCATCAAAGGTTCCAGCTGATTCATAGTAGGTACCCAGGAAAAAGTTGAAAAAAAGAGAAAAGTGTAGAAATGTTGACTTTTTTTTCTTTTCAAAATTGAGGAAAAATATTAATTTACATATCCAAGAAGATCGATGACTTCAAAGCAGATAAACACAATGAGATCCACACCTAGACATATCAAAATCAATCACATATAGAAAAAAACTTAGTCTAAGATTAACAACTGACTTAATCAGAAACAACCGAAGCCAGAGGCTATATAAAGTTGAATCAACCAATTTTATGCTCAAGATGCTGTCCTTCAAAATTCAGATTAAAACAAAAACTTTACCAAAAAGACAAAACTTGTTATTTTGCCTATAAATAAAAGGAAGTATATGTGAAGGAAAATGATACCTAGCATAATTTGAGTCCAGATATAAAACTGTAGAGCAACAGTAAAAGTACCCATTTGAGTAAACAGAATACAATATGAATATGTTTTTAACTTATTCCCCTTTAAATGATTACAAATTGCACAAAACAATAATTATAACATAGTATTGTTAAGTTTATGACCTAAAAAGATACAATATGTAAAATAATAACAATGGGATAAATTATAATTATAGCAAATTTTCATATTTGTAAATTAGTATTAATTTGAGGTAGAGTTTTACTGAGTTACATGCATATTATAATTTGTAGAACAACTAATAAAAATAACTCAAAAATAATGAAAAAGCTTACAAAAAACCAACAATCAAAAATGTCAGTAAAAATTCTACACTAGATAATACCTATTTTATACACAAAAGCAGACAATAAAAGAACAGCTGAGAAAGAAATAAAATACAGAAAACTGATTTTTTCTTATATTATTACTAGTACTATTATTTTTATTTGCTGTACTGAATTTAGTACAATATTAAAAAGGACGGGTTAGAGTGGACATCTTTATCTTCTTTGAGATTTGAAGGGAAATGCTTTCAGTTTTTCCCCACTCACTATGATGTTGGTATTGGGTTTTTCATATATGTTCTTTATGATGTTGAGGGTGGTTCCTTCTATCCCTAGTTTTTTCACTGTTTTCATGAATGGGGCTGAATTTTGTTGAAGGCTTTCTCTGCATCCATTGAGGTTAAGTAAGTGATTTTTGCCCTTAAGTCTATTTATGTGATGAATTATATTTATTAATAGGATAAAAGCAAGTTGGTCATGATGTAAAATCTTCCCAAATGTTGTTGAATATTAACAAGTTAATATTGTTGTTGAATGTTAACAAGTTCTTAACAAGTTTATTATTATATATTATTGTATCAGTATATAAGGATTTTTCATCTAAGTTCATCAGGGGTATTGATCTATAATTTTTTTTTCTTGGTATGTCCTTATCTAGTTTTAGAATGAGTGTGATACTGGTTTCATAGAATGAATTTGGAAGTGTTTCAGCACTTTTCATTTTGTAGATAATTTGGGGGACACTCGCATTAGTTCTTTTAAAAGTTCTGGTAGAATTCACCTGAGAATCCATCTGGACCTTGGTCCTTCTTTATTGGAAGCCTTTCTATTATTTCTGCTATTTCTTTGCTAGTTATTGGTCAAAACTGTTTAAGTTTTCTACATCCTCTTGATTCAATTTTGTCAGGTCACATATATCTAGAAATGCATTAATTTCTTCTAGGTTTTCAAATTTATTGGACTAAAAATTTTCAAAATAGTCCCTAATGATCCACTGGATTTCTGTGATATCCGTGGTGATTTCTCTTTTTTCATCTCTAATTTTATGAATTTGGACCTCCTCTATTTTTCTTTGTCTAGTTTGGCTAAGGGCCTATCAATATTATTTATCTTTTCCAAGAACCCACTGTTCATTTTATTTCTTTTTGTATTTTTTATCCTTCATTTCATTGACTTTAGTTCTGATCTTAATTATTTCCTTCCTTCTGTTGGTTTTAGAATTGTTTGTTCTTGTTTTAGCAGGGCCATGAGATGCAGCATTAGGTTGTTTTTTTTTAGGATATTTCCAATTTTTTATGTAGACATTCATAGTTATAAACTCTCCTCTTACAACTGCCTTCATAGTGTTGAGAGGTTCTGGGATGTTGTATCAATATTCTCATTTGATTTTTAATTTTTAAATTTCTACTGTGAGTTCTTCAATTAGCCATATGCAAAGAGTCTTTACTGAGTTTCTATCTAGATGAACTATGTATAGGTGAGTGGTAGAGTTGAAATCACCCATTGCACTGGGGTCTATCTGAGGCTTTGAGTAGTGCCTCTTTTATGTAATTAGGTGCACCAATATTTGGGCATAAACATTTACTATGTTACTCTTGCTTGTTTAGGGCTTCCATTTTCATGGTTATCGATTTTCATCCTTTCACTCTCAGACTGTGACCATCTTTGCCTGTAAGGTGATTCTCTTACAAACAACATAAAGTTGGATTTTGTTTTTTAATACATTCTGGAAAACCATGTCTTTTATATAGAGAGTTGAGAAAATTTACATTCAATGTTATTATACAGAGATGATTATTAATTCCTGCCATTTTGATTTATTTCTAATGTTTGTTTTGGTCCTGTTTCTCAATTGCTTAGTTACTCTTCAAATGAGATTTGTTCATTTGCGAACCCTAAGGTTTGGTTTTTATTTCTTCTGTGTGGATTATTTCTTTAAGTAAGATCTGTAGTGCCAGCTTAGTAGTCATGAATTCTCTTAATTTCTTCTTATCTTGGAAACTTTTTATTTTCACTTTTATTTTGAAGATAGTTTTGCTCCTTCAATCAATCCTCCCACTGCTTAAATCCTTAGCAATGGAGCAAGTGGAAATGCCATGTTCCTCTAATTCACCATTTGAATCTCTCCAAATAAAAATTAATTTTCCTTTCACTATATGTTGCTAATCATTTTTTTGTTATGGAATATTAGACTATATTTTCCCTAATTTGTAATGTCTTTGTCATGTTTTAGTATTAGTTATATTCTGATTTCAAATAATAAATTAGGAAGTGCTCCATCATACCCTATTTTCTGAAGAAGTCTGTATAAATTAATATTAGTTCTTTCCTCATTATTTGATAGAAATCATGCCAACAAGCATTTGTCCCTATATTTTTTTTAGTGGATTATAAAATACTTTAAGTATTTTAAATATTAAGACCTGCCTATTTGCTTAAGGTTACTGTTTACAACTTATCACTTTTTTCATGACTTATTTGCAACCTATCTTGTCTTTATGTTTAAAATCTAATTCTTGGAGACAACGTAGTTTTGTAATAAACTGTTTCTCTGTGTAATCTAGAGACCAAACCACAAGGTGAAAGGCCCACTCCACACCCTTGAAATAATAACCTATTTTCAGGAATATTGTTCCAGAGTCTGTTTTTATTATTGAGATGAAGCAGAAATGGAAAGACGGTTTCAGCAGCATATTTAGGAGAAAGTTGGGAGAAGAGTCAAAATAGCTCTTTCAATTTTGCTGGAAGCAATAATATGAATTTGTAATCAGAGATGAGGAGTTTTGGGGCAACTATCATAATTCTCCCAAACTCAGACTACCAACAGTAGTTTGAGAGTTGGAGTTTTGTTAATGATTTAGAATAGATTTTATTTAAGTAAGTATAGTATGTGGTATTTTTTGCTCTGATCTTTTACACAGGAACTTATTTTCATTTTGTTTCAAACTAAAATTAGTTATTTTTCATGTTGTATAATAGTGAGAAAGCATAGTTGTCGTAAACCAAACTTTTTATGTTGAGATTCAAGAATTATTAGTAATAATTATCATTAATCCTAACTATGTAATTATCACATTATTAATAATGTTAGTAAATAATTTTACTTTCTGTTAGTTTTTGCAAATTATATTCCTATGTTAAAAAACTTTCAAATATGAATTCTGGTTTTATTTACTGTCTTCTTGGTTGTATAAATATCAAAAGTGATATGATTTCTGATTTATTATTTCCATTACATTTGTCATTTTTTTGCTCTATAAAACACACACAACTCTAAATTTGTTTAAAAAATAGAAGAGCACTGTTCAATGAAAAACCTCTTAAAATTATTTATTTCGTAGTAAGTGAAAACACATGTTCACTTGACCAACTTTAAAGTTAATTGAGTGAAATGAAACTTTTGCTTCTTATACTGATTTTTAACTGAAAACATATTTTTTCCCTTTTTATCAGAGTATTGCAGACCGAAAATATTACTTGATAGATATTAGCATGCTATTAATTTGCAATCTGGGACCACTTACTAGCACAGAGTAGATATGAGGCTATTATTGATCACACACACACAGGTAACAAGTTCCCCTTGTGGCCTTCAGTTGATAGATGGCTACTGCCTTGACACAAACCTAATGGCAGCTAATCTGAGAGGAAGAACTTTGGATGGTGAAATAAATTTTACTTACCTACTTTGGAGTGCATATCAGTAAATTGGGCAGTTTAAAAGAGATTAAAAAAATAAAATTAAAAAGTCTTAACTCTAGGTAATGAGAGAGTCCAAGAATGTTTTAGATTGTCATCCTTTTATAAGTTTACAGTACTTCAGTTATTATTTTTTACTAGATCCACAGAAATGTTTTAAATGTAAATTTGGCTAAAAACAATTATTGGGTCTCAGTTCTCATAAACCCCATGTAATAAACTCTTCACAAAGCCTCATTTTCTGCCTTCTAATAATTCTAGGAATCTTTTTAAAAGTATGATTATTTAATTCTTGGGTGTAGTTTTTTTTGTCATTTTTCTAGTGTTTTTCATTTTGTCCAATGAGTATATGCTGTCAAAATTCCCATCAGTTTCAAAATTGTGTGTCTGCATACACGTGTATCAACACAATATATAATTATTTGATTGTAGTAAAAGAAGAATACACATCATATTGCATTATGGACTAATCTTCAGACAAAGTATATTACTCACAAATTAGTGATATGAGTCTCACTCTCACACCTAGTTACATATTGGATGACATTTCACTTGAGTCCAATATTTATGTTCTTTTTTATTTAAAATTTTTTCCATATAATATTTTAAGTTTAATCAAAATTCAACTTAGAAAGGGCATTCTGCCTAAGGGATATTTTTCCATTAAGTATTATGACATATTGGTAGCCTTGAGGGATTATTGGTTTTTGAAGAAATATTAACAGCTGGAAATTTGCATTTTAATACAGTTCTCCTCAGCTACTCAAGCAATTTTATTTTTAAGACCTGTGACAGGTTTCAAAGCTTTAGTTCTAAAGCAATCTAGTCAAGTAGCACTAACATGATTTTATTACAAATAACAAAGTTTCTAATAATTTTTTTCACCTGAAAATTTTAATTTGAGATGTCAGGGAAATCAACACCCAAATTTTATATCTGTACTGAAATCAGACTTGATAATTGGAAAAAGTGAGGAGGAATTATTTTTAAGCCTTTACTTTCAAAAAATGAGAAATAAGAAAATAGGATGTCTAATTAGGTTTTGCTGATTAGTAGCTAAAAGTGAAGTTGATGCAAAGAAACCCTTCACAGTAATTGTTCAGCCTATCTAGGTGGTTGTCCTGGGAGAAGAGGATTCCTAGGATAGCACAGGAAGATTCTATGAAATGAGAACTGACTTTGTCACCCTTGATCCTGGTATTAAACACATATTCAGAATTGCTATTGAAATTAATTGGGGATTTTGAGCCAGGATCAAGTGACACCACCACTTAATATGGTGGCAGTGAATAAAAGTGAATGGCAACCTCAATAATTACAGATGGACTATACTTCTAAAAAAAGATAAAATGGATAAATATCTTAGGAAGGGACAATGAGGAACACTGAATTTCCTTTTTATTTTCAGTGTGAAATAGAAATTTTATTTATTAATCAACCTAAACACCTGAAATGACAGGATCAGACCATGGACAATTACTCATTTGTGATTATCAAATCAAATCCCCATGTTTTATTCCTTTCAACACATTGTATTACATACACCATTCTATGTAGATAGAAGAATGGGGAAGGCAAAATATCCTCAGTAAATATCTGTATAATTTCCTTTGCATCCTGAAAATATACCTTTATTTTTTTAATATCTCCTCAAAGACAAAGAATATTAGCACTGCCCTGATTTACTTGTAGAAAACCCTGGGCAATTTTCTGTATCTCTGTCTAATAGGAGACAAACACTGTTTGCAGCCTATTCTAAGGAAATTGTATTGGTGTAAAAATACCAGAACTTCTAATAGTTCTTTTCAATTTATACTTTCTGCCCCCCAGTCAAACTCATACCAGCACAAAACTGTCTTATCTACACACAAGTACTACTTAAATTTTCCTATATTTGCTTTTGCCCCTCTTTTATCCCTCTGTGGCTGATCTTGAGGTGGAGGAAGAACCAGAAGTCTTGATCATGTTGGTTCAGCATCTTGGTAAATGAGAATCAAACCATGGGGCTATGTGCCAGGCACTGTGGTAGGTTCTGGGTATGAATAAGTGAGAAAAACCAATTTGACTTCAGTTTTTTAGGGTTTTACATTTCCGTGGATAGATAGATTTTAAATAAGTAAAATACACAAATAAATACAAAGAACATCACAGATGAAGGGTCAAAAATATCCATGAAGATAGTGGTGGCAAAGACAGTGATTCATTAAAGGATCAGAAGAAGAGCTACTGTGGTTAAAGCACAAAACATACACAGCCTATGAAAGCAAGATAAGGCTCTCTCTTTTAACTATTGTACCCCAAACTTACAAGAGAACCTGAATCATCAAAGTCCTCCAGAATTATTTCTTAATTCTTAATAAATGGGATCATATTTAGTGGGCTTTTAACAGACAACAGAGCTTTTATCAATCTCTTAATTCAGATTTAACTGTTTATCTCCAAGCCCCAAATCTTTCAAGTATTTAAAAATATTTTTGAGTTGTTTTAAAAGGTATCTTGCTTTCCTTTTTGGGGTGTATGAATGTGACTATGAATATACTTCTTGTGACAATATGAAAAATTTTAGTGTTAGAAGAAGCAAAATATTAGTGTGCATCTATCTAAAAGCCTCAATATAAAGCATTTTAGAGTCATAAGTAAAATACATATGTTCATGTGAAATGTCTGATAGACAGAAAGTTGGTTTGCTTCCTCTGATCAGTGATACGGAAAACACTGAGTTGGGAGATAGGCAGAGGGAAGTCTGGTCTCTGCCAGGAATACTTAAGCTTCCTTACCTAAATACTAGGTCTAAGAACAATATGTATGCAATAGAAGACTGAGTGAATTCAATCAGAGACATGTCAGTAACAGCCAGGAAAGAAATTCACCAAGAAGTCCAGAGAGATATGCCCAAGCCCCCTCCAAGAGTCATAGCCAGGCAGGTGTTTCAGAAGCCCTGCTATTTTAATCTAGGGAATACCTGTGTGGTTTACCTATGTGCTTGTTACACTAGGTGTAAGAGTAAAAAGTTTTGCTATGGGTACATGTAGTGTGACATCAGAGGCAGGGTATTAAAAAAATATCTAAAAACAAATATCAGGTTCCAGAAAGTAAAAGAGTAGAAACGTACTGAAGAGGCGAGGGAAAATGAAATGTATATCTGTGTAGGCCCCAAGGATACATTAAGAATTAATAAAATGGATTGTTTAATGAAAACTGGTCATACAATAACATCCAAACTGAAAATGTAAACCTTCTGCCCTCTAGAAGTATCAGTTTAGTGGGAGAGAAAATTATCCTCTCATCTTATGAAGGTGAGGGATTTTTGTGTTCACATGAACCATGGAACAGGAAAAAAGTGCATCATCCCACTGAGAGAGGTCAGGTAAGACTTCCAGGGCAGGTGATATTTGGGCCAAATAGGATGTCCTGATCTGACAGACTGCTGAAAAGTTATCCTTGATGTATCCGACAAACTCCTCTTCAACTGTGATTTCTTTATCTAGCTAAGCCACTTAAATATGGCCTAAAATTTTCTCAGACCTCATACATCCCTTGAATCCTTTCTGTCTCTAAAAGCCCATAGGACAGTGAAACACTAGTAAAACATGCCTGGGATCTTTGGACTAAAAACCAATTATAAAAAAAAATATACCATCATGAACCTCTTCTTTTGTGTTTTTATAATTTTCTTACTTGCTTCTAAATGACCTCAACCAACTTGTTTTCTTTGAGTAAAGAGAAGTTTCTGCCAATTTGAGGATCAAAGGAAATCTGTGTCATATACTTTCTTGTTTCACCTCTAAATTTCTTGGTTAAAGACATAAAATGAAATAGAGTTGGCATCAAAGTACTAACTCTTTTGCTAGTTGACATAAAAGTGTTAGACCTGATTTCAGAAGCAATGTTATTTTAAGTGTCAAAACCTTTTTCAATAAAATGAACTGAAAGAATTCTCCACAGCCTAATGCAATACCAGTTCATTATTACACAACAGTAGTGTATATGTTAACAGACCAATGGAAAGGAGTGGAGGAGAATCTGAGACATGGAGCAGGGTTTGTGCAAGAAATAAAAGAAAAAACCTAAAATTCACAAGGTAGCCCTTGTATCATACCTTGTGAGTCATAAAGTCTGAGGCGATAACTGGTCAATCCAAGCTTATCTTTGTTCTCGGTAAGCTTTAGTGAAAGAAAAGACTAAGATTTTCTTATATACAAAACTATGAAATCAATGTATATTTTCCTTCTGAAATTAAATATTAAGAAATTTTCTCCATGTAAAATGCTTGCATACATTTCATTTTCATTTCAACTTCCAATAATCTTGTAAGCAACACTTAGACACATTCTCTAGGTGAGGACACTGAGCTTTGAAAGTTAAGTAGCTCTGTGTTGTACAGTGCCATATGCATGTGTCAAATACTCATATGTTTAGGGAAAAGCTATTATTGTTTTAGTGATGAAAGTAGACATTGTCCCCACTCTTGGGGAGCTTGTCTTTGAGAACATTATTATTGTGGCAGGATAAAAAGTAAGCAAACGCATAAACAGGGTAATTTCACAGAATGAAATACTATATGAAGGAGATGTCTATGCCAAATGGGTGGTCTAGGAGGCTTTCCTTGATGAAATGACATTTGAACCAGGAATTGAATAATGAGAAGGAGTCATCCAAGTGAAGATCTTGGTGGAAACATTCCAGGTAGAAATTTGTATGAGGAATGTCACAAAATTATTTTTATATTAAGTAGATGGTGACATAGGGAAAAAAAGCCCTATTTGAGGTCTCCTTAGCACATGATTGCTTATATAGGCACTACATTTTAAAATTTTATTTATACAGTTATTTCATCATATATTTACATATATATGTCTGATGTTCTGTAGTATTCAAAAGTGTCCTTGCAACTCTGATAATAATTCTAAGAGTAAGGTTAGGTTTGAACTATGCTTTCTTTCTTAAAAAAATAACTTACATTCTCTGGCAGCTGTAATACACCATGAATAATAAATTAAAATCAATTGCACACTTACTTATCCCACTCTAGGGATAAAAAGCATAAGCTAACTTCGAATTAAATTCCACTTTAAAAACATGAGTTCATTTCAAAAGCTTAGGGTGCTTTCTGAGAAAGTTTGATATCCTCATGTCTCTTCATTAGAAATTATATGCAGCTAGTTTGGGTAAAAATGGGAAAAAAGGAACAGTATAAAATAAAATATGCAATAAAATAAAATGTATGTCAAGCAGACCTAAGATCAACTCAGGTTTTTCCCCTGGATTCTTTACTACCTTCGCAGTTGCATGGTAGGTGGGAATCGGATGTTCTCCAAACATGTATGTTCTCATTCCCACCTAGTTCTCTCCTAGTTAATGATTACTTCAGGGCCTGAGTGCTATAAAGAGAGTATAGTTATAAAGTTTATTGAAGAGCTGCATGTTTGAGCAAGTAACAGCTGAAGGCTTTGACTAATGCTGAGCCTCGCAGCTAGGGCCAGATACGAAGTGGTTAGGTCTGCTTTCAGAGCATGGAAAGGTATATAGCCTGGGATACTCATGATTGTGATGTAGTGTTACTCAAATTGGTATCTAAAACTATGTGAAGGATCTGGGAAGAGGTAAACTATAATCCATGCCTTGGGGAATCTATTATGAAACTACAATCCATGCCAACCAAAAGGTAAGAACTTGATATTGAGACCAAGAGAATTGGGGCAGTGACACTTCACAACACTGTAGTTGGATATATGAGTTGGTAGATCAGACTATATATTTGAGATGAAGATATAAGTTAAAGGGTTATTGGCAAATGGGTAGGATTAAAGATGGAGAAATAGTATTATTTGGGGAGAAGATATGAAGATGATAATAAGTTGTGAAGTTGTGAAGTACTAAAAATATTTAAACAAAATGGAAACAAATAAAGTGTAAACAAATTCAAAGATAAAAAAGAAGAGTAGGACATGTTGTTATGGATGTCAAGGTCAAGAGTGTTTCAAGGATTGAGAGGTAATTTTTTTTAATCAATGCTGAAACAAAAGCCTTTATTAGATTTAGTATCTATTACATTTAGCAAAATAAAGATCATTGGTAACATTTTCTCAAATAGTTCTAGTGGGAAGGGATTAAGCAGAGTCGAGTATGTTGAAGATAGTGAATGCTAGGTGAAGGAATGGTAATAGGCTGTGTATTCAAGGTTCTTTTTCTGGATGTTGGGGTGTGAGTCTGAAGCACAAAACCTGGATATTAGTTGGAGTGGGACTGCAGGCATGGATGAGCATTTTCTTTAGTGGATTGTGTAGAGTTCAGATTGTTTTAGCAGCCTTGAGCCAAATCCACGGAAGAAGGACAGAATAAAGGAGGGAGCAGTAGTGAAAGTCCTGGTGGGGTTAATTTGAGGACAATAGTTACTCCTTTCCCTTCCCTGAAATACCCTTCATCTGGAGGGATAGAAAACTCTTAAGTGCAAGGAACTAGTTCTGATGTGGCATTTGAAACCATCAGAGTTTTGTTTTGCTGGCTTCTCTCTGTGATCTTCATCTGAGTCTTAAATCATACTGTATTTGCATAGGCAGATAACATGGTAATGCCAAGGAGGGCCACATCTAAACATGGAATATATATATATGTAAAATTTTGCTACCCATCTCTAGTGTATGTGGAGGTCTTCAAGACATTCTAAATTGGGTTGTGTGTAAAATAGTGTAGGAAAATACTACCATATATTAAAAACTGCCTATGAGTCAGATGCTTTGTGACTGTGCTCCTCAAGTCTCCTCTGAAGGAAGAATTCCACTTTAATTTAAGAAACTAACACATTAAGGGATCAACTCAAAGTCATATAGTGAGTAAACAGCAGAGTAGGCTTATTCCTCTTTTCCTTCAGGAAAAGGGTGATAAACATAAATCAACTTAAATGACTTCTTCTCCCAAGTTGTAGCAAATTACATAATACTTCATACTCTAAAAATCTGAGGTTTTTCTGTTAAATTTACTTAGAACATTATTTTTGTTGACAGATGATTTTAAAGTGTTTCCATTCAGAACAGAGCTCATATTTATAACTTCCCTGCTATATATTCCTTTTTAACCACTAATGAGCATAAATGAATAATAGATGAATGGTGGATGAATTGTGTTACACTATCAATGTTTACATGTTTATATTACAAAAAATCTTACCCATAATTATTAAGAAACAATGACCAAATCTCTGCTGTACTCCAAAATGTCAGTAACACCCCTCTTAACCTATTGAAGTTCCTAGAAGAAATTTTCAAGATTTTTTTTTATACATAGAACTTAACTGTGTTGCCTTGCACTTGGTAAACAAGTGGTTCATACTGGTTGGTTCAATAATGAACAAATGGAAACGATACATAGTACTTCAGTAACTGTTGTGACTAAATAGTACACATGGATCCCTGGAAAGGATGTTCATTTAGTAAGAAGGGCATTTTGAAAGATTAGTTTCATCCCTGGTGATCCATCATTTGATCATGGTGCCATTATTTATTTAATTTATGTAGAAATTAAGAATAAAGTAACTGTGGTCTCAACTCATATCAAATTGATAGCTTCCAAAATTGGAAGTCTATAATGAGTATAAAATGAGTCCAACAATTTTTTTACCTTTTATTTCAAGTCAAGTATGAATGATTCATAGCACTTCCATATCTGTGACATTTTCATTATTAAAAGTTTATTTAATTATCAGCATTATGCCCCTTTCCATCAAGAAAATCATATTTTACATTGACCAGTTCCTTGTGAATGGAGTGATCAATGTCATTCAATCCACCTGGAAATTTGAACATTGGTTCCATTAAGCTGATGGGGCTTGCTATTGACAGGTTAAATAGAATGCTTTTTCCCAAGGCTCTGGCAACTTTTCCACACATTAAATTGAACTCTTTTGTGCTATTAATAGAAAAAAAAAAAAATATATATATATATATATATAAATAAATAAAAAATGGATGTCTTGTTGTTTCCTATTTATTTCTTTTAGGTTGTGGAATGCTGATAAATTCAATGACAGTGCCCACTCCTTACTGTTGTTAGATTAATTTATTTGGCTGCTATTTTATTATAAATGCATGACAAGGAGTAGAATAATCATTGCTTGTAAATTAGCATATGGACACACAGACTAACCACGTCTATTATTTTTTGTTAATGTTAATTGTTTCCAGTTTGTCAAAGTACATTAAAAACATATTATGATATTATGTGAACACTAAAATTAACATATTTTAATACATGCACCTATTTTTGTCTTCCATCCCAGATTGAAATCCATTATTAAGACTGATGTTTTATTCCTCTTGTGCTTGTAATTGAATTCTTCATTAGAATAGATAGTAACTATTTAAATGAGGAAATTAGAATTCCTCCAACCAGAAGAGGGCTTCATTTTCTAGTTAAGTTGGTTGTCATGCTCAAGTGGTATATTTTCTGTTATTACCAATTGTTTTTGAATTGGAGAATACTTTGTAACCACTGAATTAACATAAGTAACGTAACAAAATAAAATCCTTAGATTTCTTACTTTGCTAACTGCTTGTCAGAAGGTCGTTTTCCTTTGCCACTTTTCTTTCCTTGCTTTGTTATCTGGTAACTGGTAACTTGGCATAGGACTCTATTGCCAGAGAGAATTTTTTGAAATAATCTTTATACTTGATATCAGATATTCACTTAGGAATTAACAGGATACCATGTATTCTAATTATACTCTCTCAGCGAGAGTAAAACTTTCTATATATTTTCAAGGAAGATACTTGTATATTCTTTTATATGGAAAAATCTGATGGAATTAAAGTAAGATAACAACCCAAGACAAGAAATATTAGCTTCTTTTCTAAGATACTTTAAAAAAATCTAAACTGTGCCAAGAGATCTGTTGTTATAAGACATATTTTATAGCAGAATAGTATTCTTTTAAATTTTTTTTTTCATTGTAGATGGACACAATATCTTTATTTTGTTTATTTTTATGTGGTGCCGGGATTGAACCTAGAGCCTCACGTGTGCTAGGGAAGTGCTGTACCACTGAGCCACAACCCCAGCCCCAGAATAGTATTCTTTTTTAACTTTACAATTTTATTATAGTTTTACGTAAACACTAAAATAGAGAAAATAGGACAGTGAAGCTCTTTGTTTATCATTTTCAGAAGCTAACAATTTTCTAACACTATATACTTGGCTAATTGATTGAATTTGTGACTGTGGGTTTATAAGTCACTAAAAATTACCTGCTGGTCCTTATGTCAGAAGATGTTTTTCCAGGTTATTTTTTTTCTTCTCACTTAATAGAGCACATGATAAGAAAGGTTGACATCATATTTAAGTTATATAACAATTCATATTAACATAATCACTTCTTTATTAAACAACAAATTTTCCTTTTACGAAAGAACTATAAAATATAGATTAGACTTCATTTGTACCCTCAGGAATCTTATCTATTCCTAATAAATCAATAGAAAAGGGAATGTAAAGATGTTATATATGTTTTAATCCAAGCTAGAGTTAATATCTATGAATAGAGACGCAGATTAATTAGGATCATATTTGCATTTCCTTTGTCATGAGAAAAAAAATCTGTGTTCTAATTTAGACCTCTCTGTTATATTACTCTCATTATTCCCTCTAAGTAAGGGATAATCAGCTTGAAACTTTATAAATGTGTGAATAATACAAGTTTACTTTTTGCAGAAGGGACCATTCTGGTCAATATTTCATAGCA
This sequence comes from Spermophilus citellus, assembly GCF_964194105.1. Taxonomy (NCBI): domain Eukaryota; kingdom Metazoa; phylum Chordata; class Mammalia; order Rodentia; family Sciuridae; genus Spermophilus; species Spermophilus citellus. The sequence goes on along the minus strand of NC_138184.1, from coordinate 195,308,812 downwards.
CGGTATTTCTCTAATATAACAATGATGCACTTACATTAGTAGAGAATTATGCTATAGAATATTGTTATTAATAAAGATACAAAACTACATTTGTTTTATAGCTCTTTTATGTATTTTTACATTAATCCAAGTTTATACTTTATTGAAGAGTGTGATATGCAGAGGCACTCAAGTGTAAAATACATGCATGTACTCAGAATGAGAAAACAAAGTTAGTCTTAATATTGATTGTATGATTGGTGTCTGGCGTGTGCTAACTGCATAATTAAATTTTACAATACAAAGTATGCGGTAGTAGGACTATATCTGGTGACTGGGGAGATAGTGAGAGATGACTATACAGAGGGGACAAAATGTGCTTAATAATGAAAACATGGACAGTAAAGGAGAATGTAAGGAGGCTGGGACTAAGGACCCCAAGATGTTCTGACTCACTGTAGCAACAGAGCAGTGGAAACCTAGATATAGGTATTCACATTGAAACTGTGCAACACTTGGAATATTATTAGATAAAGTCCTCAAACATAACTAAAATGTAAGTCATGTGTAATAGTCTAATAGCTAATTTCTCCTGTGTTCTATATAGTTGAGCGTTCATATTTATGTTGAACATGTTGACAGATAAGTACTATTTTTATTTGACTAATATGTGTATATACCTCATAATTTTCTAGTCAAAAATTATGTCCTTTTCACAATGATCACTTAGCAATTACAAGTTTTGGCCATTTGATAATGAATTCAGGAAAAATTTCTTCCTAATAATGGAAGTAAAACTTTACTTGTTTGATTTTTTATCATCTAATGAAAAAAATAAATGATTGAGTTCAGCATAGCATCCAGCACACGCATACTTATTGAACTGAAATATTCAGCAGATAAGCAAGACTGATTTGACGGTAGAACTTGGCTCTCAGAAGGGATCAGTGTCTGTCATCTTGAGGAAGATCCTCTCTTGATGTAAAGATGGGTTTATTCAGTGAAATATACTGTGTTAACCAACTGCTCTGCTCCAATGCTCTTACTCTTATTAAAGCTTCAATTATTGTGGAGAGTCATTTTGTGATTAATGCTGCTGTTTCTATTTGATAGTTTTGCCTCAAGGTTCTAACCATTTTGGTGGAACTTAACACAGTTTGAGCTTGTTAGATCGATCAATTTCCATATCAGATAGTCATAAACATTTGCAAACATCTTTTAATCTAAAAGATACAAAATATTTCAGAGGCTCTTTAATACATATTAATAACTAATACTAATTTATACTTATCAGCCACTCATGTATCTTAAACTGTTTATTTTATAAACATATTTGAATATGAAAAATGATTCTGAAGCTCATGGTATGTTGAAAATTACATGGTGAATTGATTAATGTATTATTGAATTCCATATAAAACCTATCATGATTCTTTTAAGGATACAAAAGGTGTTGCATAATAAACATCCTAAAAACAAATTATTATTCTGTGGTACAATGTAGAGTCTAAAGACAAATATCAACAGAATCAAATGCAGATGACAAAAGGTCATTTGTAAGCCATGTGTGTTTCTCACTGAGTACCTCTGTGAACTGGGAGTGGTACTAATGTGTGGGGAGACACATTTTGGTTTCTAAGCAGCCAGACTTTCAGATGGATGATCTCATTTGAATCATTGCTGAGGAAGATGCCAGAAATCCAAAAAGAGGCTTTGAGCACTACCAATACTGGCTATTATAAATCAGTATAAATACCTTGTAATTAATGCAAAAAATTGAACAATTAAAAACAAAAAAGCAAGAAAATGCCAGTGATCATTTACTCTTGCCTAAAAATTTTGTCCATTTATTTTATTAGTTATTGTAGTATATTAATCAAATGATTGAGGTGGCCAATAAAGCATAACCCAAGTCCAAAAAGGATATAAAAGATGGATCTAAGAGTTTACATCATCCAGAAAGGAAAAACAGCCCCAAATTTAAAATGCTTTTTGTGCACAGAATACTGTTGTCTTGGGGAAGTGAAGTATCACTGTCATTTTTTTTTTCAGTGTCCCATAGCTTAATTGGTGGTATTTGTTAGATAGAAAAGAAAAAGACACTCTTTTGGAACAGCTACATGACCTGACAGGACAATATTCATGTTGATTCTCAGTCCTACAGGCTATTTCCTCACAAAATAGTGATTTGAAAATGCCAGGGTTGATCAACATAGAACTCAGAGGGGGATCAACAATGATGTGGCTTGGATCAATCAAAGCCTCTTGATTCTTTTCCATAATACATAAAATGATACTCTTCTGGGGGGAAGTGGATACTGTGTAACTGGGCTGTGATGAGGAGAGCCGTGGAATTCCCTATTTCAATAGTTATGTCTTTGTGTTAAGATGCCACAGTCAGAAAAATAAACAAAAAATATTTTCACAATCTCCAATAAAAAGGAAGTATAACAAAGCAGTAGACACATTAATGTAGTTTTGTTAATTCTTCCACTACTTAAATGATCTGTGATTCTTTCCTTTAGAAAATGCACATGTAATAAATATAGTGATTAACAGTAAGTAGAAATAGCCCATCCTAAATGCAGATATTATTGTTTCATCGCTCATTACTCTGGTTTATATATTTGGATACACATTCTTGAATTATGCATATTTCTTTTCACACTTGTGAACACATACAATATACATAGTTACATGTCACAAAGTTAATGATCCTTAAGTGCTGACAAATGTCTACAGCAATGATAAAAAATAATTCAAAAATTCTTTTGAAGTAAATTTGTGTTCATAACTATTTTCAAAATGAATTACTCTTTTAAGTAGAAAGTTATACCTTAATTTTGAGTCCTAAATTCTCCATATAATTTATATTTGTTTATATTAATTTCTATCACTTTTACATCATAACATTTGATTCATCAAATATTTTATTGTAATAAAAAGGACTTTGTCTGAATCTCAAGTACGAATTCTAAATGTACCATTAACCTGTTGAATGACCATTATAAATGAATTCAAATCTTAACTAAGTTATTTGGGGAAACAATAATTCTTGTCTATTATTCCTGCATCATTAATTTTTCCATCTAAAAGGTTTTTCATGTTGGTAATGAATCATGTTATTATTGCTCCTATTGTAAACCATGACAATGTCAACAATCTTGTTTTGGATGTATACTTTCCTTTTTACTGTATACTCCATCACAATACTTTTCTTAATTGAAAAATATCTTCTCACATTTTAAATGATTTTTGTCTTTTATGGTTGGAATATTTTCTCCCAAAAGCAAGTATTGGGCACTTAATCCACAAAGCAAAAGTGTAAGGAGATTGGACCTATTGGGAAGTGCTTAGGTAATGAAGATTCCACATTCACGAATGGATCCATGTGATTATGAAAGGGCTGAAGCTGCCAGTTCAATAGTTGTCTCTCTCATCCTCTCATCTTTGAGCAGGGATAACTAAGAAACAAGCCCCTCACCAGACACTGGTATCTTGATTGTGAACTTCCCAGCCTCTATTTCTATGAGAACCAAATTTCTTTCCTTTTTTCTTTTTTTTTTGTAAATTATTCAATCTGTGGTGATCTGTTATAGTAACACAAAACTAAGACATTATCTTCGATTCTTTTTTTTTTCCCCATTCTTTCTTGAATCTCTGCATACGTGACTTTCTTTCCATGTAGTCATGGAAACCACAAAAGTCCAGGTAGAAATGATTCACGTGAAAAGGATTAGTTAATTCTCAATCCTTATCCCAGTTGGTTTATCAGTTGAACTGACATGACTGATCACTCCTCTGCCCCCAAACTGTTTTTTCACTTAGGTTTTAATCCCTTTTTGGTCTTTCTTTAACTTGTCACCTTTCTCTCAGACTCCATTGATTACTCCTCCTTTCCTTTTCAACCCCTAAATTTGGAAGAATCCAGGGTTCATTGATCATTTCTTATAGTACACTGTATTTCTTTTAGGTTCATGGATTTGAATACCATTTTAATCATCAAGGTCAAATCAGGAGATAAAAACACAGATTATTTGAACCCAGAAAAGTTAAAGAAAAATTATTATGTGTAACAAGAAATTACCTATTAAGTATATAAGATTACTCCAAAGACATGCAAATATAAAGAATGCAAATATAAGGATTTATCATGCTCTCTCGTCCATAAGGCCAAATACCCAAGTCACAAACAAATTTAGTCTGGACTCCTTTCCCCTAGGCATAAAGTGCAGATCTTATGGAAAGGATGTAGTTATGACTGAGTAGATGGTGGAGAAATCCCTGAAATGCTGTTAGAGGGACTAAGAGGGCAGCTGCCTGAGATAATGTCAGATGAAACTACTTGAAACTTCTGGAAACTCCCTTCTGAGGTACCAAGAAACTGCCAAGGGGAGGTATTGCATGTTCCAGTCTGCCTCTATGCCAGGGCCTGCCAAGAGGAGCACACAACCAGGAGGAAGTACCACTTTTCCAGGGACAAATATACCAGTATCACAAGTAGGGTAAAGCAAAGTAAGATTAAAGCCCCAGTAATAGATTTAATAACTAATACAATTACCTCTATGCTGTGTTTTATGTGTATACTGTGAATACACAGTATATTCATTTATTACATTACTAATAAGCATCATTATGAACATTTTCACATTTATTGCATATTTATGTCTGTATATTCAAATGTATGTATGTATGTACTTATCTAAATCCTTATCTGTAACTATCTTCTCCCTAAGCTCCAGACTACTGTATCTGGTTGTCTGCTTTATATCTTTGCTTGAAATGTTTAATTGACAGATATCTCAAATGTAATACGTTCAAAACTGAGCTTCACATCTTTCCTTTAAACTTGGTTTATCCACAGTCTTTTGATTAAACAATAATTTCATTTTCCCAAGTCTAAGCACTTGGGAACTCAAAAGTCTTATTTCACCTTTAATCCAATCTCTTACCATATCCTATTGGCTACATATTTAAGACATTTCTCATCTCACCATAATCAACCTGGCTATCAGCGTGGACACCATAAGGATCATCTTTTACCCAGATTATTTCAATGACTGCCTCACATGTCGCTCTGCTTCTGTTCCTGCTATGGTCCTGACAGTGAACCTTTGAGAAATAAGTTAGGCTATATCATTCTCTTTTCAAAGCCCTTTAATATCTTCCTGTCTTACAGAAAAAGTCAAAGCCCTGAAAATAACCTGTAAGACCCAACAAAATGATTCCATGAAGGACACAGGGATCTCCTGGCTTTTCCTTGAACACTTCCACTTCAGCACCTTTTGTATGTGTTCTCCCCAAGGACACTGTGGGTCACCATTCCTTTTCTCTCAATATTTAATAAAATGCCTCCAACCCTAACCCACCCAGTGAGCTCCCCTTTTCTATCTAGCTCTTGCCAAATGAAATATCGATATCCAAAATACCTTAATTTATTATTTTATTTTTAATTTTTGTAATTTCTTTATTTTAAAATTTCTTCTTCTGACTTACATCACTTACAGAAAAAGGTTGCTGTGTGTGTGTGTGTGTGTGTGTGTGTGTGTGTGTTGTTAGCTATTATGCTCCAGTGCCTACCTCAAAGGAAATATTCAATAAATACTTGTGGAGGTAATAAATGGTTTATTTGAAAGACTGTCAAGAATAAAATGACATTATTTATTTAAACTCAAAGCAATATTTGAGAAAAATGCGCACTTGATATAACTAACTTTAAATTGTTTTCTTCTATAAAATGAAGGTAATATTTTATTAGGATTAAATATATTACCCCTTTCTTTTTTTTAATTATTTTATTGTTGGTTGTTCAAAACATTACATAGTTCTTATTATACCATATTTCATAGATTGATTCAAGTGGGTTATGAACTCCCATTTTTACCCCGTATACAGATTGCTGTGTCACATCAGTTACATTTCCATTGATTTACAAATTGCCTTTCTAGTGACTGATGTATTCTGCTGTCTATCCCATTCTCCACTGTGCCCTCACCCCTCCCCTCCCCTCCCCTCCCCTACTCTCTCTCCATCCCCTCTACTATAAATCGTTTCTTCCACTTATATAATTTTTCTCCTACTCCTCCTTTCCTCTTATATGTAATTGTGTATAACCCTGAGGCTCACCTTTCAGTTCCATGCAATTTCCCTTAACTCTCACTTTCCCTCCCGCCTATCATCCCTGTTTAATGTTATTCTTCTTCTCCAGCTCTTCATCTCTACCCTGTCCTTGGTTACTCCCCTTATATCAAAGAAGACATTTGACATTTGTTTTTTAAGGATTGGCTAGCTTCACTTAGCATAATCTGCTCTAATGCCATCCATTTCCCTCCAAATTCTATGATTTTGTCATTTCTTATTGCAGAGTAATACTCCATTGTGTATAAATGCCACATTTTTTAATCCATTCATCTATTGAAGGGCTTCTAGGTTGGTTCCACAATCTTGCTATCGTGAATTGTGCTGCTATGAACATCGATATAGCAGTGTCCCTGTAGCATGCTCTTGTTAGGTCTTTAGGGAATAGACCAAGGAGGGGAATAGCTGGGTCAAATGGTGGTTCCATTCCCAACTTTCCAAGAAATCTCCATACTGCTTTCCAAATTGGCTGCACCATTTTGCAGTCCCACCAACAATGAACAAGTGTACCCATTTCCCCACATCCTCGCCAGCACTTGTTGTTGTTGGATTTCTTAATGGCTGCCAATCTTACTGGAGTGAGATGGTATCTTAGGGTGGTTTTGATTTGCATTTCTCTGACTGCTAGCCATGTTGAGCATTTTTTCATGTACTTGTTGATTGATTGTATGTCCTCCTCTGAGAAGTGTCTGTTCAGGTCCTTGGCCCATTTGTTGATTGGGTTATTTGTTATCTTATTATCTAATTTTTTGAGTTCTTTGTATACTCTGGATATTAGGGCTCTATCTGAAGTGTGTGGGGTAAAGATTTGTTCCCAGGATGTAGGCTCCCTGTTTATCTCTCTTATTGTTTCTTTTGTTGAGAGAAAACTTCTTAGCTTGAGTAAGTCCCATTTGTTGATTCTGGTTGTTAACTCTTGCGCTATGGGTGTCCTATTGAGGAATTTGGGGCCTGACCCCACAGTATGTAGATCATAGCCGACTTTTTCTTCTATCAGACGCCGTGTCTCTGATTTAATATCGAGCTCCTTGATCCATTTTGAGTTAACTTTTGTGCATGGCGAGAGAAAGGGATTCAGTTTCATTTTGATGCAAATGGATTTCCAGTTTTCCCAGCACCATTTGTTGAAGATGCTATCCTTCCTCCATTGCATGCTTTTAGCCCCTTTATCAAATATAAGATAGTTGTAGTTTTGCGGATTGGTTACTGTGTCTTCTATTCTGTACCATTGGTCCACTCGCCTGTTTTGGTACCAGTACCATGCTGTTTTTGTTACTATTGCTCTGTAGTATAGTTTGAAGTCTGGTATCGCTATACCGCCTGATTCACACTTCCTGCTTAGCATTGTTTTTGCTATTCTGGGTCTTTTATTATTCCATATGAATTTCCTGATTGTTTTATCTATTTCTACAAGAAATGCTGTTGGGATTTTGATTGGGATAGCATTGAACTTATAGAGAACTTTTGGTAATATCGCCATTTTGATGATGTTAGTTCTGCCTATCCATGAGCAGGGTATATTTTTCCCTCTTCTGAGGTCTTCTTCTATGTCTCTTTTTAGGGTTCTGTAGTTTTCATTGTATAGGTCTTTCACCTCTTTTGTTAGATTGATTCCCAGGTATTTTATTTTTTGGGGGGATATTGTGAATGGAGTAGTTGTCCTCATTTCTGTTTCAGAGGATTTGTCGCTGATATACAGGAATGCATTTGATTTATGCGTGTTGATTTTATATCCCGCCACTTTACTGAATTCATTTATTAACTCTAATAGTTTCTTTGTAGACCCTTTTGGGTCTGTTAGGTATAGAATCATATCGTCTGCAAATAGTGATAATTTAAGTTCTTCTTTTCCTATTTTTATGCCTTTAATTTCTTTCGTCTGTCTAATTGCTCTGGCCAGTGTTTTGAGGACTATGTTGAACAGAAGTGGTGAGAGAGGGCATCCCTGTCTTGTACCAGATCTTAGAGGGAATGCCTTCAATTTTTCTCCATTCAGGATGATGCTGGCCTGTGGCTTATCATAGATTGCTTTAACAATGTTGAGGAATGATCCTGTTATCCCTAATTTTTTCTAGAGTTTTGAACATAAAGGGATGCTGTACTTTGTCGAATGCCTTTTCTGCATCTATCGAGATGATCATATGGTTCTTATTTTTAAGTCTATTGATGTGGTGAATAACATTTATTGATTTCCGTATATTGAACCAGCCTTGCATCCCAGGGATGAATCCTACTTGATCATGGTGTATAATTTTTTTGATATGTTTTTGAATCCGATTCGCCAGAATTTTATTGAGGATTTTTGCATCTAGGTTCATTAGAGATATTGGTCTGTAGTTTTCTTTCTTTGAAGTGTCTTTGTCTGGTTTAGGAATCAGGGTGATGTTGGCCTTGTAGAATGTATTTGGAAGTTCTCCCTCTTTTTCTATTTCCTGAAATAACTTGAAAAGTATTGGTGTTAGTTCCTCTTTAAAGGTTTTGTAAAATTCTGCTGTATACCCATCCGGTCCTGGGCTTTTCTTAGTTGGTAGTCTTTTGATGGTTTCTTCTATTTCCTCTATTGTTATTGGTCTGTTTAGGTTGTCTATATCTTCCTGACTCAATCTGGGCAGATCATATGACTTAAGAAATTTATCGATGCCTTCACTATCTTCTATTTTATTGGAGTATAAGGATTCAAAGTAATTTCTGATTATCTTCTGTATTTCTGAAGTGTCTGTTGTGATATTGCCTTTTTCATCCCGTATGCTAGTAATTTGGGTTCTCTCTCTTCTTCTCTTCATTAGCATGGCTAAGGGTCTGTCAATTTTATTTATTTTTTCAAAGAACCAACTTTTGGTTTTGTCAATTTTTTCAATTGTTTCTTTTGTTTCAATTTCATTAATTTCAGCTCTGATTTTAATTATTTCTTGCCTTCTACTTCTTTTGCTGTTATTTTGCTCTTCTTTTTCTAGGATTTTGAGATGAAGTATGAGATCATTTATTTGTTGGTTTTTTCTTTTTTTAAGGAATGAACTCCAAGCAATGAATTTTCCTCTTAAAACTGCTTTCAATGTGTCCCATAGATTCCGATATGTTGTGTCAGTGTTTTCATTTATCTCTAAGAATTTTTTAATTTCCTCTTTGATGTCTTCTATGACCCATTGGTCATTCAGTAACCTATTGTTCATTCTCCACGTGGTGCATGATTTTTCCTTCCTTCTTTTATCGTTGATTTTCAGTTTCATTCCATTATGATCAGATAGGATGCATGGTATTATTTCTACTCCTTTATATTGTCTAAGAGTTGCCCTGTGACATAATATATGATCTATTTTTGTGAAGGATCCATGTGCTGCTGAGAAAAATGTGTAACTACTTGATGTTGGGTGGTATATTCTATATATGTCAATTAAGTCTAGGTTGTTAATTGTGTTGTTGAGTTCTATAGTTTCCTTATTTAACTTTTGTTTGGAAGATCTGTCCAGTGGTGAGAGAGGTGTGTTGAAGTCTCCCATGATTATTGTATGGTGGTCTATTAGACTCTTGTACTTGAGAAGAGTTTGCTTGATGAACGTAGGTGCACCATTGTTTGGGGCATATATATTTATGATTGTTATGTCTTGTTGGTGTATGGTTCCCTTGAGCAGTATGCAGTGTCCCTCTTTATCCTTTTTGATTAATTTTGGCTTGAAATCTATTTTGTTTGATATGAGTATGGACACTCCTGCTTGTTTCCGCAGTCCATATGAGTGGAATGATTTTTCCCAGCCTTTCACCTTCAGTCTATGTATATCTTTTCCTATCAAATGCGTCTCCTGTAGGCAACATATTGTTGGATCTTGTTTTGTGATCCATTCGACTAGCCTGTGTCTCTTAATTGGTGAGTTTAAGCCATTAACATTTAGGGTTATTATTGAGATTAGGTTTGTTCCTCCAGTCATATTTGTTTATTTATGTTACTAAACCTGATTAGTTTTCCTCTTTGGTTACTTTCCCCCCTTTACTGTCCTATCTCCCACTGATGGTTTTCAATGTTATTTTCAGTTTCCTCTTCCTTAATGTTTTGCCAAGGATTTTTTGAAGAGATGGTTTTCTAGCTGCAAATTCTTTTAACTTTTGTTTATCGTGAAAGGTTTTAATTTCATCTTCCATCCTGAAGCTTAATCTCGCCGGATACACGATTCTTGGTTGGAGCCCATTTTCTTTCAGTGTTTGAAATATGTTATTCCAGGATCTTCTAGCTTTCAGAGTCTGTGTTGAGAGATCAGCTGTTATCCTGATTGGTTTGCCCCTAAATGTAATCTGCTTTCTTTCTCTTGTAGCTTTTAAAATTCTCTCCTTATTCTGTATGTTGGGCATCTTCATTATAATGTGTCTAGGTGTGGATCTCTTATGATTTTGCACTTTTGGCATCCTGTAGGCTTCTAGGATATGGGATTCTGTTTCATTCTTCAAGTCTGGGAAGTTTTCTCGTATTATTTCATTGAATAGATTGTTCATTCCTCTGGTTTGGAGCTCTGTGCCCTCCTGTATCCCAATGACTCTTAAGTTTGGCCTTTTAATGTTATCCCATATCTCTTGGATGTTCTGCTCATGGTTTCTTAGCAGTCTTGCTGAACTGTCTATGTTCTTCTCAAGTTGAAATACTTTGTCTTCATTGTCTGATGTTCTATCTTCTAAGTGATCTATTCTGCTGGTAGTATTGTCAATTGAGGTTTTAAGTTGGTTTATTGCTTCCTGCATTTCTAGGATTTCTATTTGTTTGTTCTTTATTACTTCTAGCTCCCTGTGAAATTGATCTTTTACTTCCTGGATTTGTTTCTGTAGTTCCTTGTCAATGTGATCTTTCATTGTCTGATTTTGCTGTCTCATGTCTTCCTTGAGAGTCCAGATCATCTGAAGCATGTATATCCTGAACTCTTTATCTGACATTCCATCTGTTGCAGCTATTACCTCTTCTAGGGTTGAGTTGACCTGCATTGCTTGTGGTCCTTTCTTTCCTTGTCTTTTCATGTTGCTTGCGTTTCTTTCTGCTTCGTGAAACTGTTGTGTTTTTGAAATTTTTCCCCCTGTTTATTTTTGTTGCTCTTGTATATTTGGGATATCTCTCTTGTAGGGCGGGTAGTGGCTGTGATCCTCCTCTAATCAGGGTGATCTATATACTACGCTGGTTGGTCGTAGGTCTGCCCGCCCTGCGGGCACGGGTGGCTGCTCTACTCTGCCCCCACTCCAATTGCGGTGACGTTCCTACCACGTCCTCGGATCGTTGGTCCTGATCCGGACGTGGGCAGCAGCTCTTCTCCACCCCTACTCCAATTGATGTGACATGTCTACCTCGCTGATCGGCCTCCAAGCCTGTTCCGCCAGTGGGTCTCAGATCTGCCCACCCTGCGGGCCTGGGCTGCAGTTCTGCTCAACCCCCACTCCCAGTGGGGGTACCTAACTGCCTCTCCAACGGGTCTCTGGGCTCCTTCCGGATGCTGGCGGCGGCTCTGTTCAACCCCCACTCCAACCAGTGTGACGTGACTGCCTCGATGCTACTCGTCCACTACACTGGCCGGCTGCTGAGCCTGTCCTGCCAGTGGGACGCACGACTGCCTACCTTGCAGGGTCAGACGGCAGCTCTTCATGGCCTCTACTCCAAGTGGGTTGACTTGGCTACCCTGCCGTCGGGTCGCTGGTCCTGTTCCAGGCGTGGGCGGCTACTCTCCTCGGCCCCAGCTGCAGTTGGGGTGTCGCGATACCACACCGGCGAGACCCTTAGCCTGCTCTGGGCACAGGAGGCAGCTCCACTCTGCCCTCCAGGCCCCCGCAGTACCCAGCAGGACCCGGACCAAGAAGCAGTCCCTGTAGGATCCCCAACCCTGAGCCAGAGCCGCTTCGGGAGCCAGGAGCCGGTCTCTCCGATCCCCGCCACTTTCTGCTAGGAGCAGGCTCCTCAGGGCAACCGCCGCGGGTTCCCCAAACCCAGGCCAGAGCCGCCCCGGGAGCCCAAGCCTGGCCGCACCAGACCCTCCCTGCTAGGTGCCCAAGCCTGGCCGCACCAAACTCTCCCTGCTCGGTGTATGCTCCCCTTGGAGCAGAGTCTAAGACGCACTTCCCGCGGGCTCTCCAGCTCCGGGTCAAAACTGTTCCAGGAGACAGTGTCCCGCTGCCCCTCGTCGCAAGTTTCACTTGTGGCTGGCCTCAGCTCGCGGTCCCCGCAGGCTCCGCGGCCCTGGGCTCAAGCAGCCACGAGGGCCAGAACCCAGCCTCTCCGATCCCTGCCACACTCTGCTCGGAGCAGGGTCCACAGAGGTACCCCAGCCTCAGGCCCAGGCGGCCCCCGCCCGGGCCTGGCAGCTCCAACCTCTCCCAGCTCAGTGTACGCTCAGACAGGGGCAGGGTCAAAGACACAGTCGCCGCGGGTTCCGTAGCCCCGGGCCAAGAAGGATCTCCCGCCCTGGGCCAAAGCAACCCGGGGAACTAGAATCTGGCCGCTCAAAGCCCGGCGCCCGCCTTGCCAGGGGTGAGGCCTGAAGAGTATTCTCCTCAGAGTTTCCAATCCCGAGCCTGAGCGATCTGTCTGCGCGACGCAGGCAAATACCAGCCTGGAATCACCTGTTCTGTAGTTGAATGAGCTGAGATCAGTAGAAAACAGGGATGATTGCGTCAGCTCTCCATGATGGTGGCTGCAGTTCTCCTGCGTGTTCCGACCGGTGTCGGGAAACGAACTGGACCGATTCTCTCCTGTATTTCAAAGCTGGAATTCAGCACTCAGCGCGGCTAGTGTGCCACTGGCAGGAGCCTGCAGAATCCGCTTCGCTGTAATCCCTCTCTGGTAACTCGCGGCTAATTAACTCGGGCGCGTCCCAGACTCCATCCACGGGGCGGTCCGCCGACCAAGTACTGCTTCGCTCCGTGCGGAGAAATCGCCCGCTACCAAGCCCCTGCAGCCGAATCCCGCGCGCTGGAATTTTGACCTCTAGATTCTGGAGCACTTCAATTTCACTGGGGATTCCCACCAAGGTAGCCTTCAGCCATTTCACCTCGTGTTTCTCCCACACAGTGGCGCAGCGTACTGGTGTGCTGCACTCCCTTGGCCGCCATCTTACCCATTCCCTATTACCCCTTTCTTCCTCCTTTCATCTGATACAAATATATAGAAAGAAAATTATACTTTTTGATGTCATATCTTGTAATGTGGGATGCTTTTTCCCCAGAGGAAATTGTCTTTATGTTGCTGGTCAGGCTACATGTCAAACAAATCATAGTCATAAATAAATTAATGTGTGAGCAGTAGAGAAACAACTATTATGTGTAACTTACTAATTAAAATAAAAATCTAACTGTGTTGTGGGTATAAAATACCATGTTCTTTGCATTGATTACAGGTGATTAAATAAACTTGTTATAAAGAATACATAAAAATAGATGTATAATGTTAGTTTTATTTATTATATATTAAAATTTATTTTTATATAAATTCTTTTCAATATGTTTTAGAATAACTTTTTATATGATTCAGATGTTACACATGTTTTTAACATACCACAAAACAAGGACCATTACTTCTATTTTCCTGAGGCATTTGTTCACAGAAGGCAAAGGAATTCAAGTCATTCCACTTACCACACACAAGATCAATCGTAACACATACCAAAATTGCAGTCATTGTTGATATTTTTTCCACTGTAAGGAAGTTCTAAAAGTAAGATCTAAATTATCATTTCACTCTATGGTTTTCTAACTCCTTAGGTGGGAACACACAATAGGTATATCTATTCACTAGCAATATTGCAGAGAACCTTAGTGTTAAATCATTCTCTCAGTTTTTACAGAGTTGGTACAAAAGGAACAATTTACACATCATCGGAAAGCTAAGGAAACTAGTTCCAGATCATTATCACAAACTCTGAAGGAGTACTCACAGGATTGCTTGCTTAGCACTAGCATTATCTTCTTTGGAGGGCTTCACTGAGCAGCTTATTACCAACCTTACCATACTTGATTAACGGCTCTTCTTATGTGGGTATAACACTGCAAGTAGTACTCTATTGGTACTTTCCATTTACAGAGTATAGTAACTGGCCTATGGATAAACAAATATTCTCATTAAGTGTAAATGGTATGAATACACACACATTTAATTTTATGATATATTTTCACAGAAACAAATTTGTTTGAAAGTTTTCAAGCATCTTCCTAAAATACCTTACAAATAATGTTTCAGTAATATCAAGTATTTATATATAAATTATGTGATAAGCTTTGCATGTTTTCATGTATTCTATCATTTGTATTAGACCTGATGCAGATATCCAAGTTATATAAAACTAACAGTAAGTTCAATTTAAATAATGACTATGTATTTATATATTTTCATTTCTGATGTTTTATAAAAAATATTTGGGGAAATAAAATATTAGTAAATTTTCAGTTGGTTATGAGACAATATACTTACCCAAAATTTATATATATATATATATATATATATATATATATATATATATATATATATCACTTAATATAAATTTATATTTTATGATTCTAAGTCTACATTTTCTTCACCAAATAAGGTCTCATATCTGCTTTACCTCTACAAACCTCATGCTTATCAAAATGATCCAGAAAATACAATTAAATGTTAATTTTATTCAAAAAACAGTTTATTGGAGTTTTTGTTCTAGAAATGGAAAAGTTGACTGTGAGAAGGGAAAAGGTACAAATCAAATGAACCCATTTGTATGAAGGTCAAAAAAAGACAACATTAATCTGTTTTTAAAAGAATCAGAACAAAGACCATCTATTAGAGGTTCCCAATTGATTAGAAAGGAGTACAAACTTAACTTTCTGGAGCAACAGAAATAGGTATTTTGATTGGAGTGGTGATTGTAATAATTTATATGCACATTAAAATTCAAATGGTATAATTAAACTCTAAATATTCAAGTTTATATAGTTTTCTCAATCAAAAATGTGCAATACAACAACAACAATAATAATAATAGTAGGAGTTACTTTATTCTTTGGATTTTACTTGGGAAGATAACTTTGAATCATTCAGTATTTTTCATTGTTTTAATCCAGATATAATGCTGATTTTATTTTATACACTGGCCTAAAAGGAAAGGATGAATTGTCCTTTAGGAAATAAATTGTTTATATTTTGTTTTTTTTTTCAAAAAATATTTTCTGTGAGTAGTTTTATTTATTGACTTCCTAAATCATCAGTTGACTCTTTATTCAGGACATATTGGTTTTGTTACCAAAAAGGTATTTTATCTTTGTAAATCTCTATAATGTCTTTTAAAATTCTTATTTAATTTTTAAATGTTCAAGAATTAATTTTAGAATGCTGTGAAGTTTGTAGAATTGATATCTATAATGAGATACAAATAAGATTTATTATAAGATGAAATTAAGACAATGTTTTATTATGAAAAATGAATTATTATAATAGAAACTTGGGAAATAATTGAAAGTAAACCAATTTTATAAAGAAAGTGAAATGTCTCCAAATATTATCTGTGAAAGAAAGACAAAAGAATATTCACCTGGATTCAGGAATTGAGGTGATTTGAATGGCAATGCCATTAAAGTAAGATTTGTGAAACTCCTGTATTATGTGAAAAACCAAACCAAACCCATAAAACTCACTATTTCTATCCCATTTAAAAATGAACTTCACTGCTCTTTCTATGAGAAACAAGTGCCTTTAGTAGCTATGAACCACATGCACCAAAACCTATTCACACAACAAATATGCAAATATTTATTTTCCTACTTCACTTTAACTTTGTATGCTGATCAAACTGTAGCTCTTGTTCTAAGATAAACATCAGAAAAAAAGTAGGGCTGGTAGGTGGGGCACGTAGACCTGGCATGTTCCCTGTATAACTGGCTCAGTGTATACATTTGCCATTTTCCTTTATGATTACATGCAGCTCTACACTATAAAAAGAAAAGCAACCTACTGTTTAAAATGCATTTAGGGGGTATGAAGGTCACAATTGAAGTGTGAATTTATTTTAGTCGGTTTGAGTTTCAATTCTAAATGCTTTTACTTTACTGTGTAAAATCTCTCTCTCTTGCTGTTTTGAAAATTGCACCTGTACAGAGAAAGGTCTCATTTAATTCAATATTACTTTACTTTTATATATAGTCATTCTTTAAAGTCATGTTCAAAAAGACTGAGTTAAATAATACTGCTTCAAAGGGAAAATTAAAAGTAAATTCAAGGAGGAAAAAAGCAAATGTCCGCCAAAATGGTGGAACACTAAAATGGATAATTTTAATATTATTATCCACATAGCTAGCCTTCAGAGAAATCTTATTGTTTGACTAGTTAGTACAAGAAAGCTTACTTGAATAATAAATGCTATATTAATAAAGGATTGCTTTCTCTACTATTTTCATACTTCCAGGCCACTTGTCTAGTGTTGCCAAAATTAGTAAATAAAAATACAAGATACCAAGTTAAAATTAAATTTCAAATAAGCAAAGAATTGATGTTGTATATCTGTTGCACCAATCAACACACTCTTCTACTAAAAATGTAGCCCTTTAACTTAGCTGACTGACCTGTTTTTCACACTCAAATAATCAGGAGGAAGAAAAGTGGTGAAATTTCTAATAACCAAGAATTAGAAGAGGGAAAAAGTAAAATTTGACTTAGGACTCTGGTCTTTAAATGTAGCTCACAGTGTCAGTGAGGACTTGGCAAAAGGAAGTGTCTATTAGTAACAATGGCTTTGGATTTTAGAACTTCTGCATGTCATATTCTCTAGCATTAGGTTACAATGAAATTCAGTACAACCCAAATAAGGGTCCATTTGTCATCAACTCTCTCCCAAGATCCTAGGTATTTCCAAGATCTGTAGCTACTTAGAATTGACTTTCCTTGTACCAATATTTGTTCTTCTTCAGATTCCAAACTCCAAACCCAGCCACACGCTCTGGTTCCCATAACCCCTGATTACTGTAAAACCCCATCTATTTGCCCTTTCATGAAGTGTAATAAAACCATCAATAACTATATTAGTGTTTTTCTATAAATCTATTTGGATTTAAAAAAACACATATAGCTGCAAATACATTTCATTGGTGTTAAAAAAAGAGTACTTCTCTTTAGCCACCCATCAGACTGAAATTGATGATAAGGTATCATAGTTTTTCAGGCTGATGATACTTTCAGTTTCTGTACAGAGTGATTAATTCAATAGAGAATGTACTTCCCTTAACAAGTAGGCTTATCATCCAAGACAGTTTTATCCATTCTATTAGGGGATTAATGATACTGTGAATATATCAGGAACTCAAAATTCAGACTTTTTTTAGAATATTTTATCTGCTTTTGATAAACCATATTTAATTCTACATACCCCATACTTTATTTACCTTACAACAGGATTTAATCTCTAAATATATTACAACACTTTACTGTGTGAATTTATTTTCTATTGAGAAGGATCAAAACAATATATATGGTAATGACATTTACAAAAACTGATATCTAAACACCCAGTGTCAGCTCACAGATAACTATGAAGACAAGAAATGCTGAACCCCACTGAATACAATTAATGCAATCAGAAGCTTTATAATTAAGAAAAAGAGAATGAATACAAGTGTAATCATCCTTAATATTGGTGGTCTGGCAAGTAAGCTTTTCAGAATTCATTAAATAGTTTCACTCATACTTTATAATAGGATATGAATAATAGGATTAATATTGCTATGGGCAGTGTTAGGTCAGGTGGCAATAGATCTATCAAAAAACATAGCATATTTAAAGGATTATAGATTATCAATTAGATAGCATTACAAACAAGGAATGGTTCCTCCAGTTTTGCTAAAGTTTATAAGAGATAGAATGTCATTTTTTTCAGTTTATTATTCAGTACCCCCAATATATAATAAGAGATAGAATTTAGACTATGATTATGATTGATCTAATCAAACCAAAGCATCCTTTTAGTATTGGCATCTGTATTTCAAAGGTAAAAGATCATAGTACTAGATGAGGGGAACACTTTGAAACATAATGAAGTAGTTTGAAGGACAAAGGACTGGGTGTTAGAATTCTAAGAGATGGGCCCTCACCAGTAATTCAGATCTTATATTCAGCTTTTAGCTTCTAAGTTTTTGTGAGATCCCATGGTATACAGTTAAGTGAACTCTCCATTTCTGTGGATGAAAATCAATGCTGTGCATTATGACAATCATGTTCTATCGGAATTTCATTTGACACTTACTTTATCAATAATATATAGCTATCTGAGTTTCTGTCTGCTTTATTGTTTTCCGCTGAGATATTGCCAAGTGCCGGTATTATACTGCTTTTGATTATGACTAGTATAAAAAAGTATAGAGAGTAAGAATCTGCTCACATTTAGAATTTAAGTTTTGATGATTTACAAGTTCATGACTAAGGTGTTTGCATCAAAAAGCTATAGCTGTTACACTGTTTGCAGAAAAGAGTTTTGAATGTGCTCATAAAATGATATGCAATTACCGCTATTTAAAAATGTAAGGCAGGAGCCACCATTTATTTGGTTTAGCTACCATTGTAAAAGCCTGGGAAGTGTGCCTGCTGAATCCCGTGAGATAAGCATGGAAGAGGCCTGATACCTCTAGTATCTTAGCCCCATTTTTCTGACCTTTACCTCTCTGTAATCTTTGACCTTCCTTCTTAGGCAATATGGCAGAGTAAGGAGAAAATATTAATGTCTCCTAGCTAGTTTTTTACAGTGTGCTTTCTTTATGTGTAAGTTTCTCCTTGGCCTTTTGAGCTCTATTCATTGATTTCTGTAGGACTTGAGCTCACAAATTTCCATGCCCAGTGGACTCACACATTCAGATTCATGTTTCTTATATCTGAATTACAATACCTAATTGGTAAGGGAATGCAAACTATGGGTGAGTTAGTGAGTACAATATAAAGAACCCCATTTCAAGTTTTTTTTAACCAATTAATAGATAGATATATGTTGAGTCAATTTTTTCTAAATTCTTACATTTTGTCTTGATCAATGATGCTAAATCAAAATGTGTGTTAGGCAATTAGTTATATAAATCATCAGACAATTGCATGCTTATTTTAAAAGAGTGGTTTTTCAGGCTCCCATGGAAACTTAATATGAGGCTTTTTACTAAAATGTTTTGTTTTCCAAAAAGATAGAAGAGTAACTGAGGGTTGTTTGACTTAAAATTTTAGAGCTCATTCCTATCTACATTATGTGAGAAATTCTACTTCTATATTGTATTAGAAATTTGCCAGTCAGGGAGTCTTGTGATAGTTTATTCCGTAGAAACATTAAGTTTGGGGCTTTATATTGCTTAGAAATCATACATAATTTACTTCTCTCTGCCTCCACAGGTTCTATATCCTTGGATTCAACCAACCATTGACTGAAAATATTTTTAAAAAATTGTGTCCATACTGAACATGTACAGATGTTTTTTTCTTGTCATTGTTTCCTAAACAATGCAGAATGACAATTATCAGTGAGACAATGGCCAGTGTCTCATAAAGAGGTCTTTCTTCCTTCCCAAGATAGTCCAAGCCACCCTAATAAATAATTAGTAAATAACAAAGCACAAATACTCAGAAATATTTACAGAATTCGAAGCCCCTGATAAATCTAGTCCACATGGGTTCTGGAACTAGATAAAAGACAAAATGGCCCAGGTGGTTTATTTAAGGGGGTACACAAAGGCAGGGATAAAGTGTCAAGGACAGAGTTTTATTTCATGATGTCTTGAAGTCAGCAGGTTGATTGACATCTTGGCATGTCACACCCTTCTCAGGTGCTGTGTGGGATCTTTGGCAGAGCTTGAGGGGGAAGTTCCTATGCATTAGGTGGTTAATCCCTGTTGGGGGTGCCACGGGGAGTTCCCAATGCCAGACTTATCCCTCAGGAAGCTTACTAAGAGCAGCAGTCCACAGACAACCCAGAGAAGTCTCATGACAGATATTATTTAGATAGCATTTAAATTGTTAGGTATTATAAATAATCTAGAAATGATTTAAATGATAAGAGAGTATATCCATATGTTATATGCAAATACTGTCATATAAGGAACTAGAGTAGGTGTTAGAATTTGTTATTCATATGGATCCTATATCCAGTTCCCTACAGATACTGAGGGAGCTACCCACCAATTTCATTATATTCATTCATTTACTCAAAAAATTTGAAAGTGTTACATACAGAATCACTAAGTTCCTTGGTTCTTATAAGTTATTGATTAATAATATCTCATATAGATATTTCATGTACCTCTATAACTATAAACTATCAGTGCTCTGCTATTGGAAGTTCTTGGTACTTTTAAGTCTATGGGATTAGAGAATCAATTCCAGAGATCCCTAAACAATAAGGAAGCACATCCTTAGGATTTGTTCCTCTAGAAGCACTTCTGGTACCAAATTCAGTTTTAGTTGAGGTTTTCCAGATAGATATAACTGATAGGTATAGAGATATGAAAAGGGATTTATTAAAGGAATTGACTAACTTGATTATGGAGGTATAGAAGTCCTTCAATAAGACCCCTGCAAGCTGGTACACAGGAAAGCTGATAGCAAGGTTTCAGTCTAAGCCAGAAGGCCTCAGAAACAAAGAACAATTTCTAATCCAAGGCAATAGGCCTGAGAGCCTAGGTGGTGGAGGTTGGGTAGAAGAGGACACTCGTGAATTCTACAGTCCAAAGTCTGGGAAAACTGGAGCTCAGAAGTCCAACAGGAACATAAGAAAGGAGTTGAGGCTTACAGAGGAGGAATTCATCCTTTCCCTGATGTTGTCCAACAGACAATGTCATGATGCATCTCTGTGTTAAGAGAAAATTTTTTCCACTCAATCTATTCCCAGATAACTCTCTGGAAACACCCTTACAGACACACCAGGGGCAGCCCAATTACTCCAAGCAAAAGAAAAACCTCCTGAGTTTCCCTTCTAGCAGAAAGGGATGGGCTCAGTGCCCCCCTGAAGCTTTGTTTTATATAATGTTTTATCCACTGAGTATCCTTAATCTAGTTAACACTGCAACTCAACAATCAAATGTAATAATATCAAATTCACTGAACTTCCCAGGTTTAATTACACCTTGGTAATTTAAAAACAATTCTATCAATTTATTAGTTTTCATTTACAATTTCTCACTGTAATTTACCTGGTTTATCTTCTTGTAGCTACTCCTTTACTTTTAAGATAGCAACTTTATGCTTTATTAAAATAGATACATTTAAATTTTTTTTTAAGAGAGAGTGAGAGATAGGGGGACAGAGAGAGAGAGAGAGAGAATTTTTAATATTTCTTTATTTTTTCTTAGTTCTCGGCAGACACAACATCTTTGTTTGTATGTGGTGCTGAGGATCGAACCCAGGCCGCACGCACGCCAGGCGAGCGCGCTACCGCTTGAGCCACATCCCCAGCCCGATACATTTAAATTTAAAATAGCTTTCTGTTTTAGTTAGAATATAGGTCTGAATTTTAATTATTATATTTCTATGTGATTTTGTATTTTTATATTCAAATCATTTCAGGAAGTCTTTAAAATAGCAATATCTGTTCTTTTGTTCATATACTAAAATTAATGTCAGGTTTTATTGCATTATGGTGGAATAATATTGGATCCATTGTATTCATCTGATTTTTAAAATTTTCTTTTATAAGGTAGTAAGGTGTTAAGAGTAAGAATTTGGTTATTTTTGCCCATCAAATTTAAAGTATTCATTTTATTATCATCTTAGAAATTCTGCCAAGTTGGCTTTACCCTTAATCAGTGAACTTATTACAAAAGGAATTCTAGGGAAAAGATTTAAAATTCACCAAAAATTTCACTTATCCTCTATGACTGGGATGTCAAAAAAAATGTTTCTCAGAGAAGCTTCAGAATTAAGTTGTAAGAGATGAGTCGATTTAATGAACACCAAAAGGAGAGAAAGTGGAGCAAGGGGAGAACAGGCAGAAAGGTAGCAGGGACAGAGCACTGAGGAGAGGCAGCATTTAGTATGACCTCAGTTTTCTGGGTTGAGTCACAAAGTAAATGATGACATTCATCATGCAGGTACAAAAACAGGCAGACTGGGAAATGGAAGACATCAAGTCAGGGTTAACTGTGTAACCACACATTCGTGCTGGTATTAGCATTTTTCAAAGCTGTTTTAGTGAAATATCCCGTTGTGTTCTCACAAGAAAACAATGCAGTAAGTAAGGAAATAAGGTCGTTAACATTTTCATTTGACAGATGGGGAAATTAAATAAGTTAAATGATTGGCTGAAGGTTTTGGAACTCTTGAGTGGATCTGAAAAAAATTGGGGGCTCTTTTTTTTTTATTCCTCTGATAAGCTATTATGGATCCACATCGTAGCTATATAGCATTTCTTTATGTACATGAATTGTATACGTTATTTTAAAATTAAATAGATGCTCCTTTGTAACCTTTCCTTTATATTCATGTCTCTATTAACAGAAGTTGGTTTCCTGACAAGGACATTAATTATGTAACTTAAAAAATGCATTTCTAATGTGTGAAAAGGTTTTCAGTTTCAACTATAGGAGAGACCAAAAATGATAGCAATGAAAAGTAAAGTTTTTACATCATGACACTAGTTCTGGAGAAAACTTATTTCTACAGGCAAGAATTTAGTTTAGCTGGTGAAACGAAAACCATTCCTTTCATTACAAATAGCTTAAATCTGTAGTCTCATAACTCCCCCCAGCCATGAACTTCAAAGCCCTCCCAGAGTAGTCCCAGAACAGGTTTCTTATTTTTCATTTGAACTTCTTAATCAATCTTCTCCACTACCTACTATTCACGCTTCTGAAGCAGAAGGAAGTCGGAATCTGAGTTTTAGCTGAATCAAACATAAACAAAAGCTAGGAACCAGAGTGAAATCTGCCATTCTGTCCAGCTACTTCTTAATTAACCCTTGAAAACTCTTTGAGCCCTGTCTTCTTTATAATGAACCACTGAGTCAACCATTTGCACATGCTAAGAAGTTTGTAATGTAAAAACAATGGATTTGTATGTGAAAATAATAGCAGCAACTTAGTTAGGAGCACAAAAAAGTAAACAGTGGGGCAGACCACTGGACACACTAACTTCATTCTATCTAGACATCGTTTGAATGATTTAAAGTAAGTACAATTTATTTCAGTGCTTTGCATCTACTTTACTAACTTCCATGAGGAGCAATATCAGGATTATGGTGGTAGAAAGTGGTACAGGATAAAATTAGGAACTAACCTGAGGTATGAGGCAGAATGTATTTTCAAAATTAGCTGCAGTAATATTTCTTGTTTTACATATTCTTCCAGAAGCTTATCAAACCCCTCAAGAATTGGAGTTGAGGATCCAACATGGCCGCCGGCGAGGAAGGAGAGATTCCAGTGTCTCCACATTAATGGGATCAGAAAGACCCATTGGAACAGCGGCAGTCTACCTACTGAGGAACTTCTAGCAAAATTCCGTTAAGAGGGGACCTGCCGGGAATTGGTAGGTTTATTAGAAGTGTCAGTTTGTCCCAGACAAGTGGATCTTGGCCGGCCACGCGGGCATGGAGGTCCAGTCCCGCAGCCACCAGCCGCTTCTGCAAGTGGCCAGCGGCCCAGAGCGGCGCGGCCCGCCCGAACCAGCAGACGGCACCCGCCATCCCGCCGTCCCGGGGAGGCCCTGCTCTCGCTCTGCGAACGGCCACCACACCTGCCAGGCTCGTAGCCATGCGGCCGCAGCTGCCTGGCTCTACAGGCGGCCCCCCGGGCGGGTACAGAGGTACAATCCCGCGGCCACCAGCCGCTTCAGAAAGCGGCCGGCGGCCCCGAGCGGCGCGGCCCGCCCGAACCTGCAGACGGCACCCGCCATCTCGCCGTCCCGGGAGGCCCTGCTCTTGCTCAGCGAACGGCCACCCTGCCCGCCCGGATCTTAGCCACGTGGCCGCAGCTGCCCGGCTCTACAGGCAACCCCCGGCGGCCTGGCGCAGCGAGAAGTGTCCCCGCCTGGCCCAGCAGACAGTCCATGCCCTCCCAGCTCTACTAACAGCCCCGCCCACCAGGCAAACGGCTCCCCCCCGAGACAGCGTGAAGGGAATCTAACCAACCCTTTACGAAATAGCGAACTGGGAACTAAAACCAGAGATTGTGTCAGACCAGAGACAAGCCAGTTCCACCCCTCCCTTCGGACACTCCGGCAAAGAGCCAGGGGCCCGCCATAGCAGAGGGGAAGTCACCAAAGTTCAGCCAAAGAGATTCCTTCACAGCGGAATCTACTTTAGCAGGTGTGTGACTCCCACGCACACCAGATACAAACAACCAGGAAACTTCAAAATCTCTCCGTGGGCGTGACCGTAAGGGCCAAAGGACTCTTGACCCCCAACTCCCCCTACTGCCAGTGATGAGGGCTTGACTGTAGGGGCAGAGGGAAGCAGAGAAGACTCCCCACCCCCAAATCCCCCAACCTCGAACTGAGAGGGTGTGATGTTAGCGGCGGAGGGAAACAGAGGACACTCCAGACCCCCAACTCCTCCTACCGCCAGCAGTGTGGTTGTGACTGTAGGGGCTGAGGGAAGTAGAGGGGATCCTCGACCCCCAACTCCTATTACCACCAGCAGCGACACCAATGGTCTTAGCTGCCAGATTACGAAGGTGTGCCCACCAAAGGGGTCCGGAAAAATTAAACAATTGACTCCCAGACCACAGCTCCACAGCACTGGGGCTTAGATGAATGACAGCGAGAGTGCTCAGTAGTTAGGGAAATAGAGCACTCAGTGGGGCTGAAAGTGTAACCAAATCCTTGGGGAACTGCCTCCGGTGAGCAGGACCTGGCTGGCTGGCAGGAGGAAGGGGAGGAGGGGCCGTAGAAGTGAAACGGCTCTGGACCAACAGGATTGAGAGACTCCCAGGAATCGCCTTACAGGGATTGCTGTTGACACATTGAGGGCAAAACTCAGCCCGGAGGGCACAGCTTTGCCTACGGGAAGAGAAGAAAATGGATCTCTAAGACCTAATTTTATTTCCTATTTCATTTTAATTTTTTCTCTCCCTTTTCCCTCTCTCTCTCCCCTTCCAAGGTTTACTGCTCTTTCCATTCTCCTCTATGCTATCTATCTCCCTCTCCTTCTTTCTTTTCAAGAGCACCTACCTTCCTCTTCCCCCCAACTTTCATCCCAAGCATTACGTCCTCCATTTCGCGTAACTGTCTAAATACAAATAGGTGTGAGCCCTCCCCCCGCGCCTGCAAGGTAGCTGGACCTGCAACCCACCAGCAGGTCAGGCTCAGCAGCCTGGGAGTGGCAGAGCCGCCCCACGCGCCTGCAAGGTAGGCGCACCTGCTACCAACCAGCAGAACAGGCCCAGTGGCCTGCCGATGTGGTAGGCACAGTACCCCAATTGGAGGAGGAGCAGAGCCCCTGCCCGCACCTGCGCAGGAGACTTTGCAACTATACAAGAGTAATACAAATATATAGGGGGAAAATTCAACAATACAACAGTCTCAGTAAGCAGAAAGAAACACGAACAGTATGAAGAGACAAGGAAAGAAAGGACCACAAGCAATGCAGGTCAACTCAACGTTAGAAGAGGTAGTATCTGCAACAGATGGAATGTCAGATAAAGAATTCAGGAGATACATGCTTCAGATGATCTGGAGTCTCAAGGAAGACATTAGACAGCAAAATCAGACAATGAAAGATCTCTTCAACAATGAAATACATAAACAAATCCAGGAAGCAAAAGATCAACTATACAAGGAGATACAGGTTATAAAAAACAAACAAACAGAAATCCTAGAAAGGCAGGAAGCAATAAACCAACTTAAAAACTCAATTGAGAATACTACCAACAGAGTAGAACACTTAGAAGATAGAACATCAGACAATGAAGACAAAGTATTTCAACTTGAAAAGAACATAGACAGCTCAGCAAGACTGTTAAGAAACCATGAGCAGAACATCCAAGAAATATGGGATAACATTAAAAGACCAAACTTAAGAGTCACTGGGATGCAGGAAGCACAGAGCTCCAAACCAAAGGAATGAGCAATCTATTCAGTGAAATAATTCGAGAAAACTTCCCAGACTTGAAGAACGAGACAGAATCCCAATGCCGAATGTGCATAATCATAAGAGATCCACACCTAGACACATTATAATGAAGATGCCCAACATACAGAATAAGGAGAGAATTTTAAAAGCTACAAGAGAAAGGAAGCAGATTACATTTAGAGGTAAACCAATCAGGATAACAGCTGATCTCTCAACACAGACTTTGAAAGCTAGAAGATCCTGGAATAACATATTTCAAACACTGAAAGAAAATGGGTTCCACCCAAGAATTGTGTATCCAGCAAAATTAAGCTTCAAGATGGAAGATGAAATTAAAACCTTCCACGATAAACAAAAGTAAAAAGAATTTGCATCTAGAAAACCATCTCTCCAAAAAATCCTCAGCAAAACATTACAGGAAGAGGAAATGGAAAATAACAATGAAAACCAACAGTGGGAGGTAGGACAGTAAAGGGGGGAAAATAATCAAAGAGGAAAACAAACCATATTCAGTAACATAAATAAACAAATATGGCTGGAAGGATAACCCATATCTCAATAATAACCCTAAATGTTAATGGCTTAAACTCACCAATTAAGAGACACAGGCTAGTAGAATGGGTCACAAAACATGACCCAACAATATGCTGCCTACAGGAGACGCATTTGATAGGAAAAGACATACATAGACTGAAGGTGAAAGGTTGGGAAAAATCATATCACTCATATGGACTTCGGAAACAAGCAGGAGTGTCCATACTCATATCAAATAAAATAGATTTCAAGCCAAAGTTAATCAAAAGGGATAAAGAGGGACACTACATACTGCTCAAGGGAACCATACACCAACAAGACATAACAATCATAAATATATTTGCCCCAAACAATGGTACAGCTATGTTCATCAAACAAACTCTTCTCAAGTTCAAGCATCTAATAGACCACCATACAAATAGATCATATATTATGTCACAGGGAAACTCTTAGACAATATAAAGGAGTAGAGATAATACCATGCATCTTATCTGACCTTAATGGAATGAAACTGAAAATCAACGATAAAAGAAGGAAGGAAAAATCATGCATCACTTGGAGAATGAACAATAGGTTACTGAATGATCAATGGGTTATAGAAGACATTGAGGAGGAAATTAAAAAATTCTTAGAGATAAATGAAAACACAGACACAACATATAGGAATCTATGGGACACATTGAAAGCAGTTCTAAGAGGAAATTTCATTGCATTGAGTTCATTCCTTAAAAAAAGAAAAAACCAACAAATAAATGATCTCATACTTCATCTCAAAATCCTAGAAAAAGAAGAGCAAATAACAGCAAAAGAAGTAGAAGGCAAGAAATAATTAAAATCAGAGCTGAAATTAATGAAATTGAAACAAAAGAAACAATTGAAAAAATTGATAAAACTAAAAGTTGGTTCTTTGAAAAAATAAATAAGATCGACAGACCCTTAGCCATGCTAACGAAGAGAAGAAGAGAGAGAACTCAAATTACTAGCATACAGGATGAAAAACGCAATATCACAACAGACACTTCAAAAATACAGAAGATAATCAGAAATTATTTTGAATCCTTATATTCCAATAAAATAGAAGATAGTGAAGGCATCGATAAATTTCTTAAGTCATATGATCTGCGCAGATTGAGACAGGAGGATATAGACAACCTAAACAGACCAATATCAATTGAGGAAATAGAAGAAACCATCAAAAGATTACCAACTAAGAAAAGCCCAGGACCGGATGGGTATACAGCAGAGTTTTACAAAACCTTTAAAGAGGAACTAATACCAATACTTTTCAAGCTATTTCAGGAAATAGAAAAAGAGGGAGAACTTCCAAATTCATTCTACGAGGCCAACATCACCCTGATTCCTAAACCAGACAAAGAGACTTCAAAGAAAGAAAGAAAACTACAGACCTATATCTCTAATGAAACATCTCCACAGAGCTAAAAATGAAAGAAGGATGCCTATTCTGTTCTTCTGTTCAACAATGTAACAGAAATACTGATCAAGGGGCTGGGGATGTGGCTCAAGTGTTAGCGCGCTCGCCTGGCATGCGTGTGGCCCGGGTTCGATCCTCAGCACCACATACCAACAAAGATGTTGTGTCTGCCGAGAACTAAAAAAAACAATAAATATTAAAAATTCTCTCTCTCCTCTCTCACTGTCTCTTTAAAAAAAAAAGAAATACTGATCAAAGCAGTTAAACAAAATGATAGAGACAGAAATGAAAGGGACAGAGATCTGGAGGTAGGAGGAGAGGATGTACAGAAAGAGTAAGATTGTTGATTCTTGTTTAATAATGCTTAAGCAGAAAATCTAAAAGAAGCTACATATGCACTAAACTAATTGAAATTGTGATTTATAGAAGGAAAAGCAGACAACAATAATATATTTCCTTACTAGAATTTTCAATAAGAAAATATAGGGCAAGTTCTATTCACAGGACCCTTAAAACAATAAGGATTTAAGAAATAAAATTTCATAAGACAACCTGAAATGTATTTTTGAACAGGAAGACTTGATTTAAAGAGATCAATTCATCCCATTCCAGTCAAATATTTGCTAGAATTCCAATCAAAATGCCAATATGGCTTTCATGTGAAACTCAATTAGCTGAATTTAAAGTTCATGCAGAATAGTAAATTTCTAAGAAACAAAATAATTCAAAAATGTACAGAACAAGAAATAAGTGTTACTGCAATGTACTCATTTAGTTTTTAAGACACAAGTGATGGATAGAACAGTATGGTATTGAGGCACTAGTAGAGAAATAGATCAATGGGAAAGGGTGGCATTACCAAGGAAGACCTAAGCATGTCCAAAACTTGGAATACAATAAGAGACACCACAGGACAGTGGGAAAATTTACTTGTTCCATAATAGCATTGAAATAATTCTTTGCATAATAATCTGCCAATTACATAAAAAGCACTTTTTACCCCTTTTGAACATCTTTGAGATCATGATGTGTCCTAAATGTAATGACACCTTACAGGTGACATCAACCAGACTACAGTCATCACTCCAAATGAGTGATGTGCTTTTTCTGTTACTACTCATGTTAATATTACTCATAAGGCTAAAACTCAAGGCAGGAGAAATGGCTCAACTTTTGGAGTATATGAAAAAGTTGTGAGTCAAGGAACCTCATCAGCATTATTATTATTATTATTTAAAGAAGAAGGTATAAAAAGATGTCACCATCAATTCCTTTTATGGATTGGGAATCATATTACTATATTTGATAAGGTATCCTTTTCATGTTTCTAAATATAGTTTTAGTTAAACATACAAATTGGAAGAATATGGGATAGTTCACAAAAAAAAGAAATATGAAAACTTCTAAGTATGTAAAGATCTGCTTACTCTCCCAAATTTCAGAAATGTAACATAAGTTTTTTTCTTTTTTTTTTTTTTCTCACCATTAGACTGAAGAAAAAAGAAAACTTGTGTGGCAATTTTTGGTATATTTTAAGAATTTCTCATATTTGTTGCAATGTACACCTGTGACGTTTTAAGTTTGATGAATACTATAAGAATTTCTAAATGTGGAAACCCAAACTCACTAATTGTTACAAGAAAACATGGGGGTACAAAAACTTGTATATGATAATTTTGTTAATATTGACCACAACACTGCTATAATTAGAAAAACTAGAGGAATATAAAACTGCAGTTAAAAAAACAATTGGTGGTTCCAGTTGCTCATGCAAAGAGCTTCTAAATCCCAGTTTCCTTTTATCAACAAGTAAAAATCTTGAACAGACAGAAACTAGGAGAAGCAAGTACAAGAGCAAACCTCTCTAGGATTGGTGAGCAGGCAGGCAGGTGAATACATGCAGTGCTAGTAGTTAGTGTAGTTAGGTAATTGGGTATAATATGGACTAACATAAAGGAAATGGAAACTCTTATTGAGACTGAAGTCCAAGAAACCAGAACAACACCTGGGGAAATTGAAATGTTAATATTTCCAAGGCCCTGAACCCATCCTAAAGAACTGTTAATGAAGTAGCTCCCAGCAAACAGGGAGATGCTAATCAAACCACCCCAGGCCCTTCCAGCCCAGATTATTCCTCCCTGCCCCATCAGTCCACCTATCTCCCACCTTTTGGCCTTCCCACCTGCAATCCATCACTGCAGGATACAGAGAAACAAAGGAAAGGTGTGTGGGAGGACAAAAAGAAGATCTTAGATATAAAAAAGAAAAGATCTCTCTTTTCCAGGGATTCACCTTTCCCCTTCTCCCTCTGGGGAGAAGTCTTTTCTGCTATCCTTTAATAAAGCCTTCCACTTTCCTCTCTACACTTGCCGCCTGTGATTCCCTGGTGTTATACTTCAGCATTCAGGGAAGTAAGGACTTGTCATGGTAAACAGCAGTAACACTAGTTATAGGAGCAGAGACTTATGAGAAAAGTGCAGCTGGAACCAGTGCCAGAATTATAATTCTCAGTGAAGACTGTCAGGAAGTTAAAAACTATAGCGGAGCCCAAAGATGAGGGGGATAACACTGTGATATTTACATCAAGGCATTCAACCAAATTCCCATTAGTAACTATTAGGGAAAAAAAATCTCCCAGGGCAAGATGGCGAGTGGACACAGGAAGCAAGGCCACTTGGTTCCCCATGCGGACTTAGGAAGCAGGAAGGCAGCTCCTCAGAGAGGTGAGTAACAAAGGAACCTCCCTGAAACTTTATCCTGAATTGTAAAACAAAAGTCACAGAACTACAGAAAGTTGATAAATTGACGATAAGAAATAATACCTTAGAGAAGCTCCAGCTCCAGCCTCCAGAGAACAGAGCAGGGCACGCAGAAAAGAGGGGAGAGGCCCGTGGGTAAAGAATTTAAAAATAAGGAAAAATTGACCTAGGGAAATCTATAATTTACAGAGGAAGGCTGATTTTAATGTACATGGAGTTGGCAAGTCTCAGAGAAAACATCTGAAGTGGTGGCTGGGGTGAAAATGTTTTGTGGAGGCAGGAGCAGAAAGCTGACCCTGAGCAGTCTGTGCAGGTGTGAACAGAGCCAGGAGTGGGAATGCACAAAGAAGCCAGCAGTAGCCAACGAAAACATTTCCAGAGGGTGCCTGAACCAGAGAAACATGCACAAAGAACATTTTTCACCTGGAGCATTCAGGCTCTGAATCCCAAGGGAGGAAGATCCCTTAATAGCTGGCACCCTCACAAGAGCTATTGAGAAGCCACTGACTGCAGCCACACAAGCACAACTACATATTAGGGTGGGTATCCAGTAAGTCACATCTGTAGCCATGAAGGTGAATCCTGTTGAGGCTAAGTACCTACACCCTCAATATGGATTTTCAAAGAAGCCCCCAAGATCCAGAAACCCAGCAGAGATTGAAAGCAATAGTGGAAGAAGACCAAACCAATAATGTCCACCAGCAGAGTTCAAAAACCTACCCAAGGCCAAATGGAATTTCCTGTCTAGACCTCTGCATCACCCTTGCTACAGGATTACACAATTCATCAGTACGCCCCAGCCTATACTTCTGACACTAGGAAAGTGAGAGCTGAGCTCTACTAGTCTGCTGGCTGGCAGCTAGGCGAGGACTGCAAGTAGTGGCTAAAAAAACAGAGCCAAAAATAAACATAAAGATTAAAAATTTATTCCTGTCAACAGATTAACAGATTTGACCATTGGGAACAACTCTATAATTAAGATTTTTTTCCTTTTTATTTTGTTCTTTCTTCATTTTTTTTCTTATTTGCTTTTTCCTCCATGTTCCCACATTTTTGCTATTTATATTTTAATATCTTCTTTAATTTTTTTTTAAATTTTTTAATATTTATTTTTTAGTTTTTGGTGAACACAACATCTTTTTTTTATTGATTGTTCAAAACATTACAGAGCTCATGATATATCATCTTTCGTACATTAGACGCAATTGGGTTTTGAACTCCCATTTTTACCCCAAATACAGATTGCAGAATCACAACTGTTACATACTCATATTATTACATAATGGCATATTTAATTTTTTCAAACATCATTTCATTGTATTGTATTATCATCTTTTTTTCATTATGCATAATTTTCTGTGTGAGTGTATATGTGTGGTTGTGTATACTCTCACTGCCTGTAGAGTTTTATATATTACATTATATATAAACATATATAGGTTATATATAGGTTTATATATTACATTATATAGTTTTATATATTGTGTACATATAGCATGTAATATGTAATATGTGTATATATGTAATATATTTTATTATTACATCTTCATTCATTTTTACTCACCTGTTAATAGCTCTCTCTTGCATGTGATCATTTTTTTTATTTTTTTATTTTTTTTTTTTATTGGTTGTTCACAACATTACAAAGCTCTTGATATATCATATTTCATACATTAGAATCAAGTGGGTTATGAACTCCAATTTTTACCCCAAATACAGATTGCAGAATCACATCGGTTACACATCCACATTTTTACATACTGCCATATTAGTGACTGTTGTATTCTGCTACCTTTCCTATCCTCTACTATCCCCCCTCCCCTCCCCTCCCATCTTCTCTCTCTACCCCATCTACTGTAATTCATTTCCCTCCATGTTTATTATCCTGTTCCCCTCACAACCTCTTATATGTAATTTTGTATAACAATGAGGGTCTCCCTCCATTTCCATGCAGTTTCCATTTTTCTCCCTTTCCCTCCCACCTCATGTCTCTGTTTAATGTTAATCTTTTCTTCCTGCTCTTCCTCCTTGCTCTGTACTTAATTGCTCTCATTAAATCAAAGAAGACATTTGGTATTTGTTTTTTAGGGATTGGCTAGCTTCACTAAGCATAATCTGCTCTAGTGCCATCCATTTCCCTGCAAATTTCATGATTTTGACATTTTTTAGTGCTGTGTAATACTCCATGGTGTAAATGCCACATTTTTTTTATCCATTCATCTATTGAAGGGCATCTGGTTGATTCCACAGTCTAGCAATTGTGAATTGTGCTGCTATGAACATCGATGTGGCAGTATCCTTGTAGTGCGCTCTTTTAAGGTCTTCAGGGAATAGTCCGAGAAGGGCAATAGCTGGGTCAAATGGTGGTTCCATTTCCAGCTTTCCCAGGAATCTCCATACTGCTTTCCAAATTGGCCGCACCCATTTGCAGTCCCACCAGCAGTGTACAAGAGTACCCTTATCACCACATCCTCGCCAGCACTCATTGTTGTTTGACTTCATAATGGCTGCCAATCTTATTGGGGTGAGATGGTATCTTAGGGTGGTTTTGATTTGCATTTCCTTGACTGCTAGAGATGGTGAGCATTTTTTCATGTACTTGTTGATTGATTGTATGTCCTCCTCTGTGAAGTGTTTGTTCATGTCCTTGGCCTATTTGTTGATTGGGTTATTTGTTTTCTTATTGTCTAATTTTTTGAGTTCTTTGTATACTCTGGATATTAGGGCTCTATCTGAACTGTGAGGAGTAAAGATTTGTTCCCATGATGTAGGCTCCCTATTTACCTCTCTTATTGTTTCTCTTGCTGAGAAAAAAACTTTTCAGTTTAAGAAAATCCCATTTGTTGATTCTTGTTATTAACTCTTGTGCTATGGGTGTCCTATTAAGGAATTTGGAGCCCAACCCCACAATATGTAGATCGGAGCCAACTTTTTCTTCTATCAGACGCAGAGTCTCTGATTTGATATCTAGCTCCTTGATCCACTTTTTTTTTTTTAAGAGAGAATGAGAGAGAGAGAGAGAGAGACAGAGAATTTTTAATATTTTTTTTAATTTTTATTTTTTAGTTCTCGGCGGACACAACATCTTTGTTGGTATGTGGTGCTGAGGATCGAACCCGGGCCGCACGCTTGCCAGGCAAGCACGCTACCGCTTGAGCCACATCCCCAGCCCCACTCCTTGATCCACTTTGAGTTGACTTTTCTGCATGGCGAGTGGAGGGGATTCAGTTTCATTTTGTTGCATATGGATTTCCAGTTTTCCCAACACCATTTGTTGAAGATGCTATCCTTCCTCCATTGCATGCTTTTAGCCCCTTTATCAAATATAAGATAGTTGTAGCTTTGTGGATTAGTCTCTGTGTCCTCTATTCTGTACCATTGGTCCACCCGCCTGTTTTGGTACCAGTACCATGCTGTTTTTGTTACTATTGCTCTGTAATATAGTTTGAAATCTGGTATCGCTATACCACATGATTCATACTTCCTGCTTAGAATTGTTTTTGCTATTCTGGGTCTTTTATTTTTCCATATGAATTTCACGATTGCTTTATCTATTTCTACAAGAAATGCCATTGGGATTTTGATTGGCATTGCATTAAACCTATAGAGAACTTTTGGTAATATCACCATTTTGATAATGTTAGTTCTGCCTATCCATGAACAGGGTATATTTTTCCATCTTCTAAGATCCTCTTCTATTTCTCTCTTTAGGGTTCTGTAGTTTTCATTGTATAGGTCTTTCACCTCTTTTGTTAGGTTGATTCCCAAGTATTTTATTTATTTATTTTTTTTGAGGATATTGTGAATGGAGTGTTTTTCCTCATTTCCGTTTCAGAAGTTTTGTCGCTGATATACAGAAATGCCTTTGATTTATGCGTGTTGTATCCGATTCGCCAGAATTTTATTGAGGATTTTTGCATCTAGGTTCATCAGAGATATTGGTCTGTAGTTTTCTTTCTTTTAGGTGTCTTTGTCTGGTTTCGGAATCAGGGTGATGTTGGCCTCATAGAATGAATTTGGTAGAGCTCCCTCTTTTTCTATTTCCTGAAATAACTTGAAAAGTATTGGTATTAATTCTTCTTTAAAGGTTTTGTAAAACTCTGCTGTGTACCCATCCGGTCCTGGGCTTTTCTTGGTTGGTAGTCTTTTGATTGCTTCTTCTATTTCATCCATTGATATTGGTCTGTTTAAATTGTGTGTATCCTCCTGACTCAGTCTGGGCAAATCATATGACCTAAGAAATTTATCAATGTCTTCAATATCTTCTATTTTATTGGAATAT
Source organism: Spermophilus citellus (assembly GCF_964194105.1). NCBI lineage: Eukaryota > Metazoa > Chordata > Mammalia > Rodentia > Sciuridae > Spermophilus > Spermophilus citellus. Next base: position 195,273,682 of record NC_138184.1, on the reverse strand, counting down.
AGGTTTTCAAAATAATTTCTAATTGTCTTCTGTATTTCTGTAGCATCTGTTGTGATATTGCCTTTTTCATCTCGTATGTTAGTAATTTGAGTTCTCTCTCTTCTTCTCTTTGTTAGCATGGCTAAGGGTCTGTCGATCTTATTTATTTTTTCAAAGAACCAACTTTTTGTTTTGTTAATTTTTTCAATAGTTTCTTTTGTTTCAATTTCATTGGTTTCTGCTCTGATTTTAATTATTTCTTGCCTTCTGCTACATTTGCTGTTGTTTTGCTCTTCCTTTTCTAGGGCTTTGAGATGAAGTGTGAGCTCATTTATTTGTTGGTTTTTCCTTTTTTTGAGGAATGACCTCCAGGCGATGATTTTCCCTCTTAAAACTGCTTTCATTGTGTCCCATAGATTCCGATATGTTGTGTCTGTATTTTCATTTATCTCTAAGAATTTTTTGATTTCCTCCTTTATGTCTTCTGTAACCCATTGATCATTCAGTAACGTATTGTTCATTTTCCATGTGGTGTAGGATTTTTCCTTCCTTCTTTTATCATTGATTTCCAGTTTCATTCCATTATGATCAGATAAAATGCATGGTATTATCTCCACCCCTTTATGTTTACTGAGGGTTGCCCTATGGCATAATATATGGTCTATTTTTGAGAAGGATCCATGTGCTGCTGAGAAAAAAGTATATCCACTTGATGATGGTTGATATATTATATATATGTCAGTTAAGTCTAGGTTATTGATTGTGATATTGAGGTCAATAGTTTCTTTATTCATCTTTTGTTTGGAGGATCTGTCCAATGGTGAGAGAGGTGTGTTGAAGTCACCCATAATTATTGTGTTGTGGTCTATTTGATTCTTGAACTTGAGGAGAGTTTGTTTTATGAACGTCGCAGCGCCATTATTTGGTGCATAAATATTGATAATTGTTATGTTTGTTGGTGAATAGTTCCCTTTAACAGTATATAATGTCCTTCTAAGACTAAGTTATCCCTTTTGATTAACTTAGTCTTGAAGTCGATTTTATTGGATATGAGAATGGCCACCCCTGCTTGCTTACGAGGACCGTGTGCGTGTTATATTTTTTCCCCAACCTTTCACCTTGAGCCTGTGTATGTCTTTTCCAATCAGATGTGTCTCCTGGAGGCAGCATATTGTTGGCTTTGTTTTTTTAATCAATGTTACAAGCCTATGTCGCTTTATTGGAGAGTTTAAGGCATTAACGTTTAGAGTTACTATTGATATATGGTTTGTACTTCCTGCCATGTTTGATTATTTATCTCTTTTTTTTCTAATTTAGTTTGTTCCTCCATGATTAGCTTTCCCCCCATCCTCTGTCTTTACCGAGACACTTCCCACTGATGATTTTGGTTATTGTTTTTCATTTCTTCCTCGTGTAGTGTTTTGCTCAAGACGCTTTGCAATGCTGGTTTTCTGGCTACAAATTCTTTTAGCTTTTGTTTATCATGAAAGATTTTTATTTCGTTATCGTACCTGAAGCTTAATTTTGCTGGATACAGAATTCTTGGTTGCATCCATTGTCTTTCAGTGTTTGAAATACGTTGTTCCAGGATCTTCTCGCTTTCAGTGTCTGTGATGAAAAATCCGTTGTTAACCTTATTGGTTTACCCCTAAATGTGATCTGCGTCCTTTCTCTTGTAGCTTTTAATATTTTCTCTTTGTTCTGTATATTGGATATCTTCATAACAATGCGTCTTGGTGTTGGTCTACTGTGATTTTGTGTGCTCAGTGTCCTGTATGCATCTACAATTTGTATATCTGTTTCCTTTTTTATTTCTGGAAAGTTTTCTGTAATTATTTCATTCAGCAGGTTACTCATTCCCTTGGTATGAATCTCTGTACCTTCCTCTATCCTGATGACTCGTAAGTTTGGTTTTTTTATGTTATCCCAAATCTCTTGGATGTTTTTCTCTTGATTTTTTACCAGTCTATCTGAGTTGGCTAGACTATTTTCAAGATGATATATTTTGTCTTCATTATCTGACGTTCTGGCTTCTACTTGTTCCACTCTGTTAGTGATACTCTCTATTGATTTTCTTAATTTGGTTTATTGTTTCCTTCATTTCTAGAATTATTGTTTGATTTTTTTTATAATCTCTATCTCCTGATAAAGATGCTTAACTTCTTCTTTTATCTGTTTATGTAATTCATTTTCAATGTGATCTTTAAGGTTCCTTTTCATCTGTCTAAGGTATTCCTTGAATTCTTTATATGGCCATTTTTCTGATGACTCTAGGTCCTCCTGAATATTTAGGCTGTCCTTCATTTTTTGTACTCTTTTCTTCCTTGCTTTTTAATGCTCATGTTACTTCTTGTTCTGTTTGACTGCTGAGTTACTGTTTACTCTTATAAATTTATTTGATGCTTGGGAGGAGAGATATTAGAAGGGAATGGAAGAAGTCACTAAAGAGAATGAGTGTAGGCAGGTAGAATTCAAGGAAGGGGGAATAAGAAACTTGAAAATAAATGAAAAGACAAAAGAAAAAAAGTGAAAATAAAGAAATAAAAAATGGAAAAACAAAAATTTAAAACCAAAAACAAAATTATAATGATAATAAAAAAATGGAAATTAAAGTTTAAAAAATAGTAGTAATAATAATAAATTAAAAATAATTAAAAAATTGAAACCATTAATAAAAAAGTTAAAGAACAACAACAACATCAACAAAAAAATGAAAATAAAATAAAAAAATACTAATAATAATCATTAAAAAATTAATAATAATAAATGCAATCATAGAGCTCTATTAACTTCTCTTCCAGTAGGTGGAGCTATGCCCACTGGGCCAAGCTTCTCTTCTTGATAGGTGGGATCCAATCACTGTGCATCAGCTCTTCCTCCCAGACTGTGCGGGTCTCCAATCCTGAGTGCCTAGGGCCTTCTCTTGTGTTTCCTCAAGCCAGGACCCGCTCACCTGTGACACTCACCACAATCCTGGCTACACGCCAGGTCTGCTGCTCCTGGGAGCCTTGTTTTCATGGATGCCTGGGCACACCCTTTCTATTTGCCTCCCTCAGACCCTAAGTTTGTAGAGCTTGGGGCTGAGGACCCCCAGCGAATTTGTTTGCCCTCAGGTAGCAACTCCCCTGGTAGCTGGTGCAAGGGACCTCTGTTGTCAGCACTGGTGGGAGCGGTAGCCAGGAGTTCTGCGCCGCTAGTCCCACGTCACTCCAGATTCCCTTGGTCTGGCTATCCTGCTCAGTTGGCCTTTACCTCTGTGAGTTCAGGTGGGCCGACTAGTTATTTCAGCGGGATCATTAGTGCTGAGTCACGAGAAGCAGGCGAACCGGAGCTAGAATGCAGCCAATCCGGGCTCGGTGTGTTCTGAGAAGGCCAGACTGTTCGCCCCGGATTCACTTCAGCTCTACATTGCCTAGTGGTCCTGAGCAAACAGCATTTTGATACTTTACTTCTCCCTATGCCCACGCAACTGAAGGGGTTAGAGACTTGATCTGTCCGCGTCCGCCGCCATGTTGGATCACTTAGATTTTAAATTGTCACTCATCATCTGTTCCATTTTACTCAGCGGGTCATTGGCTTACTCGTGCGGTGAAGAGTCTGCTCTAAGGTGCTCTGCAGGAAGTGGCGGTGGGGGCCGCGGCCGTCGGAACGCCCAGGGAGGGGGTGCGGGCTGGGGAAGGGGAGGCAGCCCCGGAGGGCCCACACAGGGTGTCTGAGCACGCGAGAGAGCAGGCGGGGCGGGGGAAAGAAATTGAGATCTAGATTTAGGGAGTGAGCGTGGAAGGAGAAATGGCGGGGGAGAAGCAAAGCGGGAAGGCGGAGTGGAGAAGGAAAAGGGGCCGAGAGAGTCAGGCAGCTCGGGGGCTGCAGCCTTACTGCTCGCGCCGGAATCGTGACGAACTCACTCCACCTTGGCTGGAGTCGTAACGGATTCACTCCACCTAGGCCCCTTTCTTGACACGGTGCTTAGTCTTTGTCGACAGATCTCCTTTAATGATCTTTACTTTTTCTTTTAAGACGCGGCAACACACACTGCGGGTGCGGCGGCGCAGAGCACGGAGCGGCTCATTTACTTCCCGCCGCCATCTTCTGTGTAACTCGCATGTGATCATTATTTAGCCTAGATTATATTTACATAGGATACAATTATATGAAGGTTTGAGTTGTTTCAATCTTACATTTCCTGTTCATTCATACCTAGGTTCTGGGCCCTCCTATCTCTCCTTCTTCACTCTCTTCCCCCAGTAACAGCCAACATTCCCTGTTCCTTCCTACTCTCTTTGTTTCATTACTTTCAGTTAACATTTTATTCCTTCTTCTTTAAACTGACACCTGCTTTCTATCTCCTTTCTGTCCTCTGATTAATTTTTCAAACACATCAAAGTTTCTCTTGCCTGACTACCTTATTAAGAAGTTATAATCCCACTAAATAAAAGAAATATATGTTATATAATTCTTAACCCATTTAAATTATGTTTATTAGTACAATGGACAACATAGTAGCACCTGCTATCAAACACCTGATCTAGTTCACCATTTTTTATTGTTGGTACTGTTATTAAATTCTGACCCATCATTCCTATATAGATGGTAGTTTGTATTATAGATGTCAAAGTAGACACCAGATATTTATAAAAAATCTGTATATCTGTTGCTGATATTAGTGCCATTTCTGGCTCCTTCTCCCTCTAAGAGGTGCTGGAAAGAGATAGGGACACTTCAAGATCACAGAGTAGATATCCTACTGAAGAAAAATACATCTTAAAAAATCAACAGTGAATCTCACACTACACACAGTCTACCTGAGCCTTATTAGTACTCCAACTCGAAGAACTGTGGAGAGAAAACCCCCAAACCAACAACCAGGACTCAAGAAGGAACAATCCAAGAGAGACCTAGGCTCCTAGCCCCTGACATCTACACATGTATCAAAACTAACTAAAAAAGCCCCACAACAAATAAGATAATTACACACAAAAATACTCACATAAAAAAAAGAGGAAGGGGAATCCATCTCAATTGATGTGGAAGTCCAAGACCTCCAAAAACATGAGGTAGTAGGCAAACAAATCTCCACTCAAAATTCACAATTCTCTAAACAAGTGTTCCACTAACATCAATGTGGATGATGTCCCAGAGGAAGAGTATAAAAGAATTGATTAGTAAAATCTTAAGTGAAATAGAACAAGATATAAGGAATGAATTAAAAGAGCAAATACAGAAGATGAAAGACCACTTCAACAAAGAAATAGAAACATGGAAAAGAAACTGATCAGAATTACCAGCTACAAAAGACACAATCAAATTTAAAAAATTCACTTGAAAGCATCGCTAAGAGACTAAATACACACACACACACACACACACACACACACACATGTACATATAAAACTTTAGCTCTTGAGGACAGAACTTCAGGCTTTGAAGTCAAGAGTATGCAAACTTGAGTATATACAATGTAATAAAGGGGAAAGAATGATAGAATATGATCAGAATGTACAAGAACCCTGAACAACATCAAGAGACCAAACCTGAGAATATTTGGAATAGAAGAGAATAGGGAGATACAAACATTTTTAATGAAATAGTTACAGAATAATTTTCCCATATTTGAAAGGTGATAGACATGTACATACAGGATTCATACAAACCCCCAATAAACGTGATCAAATGAGAAGTTCTCCAAGATACTTCACAATCAAAATTCCCAACAGAAAATAAGGAAAGCATATTAAAGGTTGTAAAAGAGAAATATCACATCACAGTTGGATGCAATAATAAGGCTGTCCACTCTCATCACTCTTATTCAATGCAGTCCTTGAAACATGAACAAGAACAATCAGACAAGTGAAGGAAATCAAACAAATATGAATAGGAAAAGAAATCAAGCTATCTCTATTTGCTGATGACATGATCTTATATCTAGAAGACTTCAAAAATTCCACCAGAAGACTGCTAATGCTTACAATGAATTGAGAAAAGGAGCAGGATACAAGAAGAAAACCCTTAAAACAATAAGCCTTTCTATACTCCAACAGTTATTCAGCCAAGGAAGAAATCAGGCATATCATCTCATTCACAATAACTTTAAACAAACAAACAAATAAATAAATAAATAAAATAAAATACTTGGGAGTAGATCTAACCAAGAGGTAATAGAGCTATACAATGAAAATTATATAACACTGAAGAAAGAAATTGAAGAAGACCTTAGAAGATGAAAAGATTTTCCATGTTCTTGGATAGGCAGAATTAGTATTATCAAAATGGACACACCACAAAAAGCAATATACAGATACAATGCAATTCCCATCAAAATTCCAATTACATTCTTCACAGAATCAGAAAAACAAAAACAAACAAACAAACAAAAACAATCCTTAAATGCATTTGGAAGAATATGAGATCCAGAATAGTCAAAGCAATACTGAACAAGAAAAGCAATATATGAGACATCATGATACCTAATCTGAAATTATACTACAGAGCTGTAGTGATAAAAACAGCATGGTGTTTGCATCAAAATAGACATGAAGACTAATAGAACAGAATAGAAGACACAAAGACAAACCCACATAGCCATCTGATACTTGACAAAGGTGCCAACAATATATTTTGGAGAAAAGACAGTCTTTTTAAACAAATGGTGGTGGGAAAACTGGATAGCCATATGTAGAAAAATGCACTAGATCCCTCACTCTCACCATGCACAAAAGTCAAATTGAAATGGATCAAAGACTTAGGAATTAGAACAGAAATATTGCAAACGGTGGAAGAAAACATTCATCAACACTTCACCATATTGGTGTTGGCACAAAATTCCTTAATAAGACCCCCCCAAGTACACGAAATAAATCCAAGAATCAATAAGTGGGATACCATCAAACTGAAAAGCTTATGAGTAGCAAAGGAAATGATTAAGAGTGTGAAGAATGGGTATACTGAATGGGAGAAAATCTAATATCCAGAATATTTAAAGAACTAAAAAAAAAAAAAAACACCAGAAACAAATAACCCAATCAATAAATGGTCAAAAGTACTAAACATAAACTTCTCAAAAGAAGAAACACAAATGGCCAATAAATATATGAAAAAAAATATTTCAACATCCCCAGCAATCAGGAAAATGCAAATCAAAACTGCACTAAGATTTTATCTTACTCTAATTAAAATGGCAGTGATCAAGACAAACAATAATAAATGCTGGTGAAGATATGAGGAAAAAGGTACACTTGTACATTGCTGGTGGGACAACCACTCTGGAAAGCAGGATGGAGATTCCTCAAAATACTGGGGATGGATCCACCATATGACCCAGCTATCCCTACTCCTTGGTATTTTTCCCAAAGAACTTAAATCAGCATACTAAAGTGATACAGTCACATCAATGTTATAGCAGCAGAATTTGCAATACCTAAATTATTGAGTTAAGCAAGGTGTCTATCAATAGAAAATGAATTAAGAAATAAATTATGGTATATATAAAAATATAGTTCTACTCAGCCATAAAGAAGAATGCAATTATGGCATTTGCTGGTAAATGGATGGAAATGGAGAACAACATGCTAGGTGAAGTAGTTCAAAGATAAAATTTTTTTTTTCATATATAGAAGCTAGAGTAAAATAAAAGAAAGGAAGAGGGAAGGATCAAGTATCATAAAGAAATAGGGAAGATCAGTCGTGTAGAAGAAGAAGTCTGAGAGGCAGACTAGAGAGATGGGAAAGGGGAAGCCATGTGGAATGAATTCTTTAAAAAATCATGTTATGGGCACATATAAATATACCACAGGGAATTACACCTGTATGTATAAATGAAAACAATTAATCAAATATGAATAAATAGATGAATAAAGGGAAATCTAGCAGAGTATAGGAAGGAGAACAGGAGAGGGAGGGAGGTTGGGAGGTAAAGGAATGAAGACAAAGGTGAGGATTGTGAACTGAAATCAAATTTCATGAATGTATGATTTTGCCAGGATAAAACCAGCTCCAATGTATAACTATAAAGCTCTAACAAAAAAAGTAAAGAAGAACCCCTTATACTCTAGCATGAAGAACAGAAAAATAACTAGATTAACTCAATGTATGATGGGGTTATATCCCAATAAGATAATTTAAGCTGAGAATATAGTAACCTGGGAGTATATTTAATGCACCTAACCTATTAAGCATCATAATTTAGCACACAATACACTGCAGTCTATTATTTACCTTCACAATCATGCCTATCTGGGAGCTGTGGCTCACAGACATTGTCCAATATTGTGAGATTATCATGCTGCATATCGCTAGCCCAAGAAAAAATTAAAATTCAGAGTTCAAAGTATGGTTTTTACTAAAAGCACATCACTTTTGCATTCATAAAGTTGAAAATCTGTAAGTTGAACCATCATAAATTGAGCACCCTCTGGAAAACAGTATTGTTGTTCCTAACAAGGGCTTTCCTTAGGAGAAACTAGTGAACCAGAGCCTGCCTTCTGGGTTATTAGTAGAGCCTCACTGACCTTAAGGAAGCATATGCTCATTGCTATTCAGCTATACTATTCTACCTGGGAAAAGAGAATTAACCAACTCTAACACTCTAGCTATCATGTCCCAATTAAAGAGGGGAGAAAAAAGTTGAGGAACTCTTGTGAAGTTCACAGTCAGGAGGCACAGGCACATTGTAGACCTAACCATAACATTACAGATATTTCCCCTTCCCCACACCTTACAAGTTCATCACAAAGACCTATTTAAATAAGCTCCTTTACCCTGTACATAATGGCAAAAAAAAAAAAAAATAGGAGCTAGGCAGAGTAGCACATGCCTATAATCTCAGCACCTCTGGAGGCTGATGCAGGAGGACCACAAGTTGCACAAATTGAAGGCCCGCCTCAACAGCTTAGAGAGGCCCTCAGTAAGTTAGCAAGTCCTTATCTCAAAATAAAAAAAAAATAAAATAAAAAGGACTGGGTATGTATCTCAGTGGTAAAGCAAAACTGGGTTCATTCTCCAGTACCATCTCCAGCACACACACAATGGCAAGGCATAAAAAAAAAGTAATGCAAAGCAAAACAATTTCGAGAGAAAGAGCAAGCACCAGAACAAGACATGGAAGGAATGTTTGAATTAGACTGGGAATCAAAACAACTATATTAATATGCTAAGGGCTCTAATTGATAAAGTAGGCCACATGTAACAACAGATGGACAATATGTACAGAGAAATGGAAATTCTGAGGAAGATTCAAAAACAAACACTAGAGATCAAAAACACTAACATAAATAAAGGATATCTTTGATGGGATCATTAGTAGACAGGACACAGCCAAGGAAAGAATCTGACATAACTTTCCTAAGTATATATATGAACACACCACAGTGAATCTCACCACTGTGAACATCCAGGAGACTGAGATCCTGATAGAATAAGATATACTCCTTGTTTGTGTAAATATGTAAAAATACTCTACTGTCATGTATAATTAAAAAGAACCAATAATATAAAGAAAAAGAATCTCTGAGCTTGAAGGTGTACCAGTAGAATTTTCTGAAATGAAAAAGCAAAGAGAAAAAGAATATAAAATAAAATAACCTAGGCTAAGTTCAAAAGGTTTAACAATGCCTAATGGGAAAACAGAAAGGTTAAAAAGTCACAAAATAACAAAATAAAACATTTGAAGTAATAATGATCCACAATTTCCTCAAATTAATATCAGCCACCAAATCACAGATCCAAGAGACTCGGGAAACATTAAGCAGTATATATTTTTAAAAAATGGGAAATAAAAAGTTTATACCTAAGCATATTATTTGCAAACTAAAGAAATCAATGTGGGAAAAATAAAGAGAAAATGCAAAATACATGGAAATTAAACAACACATTCTGAAGTAAACATTGGGCGAAAGGAGAAATCTCAAAAGAATTTAAAATGTTTTGAACACAATGAGAATGAAAATAAAACATCATAATTTGTGGCAAGCAGCAAAAATAGGAAATTAATAGCATTGAATGCATCTACTAGAAGGATCTGAAATAAATAATCTAATTTTCCAATTTAGGAAATTAGAAAAAAACTAGAGCAAATTAAATCCAAAGTAATTATAATATTTTATAAAAGGAATAAGAAGAATTAGAATAGAAATCAATAAGATTAAAAATAGGAAATCAATATAAGAAAGTGACAAACTAAAAGATGGTTCTTCGAAAAGATGAATAAAATCAATAGGTCTTTGGTGAAATGTTAGAGTTTGAATCTGAAATGTCCCCCAAGAAGCTCTTGTTTGAAACCATGATCCCCAGTGCAAGAAAGCAATGGTTGGAGTATAAGAGTTATAATATCACCAGTGGACTAATCCATTTGATGGATTGGTAATTATAGGCAGGTGGAACATGGTTGGTGAAGTAGGTGACTGGAGGTGTGACTTTGGGACCTGTATCTGTCTCTGATGCAAGCACCCCCCCCTCTCTATGCAAGCATCTCTCTCTCTCTCTCTCTCTCTCTCTCTCTCTCTCTCTCTCTCTCTCTCTCCTTCCTGGCTACCATTAACTGAGAAGCCATCCCCATTTGCCATGATGTTCTACCTTTCCCCAGGACCAGAGTAATGGAGTCAGTCAACCACAGACTGAATCTCTGAAACTGAGGACAAACTAAATGTTTCCTTTTCTAACTTGTTCTTGATAGATATTTTGGTCACTGCAACAAACAGAAAGTTGACTAATACATGGAGGTAAGAAAATATAATCAGACACATATTACTAATATTATACATGAAAGAAGGGATATCACTTCAGATCTCATAGACACTGTAAAGATGATAAAAGAAAATTAGGGACAATTCTCTGCACACCTAAGCCAATGAAATACACCAATTCCTTGAAAGAAAATTTGCCAAAAAATCAGACAAGAATCAATAGACATTGTTATTGTTTAGATATGAGGTGTGACACAATGCAAAGATTTCTAGAAATGAAATGATTGGATTATGAGGGCCTTAATCTAATCACAGGATTAATTCACAGATAAGGATTAACCAAGTGTGAACTGTAGGCAGGTAGTAGTAAGTCACAGAATGTGTTACTTTTGTGGTTATATTTTGTCCCTGGTGAGTAGTCCTGTCTCTGCTTCCTTGTTGCCATATCCTGAGCTAATTAACTTTCCTCCATCCTTCCAACACAATTTTCTACCTTACCTTGGGTGGAGAGCTATGGAGTTGACCACCTATGAACTGAGATCTCTGAAAGCATGGGTCAAATAAACTTTTCCTCCCCTAATTGTTCTTGTCAGATATTGGTGTGTGTGTGTGTGTGTGTGTGTGTGTGCGTGTGTGTGTGTGTGTGGGTGTGTGTGGGTGTGTGTGTGTCACAGTGAAGAAAAAGCTGACTAAAACAGAGAAGTTGTATGACCCATTCATATTAAAGAAACTGAATCAGTAATTAATAATGTGAAAGCACTAGGTTAGATGGATTTATTGACAAATTATACCAATTTTAAGGACAAAATTTATCCAGTTTTTCATGATATCTTTCAGATGAAGAAGCTTAGGTAATAATAACTCATTCTAGGAAGACACCACAATAAAACATTATCAAATTAAATTAAACAATGCATATAAGTAATTATACACTACAAACAAGTGAGGTGTATTCAGACGTGCAACCTGTTTCAACATTTGAAAATCAGTTTTTATAATTCCTCATATTGACAGACTAGAAAAAACACATGATTATATCAATGTATTTACAGAAAGCATTTGAAAAGTCCAGCACTCATTCATAACAAAAATTCTCAGTAAACTAAAAATTGATGGTGATTTCCTCAAGTTAGTAAAAACAAAAACTTCAAAAAACCTATAGCCAACAACATATTTAATTGTGAGGAACTGTAAGCTTTTTACTTACTATGATCAGGAATGAAATAAGTATGCCTAATTGAATAACTCCTTTTCAACATCCTATTGGATATATTAACTTTTGCAATAAGACAAGAAAAGGAAAAGAATCTAGAATGAGAAAGAAGAAAAAAAGTTATCTGTGTTCAACAATGACATGATAATCAGCAGAAAATCTGAAATAATTGAAAAAATATCCTGGAATTAATAAGGGACTATAGCAAGATTATAGAACACTGGTCAATATACAAGTAAATTGAATTCCTATATACAACAATGAGTAAGTGAAATTTCAAATTAAAAATACCATGTCAATTACATTAGCATCTGAGAAAATGAAATACATATAAATCTAACAATATGTACATGATCTGTGTATAGAATTTTATAAAACTCTGATTAATAAAACTAAAGAAGCAAAGAACTGGAGAGAGATTTTATGTTCATTGACAAGCAGAGTCAATATTGTCAAGGTGTCATTTTTTCCCAGGTTGATCTACAGATTCAATACAATTTCATTTAAAACCTCAGCAAATTATTTTGTGTGTAAAGAGAAACTGATTGTAATGTTTATATGGAGAGTCACAAGTCACAGAATTGCCATATAATACTGAAGAAGAATAAAGTTAGAGGACTTACACTACTGAATTTCATAACTTACTATAAAGATATAATCACCAAGACAGTATGACATTGACAAAATAACAAATAAATAAATAAATAAAAGGAATAAGACAAGAAGCTCAGAAATACACCTGCACGAATTTGTTCATCTGATCTTTGACAAGGAAGCAAAAACAATATGATGGATCAAGGAAAATCTTTTTCAGCAAATAGTAAGGGATAATAGGAAATCCCTATGCAAAAAAAAAAATGTAGCACAGAACTTGCACTTCACAAAAATGAACACAAAACAAGTCATATAACTACATTTAACATGTGAAACTATAAATTGAACATAAAGATAAGAACATTAATATTAAAATTTTAAAAAATCTTGTGTTATACATAAGTCACTGTGAAGAGAATAAAGAAGATAAGCCACAGGCTGGAAAAATGTATGTGCAAATGATGCATCTAATAAAGAACTATTATCCAAAATATTAAAGAACTCTCATAATGCAACAGTAAGAAAGCAAACAACCTGGTTAAAATGAAACCTTATATGTTTGTCCACAGCTATAGAATCTCTAAGAGTAAAACCTAATATAAACTATGACTCTGGATGATTTTGATTTATCAATGTGATTTCCTTGAATTTAACAATAGAGCTACTCTGATAATGATGAGGGACAAAAGGAATATGGGAAATGTCTATGCTTTAATTTCCTTGCAGACCTAAAACTGCTCTAAAAAAAAGTCTGGTATACTTCAGAGGTGGTTAGTAAAATACAATAGTAAGTGCATTATTCTGTAAAGTGTAGGGAAACTCAGAGATTATAAAAGACTTTTAATGTTCTTCATTGTTGACAGAGAAATGAGAATACAGTTTACGTTCAGAGTTTCAAGTATCTTGTGGATTTGGGATTGTTTTATGAGAAAGTGTAGTCGTTATATTAAGGAATTCAATGGATCATACATTTTCAATCATCATTAATATTTAATTTTTATGATTTACTTACCTCTGAATACTCATTAATGGCTGAAAATTATGATTTATTTAAATTGATAATATCTCATTAGGCTTTAAATTTTAACATTAATCAATTTAAATCTATGGCTTTAAATTCAGTATTATTGGTGAGCATCATGAACTGCTCAGGAAATGAGGAAGAGGTACATTCAGAATTTTTTAAAAATACAAAATGACATGGGCTGTGGTTGTTTAATTGTTTCATATAAGTCTACTTGGAAGTATCAGGTGTTAGAAAGCAGGACCACATTTCATGCTAAAATTTGTCTGCACTTGTCATGAAGGTATATTTGCAACTATCTTAAAATTAAGCCAGTTCTTTCTTTAACTTGTAATTTTATTGATGACTGCTAAATTTCAGTAAAATTTCGTGAGTGTATGTGTGTGTGTGTGTGTGTGTGTGTGTGTATGTGTGTGTGTGGTGTATTTGTTTGTTTTGGTACAGAGTTTGCTAAGCTTCTAAAACTGCTTTGAACTTGTCTTCTTTCTCCCTCAGCCTCTGGAATCACTCTGATTATGCCACCATGGCTGACTATTAAGATGTTATGATCCTGATATTTGTTATGTTATGTGTAGTCACTGAATTATTTCGATTTCTTTTTATACTGCATAATCACAGCTTGTTTATAGGGGAATTATTTTCTTCTCTAGGATAGAGAATGAGATACAAAGGATACAAGGGTATGGCTTCTTTTCCATCTTACTATTATTTCCTGACAAGTAAATATAGTGTTATCAACTTCAGTTTCTGGTTTTTAGTTATGATGATTTCTCTTCACATAATAAAGTATCATTTTTTTGAATTCACTCCTTTTATTCTTTAGTCACTGACTTGGCTCCCAACACACAATTTCAGAGTATTTCTTAGACAGTACTTCCAGAAATGTCATCACAGCACTAGAGAACTGGCATTTTCTGTGCCAACATATGATTCCTAATAATACTGTGTCTGAGGAAGTGAAGCCGGGAAAAATATCGAGCAGGGGGATGAAAGACAAGTTGCCACATCTGTAAATAATAGTGATTTGTGGGATGATGATCTCACCAACAGGGCTCATTTCCTCTCCTTCTCCACATTAGGATATTTGACAGGGCCGGGGTGAGCCTGTCAAGGACCCCAATGGTGGAAATCTCCCTGTTCTGTTTTAGCTTTTAAAGTCATTTGTGAATTACTCTAGCTCTCTCCATTATGGAAGGTAGACAGTAGGTTGTTATAAAGAGACAGATGAAATTCTTCTCATCTTTCCAGGCTGCTAGGTGCAATTCCTCTCTCTGCCAATGTTCTGCTTACTCTGTAATTCAACCTAAAACTCTTTTCAGGGCATGGTTAGGTAATGCTGGTGAAAGCCGTCAGGTGGAAATTTAGTTACTTAATCTATGTTTGCTATTGCCAAACTCTGGGAAGAATTTCCTCAACCACTGAACCAGAGAAGATTTAGTGGGTTCATTTAGATTTCCCCTAGGCAAAATTGTCAAAAGGATAGTGTCCATGCTGCTTTGAATCACATTGCATATAACCTGCAGTAGCACTATACTTGTGATTGCATAGCATTTTCTGCAGAAATGGAACTGCATGTGGAAGTATATTTTAAAAGAGATTCCACTATAAGCAAAGGAACTGCTTCATTGAAAGCAACTTCTATTGAAGGAATCAAAATGTTTATAATTTCAGGGAGCTTAGTGGTTGATACAAAAATAGGCTCACTGCATAATCATTTCTATACTTCTGGTTAGAGAATATGTCATAGTTAATGCAAGTTGTTTGCCAATATGAACATGACCAATAAAAGGTAATTTCCTATATTGCCCTTTCACTTTGGACAACTATATTTTCACCTCCTCCTTAGAAAAATATTGTCATTCCAAGCTTTCTACTTGAAACCAATGACTCTTCTTCCAAATTCTCTCTTCACTTCGTTTTTACTGGAAAAGATGAACAAATTAACAATATTTAATAATTTGCCATTTGAACAGCAGATCAGGACTATAATTCAGTTCTGTTTGGTGTCAAACTCATGCTTTTTTGTTGGCATTGCTGTATGGTCCCTCATCCTTTCTGAGTGGTAAGAACTAGAAAATCCAAGTTAAATGAACTTAAAAAACAAGGTTACTCTGAAACTGAAAACTCCAGGCAGTGTGTTCAGCATTACTACCAATCATCAATATACAATTCCCTGTTACTGAAACCTAGAATGATCACAGACCCTACTCTCCTAGAATTCTTGCTGCAGCAGAATTCCATAATTGGATTAGCCTCAGTTGAATAATTCTCTATAATAATAATGTTCTTGGGCTGGGGATGTGGCTCAAGCGGTAGCGCGCTCGCCTGGCATGCGTGCGGCCCGGGTTCGATCCTCAGCACCACATACCAACAAAGATGTTGTGTCCGCCAAGAACTAAAAAATAAATATTAAAAATCCTCTCTCTCTCTCTCTCTCTCTGTCTCTCTCTCTCTCTCTCTCTCTCTCCTCTCTCACTCTCTCTAAAAAAAAAAAAAATAATAATGTTCTTTTACTCACCCTTTTGTCCTTGTTCCCCCCACCTTTTTTGTTTGTTTGTTTGTTTATTTGTTTCCTCCAAGTAGGCAGGACTAAGTGCTGGTCTAGTGGCATACACCTTGTAGAAAGATGATGGCAGTTCTCCGTTCAAATGTAATTCTACTAGTTCTTTGATATCTACTGTAAGACAGGCTTCTTTTTAATTTTTTTTAATTATTGGATCTTCTTATACATGACAGTAGAATCCATCATGATAAAATTACACAAACAAAGGATATGTATCTTATTTTTTTAAATTATTTTATTGTTGGTTGTTCAAAACATTACATAGCTCTTAATATACCATATTTCACAGATTGATTCAAGTGGGTTATGAACTCCCATAGAGACGAAGAGCTGGAGAAGAAGATTAACATTAAACAGGGATGATAGGCGGGAGGGAAAGGGAGAGTTAAGGGAAATTGCATGGAATTGGAAGGTGAGCCTCAGGGTTATACACAATTACATATAAGAGGAAAGGAGGAGTAGGAGAAAAATTATATAAGTGGAAGAAACGATTTATAGTAGAGGGGATGGAGAGAGAGAAGAGGAGGGGAGGGGAGGGGAGGGGAGGGGGGACAGTGGAGAATGGGATAGACAGCAGAATACATCAGTCACTAGAAAGGCAATTTGTACAGCAATCTGTATCTTATTTTAATTAGCCAATCCTTCTGGATGGGCACGATGGTGGGATTCACTTAGGTAATTTCAGATGAGTACGTAGGAAAATTATGATATATTTATTTTACTGTCTTTGTTATTCCTATTCCCCTTCCCTTCTTCTTTAATAAAGTGTTCTGATTGTTCTTACTCCTCTTTTATGAATTCCTATATACTTAGTGAATTATAATATTAGAAACTAGTATCAAAATATCAGAAACTAGTATAAAAAATAAAACAAGTACTTAGACCATATTAAAGCAAAATGAATATAGACTGAGAATTTGGATAGTCATGTATTACCAAACTCTTCTAAGACTGTGTAAAGGGAGATCATGATGGTGATGATGGTATCTCAAACTTATTGGCCGTGCTTAAATTCTTTGCATTTATGAACATATTCAATCCATGTGAAAATCCAGTGATATATGTATTCGCACTTTTGATATTTCACAAGTGAAGAAATGGAGGCAATAAGAGTGTTAGCTACTCAAAAAGGCCACAGGGTTAGTAAATTCCATGTTTAACTCTTATATTGTACTTACTAGGCACAGGGTACAGTGCTTTAAAAAGTCTATAGTACAATGATTGATTATCCAATATTTAGAAATCAGGATTGAAAAAGCATTTAAAAGAACTTTAAAACCTCTTCAGAATGAACTGGGTGAAGAAGAGTTAGGATAGACATGATAAGGAGAAAATATGGTATAGGCATATTTACTGTCTTCAAATAATATATAAGCTGTCAAATAAGAAAGGGATTAACTTATCTTAAATAGCCCCAACAACTAGAATTGGAATCATTTGGCACATATTTTCTCCAGAAATGTAAAAAAGCTATTTGTACCTGTCAGAGCTGTCAGAAAATAATTTCAAAAAAGCTTTTGTGAGAGAATAAATTTCCTCTATCTGGAAGTTTCCCCATGTCAGGTGATTTGACATCTTTTGGCAAGAGTTCTGTGGGTGGGATTCAAATATCAGAAAGTAGTTAAAACACATGTTTTTCAGAGCCTAAACATTGTATGAATTCTCAGACAATTGTTATTTCTAACTGCTAGAGCTGGGAATCAGTGGATTGGTATGGGTACTTCATGGATGGAAAGACAGTAAGTAGGAAAATGGAAAAGGGATGGGTAGGTGATGCCCAGAAGATGAGCAAAAGGGTAAGCCATGTCCTCTAGACCTGTGCCTAGTGAGACCTGCTGTGCACAGTTGCTAAAGCAGAGAGTTTAGCCACCAGATGGCCTTTCTCTGACCTTCCAAATGTTCTCACATTTAACAGTGGTTTGGGGTTGGCTTAGCTTGGCTGTTATTTTTTCCTCTGAGACAGCTTTTTCCTCTTTAGTTAGGAAGGCAGAACTCTGCTTCTGTTGTGGAGAAAAAGCTATTAAAAGAAAATTGTGGTGTATAAAATGGAGACACTTTTTTGATCATATTTCAAAGGATTTGAAGGGAAAGACAAGAAAATCAATAAATGCATGGATTCTTTTACACTTTAAAAAAGACAATTCTTTCCTTTCTAAAGTATGTTTCTGGGTGATCCTGCTGTGAAATCAGCCCAGAACACCAAGATTTAATGGAAATTTACTTGGTAAAAGGATAAAATAGTAAACAAAATAATGAAGAGTTCAGTTGTTTCTCTTCCTTTCTAACTTTTGACAAGTGATGGTACTGACAATGGGAACCATGTAATTTCAACCTGTTTATTTATTTATTTAGTTAGTTACAGCAAGCTTGGCACTCACTTTCACTTCTGAAGTGTAGACTAGAGTCCTTTTTGTTTATCTTGGTAATACTATCTTACAGATTTAAATCATTTGGGGCATAGGAACTTCTTTCTCATTGCTACTTTGGTTTATACAACCATAAAGAAAATATTGTTACATCCAAGAATTTGGCAAAAAGAAAAATTATAACAACATTAAAATCTATGGAAATTTATGAGGCGAGGACTCCATTTTAGATTCTTGATTTATTCTAAAAAGTAAATCATCTTGAAAATGAAGTTATCTTTGCTTTGAGGAGATTTTCTTTAAATAAAATATTTCTTCAGTAAGTACAAAAAAAAAAGGATTCTACTTCGTATAAATACTTTATGAATTAGAAATTTTGCTTTGATTCATCTAAATCTTTTGATTTTTCCTGGGAGTATTAGATCCTCCCTTTCTCTCTCTCTGTGTCTCTCTCTCTGTATTTCTACCTGCCCTCTCCATATTTGTCTCTCACTCATGGCCAACTTTAATTACATTTTTTTAGTTAGGATACTGTAGGCTCACAGATCCACAGTGAAAGAGCAAGGGTATTGACATTAAAACAGTCAAGACCCAGAAGGTTCTCTTCATTGCAACATTCCCTGAGGTTGTCATTTTATAACCACATCCATTTTTTCCCCTTTTCTTAAACCGTGGAAACCACAAATTAGTTCTCTATTTCTATAATTTTGTTACTTCAAAAAACATACTCTGCTTGTGCTATCAACAAAAGAAATGTACCCTTCTCACAGTTCTGGATCTTTCAAAGTCTTAAGTTCAAAGAGATGGCCAATTTTGTTCCTTGGTGAAGCACCTCCTCCTGGCTGGCAGACAACTACCTTTTTGCTGTATCCTCACATGGCCAAAAAAGCTAATAAGCAAGCTCTCAGGGTCTCTTACAAGGGCCCTAATTTCATCATTATGGCTCTACTTCATAATGTCATCTTTCTAAACACCAAAGTCCCATCTCCAAACACTAACAGTTTGAGGGTTGTGGTTTCAACGTGTGAATCTTGGGGTGGGGGTGGGGCACAAACATTGAGTCCATAACCTATAGTATGGTTAATTTTGGAATTTTTTTTACTTATTATAACTCTGATTTTTCTAGGTTGTTGTATATATCAGTTGTTCATTCTTCTTTTATATCTAAGGGATAATCTGTTATGTATATACAGTTTGTTTAACCACTCACTTATTCAAAGATATTTGGGCTGATTTCTATAGTTTTCATTATAATCCATAAGCTTCTATAAATATCTGGTACAATTTTGTGTTGTTTATGTGTGTCTCTGTGTGTGTGTGTGTGTAAGCATATATTTTCCTTTTTATGAGATAAATGAACAGGAGTATAATTGCTGGGTCATATTATAATGGCTTGCTTGATATATGATGCCCATTTATTAAAATTTCCATGTGGGATTATATTTTTAGTACAAGGGCTGAGATTTTCTTCGATGTGTTTTTCTTTTTTTAAATTTATTTTTTAGTTATAGTTGGACAAAATACCTTTATTTATTTTTATGTGGTGCTGAGGATCGAACCTAGGGCGCGCACATGCTAGGTGAGTACTCTACCACTGAGCCACAACCCTAGCCCCTTCAATATATTTTTCTTAAAGCTTTATAGTTTCATGTTTTATATTTGGATCTGTGATCGATATTGAGTTCTGTTTAGGTACAATGAGTTTTATGTTGATTTATTTATTTTTATTTTTATTTTTATTTTTACTGCGGATATACAATTCAGGATTTTGTTGCAAAGGATCTTCCATTGAATTACATACACTCCATTGAATTACATAAATCCCCGCCCAAGGAATTCCAAGTGAAGCACAGAATCAAGCTACTCATTCAAAACTAAAGTATTTGTTTGTATCTGGTCAAATTCCTCTCAGATCTCTCATGCCATTCTATGTCTTTGCACAAAGGCAAAAATACAACATAAAATTGTTTAGAATTTTCCATTCACCTAAACTCTCATTTGTCTTATAAGCAGAGAAATTACTAACTTTCCCATTTAAATTTGCATATATTGTCAAAGAACCAGAATAATTTGCAGTTTAAACAAGATTATTTTGACTGATCCAAACCAATTGGCATGTGATTGGTTTATTCCAGTCATTACCTATTACTGCCAAACAGATATACATGTGGAGACTGACCTGACAGATGAAGCCTGACCCATGCTGTACATTACTTTGTGTAGATTCACATCTTCTCAGAGGCTGTAGTGAGAGAGTGATCTCCTTCCTCAATTCCAGCTTAGCCAATGGAGTTCCATATTGGGAATCCTAAAGCTAAGGACAACACCTGACCCAATCCCTTAATATACAGAGTCACTCTTTGTTCAGACTGAATCTGAGAATATAAAATCTTGTGGGTGACTGTGGCCTCTTATTTTCAGAAACACTTCCTCCTCTACTCACTACAGTTAGTCTTCTCTGAGTTCATGCAAGGTGTTGATAGATTATTAAATTCTGAAAACACAAAGGTCTTCTGAACTCCTTTTCTACATAATTGGACCACTTGCTCTCAACCCATACTTCCAAGGAAGACTTCTCTCATTGACGATTTATTCCTGATATATATATATATATATATATATATATATATATATATATATATATATATCAGTGTAATAGAGTGTGATAGGTACTCTGCTCTCACTAAATAAAGAAAAATTCAATCTTTGGCAAATACATCAAATGAGAATTGTTTAATTTTTGAGACAGGGATATAATGTATAAGACTACCATACATATCTGACCTTCAAGATAGTTTTTACAATATCTCTTATAATGGTATATTATGAATACTTGCATAATGTTTTATTTTCCTATGTCTAAACTTCAAGGAGAGAAAAGACATTTCTAAAGTAAAAAAGTATGGAATTGAAAAAATGAAAATGACTCTTCCAAAGACATACTAAAAGTTATTTTTCAGGTTCATTTACAATTTATTTTAAACTTCCTCACAGAGACCAGAAAAATGCCTGCTACACTGCAGGAACTGTTATTCCAAGTGCAGGCTTTAAAGAGATTTATAAGTTTATCTACTCTCAGATTTCATTTCACAAACTTTTTATTTGCAGAATGGTCAAAGAAAAAATAAGATGTGTACTTGTATATAAGAAGTATACAAACTTTAGCCCCTAGGATTGGTCATCATTTGCAAGGTCCTTGTGAGTTATCCATGATTCCTCTTCTCAATTGCTGAAGTAAATTCTTTGCAGAAATTTAGTAATCTTGAGATTGAATAGGGCAATGTATTGTCCTAAGGATAGAAAGTTATAAGAAATAAATGCAACATTTTTTTTGGCAGACATTTGGGCTGCCCTTAGTTGGGAAAAGTATCTTTGTTTCTTAGAATGGTGAGTTAATGTCATAATAGTATCACCATTTTCGTGAGTTACTCCTTTTTCAAAGTCATGTCTTCAAAAAATAAATCTCAAGAAAGGGTAAAGCAAAACTATTTTGGGGGGTGAAAATTTCTGCCTGTTATCCCTATAATTACTGGTTTGACTTAACATCAGTATACAGGAAATTCTTTAAAATAGTTTTTTATGTTAAATTGTGACAGCTGCTTTGATTTTGACAGACATCCAGTGAAGTGTTTCCGATGCAGTGTGACAGTGCCAGCCATGACGTTAATTGCATCTTTTGTTGGAAAATGCCAAATGTAACATTTCAAACAGAATCCAAACACCAGGATGACTATTCATTTATTTCACTTTGCAATAGAAATCTAAAATATTAGCCTTCATTTTGTCTTTCTCAGTTTCATAATTGACTATTTCAACTCTATGCAGTGATCATATTAGCTAGCACTATCAGTTAACTCGACAGACCAATCAAGTATATGTCTGTTATCAACAACATATTAAAACCAATCTATTTAAAGAGATGTTAGAGTTCTAAATTGGTTTTTAGTTTAAGTGTAAAAGTAATTTGAGAAACAGGCAAGTTAGTATCATTTTCCCTAGAAAGCCAGAAAATCTGAAACCTAACTTGAGGTTTGATGACATTGATAGGAATGTGTGTAAAAGAAGGTAAATTAATTGCTTCAACTGGAACTAAAGCTTTTTGAATTTTCTGTTGTCTACTTTTTGACAAGGATTTATTTTTAGCATGGGTTGCAATAGTGTTATTGATAAATTATTACATTGTATGTGTTCATATATTTATCAACTTATATATTGCTTTACTATTACAAAGTCTATTCAGTGTCAGGGAGGATGGTGAACACAACAAGACCTGGGGGATTGCATGACATCAACACATTCCTTTAAAATAATGCATGATTACTATCATCAACAGATTCATGATTTCTTGCACCTGCAATCATCTTTAAAATTGTGCATGAAGTGATTCTTTATCTAGAATTACAATGCTCAGATTTGCCTTGGAATCATGGAACAGGTTTTTTGTTTTGTTTTGTTTTAACCATAGTTCCATTTATCACTACCTCAAGATATGCTTCTTAACTACCAATGGCTTCAAAGACCTATAAAAACTCCATAACCATGTTTATAAGACCGGGATCCCAAAGTTAAGAAATTAAAGTATTGCTGCCTATATTATTATGACAATGGTGATAACTTAAACTTGGACATGAAAGGATAATTTACTTTGACTATAGGAAATCTTCCACTGCCAATCATTGGCAGTGATGATCAGCTGCTATTTCATGTTAGGGTTTTCTATATTGATACTCTCAGAGCATTTACCAGATTTGTGTTCACAGGGCTGCAGATCCAAACACTTTGTCACTAGTCACTCATAACATCTAATGTCATTGGAAGCATTACTACAGTATAAACAATATACTCTTAATTATTGATGGTGCCAGTGGAGATAGACAAATTAAAAATTGTTAAGAGAATATTGATTGTCAGATATTATTAAGATAATGAAGACACTAAATGTTTTAAATTTGCTGTTTAGAATCTTGGGACATTGAGTTATTGACACCAAATCAAATAATGCCTTATATACTTGATTACACAGGATGTTATCATAGAATGTGTGAGTCAGCCTTTGGTTCCTATGACTAAAAGTCCTGATCAGAACATCTTAGAGGAGGAAAAGTTTATTTTGGCTCATGGTTTCAGTGGTCAGCTGACTCCAGTGCTCTGGGACCAAGTGAGACAGGACATCACGAAGGATATGTGTGGAGGAAAAAGACTGCTCAGGTCATGGGACCTGGGAAGCAGAGAGAAAGGCACAGGGACAAAATATAAACTCCAAAGGCATGCCCCCAGTGACCTACTTCCTCCAGCTACACCCTAACTGCCTACTGTTACCACCCACTTTGTCTGTTCAAAGTAGGGTAGAGTGAGTAGGTTGTAGCTCTCAATCTAATCATTTCAACTCTGTACATTCCTCCATTTAGACAGGAGGTTTTGTGGGGAGATGTGCAACCTCATATCTAAACTAAATATAGCCTGTTCAGAAATAATTAAATCATGCTTTAAAGCCTTCACCCATGACTTAAAATGTCATCTTCAAGCTTTTGTTACCTTCTGTGTTAGTCAGAATTTTGTTGATGGGACAAAATACCTGAAGAAAAAACAACTTAATGGAGGAAACATTTATTTTAGTTCACAGTTTTAGAGATTTTGGCTCTTGGATGGCTGACTTCATTGCTTTGAGCCTGAGGTGCAGCAGAACACCATGGCAGAAGGGTATGGCAAAAGAAAGCTGCTCACATCCTTGTAGCAGGGATACAGAGAGAAAGTGAGGAAGGGGCCAAGGAAGAAATAGACCTTTTCAGAGAATGCCCCCAGTTACCTACTTTTTCCAATGAGGCCCCACCTCTACATTTTCCACCACCTCCTAATAATGCCATCAAATTATTAATCCACCATTTATGATCCATTTACTTTCCAAGAGGTCCACCTCTGGGAAGTAAGCCTTCAGCACAGGAAACTTTGAAGGACATAAACCATAGCACCATCTCTCTTAGGTTTTATCTTTAAAATCCCCTTTGATGAATTTGTCTAGTCTTATCATTTTAACTGTTTTCATAGCTCTAAAGTCTAGATCTCTCTCCTAAACACAATTTCAACAATTTTTCTAAATCTTTATACTGTTGTTATAACATATTTAAGATTAAAGTAAGTTGATCTGTGAAATTCTGTTTAATTTCCTTGTCACAAAATTGTTTTTATCCTCTGTGAACTAGTTTAAAATATTGATAATGACTTTCTCTATCCCTTCATCCCATCCTATGCATCCAACTTACCAACATATTTTACCTTTTCTCAGATTGATATTCTATTCTTTTTTTCTTTTTTTTTATTCCTACTAACATTTTTCTACTTCAAGCTATCTTGTATTATTTCCTTATAACTATGCAAAACATGTATTATATTATATAAATATATATATTTTCATATATATGTACTTTTTTTTCCACGACATCAACTTCTTCCTCACTTCTTTTTCTGCTCCTACTCATGCTTGTTTCCTAATCATTCTCCTTGTAAATCAGAAGGACATGTAAAGTTAATTCAGAGCATATCCCAACAAACTTGTAAAATAATTTTATAAGCTTCCCATTGTTCCTGAAATATAATCCAGCCTCTGGACTGTGCATGATCTGGCCCTGTCTATTTGCCTACCTTCCCAGATGTTTTTATCAATCTATCTCTTCCTTGCTATGTTCCAGAAACACATGATAATCAGAAGTATAGGGCTTAAAATGTGTATTTTATGTACTGATAGGGGGAAAATGTGTCTGTTCAACTTAAAAAGGGGAAAGGAAATAATTGTATGGAGAATGAATACTGTAATTCACTTCACACTGCAATCAATAAATAAAACAGGCATCTTTCTTACTATAAATTTTCATTAGTACACTATTTTATCATAAACTGAAAATTTTGAGTTATGATTTTTTATATAATTTATAAGTTTGCAGAGCCTAGAGATATAAATGGACAACTTTACACATAGAAACATAGTCAAGCTGAAAACATTGGAATTATATAGACTTTTTCTATCTTCAGGATAAATTTACTTGTGTTTCTGGGAAAAAAAAAAGAATTTTCACAATTTTAGCAGAAATTGTCCTCTTAACTTTTTACAATCTTACAGATTGATTTTACAGTACATTTTTGGTATTTTTTTTCTTGGTTATTTCATCTACCTCACCATCAACTTCAGGACTCAAGGCTCACAGTTTATTTGTAAGCATATGTGCACTGTGTGAGAAGGAAGGTTGAGTTGTTGCAACACAGAAGAGAACCCAAGAATACTAATAGCTATCTTATCTCATAAATTCCTGTTGTCTCTGATCCAGTTCTTTGTTTCCTCCATCTTTTCCCCCAAAAGGAAAAATTCTTATGAGTTCTTCTAATGAGTTGAAATAGAGTCAGTGGACAATACATTCTGGGACTGTGTAAAGTAAATTTTAGAGGCCTAAAGAAAATCCTCATTCAGAATGTAGTTTAACCCTTTAGAATTTTTTTTTTTGTGTGTGTGTTTTATCTTTGCTTCCTTGTTTTATTTACTGTCAGATGTTACAGGCCATCTGAGTGTCCTAGATTTATGTGAAACTAACCTCTGATATGTGGGGTAAGCACTGAAATTTAAGTCCTGGCCAATTATGACCTTATGAAGATCATACAAAGCAACACCCAGTTATCCACAGACCTACAAGTTGTCATAACAGTATAATGTTATCTTGAAATATTTAAACATTAACTGAGCATCTCTTTTTGGATTACATCAGTAGTCAATGTTTACTGGATTTTTTCAGATCAATTGTTAGATGAGAGTTTGTATTACTCTTGGAAATGTTGTCAATTTTGTGTCAAAATTGAATTAGAAATTTGTTAGTGGAGAATTGCTTTTAATTTGAAATATTTTTTTTACATAAATACATATTTTTAAAAACTTTGAAGCAGGACAGTATGTAATCATTTCCTCAATTTTTCTAGGATCAACTACTCTAACTTTCAAAATTCTCTACCTGTTTATTCATTTACATAATTGGAATACTGGAAATTTTCCCAGGAACCTGTCCGTTTTTACACTCATGTGAGTTGTGTTTGTGCATGGGTTAGGAACAGAGGCTTAAAACTGCATGAAATCATCACATTTCCCTAGATGTTACCATGAAATTAGTACTTTCCTCTGCAAATTTCCATGAAATTACAAAAATTATTGCATCTTTGTCTCTGGGTATCTTGCTTGAAAATATAAACAAGATTGAGTCATCTTTCTTATAACTCAGTTTCTGGTGTAGCTAATTATTTATAATCTATTAATTAAGCAGTAGGAGAATATATATATATATATATATATATTTATATCAGAAAATTTTAAGAAGATGAGTCTGATTAAATGTTTGAATCCAATGTTTAAGGAACTCTAATTTTTGTGTATTTCCAAGGAGTAGCAACAGACTGTGGCACTGGGAAATTGTCTATTTTGCCTAGTTTCACAATTTTAATTTCTGTTATTAAGTATTCATGTAGTAGTACATATATATTATCACCAAGATTGGCCTGACTGGTGAATTAATTATAAAGGAGTATACTTTTTAAAATTCTCTACCAAAACAACACACATACACATACACACATGACTTCTTTTGAAACATACTTCCAATAATTTTAAAGTTGGAAAAGTTTTAAATAAAAATTTTCTCTCCTATGCATATATTCTTGTATTTTAAATGTCATATTTGGACATGTAACTGGCAATATATCTTTTTATAAGGTGATGATTTCCTGCTGCATTTGACTTGACTTGCCTGGGCCAATTGAATATGAATAAAGCATCTCTGTTACTCCTAAGCACATGCATTAGGAGCAACTGTGTGATTCTGCCATGGTGTGTGTGTGTATGTGTGTGTGTATGTGTTTGTGAGTGTGAGTGTGTGTGTGTGTGTGTGTGTGTGTTTCTTCTGCTATAGAACTGGTGATTTTGTAGACAGGAACTGCTCTTTTATTCCAGACTGCTCAAGCCCTGAAATAAGACAATAAAGCTGAGTTAAAGCCAATCCACAGTGCTGATAGCAGCAAGTATTTCCAAGTAGAAAGAAACAAAGTCCCTGGATCTTTATTAACCAAAACTGAGGGCATACCTTCTTGAAAGTTATACTCCATCTGGCCCTGTTGGTTGACCTTAGCCCACCACAGTCATGCCAGCCTCTTTGGGGAGGAGGGGCCTTACAGGTAACCCAGTGTAAAACAACACCCCAAGTTAAACACTACCTGTCACTACTCAGCCTTACCTTTTCCAGGGCGCTCTGACATGTTTGGTTTTAAGTTATTTTTTTCTGGGATTAAGTTTGGGAGGTAGGGCAAAGTTTGTCTTTTTTGTCCTAGCTGCTCAATAAATAACTGTTGAATGAGTGAAAAAAAAAAAAAGCCAATCCACAATGAACGTGTGGCATAACTTTATTCTTTTAAGGTAAATCCAGTGAGAATGCACATTTGTCAGTGAATAAACTTTACCCCAATGTCTCTGATTCAGTAATCAAGTAATATTTCAAATTATTTCAACTTGTTAAAGTGGGGGAAAAAGCCACTTATTGATAATTTTTTTTATTTTTGGCATACAAATAAACAACAAATGTCATGATACTTTTACCTCAACTATTTATGATTATCTGATGATTGTTATTGATTTGAAATGTGAAAATATCATCAACTTAATCTGATCAGAATGTACTGTGGAATTGATCATAAAAATGTTCTTTTAGTACTTTTGTTTTTTAAAAATATTTGTATAAATTCCCAGTCTGAAACCTGAAGTAATAAGATCTCTGTTTATCTCTTATAAGGATACATCTCCTTGGTGCAGAGTGTTTTCTAATAGTTAAGACTTCTGTTTTAAAGACCCCTACATCCTAAATGATTTACTCTGTAAGTTATCCAACAAATATGAAATAGTTACTTACTATAATGATACATATTAACATTTATTGATTGTTGACTAATATTCTAGGAATTTTACCTACAATGTCTGGATATATAATCCTAAAGTAGAGATATCATTATTATCTCTGTTTTATAATTGACTAACATAAGGCATCAATGGGTTCGGTAGCTTGCTGACAGTACATAGATGAATGAGTATGTGAGCCCAGTTTGTCTTGTCTTGGAGCCATACTGTTCTTAAACTCTTTCTAAGCTTCCTTTCATGTTGGTGGGCTTATTTTTTAGGTCCTAGGTATACAGAAATAAACAAGCAGATAAAGAGCCTAAAGTACTGGAGCTCCAGGAAAGAAGAAAATAAGTGCTCTAATTTTAGTTAGTGACTTGTAGTCTAAAGAACAAGGAAGCGGAAGTGAGAGTGATGAAGGGGCAATATGTGTGGATGATTACTGGAAATCAATCATAAAGGGTGTCCATGAGGAATAAAATGTAAAATATGGTGATGGCTATAGAATACAACTCTTCAATGAGGACAGGAAGGGTTGTTTCAATGGATTTGTATACAAAATTCACCATGGATAAAATTTGGATAGAAGCAGATTAAGGAAAGGTATCTGTTTAGTTTGGGGACTTGATACTCTGAAAATGCATTCCTCTGAAAAGAACAAATATAGTGACAGAAACAGCAGCATTCACTCAAGAATTCTAAATAAGGGAAATAACAAATATTAATGTTTCAAAAATTCTTTCAAAAAATATAGAAGCAGACAGATTTTATGTTACATGTGGAATTTATCTTCCCATGTTAGACATATAAGTGCTTCTATAAAAGTAAAATCAATAAAAGTTTGGTAATTTTTCAGGTCTTTATAACAGTACAGATATGGCAATCTAAGTGATTTATAAGGTTATGATATTCAAAACCTCAACAACTGTGTCTGTAGTTGACTTTTGATTTTGGTATGGGGCAACATTAAAAGAGAGCTGCAAGGAACCTTGGACATTAACTCATCCAATTTTCTTTCCACAGGGACTGGTAATGAGGGCCAACTTCACTTAACTCCCTAAATTCTATATGGCATGTTTATTTACATTTGTAGTAGTTTGTGTATCTCTTACAATTAAAATTGGTTTTATTTATTTGCTTTCTACTGTAACAAAAACTCATTGAAGACATAACTGTGTTGTTAGAATTGAATCCCAAGTATATATGTAAATTTCTTAATCAACATCTATAATGATAAAAACAAATATTATTCATTGAAAACTCTTGCAATGTTTCGGGAAATCTGAGTTTATGTATTCTATATTCTCTCTCTCTCTATGTGTGTGTGTGTGTGTGTGTGTGTGTGTGTGTTTATGTATAGATAACCTCCTTATATAGACCCTGTAAATCCTGTGTGATATATGCTATTATTTATTGTCTAGATCTTCCAAAGAAGGAAATTAAAATTCAGCAAAGTGAAACAATTTGCCCACGGACACTGAAAAGTTAGTTACGGATTCAGGTTCCAATGCAGCACATTAATTAGAGAGCCTACACTCTTAACTATCAAGTTCAACTGCTTATCACAGAGTAGATTTTCCATAGATAACATTGGAAGGATATTACCTAAATATAATTGAGGAAATAGACATAGAAAGCATAATAACAATTCAATGTGCTATTAAATCAGTAAATATAAGGTTCTTGATAGTGTTTGTATCAGAGTAAAGTGATCAGAGTAAACTTCTAGAGCAATATGACCTAAAATTTAATCTATTTAAATAAATAAAATATTCAAATGGAATATCAAAAAATGAGTTTTATCTTTGTCAGTGGAATACTCTCTTAAGTTATTCTTCTGCTTTACTCAATTATTTATCTAGGAATTAGTAAAATGCCTTATAAATCATTCCTAATAAACATTTGACACAGATCCTGGCTATTTGCAATTCCCTGTATATGTCAGCCATATAGCGTTGCTGTGAAATGAATAATGACCTCCTATGATTGCTGAGAGTGAAGTATCCTGGTCTTTGTATCATTTGTTTTCTGTTCTTGAATTGTCAGCATTGGCTTTAACTGGGATTTCAAAAAAAAAGGTATTCTTTTAGGCTGAAACTAAGGAGTCTGGCACCAAGTGCACTCATTTATACTTTAAATTTTCAAGATTTAAAAGAATCTGATGAGATAATGGAATCTTGTATGTTTTTCTATGAGATAATTAAATTTAAAGTAAAGCTTTCCAAGTGATTATCTTTTTGTAAAACTTAACATCTTCCTACTGCAGTTAAATTTACTGATTTTAATTTTAAAAAGACATTACCAAGTTTCTTTAACTCAATTTTTAATTTCTGTGATAGTCACTAATGTTTGTTCTGCCTTTCTACTACTCCCCCTCCCCATGCTCTCCCTTAACTTGGAACTCAAGTATAGAGTAACATTTAAATATTTCAATTAAGGAAACAGTCAAATGCTAAAATGAGACAATATTTCAAAAATATTATTTTGGTGCAGATAGAGATTTTTAGAGTTTAAGTGCTCTGCTACAGATAGAAATTGGTTGTCATATTATTGAATCATATGATTTAAATATTCCCTAAGGTTTTACTTTGCTCCCTACTCCCAATTTATTTGAAGATGAATATCATTTGAGATATACAAAATAGCCTTTGATGTTTTCCAATGGAAATTTCCAGCAAAAGCTAAATGTCCTATAGTCCTCACTGTAAATTCTGGTTGCTAATACCAGTCTCCAATAAATAGTCTCTTGCTGATATGACTAACTATAACAGGGTAGAAGGTTTATTAGTTGAGCATGAAGCATCTTATAGTTTCAGAAGTCAGAGATCTTCTTTCACTGAAAACAAACAAAAATAAAACCAAACCCCCAAACTAATCATAGGATTATGTCTAGAGGACCTAGGAATTAAGCAGAATGAGCTTTAAGTGGCCAAAGCTAGAATATGCCTTCTACAGAAACTTCCTGATGAATCTCCGTACTTCACTGAACTGAATTTTACTGACTAGGATTTATGACCTTAGTTTTCCCTAATTCACACTCGTCCCCATTTTATCACCTATTACATCATAGAGGAACTGCTAACCTTTAATTACAGAGATATAAGTAAGTGTACTCTCTTCAGAAGCAATTCTCTTGGGGGTATATGTGAGGTATATCACATGGGAGGCACAATAAAAATTTTCAATAAAAAGTCAAACAATATTGGTAACTTAGAATTACTTGCTATAATAGCATTCCAGCAACACAAGGCTTTAACCATATCTGTCTCTAAAAAATAGGCTCATCTTGGTATAAAGAAAACGGTACATTTATTTCTTCTGCATATCATTTGCACAGCAGGAATAGGATTCACATAGACATTATCTCAGGACTAGGGGGATTATTCAGAGAAATTGGGGCTAGTAAGCCCTGAAGCCATGGTTATGCTTCATGGTTTTACTTTTTGTTTCCAACCAAAATTTTTAATGTTTCTTGTTTAGATATTCTTATTTTTCAAGTCAAAAATTTATGATCATCTAATGATTCATGCCTGCCCTCATCTGTTATCCTTTTACCAGTGTCTTGGAGAGCATCTGTTCCAGGTGAGAACAATTTACCAACTTCTTTATGTTAACATAGACAGTTTTTTCTATTGTCTTCATTGACTGAATACTGAATCTCCCAGGGATTTCACTTTCCCAGCAGATATCTTAACGTCACTTCACTTACACATAGTATACATGTCAAAGATATAGAAGTGAAGTCATCTAAATTTTTTTTTCTAAAATTAAAACTATTTTCAAAAACAATAAGTGAAAAATCAAATATCAGTATTGATGTGTTTCCCAGTTGTACAAACTCCTTACAGGTTTTCCTTGCATCCTTTCTTTCTTCCACTAAAAAAAAAAAAAAAAAAAAAAAAAAAGAAAATATTAAGCATTGTCTATGTGCAAGCCACTTGGTGGGTGTTTTGTAAATTTTTAAAACTGTGACCAAAATACTCCACACAAACAATTTAAAGGAAGATCCACAATTTCAGAGGTTTCAGTCCAGTTATAGATGGCTAACTCCGGTGCTCTGGGCCCAAGGTAAGATAGCACCTTACAGTGGAAGGAAAGGATGTGGAACAGTAAAGAAGCTTAGGACATGGCAGTCAGTTATCAGAGATCTGCTCACTAGAGATAAAATACATGCCCCAGTGACTCATCTCTTCCAGCCATACCCTACCTTCCTGTACTGACCACCCAGTTAATGCATTCAAATAGATGCACTAATTAGGTTAAGAATCTCATAACCCAATCATTTCACCTCTAAACTTTCTTGTAGTGTCCAAACATAAGCTTTTGAGGACAGTTCACATATAAATTGTAACAGTTATTCCTACTGTAGGTGCAACAAATTCCCTAGGTTGATAAATGTTGTTATATAATTAATTTATTCCTATACAACAATGTGCCCCCAAACCTACAAATTTAATTCAACATATATTTATTATGTCATAAGTTCTGTGGACTAGGGATATGGGCATGGTTTAATTGGATTCTTTGCCTCAGTCTCTCATGAAGATTTAATCAATATGTTATCAAGCTTTGCATTCTCATCTGAAGACTTGATTGGTGAAGGATCTACCTCTGTGATCATTAAGTTGCTCTCAGGATTGAATTCCTGGTGATTGTTGGACCAAAGGCCTGATTTTCTTGCTGCTGATTGATCAGATGCCACCCTCAGTGGGTTCTTAGATTCATCAGGATTGGGAGCAGAATGATAAAGAGTGAGAGTAAGAAGTAACATTTCATCACTTTTCTGGAATCTACTTTTGAAAAATGAGTCAATGCATACAGATGCCACTAAAAATGAGGAAATTACAAAAGCCATGAGTGTCATGAAGTGGGCATGGGAAAGCTGCCTAGCACAAACTCCACAAAGGAATCTTACATTCTAAATTTTCCTTTGTCTACAGCATGCTTCACGCCTGTAGGCCTCTTAGTGTATTTTTCCTGAGCTTGAAATGTGCTTTCCACAGCTGCTTCCTCATTTCCTTTTCAGCATCCTTCCTTATCTTCAAGATAGCTGTGATGGTTATTTTTGTGTGTGTCAACTTGACTGTACCATGGAGTGCTCCAATTCAACATTATTTCTAAATGTGTCTGTAAAGGCTTTTCTGAATGAGTGAATCCATGAATCAATAAATCAGTGGGCTCCACCCAGTTCACTGAAGCTAAGAACATGAATAAAACAAAAAGGTAAATGAAGGAGAATTTGTCTCTTTTGCCTTCTGCCTACCTGTTTGAGCTGGAACATCATTCTTCTGCCTTTGGACTATGACCATAATTTATTTTGGTTCTCAGGACTTCAGCCTTGAATTTGAATTTTACCACTGGCTTATCTCAGGGTCTCCAATTTGTAGCTATTTGTGGAATTTCTGAAGCTCTATAATCACGTGAGATAATTCCTCATAACATAAGCATACATACATTCATGCCATTGGTTCTGTTTCTCTCAATGCTGAAACTCAAGAGACCAAAAATTATATCTAGTTTCTTTCTATAGCCATCACAGAGGTAAATTTACTTTCCTTAGTGTTATAAACTAATACTGTTAAGACGCTTACTTTCTTGGTCCTGAGATCTTCTGTTCATCTCATTATTTCTTTAATGCTGATTAGTAAAATCACTACATGTCTGATTTGATTCATAGTGATGACTTTGTTTTCCCCATAAAGAGTAGCCACACCTCACAAATACTAATTGTTATTTCAACTTGAAGTTACATGTTATTTTTCCATGGAAACAGGTCCATAAAGAAAGCCTTTTCTCCATACATGATCCGTTATATCTTCCTAGCATTGAAAGAATCTAAAAATGGGACGATTGACTCTTCTTCAGGTTTTGTATTATAAAAATATGCTAAGTTTACAGAATTAGCCTTATATTATGAGAAACAAGTTGACAACCTGTATGAATAAATACTGTATTACAAAAAGGGGCCAGTTTCAAATAAGTGTGTGTTGATCTTATTTATGCAATATTAGTTAATGTAAAGTAGTGTTAATGTCTCTAAGCTGCACATTGTTTTGGAGATTAAATGTAAACACACATTCACACAACATCGAGAAGGATATTTAGAAAATAATTGAAGAAAATAAAATGAGTGTCTTATTTAGTAACCTATTATTAACTGATACAGAAAAGGTCTCATTGAAGATGAGAGAGTTCAGAGCTACAGAAGATGAAAGTCCAAGTTACATATCTAGATTGTCCATAGGATTTTGATGTCGGTGTCTACAAAGAAAATGACAAGTGTTAGCTACTCTCCTTGATTTAGAATATTGAAATACAGGATTATAGCTGCCTGTACAACTGTAGGCTATTTACCAAAAGAATGGAGATTTTTTTCATTTTAATTTGAACTTTGATTCCTAATTTCATCATACTTATTTTATCTAAACAGAATAAAAGGAAGTTTTTTATTTTTTTCTTCACTTGCCATATGGCCAATTACTATAACTTGAATATAATTGTCAGTTATTTTAAATTGATCTTTGACTAATAACAATCAGAATGATTTTGAACTTTCAATAATATGGAGAGAGTGATGTGTTAACTCTTAGTAATTAAGGTGGGTAGAGGGAATGTAAGTAACTCTACCACAGAGCATGAATGTCATAAAACTTAGCTATTGTCTATTGTGTCAGCTATTGCTGTGATTGTGTCTAATCTAGAAGTGAAAGTATGAAATCAAATTATGATGAAATAGAGTCACAGTTCATGAGAGATGGTGGGTAATAATGAACCAAAACTTGTAGCCCATTGGAGTTTGCTGCCTGATTTGTCCTGATGGACTTGCTCTTATAGGCCTTCCGGGTTAGAATTAGCATTTAACAGCATCCTCATTAATCTACATTTTGCAGAGTGTTTAGGCCAGGAAACCAGTCCCTGTTCTTGTGCTTGGGAGTCATTAAGGAATTTCTACCATTGTAGGGAATGCTAAGGACAGCATTTGAAACATGGGCTCCTAAAAAAACAGTCATATAAGAAGGCACAAATATCTCCACTTGAAAATAAAAATTTTTTTGAAAAAAAAATAAAAAAGCACTGTTATTAAACTCAGCATGGGAGACAATCTGAACCAGGATCTTCATCAATCAGATTAACTACTTTCCCAGATGAAAACAGACGAGGCACAGTGTGAGGCTGAACAGATATTTATCAAAAGCCATATTAATAACCACTTTCAACTTTTTCCTGACAGTTTCATCTGAGATTCCATGTTTAACATTTGAGTATCATATGTTTTTGTCAGGGTGAGGCTGCTAAGAACATCAATTAATTAATTCCTTTGAAGTAAGGTTCAGAAAGGTAATAAAGTAACCATCCCTAAGGCCACAACCATTAATGGTAAGCAACATTCTAGAGCTAGACAATTTGTTACTTCAAAGAGAAATTAAAAGAAAAAGTCTTCTTGAGCCCAATTGGGAACAAATTCCAATATGTTTTGCAAAGTGGCAGTAAGGTTCATATACATTTATGTATGTATAGTCACAGATACATATTCTATGACAATAATTGCCTACCCAGTGCAGATATTCCTCATTTACATGCTAGTGTACGGTCTTGCAGGGGAAAAAAAAGGAAAGAACTCTTTAATTTCCTTTATCTAAATAAGTTGTAAATAGGGAAAAAATTAAACTTTGAAAAATAATGAGTAGAGTTTTATATTATTACAATTATCAACCATACTTTTCAGTGTTTGGGAAAATTAATTGGGTGAGTTAAAAAATTTTCAACTCATGAAAATTAACACTTCAAGTATTGCAACTCAGAGTAGAGAAGAAATTTGTATCTTGTCACAGTCAGATATAGGCTACATATATTCAGGGACATAGTCTGCCATCTTCAATTTATGCAGGGCACATCACAGGCATGGCTAATGTGATTCTCATTTCAATGATATAATATCAGCAATTGGCAATCTACCAAACTTTTAGTTTATTTATTTATTTATTTTTTTAGTTTTTAGACATCAAGCCAAAGTGGGAATAAGGAATAAGACAGGTGTGCTTGATCTGGGTTCATCTCACAGGGATTCTTTTGTCTGGGGGCATATTCCTTATGGATAATTTAGAATAAGCTATCTCTCTTATTTGAAGCTTCACATTACACTTGTCTGTTTACTGTAATACAAGCTTATTATAAAATACTGATTCATAAATTTCTGGCTGAGATTGTATGCTTTGTAAGACATTTAAACAAACATAAGGACTAATGGGAAGTGGTAGGTCTTGGAGTGATCGCCTTGAAGGTACAAGGTCTGAAGTGGCAATGTCAATGTAAGGGGTCTTCTACATCTGATGAACTATGAATGGCAATTGTCAATTACCAGGCTTCTACATCAGAGGCTTGGATCATTACTTTCTTGCTATTGTGGTGTGAGTCTGTGTATTTTGTTTCCCTTTCATTTTCTTCCATTGTCTGTTCTACTCCACATCAAGTTTTGCTTTTTATCTATTTGATTGAATAGAAAGCATAGAAGACAGTGATACTTATGTACATGTAAGTATATATTTATATAAGTATTAGGGATTTTGTAGTCTGATTATTCTTTGTCAGCTAGGATTTCAGAGGTCCCTAAAGTGCCAATTTCTTTATGAAACCCTGTTGCTATGATCTGAATTCTTGTCCCCAAATTTATGTTTTGAAACTTAATCCTCAATATAATAGTACCTAAGAGATGGGGACCTAATGAGGAATTTTCCTTCCTTATAAAAGAAGTCCAAGTGAGCACTTCTGTTCTGCCATGTGAGGATAAAGCATTTGTTCCTTCCATCATGTAACATACACGGAAAATGCCTTCTATGAAAGATAGGCCCTCACTAGACATTGAATCTCTGCTAACTTGATCATAGTATTCTCATCCTCCAGTACTATATGCAATAAATTTCCATTGGTTACAAATTACTCCATCTAAGATATTTTGCTGTAGCCATTCCAAGTGACTAAGATAGCTTGCATTTCTGTTCCCCACATATGTGCAAGTAGTGTAATGATAACACACTGTTATGGAACAAATCATAAGGTTAAACAACAACAATAAACATTAGGAGTTTGAATCATTAAATATAAGAGTTTCAAAATTCAATGATCAGCTATTTGTTTGAAGTCACTCCTCTAAAATAGATGTTTGTAATGCTAAAATAATCCTTTTTTTGTCTTTGTAAAAGTTTTACATTCACTGCATACAATTCCCCTCCATTTTCACAAGAAAAAAGATGACTTTTTTTTTTTTTTTTTGCACACAGAGGTGTTTGTCATGGTAAAAGGTATGCTGGGGAGAGACTGGGCTGACTGAACGATCTCCAAGTGACTCAGTTGACCCCATTTTAATTATAGAACCACCTCACCTGTTAGAGCAATGTGAACTGAACAGAACGTAAGTCATAGGAAGAGTGAGAATGAAGATAAAGTGAGATTCTCTACATTCCTCAGCAGTATGACTTTCAAAGACATGGGACTATAAAAAATAAAACTAATCTTCTAATTATATGGGTAATTGACTTGGACTGATGTTTCCTTTCTGCACCATCATCTTCCCCATGCCTCTTTATGGTATGGTTTACCAAACTAACCTTTTTAGTTTCTGTTATAAATATTCAGCTTATATTAACTTGGAATTGTTACATATCATTCTACTGCCTTTATTTATACTTGTCTTGAGTCCTTTCTCAATCCTGTCTTGTCATTTGCCTCATGCATTTATTTATTTTAATTTACTTCTTTTAAATTTATTTATTCTTATAGATTTTTTCTCTTCATTAACAACTAAATCATTAATATGTATTAAGTATATTACTTAACGTTATTAAAGAAAGAACTATTTATTTAATACTTATTAATTCAGTACTCACTATCTGCTAGGCATTATGCATTAATAATTTATAAACTAGGTTCAATTTACAGCCTCTCTAAGCCACTCACACTGGTATGCTTATTATTCTGAGTGTGAGGTTGCCTATTGTTTCTGATAGTTTTCATCATTTGCGCTACTTTACTGGATTTTCTGTTCATGTCTGGTGCCATTTTTTTCATTGAAATTGTGTCGTATTAATTTTAAAATCAAGTCTATAAATTGTGTATATTACTATGTCTATAAAACTTCTGCCTTCTCAAACAACTATTACTGGTATAATGCTATGAGCTACTTATTTTACTAGCTTTTGGAAATGTTATCCAATATAATTTTCTTGGTATTCCTACTACATAGTATTATAATCCTCATTTTAGAAGATTAAGAAGGTGAAAAATAAAAACAAAAACAGAAAATGTATGCAATTTGTTGAAGGCATACAGCTAGTAACGAGTAGGCTGATATTAAAACTGTCTCATTTCAAACCCAGGTACTTAGCTCCACTTTATGCAACTTCCCTATCTATGAAATAATTATTTCCCTCAGGCTTTTACTTTTAACTTTGTTAAC
This sequence comes from Spermophilus citellus, assembly GCF_964194105.1. Taxonomy (NCBI): domain Eukaryota; kingdom Metazoa; phylum Chordata; class Mammalia; order Rodentia; family Sciuridae; genus Spermophilus; species Spermophilus citellus. The sequence continues at coordinate 195,234,901 of NC_138184.1, read as the reverse complement.
AATTTCTTTCTCCATAAAAATTGTTTAATATTTATATAGTCAAATCTATCTATATTTTTCTTTAGGGTATGTTCTTTTGCTGTTATACTCAGGGAATCTTTACCCATTTCAGTATTATATAAATATCACTTATATTCTAATTTAGTATTAAAAACTTTAAAAAATTACAAATTCTTTCACAAATCTTAAGACTGATACAGCTTTTCACTTAAAAACATGCATATATTCCCATACACAGAAATCTAGTCTTCAAGGACATACTGGATCTCTAAACCTTTATATTGAGATTAAAAGGATCATATTCAAGTTTTTATTTTTCATATTTTTTCCTTAATTATTTTGAAATTTGTTTTATATGTATGTTCTGGTCTGAATTGTGTCCTCTGAAAACTCATAAGTTGAAGACCAAACCCCCATTACCTCAGAATATGATGGCATTTGGCGATAAGGACTTTAATAAGGTAATTAAGGTAAAATGAGGTCATTAGGGTTTGCCTTAATCAAATATGAGTTATGCTTCTATAAGAGGAGATTAGGACTCAGACGTCTATAAAGGCAAGACCATGTGAAGAAGATATAGGGAAAAGACAACCATATATGAGGCAAAGAAATGGGTCTCACAAAAAACAAAACAAAACAAAAACTCTCTAAATACCATCGTCTTAGATCTTTCTCAAGATCCCAGAATCTTAAGAAAATACATTTTTATTGCTTAAGCAAATTTATGGAACTTCACTATTGCAACTCTAGAAAACTAATACAGTGTGGTAAGGATCTAGATTTTGTTTTTTCTCTCTGTGTGTAAATGTTTATCATTTCAGCATCCCTTACTTAATAACATGTTGTATTTTTATCTGAGAAGTCATTTAAATCATATTCTAAATCCATGCTGTTTGCTTCTGTAAGATGATTATTGATATATATATATATATATATATATATATATATATATACACCTGTGCATGTTTACATAAGCATAAACTTATGAACTTCTAATACCATTTTTTCCCAAATGATGAAGCTATATACCTTTACTCATTCTTATTTATTGTGTATAAAGAAGGACAGATCCTTCCACAATTGTTATACTTTTTTTGGTATCTTCATATGTCATAGTAACAATAAAATTACTTTTTTCATATTCCAAAAACAAATCTTGTTTTTGAGGATTTCATTAAAGTTGTCGTTTTATTTGAAGAAAATAGACATCTTTACAATACTTAGTTTTTAATTTAGGGTATATAAATACATATGTTCTTCTAGTTGTGTGTTTTATTTTTTCCCCTTCATATGGTTTTCTAGTATTTTTATGCTCTTGCATATTTTGTGTTTTATTTATTCCTACGTTTTATGTTTATTCACAATTATAAGTAAATCTTTTTCTTCATATTTTATTGTTTTCTAGATATTTGGCAGTTTCATTAGAGATACTTGGGATAGTGATGATGATGATGATTAATCATCTAGAAGTCCCAACTTTGCCATTTTCTCCCTTATTTTCTTTCCCTTAGAAACCTCCTCCACTTCCTCCTCCTCCTTCTTCTTCTTGTCTCTTTCCTTGGGACATTTATTTTGAAATTTAAATATCTCATAGAATTATTAACAGATATGAAGATAGTTGGTCCAAAACAATTTTACACTAAGGGTCTTGCAAGAATACCAGTTCTGGAATTGTTGAGGATCTTTCTGAAGACCCCTTCCTATAAGTACCTTCCCATACAATATCTGATTTTGTCTGTGTTAAGAGCAAAAGTACTCTCTGATTTACACTTTCATAAATGGACTTCAAATAGCTCCCTGTTAAATCACAGAACTCAGGAGATCAGCAATTCTCTTTTATTATTGTCTATCTGTATTATAGTTTGGATCTGAAATCTTCTCCAAAGGCTTATGTGTGGAAGGCTTGGGGACAGTGCAGCAATGTTCGGAGTTGGGAGCTCTTGGCTAGTAATTAGACCGTGAGGACTTTGATATCCTGAATGGATCGAGGTGGACTTTTGGGAGTGCTGGAGACTGTAGGGGGGTGGGCCTACTTGAAGGGAGTAGCTCATTAGGGTTATGACCTGGAAGGGTGTATCTTGTCTCTGGTTCCTTCTCTCCCTCTGTGTTTCTCAACCACCATGAGATGAGCAGTTTTGCTCTGCCATGTACTCCCCAACGTGATGTTCTATATCATCACAGGCCCAAAGTAATAGGGCCAAGTGAAACTCTAAGCCTAAAGAAGTCTTTTTTCCTTTAAGTTGATTTTCTCAGATATTTTGTTACAGCAGGAAAAAGCTGACTAACAGATTCTGTAACACTATAATGAAAGACTCTAATGCATTGTCTTATTCATTGTTGAATACACTCTCTATTCTTTTCTTTGCTATTATAAACCTACTCCCTCCTCTACCCTTACTGCATATATTTCACAAAGTGTTTTGCATTTTTGAAACCAAAGCTTTTACTAAAAAATTTAGCTCATTTATACATGATTCCTGCTCTATTTAATGAAAGAAGACCCTTGCCTTCTGTCTTCTGGACTCTTATTTGAGTTCAGATGACAGGCCTGGTTGGAAAGACTATGGGCAGGAGTGGGTAATTGGAAATACAAATTTGTAACTCAGAATAAAGGTTTTCTATTGAGAAAGCATTCTCATTTTGTGTTTTTCCTCATTGTCCTAAATTCATATATAGTCATGAAATTTACCTTGAGAGTATTTCTCTAATATCTTTCTTAATTTCTACCTTATTACAATTACCTTGCAATAAATTATTTTTAACATTGCAATAGTTTTCAACTGTTTTTCTCTTCTCCCTTTTACAGGTTTCTCTGCAGATTGCAGGCATAGTTGGATCAATATATTCCCTTGTCAAAAGACCTTGCTATAAATTGTTTGCAGAATAAAGCCTATGCATTTTATCAGGAGATAAGAGGCCCTACACTGGTTAGTTGCCTTAATTCTTTCCTTTCTGTAGATATTTACTAGGTTTATACAGTGTACCAGGCTATTCTATGTTTGAACTATGAATATAACAGTCTTTCCCCTCAAGTTGTTTACAGGATAATGGGGATGCCAGAAAGGTAAATAAGACAACTTTTGCTGCTTGCTTTGAACCCCTATATCAGCAGCCCTGAACACAAGTCCTTATCTTTTCAAATGCTCTTTTTTGACTGTGATGACTTGCTTTTTTGCCAACTACAAAGTGTCACATTGTATTTGTAAAGTTTTATCCAATAAACATTATTGAAATGTATAACGGGCTTTCAACTGATCTCTTTTACAGGCCTTTAGTCCAGAAATGCAGGTTAAAAGATTTCTCCTCAGATCCTCCAAGACATGCTTATCTTCTGAAGCTGCAACCCATGCAAAGATTTATAATTTCTTAATGCAATCCAAAGTGAGTGTGACTTCTGATTATCATTTTTCCGGTGGGTTTAGGCAACTCCTACTTCCACACAGGTTTTGTTATAAATAAGAAAATAGGTTTTATTTGGCCAGTAAAGCACATATAGAAATATATTTGCAAGAAGAAAAAAAATACATCAAACACAGACTTGACAATTGTAGATAATTTCAAAGGATTGCTGATGAGGTTAATTATGTCTTATTCATAAATAACAAACAATAGGTATGTGTATTAATGTTATTATTCTATTTGCTTTTCACTTATATTTGTGGTTTTCTTTAATCTCAGAATTATTGTCACTATTTCCTGATTTCTACAAATTCATTATTTTCTTAGGTTAGATTTTATTACTTTATCTCTCCATTGCTTTTTTCTAGTTATAAGATAGCCCAAAATGCCATAATACAAGACTTTTGAATAAATTGATCATATTTAAATACAATGAACAATACTAAAAATTATACCTGGTAGAAAACATAGACTTTACAGAGCACATGCAAAATAATACATAACGTGAGCAGGTAAATTTCATCAAAAATATACCTTTTAATTAGTAGGATAATTATCTCTATTATCTTCTTTACTAAGTACATGTGTTCAACCTATGAATGAACATTTAAATAATACTTTGGCTCAAAGTATTAAACAAAGCCAATAAATGTTTTGATCTCAATACTTATTAGTATGTTTTCCCTTAAATTATCTGCATGTCAATATACTTATGTCAAGGGAAAACTTTATCAATAGAATGCAATATACATAGAAATGATCAGCTGTTGGACATAGTTACATTGCCTAATTGTCACACTGTTATAGTCTTTATTGAGAGAAAAAGAGTCAGTATTCATGTTTTCTTGCCCACGTCCTGTGAGGGCAACGAAATTTGGGGTTCCTCTGCATGTAACATTCTGGCTGCAAAGGCTGGCTAGGAAATAAAGCTAAGAAAGAGAAAACAGTGAAGAAACCATAGGACACAGGAAGTAAATTTAGAAAGTGGGAATGGGCCTGCTCTTCCACCTTAAGGGTTGAGATTCCACTCTGGAAAAGAGAGAGTGAGAGTCTGCATTTATGTGGGGGAAACATCAAAGGTTTTCTTCAACTATAAAATGGTTTTCCTTTTGCCAAATAAGGAAGTAGTTGGGCTGTCCAGTTTCCAAGGGATTATACCCCACTGTAGAGTTACTGGAGCTGTCTCCCTAGTCCAGGGAAACCAGAGGTCGAATGGATTGTGCAATCGATTGACTGGGAAAGGCCATGAGATAGTTTGCAGTGCCAAACCTAAATCTTCCTGGCTCAAGGCTTTGCAAAGACGCTCAGATAAATAAGCTCATAATTTACGGGTGGCATCCCACAATGTTTTATTTTTGGGTTGTGATCAGTTGGACATTTTAGAAAGATACTTCTTATTATTTTTGTTTTTCATGAGAAAACAGTAACACAGGATTACTAGAGGCAATAAAGCAGTGTTTAACGAAATATATACTATGATGAAGGAATTGTAGAAAAGGAATCAGTTACACAGAAACACCCATGAGTGTTGGCAGCTGTCTCTTTGGGTTGTTGCAATGTTCTGGCTAAGAAAGCTTTGGCTAGTTTCTTAGACTTTTTTTTTTTAATATTAAAAACAAATAGAACTCTTTATTAAAATGTTAAATAGAATTTCAATAAAAGGATTAGAATGAAATAATACCAGCTAACACACAGTGCTTACCCTGTACCAGGCATTTTTCTCTGAAGAATGGAGAGCTTAACCCATTAAGTCCCGAGTTTTCAAGTCTGCAAATATTTTAACAATATCGACACAGGTACATTAAAATAGTTTGGAAATCATAATCTAGGGCTTATATATCCTTTATTATCATAAAGAACAAAGATATACATTTTTTTCTTAGACATTTTTATGTGTAAATTTCTCATCTTGAAAACGGCCTTAGTACTAAGGTATGTGCATAGAATTGTTAGGAGGGAATGAGGAAATGCATGTAAAACATTTAAATCATAAAATTTTAAAAACTCTTTTGCTATTTTTGATTATAATAGGAATCATACTGACATATTCTTCCTCATCATCTTCATTTCAACCATCCAATTTTAGGCAGGGAGTGAATTTTAGTACTGTGAGAAAGAACAGTGCAGTGTGGTGTAAGAGGTGCTGATTTGGGATTAGGGTGGATTGAAACTGCTTTGAACATAGAAATATACCAACATGGGCATGTTTCTTAATTGAGTTTCAGTTCTTCAACTATAAAATGGGGATAAAATAACTATCTTAAGGGTGAGAGATAAATTTTAAAAAATTGCTCATCATATTGACAAACATATAAGTCTCAAAAATTAATGTAGTCATCACTTGGTGTCAGTGGGGAATTGGTTCCAGGCTATCCTGAGGACACTAAAATCTGTGGATGCTAAACTCTTTTATATAAAATGGCATAGTATTTTTAAATAACCTACACACATATCCTACATAGGATGATATTATCTTTATATAATAGGACTAAATTATCTTTATATTGCTTATAATAGTTAAGAAAATTAAATGCTATATAAATAAGTGTTAGACTTTATTGTTCAGGTAATAATGACCAAAGAAGTCTGTACATGTTCATTATGGACACAATTTGTGTTTTAAATATGTTCTATGTGTTTTAGTTAGATTTTTTGTTGCTGTGACCAAAGGATCTGACAAAAACTAATAAGAGGATGAAAAGTGTATTTACATGCTTATGGTTTCAGAGGTTCAGTTCATGGTTGCTGGACTCCATAGCTCTGGCCAGAGATGTGCTGGAACATCATGGTGGAAGGGCATGGCAAAGGGAAGCAGCTATGAAGAAGGCAATCAGGAAACAGAAAGAGAGAGCTCTGCTTGCTATGGACAAAAATAGGAACTCTAAGGGCACAAGCCCAGTGATTTCTTCTCACAACATCCTGTCTGCTTACATTACCACCTAGTTAATCCATATCAGTGGATTTATCTACTTAATAGGTTTAATGTTGACATGATCTAATCATTAAATCTCTGAACATTCTTGCCTTGTTGCACACATGAACTTTTGGGGGACACATCCTATCTAAACCATAACCCCATCCATTGTTGCTTGAATCCAAAGATGCAGAACTTTGAGGATATGGCGAATTCACTGTACTTAACTTTTCTTTAAATCACTGTGGCTCATTTAAGTGACTCACCTAAGCTTGATTCCTTATCCATACTGATATGAATTTACTCAACTGATAGTGTTCAGGTGTGAATGACTTTTAACCATTTATTAAGGAATTGATTGACCAACTGTTCAGTCACTGAATATCAGTTAGAAAGCCAACAGTGACCAGTCAGACACCCTTGTGGTGAGCTGACCAGATTAGAAACACCAAGAATGGCAAAGTTTGGACCATTATTCAACTGATACTTAACAAGGGAATTTGTCCTATGAACCATGTAAAATTTCTTTAGTGTGAGTAGAACAAACAAATATAGTAACAATTATTGAAGTAAGTAAATGGTCTATGATGATAGCCAGGGAATGAACATGGTTCTCTTAATACCACAGAATATATTTAAAATTCCATAATGTAGGATTAAAGACCTTATTCTTTGAATGTTAAATGCCACTCCATTAAGGAAATAGAAATATTTAGAATTTTGAATGCTAATGGTGTCTTTTTTTTTTAAAGTGAGAGAGAGAGAATTTTTTTAATATTTATTTTTTAGTTTTCGGCGGACACAACATCTTTGTTTGTATGTGGTGCTGAGGATCGAACCTGGGCCACACACATGCTAGGTGAGTGCGCTACCGCTTGAGCCACATACCAGCCCTAATGGTGTCTGTTTTAACTACCACCTTTATGGTCTCTCCCTATGTTTAGAATCTTGTATGTGTCAAAAAAAAATCTGGACATTCATTTTCTTGGAAAATTTCATAAAATGGAAGTCATTTCTCCTTGGGTTTCAACTTGAGTGTATCAATAAATTATGATCTTATGTTAAAGTAGCATGTTTTCAACTATAAGGCAGAACATGAATCAGATTAAAGAACTCATGGGATCTACTATAGGGCTTTATAGATGTGGTAGGTTTGAGAGCTGGTGTTTCAAGAAAAGGTGCTCGTTCATCTTTCTTCTGCTTTTGGCCAGAATTGAAAACTAACAAAACAATTTGGTTCCTTGTATGCAATATTTGGCAAACAAGCTAAGAATATTTTTTGTTATTGTTTTTATTGCAGATGTTTGCTTTTTTATTATACCAATAGTGGTAGTAATAAGTAAATGTAATAGTAGTAGTAATATCTTTGATAGTTCTTAGAAAAATTGAATACTTTTATTAAGAGAAGTTTCAATTATTTCTGCAAAAAAAGCTGTAGATTTTATATACATAGGAAGAAAGCCACTTAAATAGGTTTAGACTTCCTTAGGTAGAAAGTATCTGGGAAGAAATGGGGTGGAATTCTTTGTCAGAACAGGAGTGGTCAGATGGCATGCCATTCTTTTTCTCTCCCTTCAAGGTGAAGGATATAACCTCAGAGCCTTGTGGCTCTGTGGGGCCTGAAGCAAGAGGAGTGTTGATTGATTATTTCAAGCTTCTCTGGTATTGATACCATCTAAACAGCAGAACACATTTTTGCATTTTTGTGAGCATGTAACATAATTAGATAATTTTATGTTTCTATTTATTATAATCTTGCTACATTTCATTACACTTCAGGGCATAGTAAAAATTTAAAATGATAATAATTAAGAGTTCTAAATCACTTAAAAACCAGCAAAAAAAAAAATCTCTTTCTACTAGTGCACTATCAACAATTTCAATTTAGAATGTTCTTAAAGTAGTGAATGAGGCTGGCTAAGTTTACAAGTAAACATAATTATGAAAATATGTGAAAGTATCATGCTTCTGACAGACTGATGTATAAACTGGCAAACACAAGCTCAAATAGATTAGCCAACTCAAAGTATCATGAGTGGTATCCAAATTCAAAACTATGACAATTCAGTATTTATCATTTTATTCTGTTTCATTCCCTCCTTAGAGAATTTGAAGTGAGGTACTTATCTCCATCACTAAGTATTCTCTCTGCCAGTAAGAAAAAGGAAAATTTGAGAGAAAAAATACATTGATTGAGTCTTGCTTACCCTGGTAGGTAAGTTCTCATATATGGGGTGCCTAGAGTCTGCTATACTTAGACTACATGAACTCTTTCAAATAATGGTTGATTCTCTATAGAAAAACTGAGATGTTGCTTAAAAACAACAAAAGAAAGCAGGAAACAGGAAAACAATTACTGAGAAAGAAAAGAATTGTATAGGCCAATGGAAATCTTCCCCTCTGCTGATTGCCATGATTTAAAGTATATACTAATTACATATAAATTCAAATCTTGGGTCCAGCTTAAAATTTATGACTAATCTAAATGAATTGCATTACTTTGAACATTTCTAAAGTAGACTATTTCTATGAAATACAAAGAACACACGTTTTCAACATGGTTCCCAAGTCTGCTTAGCACATATCTTTGGGTTTGAGGTACCCGGATTTTATTGTCAAGCTAAGTATAATCTCGTTGTCTGAATGTTGAAAGATAAATGGTGACCTTTAAATAGTGTGCCTCTTGAAATAAAAATGGCATTGGAATGCCTTAGCTTTGGAAAGATGATTTGAATATTCTTTCAAGAAATATTATGTGCTACATGGTAAAAAATATAAAATATAAAATAGCAAAATCTAAGTCTCTCATACTTGTTCCTAAGGCAAACAGATTTTATTCATGGATGCAACTAATGGTATGACTTATTCATACAGGAGATATATATATATACACACACACACACACACACACACACACACACACAAACATATCTTTTTAAAACATAAGTATTACTGATTATGTACAATCATTTACTCTGCTTTTTCCATGTAGTTGATCTCATGTTGTTTTAGACATAGGTCTAATAGGATCTCTGTGTTACTTTGTATTAAAATTTATAGAATATAGTTTAATAATAGCATGATTATCACTTTATGTATATTTCTAATATTTTTATAGTACTAAAATGCTTCAATGAATATAATTTCTCATAAATATTTCTTACACATGAAAAAAATGTCTTCAGGAAATATTTTTGGAAGTGGAATTGGTGTTTCAAAACATATATACATTTAAAAATTTTATAACTATTAGAGGAAAAAAAACATAACAGAAAATACAGTACACATGTCTACCATATGGATTCGAACAGTTTTATCAGTACTCTAAAAATGTATATTCTTCCACATTTTGCACTTTGTGTGTTAACAAACTTTTTGAAAATTATAATTCTAATGAGTAAAAAATGGCATCTTATAAATTTAACATGGATGTCTCATATTATGATTGAGGTTGAGCATTTGTAAGTCTCTAAAAATAATTAAGTATTTACAGAAATATGTCTTTTGAAAATTTTAAACTGTGGAATATAAGTTTTATTACTATTAGAACCTCATAATATATATTAATTAAATTTACTCATTTTCTTTAATATAGATTTAATTTTCTATTCCAGTTTGAAAGATATTTACCATGGGCAGTACTAAAGTGTGCCAGTTTTTTAAAAAAGAAATTTATTCATAGCACTTAAAAAACTATCTCCTACCTAGAGAATATGAAATAATTCTATTATATTTTCTTCTATTTGATATTTTTATATAATTAAACATATATTCTATTTGTTGATTATTTTTTTCAGATACTCATCTGTTTCATTTAATAGTAATAATGTCCACTAGTTAAACAGTTAAACGAATGAAGTTTACCATGTATTATATGACAGAAATAATCTTTCCTTATGCTGTTACATTCTTGGTACTGTTCTCCTTATTCTCACCAATGTACTTTTTCCACATAAACTTTAGAATAAGCTCCTTTGACAAATTTAAAATCCTGCTTCTATTGGGTATTCTGTTGGGATCTCATGAAATTTATAGATTTTTAAAAAATTATATCTATGATATCTAACTTTTATATCACAGAAGGAGGTACATCTTTCTATTTATTCAAATTTTCATTGAAGTCACAAGTTGCATTTTAACTTATCAATGTTGAGTTTGCTTATGAGTAGGAAATGAGTATTAAAAAGAGTGGGCAAATTTTTAAAAGAAAATATATAATTTTCAGAAAATATAAGAAGTAACTTAATAAATTGAAATTTTTAAGGACAATAAGTTGTTTAAAGGCAGATTATAGCCAAATGAAGTAAAAGATTTAAAATATTTACCCAGAATGGAGAGACAGGTGGGAAGAGGGAGGAGAGATAAGGCTACAGAATTGAAAAAGAGAAACACATAAATAGAGAAATATCAATACCCCAAAATTTAGTGGATAATAATTTTTTAAATTTCAAATTCCTGAGAATGTAAATTGTACTACTTGAATACTATAATAAAGCTCAGAAGTAGCAAAGGCAAAAGAATATCTAAATAGCAGGGTTAATAAGAAGACAGGCTATTTATACCACCAAAGAAACAGACTGACTGCAGAATCATCTATAGCAGAAACAGAAACCAGTGTTGTGAGTGGTGTGTTGAACCCTAATTCCCAGTGTGATAGCATTTGGAGGTCAGGTTTTGGGAAGTACTTATGTCATGGTACATGGAATTAATGCCCTTAAAGAAAAGGCCAAAGATATCCCAAGCATCTTCTGCCATGTAAGGACAGGACAAATAATTGGCAGTTCATGAATCAGAAAGCAGCTCCTCACTTGACACTGAATCTTCAAGCAACTTTGTTGAGAGCCACAGCCGAGTTGGTATGGCGCCTAGTATTTTGCCAGTACTTTTGAGCTCTCCTGGAAATTCCTGGAGAGTTCAAGTTGGTTGGTGAAGTTCCGGTGGAGGAAGTTCCGGTTGGTGTATGGTGTGTTCCTGGAGGAGCCCTGTGGGTGGTGTTCGGGAGAGTTCCCGGGGAGTGTGCTGGTAGAGTTTGGAAATAAAGTTTGTTCCTGCTTGAGTGGCTCGTGATTTGTGCCCAGCCAGACTGTGGCACAACTTCATCTTGAACTTCCCAGCTTCCAGAGCTCTGAGAGGAAAACTTCTTAGAGAAAATAATTTATAAGCTGTCCAGTCTATTTAGTTCATTATAACAACTTAAACAAACTAAGACATATGCTAGCAACAAAAAGAGGAAATATGGAGACTTTATCAAAAAATTGACCAAGAATCAAGCATCCAAAAGAACTCAGTGGTACTAGGGAAGATTGGAGAAGTATGGGAAGCCAAGAGCACTAATTAATAAATGCACTGAACATCAAGCAGGAAAATCAAAAAGTTAACTACTGCTTTTAAAGGCAGAACATCCAAGGCCTTTGAAAACTCCCTTTTGGTGCTGCAGTGACATGGAAGCCACACATGAAAGGATATGAAGATACTTTGCTTTTGTGTTCCCAGGCTCAGTGAATGGTGTAAGTGCTCATTATCACCCCTTTTCACTACCCTCCACAACCAGTCCTTCAATAATTTTTAGTTGATTTTAGTCACTAATATATCTTAAATCTGTCCACCCTTTTACTTTCTCATTCCCATCATAATTTTCCTTTTTTTAAACTATATATAGAGTTTTTATTTTTATACAATGTGCATTTATTTTAATGGACACAGTAATCATACGTATTTATTGTGTGCATTATGACGTTTCAATATATGTATAATGTATAGTGATGAAAATTGGAAAATTGGTATATCCATCAACCTCAAATACTCCATAACACTCTTTCTAATTCAGGTCAGCCAGTGTCTCTGTACTTAATCATTGCAATAACATCATTCAATCTGTTCTTTGCTTAGCATTTAAAGAGAGCTTTTGAAACAGATATCTGATCTCAGCACCATGCAGTTGAATAGACTTTCATATCATCCTATTTCTCTAAAGAATAAAGCCCTAACTGTTTGATATGGCTCTCTTATCCCAGATGATTTGGGTCTTACATGTCATTCCAGCTTTATTTGTCATTTTTCTTCTCCAAACATAAAAATCCAGTCCCACTAGCTTCCTTTGAGTTTTCCAAATATACTTGTTTCTGTTACCCATTAGATTGAAATTTCTATTGAGCAGGAAGACCTATCATTTTTACTGTTCTACCAATGCATTTTTTTTTGCCTCCCTCAAAACATAGAATGTAGTAACATAGGATTTTCAATAAATGCTCCTGGAGAAAATGTACTTGGTGTGGTACATTTCTTCTCCCCTTGGCGTTAGTATCAGTGTCATAGAAGGATAATGTTAGAAGATATTCAAGGTCAGAAAGATCTCTCAAAGATTCTTTTGTGAGCACAGAGAAGTCTTTTTGGGTAACACAAATGAACACACAAAAAACCTGCTGTTTGGTAAATATTTAAATTAGAGCTGTCTGTTGAGAAGTATGATTTGAATCAAGCATTATCTGGAGGTATTTACTCTCTCAAGGAGTTAGACTAGGAAACCACTTAGTACCTCTTACTACCTTGAACTGCAGTGTTTATATTTAAATTTCCTTGTTAGTTCTGTTTATAATCTCTAGGTTAAACATTGGTCTCATCAACCTGCATGAAATTTGGTATTATCACGCTTTAAGTGTACATTTTCACTGAAGGATTCTAAGTTCATGTTAATATTTGTTTTCCTGGAAACTTTAATAGATATAGATTTCAAGTCAACACAGTTTTATAGAACATTGATTGATTTCCCAGTTGTAAATCTAATTTATTTTAACTACTTGATATTTGTAGCAAAATTTACTTTATTATACAGGTTGGTCATCAGTGGCTTTCTTTACCATTCTAGCTTGTCCACAGATCCCTTTACTACTATCATAAAGCTCCACACCTCCTACAGCAACAATTGACACAAATCTGCAAGGCAGGGATGATTACATTTCCTTGTATTGCCTAAATGCAGTGAAAAACACCCCCATTCTGTTGGTTGGATGAATCAGAATTCTCCCTTTTCTCCCTACCACATGTAATCCATCAGCTCCAAAGATCTGAGGAGCACAGTGATTGTGGACTCTCAGTGACACTACTGCCCTTTTTGCTTCTCCTGATCCAAGGATGATAAGAAGTTTCTTTTGTTATTAGTGTTAATGGCTGCATAATCTCTTATGTGCTTTTGTTTTCCAGTTTTTTCAAGACATTGATGTGATATAAAAGCCCTGCTCTGAATGAGTATAAGATAAGGTGTGCTGGCAAATTGTCAGTTGGCCTGCTCCTCTGGTCTGCCTTATATCCTCTCCTCTGTATCTCAGGGAGTTAGAGGCAAGATTAAATAGACTGCCCTGACAGTAAGTTTCTGGTTAAAATCTTCAAATGGGAATCATCCTCAGGACATTGAAAACTGGAAATAACAGAAAAGCAGATTTTACTTGTTACTGGTAAAATCTCGGCAACATCAGACAAGAAGTGGCTAGGTAGGCACCTGGCCACCTTCTTGGTGAGCATGATTTCAACACTGTGAAAAAATGGAGATATCCTTCAGTCCAGCAGGGACTCAGTTCTCACAACCTCCTAACTCACAGCAGCAGTGGGTGCTCTCCATGTCTTCTGCAGAATCAGTGTTTACTTGTGGGTTTGGGCCTTTTCTGAATCCACCATGGTAGTGATTCCTATAGCAGTTAAATTATCATATACGTCTTGGACTCCTGGTTGTATTATTATTCCTTTTATTTTACTATTTAAGATCTTGGATCACCTTCCTGCATTTACTATTCTCTGAGCATCCTCATCTTACTTTTAATTCTTTCTTAACCTTTTCAATAATTTGTACCCAATTCTCACTATTAAATTCCTTTCACGTGAACTACCTATAATTGTTTTATTTGGGTTAACCAAAATATTTTTATATATTTTAAGATCATCTCTTATATACTTTGTGTCTAGCTTCCATTTTTATGTTTGTAAAACTTAGTCATGTTGATGAACGTGTCACTGTATTATAAATTTTTGAAACTTCATATTTCCCCAGTGCCTCAACTTCCTCATAAATAGACTGAATACTCCCAGGAAACCAGGTGCATCAATGTGATTGGCTGCCACAAATTCCCCTTCTTTTTCTCCCCTGACTACCACCTGAGAGCATTCAAAACTACCAAATACCTTTGTGCCTTCCCTGGACTCCCACTTCCTCATAGGCCCATGCTCTATTGCTCACCACCTGTGTAGTTGAGCTTATTCATTGGCAGCTCTTCACTGTGTGATATGTACCTCCATCTTCTAAACATCTAATAAATCCTTTTTCTTAAATACCTCTGAAAATTAATTTTGGCTGTCATGGTGAAACAACTTTTAAAATCTGGCTTAAGGACCTGAATGGACACTTCTCCAAAGAAGATATTGATTCGATCAACAAATATATGAAAAAATGTTCAACATCTCTTGTAATTAGAGAAATGCAAATTAAGACTATTGTAAGTTTTCATCTCATGCCATTTGGAATGGCAGCTATCAAGAATACAGACATCAATAAATGTTGGCAAGGATGTGGGGGGAAAGGCATACTCATACATTGCTGGTGAGACTGCAAATTGGCACAACCAATCTGGAAAGTAGTATGAGGATTCCTTGGAAAACTTGGAATGAAACCACTATTTGACCCAGTGTACCACTCTATACCCAAAGGACTTAAAATCAACATACTATAGTAATGCAGCTGTTTGTTAGAGTCTGTAAACAAGTCAGGATGGCGCCTGGCATTTTGCCAGGGGAATGATAGAGTCTGTAAACAAGTCTGGATGGCGCCTGGCAAAATGCCAGAGGGAGTGGTTTGTGAAGTAAGGCCAGCGAGCCATTAAGTGTGGAGATTTCTTATTGGTTGACTGATGTATCTAGTTTATGCTAATTAAGATAAGCTGTGTGGAATGTATAAATACCGCTCCTGTCCTACAATAAACGGCTCCCTCACCTGCTGTATCAATGTACACAAGTTGTTCGTCACGCCCCGGTTATTTTGCTGCAGCCGTACTGCAGCAAATGTTCATAGCAGTTCAATTCAGAATAGCTAAACTGTGGAATAAAGAAACTGTAGTATGGACTGGGGTTGTGGCTCAGTGGAAGAGTGCTTGCCTAGCATGTGTGAGGCACTGGGCTTGATTCTCGGTACCACATACAAATAAGTAAAATGAAGGTCCATCAACAACTAAAAAATATTTTTTAAAAACTGTAGTATATATACACAATGGAATATTACTCAGCATTAAAAGAGAATAAAATTATGGCATTTGCAGGTAAATGGGTGGAGTTGGAGAATATCATGCTAAGCAAAGTAAGCCAATTCCAAAAAACCAAAGGCTAAATGTTCTCTCTGATAAGTGGATGCTGATCCATAATGGGGAGAGGGGAGGCATGGGAAAAATGGAGGAACTTTGATTGGGCAAAGGGAGGGTGAATTGGGGCAGGAAAGATGGTGGAATGAGATGAACATAGTTACAAAGGTACATGCATGATGACACACATGGTATGACAATACTTCATGTACAATTATAGAAATGTAAAGTTGTTCTGCAATTTGGTACAATGAATCAAAATGCATTCTGCTGTCATATATACCTAATTTAAAATAAATAAATAAAAAATTTTAACAAACTTCTTAGGAGGACTTACTCTCCCATTTAACAGAATCCTTAATTCTTTGTTTTACATCACTATTTAATAATATTACATTTATGGTGTCAATTATATTACATTGCATCCTATGAATAAACCTCACATTATTTATCCATTATAACATTTTAGATTATTTTCCTTTTATAGATAATACGAAAATTTTGCTATGCATATTCTTGTGTATGTCTTTCAATATCTAAATATATGTGTGTATATGTATTTCATTTGAGTATACAATTAAATTGAACTTTTGATTCATATATTATTTATTTATTAAACTTCAACATACGTACTGAAATTTTTGATAGTGTATGTCCTAATTTATATTTTTAGTAGAAATATATGAGTTTCAGTTCCTTTACATTCTTTTTCAACATTCGGTATTTGATCTGACATAACTAGTTTAAGCAAAGTTGTTGCAACACCTGGTCTAAATCTGGGTCAACTTGAAGGCTGATGACAGAAATCATGTGAATGTTCATTAAGTTATGTTTAAAGGCAGATGTTGACTATTGACACATATATGTGGCTGTGTAGCTTCATCACAGTATGATCCTGGTGAACACAAGCAAGCATAAACACACCACAGAAAAAGAGAGAGAAAGGGAGAGGAAAGATACACTCATTACCTGTAATTACCTTGGTTCAGGTATCATACAGTATCAATTTCACTGTGTATAAATTGTTAGAAGTAAATTACTAGATTCAGAGATTACAACATCCATCCTTATAAGTCCATTTAAAATACTTTTACTACCTGTCTAAAAATGCCAATATTTATAGCATTTAAAACCGTGTTTTTACTGAATATATATTCAAAATGAATTTTTTTTTGTATTTTTAGCCATTTGCACCAGTCATTTCATTGTCCTTTGGCTTTTAATGTTTTTACTGAAAAGTCAGGTAGCAGTCTTATTGTTGCTCTTTTAAAAATATCTCTTTTATCATTTCCTTTGATTGATCCTATTCTTTTTCTCGTTGTCTTTGTTTCATAACAGTTTTACCAGACTGTAAAATTGTGCCTGATTATAATTTTTTAAATATACTTATCACTCATATAGTTCAAAGATTTTCTAATGTCTGCTATGGGTTATGATTTATCAATTTGGGAAAATTATAATCAATAACTATTATTGGCTTTGTCTCATCTTTTTCCTCATCACTCTAATAGACATATTTTATTATATAGTATAATACATGTATATATATTAATATACACGTATATGTATACTTACATATGTACATATTAATTGACTAGAGGCTTTCAAAATAATACTTGTGTTTTCATGGGCTTACCATAAGCTTTTTATTATGTCTCATTATTTAATCAATTCAGAAATATCACATTATACATGTAGCTTTAGAACTTGCTTTTTTATTATATTTGGAGGCCATCTTTCTATATATATGTAGATATGCAAATATCTGTACATATACATGTAAACATATGTACATATACATGTATAAGTACATATGTGCATATAAAATCACATATGTACATATAAGTTCATAAGTATACATACCTATGTATACTTACATATGTACATATCAATTGACTTGAGTCTTTCAAAAGAATTCTTATGATTTCATGGCTTTACCATAATTAATTTAGCCAATTACTTTTTATGACTATTTTGTTGATTATATTTAGAAAAAATATTTGATCAACATGCTCAAAGTGTTTCATAGAGGAAAGTTCTTTTGCATATTCATGTTAAGTTCTAAAGGGCAAATTCATATGCGTGTAAATCATAAGGCATTAATGTGTTTGAATATTCTGTTATGTACTGTGAATTTGATGTTCAGAAAATATTTACCTGTATTCCTATCAGAATCATTTGAGAGTAACAAGACTTTTCTAGTCTGGACAGTTTGCTTTTGGTAAAAATGTCCATAATAGTGAACACATTTCCCTTATGGTAGTACTAAAGTTGCTTCAGAGCCAATTTGTTCTGTCTGCTTTCATCTGTAGTTGTTTTATCTTTTTTGTTTTTTCAGCTAAAACATTTTGATAAAAGCTACCCTTTAGTAATCTTATTGCTGTTTTGATCCTTACAGAACTTACTACTTGGTATGACAAGACATTCTGCTACTGGTTTACATTTTTCTTATTCTCTAGTCACTTAATGCCACTTCAGTTTTCATTGGTTTATACAGCTCTGACACCTTCATGACTAGGAAAATATTTCTCAGAAAGGCTTGGCTAGAACCAATTCATGATGGGCATTTTGATAAAGTTTCTGTAAATAGTGAACTTATTTTACTGATTTACAATTTCAGAATTAGTCTGTAAATTTTATATTTACAAACATTCAATAATACTCTAATATCTAAGGGTATGGTAGAGAGTTGTGATTATAAAAAATAGCAATTTTCCTAAATTACTAATAATATATAATATAATACATTTATGTATATACTATGTGACAATAAGCTGACAAATTATTGTTATTACTATTTAAGATGAACATTTAAAACACAATTTTCTTACTATATTTGTGAAGATTTGCAAAAAAAAAATTTAGCTTAAGCATTCAACTTTATATCTAAAGCACTACCTATGTTTAAGATAACATAAAAATGTGGGTCTTAATGGGTTCTATTAGATAATGACTTGTACACATTATTAAGCAGATAATTTCTAGGAAATATGTCCATTATTGGATTTGTTTGTGTGTGTGTTTGACATTTTAAAGTTAGTAATTTATTATTTTGTACCCAGTTATTATAATGACTTTTTACTAAAGAAGTACATTGACTTAATTAAAATAATTTATTGATTTACAAAACACTAAGACAATTTGTCAAAATGTGATTAAGTAATTATAAGAGCATGCAATGATTTCTTTTGGGAAGTCACTGGTAGTTGGCAATTAATGAAGATCTTTTAACCTTACAATCATTTTTTTCTTTAGCATGGTCTCATAGGCTACTGAGGAAAACAGTATGGAACACAGAAAGATTTAGGTCAAAACCCTATTTGCATCAGTATTAACATCTTAGCAATTTATCGAAGCTTTCAATAAATTATAACTGAAATTATGTCAGAATTAATTTATAACAGGATGCAAATGAGCTTAATAAAATGTAGTTTAAGAGTTTAAATTCTTTCATAATAACCATTGAAATATATTGGATATGCTAATCAAGACATTAGAAATTTTATATTAGAAGATTTACCATTCAAAATTTTAAGTATTCATGAGAAACCTTGGATGTCCATGAGCACATCTGTTGTATTCATCAGTGTCCTCAGTGCCTAGCACAATACTTTATCTATAACCGGTATTAAATTAAACTTGCGTACAATGAAGTGGTATGTAAGCATGAATTAATTAGTTAGTCTAGTAGTTGCTCAGCATCTGTATTTAAAGAATGATCTCTTTTAACCCTTGTACTAATGATTTAGTAGATGCGGTCTTTTCAATTTGATCAATCCATCCTTCAAGGGAAAATATAGTAGTACTACTTACAAATTTTAATTTATCAAATTATCTCTTAAGAAAAGCAACAATTTAGTACAAATGCAATTATTTGAAAGAATAGTTAATACACATTGTACATTTAACTATGTGCTAAAAACTATTTTCATTTTTTATAATTAATCTTCAAGTCAACTCTAAAATAGAAACTATTGTTCTATTCTCCTCTGTGTACAGTTTTACCAGTTAATTTTTGTATATTTGAAAGATATGTAATGATTTAGATTATACTTTTTAAAAGAATGGTAGATTTTCTGTCTTGTTAAAAATATATTTAGCTGTTTTGAACAAGTCAAAAAAGTCTAAAAATGCAAAGGAGAGAAAAAAAAAGCAAAAGAAAAAAAAAGTCCCACAAATATAATCATTTTTTTTTAATTAGTTAAGTTTGTTTCAGACTTTTCCCTATAAAATGTACTTTACAAAATAAAATAATGTCAAATTTAAGGATGCTAAATTTTAGATAATTTTTTAAAGAAATGATATAGTTTCTAAAGAAAGTGATAAATATTATGAAGAACCTTAAGGTTATGATGTATGTTTCTTTTAACAATGTATTTCAATTCTAAGCCATGGTGAATTCTTGACAAAAGTGACAAAATTAGCTCACTTGTATTTCCTCTTATCTTTACATATTAAACTATTTAATTATTCTGTAAAGATATGTGCCAATTATTTGCATTTGAAATATTAATTCCTACCTTTATTGAGTATTAGTTTTGTAGTTACCTGTATTCAAAATCCATTCACCTCAGCATAGCCATTCTTGAATTCTTCAATTTGATCAATTTTTTAGTTTAATATTGTTTACCTTCATGTTATTTTTTTTCTGTGTAGTATTTCTAGCTGAAACTTGCTAGAATGTCACTTTGTTATTCTTTTCTTAAAAGATAAACTTCCTGCATTTAAATTTCTTAAGGTGCCGTGTTTTCAGAATTTTTAAGATATTATTCCAGTGTAATTTGAAGTCAAGTGTTTGAAAGAGGCTAAATAAAAGATATATATACACACACACACACACACACACACACACACACATATATATATATATATGATTTTTCTTTAAATTCTCACATTTAAATTCTTAGTTTCACAACTTCTCTTCAATCATAATTTCAATATATATTTTAGCCCATGTTTCTTTTCCTTTCTTTCCAAGAACCTTAAATATGTACTTTTTTCATATAAAATATATTCTTCGTAATATGTTCCCTCAACTTTATATGATATTGAATTGTATATGAAGGACACAGTTTGTAGGTTGTCTAGAATAACTGTTTGCCTAACTCAGTGCTCCTACCTGGTTAGATTACTATTGATTGTGTCAACCTCTTTTGTTTATATAAGGGAAAAAATATAGTATCTTAATGACATAAATCAAGCTGAGAGCAATGTTGTTTCTGCATATATTTTGTTTTATGATTTCTTCTTTTTTAATGCATTTCTAAAACATGCTGGTATAACAGTAGTTTAGCCCATTGTATCTGTGAATTTTTCCAAAGCTTTATTTCTACTCCCTATGATGAGGAAGTTAGAAGAAAAACAGAAAATTGAGCTATGTTTTGGATCCATATTTATTTGGCAATACTTACATGGGACAAATCTCTTCTTCCATTTTCTGCTTCCAATGATCTTGTCAATAGATAATTTTTTTTCCAGCATTTCAAGTAAGGGACATTTATTTTCTCATGCTTCTACCATAAAGTTTGCCATATCATAATATCATCTCATAATTCCTTGCAAATTTAATTTTTAATAGAATTTTTACTGTCTGTACAACTTAGTTTCTAAAAAAACAGATTC
This sequence comes from Spermophilus citellus, assembly GCF_964194105.1. Classification (NCBI taxonomy): domain Eukaryota; kingdom Metazoa; phylum Chordata; class Mammalia; order Rodentia; family Sciuridae; genus Spermophilus; species Spermophilus citellus. The sequence goes on along the minus strand of NC_138184.1, from coordinate 195,213,628 downwards.
CTCAGAGTTATCTTTATTCTTGTTCATTCTTAGAACTGAATTCTAAGTTCTTCAATTCTGTATATTTTCTGTAATCTCATACAAATATTTTCACTTTGGGAGTAGATATCTATTGCTCTAAAGCAAATAATCACTTGTTAGAAATAGAATTAAAAGATAGTCCTTATCCTTAAAAACAAATAAACAACCACCATGAAACTAAAATCCCTAAACCTGGAAAAAAAAAAAATCTAGATGTTTACAAAAGTTACTCAGCATGTATATATCTTGAAATATTTTTGATCATTTTATAAGTGTTTCTATATAACCAAAACTTGATCTTTACTATTTATCAGTCTGTTCTTGAAATAAAGTTTTTTTTTTTAACCCCATGAGGCGTCACACACCTGTCATCCCAGCAACTCAGGAGTATGAGACAAGAAGATTTCAGGTTCAAGGTTGTGTTAGTAATACAGAAAGACCCTTTGCAACTTAGCAAGACCCTATTTCAAAAATAAAAATTAAAAAGACCAAGTTCACAGTTCAGTGGTAAAATGCACCTGGGTTCAATTCCTAGTACACACACAAAGAGAGAAAGAGAGAAAGAGAGAAAGAGAGAAAGAAAGAAAGAAAGAGAGAGAGAAAGTTCATATAAAGTTTGTTTTTCCCATATTAAAATATTTTAGAAGTAGTTATTGTCAATACTTTGTATAAGAATAAAATGAGGACTGAAAATTAAAGCAGATGATAAATATAACAAAATTGAAGCAGATATTAAAAAAAAGAAGTGCCATGGAAAATGCAAAGGAATTCCCTTCTTGTTTTTGAGAGAATGAAACCCAGATTTCCACCTGCACAAACCCATGGCCATGTCTTGTCAGGAGGAAGCCTTAAGTGTCAGGCTGTACAAGTCCATGTATCAGGAAGAAGACTGGAGAAACAAATCCATATGAAACAGGCTTTGTGGCTCCACTTAATCAAGGCAATATAAATATTTCAAAGGATTTGTCTTATAACTGACATCCAAATTATGCTTTCTCCAGTGGCATCAAAACCTGGAAAAGTTCTTCACTTTGTAGCACAATGGATTGAAAATATTTAACTTTTAGGGCTCCAAAATTATGAGAACTGAGTCAATTTATTATTCCATATATTAGTTTTACATTTCAAAAATTGACCTAATTTATTCAAAGTAAACTCTGTGGAGAAATACCAACTAAATATTTCTTTTGAGAAACCTGAATGTTCTACATTTATGTAAACCTAGCAATTACATTTATATAAATACACTTTTAATTCATCCTTAGCTTCAGAAGAAAGAGAAAATTACAGTGCTGTTTGGACTTAGTAGTATGTTCCAATGAAAATGTTAAAGGAGACTAAGTTGCCCAATGTAAGTTTAGTATCATGCTCTACCATTAAATTTCTCCCAAGTAAGAGACTTCAGGAAAAGTTGTAGTCATAGTGAAAAGTTCCAGTAAACATAAAATATCTTATGTCACATGAAGAACCAATCTATGAACCTTCAAGGATAATATTACAATGATACATATACAACAAAATAAACAAGTAAACTTAGTCAATGTGTTCATAAAAGGAAATCAAATTAATTGCAGTAGAATTGCAATATGAAGGAACTGGTGTATGCAAATAGATTATCGAAATGGTATGAATTGTGTGGGCCCCAAATTCATATGTTGAAGCTGCATCTATAATACCTTAGAAACCCTTATTTGCAGATAGAGTAACTGAGAGTAAGTGTGGTTATATGGGTAGGCTGTTTTTAACTATATGTGGAAATAAAGCTTTCAAAAAATGAATCCCAGTGGCTCCACAGGCTGAGGCAGGAGGATTGCAAGTTCCAAGTAAGCTTCAGCAACTGAGTGAGGCCCTAAACAACTTATTGAGAACCTGTCTCAAAATTAAATTTTTAAAAATGATTTAGTTAAAAATGAGGCCATAGGGTGGGACTCTATAATCTTCTGACTAATGTCCTTATAAAAAGAGAAGGACCTACCACAGATACCTGCATACAAAGAAAAAGAGGAAGTTCCATGTGAGGACACAGAAAGCTAAGGAAAGAGGCCCCAGGAGAAACCAAACTTTCCAACACTTGGATCTTGGGCCTTTGAAACTCTTGAGAAATTAAATTTATGTTGTTTAATCCACCCAGTCTATAGAATTTCATTAAGATAGTCTTAACAAATTAATGGAATTCTAGTCTTCTCAAAGCTTTTTCCTTCGTAATAGTGCTTTTTATTTCATTTGTATGAGTTATATCATTTCTCTGCATGTGTGTGCCACAGTATACTCAAACCACTATTTATGGTAGAGTTAATTTTCTCATGTTTCCAAGTGTCCAATGTAGAGCAGGGATCACACATACTAGATTTATGCAGTGGCCTAATGATTTCTGAATTCTTTAGCAATCCAGCCTTCAATTTTTTTGTGTGTCATGGGGTCTAATGATTTGATTCTTATAGCGTGCCAAAAATCCAAGTTCATTTTGTTGAAACTCTCAGTAGCAGAGAATAAATCTAGCAAAAGAAAAAGTTTTGATGAATTAAATTCATAGTTTTTGCATAGCTGAAGAACACATTCACAAATATCTCAAAATATTTCATGAACTTAGTAGACTACAAAGTTTCCCATTATGAACCTTTAGCTGAACCATTACTCTAATGCAAATATTGATCAAAAATATTGGTTTAATACTGTGCCTTGTTAGCTCAGTTAAGTGTAATGTACATGCAGGAAATTTAAAAAAAAAATGACTGTATGCCCTCTTGGAGTATTTATTTTCAGTAATTTATTTTACCTAATGTTGGTCTGAGGCTATTCATGATCACTGAAAAATTACAGGTATTTTTTTTACTTTCAAAATCTGATATTGCCCATTGACAAACAATTGATCATTATTTTTATACATTAAAAAACCCTGTTCAAGACATAAGCATTGATAATTTTTCATCTTTGCGATACAAGCTTTAAAATTCAGATTTCTAATGATATCCTTTAGCCTGAATTCCAGACATATTTGAATACACAAAGCCAGGAATAATCCAAATCTCGATTGCCAACCATCCTTTGTAGCAGTTCTGCCCATTATTGGGCTGATATACTTTGGGGTATATATATATTAATTTAGATTTAATAAAGCTAAAATATTATAAATTTTACTGTTTTTAAGAATGTATACAAGAAGTCAGCTGCATGGCATATGTAAAGGATGAAAGAAATCAGTAATAGTGTGTATCTAACATCTGTCAGGTACTAAATGTGAAACTTTCCTACAGCACTATATTTATCCCTTCCAGGAACCTTCTAAAGCAAATATTTGCATCTTCAATTTAAAGAAATAACTTCTCCTTAAATTAGGTTGATGTATTCATCAAATTGCTATTTATGGCTATCTCAAATCAGTTCTTCAAAAGACCATCTTAGTCTGTCTTTTGTTAATCCTTGGAAACCCATTATGTTTACATTGTTCCTTGTGGTATTTGAGGTCAATGTGATCACTGACACACAGAAGTTTCAACAGTGAGTAGCCACACCAAAGAAGAAATTCTTATATAATGAAGCATTTGGCCAGAAAAACAGTGTCAGATGGACCATGAGTCAGCATAGTTTTTTCCTTTTCTCCCCACATGCAATCTTAATATTCTCAATTGAATTTCTCTGTCAAAATTGTTTATACCCTGACATTACTACACAATTTCCAAATAAAAACAGTTACATTTTGAATTATGCAATGCATTATCTTCTTAAGAATTTAACTGAATTTTAGAATTCTGACTTAATAATTGGGGAGATGATTATATTATGATTTAGATTTATGAAAACTATTAACAATAACATTTAGAACCCTTATGCTAGGCAGTAGGCTAAGTGACTGTACACATGTTAGGGTAGAATGGCAGAAGAATTTAAGTTGTTTGTTTGAGAAACAAATTCTGTATATGAGTAGAAAATCATTAATATGTAAATTCACTATATTATTGCTTTACTGGCACATTCTTTTCTTATTCATCCCTTTCAGAAACTCAAAAGAGAATCATTCAAGATTTAGTTGCTTGTCATTCCTTTTTGACTAGACAAAAAGCAAAGAAAGAAAGAAAGGAAGGCATTGCTGAAGGTAAGAAAGCCTCCTTCAGGAAAGCTGAAAGGAGTGTAATTAGTTCTAAAATACCATCTTAAATCCACTGTGCATATATTTTTCACACACAAAAAAATTGAACATTGAGACTAAAGGGCCTGAAATATAAAATGATGCAGCTAAACTCCATTTAGAAATAGTTGTAATGCAATTCCCAGTTGCTGGATTGATTTGATCTTCCCATCTTGGGAAGAAATTAAACCCTGTAATAGCACCAATATTCTCTAACTTCTCTCTTATTATTGCTGTAAACTGACAGTGATTGATTTTGAATTATTAGCTTGAAAAATGAATTCAATTAAGAAATAATCTTCCAGATTATATAAGAATCTAGTCCCTGTTTGTAATTAGTTCCTTTACAGAAAGTATGATGCTATCATAGGAGAGTAGCACAATGGATTTCTTACATACTAACTACTTGATTTTGCTTTGAAAGAAACTAAATATATTATTCCTGTGATTTTTAATTTTTTTAAATTGTAAAGGGACACGATACCTTTATTTTGTTTATTTATTTTTATGTGATGATAAGGATCCAACCCAGTGCCTCACACATGCCAGGCAAGTGCTCTACCACTGAGCCACAACCCAGTACTATGCCTGTGATTTTTAATCTGGATTGTCAGCTTGATTGGATTGAGAGATGCCTAGAATTCAGAGACAACTGAATCTGTTGACCAGGGTTTTTCCAGGGGTGACTGACATGTGGGACTGCAAATTGAGAGGGGGAAGACCTGCCCTGAATGTGGGCAACACTATACAGTACGCTGGGAGCCAACTGGCACAACAGACAGGAGAGCTCCTTGTGGGTGGGTATAAGCTGAGTTTTTCTTGGGTGGGTGTCTCCATTGCTGCTGCCCTCACCATTGGATGTCAGATTTCAACTCCTTCATGCTTCCAGCATCAATCCTGACCAACAATTCTCCAGGGAGTTTCCAGGCCTTCGGTTTTAGACTGGAACAGCATCATTGGTTCCTCTTGTTCTGAAGCTTCAGCTTCTTGGACTGTGCAGCTACTGGTTCTGCTGGTTTTTCAGCATGCAAGTTTATAATTTTGGGACAATAGAGCCCCTACCTTGTCATCCAATCTAGTAATACTCATACATATGCATATCCTGTTATTTCTGTTCCTTTATAGAGCTCTAACTAATATGAGAGCAATTTTTTAGTAAAATTCCAATTGTGGGTTAAATTATGTGAAGAAGTGTATAATTAAAGTAGCAAGAATATCAAAAGCAGGGGATTTGAAGTATATCATTGGCAAAGCCATTGGGTACCTATGTGAGCTTAGGTGATCTCTCTCGGCTTGATTCTTTGTAACCATAAATGAAGTTCAACAAGAAGATGCTCCCGAAGGCACTTTACTCTTCTAACATTCTGTTTGTATGTATTACATAATCCATTTTACTTAAACTAACAATCCATTTTCCACAAAATCTCCAAAGTAGCAGGAGAATGATTAAGGGAGAGTGTAAGGATAGACTAGCTAATAGTTTCTTTCATGTTTATGGAATATGTTTTCAACAGTAGTGCTTCTTAAACTTGCATTTAAATTTCCTAGGTGTTTTACTTAAATGCTTACTCTCATTCAGTAGATTGGGTTAAAGGCCTGAGGATATGTATTGGTAACATACCCCATGAGAATGGCCTTAATGTTGGTTCTGGAGTAATTTGGTTTTGGTTGTGAAACTAAAAGATATATAAGAATCTGGGGAATTGTTAAAACTTCAGATTCTAGGCTTAGCTCCAGAGATTCAGAGATCAGGGCAGGCCCACAAATTCAAATTTCCTAGAAAGTATTCTCTTATATTCATGCCAGAGGTCTAGGCACTAAACTCCATATTTTTGAGAATGATTACCGTAGGTTCATGAAAGAGATCTCTTTACTAGCTCATCTCCATTTTGTTTAGGTTCTCTTTCCAAACCCAGTCATGGACAAATTTATTATTGCATTTGTTTTTAAATTAAGTTTGAGAAACTGGTTCTGGGGTTGGCTTGTGGTAGCCTTTTCATGTCATGGATTCTGTTGTCTGGTTAGAATAACAATTGAATGTGTGTAGGGCTTTGGTTCTTGTTCTTTAAACTTGAGTCCTAATTCTTTTTATATCTTTAATTATTTAAAGATGGTGCTTAAAAGAATGTATGTTGAAATGGAACAAAATCTACTCTTTGAGTAAAAAAGTCTTAAGTTCTGATTCTAGCTCTATGAACCATTCATTCATTCTGTGCTTTACTCATACCTGGGGATCTGTGTGTCAGAAGTTAAATTAGACCTAGTCAACAGCATGATGGCTGGGAAAATTGCCAACAATGAGAATTAATCATTAGGTTTTATAGAGATAGGACTAAGTTCTCTGATCCTAAGGAAAATGAGTAAATTAGTTGACCTGCCTATTTCATTTGTGGGCATCATATAAGAAAATACAGACTGCCCACACCAGCCCATGTGGGACCCAGACTCACAGTAGGCCCGAGTTCACCCCTCCACCCACAGAGCAGACACCTGCCAGAGCTTAGCCTCTGGCACAGGACTGCCTCTTCTGACCAGCAGACGACCACAGGAATCCAGACCCAGCCCAGATCCTGCCACACCAACTTGCTCAGGACCCAGGTCCAGGGTAGGTCCAAGTTTACCCCTCCCCCACCTGGGAGCCTAAGCCTAACCCACTTCCATCTTGGGACACTGCAGTCATTGCCATAGCCTTCCCCATGCAGTATCCCCTAACTTTTTGACAACAAACAGGGCCCAGAAGCAGCTGCATCTCAGAACAGGCATCCCAAAGGGAGTGTGAGGCCAACCCTTTCAGCCCCATCTCTGTAAGACATTGCTTCCATCTTGGGGTACTTTAACTGTTATCCTGCGTTACCTCTGCTATTGCAGCCACCAAATTTAGATGCAGTAGCATACATTGAGAGATACCAGCAGGGTCTGGAAGCCCAACATCAAGGTCAGGTACAGGCAGTCTGTGCAGATAGGACAAGAATATAGGGAAGACACTGTAATATCTCACATTCGAACTGCAAGGAAAGAAGACATATAGACAACATGAAAAAACAAGGGAGAAAAGTGCCCCAAACAAACCAGGACACTATAATAACAGAACCCAAGGACAGAGAAGTTGATGAAGTATCAGAGAAGGAGTTCAGAAGGTTCATAATTAAAATGATCTGTGAATTAATAAATTACCTAAATGAGCAAATAAAGGCAAAAATTGATCACTCCAACAAAGAGATAAGAGAGAAAATATAGGTAGCAAAAGATTACTTCAACAGAGAGATGAAGACTCTGAAAAAAAAAGAAAATAGTCAGGAATCCTTGAAATGAAGGATGCAATAAATCAAATAAAAACTGACTAGAAAGCATAACCAAAAGACTAGAACACCTGGAAGAAAGAACATCAGATAATGAAGACAAAGTATACAATCTGGAAAATAAAGTTGGTCACACAGTGAAGATAGTAAGAGACCATGAACAGAACATCCAAGGATTATGGGACAGATCAAAAGACCAAATCTAAGATTTACTAGGCTAGAGGAGGGCACAGAGTTCAAACCAAAGGAATGCACAATCTCTTCAATGAGAAAATATCAGAAAATTTCCCAAGCATTGAGAACTAATTGGAAAACCACATACAAGAGGCTTACAGGACACCAAATGTATAAAATTACAACAGATCTACACCAAGACACATTATAATGAAACTGACTATGATACAAAATAAGTATAGAATCTTAAAAACCTCAAGAGAGAGAAATCGGATCACATATGAGGGAGACCAATTTGTATCTCAGCAGATTTTTCAACCCAGACCCTCAAAGCCAGGAAATCCTGGAACAACATATACCAAGCTCTGAAAGAAAATGGATGCTAACCAAGAATCTTATATCCAGCAAAACTAAGCTTTTGATTTGATGATGAAATAAAAATCTTCCATGATAAACAAAAGTTAAAAGAATTTATAACAAGACAGCCTGCACTATAGAATATCCTCAGCAAAATATTCCAAGAAGAGGAAATGAAAAAGAATGATGAAAATCAGCAGAGGGAAGGATTATGCTAAAGGAAAATATAATCAGAGGGGAAACCAACTCACATTAAATACCAAAAATAAACAAAAATGGCTGGGAATACAAATCATGTCTCAAGTGATGAAATAGAAGACCCATCAAATGTCTACCAACCAAGAAAAACCAAACACCAGATGGATATACAGGTGAGTTCTTCAAAACCTTTAAAGAAGAACTAATACCAATACTCTTCAATTTATTTCAAGGAATAGAAAAAGAAGGAAGACTTCCAAACTCATTCTACGAGGACAATATCACCCTCACTCAAAAACCAGGCAAAGACACATCAAAAAAAGAAAACTTCAGACCAATATCTCTAATGAACATAGATGCAAAAATTCTCAATAAAATTCTGGCAAATTACCTACAAAAACATATCAAAAAGATTGTGCACCACCATCAAGTGGGATTCATCCCAGGGATGTAAGTTTGGTTCAACATACGGAAATCAATAAATGTAATTCATCACATCAATAGACTTAAAGATAAGAATCACATGATCATCTCAGTAGACACAGAAAAAGCATTTGACAAAATACAGCACCCCTTTATGTTCAAAATGTTAGAAAACTAGGTATAACAGGAACATATTTAAAGGCTATCTATAACATCATAAAGGCTATCTATGCTATGCCCTAAGCCAACATCATTCTAAATGGAGAAAAATTGAAGGCATTCCCTCTAAAAACTGGAAAAAGACAGGGATGCCCTCTTTCACCACTTTTATTTAACATAGTTCTCCAAACACTGGCCAGAGAAATTAGACAGATGAAAGAAATTAAAAGGATACACATAGGAAAAGAAGAACTCAAATTTGCACTATTTGCTGATGATATGATTCTATACTGAGAAGACTCAAAAAAGTTTCACCAGAAAACTTCTAGAACTAGTAAGTGAATTCAGCAAAGTAGCAGAATATAAAATCAATACCCATAAATCAAAGGCATTTTTGTATATCAGTGACAAATCCTCAGAAAGAGAAACGAGGAAAAACTACCCCATTTACAATAGCCTAAAAAAAAAAAAACTTGGAAATCAACTTAAGGAAATAAGTGAAAGATCTACATAATGAAAATCACAGAACCTTAAAAAAAGAAGTCAAAGAAGACCTTAGAAGATGGAAAGGTCTACCTTGCTTTTGGATAAGCAGATAATATTTTAATATTATCAAAATACCATACTTCTAAAAGCACTATATAGATTTATTGCAATTCCTATCAAAATCCCAGTGATGTTCCTCATAGAAATATAAAAAGCAATCATAAAATTCATCTGAAAAAAGAAGAGACCCTGAATAGCTAAAGCAATCCTTTGCAGGAAGAGTGAAGCAGGTGGCATCACTATACCAGACTTTAAACTATACTACAGAGCAATAGTAACAAAAACAGCATGGTATTGACACCAAAACAGACTGGTACACCAGTGGTACAGAATAGAGGACACAGAGACTAACCCACAAAATTACAATCATCTTATATTAGACAAAGGTGCCAAGAACATCATTGGAGAAAAGATAGCCTCTTCAACAAATGGTGCTAGGAAAACTGGAAGTCCATATGCAACAGAATGAAATTAAACCTCTGTCTCTTACCAGGCACAAAACTCAAAATAGATCAAAGACTTGGGAATAAAAGCAGAGACCCTGTGTCTAATAGAAGAAAAAGTAGGCCCTAATCTCCATCGTGTGGGATTAGGCCCCAACTTCCTTAATAAGACTCCTGTGGCACAAGAATTAAAATTTAAAAATCAATAAATGGAATGGACTCAAGCTAAAAAGTTTCTTCTCAGCAAAAGAAACAACCTGTGAGGTGAATAGAGAGCCTATATCTTAGGAGCAAATCTTTACCCCTCACACATCAGATATGGCACTAATCTCTAGGGTATATAAAGAACTCAAACAGCTAAAGACCAAAAAAAAAAAACAAATAACCCAATCCATAGGGCCAAGGACCTGAACAGACACTTCTCAGAAGATGATGTGCAATCAATCAATAAACACATGAAAAAATGTTCATCATCACTAGCGATTAGATAAATGGAAATCAAAACCACTCTAATATTTCATCTCACTCCAGTCAGAATGGCAGCTACTATGCATACAAACAACAATAAGTGTTGGTGAGAATGTGTGGGAAAAGGTACACTCATACACTGATGGTGGGACTCCGAATTGGTGGAAAGCAGTATGGAGATTTCTTGGAAAGTTGAGAATGGAACCACCATTTTACCCAGCTATCTCTCTCTTCGGCCTATACCCAAAGGACTTAAAAACAGCATACTATAGGGATACAGCCAAGTCAGTGTTTATAGCAGCACAATTCACAATAGCTAAACTGGGGAACCAAACTAGATGCCCTTCAGAAGATGAACAGATTAAAAAATGTGGCATACGTACACAATGGAATATGTCTCAGCAATAAAAGAGAATAAAATCATGGCATTTTTAGGTAAATGGATAGAGTTAGAGAACATAATGCTAAGTGAAGTTAGCCAATCCCTAAAAAACAAATGCTGAATGTTTACTCTGATATAAGGAAGCTGATTCATAGTGGGAGAGGGAGAGGGGGAATGGGAGGAATAGATGAACTCTAGATAGGAAAGAGGGGTTGGAGGGGAAGGGAGGGGGCATGAAGTTATAAATGATGGTGGAATGTAATAATCATTATTATCCAAAGTACGTGTATAAAGACACACATTGGTGTGACTATACTTTGCGTACAACCAGAGATATGAAGAATTGTGTTCTATATGTGTAATTCATTCTGCTGTCATATATAAGTAAAATAAATAAATAAATAAATAAAAAAGAAAATACAAAATCAACTGGGCATGTGCCTGTGGTTCTGTTGGATAACATGGAAAGCATTTTAAATAAAGTCATTTAATTTTGAATACAAGGGGAAAATAGTGTCAAAGTTTCATGTAACTAATTTTTTACAGATAAAATCTGCTAAATTATATTAAACACATTATTTAAGTTCTTAGTTTCTATGTATCTATGCCAAAGACTATCTCTCACCCTTCTCATGTTTATCTATGATACTTTAATCAGCCAAATATTTATTAATCCCCAATAACATACCACCAACTTATTTGAACTCTGGAGTGAAATAAGGAAACATTAAATTAAAATTGTTCTGAAGTATATTCTAATATTGTAATTTGGTATATTTTAAGGAGGGGCAAAGAAATTTAGAAGATAACCTTTTAGCATGTTGGCAGATGTGATGAAATTTTCCATGGAGAAAAATAAAGCAGGAAAGAGGATAAAGCATATTGAGAAGACATTGACTGTAGTTTCTCAGGGAGGAAAGCCTTCACTGAAAATGTGACATTTGATCAGGGAACCAAGGAAGATGGAGAGATAGCCCTATAGTATATGTATCCTATCAAGTTCTCTGCATAGATAAGACCAATGTCCTCTTGTTTGTAGCAAAAACCAACCAGCAAACCAAAACCCAATAATAAAAACAACAACAACAAAACAATGACAAAAAAATCATTGTGGCTGGACCAGAGGGAGCAAAAATTGTGGAAAATATTATTTTGAAGCTCTGTATGAAGATTTTGGGTTTTATTGTGATGGGGTGCCCAAGAAGTTTTGCATAGAGATATTATGTGATATGAATTTCATTTCAAAAGGACCACTGTGGTTCATGTGTTGAGAATGTATACTTGAAAAGGAAGAAAGGAATCAGGAAGACAAACTATAGTAGGTGTTGGAAAACTGCCATTTAAAGATCAAATTTAGAGAACTATTTGCTCTGAAAATGAAATTTTATTGGAACAATGACATGATCACTCAATTGCACAGTGTTGTCTGTTTTCACACAAATGAGAGTTAAGTTGTTCAAACAAGGACCTATGGTCTACATACATTACCTCTAAAACTTACTAACACTTTACAGAAAAATGTATGTACATCCCTGAACTTAGAAGTTCATTGCAAAAATTTACCTGAGACACAATGATGGCTTGAATCAGGGTAGGAATAGTGGAGATGTTGAGACATATTCAGATACTGCATATGTTTTGATAACAAAGTCAAAAGAATGTATTGACAGAGGAAAGTACAAAAGAAAGGTAATAATTATGAATGGCTTTTTTTCTTCTTAAGCTTGAGCAGTAGGAACAGCAAATTTGTCATTTACTTATTTGAGAGCATTTGTAGAAAAGTATATTTGGAGATTTGGAAGTACAGTTGGTAAGTTCAGTCTTTGAGATTCCTTACACATGCCAACAGCTATATCTAATAGGTAGCTACACATGTGATCTTGGATTTCAGCAAAGAAGTATAGATTATTGATATAAATTTGGACACTTGGGACATGTAGATGTATTTAAAACCATGGATGAGAACACAAGGGTGGGATGTTATAGAAGGAAGAGGTTCTAAGTAGTTCGGAACTCTTGCTTGGGTTTTCCAGGTAGTGAAGGTCATGTATATGTGGTAAAAGTAAAACTAGCAAAATAATAATAATAATAATAATAATAATAATAATAATAATAATAATAATGATAATAAATGAGAAGAAGCAACTAGTAAAATAGGTAGGGAAGTAAGAGCATATAAAATCCTTGATGTCTCAAAAAAGAAAGTCATCAACAGTCAAGTAAGTTAACTGCCGCATATACAGGTAAGATTATAATAGAGAATTAATTCATCACTAACTTTGAGCAAAGTGGAAATCATTGCTAAACTTGATGGATATTTTGGTAGTATCTGAAGTGAAATCCTGATTGGAATGGATTCAAAAGAGAATGGAAAAAAAGAACTGCAGAAAACTCAAAAAAGAAAAAATAAAACTGGGAAGTTTTCCTCCCAAGGAGACAGAGGAAGTAGGTGAAGGACATGATACGAAGTATTTTCCCCACTTTTGTTAAAGGTGGGAGAAATAGGATACTTATATGCTATTGGGATAATTTAGTCAAAAAGGGAAATATTAATAAGCAAATAGCATGGCTTGAATATGTCCCCTCAAAGTTCATGTGTTGGAAATGTAATCCCCAATTCACATGTTAATGGTGACTTAGGGAAGTAGTGGGGACTTAGGGAAGTGGTCAGGATTAATTGAGAATTTGAGGCTGGATCCCCCAGGGAGACATTAGTGGCTTTATGAAAGAGGAAAAACAAACAAACAAACAAACAAAAAAACAAAACCTCAACTAGCACTATTCCTGTGCCTTGCCATGCAATGCCCTCCATCATGTGAAGTGTGGTATGAAATCCCTCACCAAATGTTGAGCACCATGCTCTTGAACTTTACAGCCTCCAGAAACATAAGCCCCAAACTTCTGTTACTTACAAATTACCTGGCCTCAGACATTTTGTTATAGAAACAGAAAATGAATGAAGACACCATGAGAGAAAAAAAAAAAAAACTTTCTAAAGCAAAGTTGCTCAAGTAGAAAGGATGTCCTTCAATGGGAACACAGACTGTTCAATCAAAATATATGAACCAGTGAATAGATAGGAGTTTAGCAGCTGGGGACATTCTCATCTAATTGCTTCTTTTAAAATTTGTTTCTTTTCTTCTTTCTTCTATTTTTAGAAGAAGCAATGGCAGAATGAGGGGGAAAAGATCCTGTCCTGTAGGTATAAAGATAGAGTTGATAGAGCTAAAGGAGTAGAAAGTAAACACAAATCCATAAGAGAATGGACAGTAGACTAGGGGAATGCAGTAGAAATTCTGTGCAATATCTTGGGTTAACATTCACAACCAACCATGTAATAGCAATACTATAAATGAGAATATTCTAAATATTCAACAAGATAATAATAGTGAGGTAAATAATTGCTCTGAACTTTCAGCAAATGGACCATTGGACAATCATTAAAATAATTTTCTATGATGTTTAATAACAAGAGAATCTTAGTGTACAAAAAGAAATATTTATTATATAAAAATATAAGAAATGTTCTATATTATTTTATTATATAATTTGACAAATGGCATAGATAGACATTAAGATTCTATATTCACATTCCTGATAGTGATCATATAACACTAAAAATCCAATTTCAAAAAGATTATCATATGTCTAAAATTTACATTTTAAGTATCTATATTACACTGTTAATTGAACTTTAGTTTTATTTTTAAATTTTTCATTTTTTAAAAAGTAAAAATTACATATATAAGTATCTTACATCTTCTACTTGAACAAATTGATTCAACTATATTGTATAACTTTATTTATACTAGTTTCATTTCTTTTAACATTCCAGGCTAATCACTCTAAGATCTACTGAGTTCTGATGGAAGCTATTTCTGTAATTCAATATTTTAGCCATACTTTTGCAGAAACATTACCCAGCTTTTTGTCATTTTTAAATTCAGTGTGTCAGAGAAATTTTCATGCAAATCATTGAAATAATTAACATTTTAATTCATTCTTTCAAAATATCAAACAATGATAGAAATAAAGAGACTTTGAACAATGATGAAGTTTTTGTAAACTAAATGGAATGAATTTCAGTTAATTAAAAACATCTAAATTTAGTGCAGCTCACTCCTCTGTAATGATTTCTTTAGCAAAAAAGGTTTCAACTTTTAGGTTTTAGCTTCAAAAGACTTTTTAGGTTCTGTCCACACAGGTAGTTTACCTCTGTTCTTTCAAGTTTTCAGATGGTCTTCCATAATATCATGACCATATTTTCAGTTTAGGTATCTCTCAGCTCTATTCACATACATTTAATTATTTTCGTTTGTTCTTTATAGTAATTCAAGAATAACATGTTCAAAACATCATCTGAGCTTTTTGCCACATCTGCTATGAGAATGAAGATCATTCACAGCAATCAAATTGTCAACATTCCCACAAATGTTGCCATCACACTGAAGGAATTCAAAGATTTTGAAGAAAGTCAATGATTCATGAGAAACTCTGGAGAAACTTCAATCACATCAATATAGAGGTTGGTCTCCTTGGGGGAAAAAAAAAAGATCTGGATTGAAAAATAGTGGGGAAATAGCTAAGAACTGGCGACTGTTTGCCACGTTTGTGGCCATGGACAGAATGGTCCCGGACATTACAACGGTCTTTCATTAGAGGATGAGATCTGTATGTGCTTCCTTTCTCACCAACATCATTATTGAGCAGATGGGTCTTTTGTAATTCTCACTAAGGAATTTCTTAGTGAAATGGGTTCAGATAAGGACATACATTGCTTATTCAGTATCTTAAGTCTTGAAAAATAAGTGAGTTCTTAAAGAAAATTACATTCAACTTGTATCATATCCAGTTGCTTTTATTCATTATATCACAGAAGTTAAAAACAAGGATATCAGAAAAAATTTGATCTCTGACATTTTGTGTGTCTGAAAAAGGAAGAGTTCAGAGTCTGTTGAGTAAGAACTAAGAGTTGTTCAAATACAGAAACCACAAGATACTCATGATTTCTAGAACTCATTTGTGATGCTTCAAAGATGAAATTACAATCCTGAATTGGAGGGAGGGAGGGAGGGAGGGAGGGAAGGAAGGAAGGAAGGAAGGGAGGGAGGGAGGGAGGGAGGGAGGGAGGGAGGACAACCAAGCAAGCAGACCATCTGATTTATGTCTCTACTCTTAAGCTGTTAACCATTTTTACAATGGAACCATCACTTTCTCAAGCAGAACATCATCCTTAATTCCTCTCTTTCTCTCAAAACTATATTTACTCAGTTAATAAATTCTGTACAGGTCTACCTCTAAAATGCATATTATTCTGGATATGATATTGGACTTAGATCAATATCTTTGTTCTTTAACAAAGAAAATCATTTTCTGTGACTTTTTAGTTCAAGTTCCAATCATTTCTAGCCTGTATGATCATCACAAGAGCCTTCTAAATAGTGTGAATATATTCCCAGTCCTTCTTACTAATTTTTCTACAATATTGATTATTTTGAAAGACCATTCAGTTCATATAAGTTTCCTTTTTTAAAACCTCTCAATCACTTTTGGACATGCTAGAGTAAAATTGAAACTTCTTATGGTCTACAAGACACTATGTGATTTGATTAGGCTCTTCATTTCCACCGATCATCTTCCCACAGGCTTTTTCTTCAGTTGCGCTGTTCTTTCTTACAGACAATGAATTGCTCAAGGTATAGATCCTTTGTATCTATGCTCACATTTGCCTGTACCACTGTCCCACAGAACTTCTCATTCTTCAGATCTCCAATGTCACACCCTGAGAGAGATGTTCCATGACCATCCTATCTGGAGTAGATTTCCTATCTTTGAATATGTGTTTTCTCTATCTAAACATCTGCTAATAATATCTCCTGGAGAAACTTTCACAATATTTTAGTATTTTGTTTATTCATGTGTTTCATTATTATTTTGAATTTCACCAATTTGTCAGTTTCTCACAGAAACTCCAATGCCTGTCATATAACACATTCTGTAAATAATTTTTGAATGAATGAATGGATTAACTAATTAATATATCATTTCACTCCTTGTAGATGCTATAGTTCAAGTCATAGTTTATAAATCTGTTCGTTTCCCCAAGCAGTCATTTAATATTTAGATTACTGGTGATAAATGCCTCTTAACTTTTGGAATGAAAGAATTCTATTTTGAACAATATTTAGAATTCTTTGGTATATCAAACTTCTATTTTTTGTCTTCTTTCTTTCTTATTCCAATGAATACTTACAGAGGAAATAAGTGAATATCCCCAACTGTTTCATTTTCACTCAAGACCTTACCTCTTGAAGGCTTAACCTATTTTAAACAACCTCTGAACAATTTTAATATCATAGAAATCAAACTGCAAATTTACATAGCAAAAGAGGTTTCTTCATCTTCTTCCCACCATTTGCACTGACTGTTAGACATAAATTTGTAGAAACTAGTAAAGATAAGTAAAAACTGAGCTTGAATCCGGGGAAAAGGGTTTAATCCAAAAAGCTCATCTCAAGTGGCTGGAATCACAGTACGAGTTAGAGCATTTATTAAGAGGCCCTACAGTCAGCTGAAATAAATCATATTTTTATATCACCAATCATGCCTTTGGCAAATAAACATGACCACAGACACTCAATTTTCATTTTAGAGAATGACATTTCCAAACTTCCAGTGAACTTTAACACAACTTTCAGAATGCCACAGAAATACCTAATCAGAAATCATATCACATCATACCTCAAACTTCTGCCTTTGAAGTCATTAAAATTAAGTTATATTTGGGAATTTTCTAAATTTATCCAAAAATATCTGCTCAGTTACCCTTTTATGTCACAGAGAGCATTAGCCACATTCTCTTTCAGATTTTGCTCTATAGTCTGATGAACCAAGTGACAGAGTTGGATTCCACTGTTGGGGTCACCATTTTTGGCCCTATTGACCCCTGTAATCATTCAACAGAGGAAACACACATTTGCTCTATTATTTCAGTTAATTATTTTTTATCCATGGACAGGTACTGCAGAACTATTGAGGAGACAAAGGGTGGTAAATCAGACACAGAAACTTTCTCACTGAGCTACACTTTGCAGAAGCTAACAGATGAAAAACTAGGAAGAGAGTCCTACAAAAGCACCAAGTACACAGTAGCCTCCCATCTACCCATTGGTTCAGGACAACTCAAGAGTGTGGTATTCAGGGCAAGGATAACCTGAGCTCTGTGACAACACAATACTTTTGAGTAAACAAGAGAGGGAAGGCCTGCTTATAATTCGAATGTGAGAGAAATAGGGCTGAAGAGATAGAAGGAAAGATGGGAGTCTGACCAGGTAGTCTGTCCTTAGAAAAGTGAAAGTGAGTGTCATAGGATGATAATTTTTTTGAAACTTTTTATAATAATAATAATAATAATAATAATGATAATGATTTGTTTTCTTTTTATTATTTTGGTTTCAAAGAGCTTAAAAATCTTTACACTAAAAAATCTAATAACCCAACTAATAAATGGGCCAATGAACTAAACAAACACTTCTCAAAAAAAAAAAAAAAAGAAATATAAATAGCCAACATATACATGAAAAATTGTTCAACATTATTAGCAATCAGGGAAATGCAAATCAAAACTACACTGAGATTTCATCTCATACCAGTCAGAATGGCAATCATCAAGAATACAAATAATAATAAATGAGAGGATGTGGAGAAAAAGGGGCACTTTTACACTGTTAGTGGAACTGTAAATTAGTACAACTGCTGTAGAAATCAGTATGGAGGCTTCTCAAAAGGCTAGGCATGCAACTACCATATGATCCAATTATAATGCTTCTTGGTATTTGCCCTAAAGAATTAAAATCATCTTACTACAGTAATATGTGCCTACCCATGTTTCTGGCAGCACAATTCACAATAGCTAAACCATGGGACCAGCCTAGGTGTCCATCAATGGATGAATGGATAAGAAAATGTGGTGTATATGCACAATAGAATTTTAGCCACAAAGGAAAATAAAATTATTATTTTAGCAGCAAAATTGATAGAATTAGAGACGATCGTGTTAAGCTAAATTAAACTCAGAAGGTTAAAGTTCTGATATTTTCTCTAATATTAAAAGACTACAGAGAATAAAAGGAAAACAAATGAGGGGTGGATCTCCTAAAATCAAAGGGAGATCAGTAAAGACACGGGATTAAAGGGTGGGAGGTAGGGACTGACCAGGGAAATGCTGACGAGTGATATTGGCCAAATTATATAGTTAAATTGTGTGCATGTAAGAATATGTAATAACAAAGCCCATCAATATGTACAAGCATAGTGCACCAGTGAAAAGTGTGGGGAAAAAAATGAAAGAGCAGATTTTCAGATTTGAAACTGAGGAGAGTGAGAGTGAAAGTAATCATCCCTTTTGCCTGAGGAGAGTTGGCTAGGCAAAAAATGAGGGAAAAAATTTCCTCTTAGTCTTTTCTTTCCTGCTCACTTGTGTTATGGTTTAGATGTAAATTGTCCCCCAAAAGCTGACATTTGAAACAAGGCAAGAAGGTTTAGAGGTGAAATGAGAGCCTTAAACCAATCAGAGAATTAATCCCTAATAGGGATTAATTGAGTGGTGACTATAGGATAGTAGGGTATGGCTGGAGGAGATAATTAGGGATATGCCTTTGGGGGAATTTGTCCTTGTTGAGCAGAGCCTTCTCCTCTCCTCTCTCTTTTGCCTGGTAATTTCCTGAAATACTTCTTCTACCACACTTGTCTGCCATGATAATCTGCCTCACTTTGAGCCCTAAGGAATAGAAGTAGCCTTCTCTGGACTGAGGCCTCTGAAACTGTGAGCCCCCAAAGAAACTTTTCTTCCTCTAATTGTTCTTGTCAGTTCTTTTGGTCACAGTAGTGTAAAAGATGACGAAAACAACAACATTACAGTTCCAACATGGAAACAAACAGTTATTTTTCAGGGGTTTTAGTACAACTGTTTGTTTCTCACTTTTCAAGGTACATAACAGAAAATTTTCAAGGTTCCCTGAGAGGGAATGCCAATGCAATATGTGTCCTCCCAGGTGATATGGAAGGTAGTGTGGTATTAATAGTTAATAAAGGACAAAGAGAATCCTCATTTTCTAGTTTCCCTTTAATATTAGAAAAGGCTGATGAAAATAGTTGGGATATGGTCTGGCTTACCTCCTCACCTCAAAGTTTATCCAGATGGTAAAAGAGCCTCACTGAGAAAGAGAAAGAAGGGGAGCCATTTTGCCTGACAGACACTGAATAAAGACACTAAATGTGTCAGAACAGCAGCCTACATCACCAGACTGACAGAGCAGGAAACAGGCCATGGGTTGAAATTGCCATAGACATGAATATTCCTTACTAGCAGGGCATTAGTGCAAGGAGTAGTGCCACCTGAACCCAGGATTTAGCACAAGAACACAGAGGGAAGTTAAAGACAGAGGATTGGATAATGTCATGTCTGAAGAATATTAGAATAAGAAAAAGGAGGCATGGACCAGAACTGAGCTTGTAAGCAAGCTTTACAAAAGAAAATTATGTTTTAAAAAGTGTTCAACTATGTTGACTGCTACCAAAGAATGACTGAAAAATCTCCACCAGACTTGGGATTTGGAATTCATTAGTGGCCTTAATGAAAACAGATTTTGTGAAGGAGAGAGCAGTGTAAGAATGAGGTAGCTCTCAAGCATATGAGAGAGTGAACGATGGATAAGGAAACAGATTGCAACTATAAGCAAGACTTTACATAATTTGATAATGAATGCGAGAGAAATTGGGTAACTTTTAAAGAAGGAAATGGACAGAGTAAGGAAATGTTGATTTTTATTTTTTAAACTTTTTTTTTTATTTTAAGAAGGGAATCTTGAGCAGTTTAGTTGTTTCAAAGATGTAACTAGGACACAGGGACAGTAGATAATAGTCCTCATGAACTCTCTATTGACCCCAAAGCTGAACAGGAAAGGCATCATGACCTGTATTTTGCAAATAAGAAAACAAAGAATTTGGTTAACTGATTTGCTGATGATCATAAAGCTGTTGACTTGATTAATTTGGACAAGAAGCAAGACTTTCTTATGCATATTGTTATTGTTCTTCCACTGTATTTAATACCTTCATTCAGACACTACTGGATGCTTGGACATTTTAAACAATTCCAACATTTCATCTCATTGCATTGACTTCACAGACTTCTAAGCTCTTTGGAGTCCCTGAGTAACAAATATGCAAGATTTTTGTGATCTAGAATGTGAAGGAATAATGATTGCTGCTACTGTTGTTCTTTATGAATTTCTGAAAGTTGTTTGATTCAAGTACAATGGTAAACTTTTTATTTATTTATTTATTTATTTATTTATTTATTTATTTATTTATTTATTTATTTATTTTGCTTTCTCAACCCTATGGGATAGGAAAACAATGGAGAAAGAATGTGAAAGCTCATTCAGGGTAGAGGGAAGTGAATGACTTTTCCAGTTCTTGGTTAAGGGTCAACTGAGAAGCAAGAATCTCTTCCTTTTTCACAAGTTTGGATGAAGCTACAGTGTGATCTTTGAAAAATGTAAGACAACTGGAGGGAGAAGGCCATTGACATCATTGGCATCAATTTTAATGAAAATGTCCAATAGCAGATAACTTTATTGAGTTTTGGCTCTGTGTCAGATATACCAGCGTGAGAATATTTAAACTCCTTGTTGAATCTTTACAATTTTCTCAGGTAGAACATATGTTATTCATATTATGAATAAGGACTGATTTCAAACTCTCACTGTACCATTTTCAGGCAATAAGAATTTTGGCAAGTTATTTAAATCCTGTGTTTCAATATCCTTATCCATGAAATTTGAATGAGAGTGATAATAATAATAATAATTCCTTATTAGGGTTTTTATGTGGAGCAAGTAGTTAACATTCGAAAAGTGTTCAGAACCTCACAGTAAATAATATCTAATATATAATAAAACAAAACAATCATCTGATTTTAAAGCACATATTCTTTCTACTCTACCAGCCCAGAACTACCATCAATTTCCTTAATACCCTCTGGGAATTGGTAATGTATTTTCCCAGAGAAATGTAAGCAATTATAATTATTTTAATGGTATAATTCAAATAAATTACAGATTAAATAGAATTTTGGGACTACCTTAAGGAACTAATAATGACCATATATCACAGTAGAACCTGGAATATATGCTTTTATTAGAAGCAAAAACAAGAATATTATCAAAGAAATATTCCTTGGTATGGAGAATGCTTTTTGATTAAGTGTACAAAATAGGAAGAAACTGAATTATTTCCAGTGAGTTATCAGTCAGTGAGGTTAGTTTAATTGGAGCTTAATAACCTGTAAATGCCCTAGAAAACACAGGCAATGAAAATTGCCCTTCTTTCTAATAAAATTTTTATACTCTTCTACATTGAGTCATAGGGAAAGGAGGTGGTTTCGGAGTAACTTAATTCATTTGAACTTGTATTGGACTAACAAGACTTTTCTGTTTTTGACTTCTAGCCACATCTATTTTCACAAAATCCAGAGACCTCCCTGCCTCAACCAAACAAGTGACTTTTATCAATTGAGTTCTTATATGTAAAGAAATTTATAATAGTGTTGCTATTTTCTATGATTGAATATGGTCCTGGGCCAACAGGTTCTGAGTTTACTCTCAATTATATTCTATAAGTAGAAATAAACCTGATAAATTACCCAACCTTGAGAAATGGGATGGTTTGCCTGCATTTAAAATATCTATTTTGACTCATGGTAACATGAAGATCAAGATAATAGGAAAGAAGATGACAGAGAAGACTAGTAAAACTTTGAATGAATAAAGTATGTTTTTATCTTTGGAAAGTCTCTCAGAGGCCCAACACATATTCAATAATTCCTAATGGTAATTCCTAAATGTTGGATTTCACAGTATAGGGATAAGTAAACATACATCATTTTTAAAAAAAAAAAATATTTATTTTTGAGGTGTAGATGGACACAACACAATGCCTTTATTTTTATGTGGTGCTGAGGATTGAACCCAGGTCCTGCTTGTGCTAGGTGAAGCACTCTACCGCTAAGCCACAATCCCAGCCTAACAAACATCATTTTTAACTGACATATTGAATAGGATAATTTCATTAAAATAAATCTCCTAATATATAAACTTATGCATCATTATCCAAGTATAAAAACATATTAAAAATTTTAATGGCTTAGTCTAATTCATGAGGCATACCAGAAAAATGTGTATTTCAAATATCTGCATGTAGATGTTCTCTGTAATCTAGATACAGTAAATTCTTAACAATTTAGTGTATACGAGAGTACACTGGGGTGAGTTAAGACAATGCATTTTTAGTTTCTGCTTATACTTCCAATTTCCTCTTTGCCTGACTTGTCTCCAAGATTCTAACCCACATGAGTCACAACCAAGCAGTTCTTGGCTCCCAGCTTCTGGTTGGATATGGTCATCAGGCAGCACTAAATGGAGATGGGAGAGAGAAAGGGAAATTTATTGTCCTGGTTCACTTTGTCCAAATTGTGGTGGGCTGGTCATATCCCTTTAGAAAATGCTTATAACTTTCCTATGGTGAGTTATCCTTGCCAGGTGCCATTGAGTCTTGTGGGAAGAGATATTAGAGGAAGTTACTGATGGAGGTCAAAGAAATAAGGGAAGGGCAAAGTCAGGATGTTAGGGCCCTGACTTTGACCATTTTTGATCTCTAGATACCTTATCTTTTCAGACCCAGGTGTAGAACTTTTTCCCAGTTTTTACTAGCCTCAATATATTATACCACCTATTGATCATGTCTCAGACCTTAGACTACTCTTCAAAACAATCCCTTTTATAAAATATTCTCATTCCATTTGTATTCTTTTTCCTTCCTTCCTACTTTCCTCCATTTCTGGTAGGAATCAAACCCAAGTACTTCACACATATAGCAGGTACTCTGTCATTGAGTTACATCCCCAGGCCTCAAACTGCCCCATGTTAAAGAGTGGAGAACATGTTAAAGAGTAGAGAATAAATTCTTCAGTGTATTAAGTTTGGGGATAATAACTTTCAGCATCACCTCTTGCTTGCTGTGTTGCACCAGTTCTTGTTTCTCCTTCTCTTCTTGTGCTATACAAGTGGACCTTCGACGTTACAACCACAATAATCTTGCTAAAAAGGAAGAAATATCTGCTCAAAGATTTATGAGGGCTTCAAATCTAAGTGTCCAAGAGATCTCCATGGCCTCAGGGCCCTAACATCCCCACCTTGTCCTTCCCTTTCTTCTTTGACCTCTGTTAGTAACCACCTATCATGATCCACTGCTCTGAACCTTATGCTGTTTCTTGATCAGACAGAACTAAATGTTCTCTGCCTCAAGGATCTTGACACTTTGTTTTCCTGTTCCCTGGGCTGCTCTTCCTTGTGGCTTCTTCATTCACTGACTTCAGATCTTTGCTGAAATTTTGGCTTCCAAATTAGGCTTTTTCTGATCACTATTGAAATGAAAGCCTATCTTGTCCTGAGCTCTTACAAAATGATCTGTTTTTTTTTTTTCCCTGTGAAGTACCTACCAGTAACTAGCATAATTATTTTGTGTCATGGTGTTTTAAAAAATGTAAACTGCACGAAATCCTTTGTTTTTGTTTTGTTTGTCTGTGTACCCTGAATCCATACAATAGCTCCTGGAACTTAGAAGGAACTTAATAGCTACTGATTGCAGGAATGAAGGAAAAGGAACAGATTTCTCAATAGAGTTTAGTTACAATTCTTCAGGTCACAATTAATGTAGTTTTAGAATAGGAGTTATTAACTAATTAAGTCAATCATTTAATAAATAGTATGGACATTAACAGTCCTATGCTGAAAGTTTCGTTGCCCTGATGCAACTTTAAACACAAATAGGCAAATTATAAGTCTTAATTTACCCTTCACTCAATAGTTGAAAACAAAGTAAAGGGAGACAGTGAACCTGGATTGTTGAATTAGCACTAACTAGCCATTTATACTATGTAACCTAAGGCAAAGTTACTTTATTTTTTCCTGTGCTCTAGTTTCCTTAGCTATAAGATTAGGGATAAGATTAGATGCTTCCTAAACTCTGTTTTTATTCTGAGAGGTGGTTGTTATATAAAATGTCTTTTCAACATGTTTATATATTTTAAAATGTCATCTAAAATTATAGTGTAATCAATGCTAAGTATCACCAGTAAGTGACATCTGCAGAAAGCACATAGCCCTTATTATCATTTGTCTTTTCATCTTTACTAATAATATATCACTGTCTCTTTCTGGAGTATAAGAAGTGATAAAATAATTGGGAGTCTAGTGATCACAGATAAAACATTGATTGGGACTAAAGCATGATTTTGAGTTGACTGTTTTGTATCAGTGTATTATGAAACAGATGAAATATGTCAGAATTTCAGACTACATTGCAATATTTTTTGACTTTTATATTTCTAGAAATTTATTGAGTACCATCTCACAGATTTCCAAATCCAAGCAAAGGCGACATTGGTCTCAAATGAGTGCTTTCAACTGAAGATGAACCTTTTATATTTGACATATTTTTTTTGACCTGTAGGATTTAAACATGACTCCTGAAAAATTCATGTAAAATTTATAGGAATCTCTAGATGGTTCTCTTTATCTATTTATGGATCTGAAAATACAAAGCCACAAATATCTAAATTTTTCTCAGCACCTGTATTGTGCCAACACTGCAAAAACCAGGAGCTATTTATCACTTCTGAAATTTCACCACCAGAAATGTCGTTAATTTTAATGATAAAATCCTGTTATATCTTGCATGCAGTTTGGC
This sequence comes from Spermophilus citellus, assembly GCF_964194105.1. Taxonomy (NCBI): domain Eukaryota; kingdom Metazoa; phylum Chordata; class Mammalia; order Rodentia; family Sciuridae; genus Spermophilus; species Spermophilus citellus. The sequence continues at coordinate 195,188,221 of NC_138184.1, read as the reverse complement.
CTTTTGAGCCCTCAGAAAAAAATGTACCATATAACCATAAGGTGTTATTATTGTTATTTGGAAATGAAGTAGAATTTCTTATTTTTTATTATAATTTGATCATCAAAAATGTTTGTGTCTTCTGTAATTTGTTTTATTTCTGAAATTTATTAAGCATGTCTTTATTTTGAGAATAAATGTTTCCTATGTATTTATATGAATGTTTTATTTAAAATAACTGAAGAGTAAAAAACCAAATAAGTATGCAATTATTTACATATCTCTAAAAGGCAGCTGGAAAGTAAGCTTTTACCATATTTATTGTTTTATCTGCCTGACTTTCAAAAATCTGAACTAAAATCACTAATGATTAACTTACTTAACTCACAAGTTTCTTTTATGCTCCTATAAAATAATTTTCTGTTCTTCATCAGTTCATCTCATCTGTGAAACTGAAACAAATTCTAAACTGAGTGAAAGACGTGGTGTCAGTCAGACATTTGGAGAGTGGAAAATGCTTTTGTTTGGAAAACAAAAGAACTGACCATTTCTACCCTCTTATTGCTGGATGATATTTGTTTCCATCTTGCCTTTTTACTTATTGTACAATACATAGGAGAATGATTTCTACTGGCTTCAAACACAGCTTATAACAGGCATCGTTCAAAGGAAAGGCTCTCTACATGCATCACAATTTCTTCCTTGCTGCTGCCGTTTCTTACACACTTAGGTGATACATCCATCCTCATTAGGAACCACTCTTCCTTATGGACAGACTATTCCCCAAAATCAACCAAGCTAGTTCTTCTCTTGGAATTAAAAATATCCTCACAACATTCACTGTCACTGTGTTTCTTCTTATGGGCCCCAATTAATACAACTTTTTTTTTTTAAGTATATTTTTAAAGAGAGAGTGAGAGAGAGAGAGGGAGAGAGAAAGAGAGAATTTTTTAATATTTATTTTTTAGTTTTCGGCAGACACAACATCTTTGTTTGTATGTGGTGCTGAGGATCGAACCCCAGGGCGCACTCATGCCAGGCCATCACGATACCCCTTGAGCCATATCCCCAGCCCATTAATACAACTTTTTAAAAAAGAATATCATCTCCTGCACTTATTTATGCCAGAATAATGTAACAGATTTTCTGGTTAGAAGATGTTAATCGTAGAAAAACAAAACAAAACAAACAAATAAACAAAAACATTAAGAGAAGACACTGCCAAGTCCTGGATTAAAAAAAAAATAGAACCATAAAAGACCAGATCTTAAAAAATATGGTTAATCATTGCTAGAAGCTTAAAGCATAACTATTTTATATGTCTAGTCACCTACCATTTAATATTTATAAAGCACATTTCTGCTTTTCATGAAGCTTAAATATTTTATGATTATTATTTCTATAATTTCACAAGAGTCCGCTCAGAGAAAGCATTTGCAAGTTAAAAAATTATTTGATGTGGCAGGGAGAACACATGTATATAAAAGTGTGATATAATAGAGTTAGGGTAATTAAGTGGGAAACAGGAGATAAAGGTTGCATTTTGGTTTCTGCTACTTGCTGCATTTGTCACTGAGGAAATTCGTATGATTCCTATGGTCCTATCTTCTGAATTATTTGCAAAATTATTGATAATATGTGGGAACACATTATTTTTAAACATCATAAACTCTGTATTCCTCTATACAAACCATTGCAGAATCAACCTGACCTATGAAATTAGATCTAATTTGCCCTGCTCTAACTTATGGCAGCTATCCAGGTACTATTCTGTTGAAATTAACTTTTTAAAACTTAGTCTTTCTTTCTCTGATTTGATCATTTATTTTTTAATTTTTTTTAGTTGTAGATGGTCACAATATCTTTATTTACTTATTTTTATGTGGTGCTGAGATTCAAACCCAGTGCCTCACGCATGCAAGGCAAGTGATCTACCACTGAGCTACAACCCCAGTGCCAAGATTTGGTCATTTATAATGTAAGATTCTAAATGTAATTCTCTCAATTTTGCTGTATTCAAGGTATTTTGTTGTAGATGGTTTCTTATTCATCATCTGAAACTGAGGTAAACAATGATGGTACTTTTTGACCCTAACTCCTGGCAGGCATACTATATTTGCTGTTATGAGCTTTTAATATAGCACTGTGCTCACCATCTTTACCCTGCATAGTTTAAATGTGGAATTTGAAATTCTACCTCTGTCTATATATTCAAAGCAACTGAAATTAATATCTCAAAGAGATGACTACACACACAATCTCATTGCAATACTATTCATAATAGTCAAAATATCCAATTGGTGTATCTATTGATAGATGAATGGTTAAAAAAATAGTATGTATACAAGGGAATATAGTCCAGCCATAAGAAAGAAATCATGACAAATTGGTATCAATTTGGAGGGTCATGTGTTAAGTGAAAAGTCAGAAACAGAAAGACAAATACATTATAATTTACATAGATGTGAAATCTAAAACAATTTACTGCATTAAAGCAGAGAGTAGAGCTAAAAAATTGGCTCAATGATATAGCAATTGGCTAGCATGAACAAGGTTCTGGGTTCATTCCCCAGGACCATACACACATACACAAATGTTTGAAACAGAGAGTAAAATAGTGGTTGTTGCCAGGAGTGTGTGTATGTGGTGGTGGTGGTGGGGGCATATAGGCAAAATGGGAGACATTGGTTATAAGATGAATAAATTTGGGTATCTTTTGTGCCAATTGTTATTTTTTTTAATCCTTAAATGATAGTACCACCAATAAATAAAAATACTGCATATACTAGTTGTCAATGTTAAGATGTTAGCAACCTTTTTTTTGGATAAAATGAGACAATAAGAAAGTGTACATCCATAGGTTCCTTGAAGGAAAAAGCCATATGGTATCTTTTTATATTTGTATAGTCTGCAAAATATGTAACATTAAAACAGTTTTCTGCTCACCTATATAATATTAATATTTTGGCACACTAAGGGTCAGAAAGCTAATAAATTTGCAAATCTTCCTAAACTCTCTCTCTATATATATACACGTACACACACATAAGAACACACATACATATATAATATCTATGCATACTTTATACTCATTTTTTACCATTAGTAAATAGGTATTAATAGTCTCAAAAGAACTCTGAGTGGTAGACTTTACCATCCTCATTACACAGATGAAGAAGCTGTGGCTTCAAGAAGTACAACATCACTGAAACTGCTAAGTTAGATAGTTCAGAATGATTGTAACCATAGGTTCTTTTCTCATAAGTAAGTGATGCTTACCCCAGTTCATCTAATTACTAATTAAGGAACATGGAAATGTGATTTAGGGGAAGCTCCTGCCTCTGTATTCTCTATCATGCCCATGCCTAAGAAGATTCCTTCAACTTTCTCGACTGGGTGAGACATGATATCATATCCATAGTTTGGAAACTTGAACAGAGCATGGATACTTCCATTTTTCTCTCTGACAACATCAGTGGCTTTTCCTACACTAAATCTACTGATCAAATAAATGTGTTTGAAAACTCCTAATCCAACCCAAGTATTACTAGGATTCAGCATGCAGATTCTTTATTCGTGAATTAAAATAAAAACAAGTCTTTTGAGAATGCAAAAAATCCCTTTCTTTTCATTTATAGATATGTTTTAGTAAATTCTATTGTTTGATTGTATTCCACCATAAGATGGGCACTAGTTTCAAACATAGATTCACATGATCACAAATTAATTGAAAGATTTGATGAGCTAGTTGATTTCTCCATTCAATGACAAGCTCAGTGATTTTGAAATGAGTGTGTTTATCTAAATTATCCATAAATTATTGTGTCACTGTATTGAACAGAGTCACATTTTCTTAGTTATACTTTATAATGTATTTTGGGTAGCACTTTTTTTGCATTCCAGGGTGCCTATTTCCTGAAACTTAATAGTTATTCACCTTAATCCTGTAAATTCAATGTTCTGTAAAGTGAATTTACTTCAAATGAAGAATTCTTTCTATAAACATCCCTGTGCATCATCTTCATCCTCTGTTGAGTATGGCTTTATTGCTCTAAGCAAATATTCCTTGATTCCATTTGTAAAATATTTCTGAAGAAACAAAGATGTCTTTGAACAACTTTTCATTTTCCCCCTTTTACTGAGATTATGATTCCTTTGAACAGTCCTGGGATGAATTTCACCTTTCCTTTTTGTGTATTTCAAAGAAAAGGAGCCTTTGAAGAGTAATTTTTTCTTCTTTTTAAAATATATCTAAAGCTTCTCTTACACATGAATGAAATATCCATTTAATACCTTGGGTTTTCACTGAGAATGGGTAATGCTCTGTGGAGAAGGAGAAAAAAACATTCCTGTTTGTAACTATTTCTAGCTCAATGGGGGTCTCTCATCATTACTGCTACTCTGCCCACAATATGGACACAGCAGATTTCTCATGCAAACATACTTTCCCCTGGATAAGGAGACTCTCAATGTGTGCAAATTTAGTGAAATTTGCCTTTCATTCTCATAAGTCATGGATTCATGAAAGATTATGGAGGACACAAGAAGCCAAGTTCTATCTCACCTCTATTCTGGCTCTTCCAAATAGGCAGGGACATGGAGAGATTCTGCCTCTACTTTCCACTGTGGTGGCTGTCAGAAGCATCCATGCACTTCTTCCCTCTTAATTTTATCAGAAGAAACTGAGAATATAGGAATTATTTCTGTGGGACATAATATTCATGTGACAGCAGCCATATCATTTCTGGAAATAGCTTTGTGTGTTTCCTCCAGTTAAAAATAATAAAGTTATTCAAGGTATATATAAGAATATGAAATCTTTCTCAGTGGCAATTTTACTCAGCATGCATCTGTGCCAGTAAGGAATACAAACAATGGTTTGATCTTAGAAATTTAAGTATGATAGGATATTGAATTTTATTATAAAATCATTGTACAGGAAGTAACTTTATAAAGAGAACTCTTAGAACTAAATTGTAGGACACTTACTAATTAACTTTAAAATTCAGTTGGAGAATGACAGTACTTCCACACAAAGACATGACAACATAAAAGTACAAGATTTCCATTGTTGTCCTTTTCAATATTTAGAGAAATCAAAATTTGCTTTGATAGAATTAAAGTAGCAGAAAGTAGAGGGTGCAGCTCTCTGATACTAGCTAGAGATAGGAGACAAAGTAAGACTAGATAACATTTTAATGTCATACCCGAGCAGTGGTATCTTCCTGTTCATATCCATTCTTCTTGCTTCCTGTTATGGAATAAATAAACAAATAAATAAATAAATACATATTATCTTCCTGACAACAAAAAATTTCTTTCTGAATTTATATTAATTTATATTGTAAAGTAAAAATTCCAAAACTTTCTTTAGCATTTGAAGTTCTACCTAATGTATTATGATACAAGTTTTTATTAATTTTGAGTTACTCTACTGCAAAACTTCTAGTATCAAATAATCCTATTAATTATTCCCTATATTTTCCCATAACTTTGGCTTTGTTATTCTCAGAAATGACTATCTTACCGCATACTTTTTTCTTGTATTAAGTACCTTTTATACCATATTTTCAATCAAAGTCCTTCAAGTATACATTAAAATTCAGTCTCACACAGAAAGCTTCTTTGATTTACTTTTCTGGTTCACTCTTCTAAGTTCTTGCTTTTTATCATTTTTTGGCATGTACTCTGTGCTAGTTAATATCTTTCAGTTTCCATATTTACTAAAGTGCTATTATGGTTTTGGATGTTGAATGTCTTCCAAATGATCATTTATTCAAAGCTTGGTCCTCAATGCAGCAATATTTGGAGGTAGGGCATTTAGGAATGATTGGGTCATGAGGGCACCAAATTCATCAGTGTATTAATCTATTGATGCATTCATAATTTGAATGGAAACTAGAGGAGATGAGACCTAGTCTAATGTAATGTGTTCTTGGTGTTATGTCCTTGGGGACTATACCTTATCTCCTGCCTATTCTTCTCCCCGCCCTGCTGTCTCTCCATCTGCTTCCTAGCTGCCATAAGGTGAACACCTTTCCTCCACCACATCTTTCTGCCTTGATGTTCTGTCTCACGTCTGGCCAAAAGCTGTGGAGCTGACTGACTATAATAGCCTGAAATCTCTGCAACTTAGCCAAAATAAATCTATCCTTGTTATTTTTCTTACGTATTTTTAATAGTGATGTAAAGCTAACTGATACAAATATACTATTAATTCCAGGGAAAGGAATTCCAAGATTTTAATCTCTTGGAATTTCTCTAGTATTTAAGATAATGCTGTATAGAAAAGATGTGAATGAAGGGATTGGATGTAGCTCAGTAATAAAGTGCTTGCTTGGCATGTGAGGCTCTGAGTTCAATCCCCACTATATATATATATATATATATATATATATATATATATATATATATATGATGTGCAAGAAATAATCAATTTCTCTAAGTGTCTCTGAATGGTTTGATTCACTAGTTATAAATGAAGGTCTCATTTTATAGTTATAATTTTATGTCCTTGACTAATATCAAAATCTATTTATAGATCTGACCCTTTCAAAAAGTAGCTAAAGTTTAATTCTGTTGTGTTCCTTCTCTTACTTCTTAGTCTGCATTTCTATTCAAACTTCATACCACATTTAACTATTTTTAATAACTCTTTATTACCTCACTTGTTTTCTCTTCTATGGAGTCTAAATAAGTATTAGCTACTTGGAACAGGAACTTTTATCCTACTGAATTTTTAGTTATTTCTTTGATTTTGTTTTATCAAATGTTATTACACATGTTTGTAGAATTGAGTTAACCAAATTAAGCCCAGGTTTACATTTTTCCACTTCATTCCAGGTGATCTGAAATATTTTGTTCGGTAAGAATGGGTATAGAATGATGTATTGATCTATAGTTCACCAAATTTGGGCATTCAGAAGAAATTGGTGCTTATTTCAGATTTATCTCATGATATAATTGCAAAACATAAGCTTCCTTAATAAATCAAGCTTCATATGGCTCTATGCTGCCTGGTATAGTCTGAAAATTAGAAAATGTGGAGAGAAGGTAGAAGCTCCTCTAACAAAGATGTGACGTTTACCTGCAATGAAGAGCAAAGATCTTCAAATAGAGAAAGGAGAGCCTGAGAGATATTCCTCTAGTGTTTGAGTTGAAGGTAATTTAGTCTACCACCAAAATTGTGGAGCAAGAGATCAGAGAAGCAAAGATCAATTCTTTTTTTATATCCTGTTAGTTTTTAGTCTTAAGAAGTCCTGTAAATACTTTCATTTTGATAGTTATGTTTTATTTAAATAGGAATGTGTTTAAAGTACTGCAGCCCCCTAATCTAAATGTAAATTACCAAAGCAGAGAGGTATTAGCAAGTGGTGATTTAAGAGCATAGGCTCTGTGAAATTAGCAGACTTGAATTTGAATTCTGGATTAGCCACATGCTGCTGGATGACTGTTGGCAGTTTACTTAACCTCTCTGAGCCTCATTTTCCAATCTAATAAAGGGAAGAATCTACCTCACTGTGAAAATGAAAGGAGATTAAAATCTACTCATAAAAACATTGAACACTGCCTAACCTTTGGTACATTCAACAAATATTAGCTAAGAAATGCAACCTTTATTTATGTATAATTCAAAAACATTCTAGTCCTCTTAGATCCCTGATTTCTAATGAGAAAGCCTAAGAGCAGTTGTCTTGATTTTACTTGCCCATAAAAGTAATCAGAAATACTTTGTTGTCACTCAGAGCATTCTAAGCAATGGTAAATCTATTAAGGGTCAAGAGGAATGTTAATATTCCACTATTTAATTAAGATTGTTATCAGAATTGAAATTTGTAGGTTATTATATATTCTGAATTAAACTCAGTAGAACTTAAATTTCCTTGTTCTCCTGTGGCAATGAAATATGGCAAGCATTTTATCAAGATGATACCTAAAACAAAATAAATACAATCCTAAAACCTTCCTGCATTTCAACATTTTGTGTGACTCACTGTTGTGAGGGGGCAAAATTGCCATGCATGCAGTCGAGGAGAGAAATAAAGAATGACCACAGGCTTCTGCCCCTTTCAATGCTTTACTCACTCAAATAACTCAATATAATTTCACTCTACAGGTTCTTAATCAAGAAAACGACAGTCCTTAATGCCAGGCACTGCAATGGACATAATCAATTCACAGCAAACAATTCTAGATTCATTAATTTACAGCAAACAATTCTAGATTAATTCTAAGCACTGAAAAACACACTTGATCATGATAGGATAACGAGAGACATTTCCTCTGCATGCTAAGTTCAAAAGTCTTAAGCATTAGGCTTTAAGTCCAGCAGATGCACATTCACTCAGACCGGGATGACCAGGTCTGGAACTGAGGCAGGCTTTTCCTGGCGTGGATTGGATGACCATTGAGGAGAGGGTCTTAGGGAGAAGTTGCAGCTCTCACCAAGGTCCAGACAAGGTGGGAGAGTTTGAGGGCGGTGAGGCTCATGCAGAGGCTCAGGAAATGATGACACGTGATGGGATGTCAGGTCCTCATCAGGCTCTCCAGCTGGAGTGCATCTTTGTTTCAGCTGGCTGAATCCCTGTTCATTTGCTCTATCATTTATACTAAATTTTGGGGATTTTGACCTCCCTTTCAATCCTTACCAGCTACCACTGGATTTCTCAGTGACATCATGTACCCTAGGGTCAGAAACATCTGGCTCTGGTGGTCTCCATCCTGAATTTCTCACCTTTCCCTCTTATCAGGTGAGGACAGCCTGCCAGGGGCTTCACTCTGTTTATCAGGGTTGGGGGAAGTAACTTGTTTGAAGCCATACTGGAGGGATCTGTGGGTGTTGCCTGGTGAAACTGCAGGTTTCCAACTGGAGTTTTTAAAATGGAGTTGCTTAGGCTCAGGCCTAAGGCCATCCTAATACTCTTGATGGGTTCAAGGCCATGGTTCTAAGTTATACTCCAACCAAAACAGTCTTTTGGAGGTGATATCTAGAGTCATTTGCAAGTGTTTTTTGCACCCTGTACTATAACTCTGTGAAAAGAAAATAACAAGTACATGGCTGCCAAATTGTGGGGGTACTAATTGGGTATTTATAAAAGTCTTTAAAGGTACAAAATCCTGTAAAGGCTAAGTATTTCTTTGCTTATTGAATTAATCATAAAATGTGCAGATTTTCTATGAAAATTATTTAAAATATGATAATATCTCTGCTCAATTTCAGGATATAATTAAAATATGTAGCATTTTCATGATGTAATTTCTTGATAAGAATCATGGAGCTTTTAATTAGAAGATTTGGGAAGGGTCAAAAGAAGTTTGTGTTGATCCTGGATCATGTAGCAGACATATTTCTTGATGAAAATTATTATAAGTGAGAAATGAAGAAACCATGAGTCTATGAACATTAAATTCCTTTTATCCTTATCAAAAGAGCTTTGAGTGTCTGAAAGACCTGGCCCCTTTTTCCTCATTTATAACCTGCAATACCCTATTTCCAATTCTGCTATCTTTGGAACATCATGATTTCTTGCTTAATACAAAATTATTAACAAGTTTGATTATTTGTTTTCCAAGTCCTTATGGAAGCTCTTAGAGCTAATAACAGAAGAACAGGAGAAAGGTGAGTTGATAGTACAAGAGGGACAAGACAGAAATCCTATGGATCTCGGTATAGTAGATGGTGGTTGTGCTGCTACATCCAGTGACTTTCCTAAGGAAACATAAATGGTAGTAACATTTTTAAGTGGCTTAAATTCTTAATTCTACCAATTGAGAATAAAATGGGTAAAAGCTAAAGTAATTTTAAGGATTTTGTTTCAGACTCTGGGACACTTTGAATATGGAATCCTTTTTTTGCTTTATGATACTATATACCATCAGAATTGATTTGCACTTAAAATATGATGAAATTTCACTCTATAAGGACAGAAATGACAAAGTAGTTTTAATCCCTTACTAGGAAAGCCTAAATCTTAGTCACAATTTATGAATTGTGAATTTAGTCACTATTGTGAATTTATTCACCCAAATAACTCAATACAATTTCACTCTATAGGTTCTTAATCAAGAAAATGACAATCCTTAATGCTAGGCATTGCAATGGACACTATAAATTCACAGCAAACATCTTCAGTTCTAGGGAGCCAAATATTCAGTAGTGAGCCAGACTCTGCATTCTGACAAGGAAAGAGAGAGAGAGAGAGAGAGAGAGAGAGAGAGAGAGAGAGAGAGAGAGAGAGAGAGATGCACATGTACGTGGTGAATACAGTTAGGTTGTTGGGCAGTTGTGAGGTAGCAGTGGAGGATGATCTTGGGTCAGTGAAAAGGTAGTATTGCATATGTATATAAGACCTTTGGATCTGCGTGTGGTGGCACATACCTGTAATCCCAGAAGAATACAAAATTCAAAGCCAGCAACAGTGAGGCACTAAGCAACTCAGTGAGACCTTGTCTATAAATGAAATACAAAACAGGTCTGGGAATGTGGCTCAGTGGTTGAGGGAATCTGAGTTCAGTTCCTGGTACCCACCCATCCTCCCAAAAAAAGAGTTTTGGGTTTGCATTCAGGTTCACATTGCATTAAATACCAAATCCACCAAAGTTAATTGACCAAGGGCAAATAACTCTGTAAAAAATTATTCTGTAATTTGTAAGGGGTTGGGAGAAATGATAAAGGGAGTACATAATATGTATATTAGTTGTTAGGAAGCCTTATGCGAGCTTACATATAGTAAGCATAGAGTAAACCAGTTGATGTTATTACTAGATCTCATTGTTAGCACAACATTTCTATCAACAGTTTTGTAAACAATAAGTGACATATTTGAGTGACATGGAACCAAATCTACTTTCTATCTGCCCTTACCATTCTGATCACACCAATTTCTAGCTGGCTAAACCAGTTATTCTTCACTATATTCCAAGACTAATGTACCAGTGATATACAACACACTCATTGGTAACTGTATTCACCAGCTAGTACCAATGGGAGAAGTACTTAGATATGGTTAGGAAGAGAGGGATTAGATTATAGAGACCAGGGTAATATTCAGGAGACTCTTAGTATTTCTTTTACACATTTATTCCTCTTTGAGAATCTCTATAATACAAAGTGAAGATTTGGGAAGAGTAACAAAAAATAACAGCACTATACATGAGGACATGTTTTCATGCTTTGATTATTAAAAAATGTTTCGGACATTTTTTCAATTCTGGCATTTCTATGTCGCCATTTTTTTATGTTGCACACACAGTAAGTGTGTGAAAGTAAGTATATGAAAGATAATCATCCTGGGGCAATTGAAAAGAATTCTACATTCAAGATTCACTGCAATTTCAGAGGTTGTGTAATAGCAAACCATATGCATACTTCCTACTAAGAGCCCAAGTTATGAAGGCTGGACCTCAAGTCAGATATCCCCTTTAAAACCAGCATCTGTCTCTTGGTGGATTGACTCCTTTAGGAATCAATTTTTCTGTGCTTCAATTTACCCTTTATAAAACAAAGAATAACTAACCTCTAACTTATAGTGGTTAATCTTTTGTAAAGATTAAACAAGTTAAAAGATATAAAGAACATAGAAAGGATTCAGGCTCATAGTAACTCTTCAGAAATATAAGTTATAGTATTATTATGTTATGGAAAGAGTATACTCAAATACTGATTTAATGATTAATTGATCTTTAACAATTGAATTAAGTCATTATATACATTTTGGAATGATCTTTTATTTTCTTATATGGGGTATCCTCATGGATAGAGGAGAAACCAAATGAAGTTTTTGGTTGTGCAGTTATGCTTAGTATATGTATTAGTAACTTCAGCTAATATAATACCTCACATTTCTCTAGGATTTTATAGATCACTAATTTCTATGTATTATACTTGGCAATTTGCAAAGTGCTTCCCAATTGTGCCATTAAATGCATAAATAATCAGATAACTCTTGTTGCTATTTTCATTTCAAAACAGAAAGGTCTAAAACAATTAAGTTATGTAATTCTAGTCAATAATTAGTGTTAGTACAGTCTAATAAAGAAAATTGGTAGAAAACCATGCAGTATGCTGCTATTTTCCTATGTCTCCTTCCTCCCTCATTTTTCCCTTCCTTCTTTCCTTTATTCTTTCTTTCCTTCCTTTCTTTTGAATGATGGACTAAACATGATCATGTGTCGTGAACTGTGGCAAGTCTTGGTCATGGGCAGCTGAAATGTTCTCTTTGGTGATTACATTCTGGTATCAGTCATAAACCTATAAGCAGGGAAACACATCTGTGAACTTAATGATTGTAGATTGTGATACTACAAATGTGGCAATGTGATAAAAAGAAAATGAATTGAGAGTAGAGGCTACTTTGGACAGGATAATCATCTTACCCTTATCTGAGGAAGTGACATTTCCTTGGAGCTGAGAGAGAAGAAGCCTATCAAGTGAGGATCCAGGGAGGGACATGGCTGTATCTTGGTTAGACTGGCAAAAATTGTTCCAGGTCCCTGATGTCTTGCATATGGAAATTCTCAAATTTAGTCTGGAGTGCAAATAATTGAAGGAACTGAGAAAATCCAGATTATGCTCATCAGTCTTACTCAGAATCCCTGCTTGGACTTTGCTGCATAGTTCTACAAAGGCTTTCTGTTCTGAAGGCAGCAAAGCTCTAATAGGTAGGACCTACCCTGGATTAGTGTGTCCAGCTCCAAATGCACTTCCAAAGGCTCTTTGTGTAAATGCTATATTCAACGAGCATTTAATTTTTTTCCTCAAAGTTTTTTATAAGAAAATTATTTTTCATTTTACTTTTGCTGCTTTATTCTTGATAGCTCTCTGCTGAATCATCAGTGAGATTCTAATCTGCATTTTCAACACGGAAACTTGGAATGCTCATTCTGGTCTGATATGGAAGATAAAAATCTTTTTTAAAATAATACTGATCTAGAGAGGATTAAAAAAAAAAAAACCTTATTCCCAAAAGGATATCATGTAAATAGAGCAGCACATGGCCAGCTGTCAAAGGAAATCTCTTTGGCTTTATTTTCCTCCCAAGAGTGCAGTGAGCAAATTCTTTCAGTATATCTACCAGTATACTAATCAGATGCTAAATGAAAACACCTTTAAGATATCTGTTTCTGCCAATAAATCCTCAGGCTTATAAATCCAGTGGATGTGACAAGCTATTATAATGCAACTTATTCCAAGTATTTGTTTTGCATTGCCTCAAACAAGCTCTTTAGCATCAGGCACAGAATACCAAAAGATGCTACTTTATTGCATTTAAGTTTTCCTGCAGCCTCTTTGGTATTTCCCAAGGGACATTATCATGTACGTAGCTTTGAATGCAGAGTGATGTAATAAAGCAGAATAAATTATGGCTGTGGAGTACAATGATGGCACCACAGCAGACCTCTTTAGTTTTTTTCACATTGAAAATTCAGCAGGACTATTAAAGTGTAATGGCACAGAACATCTTGTTAAAAAAAAAAGCCACAGCCCTGAATGGTATACTTGTTTATTGATGATATTTATTGCTTTTGTATTCTTATTGTGTGTTTCGAAGTCAATTGAAATGCAAGTGCTAATGAAAGCTCCACCATAACACATTTATTCTTCCTTACCCCAAATGAGTCTACAAGATGTAAATGACTTATATATATCAACTGCTCAGGTTTTATTGTTTTGGGTTAATTTATTCACTGTAATATTCTTAATGAAAGTAATGACTCTTATACTAGTTTGTATATTCACATACTACAGTTTTATTAAATCATGCTGAGAAAGTTTGCAATGAAGGTCCTAAAATAAAAGTTTCATGTGTTCATCAAACATGTGAATGTAATTCACTAACCAAGCATCAACACTATGTATTTGATAACCATTGTTGTTAATTTTAGTTCATCAACATTTTCAGGTCAGGGCAGTTCAGGATTTAACATATTAGTCATATATTCTATAGTTTTAAAAATGAATGTGTGTCATCATTTATCAACATTTTTTAAGTATCTGATGCTCATTGCACATTTTATTGTTCATGACGACCTAAAGCAACCACTTCAAACTTTTATCCTCAATGTTTACATTTCTGTGAACACTTACACTTTGAACAAAGCTAACATTATTTGAGAATATTCCTGAGTAAAACCAGAAGTTTTCAATGTATAATTCATCCTAAAATTACATTCTAGAAAAACAAAACAGTTGATAAATGGGATTAGTGTGCACTATATCTTGAGAAAGGAAAATAACATGTTTTCTGTATGTCCATCTTTTTTCAAATACCTGTTGCCCGATTCTGTGATAACACCTAAGAAGCTCTCCTCAAATTTTGATGAATGAGTGAATACCCTACTAACACCAGATTTCTTATTGCCATCTTTCTAAGTCTGTCCAAAAACTGGTCCTGTTATTTCAACTTCCCTAGTCATTTATTAGGAGCTAATAATTACCTCTTTCAGGTACCTAGTATTATAATTTTGGAATAGTCTTAAAGTCAATAACTGTGAGGGACCTATTTCTTTCAGTTATATCCTCAAAAGGTATTTTAAATGCCTTCTGTCTTCTCCATCTACGTTGAATATTTCAGCCCTTCCCTGTCACATTATCTGTGGTTAATATGTTTCAAATTGACCTTGTTCATGTATTCCACCTCTAACTTATCCTAATATGGTGTCTATCTATCTTCATAACCTATAGCTCTGATCATGCAACATCACTGTCCACAATTATAGACTTTATAATCCAGATTCCTTATCACAGCTTGCAAATCTAATACTAACCTACTGTTCTAGGTATTTCCAATCCCTTTTCCTTATTTATTCTATGCTACAACTAGTTTGGGGGTTTCAGCATCCCTACAGTACATTGCCTTTGATTATTTTCCCAACTGAGATTGACCTCTTGACCTTTGATGTTCACCTATATAGACTCCATTCAGCCTTCTCTAACAAAACCAGTGACAAGTATTTGTTCATTATAGTCAGTCTCCCTCCAGTTATCTGTCAAAATCTCCTTCAGATCTATTGAAGATGGTTATCTAACAAACTGTGAATGATTTGAATACTTTCAAATATTTGTATTCTATGTTAAAGTCCCTTGAAGGTCAATTTCTTATTTGTTTCTTTTTCAAGTTTCTTTATGATGCTTTGTGCAAAGCTGTGTACATGTTTGGTGTTCAACAAACATTTGTTGAATTAAATCGAATCAACTATGACATACTTTACATATTTAACATCTTCAATTCTTTATCTCAATTCTGCCAAACAACCCCTAGCTTCTTTAATCTTGTTTTAAAGCCTTATTTTCTAACTTAGGAGTTATTTTAATTGGCCTTCCTTGAAGCAGAA
The DNA here is from genome assembly GCF_964194105.1 of Spermophilus citellus. Classification (NCBI taxonomy): domain Eukaryota; kingdom Metazoa; phylum Chordata; class Mammalia; order Rodentia; family Sciuridae; genus Spermophilus; species Spermophilus citellus. Next base: position 195,172,909 of record NC_138184.1, on the reverse strand, counting down.
GAATAAAAGAAGTGGGGAGATGAGGGAGTGAAATGCAGGACGTAGGTGCTGTGAAGATACCCAGAAAAGTTAAATCATGCATGTGATCTAAAGAAAAAAATATCTGAGAGCTACAGATCTCAGAGAGCTTGGGCATGCTTCCTGAAGCAGCAAAGGGTTTTATCCATTATATGAAAAGCATTTATCACATGGTCAGCCTTTCCATTTTAAAGAAAATATGTTTTCTGAGTTTATAAAGGGACTTTTTTTCCTGACGCTGATTTTCCATCCATGTGGCAGCAATTTTAAGTTTGTCTGAGTGACAGCTAATGTTGCATCAGTGAGAACTGGTGAATGATAGCTTCCAAAGAAATAACCAAGAAACCCTTCAAGGTATCAAAAAGCTTTTGGTGAATAATCTGTTTTTGATTTAGAAGCCTGTAAGAAAAGGGCTTTTCAAAGATGTCAGGAGTCTCACTCTCCTTTTCCTTCTGTGTCTCCCTATTCAGCCTTGGGTATTTATAGCACAGTAATGGTTATATTCTTTGTGCTCAGGGCAGAAGAATTTCATTTTCATTTCTTTTTAAAATTAATCATTCATATGGTAGAAAGAACTTTTTAAAGGCAGCTTTCACATTTTGATCTTCAATTTAGTTTGATGTGGACACTTTTAGTTTGTTTTTCTTTTCTAGATAGCAGCACTAATATTTGATGGAGACTTTTTTGAGAATGTCCAAAAGAATCTTGAATGACTGCCAATTACACAAATTGGTGTGAAGATACACTCATCATTTTAGTAACCTGAAGTGTTTAATTAATCACATGGTCAGAAATTTCTTCCTTCTACTCAATTGAATCTTTTTCAGTTTTACATGAGCCTAATTTCAACTGGTATTCTATGGAGTTAAAGTTAGATCTTTTCTCATAACAATGATCATTTATCGAATGTTTATATACCCTGTGGTAAATAGCTTACCTACACTTCTGATGAATGTGCATTGGTATTCTGAATATACAGATGAAAACATTTAGATTAAGTATTTTGCCCAATGTTACCTGGCCAGAACGTGAAGGTGTTTCAAGTTCCACATGACGTCTGTTATGGTTTGAATATGAGGTATCCCCTCAAAATACCAGGAGGTAGGATGATTAGATTAGGAGGGCTGTGACCTCATCAGTTCATCCTAGTTTCAATACACTGAGTGGGTGGTAACTGTAGGCAGGGGGAGTGTGGCTGGAGGAGGTGGTCCCTGGGGCACACCCTGGAGGGGCGCATTTTCCTTGTGGCATTTCCCCCCTCGAGCTCTTTGCTTCTGGACCCTGCCTTGAGCTGAACAGCTTTCCTATGCTGCCCTTCCCCATGAAATCCTGCCTGACCTTGTGCCTAGAACAATAGAGTTGCCCCCCGCCCCCATGGACTAAGACCTCTGAAACCATGAGCCTTGGATAAGCTCTCCCTCATCTAAGTTGTTTTTGTCAGATATTTTGGTCACAGTAAGGCCAAACCTGACTAAAACAACTCAGAAACCTATGATTTAACTAGTCTATTCTACTGACTCCTGACAATAACTTTTCAACTATTTAAAGTATGAAGATGTAAACAATATTATCTCTCATTCTTTTTGTTTTCTCTTTGGAACATTGGCTGTGATTTATTTATGTTGTACAGCAGTACTTTTCTCCAAGTGGTAATACCAACCGCTGTCTTTTGGAATCTTCCCTAATGATGCTGACAGTTAATTGAACCTACAGCATACATTATACTCATACCCATGTGACTACCATAATAATCCTTTAAGTCTGTCGAATTTTGATTTTGTTTTGTGTTGTTTTGTTTTCCCAGACTCCCTTCCAATTTTGAATTCGAGTTTCAAGGTTTGGTTTCTATTGTTAAGATTCTCCTTTTACTTAGACTTCATTCTGAGAGCAGAGTTGGATTGTCCACCTTTAATGATGTACTCTGGAATTTGAAAATGAGAGCTAAATGGATATTCTATGTGACAGCATGTCTGTGTTTCAAAATGCTTGAATTTGACATTATCATGCTTTTTCTTAGCTAATTAGCTTTATAATCTTGATTAAACTACCTAATTGGTTAAAAGAGGGTTTGTTTTTGTTTCTGTTTTTCTGTTTATTTTTTATTTTTTACTTTCCCAGTCTAATTTTTATTTTCAAGGAAATCTTTCTGACTTCCACTTTGGAGACATAATTATAAATCATGTTAAGGAAGATGTAAACTCACTGAATTCTTTTTTGAAATCAATATTTACATGTTATGTACTGTGGGCAATTAGTGGCTACTAAAACATGGCCTTAGCCTACATTCTAGAATAGTATATAAAATTTTACATGTATATTATATGAACTTAATCTAAAAAGGGTCATAAGAGAGCTCCAGAAATGAGTATGGAAATTTCAGAGAAAAGAAGAAATTAATTCTGCCCAATGATTGGTGGAAAATTCCTTGGAAAAGGAGGCATTTTTTTTCTGTTTTTTTTTCCATTTTCCAAAGAAAATACACTAATTTTATCATTATAAATTCTACTTTGTATAACAGAGCAGGTAGGATTTGAACAAGTAGGTGGAAGACACCAAGGTGGTAAATATCTATCCATTCTAAATACAAACTGTAAATTTTACCTTAAAAAAAAATACAACAGTTTTTCTACTGAGAACTCTAATTTCGTTGTAATTTAAATGGAATAGGGAGAAGGTAAGAAAGAACAGAAGGAAGGTGGGGAAAAGTTGTTGAGAGGAAGAAGCAAAGTCAAATACTTTGTCTAATTTTAACCACAACTGGAGTAAGGATCATCTAGAACATTCACATAATTTCATAGTGTTTTCTCCTCTGCTTTTAGTTGGTGTCTACATATAGAATTCAAATGTATATTTGCAAGCTTTTCATAGTTGATAATTCTTGCAAGTATGTGCACCCAGTCCTCCCATTCAATAATGCAGAGCAAGTCAGATTTCTCTTTTCAAGTAGTTCTTGGTCATTTAACTCTTAATGTACTCCATTCCGGAGAACAATCTCATCCCTATTGCAGACAACATTAGTTTGCACTCAGGTGGCTAACAATTTTCTAAGAACCAATTTTATCATGTCAGAGTACTGTTTTGTGCAAATGATAGTTAGCTTGTAAATGACAGGCAGTAACATTATAGTGTTTTTAATGCTATTCAGATTGTGAACAGGCAGTAACATCATAGAGCTAGTCTGCTATTGAAATAGTAAAATAAATATTTTTATTGAAATGCTTTAAATGGTTGGGGAGTCATATATTGAAATAAAATAGAAAAGAGACACTTACTCAGAAATAAATTTGACAGGGGATCTCAGAGCTACTTCCTACATAATCATAGTGCAGGGAATGAGGGATCCTGTGATGGAATTTACAGCAGTGGTTTAACCTTGAATTTCTATAATAAAGAAAGTATGAAGGCTGAACATTTTATCACTTAAAAAAGGATACTTGAGGCTGCTTGAACTGCTTGAATGTAATTCAGCCTCTTCAGTACAAATGTGACTCCACCAAATCCCAGAGACTTTAAGCAGTGAGAAGCAGCTCCCCTTTTAATATGCTGACCCAGAGAGTAGGTGTGCAAAGATAAGCACACATTTACTTCACCACATTCGTGTTGAAGACTGTGATTATAGCTGTTACTGCATTCAGGTTCTAACTTAGGTGGGGTAAAAAGAAATAGAAAAGAGCCAAAATATAGAAAGAGGTCTAGACATATTTGTAGATGTCCTGTTGATGGAGGATAGTATTTGTCTTTCAATCAAGAAGCCCAGTTCAAATCTGTAATATTCTTTTGATTACAAAACAATGTTATGTGGTTAATAATATATATTATCATGCAAACAATGCATGATTATCAACAACAACAATATAATAATATAAGTATTTACTTCTGAGTTATTGCTAGTGTTGATCAAGAATAACAAAAATGAAAGTTTGTTAACCAGTTAGTTTGTCCATATACTTATAGTGGGAAAAGATCCTATTGGATGCTAGTGAAATCATGGCAAGAATAAAAGTAATTTCTAGTTTCTCCAAAAGAGAAACGGTTATATTTATTTGGAGACTTATTGAAAGTTTCAAACAAAAATGTGAAGCTTTAGTCTAACAATATAATTATATAAGTAAAACACTGGTATTATTACCTCATGGAGTTTAAAAAATCCTAATAATTAGAAGATCTAATTTTTTGAGAAGACTCTCAAGGTTCCAAAAGTTCTTAAACTACTCAGGAAAAATATTTGACTTTAACTAAATTAAATCAGAATTTAATAGATTAAAAAAATTGTTTTGGCTTCAGATAATTTCACATTTTCAGAAAAAAAAGAAAAAAAATTCTTATATGGCTTAACACTTGGCAAAGCATTTCCTAACTGATCATGGTAGTTCCATTCCAAGTATTCTGAGAAATCCCAGTACAGCTTTCCAGAGTGGTTGTACCAATTTGCAGTTCTATCAACAATGTATGAGTATACTCTTTTTCCCACATCAACACCAACATTTATTGTTACTTGTATTCTTGATAATTGTCATTCTGACTGGAGTGAGAAGAAATCACTATAATTTCAATTTGCATTTGTCTAATTGCTAGAGATGTTGAACATTTTTTTCATATATTTGTCAAACATTCATATTTCTTCTTCCGTGAAGTGTCTGTTCAGTTCCTTTGCTTATTATTTGCATTATTTATTTTTTCAGCAAGTTTTTAAGTGCAATTTTCAGGTCTGAGGTGCAGGTGGCAAAGATTTTCTCCCATTGTGAGGTTCTGTCTCATGCCTTTAATTGTTTCTTGTGCTGTGAAGGAGCTTTTTAATTTGGTACCATCCAATTTATTAATGCTCAATTTTACTTCTTTAGGAGTCTTGTTGAGGAAGTAAGTGTCTAAGCTGACATGATGGAGAGCTGGGCCTACATATTTTTCTTCTAGTAGATGTAGGGTTTATGGTCTAATGTCTAGGTCTTTGACCAGCTTGAATTGAGTTTTGTGCTGGGTGAGATAGAGGGGTTAAATTTTGTTATGCTACATATGGATTTCCAGTTTGTCCAGTACCATTTGTTGAAGAGGCTGTCTTTTTTCCAGTGAATGTTTATGGTGGCTTTGTCAAGTATGATAAAACTGTAGTTATGTGGGTTTGTCTCTGTGTCTTCTATTCTGTTCCATTGTTTTTCATGTCTGTTTTGGTGCCATTACCATTCCATTTTTGTTTTTATAGCTCTGTATAATTTAAGGTTGGGTATGTTGATGCTTCCTACTTTACTTTTCTCAGTAAGGATTGCTTAGGCTATTCTGGGCCTTTTAGTTTTCCAAATGAATTTCATGATTGATTTTTCTACTTCTATAAATAATCACATTGGAATTTGAATAGGAATTGCATTAAATCTAGATAGCACTTTTGGTAGTATGGCCATTTGGATAATATTAATTCTGCCTATCCAAGAACATGGGAGATCTTTACATATTCTAAGGCCTTTCTCAATTTCTTATTTTAGTGTTCTGTGGTTTTCATTGTAGTTGTCCTTTACCTCTTTTGTTAGATTGATTCCCAGATCTTTAATTAATTTATTTATTTTGAGGCTATTGTGAATTGGATCGCTTTCATAATTTCTATTTCATCTGATTTGCCAGTGTGTAGAAACACAATTGATTTTTGGTTGTTAATTTTATTTCTTGCTACTTTTCTGAATTTATTTATGAGTTGTAGTTTACTGGTGGAGTTTGCTGGGGTTTCCAAAATATAGGATCATGTTATCAGCAAATAGGGGTTGTTTTAACTCTTATCTTCTGAGTTGTATCCTTTTTTAAATTGATTTTTTAAAAAAAATGACAGTGGAATGCATTACAATTCTTATTACACATATACAGGGCAACTTTTCATATCTCTGGTTGTATCTAAAGTATGTTGACATAAATTCGAGTCTTCATACATGTACTTTGCATAAGATGTCCATCAATTCCACCATCCTTGCTAATCACCTGCCCTGTCCCTTTCCCTCCCACACCTCTGCCCTATCTAGAATTCATCTATTCCTCCCAAGCTCCCCCTTCCTACCCCACTATGAGTCAGCCTCCTTATATCAGAGAAAACATTTGGCATTTGTTTTTTTGGGATTGGCTAACTTCAGTTAGCATTATCTTCTGTAACTCCATCCATTTACCTGCAAATGCCATTAATTTATTCTCTTTTATTGCTGAATAAAATTCTATTGTGTATATATGCAACTTTTTTTATCCACTCATCCACTGAAAGACATCTAGATTGGCTCCACAGTTTAGCTATTGTGAACATTGTTGTGTCTGTGTCCCTGTAGTATGCTGTTTTTAAGTTTTTTGGGTATAGGCTAAGGAGAGGGATAGCTGGGTCAAATGGTAGTTCCATTCCCAGATTTCTAAGCCCATATTGGCTGCACCAATTTGCAGTCGCACCAGCAGAATATGAGTGTACTTTTTTCCCCACATCCTTGCCAACACTTATTGTTGTTTGTCTTCATAATAGCTGCCCTTCTGACTGGAGAGAGATGATCTTAGAGTAGTTTTGATTTGCATTTTTCTAATTGCTAAGAGATGATGCACATATGATTCTTATCTTTGAGTCTATTGATGTGATAAGTTACACTTATTGATTTCCATGGGTTGACCAACCTTGCAACCCTGGGATGAATTTCACTTCATCATGGTGCACAATTTTTTGATATGTTTTTGTATTCTATTTGACAGAATTTTATTGAGGATTTTTGCATATATGTTCATTAGAGATGTTGGTCTGAAGTTTTCTTTCTTTGATGTGTTTTTGGGGATCAGGGTGATATTGGCCTCATAGAATAAGTTTGGAATTACTGCCTCTTTTTCTTTTCTTTTTTTTCTTTTATTTTTTTAATTAGCTACACATGACATTACAATGATCTTGGCAATTCATACATTTGAATCATTGGGGTATAATTTCTCATTTTTCTGATTGTACAGATTGCAGAATCACACTGGTCATAGAGTCACCTATATACATACAGCAATCATAATGTCTATTCTGTTCTCCTGCCCTTCCTATCCTCCCTACTCCTTCCCTCCCTTCCCATCATTTCTCTCTATCCAATCTAATGTGACACACTTTTTTTTTTCTCATCACAACATCATACATGTATTCTGTATAACAATGAGGGTCTCCTTCCATCTTCTGTGCAACTCCCCTTCTCCCTTTTTTTCCCTTCCACCTCTCTTCCCCATTTAGTGTTAGACTTCTTCTCATGCTCTTCCTCCCTATCCCATTTTGAGTCACCCCCTTATATCAGAGAAAACATTTGGCATTTGTTTTCTAGGGATTGGCTAACTTCACTTAGCATAATCTGCTCTAATGCAATCCATTTCCCTGCAAATGCCATGATCTTGTTATTTTTTAGTGCTGAATTACTTCCTCTTTTTCTATTTCCTGAAATAAATTGTAGAGTATTGGTATTAGTTATTCTTTAAAGGTCTTGTAGAACTCTTATGTCTCATTCCTCTGGCTAGATTTTCAAGGAATATGTTGAATGGAAGTGGTTAAAGTTGGAATCCCTGTCTTCTTGCATTTTTTAGAGGGGATGCTTTGAGTTTTTCTCCATTTATAATGATGCTGGCCTGGGTTTAGTTTATGTACCTTTTACAATGTTGATGTGTCTTCCTACTATCCCTAGTTTTTCTAGTGTTTTGAGCATGAATAGATGCTGTATTTTCTCAACATTTTCAGTATCTATTGAGCTAATCATATGATTCTTCTCCTTAAGTGTACTGATGTGGTAAATTATATTTATTGATTTCTGATTGTTGAACCAAACTTGCATGCCTGGAATGAAACTATTTTGTCATGGTGCACTGTCTTTTCAATGTGTTTTGGTATGCAATTTTCCAATAGGATTTAACAAGTTTTTGCATCTATGTTTATCATGGGTATTGGCCAGAAGTTTTCTCTTGATGTGTCTTTGTCTGATTTTGAAATCAGGTTGATTCTAGCTTCAAAGAATAAGTTTGAAAAGGCTCTCTCCTTTTCTATTTCATGAACTAGTTCTTTTAAGACTTGGTAGAACTTGGCTGAGAATATATGTGGTCCTGAGTGTTTCTTTGTTGGTAGGCTGTTAATAGCATCTGCATTTTCATTGCCTGAAATTTTTCTGTTTAAATTTTCTATGTTCAATTGTTCAATTTTGGTAGGTCATATTTCTCTAGAATGTTGATGTCTTAAAAATTTTCTATTTTATGGAGTGTGTTTTCAATATAGTTTCTGATTTTCCTCTGTATTTCGTGATTTTTATGGTGATATTTCCTTTTTCATCATAAATTTTATAAATTTGAGTTTTTTCTTTCGTTCTCTTGATTAGCATCAATAAGGGTTTATCAATTTTATTGATTTTTCCCCCAATGATTAACTTTTTGTTTTGTTGACTTTTTGAATAGTCTTTTTGTTGTTGTTGTTGTTTCAATATCATTGATTTGGGCTCTGATTTTAATTGTTTCCTGTCTTCTACTCCTTTAGAGTTGATTTATTTTTTCTTTTCCAGGGCCTTGAAATATAATATTAAGTAATTTAATTGGTGGATTTCTCTTCTTATAATGAATGGGATCAGTGCTTTGAACTTTTCTCTTAGAATCACCTTCATAGTTTCCCAGAGATTTTGATATGTTTTGTTGCTGTTCACATTTCCTTATAAGCATTTTCTTATTTCATCCCCAATGTCTTGTACTATCCATTGATCATTCAGTACCATATTATTTACTCTCCAGATGTTAGAGTAGATTCTATTTTATATTATATCACTTTTTTTCTAATTCCATTCCCTTATGATCTCATAGAATGCAAGATCTTATCTCTATTTTTTTTTTTTTGTATTTGGTAAGTGTTGCTTTGTGGCCTAAGATGTGTCTAATTTAGAAAATGATCAATGTGCCACTGAGAAGAAAGTATGTTCAGTCACTGATGTATGAAATATTCTACATATGTCTGTTAAGTCTTATTAATTCTTAGTTCTGTAGCTCCTTTTTTAGTTTTTGTTTGAAGAATCTATCCAATGATGAGAAAGGTATGTTGAAGTCACCCAGTATTATTGTGTTGTGGTCTATTTGGTTCTTGAAATTGAGAAGAGTTTGTTTTATATATATAGGTGCTCCATTGTTTGGGGCATAAATATTGACAATTGTTATGTCTAGTTGATGTAAAATTCCCTTAAGCTGTATGAAATGTCCTTCTTTGGCCCTTCTGATCAACTTAGCTTGAAGTACACTTTATCTGATATGAGGATAGAAATCCTTGCTTGTTTACAAGATCTATATGAATGATCATGATTTTTCCCCAACCTTTTTTCTTCAGTCTATGAATGTTTTTGCCTATGAGGTGAGTCTCTTTGAGATAGCATATTGTTGGGTCTTGTTTTTTAATTCAGTCTGCCAATCTGTGTTTTTTGATTAATGAGTTTAGGCCATTCAATATTATTACTTTTATTCCTTGTCATTTTGATTTATTTCTGGTTTTTAATTTTTATTAGTTTCCCTTTGATTGACTGTTCTTCTATTGTAGTTCCTCCATTGCTGGTTTTTACTTTCATTTTTTATTTCTTCTTCATGAAATATTTTGTTGAGCATGTGTTTTATTGCAGGTTTTCTAGTTGCAAATTATTTTAACTTTTGTTTATTGTGGAAAGTTTTTATTTCATCATAATATCTGAAGCTTAATTTTGCTGTGTATAGCATTCTTGTTTGGTATCCATTTTCTTTCAGGGCTCAGAATATATTCCAAGACCTACTAGCTTTTAGGAAATCATCTGAGATCCAGATTGGTTGCCATGTATATGTGATCTGTCATTTTAAAAATTTTTATCATTATTCTGTATGTTGGTCATTTCCAAAATGATGTGCCTTGATGTAGGTCTATTTTAATTTTGTATATTTGGAGTCCTGTAAGTTTCCTATATTTGATTTTCCATTTCATTCATAAGGTTTGGAAAATTTTCTGATCTTGTTTCATTGAAAATATGGTGCAATCCTTTGGTTTGTATCTCTAAAACTTCTTCTATTTGAATAAATCTTAAATTTGGTCTTTTCATGTTATCCATATTTCTTGAAAGTTCTTTTCATGTTCTCTTGATATTGTTTCTCCATGGTGAACTTTATGTTCCAGATTATATATTTGTCTTCATCGCCTGAAACTGTCTACTCTACTGGTGATGCTTTCCATTGAGTTTTAAATTTGGTTTATTGATTCCTTCATTTGAGAATTTCCAATTGATTCTTCTTCAGGATTTCTATCTCCTTATTGAAATGATCTTTTACTTCTTGAATTTTCTCTCTTTTTTTTTTTTTTAAAGAGAGAGTGAGAGAGGAGAGAGAGAGAGAGAGAGAGAGAGAGAGAGAGAGAGAGAGAGAGAGAGAATTTTTAATATTTATTTTTTAGTTCTCGGCGGACACAACATCTTTGTTGGTATGTGGTGCTGAGGATCGAACCCGGGCCGCACGCATGCCAGGCGAGCGCGCTAACGCTTGAGCCACATCCCCAGCCCGAATTTTCTCTCTTATTTCTCTCCTTACATCATCTTTTACCTCTGTTAATAAAGTATTTTGATTTGTTTGGTATTGTTTGTTCCCTTGCTTTTTTATGTTGTTTGTATATCTACTGACTTATCAGTAAGAATCTGAGGTGGCAGATCTTCTTCCTGATGATTTCTATTATTTGTACCTTATATATTCCTGAGGATTTTTAGAATTTCATGTTTTAGGGGGAGACAGATAATAACAATAATGAATGCAATCAATATTTAGCATTGAAATAAATACCCAGCTCTCATGTTGGCATGTACAATGTTAATTGGCCCTATAAACAGAAGTTATATGGTAGGAAATTGCCAACAGTAGAGATATCATGTTTGCAAAAGAGTTTGCTGTTTCAGAATAGATGCAATTCTACAACATGTAAAACCAGAAGAATGAGATGCCATACTCCATTTAACTATGATATGTCAAAATGCATTCTATTGTCATGTATGACTAATTAAAACAAAGAATAATAAAAAGATGAAGTGGGAGAATTCAGAGGAGACGTAAGATGTAATAATTGAAATGGATTATGAGAGACAACTGTAGTAAAGAGTTAAGGGATGACTGAAAGAGAGAAGAGAAGAATTTGGCTACAAGCAAAATAAAAGAGAGGAAGAGAATCAAGGGAAATAGGAGAAAAACAATATAAAAATGTAAAACAAAATCAAGGTATACTAATCAAAAACCCTAGTCTGCCAAAGACAGAGTCAAAAAAATAACTACTTTCAAGAAATGCTGGAAATAAGAAGAGGGGAAGAAATACATATATGTTCAAATTCCCATGGACCAATCAACATGCAAAAAAAAAAGGTTCTTAATGGAAGATTAAGGGATTGTTTTCATGGCAATTGTTGAAAGATTGTCCATAACATTATATTTTGCTTGTCAGTTCACAATAGTCTTTCTCTCCTTTTTATTTTTTCATGGAGGATTGTTTTGCACACAGGAATAGTAATCAAGAGCTGTGAGTTCCTCTTTTTCTTTGGAACTTTTCTTTATTGCCTATTCTCAGCTTCCCTTCTTAGGAATATGAGTTGGGCAGATTGGAGGGTGTTGTCTACTCCACTTAGAGTAAGGGGCTGCTGTAGAGTTCTGTGAAAGTGTACCTGGAGCTGAAGCTCCTAGGGGTGGGGTTTGTATCTAGATAGACCCCTGGTGCTTTGGTGAAGGTTTTAAATCAGCACACCTCCAAAGCCTGGCTACTATCAGTCTGCACTGAGCATCTGTACTGCTTGAATTTCCATTGAGTTCTGCTACATAGGTGGAAGAGCCAGTCCTCCCACCTCCCCTCACCCCACCAGCCTTCCATAGCTCCCATATCTTGGCCACCTGAGTTCAGTCCTAAAGCCTACATTCACTACCCCACCCACCTGATCAAGTCCCTGGTATGCCCCACTGGTCCAGCAAGCAGTGAGACTCAAAATGTGAGAGACACCCAAGTTCTCTCAGGTCTGTGTGACTCAAATTCCACTGGGTACAACTCTCTCATCCCATAATTTCACCTGGTTTTCTAGTTACACTTGCCAGGTCAGGTTTTTGGACCTACCTGGAATTACAGAGGTCTGGGTACCTGAGTTTGAACCCACACCCATCAGCCTCAATAGCACAGTCAAAAAACATGGTGGTGGGCTGACCTTATTCTCCACAGGTTCCTGGGAGATGTGTGGCATCCTTCTCACATGAAAGTAAAATGCCACTCACCCACTGGATCAGCTACACAATGTCCCTGATCACAGTGCTCTCTGCTTCAGAACATGCCCCAGTACCATCTGATGCTACCTGAAATGTGGGCTGTATTAGTCTCTCAGAGTTGCCCACAGTGGATCTGCATCAGCAGCCACCAATGACAGAGATTTATTTGTTTGTTTGTTTGTTTCTTTTATTCTATTGAAATTTCTGTGTCTCTAGGCCATTCCGAGAATCTAGTATTAAATCCCAATAGGATTTCTTTTGTTTCTTTTATTTATTTATTTTTTTAAACTGACCTCAAAATGAAGTTCTTTTTCCTCTTTCCTGGTCCTGCACCATGGAGCATTTGGAAAGTAACCTTCTTTACTCCACCATCTTGACCTGACTCCACATTATGTTTATTTTGGTATTTGGTGAACTAAATTGTGAGATATTGAGACAATGGAGAAAATAATTCAGCGATCATATCTAATGCTTATGAAATATCTCCTGCCCCATAATGTACTTTGCTGTACTGATTATCTTCACTTTCAGTGAATGTTTTCTAGGGAAAAACCTTAGCAACCTCTGGGGACAAGGCTTTGGAGTTGTAGAGTTTCCCATGTTTTTGTTTGATTGCTTCTTAGTCTCTCAAAACCACAGAATAATTATAATTTTATAGAAATAAGAATTTTTAAGAATCATAACTTTATTCTCACTTCCAGGCTTCCCAAATTACTGAGAAGTATTTGAGGACTTTGTTATCCAGTATAAAATAATTGTATTATGTCATTTTAGCACAATAACAATAAATACTACTAATGTACCCTCCTTAGGATTAGAAAGAAGAAAAGATCAGGATTTAAGAACAAATATCTGACTTTCTTCACCCAAGTATTTTCCTGATTAAAAGAAATGGAAGCTTCAAACAGAAGCCAAATGAAGGCATTGGAATTTGAAAATGAATTACAAATACATTATTTTTCCTTTTTCCTTCTCATTTTATTTTCAGTTAATAGAGCACATTATCTATTGTACCTGCTTTTGCCTTAGGAGTTAGAGAAAGATGAAAATATTTTACTATCTGTTCTCAAATTATAAGCCGTTGTTTCCAAAGAAAGTCAAAACTCATGTATATTATCACATTATTGTTCTCAGGGGATTGCAGTCACCATAGTGATTGTAATTACATGGCTTCATTAACTTTATACATTCTACCTGTTATGGGGGGCTCTCATTAACAAAATTTGCATATGCAGGAAATGAATGTCATTTGCAGGGAGCTAATGTCATTAAACATTTAGGCAGTCCCTATCAGGCAAGGGGGTTTCCACTGGGATATGCTTTTCAGCATGCCCTTTATAGTTATTGTGGGCACATGAACATATTTCCAAAGCATGAAAAGCAAAACCTTTAGAGGAAAATATTAGACAGCCACAAATGTTTTAACAAAACTTATTTATGCTGAAATTCCAAATTGATGATACCAAGAACACATCATCAGATATAATATGGTTCTAAGAAATGTAAATGTCTGAATATTTGTGGAGCTTTTGTACATTATAAATATTTGTGTGGGTGCACATGTGTGTGTATGTGTGTATTTCCTAGAACAACTTGATAGATTATTTGAAAATATGTATTGTTATGCATGTTCTATGGGTATCTTTCTATTTTTATTGACCAATTTAATCTATCAACAATCATGATAATTAAAAAGTGCTTGTGTAATTTCAAGGGAAGAAAGCACTTTAAACAAGTGGCAGACAAAAGCATAATTTAAAAAATGTAAAGGAAATAAACATTCTAGGTAGTGTATCCAGACTTAATGCCCTAAGATGAATGCATTTCTAACATTTTGATGAGAGGGATAATAAGAGAGACTTCATATACCTTTTGTGTTTGGAGTACATGTTTTGACCTTTTGGAAACAAGGGAGTTCTGAGTATTGGAGAGAGTAAATCTTCAAGGTGAAAGGGGGTGGGGACTTACCCCTGGAATGAGTGCCTTTATACACTGGCCCCATCACCCTTCAAGGAAACTCAATTTCTGCCTCCCTATTTCCTATTTGCCATACTAGGATCAATATCAACTATTGGGAATAAAATCATTGACAACAATAATGTGCTTGTGTACAGAGGGAGAAGGGGTGATATCTGCCATAAGGCAGCAACTGTAGTAATTCCTAGGAAGCTGTCTTGAAATCAGATTCAAAACAACTCATAATTTCTTTTTAGCTTTTAAAATTCATAGTAGTTCACAATAATAGGGAAATTACCCATTTTCTGGTACAAAATTACATCCTAGGGAATTACATTACACATGTAAATTATGGTGGACTCTTTTCAATCTGTACCTTTTTGGGTTAATTAATTCTTCAAGAGAGGTGATGTATGTCAGTATTGGATGAAAAAAAACACTTTATACAAGCAATTCACATTCAATTACATTTGAAAGCAACAGAGTTAACAATGACAGAGTTCAGCAATAGCTGGAAAAATCATTTTTTTATCAAATTATTCCTACATTTTCTGAAATTTGCTCTGATTAAGAAATTGACAAAATTAATGTTAAATAATTTAGAAGAATGAATACATTGAACTTATAAACCAAAATATACTTTTTCTTTTCTTCCATGAAAAAAAAAAATTGAGCTCCTTTTGACTGGCATATATAGAATGAACTTTCCTGGGGTAAAAGTAGTCAGCTTTGGGGTCAAAATTACAACCTTATTTGTTGGCACAACATCTTGTAAGTTAATTTATGTATGCTTCTAAATGAAAATGACCCCAAATCAATTGTTCTGATTTTCAATGTTTTGTGTACTTGCTGTCAACTTTGGACATTTTAATCAATGCCTGTTTGGATATGTTGAGAAAATACACACACACACACACACACACACACACACACACACACACATTAAAAAATAAAATAAACCAAAAACCTTTTTCTAGTTTGATATTGCTTAAAGATATAACCAAAGTTTATGGACTCCTTTTAAGTTCATCAACAGTTGTTTCAAACTTTGGAAGAAGGGCAAACTTAAAAAAAAATATATATATATATATATATATATATGTATATATATATATATATATATACATATATATATATATATATATGAGTATATTCTGTTCTAACTCAGTTTTTGGCAATCATACCTGTGTCCCCAAAATTAGCTAATAAAATAAAAAATTACCTATGCTTGGGTGCCACTCCAAACTTATTCCATCTGAGTTTCTGCGCATGAGATCAGATTCCTTTTTTCAGTTTCAGAGGATTTCTGATGTTTGTCACCAGTTGAACACCACTATTCTGGTATTGTAGAACATAGAGAAAACAGACATGAATGACAAACTTTCCATGACCTCTTGGACTTGTAGGAAAGAATTTTCTTTTTAAAACAAAAATACCTATGATACAATTTCATTAGCTATATTCCTCATGGTGTACTTTAGATCTCTAGACTTATTCATCTTATATATCTGCTACTTTTTATCTTTTGTACTACATCTTCCTATATCCCTACCTTACCCCTCATCCTTGACCCATGTGACCAATGTTTTATTATCTAACTCTGCATACTTGAACATTTTTTGTTTGGATTTTGCATATAAGTAAAATTATTCATTGTTTTTCTTTCTGTTTCTGTGTTTTTTCACTTAGAATAATGTCCTCCAGGTACATTCATGTTATTACAAGATCTTGTACTTTTTATGGCCAAATAATATTCCATTGTGGTGTGTGTGTGTGTGTGTGTTTGTGTGTATTTGTGTGTGGTATAGAAAAGAAGTGAAATACAGAAAGTTAACTACACTGAAAACACTTGTAAAGATCAGATGAATAATAAAAATAAAGTATAAATCTGAAAGCAGCGGTAGTAGCTGTATGTGAAAATGTTGTTTCCAGGAGGAAATGACAAGTATCTGAGGATCACAGGGCCCACGCATCCCTTACTTTCAGGGGCCAAGACATTCCATACACCAAGCTTAGGTGATGAGGAATTCTATCTCCTTGGATTATGTTCCTTCACTAATTGTCTCAGATGTGGTTGGCCACTTTGTTGACCTAGAAGATCTTTCCTCCTCACAGGACAGCAGTTTTTTCAGCCCAGTATGGGGTCCAGACATTGGGCATACCTGTGGGCATGACCCATGACTTGATGGAGTAGGGCAGGGAGTTCCTGAGTGGGGTCTGGGCCATGGACTTGGAGCCATTCTATAGGAACTCAGTATGGTGCCAACCCTCCTGTTACAATTGATTTATTAATGACAGACATGACCTCTGGCTTGAGAGGGCATAGTCAGTTGTCCACCATGGATCAGTCAGAACTGCATTCTCAACATGGTTTGAGCTTAGCATCTTGCCACCTGCCCAGTCACCTGAGGATTGTCTTTCAACCACCCTTTCACCTCGTAGTTCACTTCATGTGGATGGTGTTAAGGATTTCCAGAAGCAATATCCCAGCCAGAAGACAGTGATAATGAAGACAGGGGAACAGCAGAAGGCCCCAAAGAAAAGCAAAAAGAAAGATCATTATGAATCTCGGAAACTAGTTTCATCAAGTTGTATTTTTTTTTTCATGATACATCAAGGGACAGAATACTAATGCCACTTTTGAAAAGGTTTTAAAGATTGTGGCATCCACGTGGGACAGTCTTGGAGAGAAGCAGAAACAGGTATATAAGAGGAAAACAAGCTGCCAAGAAAGAGTATCTGAAGGCTCTGGATGCTCATAAAGATAACCAAGTGTGCCACTTTAGAAACAGTGAAATTAGATCCAGTGTCACCATCACAAACTCTTGTGCCACCTCCTGTGGCTACTGCCTCAACAGAGTCCCCTGCCCTGTCACCTTGCTTTGTTGTTAACTCCACCTTTTCATCCTATGTGGCAAATCATGCTTCTCCTGGGACTGGGGGTCCGCCTAATGTGATCATGTTGATTATTATCAAACAGATGTTGCCCTCTTCTATCACCATGTCTGAAGGAGAGATGGTCACTCTTATCTCAGCCACAGTGGTGACCTCCTGGGTAATTCCAGATAGGTCAAACTAATACAGCTACTATTCAACCCAGAAATTAAGCCCGGATTGTCACTTGGTCAGCATTGCAGGTAGCAGCTGCAGCTCCTGCTTCTATGCAACTGCCTCCACCATGAATACAGCCCCCTCCTTTACAACACATGCTTCACCTCCCATTTCAGCAGGAAGCTACTATTCTGCAGCAGCCTCCTCCACTTCAGGCCATGCAAGAGCCTCCACCTCAGAAAGTTAGAATCAATTTACAACAACAGCTACCTCCTCTGCAGAGCAAGATTGTACCTCCACCTACTCTAAAAATGCAGACTACCTTAGCCTACCAGCTGTGGGAAATAGTCCTGAGCAGCCTAAGAACAGCAGTTCTGAGGTCCATACAGTAGAAGCAACCTTCCCTGAGACCAAAATCTGTGAGATGATTACAGATGTGCTTCCTGAAGCTGAATTTCCTCCTCAGAGGGATGTTGAGTTGGTGAGTGGGTGTGCTGTGGCACTGTCACCCCCTCCTCTCTATATAAACTCCAGTGGTGAGACCCCTCACAAGGGGTCTTGGGACAATGAATACTGTAGCAATGAGAATGTGGTGAAACACTGCAGGAATGTGTTCTTGGCCTGGGTAGTCTCTAGAAATTCAAACACTGTGATGTTTATGAAATAGTCTTTCCTGTTCTTCTCCAAGCCAATGAAGATCTATCTGCCGGGAACAACTCCAGGAGTCTGTTTTGAAACAAAGGCTGGGTTTCTGGCAGTGCCTGATCACAAGCTTTGATGGTCCTTCATGCTTTCCTCCCCTTTTCGTCCTTTAGTAGAGACCAAGTTACAGAGAATGGCCACTGAGTTTGCTGTAATCTGGAATTGCTTTTTACTTTTAACTATAAGCAGAAATATCAGGATAGCAGCAGAGCCAAGGGCAAAAGAAGCATGAATAAGTAAATTACAGGGACAGTAGGGGTGGTGGTATGGGTCCTTACAGGAATTTTATATAATTGCCATATAACTTGCCTAAAATATAATTAAAACGATGGGAAATAAGTGCAAATATGAAAGTAAAAGGTAATTTAATTCAGTATAGTCCTCTCCAGTTCCTACAAAAATATCTTGCTAATATCTTTGAAATCTTACAGAGTATCAACTCTGAAGAAATGGGGACTGTTCAATTAGAGTATCACACTAACAATCCTAGAAGTCAAGAAGGTTCTTCACTTGCTATGTCCTTAGAGAATTGAATTAGAAGACTGGATCTCAGAGGAGAAGCCTTCCCTAGAGTGATAAATTTGGGAACTTTGAAAATATAGAATGTTAATTAAAACCTGCATAACTTCACGATATTACTTATGGAGAGCTCCTAAGATAGACTAGTAAATCTGTGGAAAGTAGCCACAAAGGAGACGGGGAAAAGGTATCCAGAGAGGTAGAAAGAAAAACCAGGAAAATGTGGCCACTCAGATCAGTGAGGCAAACATTTTTGAGGGAGAGGCCAACTCTGCCCAGTGATGATGATTTTAGGTTAGTTACATCTAGAAAAGTGTCCATTAAATCATGCGACCTGAAGATCAATGGTGATCCTACAATTTTGGTGAAGTGACAGGCCCAATACTCAGATGGAATTGGATTAGGAATTAATAAGCAGTGAGGAAATGGAGACAGAAAATATTGGGGGGAGGTTTTACTATTAAGAATGTTAAAGAAGGTCTGGAGCTGTGGCTCAGTGGTGGGGCACTTGCCTAGCATGTGTGAGGCACTGGGTTTGATTCTCAGTAGCACATATAAATAAATTAAATAATAAAGGTCCATTGTGAACTAAAAAAGTATTTTTTTTAAAAAAAGAATGTTAAAAAATTAAATTGTAGTCATTAGGCTTGGTGTACAGTTTGTTTTTATGGTCAGATACAGTTATAAGGTAGGAATATACTGAGGAGCAGAATACAGACTATATTTTAAACCCTGTTTCCCTTCTCAGTCAGCGACCTTTGAGTAGTCCATTCCTGGATTGCACAGGAGTTTAAAAATTGGTTAGTTTAAGATGGCGTGATATAATGAAAAGTAAACATTTATTCTTTGTCCCAAGTTCCTAACATAAAAGTCCTAAAAACCTGAGAATATCTAGAGTAATGAGTGTCTTTTGTATTCTAGTGAAATGATTGGAGATTCAAGATGTGGATTGGTCATCAGAATGACCAAAAACTGATAAGAGAGCTAAATTTTCATCCTAATTCCCACCCTATGTGAGGAGAGAGGGGCTGGAGAGGGCTAATGTACAATAGCCAATGGTTTCATCAATCATTCTTGAAGTATGAGATATCCTCAAAAATCTCCGAACAATGGAGCTCAGAAGGTTTCCAACTTGGTGAACACATTGATGGGCAAGTAGGGGGATATACCTGAAAAGGAAGGGTATGGCATTACCTAGTTGTATCCTTTATAATAGACCAATAATAGTAAGAAAAGTGACTTTATGAGTTTGGTGACTTCTTCTAGTAAATTGTCAAACATCAGGAGAATGTCATTAGAGCCCCAGATGTATACCAGTTTGGTTAGAAGTACAGGTTGGCTGGGGTTTACCATTAACATCTAAAACTGGGGTTTTATTTGTGAGACTAAGCGCTAAATTTGTGGGATCTGATGCTAACTCCAGGTAAGTACTGTCAGAATTGAATTGAAAAGTTGGGCACAAAGTTGATGTCTGCAGAGAATTGGTGTCAGGAAGAGGAAAGAAAAAAAACATTCCTCATTTGGTGCTCTAAATGTGTATAAACAGTTCAGGTGATCACGCATTATGTTGTATTCATCCTATGTGCCACATTCGTAATTTATTAATATCATGTACAATAGATAGGTAAAATGAATTGTGATCTTCAGTGTGCTAGCACAGGGAATTGGTCTTGGGAAACTCAAGGCAAATTGGGAGTCTGAGAATATCTTACTAGAAATTGAATTTTAGTAGTTTACTGGTGAATGTGTGGATTTGCTATATAGTAGTGGGAGGGATAATGAATGTGGTGATCAAGAGAGTAGATAGTGAGTTATTTTCAGAGTTGAGGTAGTGACAGAGCTACAGTTCATTAGATAACTTTCGCAGAATCAGGGGCAGTGTTTTTATTATAGTGTTTAACATGGTGCCTGCACAAGTAGGTATTCAATAAGTATTTGATGAATTGCACTAAAATTTCCAAAGGGATGATTTAGTAACCCCAAATTAAGTAAGTTCAGATGTGGAGCTAACAATGGGAAGAATGTCAGGAATAGTGGTTAATAAGCAAATGCAGTTTTGAAGTAGGTAAGCTATAGTGAAAGTGACTTTTCCAGAAGACAGAGTAAGTGAAGTGCTCTGACTGAACCTATTTTTTAATCCAAAACAGTCCTTTATCATGTCTTGTCTTAGGTAGAAAACACCAAGGGAGAATATTTTAGAGGGAATATGCAATAGTGTTCCCCTTTCCAATAACTTGACAGTATGATGGACTGAACAATCAAAAAACCCTCCATATATTGAGGGGAGTAGGTCATTCTCATTAGAGGCTTTTATTGGTAGTACATCAGGTAGGATTGACATTCAACCAGCAAATGGCATCAGTGAGCAATAAACAGACATCCAAATGGGTAGAAGGGCACAGGAAAGAAATTTCAGAACTCCAATAAATTGCAGTTTATTAAGGCAGGACTCAAATATGAGGAGAAAAGCCAGTCAAAGTGTGACTGTGGTCAAGGCAGACTTGATTCTTATTTATACTTCAGGTTTTCTAAAAGACATTGAGGAAACTTAAGAGATGTACAGACTGGCATGCCCCTGCAGCTATATTATAGTTAATGTAATGTTATGCTATTTAATTGACTAATGTGCTTTATTTAGCATTTATGCATAGCCTACATTTTCATTTAAATTAAAACAATTCTCTTTGTGAAAAATTCCCATCAGGTGAGCACTGTGTATATGTATACATACATATGTGTGTTTGTATTATACATATGTGTGTGTGTATGTATGTATATATAGTAATGTAATCCCACTTCTTAGTACAGTATTAGCTATTTAATAAAGCCCTCCAGAAGTATTTGTTGAATTGACATGTTTTTCACATTGGGTAGGTAGATTTGACTTTTCTAAATTAAAAAGTTGAAGTAAAATGTATTCATGTTGTCATTAAAGGAAATGAACTCACTGGAACATGCTGAATCCCATAAATGAATTAATTTTGTTTCATATGGAAATGAATTTAACAGAGATGTTGTAAATACTTCTATATCTTTCTTGGAACACTTGGTTGCAGCCATCTTTATTGGTTTAAGATATTTGTCAAATCTATACCTTCACATTTTATGAAAGTAGAATAAGGCTTCTCTCAATTGACTTGATACATTAAAAGAGAATTGCATGGGTAATATCCCTTTATTACATTCAATGGTCCACGGTACAGGGTAGTTTAAAAACATTCTTTTACAAATGCTGTTATTCAAGAAGGTGCACTAAATAGCATTACTAAAAGTCTTTTGCTGTCTTTCCATTGAAAAAGGCAACTTTTAAGGAAAAGTAAGTACTTGTATTATACGAACTTTGTCAACAATCAAATGACCATATGGGATTTGTTCTTCATGTCCTTCCTTACAATTCATAGTTCTCTCAGTGCCTCACAATGAAAATGGTGGTGCCCCAGGAACCTATACCAGAGCCAACATCTATTATGACATATTCAGTTCCTATATAATGCCTCCTCCTTATTAACATTAATTATGTGGTAAAGGAAATTGGATGATTCATAAAAGCAGAAAGCATTTGGCTTGACCACATTATGCAGCAGTGCAAATAAGAATTCTTAATGCTGTTTAACAAATGACTTTTTCACTCTTCATTAAAGCCCCTTGTTGCCATCCAATCTTGATTTTAGAAATTAAAGCTAACAACCAGATTGAGAGAATCGGGAAAGTGACAGCATGGGGCAAAGACTCAAAGCCACAACTAACAGCATGAAGCAAAGTGAACCTCAAGCTATTGCAGCTCTCAGAGAAGGCTGGGAAGGGGAGGGATGAATTTGCAGGGAAACTCAATTATAGCAACCCTCAGCTATAGGAAAGTACTTGTGAATGTTGACATGAAAGCTTTTCCCTTAATGTTTTAATTAAATACCTAGAAGCCAACGCTTCTTCTCAGTTAGTGTCAGAACACTGCTTCTTGGTGGATAAATGTTTACCGCAAAAGCTCAGCTGAGGGTTTCTACAAACATGACTCTAAGAACTGAGAAGGCTTTTGCTGAGGCACTTGAGATCAAGAAAGCAGTAGTGATTATAAACTAGCAGTACAATAGCAGGACGGTTTAATCCACCCAAATGTCAGTTTCTGGTGTGCACATTGGCAATCCCACCTTCATCTTCAAACAAAAGGGCACTGGTTAGTCATCTGTTTAATTCTCTAGCTTCAGTGTGTCATTTGGATGTTGAAGGAAAATCCCTTGATTCAGTCTGCCATTTCTGACAGCCTCCCTCTAGACCCCATTAATAAGCCTTTTAGAGAGCGGAATGCAAAGTAGGCAGCAGGCAGTCCACAATCAAAATGGAGATAGGATAGACAGTAGAAATGTCTTCTCTTTGTAAAGATGGTACATAGGTGACCTTTGTTGAAGACAGATATATTTGTACACATATGTGTGTATATACATATACATTTAATTTAAAAATGGTTTCTTTCAAGATATTAAAGCAACATTTGCTGTGTGGTAGATTTGGGAGGTCATTTGGAATTTGGGAATTTAGGATAGGATACAGGAAAACTCAAGTGATATTTACAAAATGTGCAAACAATGGCACAGACAGGGAGCCAGGCTGGCTTTGGTCATGCCTGGGGAATATCCTTCAGAAAACAAATATGCCACTCTTTAATGTTGGTTTGAATCTCATTATAAAATTGCAAGTGAAATGAGACACACTTTGCCTCTGAAACAGTGATTCCAGAAGCAATGCAACTATTGTCTAATAAAACAATTGCATTAAAATTGTAAGATTTAAACAAGCCTTGAAAGCACATCATTGAATTGTGGGGTCTTTCTATGGAAATTTATTTTCTATTTCTAGTTAATTTCTAGTTGACTTTTTGTGTGTGTGTGTGTCTGAATGTGTGTATATTCTGTGCAGCTTTGTTTCATGTGTTACATGCAAATTGATGTATCAGGTCTCCAGAGAAGCCCCATTCCAAATAACCTTTCCCCAGGCATTGCCAGGTCTGGGAAATATTCCAAAATGCACAATTTCCAGCGATCCATGTTCTATCAGGAGTAGAAAACTTTAAAGGGATCATAACTACAGGATCTCTTGTGGAAGTATTCCATTAAATGGACAAGGTGTTTTATGGTCAGAGATTGGACTGGAATCTGTTGTGCTGATTTCAATGTAATGCCAAGTCTTTTTAAACATTTTTATTGGCACATTAATTACACAGAATACTAGGTTTCAATGTGGCATATTTGTACATGCATGTAATGTACTTTTATTGTGATCAAAGATTAAGAAGTAAGACTGCAAAGATGTGAAGATCATTTATTACCAGGGTGATCAGTTTTATTTATAGAGAAGCACCAGGGAAGTCACTTACTTTTTATGCATGTAGTCCTTTAATAAAACACTAATAAAGCTTTTATGTACTTTTATATCTCAGTAAACCATTCAGGCATGCATTTTAGAACACACAAAGGTAAAAATAGCTGTTTTCGGCTAGGAATTTGTTTCTAAGCTATCCTTTAATTAGAATACACATTGACCTAAATTCACTTAGGTAAAATAACAAAACCATATTTTCTAAGAGTATGTGAACAAATGTGCACACAAAATGGGTACTTAAGGATGCCATAGCCTGTATGCAATGCTTAGTAAACAGAGGAGATTAGATCATTTCTGTTAAACAAATCAATTGCATATACCCACGTGTGTGTGTTTGATTGTGTCCTGAGAAATCAATGTATTTTCAAAAGAAAGATATAAAAACAAAGACTACTAATTTCTGTGGACTGCTAAACATCAATTCATGTTTGTCCTATGACTAGGAGTAGTTAACTGGTGCATTTGTTCTGAAGGCTCCCTAAACTGCACCTTGTTGAAGCATCTATTCTTTTTAGGACTGTGTTAAAGATGAAACTGGGAAGTCATTTATGCATGTCCTATCACATTTTCATGATAGATTCTATAAATATATTTTGCTGGTAGTTCCAATGGCAATGTTTTTCTTATTAATTTTCATCTCAGGCTTTAGGGTTTTGAAAACCTGCTTATTTCATTAGAAAATTCACTTGGTAGAATTATTTATAGGTTCAGAGGAATTTGGTTGCTATATAATGTTTAATACAACTCAAGAAAAGCATCCTGCCTTTTTATTGTGTGCAACATAATCCAGGTGATAAATAACTAATTTTATTTTTGAAAAATATATTATAACTTGTATTACATCTAAAGAAAGCATCATTATGCTTTCAGTGATATCCTTTGTAAAAAATGTATTTCAAAATATCTTAATTTAACTTTGTATTTGAATGTCTAATCCATTACTCAGGGTAGATTCTTTCTTCGAAAAGCCCTTAAATAATAGGGAAAAAAATTGACCAGTTGCTGTTACTATGAATCACAGACTTTGCCAATGGAGTGAACTCTGCTGACTCCCAGTGTAAGGCCCAGTCTGGGAAGACTGACAGAAAAGAAAGTAAAACTATGAGGGCATCCTACTACTGACAGAGCAACAACTAGAATGGGTAGAGTAAAAGCAGGTCTGCAGCATCATTTTCTATATCTGTAAGTTTAGACTGTAGATTGATTGAAACTATTAAAAAATAGTCCTTCTTATGTTCACATATTATTATTATGACTGGGGTATGAAATGTCTTACACCAGTTGTCTTTAAATGAGTGTATATGTAACTGTGGATGTAATGAACTACATTTTGGGGTGTAGGGTACCTGGATATAGATAGGATTGAGAATCATATCTTCCACATTTTTAAATTTTATATGTACCTTTTCCAAAAGTAATCTGAATTAGCAGATATTCCTTATAACTTTTCCAATTCCATCTCTTTTCAGAACCTCCTGGTATGACTTTACAGAAGAAAATGGTAACTCACCAACCCTCCCAAATCTTATTGTGGCATATTCCCAGGGTATAACAATTTCAATGGTACCAAACAAAGGGAACATTCAACAAACCAACCATCTTTTCTACTAATCTACCCACCTGTCCAACTATCTAGCCAATTATCTATGCATCTGCTCAGCTCCCACACATATCTATCTACTTAGGTTTTATTGATCTATCTCATAAAATTAAAAATCAAACTGAAATGGGTTTCATGGCAATGATCCTGAGCATGATACTTAAAATAAAAAGAAATTAATTTGTTTCTAATATAAAAGAAGTATGAATTTGAAAAAAAAGATATGATTATCTTTGTCATTTAAATTATTAGACATGCATTTTTTCATAAATTGAATAAACCAAATAAACACCTTCAAAATGTTATTAAAAGCATGAACTACACACTCAATAGAATTATGGTTATAAGTAAAAAAGGAAACAGTCTTTCAAATTTCTTTTAGGGGTATACAAGCAAATTATTTCATTTTTTTTCACAATCAAGCTTTTGAACACCATTTTTATAAACTGTACTCTCTGACCCTTGCAATAATCTAGGTCAATGGCACAGACAGGGAGCCAGGCTGGCTTTGGTCATGCCTGGGGAATATCCTTCAGAAAACAAATATGCCAGTCTTTTATGTTGGTTTGATTCTCATTACAAAATTTCAGAGGCAATCACACTTTGTCTCTGAAACAGTGATTCCAGAAGCAATGCAACTATTGTCTAATAAAGCAATCTTAAAAGTAAGCTAACTATTGCTGGGGATATAGCTCAATTGGTAGAATGCTTGCCTCTCATGCAGAAGGCCCTGGATTCAATCTCAGAGCCCCCCCCCCCAACACACAAACAAAAGAGTAAACTGACTACTGCCTAGGGACCACATCTCACATCTGGTCAGTGGTCTGGTTTTTGTTGTTGTTAAGGGCCTGGAGCTAAGAATACTTTCTACATTTCTAAAAATTTTCATTTCAAATGGCTTCAGAAATACCTATTTAATAACCTAAGTTTTGTCACTTTGACTAAGGAGACTAAAATATTTACTAATTAGTCCCTTACAAATTTCCTCACCTGCTGATATAGCTGCTCATCTTACCTTGAGCTGGTTTTCTTCCATGAATATGCAAACAATATCCTTTTTTTCATGATCTAAATCTTGTACACTATTGTTTCCTATTTACATCTTATAGGTTGGTGATAAATTAAATGTTTTTAGTTCTTCCTGTTCTTTTCTTTGCATTTCTTGGTGCTTGCCATTGAGAGTTAATTCACATCCTCTGATAAGTGCACAGGTCAGATAGGCTGTTCAACAGGGTGAGATACCTGTAAGGAAAACTGATACAGAGACAAAAATGGTTGGGAGACCCAGGATGCAAGTCTAATCAACAAGTATCAGAGGAGGTCAGAAGACAAGAGGAAAGTTAGAAAATTTTTAGATTATACAACAATTCTAAGAAGGTTTTTGCAAGGGCAATGGCGATTACTCAGCCAAATAACTTCTCAGTAGAGTCCACTGTCTCCAGGAATGTGTTGGGCCTAGAATCCTGCTGCAATCAGCCATTAGCTGAAAATGCCAGTATTAAGTACAGTATCATCATGAACTGGGTGACAGATTTCAGGGCACAGGGCCTGAAGTTTGGTCAATTAGACTTCCTGCTGTTTACCATATAAGAGACATATTTTCATGGCAGCCATACTTTGTAACAACAGAATGAAGCTAAGCCTTCAGGTTTTTTTTCCAAAATATATTTGAATCTGAATATTAATGTGCTTATCTTTCATCATTTTACTCTGCCTTTTATGCCTTTAGAAATTCCTGACAATCCTGAAGAAATAAGATATCTTGCTACATTTGTTTTAGATTGTTTTAAAAGTATTTTATGTTTGGTTTCCACAATTAAGCATTAAAGGTAGAGAAAGAGATACAGAGGGAGGAGAGAGGAGAGAAGAAGTGGGTAGAGAGTGAGGGAAATGATGACATTATTTTATGTTCTGTTGAGAAAACAATTGCCCAAACCATGTAATGAATAGATCCTCCTAGCACTTCTTATTTTATTGTCTACCCAATCAAATAGGAAAAGTTCCGTATATATTTAAATCTGCTTTTTGACTATTTTGTTTCTTTGATTTTTGTCAATCCCTTTTAAAATACCACTGTATCTTATGAAGTTATCTTACAGATACTATGTATCTTAGAGTTACTAAGAATTTAGGATTTAAAAGGCATTTTTTTCCTATTTTTTTCTAAAATTTTCACAATTTTCTAAACTGCTGTTATGTTTTAATTTTATCTTATGGATTTTAGAATCAGTCTATTGAGTTTGTTAAAAATTCTATTGGAAATTTTAATGAAATTACAGTATGCTAATTTTAAGGAAATAGACAATCATTTCTAATATAGAATATTCCAATCCACAAACATGATGTGCTCTTATTTTTTTCAGGTTTTATTTGTGCTTTAATAATGTTTCATAATATTTCTATGAATGTCTAATAAATTGTTAGATTTATTTCTGGAGACCTTGTAGATTTTCTTGCTATTGTGAGTGGTATCTATCCAAAAGTCACATTTTCTAATTGGTTATGCTAAAGTATAGAAATTCTATTACTATTTGAATGTAAAACCCAAAATTTATTATACTCATTCCTAAAATGTTATCTGTAGGTGCTCTTGAGTGTTTTATGAGAAAAATCATACAATCTTCAAATAATGAAAGATATATTCATTTTTTCCCATAATCCTTACACATCTTATTACTTTTACCTTAATGGTTATACTAGTTAGTATCTCCAAGACACTTTTTAAAGTTAGTTATTCTTATGGAATATTATTTTCTGGTTTTACACAAAGCATCTGTAATATTTTTTCCATTATATTTGTTTGTTTATAGGTACTACATTTCAGGTTAAGGCAGCTATTTCCCTTGTTAACTTTATCCTTACATTAAGGTTTTAGTTCACTTAGGTTTCTACTTTTGATAGTACAGCTGTAATCATGTTTTGTTATACATGGCTGTGATGTAAACACCTAAAAATATGTATGGCACAGACTAGGTCCTCAACAAATCTTTATTAATTATTTATCAAATTTCAACAAAGCAACTTAGAGCTGCTAAGGTAAATTTATTCTATTTATTTATTTATTTATTTATTTATTTATTTATTTATGAATGATGTGGTAGTCTTTAACAACACTAGGCTCTAATTAATTTAATAAGTTAAACCAAATTTGTTGAAATAAAATCTACAAAATTGAGATGTTCACATGACTAAAAATTGTGTGTGTGTATGTATAAAATTAATGAGGCTTGAGCTTCTCTAGCACCTACGCAATTTTATTTTTTTATTTATTTTTTTTTAAAGAGAGAGAGAGAAGAGGAGAGAGAATTTTTTAATATTTATTCCTCGGTTTGTTTTCAGCGGACACAACATCTTTGTTTGTATGTGGTGCTGAGGATCGAACCCTGGCCGCAGGCATGCCAGGCGAGCACGCTACCGCTTGAGCCACATCCCCAGCCCCCTACGCGATTTTAATTCAACTGCTCTTGCTTACTACATGTACTTTTTAGTTACTTTAATATATCTAACTATTATGTGTAATTTAGGATTTCTTGGTTCATCTTTGTAAACATTATTGACATCAAATTGCATTAAAAGATAGTATTTTAGATCTTTGCATTTCTGCTCCTAACCAGTTTTTGAAGATGACTAATCCATTTATTTCTTTATGTTCTCATATTTTATATCCCTGAAAATTCTGTCCTCCACCATTACCACACAAGTATTCTAATAGACTTACTTTTTGTCTTTTCATTTGTCTAAACTCTTTACAACATGCATAATTTTGACTGCATATAATTGATGTTCACTTAAATAGCATACCCTTGTGCAGTTTTCCCTTAAAGAAATATGCAAGAATTTATTTGGTACATTCACTCAGGATTAGAATTGTTTGTTTTTGGATTTTGCTTATATTTCAAATGCATATGGCTGACTTGTTCTCCAAGGTGGCTACTCTTACCAAAGAGACACATCACAGCAGGCTTTCCCTCCCAACATTCCTGCCAAGATTTGGCATTATCCAGTCTAGCCGTCTTATCAATCTAATATATGTTCTGTGCAAAAATATTCAAATTTACATTTTCACATTACTGATGCTTTTGATCATCCTCATATTTGTTCATTAATTTTGTTGATTTTCTCTTACAGAAGTTGTCTCCTTTTCCCATTTTTCTACTAGAGTTGCCTTTTCTCTTCTTGTTATTTTTATTAGTTCTCATAAATGAACTTCTCTTGTTGACTTTAAATTTGAAAATATATTTTTCTATCCAATTTTGTGATAAATAAAAAATAATTTTCACAAAACTGAATAATCAAATTTTGGTTTCATAAATTTTGCTTTTACTTAACTTGGTCCATATTGGAAGCCAAAAACTATTTCTACATATTCTTGTGTTTATTTTTTACTATTTGTACTTAAGTATTAGTCATATAAAGTTTCTTTATATGTAGTATTAATTCAAGATCCAATTTTCATTTTCAGTGAGAGTTTGCAGTTTTCCCAATATCATCACAAAATGATGTCTGTTTTCTCCATTGACAATGATGTTTTTAGTTTATATTAGCTAGTATTTTTTTCTATCTTGAATATCAGTCTATCTCTGAGTTTTCTATTCTGATTTATTGATCTGTATCTATAGTTACACTGATACTATGACTTTTTATTATTAGGGACTTCTAAATATATTTTGTCTTCAAACCCTTCATTTTCTAGTTTCTTCAGAGATTCATGAACCTTTAATGAATGCATATTATGGCTCACATGTCAAAAAAAATTCAACTAAATTTTAATAGGTATTACATTAGATAAATTTACTGGTATCTGGGTAAAATAACAAGATAACAGGAACAAGTTCTGGTGCACTATTGCATACCAAAATTTATACATACATGCTGAAAGACAAAATCATTAAATCTTCAGTTCCCTTGAATATGATTATTGTGATTTTAAATTAAAACAAATGATTTAGGAAACATAATTTAATTACTATTATTAATAAGATATCCTTAGCATATCATTTTAAGTCAAAGTTTTTGTTTCTATTTTTAAATTCAAACTACTGTCCCACTTACCAGAAAACATGTTCCCCACATACAGAGCTCAGACTCTGGATATTTTGTGTATTCTCCTCAGAATGTGCCTTAACTGTTTTCTCTGCACAACAGGGCTGCAAATTTTCATTCCATTTGTGCTTAGCTCATGGCTAACTCATAGCCATGACTTCCTGCTAAAAGCCAAAGATGAATTATAGGTCCTTTGCCAATTGCAGTAGAGAATAGCTGACTCTAAGGAATGTTTACCATAATACTAGCATTGTATTACAGGGACTTGTATTTAGACTTCTAAGGAAAAACATTTGTAACATAATTTGCAACACTTTCTCCCTAGCTCTTGGCATTGCAAAAATGTTTCAACACATATTTTTCTGCTCTTCCTGGAGGCCTTTGTATCACTGCCAAAGTATGGTAATAGTCATTGTCATAGGAATGCTTTTGTGTCTAAAGCACAGACCTCCATTATCAGAAAGTGAACGGTTTGGGAAGATATGTGAATGAGAAAGCAGAAGATGATTCAACAAGTTATACTTACTAACATTGTTTTCTTAAAAAAATTGTTTTTCTCTAGTTTTTTGAGACCATTGAAATGAGTATAGAAAATATTTGGCTAAGATCATAAAAGTGCTTCATGACTAACGAGTTTGTAAAGCAATCAAAATCTCCATTAAAGATAAAAAGTTCTTTAACTAAAATTTTAGCCTAAAATTCAAATTTTATAGTCATCTTTAAGTTTATGTTCATATTTCTCAGTTTTAGCATGATTGATAGTTTGAAACATACTCTGTGGTTGGGGTCAGGGGGTTTCATGCAGATAGTAGGATAGCAAGTAGAACTCTTGGCTTCAGTCTACAGAATGCCAGTAGGACTCTCCTGGCTTCTGTAACAAAAATGTGTCCAAATGTGGCCCAATGTCCCTGTGGAATAGGGAGAAAACTCAGTGCAGTTGAAAACCATTGGTGTAGATCACCAGTCTATTGCGTACTAAAACAGAACCATGCAGAGGCATACTAAACCATCTTTATTGTAACATCTCATTTTGTTTCCCTGCCATATCCTTCTTTGGGTTGCTGTTCCTAAGTATAGTGAATTTCCAAATTCCTCTGATGAATTTTCTTTCCCATTTCAGAATGATTATTCCCTACCTTTTTCTGTCTCCCCAGATCTTTCACTTTCATTTCCTCCTTCTCCACTGTCAAGTAATTTAACTTTTTTTTTTCATGGTTGATTCTGCTGTTCTTGGGGGCTATATGTCCTTTCTCATATTCTGTTACAATGAATGTATAGAGAACAGGCTCTCTAGTGAGGTTCTGTGTTAAATCTGCCATCACATTCTTTATAACTCATATCTTATCCTTTCTATCTTTTATATCTTTCATGTTTCTTTTTCCAATAAATTATTCCCAGCAGGACTGAAACTTAATCTGTTATTTTTAACATGTTAAATAAAATGAAACCCAGTGTGTATGTTTATATCCTTTTAAAGTATTTACCCCAAATTGTGCTTTCCTTCTTTCCTTTAGAGTAGAACTTCTGAATATATTCACTTATACTTTTCACCTCCTATTTAGACATATGTCTACTTTTCATATATTTATACTTCAATAATTTTTAATTATTTCAAAGGTAATTATTTTACTAAATCTGCTCTCATTATATAAATGAATGTGACCTGAGGTGAAACTCAAGAATTACCCTATACCAAGTTCGTTCTCCTATCTACTACTGTTTTAGAATTGCTTCTATTTTAAGTTCTTTATAATAATAATCCCTCCTGCTTATGAACAGATGGAATGAGTGCACAAAATGATGTGTAATAGGTGCTACAGGAAATCTTACCTGTTTTTCAGTTTTTTCTAGGGCTTCACATATTGATAACATGTTTAAAAAATATCAATGTAAGATATTTGAGAAGGAGAAAATAGAGGAATTTTTATTCTAAGGACTACTTACGGTATGTTTTATGATTAAAATGTTGTTGGATATTATCATATTGGAATCATAACTCTGTATGCTTTCCTATGTCTTAGCTTTGTTAATAATCCCACATTTTCATAGAAAGTACATTTGAGGTGAATCTAAAATTTCTACCATTCATCACAAACACACATGTATAGTTCTCTCTTTCAAAAAGCTTAATAAATGTGACAACTTATAAAACTTGATAAAATCACAGGGAATTTAAAGAGGATGCTGATTTTCTTATAGCTCTCTTCCTTTCTAATAAAACCCAATCAAACATTTAGTTCTATCATTGTGATCGAATTGCCATATTATTAAAAAACATTTTTTTCTCTATGGGATGATCAACTGAGGTTTTCATCCATCTGATCACCCCACCATCCTTGAATGCCAGAGTGGTTAAGCAGATGACCTCAGCATATGTGAGGCTTAGCAGAGGCAACCGTAGAGAGCTAGGCTTAAGACAAATATAGAACTCCTTTTCTGTCCTTGTTTTGCTTCTGGCTGCTCAGAATTCAACTATAATTGAGTAAAGAGAGATACTTCTTGTTATTCACAATTATTGTTTTATAATTTATGGGAAAGCTATATTCTCTTTCTAATCAGAACTCTGATTAAAACAGAGTCCATTAATAATATGAGATCTGAGAACTCTGCACATTGCATATTCTAGACATTTGTTCTGTTGTGTATCAAATCTCCTACAGAGATCATCAAAAAAAATCAAGACTCTATTCCCAATGATTCTTATTTACTTGCTATAGAAGGACATTAACATCACAACATTTATTTAAATGTATCCTATGTTTATGTAATTTGTAAACAAGAGTGAGAATGATTTACAAATAGTTGTTCAAGGAACACTTGAATCATATCTACCTTAGATATCTCTCCAGATATTATGAATCAAAAAGGATGGACTCCCAGATTAATCCTATTCCCATGAAATTTTAAGAGCCACTGCTTTAGGTAACCTTGGTTAAATTTACTATACATGGGCTTCTAATAGTGATAAGGATTTTCTTCTGTTGTATAAAGTAGCTGTCCATCTTCTGCATTATATGTATTATTTCTAGACTGACACAGATCAAACCATACAACATCTACTTATTTTGACTATACTTTGTGTCAGTGAAGATCACTGGAATGGGAGACATTTTCTGAGAGCAAAGTAGAGTTGAATTATAAAGGTCAGGTTTAGAGTTTCCTCCTCTGTGATGGTAAGGCAGCAGTCAGGACATAGCCTGAAGATATATGGTATGAACAACAAATGCAAAGCTACACAATGTCAGCTATACTTCAGAGAAAATGAGTAACATTTTCAAAAAGAGGAAAAAAATAAAATGTTATTTGGAAGTTGTTTGAAGTATATGCTAAAGTTAATATTAAAAAGGTAGAAAATTACCACTAGTTAAAGGGAATATTTGATGAATTTTAAAAATTGAATGTAAAAAAGGAAAATAAAGACATAAATCTCACATCTCTTATTGCTCTTTTTATATGCAGTAACTCACACTTCTTTGAACTAATATGAGCTATACCAGGGAGTCTGGCAACATAAGCCCTCTCAAAATTATATCAAAACTGAATTCTTGGTTCATTGTCAATCTAAAGGAAGCACTATTGTATTGTATATTTAAAGGTCATAAGATACTTTCAATGAAGTTTGTGATTCTTTTTTTGGATGAATGTGATTATGGAAGCAATATGCAGGCAGATGTTTAATATAAAATATCCTTCACATCTCAGAATAAACAACATATGGAGCAAGTAGCCATTTTACATGATGTGCTGAAAGTGAAAATAGTTCAGAACAGATCTGATCAATTTAGTTTCTCTATATCATAGCACAATGCCAACCAAGATGTTTCAGCAAATTATAGTTTAAATGGAGGCATATTGTTAATTTCTTTAATTTTAAAACTGCTTTTTAAATATCCTGCTTTGCTCAAAGATATGACAATGGAAGATATATTCATAGCGAGGGGAGTTTAAAAAAAAGCTTTTCTAATCAGTAAAGTGATATGTGGGAATTTTATATTCTGAATAAAAGAAGGAAGACATTCTAACCTGGGTAATATTAGAATCAGAAAATATTATAAATAGGATTGATCTCTTTAATTGCTCAGAAGTTGTCCTGAGAAGTAAATTGAGCTCAACTAATCTATTCTACTCCTTTCTAGCATATTTATGGAAAAATCAGGCAGTTAATAATGAAAGGGAAAAATAACTGATGAATGCATTTTATAGTCACATATTTTATTTTTAGATAGAATTTCCAGTATCACCTTATTGTAATAAAAAGTATTTCATATCAACTAAAGGAAATTTAACACTTAAGTCACTTGTTAAATATAAAATATATTGTTTTTCTCCCTAATTCCAACTTAGTCCATTTTGACAACAAAACTTCTAACTATATAAAACATACATTTTGGCTGGGAGTTGATAAAATATCATGTATTTGAATGTTTTTTCATTGAAATCTTGCTTTTCTTTCCCATACCACCTCCCTGCCCTAAATTAAAAGTTCATGAAAATATAATTGTCAACATTAAAATCACTAAACTTCAGAGACGAGGGAATCTAGAAATCAAGCCAATGATGCAAAGATATTTTTAAAGTACCTCTGGCAGAGGAATACTCACTTCTGCTTTTATGGGCATTTATCAGCTTTCATAAGGACAGGCTGCAGACTACCTCTTTATACTACCTGTCCTATTATTCAACAAATCTTCATTTAGCTGTTTGACAAATCTAACAAAAGAAAAGTATGTGCATTTTTCTTTGTTTGTTTGTTTTTCTGTCAAATGGAAATCAAGTTGCTAAAGCAGGACAGTTCTATTGTTTTCTTTTTTCATCTCCTCTTCACCTCCATCATGTTGGAGCACAACAGGAGTCCATGGCCTCTTCTTAGGATGTGTATGCACCTCTAAGTTACCCAGGCAGAACTCTTCTGCCTGAATGCAGTCCCAGTTAAACTGGCTTCCTGTAGTCAGCAAATTTTTGGAAGTATGTGTGAGTGTAGCTTTCTAGGCAGAGGTGAGACTGTTGATATCAAAGACTAGCTTGATGGCAAGAAGTTGTGTCTTTCTTCTCTGGTGCTTTTCTATATGAAAAATGATTTTCCTTCCTGTGGAGCAGCTTTCTAAGAAAAACTGTAGGGCTTCCTGACCAGAGTAATGGAAGCTCAAATCTGCCTCCCACATCTATTGATTTTTGGTCATGGACAAGTTATATAATCGGTTCAATCTGTTTCCTTGTTGGGAATAACAAGTATGTTGTAAAGAGTATTTTCCCAGCCCGTGATAGTATATTCATAGCTGTATAAAATAAAACATTGTTCTACCTCAATCCCAGTGGAGGTATTCTGAATTGGGAATCAAAGAACTTTTGCAATCATGAGGGAAAGTCTATGAACTGGGTTGTGAATTTGGACTTACTCTACAACTTCCACACATGGATACACCAGTTTTCCTTTACACTGTGTTTTATTTATTAAAGTCCTTTATGTTCATTTTAGAAAATACAAATAAATTTCTGTGTAAACATAAAAGTGTGTGACATACATAAAGGTGTCATTTACACATCATTACTGACCATATGGTAGTATCTACATTTTTTAGCCTATGTAGAAAATAACAGTTTCAAGTTTTAAAAAACTCATTTTTAGTTCAGAATATCTATGCAGAAATATAAAAATGCAAAACAAAACAAAAATTGAAAAAAAAAAACTTTGAAATAATAGGAGCTATTGAGGTAAGGACATCAAAATGTGACTTTTCAATAAACAAAAATAAGCTTCAATATTAAGCAGCATTTTCAGAATCATGTGTTAATTTATATATAAATAGTTTACTATACCATTTCAGATGAATCATTAAAAATAGTTCTAAGATTAGTCAGTTGATTTGGAGAATAATAAAAGAAATTAAATTGTCATAAAATTATGAGGTTAGCAATTTCTAATTCTCTTATAATTATAAAATATTTTCTTATGTAGTTATTAGGATTTGTATAGACTTTAAAACCATTTCTTCTGATTGCTTATTCCAGTATTATTTCATTAATATATTAACTAAAAGAAATTAACTGACAGGAAGGATATACACCTCAAGTGTAGTAAGAAATTATTACTCTCCCATGAAATGCGTAACATAAATTTCACTAATTCACAGAATCAATTTCATAGTTTGTTTGGTATTTTAATTTTATGCTTAGAGTTTCCAGAAAAAGATTGACTAGATGAAATTCATCGATTGGAAAAATACAATATTCAGGTATTATAAAAGGTTATGTATCATGCAGTTTCTGGAGTATGGAGTCATTTGGGTAACTAGGAATTAAAATGAAATATGTGAAATTATCAAAACAAATAACATAAAGGAGTGGAATCAAAGACAATATTTACAGAGTTATTTTTAACCAACCTCTATTTATTATTGGCCAAAACCACATTTTGATTATAGGCAAGCTTAAGATAGTTAGATTCATATACATAAATTATAAAGTATTGGAATGGCAACAGTTTCAGAAAATCCTAATTGTTTTTATACAAAGTGTCAGAGTATAAAGAGACCCTTAGGTAATGGAGTTGTGTTCTGTGTATTGTGGTTTCTCAATTTTGTGTGGTCTTCATCCCATAAAATTGTGGTTTAATTCTAAGCAGTAAGGGGCCACGCTGCCTGAAATCACACAGAAAGCACAGACACTCAGTGCCTTGCTTCTAGGCCAGATCTGTCCATAACAATGCATTGGATAATCATTGGATAATCATAAACATTTATTGGATAATCTAAAAATTCTTTATGAATTAGGCAACAGTTGAGACAAGAATGCACAATTGAGAAAAACTTGCAGTTCTCTCACTCTGATGTCATCCAAATGTTATTAAAATGTGGATGTGATTAATTCAATTATGCAAATCAATGTGTGTATTTTCTATGCTCTTCCTACACAAAAATAATAATAATGTTCAAAAATAATAATGAAAAACTTTCAATCTAAATTAAGATTTTTTTTTGGTCCTTACTCAGCAATTAACTTCATAATTTTAATAAAATTTCTGGGCCTCTGCTCTTACAGCTCTTAATAGGGCATAATAGGATAATTAAATTCTATAATATAAAAGATTTTTATTTCTTACCCTCCTTACCCACTGTTAGTTATAGGACTTGGTTGTTCCCTCTCTGAATGTTGCTTGCTTCATTTTTATAATGAAATTCATGGTAATAATTACTATGATTTTCTACTCATCATTCATATACCATTCATTTGTTACCACTCTGTACATACTAACTCCATTGTCACTCTACGCACTACATAGGAAAATTTAAGCCTCTATAATCACTTTTATGATAACATTTGTGAATTAATTTTTAGTTACTTATTTACTCTCTTCCCCCACTAAATGGTAAATTCCTAGAAGGAAATATTATTTTGTTTATCACCTTATCCCATTAGAAACATAGTGAATAATATGTAGTATGAACTCAATAAATGTTGACTGATGAATGAGTAAATATATATCCTTTCTGTCCTTTAGCATTGAACAAATATTTACCTAATTCCTAGGATATTATAAATTTCAATTTTATAATGTTAATTAACTTAATTAATTGATTAACTTTCATCAAGACTTAAGTTAGACCTGCTTGCAAGTTGGCTTATCAGAGCATCTTTAATATGACTTACTTTATTAACACAAAGAATGAGACAAAATAAGTACTTTGTCTAGAAATAAATTATTCATTTGTCATAATATATCTCTGTATTGTACAACTAAAACATCAACTGTGATTAAATGGTAAACTGTTCCTATTATTGAAGTTACAGTTTTCATGTATTGATATAATTACTATGTTTCAGACTAATCTTATACATTTTTTTTTACTTAATTTTGGCCACCTACTTAAGTCAAGATCTCTGTGGCAAATAAATGATCTACAACATTGAATTTATTAAGTAAAAAAACTAATTTGCTTGTTTTTACCTAGAATTGAGGCATTTAATACAATCAACAATCAACAAATTGATTATACCATCAAAGAATAGCAGAAAGAATTAAAAATGAAAAATTAAATTAATATGTATCTTTGGAAAATCTTTTAGATTTTGATAGGATTTTCCTTTCTAGCATTAACTAAAAATCAGTCTGTTTTGTGGGTATATAAAATAATCTGAAAACTTAATGCTTTGACATATTATGAATATTTATCTCTGGTGTGATTTTGGATGATTTTTGCTTTTTTGCAAAAATTTTCTTTACTCCATGACTATGTTTATGATAAACATGTATTACTTATATAACCAGATAAACGAACAGTTATTTCTCTTTCAGGAAAATAATTAAAACCATTATGAGAATGGTGCAAAAATGAAAATTAAAGATTATTAAAGCAGAGCAGGGAATTCAAAATGAGCTTATTGTTACTTATAAAATTTTCAAACATCTTACAGCATTATTATTTAAAAGGTAATTCAGAATTAAGCTTGAGACAATATAAAATCAGTTGTTAAATTCATTTTAAAAATTATGTCCTCATGGTCATCACTCAGGGTCTTCAAGTCTGTAGCACAATGGAATTCATCACCTTTTAGGACAGATCAGGGTCTGAGCAGGGCCTTTCCAGCTTCTGACCAGAGAGTTTTATTGTTCCAGCAGAGCTTGGCTCTGAATTTCTTGTGCTCACAGTCAATACTCCCTTTACCATCTGCTTGCCTTCTTCCAGATGATCCTAAATGTACCAAACAACTTCCTTCCCCTTAATTGCTGCCCAGTGTTCTTTCCTTTTAAATTGTAGATCAGGCCCACTTCCTTGATTTAATACCACTAATTTTCTAAACCTACCATTTAATTCTTGATTTGTCACATTCAGCACCCACTTGAGGTTTTGTAAACATGTGGATCTCGATTTTGTATTTATCAGTCTTTCCTTCACTAAAGGGTGACCTTTAGATTCAGACTGAATCCTACTTTAGCATTTTTTTCTTACAGTGATCATAAGTAAGGTATGTAATTATGCAAGCATCAAAGTCCATAAATAAGAAAAAGTACCATTGGTATAGGAATAGGCAAGTGCCTTGCTCTACTTATATAGGACAGTAGATTGTCAGCACAGAATAATTATTGTTGATGATACGATACTAATTTTTATTTCAATTGGTCATTTTTATTCCCAAATTTTGAAAGATATCATTACTTAATTGTTCATTCAAAAAAATGAACCAAGCTAAGTTTCATCTCCAACATTTTGGACCTTACTCTTAGTTTGTAAGCTACAATATTTGGTGATACCTAAAGTCTCTTACCCTTCACCATAAATTTGGCTGAATGTGTGTTTGTTTTGTTTTGTTTTGTTTTTTCCCAAATATATGACCTTATCACCTCAGGCTTTGATTGTTGTGATGGTTTTATTTGGGACCCTTTCTCTTGATATTTCTTTTCAAACTCTGAGTTATTTTGCATCAAAACCTTCATTAACTTAGAATTGCATTCTGAAGACAAACTATTATTTATCATGTGCAAATCACTCTGCAAACTGAACATGCTGTCCTGTGTCCTCAAGCTTCTCCTGTCTGCTCTGAAGATTATACAACCCCATCACCACTTTGGCCATACTATTCCTCTGCCTGAATAATTTCTTTACAAGTTTCCGCTTATCTCAAGCCCACACCTCCTCAAGATAAAATATTATCTTTTCCATGAAGAAATTTAGTTACCTTTGGCCTTAATTGATCTTTTCTTGCACTAAACTCCCAAAGACCTTACTACCAGCATGATTCTCAGGATTAACCTTTTTAAATTTTTAAATTTATATTTTCATTTGATACATAAAACATAAAAACCATTCACATTAGTGGGGTAGTATGTGATATTTTGATAAATATATACTTATATGATACTCAAATAAGATTAAAAATATCTGTCTCCTCAAACATTTATCATTGTTTTTATGGTGAAACTTTTAACTTCTTTTCTCCCAACTTTTTGAAATAAAGAGTGCATTATTGTTATCTATATTCACCCTACTGTTCAATAGAATATCAGAACTTCTTACTACTATCTAATGGTAACTTAGCATCTATTGATCCATCTCTCCCCACCTTCCCTCTTCATGGACCCCAATCTTTGCTAACTACTATTCTACTCTCAACTATTATGAGATCAACATTTTTAGTTTTTACATATAAGTGATATTCTACAATACTTTTCTTTTGGTGCCTGATTAATGTCCTTCAGTATCATCTATTTTGCCACAAAGAACATGATTTCTTTGTATGGCTAAATAATATTTTATTGTGTACATATACCACATTTTCTTTATCTGTTCACTCATTGATGGACACCTCCAATAATTAATTCCATATCTTGGCAATTGTGAGTAAATCTGTATTAAACCTGGGGCTGAAGATATACCTTGGATATACTGGTTTTATTTCCATCAGATACATACCCAGGAGTGT
Source organism: Spermophilus citellus (assembly GCF_964194105.1). NCBI lineage: Eukaryota > Metazoa > Chordata > Mammalia > Rodentia > Sciuridae > Spermophilus > Spermophilus citellus. Next base: position 195,132,000 of record NC_138184.1, on the reverse strand, counting down.
GAGATAACTATATATTATGGATATTTTAAAAGATACTTGAGGAACTTTCATACATGTCTTTACTATTTTCATAATGCCTTTACTATTTTGTCTTCCCACTGAGAGTATATTAAGAGTTTCCCTTTGCCCTGCCCCATTTTGACTGGGATGAATTGATTCTCATTGTGGTTTTGATTTGCATTTCTCTGATTATTAGTGATGTTGAACACTTTTTTTTCATGTACTTATCGATCAGTAAAAACATCTTTCAGGAAATATATTTTCAAAATATATGCCCATTTTTAGATTGAATTATTGTATTATTTTTGTTGTGAGGTTTTTGAGTTCCTTGTGTATTCTGTATATTAGTCTTTTGTCAGAAGAATCATTGGCAAATATGTTCTCCCATTCTGTATTTTGTCTTTTCACTTTACTGTTTATTTTCTATACTGGGCAAAAGCTTCTTAGTTTGCTTATCATCTTGTTTATCTACTTTTACATTTGTTTTCTATAATTTAGGAGTCTTTTTAAAAATATTACCTACACTGATATCTTGAAGTGTTTTTTTCTGTGTTTTCTTTTAGTAGATTCAGTTTAAGATGTCACATTTAAGACTTTGATCCATTTGGAGTTGATTTTTAGAACTGGAGAGAGACAAAAATCTAATTTCATTCTTTTGTATACAGATATCTAACTTTTTCAGAACCATTTATTGAAGAGGACGCAATTTTGCTAATGCATGTTTTTGCCACATTTGTGGAAATTCATGTGACTGTAGATACTTGGATTAGTTTATGCCAGTGCCATTGCTTATTGTAGCTTTGTATTAATATTTTTATCTGTTAAACAGTTTGTCATTTATTATCCTTCCAAGATAGCAACAATGAACTACTTCTATTATCAGCCAATGTTCAATCAGAAAAGCAGAACCATTAAGGATGATACAGAGTAAGAGACTTTTTAAAAAATTTGGATTAGACTGGAAGAAATGTGGGGTCTGATGGAGAACACTATGAGTGACAGTTGTGTCTGAATTTAGCATTGGTACCAAAATCACTGTAGATCATCAGAGAAGAACTGGAAGTGTAATGAGGAAGAGCAAAGATAAATTGGAATGTGAGAGAACAACTGATACCTACCTCCCATTTGTCTTATCTCCAGCTAGGTTGTGTTTTAAGATTCAGTATTTATTCTTTTTGATTAAGATTGCTTTTACTATTTGGGGCCTTCTGTGCTTCCATATTAGTTTAAAAATTGTTTTTCTTCTTTTTGTTTTTTTTTTTAGTTATGATAAATGCAATATATATTTTTATATTTTGATAGGGAGTATATTGAGTATGTAATTCACTTTGGGCAGTATTAAGATTTTGTATTAATTCTAATTCATGATTATGGGGGATCTTTTCATTTTTGGTAGGGATTCTTTAATTTCTTTTGTCACTAATGTTTTGTAATTTCATTTAAAGAGAATATAGATCATTCACTTCTTTGGTTAAATTTATGCTTATGAATTAAATTTTTGCTGTCTTTTTTTTTGGGGGGGGGGAATTAGAAACTGAACTCAGGGGCACTTGGCCCCTGAGTCACATCCCCAGCCCTATTTTATATCTTATTTAGAGACAGAGTCTCACTCACTGAGTTGCTTAGTACCTTGCCATTGTTGAGGCTGGCTTTGAACTCGTGATTCTCCTGTCTCAGCCTCCTGAGCTGCTGGGAGTAAAGGCATGTGCCAATACACCAGGCTTTTTTTTTTTTTTTTTTTTTTTTAGAGAGAGAGAGAGAGAGAGAGAATTTTATTTTTTAGTTTACACAACATCTTTGTATGTGGTGCTGAGGATCGAACCCAGGCTGCATGCATGCCAGGCGAGCGCACTACTGCATGAGCCACATCCCCAGCCCACACCAGGCTTTTTAAATAAATATTGTTTTAGATATTGTTAGACCTTTTTTAAAATATATATGTGGTGCTGAGAATCTATCCAGTGCTTCACACGTGCCAGGCAAGTGTGCTACTGCTGAGCCCCAGGCCCAGCCCTTTACTGTCTTTTGTAAGTGAATTGCTTTCTTGATTTCTATTTCAGCAAGTTTGTTATTGGTGTATAAAAATGCTCTGGATTTTTGCATGTTGATTTTATATCCTGCAACTTTTACTGAATTTCTTGATAGGTTCTAACAGGATTTTTGGTGGGTTTTCTATATATAAAATCTATATAGTTTTTCTATATAGCCTAATGGTTTTTCTCTATATAAAATCATTTCATATGCAAACAGGGATAATTTGACTTATTCCATTCCTCTATGGATGATTTTATTTTATTTCTTTGTACTTGCTGACTCTCAGTCTCTAATGATCTTCCCCCAAGTATCCCCTTACTTGATGTTCAGATATTGCCCTGTTTTATAGCCTTCCATTACCTTCATATTTAAAGGTACATCTCTTCTCCCCAATACTTAATACTTATATGTCAAAATATCTTTCTACAAAATTATTAATATAATGAAATGTTCCATATTTTCACAAAATTATTTATTGATTAATTCTTTCTCCCATCTAAATGTTAAATCTAGAAAAACATTATTTTGTTGAATTTGTTTACATCAATGCCTGGAATATGGTTAGAATTGAACATATATTATGGTAAATAAGTTTTATCCCACATATATCATATACTCTTATAAGCATTTTTTGCTTAAGTTAGAATGATATTTATAGTTTTAGAAGCAGTGCCTGCTGAGTTTTAAGTGTTTCTATTGTTTTATTTGCTGGCCCACATATTGAGTAAAAGACCACCAAGTATGACAAAGAGAATAATGGTATAGAGATTCTGAACCCATTTAATTAAAAATTGAGCCTTCCAATTTTGTCTGTAGAGGTATGAAAGTTTGAGCTGAACCTGATTCATTAAAAAGGTATTTTCTTGAGAAACCTCCAGAAAGTCTTTTACCTTAAAACTCACACTAAACTTGGTAGCTGATTTCAAATCCACTTTGTCTTATGGCTTGCTGCAGAGTTAGTTTTCAATGAGGAAAAATACTCTTCAGTGTATTTAGATTATAAGTCCCTGTAAGCAAATTATATTCTGAAAATAATTATTGTTTTAATTTTAAGACATATACTTTGGGAGGGAGAAAATTGGTGATGTGTCAATTATTTAACTATTTGGATAATTCACACTAGCTACTATGTCATATATTTGTGTGTATTTTACTAATAACTTATAATTCCTCCTACTAGTAACAAATATTTTATATTCAAATCTATAGAAAATTTCCCTCAATTAAGTGTTGAGGAAGCTTATGTGTTCCATAATCTCTAAACTGCTGTAGTGAGACAATCTGAAAATGTCATGTTTACAATCAAGTTTGGCATTTATACTCATGCAGGAAAATGCCTCCTTGACTGAAGAAATAGTCATCATGGAAACTGAAGTGTTTATATTTTTTAAGTTTGATGCTTCTTCTACACTTCAGCCTAAATTTCAGATTAAATTGGAAGAGAAGACTTTATCATTGCCTTCTGGAATGACCTTTCTCTCTCTCTCTCTCTCTCTCTCTCTCTCTCTCTCTCTCTCTCTCTCTCTCTCTTTCTCTCTCTCAAACACACACACACAGAGACACAGAGACACACAGACACACAGACACACACACACACACACACACTCACACTCATTAGTGTTCACTGACCTGGGGAAAAAAATGCAACCAATGCAACCAGCATATGGTGTGTGTGTGTGTGTGTGTGTGTGTGTGTGTGTGTGTGTAAGTTCACTTTATTTCTGCACATGTGATTTCCTTTTTTTGTTGTTGTTTTTCTCTCTCTTTTTGGTGTTTTTGAGAATAAAGGACACTAAATGCTCAATTTCCTTTGCTTAGTTATTCTTGGAAGCATTTCAATATATGTATTCCCCAATTTAGAGAAGATATAAGACACAGGTATAAAATAGTTTGAAATTGCTTTTTATTTATTAATTCAATAAATATTCATTACTATCTATATGAGCTGGAAATTAGGAAGGTTGTCAGGAAACTAAATATAGAAAGGCATTTTTTCCCCTCATTTTCATTAGGAACATGTATAAACAAGCATAGTATAGTGTGTTCTAATGGTACATTTAGGAGCTTTTGGCACAGAGAGGAGATGTTTAATTTTTCTTGACGAAAAAGTTGAAGAAAGACTCTTATAATAGAGATAATTTAATATGGCTCTGAATCATAAATGAAAAGTTAACCCAATATACATGGGGAGGAAGAACATTCCAGAAAGAATATTCAAAGCCAGGAATATGGTATATCAGACAGAAAAATCTATAAGTTGTTTCAAATGATAGGAGCTCCGGGTGTGTAGGGAAGGAAATGGAGCTGAGTTTTGGGAAATGTTATGTTAAAGAGTGGCAGATCATCAAGAGCCTTCATCTGACACTAATTATTAGGAATAATTTTTAGTAATGATACAGATTTATTACTTCTTAGGAAACAGAATAAAGCAAGGTATAGGTTTCTGTAGAGAAACAAAATTAGGTCTATGCTATTTTTGGAGCAGACAATATTTAGATAAACTCTGACTTCATATGTTCTGATATGTCATAATGCAGCTGATAAAAAAGAAATCCAGTAGTAAAGAGAGAAGAAAGATTGACTTACATATTCTAAGAGTATTTTGTTCATTAAGTGGGCTAGTGGAAAGTATGGAAAAAAATAATGATTCTAGCAATGAGGTTCCATTTGCTTTGTCAATGAGATATTTTAGTATGATTTAACATTTTAAACTTTTTCAACATTTATGAGAATAATTTCATGAATGATTTATTTTATTTTATTTTATTTTTTATAGTTGTTGATAGACCTTTATTTTATTTATTTATGTGGTGCTGAGAATCGAACCCAGTGCTTCCCACATGCCAGGCAAGTGCAATACCACTGAGCCACAGCCACAGCCACACATGACTTAATTTTAAGACATATTGCTTCCTATTTTATCTTTAAAAGTAATTTCTTAAATTTATTTTAGTCCCCCCACCAAAATGACTTAACTTAATGATGAGCAGATAAATATTCTGTACCTCAATCCAGTTATTTGATTTAAGCCTATAAGGTTTTCAAAAGAAAGTTTGAATTGACCAACTTTTTATTTAACTTGATTTCTGTGTTTCTAGTGGTTTTGATGTTTATAAACATTAATTTAATAAAATTGATTAAAATTTTTTTGAATATCTTCAAGATACAGGCCCTTGATTCTCTAAAAGGGAGATGTACTCTATCCTATATATACTTAATATTTCTCTTATGACAAATTTCTGCTAACCAATACAAAGATCTATTTCTAACCAATATCAGTTTATTACTGTTAAGTACTTTGCCTTTTGATTATTTCTTCACATATCGTTTTTCAGGAATACCTGAGAGATGCCTAAATTTATTATGGAGAAAATTTAATTGGACAGTTGAAAAATTATTTTTACAAATACTTGATATCATTTAGTTTATTAGGAATTAAATTACCAGAATTAGAGTAACTTTTATTCTACAAATAGAATTCAGTGTTTTATGATAACTTTGTTGAGATAAAATATATATGCCACATAGTTCACTTTTTTTTCAGTGTAAAATTAAGTGGCTTTTAGTATATGCACAGATATATACAATCATCCCTGGGATCCAATTTCAGAATATTATTGTCATTCAAAAAAAAAAAAAAAATAACCCAGCAACAGTTAATATCACTTTCAATTCTCTCATCCAACCAGATTCTGGTAGCCACTAACAACTTCTGTCCCTAAACATCTTTCTATTATGGATGTTTAATGTAAATGGAATTATATAATATAATAATAATATAATTGTGTGACTATATGCTTTCAGTATAATATTTTCAAGATTCATTAATTTTATAATATATATTCATATATCAGTGTCTCATTTCTTTTTATTGCTAAATAATATTTCAATGTGTGGATGAATTTTATTTTATTTTTCCATTCCAAAGGAATAGATAGGTTGTTTCAAATTTTGGGAAATTATTAGTAATGCAGCTATGAATGAATTTTTATGTACCTTTTCATGTGGTTATATGTTTTCTATTTCTCAAGTATATACCTAGGAACAGTGATTATGGATTGCATGGTAGCTCTACTTTTAACATTTTGATGAACTATTTTCAAAGTAGTTGCACCACTTGAAAGTCACAACAGCTTCTAAGAGGCTTCCAAATTCTGCATTTCCTCACCAACACTGTTACTGTCTGTATATTATGTTATAGCCATTCTAATGGGTATTAAGTGGTGTTTCAATGTGGTTTGATTTACATTTCCTTTATTGTTAAATATAGTGGCAATCTTTTTTATGTGCTTATTGGCCATTTGCATTTGTTAATTTGTGAAAGTGGATTATATGATTTTAAATTGTTGAGTTATAAGTGTTCTTTATGTATTCTAGATTCAGGTACTTTATCAGATATATGATTTGCAAGAAATTTCCTCCTATTGTATGGATGTTTTTGGTTTTATTAATGACATACTTTGAGAGACAATAGGTGTTATTTCAAATGTTGACTATTTTATCTTCTTTTATCCTTTGACACTTCTGCTTTTGCTGTCATATTCAATGAACTATTGCTTAATCCAAGCATATGAATATTTATACCTGTATTTTATTCTATTAATTTTCAAATTGTAAGTCCTAAATATAGGACTTAGATGCATTTGAGTTAATTTTTGTACATGGAGTTCAGTATCCAATTTTATTCTTTTATAGTGTATATCCAATTTTTCCTTCATCATTTATTAAAGAGACTATTTTCTCCTTATCAAATTCTCTGTGCCATTGTTAAAAAGCAATTGACCATAAATGTAAGGACTCATCCCTTTCTGTACTCACAGTTAGTTCTATTTCATTGTTCTTTATATCTATCCTCATAATAGTAGAACACCATTTTATTAGTAGCTTTGTCGTTTTTCAATCAGAAAGTGTAAATTCTCCAAATTTATTCTTTTTTGATTTTTTAAATTATTTTGGCTATTTTTTATATTTTACATTTTTATCTGATTTTCAGAATCAATCTGTGATTTTCTCAAAATTAATCTTGGATTTTAAGGGGTATAGTGTTGAGTGTCTAGATGAATGTGGGAAATATAGCTATTTTAACATTAATATTTTCAGTTTATGAACATGATGTATAGTTTCACTTCTTTAGATCTTATTTATTTCAATTTTTAAAAATGTTCAGTATAAAGTATTATACACCACATGTTAATTTTATTCTTTATTGTTTTATATTTTTGATGCTATGATAAATGCAATTATGATTTTATTTCATTCCTATTGCACTTTGCTAGTATATAAGATACAATTATGCTTTTGGTCTTATGTCCTGCCACCTTCATTTATTAGTTCTATTAGATAATTTTGTGTTTTCTCAGAATTTTCTACAGGTAAGATTACTTTATCTGTGAATAAAGACTGTTTGACCTCTTTGTATTCTGTATTGTTCTCATTTTATTCTGTTGTTTCATCACCTTGGCCAGAATGTCTGGAAAAATACTAAATTTTTATAAATTTTTATAAAATTTATTTATCATTTTGAGGAAATTCTCTCTTTCTAGTTGGTTGTATTTATCATTAAGGAATGTTGGAGTTTGTCAGACTTTTTCTGTTATTTCTATTGAAATATTTTGTTGTTGTTGCTCATTATTGTATTAACTGCATGCATTACATAGACTGATATTTGGATTTTAACAAACCTTGCATTCCTGGATTAAATTTTACTTTTTAATGATTCATAAATTGTTTAAAATATTTCTGGTTTTAATTTGCTCATATGTTGTTGAGGATTTGGGAGTCTATGTTTTTCTTAGGTGGTTATCTTTGGTTTTGGTGTTGGCATAATACTGTACCCAGAACAAGATCTTAGTATTCTTTTTCTTTCTTGTTTATTGGAAAAAAGATTTAAAGATTTCACACACACACACACACACACACACACACACACACACACACATTCCTTAAACATTTCACAGAGTTAACAAGCATGGTATCTGGACTTTTCTTTTTGGAAAGTTTTAAAATTACTAATTCATACAATCAATATTTATTTTAAGTCTATTCAGATCGTTTAATATCTCTTTGAGTCAGAGAGAGTGGTTTATGTCTTTCTAAGGATTTGATTCCTTCTGATTATTTAATTTACTAGCACAGTTGTTCATGGAATTCTGTTATAATCCTTTAAATTTAACATAAGGTCATCAAGGGCCACTGTCATCTCCCCATTCATTTCTGGTTTCAGCAAGTTAAGTCAGAATATCAGTCTGTCTTTCTGTCTGTCTGTCTCTCTCTCTCTCTCTTCCAAAAATCTCATAGCAAAGGTTTCTGAATTTTGTCAATCTTTTCAGGGAAACAAAGTTTTTCTCTTCTGTATTTTATATATATTTTGGTTTCTTCTTTTTTTTTTTTTTTTCTTTTTGGTACCAGGGATTGAACCCAGGGATGCTCAATCACTGAGCCATATACCCAGCCCTTTTTTTTATATTTTATTTAGAAACAGGGTCTTGCTGAGTTGCTTAGGGCCTAGCTAAATTGCTAAGGCTGGCTTTGAACTTGTTATCCTCCTGCCTCAGCCTCCCAAGCCACTGAGATTACAGATGTGCAATTCCAGGCCTGACCATATTGGGTTTATTCTTATGCCCATCCTCTATTTACTTAAGGTTTAATCAGCTCTTTCTTTTTTAGTTTATTAAAATTTTAGAATATTGATTTAAGACTTTTCTGGTTTTTTATTGTGGAACACATAACATGAGGTCTACTCTCAATATTGAGAGTATAATATCTTTTCATGTAAGCAGGAAGAGTACAACAGATCTTTAGATAATTTTCATCTCACATCATTGAAATTCTCTAGTCATATGCAAGACTCCTAATTTCTCCTGACCCCAGCCCCTGGAAACCATTTTTTTTTTTTTGGTCCCTTTTCTCTCTATTGCTTTCCACCAAATTGCTCTAGCTAGGAATTCTTTCATGAGAAGTGGCAGAAGTGGCCATTTTTGATTTTCTCCTGATGTTAGGGGAAAAACTTATAGTGTTTCATGATTGGTGTTGATTTTATCGTATAATTTTTGTTGCTTTGAGATGTTTTTTATGTCAAATTTGTTGAGTGTTTCTAACATGAAGACATGTTGAATTTTGTAAAACAAATATTTTACATCTGGTAATATTATCATGTAAATTTTTAGCTTTTTTCTATTAGTATGGTGCATTACATTGATTAATTTTTGTCTCTTGACACATCATTGTATCCTTTTGATTTGGAGGAGACATACATTCAGATCATAACAGTAGTCCTGTAACAATTATACACGGATTCCCTTTAATTCCTTCAACTAATACATTTTCTTGACTTTGCTTCAGAGATCTATGTATATGTTGTGGAAAACTTTTGATACTTTGATGGTTAATAACCTGGTTTACCAGTCAATTCCTGCTTGTGTGAGTCTGAGAATCAACAGAAGATAAGATATTCTGATCTTCTTAGCAAATGAAAAACATGGGGGATTAGGGTCTTATTTTTTGAGCATTTGTATAAACCTATACTTTTCTGTGGCCTGTGGATCTACAGGAATATGTGAGAATTTTGCTTAGCCTTGTATGGATAATGGATTCTGTAGACCTTACTCATAAATATTCTATTGTTATCCCAACTGTTTTTATCTACTTGGGTTCTATATCAATAAACAATTGCTTGTTTTTTTGTTGGTGGTGGTTTTGTTGTTGTTGGTGGTTTTGTTGTTGGTGGTGGTTTTGTTGTTGTTGGTGGTTTTGTTGTTGTTGTTGGTGGTGATATTGTCTTTGTTTCTTTCTCTTCCCATCTATTACTATGGGTATGAGGCTTTTTGGCTTTTTTTTTTTTTTTGAGTAAGTTCTGAATCAGGTTAAATAAAGACAGATTTTGTGAAAGTGGCTTTTCTAGAAAGCTGTTGTAAATGTCAAATAATGACAGTTTTCCTGGTGTGATACTTTTTAGGGAGTTCTAAACACATTCTGTCCCCTCAAGGCTGAAGGGAATACTAGCAGCTAGTGTGCTGGTATTACAGTTGCTGTGGCTGCACAACTACTGATCTTCAAGGTATCTATGAAGCCAGGAAGAGGATGATGGGAATAGAACAAGTTAATATTACACCAAAAATTTTAAATTCTGAAATTCACTTGTTTACTTTAAATTGACACCTCTAGGATTATTCTAAGAATTGGTTAATTTTCAGAGTTTAAAAATATTGTACACAATAATTTTCAGTGTTTTTGTTGCTTTTATAAAGGTGAGATTTTATATACTAACTTCTTCATTCTGAAGATTTCCCTCAAATATATTTTATACTCCACAATATCTTCCAACTAACACATCCTCCATCTCAGTTTTAAATACAAATATTGTATTTTCTGTGTAATACCTGAAATATATGTTGTTTCACTATTAAGGCAATTTAATCCATCCATTATATGCCATAATAACATCTGTTGCAGTAGAGTGAGACAGGAAAAGACATACATCATTGATATTCTTGCATATCATGCTGAACCACAAATATGTCAATGATGCTTTATTGGTCTGAATATTCAGTTCTTCAACAAGAAGGAAGGCTTCTAGTAACAAGTAGTTGTCTCTCCATTTTCCCTTAGAATGACAGTTTTTAAAAAGTGCTCCCAATGTGTGAAGCAATGCCCTTTAAAGACAGTATTGTGAAAATAAAGGAAAGTCATATTTCTAAACCAAAGTTAATCACATCAAAGGAAAATGCAAGCATATGTTTTCAGATGGAGGGAACAGGAAAGCATGTGTTGTGAGTTGAAGATACCCTCCACATCATCAGGATGCAGGCATGGTGCCAGAGAAGCCACACTCATCATTCCTGCAGCTCTGCACTACACAGACCACCTCCCTTGTTTCTCATTGGATTATTGCTTAGCTTGTCAGAAAATATCTCAGTATTCAACCAGAGAAACAAAATCTATTTCTTCAATACTGTGGCCTAATTACTTTCACCCCTAAAAATTGGTACAGAAAAGTGCCTGAATCTGAAAATGTGCCTGAATCTGAAAAGGCTATGAATCTGAAAGGACTAGATGCTGTAGTAGTTTTGAATAATCTAATGTACTGAGCAATGACTGCATTAAGAAACTGAAAACAGATAAAGGCATAAACTGGAGGGTTTTATATCCATGTCTATCTGCATAATTCTTAAATATTCCACTCATTGATTTCAAGGAACTCCTTAGGAATGAAGAAACTGAAATGATAATTCATACGTTCAAAAATTTAGTTGCTTTGTCATAAGTATAATATAATATTTTAAGTAGAGGATGAAGAGGGAGGCTAAAAAATGAACTTTTCTGCCTGTCTGGCTGTTGGAAAATCAACATTATTATTTACCTTATCCTGATATCTAGGATAATAAGAGATGCTTGCAATGGAGTAAAATTTGATTTAAATGGAACTGACCTCAATGCAGCAAAATTTAAGGCAAAGTGATACTAAAAAGGCAAGAGAAAAATGAAGAATATTCAATATATAACAAATTCTGGTTATGGGCAAAAGGAAGGGACATGCCATGATTCCAATCTTTGAGAAATGAATTTAGAGTGTAGTATAACACATAAATCCCTGCCATTTTAAGGTAGTCCTTAACTTGAAGACACTTCATTAATATAATTATCATATACAAGGCCCATTGTTCATTATCATTTTTTTCTTCTTTAATGCTTAGCCTGAAGTTCACTGCTTCTCATGCAAAGATGTTCACCATGCAAAGATGGTCAGTTACAAGCCATTCTAAAATAAAACAAATAAGTATGAGTGCAAGTATAACAACAACAACAACAAAAAAATGAAATTTAAGAATAAAAGCAAACCCATAAATTTAGGAATTTGACACATAAAGTCATAAATTTTATAAAGCAATTTTAACTGTGAATGTATTTACCAGATTACAATGATTTAAAAAAGGGTGAATTAAAAAAAAAAAAAACAGTGCAGCATGAATGATGATTGTTTCAACAAATTCAATTAAATGGGAAAACAAACAGCATGAGGGCTGGAGAAGTAGCTAGATGGTAGAACCCTTTCCTAACACTTGTGAGGCCTTGGGTTTGGTTCCCAGGATTGCAAAAAGAATTGAATACCCAACAACAAATTATGGTAATAAGAATAAGTGGTCAATGAAAGAAAAATCAGACAGTCTAAATTGCAAATAGCACAACCATGTGCCTGGCTGAATCTATTCTAATGAGAACTTGAAGAACTTTGGACAAGTAATGCAGTCTTCCTAGGCTTTAGATTTATCTCTGGTGAAATTAAGATTGTTTAAAGAATGAGTTATTGTAACCCATTTAGAAACTCATATCAAAGTTACTGTCACATGGTGGACAATTAAATATATTTCATTAATACATTGTGTCTTGTAAAGATCTTCACTGAAAATCCCCAAGTTAAGTTGTGTTGTAATGGATGTTGGGGAACTTTAAACTTTAATAACCTACAACTTTTTATAAAAGTATCTGGCAACCATTAAGTCTCATACACTGGCAGAAGATAGGAAGAACTGATTCTAGAACTCGGAAATATTGGTTCTGAATATAAGCTTTTTTTCAAGTTATTATATCTAGGTTGTGTTCAGAGATATTGTTCACAGCAGATCCAGTTTCTTTCAACAAAATGATCACAGTAAAGTTAGCTCATTGGAAGAAACATTTTTATTCAAATAAAAATTTCCCCTTTTTTCCTGTTTGGAAAGAAGGTTTCTGAAATTCAGCATGCTACAACATTCCAGTTAAATATCATTTTTAAATGCAATTTCTATTTTTGGAAAATGAGGGTTACTGGATGTTATATAATCATTTTCAAAGCTTGCTGTTTTCTAATTATCTCAACCATAACTTAGTTTAAAAAATATTGATTTAAAGTAAGGATATGGCACAAAGAAACATTTTTAACAGGTGCAAGATTGAAAGAAACTCATGTTATTTCATTTTCTTCCATTTATACTCTTACTGTGTATGTGTATATGTGTACATATGTGTGTGGGTGTGTGTGTGCACATGTGACAATGTTAAATTTATTAAGATTTTGTGCACCTTTCCAAAATATGAAGGTCTGAAAGCTGGTTGGTTATGCTAATCCTTCGGTTTCTGATGATCCCAAAGTCCTTCTGTTATTGAATGTAATATGTGCCTTTATCCCCAGGATGAGGTCTTATGTTAAGTGGCTTTGAAGAATTATATTAAATGGCTTTGAAGCATTATCACCTGCTTGGGGATATTTTGTAAATCTTATTCTGAAAAATATATTTAGAAATTTCAACTAAGAAAATAAAATGTGAAATCACACTTAATATTCAGGTAAAGACTTTAAAAGTGTGAATACCCCACTGTAGTGGACCATGCTAAAAGTGCCTCCCTCTGCTGTGCTTGAATCCCTCCTCAGAGCAGCTTTTAGCCTGTGGACTTTGATTCTTATCCTTCAAACATAGCAGCAGTCTTTTTATAGTAGAATCTATTTTTTTCAGTCACTACTTAGGAATAAAATTGATCACAATGGGAAATTATGTCAGTTAAGCAAAGAGATGGGCTCAGGACTGTTAAGAGAAAGGGGACATAACACTTTCTAGCCAAATTTATTTTAAAAGGTGTATTAGGAAAAAAAAAAGTGTATACCAAATCAGTGAAGAAATAAGTAGTGGTTTGAACATCCTTTTAGGATGGAAGGTTTTTACACTGTTAAAATCTGAATTTGAGGCTTCCTCATGAATAAAAATAACTCAGCCATCTGTACCACCAAAGAAAAAAATGACCATCATTAAAGACATCCTCGCATCTGCTTCGTTTGTAAGTCTGAAGGTAATAGGGCAAGAGCAGAAATGGGTGGATCTGGCTAACAATGATTAAGTAACGTGCTGGCATAATAGAGTATGATGGAGTATGACCACAGTGAAGCACCATGCCTGAATAGACTTTTGTATTACTGAGGAGGACAATGTACACGTGGACATGGATGAGAGCTGGCTACCTTGGAGGAGAAAGGGGCACACTTCACATGACTCTTCAGGTGACTGTGTGCCAAATAGATGATGAGTGGAGGCTGTCCTAGAAGGACACAGTAACTAGGTTTCATTTGAGAAAAATATTCAATGCAGAATGGGAATAGTTATTATCAACTGTTTTATGCTAACCTAAATTCCATTGCTTGAAATTTAATTAAGGTTTTTCTGGAGACAATAGATTTGTGCTTGAACCACAGAACCTGTCTCCATGTTTTTGATGCAGCTTTTATGAGTCTAGATAGTGAGCTGAGATCATGTTTGGAGAGGGGTGTATGTCCTATTTAATCTTATATGACACTTGTTATTTATTACTTTTTCATCCACTTTGCTGCAGGCCTGTGATACTGCAGCTCTTTCTTCACATGTCAACTATGTCCTGCCTTTGTTACCCTTGACAGGCTGGATGTCAGAAAGACACAGCTCTTGAGTATTCGAGGAATGGAAGAGTAAAACAGAATTCCTGCAATTCCCAAGTGCTTGTCAAAAACACTCAGGGGCTGAGAATTGGAATCTAAAGAGAACAGTACACCAAAGTGGAGCAAGTGCTTCCGGACTTTCCCTCCTGATCAGTGAAGGGAAAGAGAACAAGAGCAGAGGGGATGGGAGGGAGCAGGGTAATCCTTGGAAGCAGAGCTGACTGAGCTCCAGTTGTTCCTTCTTGCCTGCTGAGGTACCTGAGGAATCTGAAGTTGTTCAGAATCAAAACAAAACAAACAAAACAACAAGTCTCTCTGCCTCCAGAGAGAAGCCTTTGTACTTTATAATACACATTTTTCCTAACTATTTCATGTAGAAAAGAAAAATTCCAGTCCTCTCAGTTTTCCTATGATCTTTATTCCTATCAAATGCTAGGGAACTAAAATGAGAAAATAATTGGCCAATTTCTTGCCTCCTTTTGTGTGACAAACAAGAGAAAAAAATGATGGTGAAACATGTTTACCATGTGTTAAGATATGGCCAAGGAAAAGTTTGATATGGTCAGTTAGTAGTCTGGGCACCAAAAGTCACATATCCATGTATTGATAAACAAATGCTGAATGTCTTCTCTGATATAAGGGGGGGTGACTCAAAATGGGATAGGGAGGAAGAGCATGAGAAGAAGATTACCACTAAATATGGAATAGAGGTGGGAGGGAAAGGGAGGGAGAAGGGGAATTGCACGGAAGATGGAAGGAGAACCTCAACATTATACAGAATACATGTGTGATGTTGTGAGGGGTGAAAAAAGAAGTGTGTAATATTGGAATGGGTAGAGAGAAGCGATGGGAGGGGAGTGGAGGGGAAGGTGGGATAGGAAGGGCAGCAGAATAAAATAGACATTATTTTTGCTGTATGTATATAGGTGACTGTATGACCAATGTGATTCTGCAACCTGTACAATCAGAAAAATGAAAAATTATACCTCATTTGATTCAAATGTATGAAATGTCAAGATCATTGTAATGTCTGGTGTAACTAATAAAACAAATAAATTACAAAAAATAAATAAAAAGAAAATCCTAGGCAGCCTCGGGCACAATTAAACTAATAGTAACAATATGTAGATCAAAACTTAGGGTGCAATTGCTGGGCATGGTGATACACACCTCTAATCCAGCTATCCTGGAGACTGAGGAAGGGGGATAGTAACATCATGTTAGCCTCAGCAATTTAGTGAGACTGTGCTTCAAAATTAAAATAAGAAAGGCTTGTGATGTGACTCTAACTCATGGTGGATCATTTCTGAGTTCAATTCCTGGTACTATAAAAAAAAAAAAAAAAAAAAAAAGTTTACTGAGCCTGATAACTGTATACCTGGAAAAAGGGTAAAACAGAACTTTCCTGGGAAATATCTATCATTTGGGTCATTATTGGATTATTGGTAGCAAGATCAAAGTTACAAAAATAATGAAATTTCTCTCTTTGTTTTGTTACCTGGCTTTTGAAAGCAACCAATCAGAATCTTCCTGGAGTTAATGTTATCTCCTGTTTAAACAGTGTTTTAGTCAGCTTTTCTGTCACTATAAAAAAAGGACCTGACAAAAACAATTTCAGGGGATGAGAAGTTTATTTGGGGCTCACAGTTTCAGAAGCCTCAGTCCATAAATGTCCAACTTCACTACTCTGGGCCCAAAGTGAGGCAGAACATAATGATTGGAGGGGTATGGAGGAGGAAAGTGTGTCAGGACATGCCACTCAGCAGAGAGCTCCCCACACTAGGGACAAATTATACATCACAAAGGCACACCTCCACTAATCTACCTCCTCCAGCCACACCCTATCTGCCTACATTTAAAGCCCACTTAATCCATTCTAGCACATAAAGCAACATCTCTCAGAATCTAATCATTTTGCCTCTGAAACCTCTTGCATTGTCTCACATATAAGTTTTGGGGAATACCTCATCTAAACCATAACAGACATTTATCTATCTATCTATACATATTAATTGTGCAAAATAATGGAATTCACTGTATTTCCATACATGCATTCCCCCCGCCCTTAATTTCTTGCATTGGAGAAAAAAACATATGCAATATTTGTTTTTGCTTTTTTTGTTTCTGGCTTATTTAATTTAGCATGATGTCCTCCAGTTCCATCCATTTTCCTGCAAATGATAGGGTGTCATTCTTCTTTATGATTGGATAATACTCCTGTGTGTGTTTGTGTATGTGTGTGTAATGTTTTCTTAATTCATTAATCTGTTGATGAGCTCCTCTGCTAATTCCATATCTTGGCTATTGTGAATAGTATCACAATAAACATGGGCATGTAGGAATCTTTTTTTGTATGCTGACTTCACTTCCTTCAGATACATACCTATAAATGGGATTCTTGGATCATGTAATATTTCTAATTGTAGTGATTTCAGGAACCTCCGTATTGTTTTCCATAGTGGTGGTTCTAATTTGCATTCTTTTCTCTGTAACCACATCAGTATTTGCTATCTTTTCTTTTTTCTTTTTCTTTTCTTTTCTTTTCTTTTTTTTTTTTTGATACTAGCCATTCTAAATAGGGTGAAATGGAATCTCAATGCAGTTCTGTATTTCTGATTTGCATTTACTAATGGCTAAATATATTGAGCAAATAATGGTCAATAAAGTATTTATTGTTCATATGTACTTCTTCTTGATAAATGTCTACTTAGGTCATTTTGTACATTTTTAAATTGCATTACTTGTTTTTATGTTAAAATTTTTGAGAAGTTGATCATTTGAAAACTTTTTTCAAAGTCTTTTTTTTTTTAAAGAGAGAGCGAGAGAGGAGAGTGAGAGAGAGAGAGTGAGAGAGAATTTTTAATATTTATTTTTTAGTTCTTGGCAGACACAACATCTTTGTTGGTATGTGGTGCTGAGGATCGAACCCGGGCCGCACGCATGCCAGGCGAGCGCGCTACCGCTTGAGCCACATCCCCAGCCCTCAAAGTCTTTATAATAAAAACTATGACCTATGTGGTAATATCAGCACCCATTTAATAAATGATGAGATGACAGATCTGTATGGAAATGATTGGAAATGTGGCAGTAGAGGAAACATTTTTCTCCTTACAGAGAAAATTAATCTTTATTTTGTTAATTTGGGAGTATTATCTCAGGTAAGTGTTCTAAGTAAAGTTACAGATAGCTCATAGGTTTAGAGGCAACAGGGTCCCCAGAAACAGGCAAGTAAACAAAATCCCCATAAAGAGAGCTTCCTCACTACCAGACTATTTCAAATGCATAATGACACTTTTTAAGAGACATTTATAATAAATGACCTCATAAATGAAGTTCATATCAAAAATATCACAGAAATTATTATGAAGGGAAATGACAGATTTTATGGATTGCTTATGGGAAAAATGTAAAATATCACAGTTTATTATGAAGTAATTGAGTGTGCTCAGGAAAACATAAAATCATTTTTATTGAGAAAAATTGATTCAGAGATGCTTAAAGATATCTTTTAAAAATGAAAATGAATCATAACAATAGGACAGTCAGTCAGTGAAATCTAAAATTACAATTTTAGATAAAGGAAATTAGACCAAAAAAGGTGCGTGCATTATGTGTATGTGGTGGGTAATTACACAAACCTATCGATAAAGAGGAGATAGAAAGTAATGAAAATAGTAACTACATTGCTTTAGTATTTTCCCATGTCACTGACTTTGTGTAAATGCTGAGACCTAATTAGTGATTAGTATGAATTATTATTGTTATAATCATTAAGGATTATTATTGTTATTTAAGGTGACAAAATGTTGTTAGAAACAGTAATTTTATTTTCTTGAGTTCTGGGTTAAGAATCAAATATGGAGTCTTTCTTCATTGTTTATTAACTTTTAAATTTTCCTTGAAGTATTTAATTTAAAGTATACCCATTTAATGTTTTCTTCAAACAATGCTACAGTTAACAATAACTAACTTAGGAAAATGCTTATTCCATGTTAAGATAAAAACAAAAATTTTACGCACCTTTATTCATTTTATTCTCTCAAGAGATCTATGATTTAAATACTATTTTTATACTTATTTTATAGATGTGGAATCTGTTTTTTAAAAATACTGAGTAATTTGGTTAAGTCATTATAACCGCTTGTGTGTGTGATTCCAGAGTCCCTGTTTTTAAGTCACCATAATAATTTTTTTCTCCTGAATTTAATGAATGCTAAAAGTTGTTTTGTTGTTTCTTTCTTCCTATTATGAAGATCTTCCCTTCCTTAAGTTGAATCATGGCTAGGAACCCAGTCTACCTCTTGATTCAAGAGAATTTACATTGGAATTGACACTTTCTTCTTGGTTTACCATGGTGGCTGTTGAGTATACCTTAGATATTCTTTCCTCTATGGGATTTCTGTCTTATCAAAGTCAGGAAATAGGGTCCTTCTCTTTCATTGTTCCCCCAAACTGAAAGTAGAATGGAATTTTTACTCCTCCCTGTGAAACTTTGGAAAGTTTTTCCTCATCAGAGTAACTAGCATATTATTTTTCCTGATGCCCTGTGGTGTGACTTCTTTTTTCAAGGACTTTCAGAGTCCCTGCAGGTATTTTGATATAGTGACTCCCACTGAGTTTGTTTTTGCCTGATGGAAAAATGTTATGGAACATTCTGGTGTGACCTTGCACTGTGACTCTGCCCCAACTATGGCATACTAGCATTGCCACAAACACTGGCTCTTTCCGGGATTACATTTTTCTGAGCAATCACAGCAGTAGTTCTATCATGTATGCTGAAAGTTGTATCAGTTTCTCAGATTTAGTCAGTGAGCATTAGGGATGCTCTGACATATTTTTATTCTATAAAAAACTACCAGGGAAGCTTATTTGGACAGTAAAGTTAGCCAATATTTTATGACTTATAGAAGCAATGTCTCCACAAGTAACAAGTATGGCATAAATACATCTTCTAAAATTTTACTGCATTATTTAACCATCATTGATATTACTGACCCTCACAACCCTTTGTCATTCAAAGGTTTCATAATGTCTCTCCTACTCTAAGGGGGACAAAAAGTAAATTTAAAATTCTTAAAGTCTGTTTAAACTTAAATACAATAAGTCATTCACACAGATAAAAAATATATCAGTGTATATAATAGAATTTCCACTTATATTCTGGTTTTGAAGCTTCCTTAAAGCACTGCTATTTTTCTTTGCATATGTCTTACCTCTAATGCCTTATTTTTAATTAAAGTAGAAAAATTTTTAATGCTTAAGATGTAGACTTTACAAAATCAGGAAAAGGACCTCCCTAGAAATCTTACTATATACATATGTACATATAAACACAGAGCCATGACCTTCCTTTGTGTATACACATCTGCATATATATCAGAATTACATACATATACTTATAAACACATATTAATTATGTACACTTGGATGCATAAAAACTTTTATGCTCCTCCTCTTTTTCCCTTCTCTCATTTTGAGATAAAATCTCAAAATCAAAGGGTCTTTAAGCAAATGATCAGCTCATTTTTTGCTTTTCTTACTCAGTTTTTGGGCTTTTAACAGCTTCTGTTAGCCAATGCAAAGTATATGTGCATTGGAATAACTTTATAATTAAATAAATTGCAACGCATGTAATCTATACAATAAGTCATGTTTTCCAGTCTGTGGTGCCCTTTCAATTCTCTGCATGATATTCCTGTCTAAAAGGCAATAATAGAGACATTCTGATCTTGAAAAGAAAAGTGAGGAAAATCAACATCTAAAACTCAGAAAAGTCCTGGGTAGTAAAAGGTCTTTGTTCTGCGGAGTGTTCTCCCACAGAGGAACAGAATTTTCTTTTAGCTTTTACATTTGACTCCCAGGCTCTGAAATATAATAATCAAAGCTCTTTGCTACCTTATGTTGAATCTCTTGTATGTGAAATCTTTTTATTTAGCAAGAAATGGAATTCTTGCCCCCAAATAATTTTATGAAGGCTTGAACATTTGCCAGTTAAAAATATCTTTTTTATTATGATGTTACAGAAACTGCTGGTAGGCCACTGGGATAATTAGAGAAGACTAGAGGAAATAATGAATTTTCCAGGGTGCATCTGAGAATATATCTTATATTATCATGTGCTCCTGATAATTTTATTTTTTGCTTTCTAAATTAAAAGATATCCCGTTGCTGTAATGCTTAAATTAGAGATTCAACACAAATTTGGAACCTAGAAAAGGCTAACTTTTTCAGACAGTTTTGAAAGAAGAGGCAAGGCTTCATCCTCTGGCTTCTGCTCTGGGCCTTATATTCTCCCATATGAGCAGAATAGTATAAACTAATCAATAGTTTATCTCAAGTAAAAATGCTTGTTGCATTTTCAGAGATTGAAAATGTCATAACCTGAAAGTTACATGGAAAGAATAAAGGTAAATGAGGCCATTGGAAATTGTTCTATATTCATCAGGCACCTTGATAATCTGCAGAGCTTCTGTGAGGAGGTGGGTATTTCAAACTACATCACTCAAGCTAGATCTTTGTCTTATAGATCCTTGAGCATCACAAACAAAACTGAAAAAGCAATACCATCTCACAAAGGATTTGCCATGAGGTTTGCTGCATGAACTCTGAGGGCAGATGCTGAACTAGAAGCTATGCAATGAGAAAGGGGTGGAGGATGATGGTGGGTGGTGGTCTCTGCCCTATCAGCGGTAGGAAGAAGGGAAGCAGAAGGAGGACTTCTTTCCTTAGAGTGAGAGAATAGATATGAACATGTGTAGTACTACATTAGAAGAGGTCATTTGTGGGGCCTGAAATTCATACAACTCTACATTTTCGAGGGATTTAGGAACAGAATGAGAAAGATTAAGTGGAGGTAGGACAAAAATGGATGCACAGTAATGTGGTTAATTTCTCATAGCTCCTGCAAGTGGTGCTTGCTTCAGAAAGAGCAGACCAGCCATATCACCAACTTGATATGGCAGCATCAATATCAAGAAATAATAGCTTCAACAAGTATAGAAATGAAATGAGTATCCCTCGCTGGCATGTGGCATCTCTAGGACCTTATTTCTTATACAAAGTGTCCACAAACAATGACCCACAGGTCAATCAGCTAATCAGCCTTTTTTGGTAAATATTTTTTTAACACAGCCATACTCATTCTTTTTTGTATTATATGACTGTATGTAGCAATATGTAATATATTCCTACTTTCTGTGCTAAAGCCTCAGAACCATGAGAGCAGAGCCTAGTAGTGGTGGCATAGACCTATGGCCCACTAAGCCTGAAAATTTCAGTCTATGGCTGATTACAGAAAAAAGATGACCTTAGGGGCCATGGTAAAAAAGTTCCTTCTGTTGTATCACACAAATCAGAAGCAACCCCATGGCAGATTGGGCCGAGAAATGTAAAAGGAGGTAAGAAAAAACACTTCATAAATGCCTCATGAGTTACTAAATTGTGACTTTTGTCCTTCACCTATCTTAAAGATTGATTTAACTTTGAGAACACTTTTACGAATAAGAGCAATGCACTTCAGTAATGGGCAACCTCCCTAGGAGATACATGCTCATTCTTACTTGTTTGTTTATTCTTTCTTGTTCCTCAGAATCCGGTTATATGAAGAAAGAGCAAAGAGTAACCTTAGCACAGACACTCAAAGGATGATCTGCTGACTAGGGATGCCTCAAAAAGTTGTCATAACTGGGTCCATAAGAGTTGGTTGCAGAAATTTAGAATAAACACATAGAGAATTTTATAACATTTTAAAGAAGTATTTTATATAAGTTTAATATGATCTTTTACTTTTTATTAGTGCAGTATATTCATACATAATACCACAGTATGTTGACTTAACTTCTTTTGGAAAAATTTAGGGGAACTGAAAATAAATAGGACCACATTGGAAAACATTGTGGAAGTTCCTCAAAAGACTAGGAATGACAGTCTGCAATATCCACTCCTTGAATAGGAATTTTAAAAATTTGTGCCTTGAATTTTATATGTCTGTTAATTTCATCTTTATATTAATTCCAATTTATAAAATTATTAATCTATATATCAATCTATATATGGGTGAAAATAAAACATCCTTACCTGCAGATAGTTCAAAGTATCTCAACTATACAACTTTCTATTTAATTTAGCTTTTAATCTCTGGGACCAAAACCCCAACAAAAACAACTTTGAGGCAAAAAAGTTTATTTTGGCTCTTAGTTTTAGAGGTATAGTCTATGGTCAACTGACTCCAAAACTGAGAACCCGAGATGAGTCAGAGCATCATGGTAGAAGACAGTAATTGAGGGAAGCAGCTCAGATATGGCCACCAGGAAGCAGAGACAGACCTCTGCTTACCAGGGACAGAATACAAAACACAATGTCACACTGCCCTGTGACCTAGTTCATTCAGCCACACCCTACCTGCCTATAATTACTGCCCAGTTAATCCATATCAATAGAATAATCTACTAATTAGGTCATACCTCTCATAATCTAATAATTCATTCTCTTCCTGAGATGCACCCAAGCCATTTTACTGTTTCTTTATAAGCACAGTGTTTACTCTCTGAAGTATTCTTGGCATTCTGGTCTTTTGAGCTCCCTGCAGAATTGGCCATTGAACACCTACAATGTTCTAAACCTCTTCCATTTTGCATCTCTAAACTTTTCAAAATGCTTCTACAAACTCCAAAATGTTCCAGAAGCTTCTTAACCATGTGGTCATGTCAGTCACAGCAACAGTTCCATGTTTCAGCACCAATTTCTGTGTTGCTTTTTTTTATTGCTGTGACCATGTATCTACCTTACAAGAACAACTTAGAGGAGAAAAGCTTATTTTGGCTCCTGATTTCAAAGGTTCAATCCATGAATTTCTATAGCTTTGGGTTCAAGTTGAAGCACAACATCATGTCAGAAGGACATGGTGGAGGGAAGCAACTCAGGACATGGTCACTAGGAAGCAGAAACAGCTCCACTTGCCATCAGCAAAATATAAACCCCTACTGACCTACAGCCACACTCTACCTGCAGACAAGACTGCCCAGTTAATGCATATCAGTAGTTGAATCCACTCATTAGGTTATAAATCTCATAATCTAATCATTTGGCCTCTGAAAACTTTTATATTGTCTTACACATGAGCTTTTGGGGGATGCTTCATATCTAAACCATAACACCTTTTAATGGAGGAGATTTGAGATCCTTAATCTTCAGTGTCTTCTCATTTCTATGATTTCTGAGGAATGTTCCCTATTGCTTTTGGTGGGGCATTTACTATGGAATTTAAAATTGAATTCTTCATCCTGTAAAAACTGCAGTCAAGTATTCTGTATCAAGAAGTTCTCCCCAAGATTATCAAACAGTTTCTTGTTGCTGAGTTAAGTTTCTCCTCAGCTTTCACTGGCTGCAGACACCAACTGTGTCTCCCCATGTCTTATATAGGGTTTCTGCCTTTTTATCATTCCCAGCCTCTGCTGTGGGGTCCTCTTATTTCACCATGAACAAACTTCACTCTGACATCTGGCTCTTTGCTCAACTACCTAGGAATTAATAGTAGCCAAGGTAAGTGAAATCTTATAGCCCCCCCCTTTTTTTTGATCAAGTTTGTTTTAATCTGACTGCACTCCAGGTTGGTATCAGGTATTACTAATTTTTTTAATCAAGTCTCAACACTCATTTTTCCCTCCCAACAGTTGCCAAAGATGGCAAATAAGTGGAGTTTTCTTTTATTTTCATTATGTTCTATCCTCTTTTCTGACATTAAAATCATAGCCATTCCATATTGGAAAGTGAAGATATATTTTTCAAATCTTAGGAGAATACCTTAGTCAGAGTCTGCTATTTTTAGCTTCTTGATTTGCCAAATGAAATCTAAAGAGATTAGAAAAAAAGACTTTTGCCCTCAAAACTTTATTGCTTTCTTATGTCAGAAGCTGAACACTAATTCCTTCTCTCTCTGTCTCAGTCTCTATCTCAGGCTCCATGTCTGAATTTCTTTGGAGAGGAAAGTTCAGTTCCAAAGCAGACAACCACAGCCAACAGTGTTTAGACCTTTTGCATATTTAGAAAGGTGTTGATCGCCAAAAGTATCATAGTAAAGTGTCAGGTTAGAAAGGAAAACCACATTGTGAAATAAACCAGTAAAGGCTGAAGTTCCTTCCTTTGCCAAAATGCTCATATGCAAAGCCAATCCCACTATTCAAATTTAATGTAATACTCCCTTATGGAATTCATTTCCTTCTTTCTTGGTCAGGACTTTAGGGTGGAAAATTGGTCATATATATTGCTCCTATATTTCTCATTTTTACTCTCTTCTCCTTTGAAGAAACTACCAAGCCAGAAATCACTTTTTCCCTTACTTGCTCCTCAACACTACCCCTGTCTTCTACTTGATGCTAAAAGCAAGGCTTTCATGGTGAACAAAGGTGTTTGCTTTTTCTGTTGTCCAAAGAAAATATTAAGATGTGAATCCTTCATGCTCAGTTTTTTTTGTATCTAAAATGGAAGATAAATTTCTTTAAAATCTCTTCAATCTTCTCAATAATTTGGTTTGCAAGGCTATTGTCTTGAACTGGATTCTACTTTGAGGATCCAAAGCTAACTATTAATTGCTTTTTGCTCTTTGCAACAAATCTCAACCTCCTCCTATACTTTTGCATCACTGCACTGTTCCAGAAGATTAATACTTTGTGTTAATTAACCTGACTATCTGAAATCAAAAAGGTAAAGAGAAAAGTGCATTTATTTTCCAAGGTCTCACTTCATCTCTCAGTAATTACACTATGAGCTCTTTCATCTCACGTACATCCTGCCTGAACTATTTTATCCAAAAATTTCCTATACCAAGTGGATAACTTATTCTTACCTATAAGACAATGCCTGTTTATCCTATGACAAGGCAAGGTTTTTAATCACACATGCTCATGCCAGGAAGCTCTCAGCATGCGTAACTCTGTTCTCCACAGTTTCTGGTACCTTTGGAGTGCATTGAGAAGATGTATTTTGTACACCAAAAGAAGGTGTTACAGTGTATAGTATATCAATTAAATAATTTGTTATTTGTGCTAAAACAGAAAAAGCATAGTCTTTTCAAAATAAATGTGAGTAAACCATCTTATCTTCCTCTGCCTGGATGCCTTACCTCAATAAGCTGTCAAGTGTTCCTGTCCCTTGAGAATTATTATTAGGTTCTTTTTTTCTCCTAATGCCTCTTAGCCTCCCTGGAACTACAGAGTTATTCCCAAACCCAGGGTGTTAGTTAGTGTCCTGATTTTTAAGTGCACATTGGAAGTTCGAGTCTTTCCTAGTTCTCAGGTTATTGGTGGGCAATAACCAACTTCAAGCAAGTTAGAAGGAGAGACCTACATCTTTTTAAATAGTATTAGCTTTGAAGTGGAGAGACTCAGGAGAGTCTTAGACCCTCCCATACCTGGTGTCTGTCTGTCTTTCTCTCTCTCTCTCTCTCTCTCTCTTCTCTCTCTCTCTCTCTCTCTCTCTCTCTCTCTCTCTCTCTCATTCTATCTTCACATATATCTAGACAAACAGTTAATGGATTGTAAATGACACACATTGCTGTTTAAGTTAGACATACCTCTCTTTAATATGGGAAAATGGATAAAGTTAATCTCTATATAATTTTTTCATGTTTCTTATCCTTTAATTTCCTTCCTCCTTCATCATCTTCTTACCAGAAAATCATCTTCTTATTTTAGAAGATTTTTTTCATTCTCTAGGGTTCAAATTGAGTCTGAAAGCAACAGACTACTTGAAAAAAAAAGCAAACTAACAGCATAAGGATTATATGTCCATATGCAAATGAGAAGTGATAGTCAGTATGTCAGGGTTCATGAAGCTGCTCAGCATGTTCATCAAAACTGCAGGCCTATTCCTTTCTGACCTGTTATTCTTCATATGTTGCTTTTGTTCAAAGTAGAATCCATATGGTTACTGAATTTTTGGGCACTGAATATACATTTCAGGAGGAAGAGGAGGAGCTGGGAGAAAAGAAATAGAAGATATCTGCATAGGACATGGGGGCTTAAGCTTTCATCTCATTGACCACAATTAGGTCTCATGGACCTTTCTACTCCTATCAACTGCGGGAGCACAGGGAATTTGATCACTCATTTTCTATTCCTCAGGCTGAAGGAGACAAAGAGGAAAGAGAGTGAGGCGGTATTGAGGGTGAACTAACTCACAGTAGCTGCCATGGTTTTTATTTTGGAAAAGGGGGAAGACATTTGAGAGTCAATGAGAAAAATTCATGTCCTAATTTTATCTCATTTTTAAAATGTTTTTTTTAGTTGTCAATGGATCTTCATTTATTTATATGTGATGCTGAGAATCCAACCCAGTGTGCTAGGCAAGTGCTCGACCACTGAACCACAACCCCAGCCCTCATTTTTCTTAAAGAAAGTTTCCTAGAAATAATAAAAAAAAAACATTGCAAAAGAACATCAATTGTAGATAAATCATCTAAATGATAAATTCAAGATAAAACATAATTTTATGTTGTCAATAGAAGTCTGAAGATGGGCTAGGCTAATTAATAATCTCTTTACGGTGTTTTTCCATGGACATATCATCTTAACATTCATGAATCCAGTCACTTCCAAATCTTCTAATAATTGTTGGGTC
This sequence comes from Spermophilus citellus, assembly GCF_964194105.1. Classification (NCBI taxonomy): domain Eukaryota; kingdom Metazoa; phylum Chordata; class Mammalia; order Rodentia; family Sciuridae; genus Spermophilus; species Spermophilus citellus. The sequence goes on along the minus strand of NC_138184.1, from coordinate 195,104,912 downwards.
TTTAAAAATGCATAGGTAAAAACAACATGTAGATGTAGGAAATACAATAAACAATTGAATCAATCCCTTCTTCAGTTGTCAAACACATCTATTTAGAGATATAACACAGCACAATATTATCATTATTATTTTTGTTAGTCAATGTTCAAGTGTAAATGGTATGGATATTTTATATCAAGTATTGTAGCTCAAGTGACTGTTAGTAGTTTGGATTAAATATGTTTACAGGTTTATAGAAAGGAATATTTGCAATTTTATGTGTACATATCACATTTGAAGCAGAACAAAATTCTGTACCCATATTATAACTCTTATTGTTTAAAATATTGGCTGAACCTGATTATTGCTATGAAATGCGAAATGTGTGAGTTTCTATTTCTCAGGCAGCTCTTCCCTGGGTGTTTTATTTTCCCTTCAGACATTGAGTCCTGCATTATGAGGGGATATTTTTTTTGGCCTGGTATTCATATATTATTTGGATACAGACTGCTTTTTGAATACTATATTAGTCAGTACCTGAAATTCTGAGTAGGGGTGGGGGAGAAAACAGCCTTTTTTGACTAATCTGAATATCTCCTCAATGGGAAAGGAACATCGGTGTTCCAAGATGAAGGAAATAAATGTCATTAAAGGGAATGCGGTATAATTTGGAGTTTTATAAATTATAAATATTTAGATAAAACAGTATATATTAAAGTGTTTCTGATTTGGTTCAAAAATAAAATAAGGACTGAAAAGAGTGGAAGTGCTGTAAGCTGTGGTGTTTGCTGAAATGTGGCAACAAGTACAATGCCATAATTTCTAAATAGCTGAAATCAATCAAGGAAGTGAAATGTGAAGTTTGACATTTATAATAAATTACACTATTTACCTTAATGCAAGTGACATAATTGAAGCAAATTAAATAGAGGAAAGGAACAACTGAGCTGTAGCTAAATCATGCTTTAGTCAGTGTTCAAAGTTTTCCTTAAAATGTATTCAGAATTCGTAAAATTCTGGAATGAGAAAAGTTAGATTCCTTATAAGGTTGTCACTCATTTCAAGCTAGTGAATTATGTAATTCTTCCATAAATCTATATTCCCATAAGAAGAGTAAAGACTATGTAACTTTAGGTAAATAGCATCAACACATCAATAAAATTATTACTGTGGTGAGAAATATCTTGAAAAAATAACTACAGGCTAAAATCTTGAGAATAGAGAGTATGTAATAATATGCTTTATTGATGTAAAAATATCCTAAAATTTTATTCAAGGCAGCACTATGGTTATTGTTTCAGTCAAATTTATTAAAAGGTAGAAAAGAGAGTAAAATATATTGGGAAATGGTTTCTTATAGTATAAATAGCATTTTAAATATTTACTTCCCATACAATTAAGATATATTATAAAGCCCACACATTTACTAGATGTCAAAAAACAAATAAACATTTTTCTGGGGGGGTAAAGATAATCATCTAATTATCTTTTATAAGTAATAGAGTATTTTTAAGTTCTTATGTTTACATTTCAGCCACTGTCAAAGAATAACAGTGCATATTAAGGACATAACAACTAATAAAAAAATAGAATAGTTAAATTTTAAAATAATTTAACACAATTGTCTTCTTAAAGAAAAGTTCCTTCTATAACATGCAGAACACAAGCAGGCAAGCATAATAAACATCTAGTGGTATAAATTTTTATATTAAAATTTGTATCAGGTTGAAGCAATTTATTTTGAAAACAACAATGAGAATTATTTAATAATAGATCCAAAATAGATGAATAGTCCTGTGAAACAGAATAAGAAGCCCAAAAATTCATCCATGTGTATATATGAGGAAATTAAAATTTGAAAAAACCGACATGGCAGATAAGCAGGGGAAAGTCTTTCTTTCTTTATTTATTTGGCTTGGGTAATTCTTTATACAGAGAAGATTAAGAAATATATTCTTAATTTACTTCATAACTAAATTTCCATTTTAATGAGGTGAAAGTTATTTGGGAAAGACCATATATACACAAATTAGTTTTTGAACTAGGCAAGGAATATCAATATCCTTCCTAGATACAAATATAATTAATAAAATGAAAACAAAAATAAAGATCAACTTGATTAGAGTAAAATTAAGAACTGTCCATCAAAAGGCATAATAAATAACTGAAAAGTCATATATGAAATAACATTTGATAAATAAGTATTATCTCAAATGATTCCTTCAAATCCATATGAGAAGAATAAGCAAATCTATAATGAAATTAGCAGAAAAATGAAAGAGAATTTTTAAGAAGAGTACATAAAATGGCCAATAAACAACTGAAACAATACTTATCCTCATTAGTTATAAAGGGAACCCAATATAACCAAAATTAGGTATAACTTCAATCCTTTCATATTGGTCACTTACAGAAAGTCATTCAATACCAAGTTTGAGGATTTTGAGCATGTATTATGCTCATCAGTGCTTAGAAATCTAATCATACGAAAATACTTTTAAAAATTCTTTATTAGTAATATTTTATAACTTGCATATAATGTCAGTAATTATATACATTAAATTTCATCAATTTATATTTAATTTCATCATATATATATAGTTGTGTAACTATCATGGCAATCAAAATATAGAATATTTTTATGACTCTAAAATGCTTCCTTGTTTTTCCATTGCAGTGAATCCCTTCCCTGTACTGACCACAATGGACATTCACTTATCTGCTTTCAGGTACAACTGTCTTCCCTAAACTTTGTGTTTGTGCTGTTTTTTACCATTATCTTTTATTGCTCAATGTGAAGCACAATGTTTTATTTAGAGTTGATGGTCAATGTGGGTCTTTTATAAATAAAACTTCTATGAACATTTTCATGATCAATTTTAGCTCAACCTTCAACCTGTAATCTGTTTTGAGTTAACTATGTGGTGTGAGGTAAGGGTTGGGGTATATTCTTTAACAAAAGTATCTGATTGTTTCAATAAAATTTTTGAAAACTAATCCATTCCTTATTGAAGTGCTGTGACACATTTATTGAACAGTAATTGACCATATGATTAGGTCTGTTTCTGAAAACTCTTATTTTGTTTTGTTGATTCACATGTCTATTTTTATACCAATCGCCCACTACCTTGCTTACAGCATTGCAGTGATTTTTTTAAAGGCAGGCTAATCCCCTTTTTAAAACATTTATTTATTTATTTGTTTATTTATTTATTTTATTTTGTTCTAATTAGTTATACATGACAGCACAATGTATTTCAACTCATTGTACACAAATGGAGCACAAATTTGTATTTCTCAGGCTGTATACAATGCAGAGTCACACTATTAGTGCAGTCATATGTGTACATAGTGTAATAATGTCCATCTCATTCTACTATCCTCCCACCCCACACCCACTCCCCTCCTCTCACTTCCCTCTTCCTATTCCAAAGTCCCTCCATTCTTTGTTAGTCCCCTCCACCCTCTTATGGATCAGCATATGCATATCAGAGAAAATATTTGGCCTTTGGCTTTTTGGGATTGGCTTATCTCACTTAGTATGATGTCCTCCAGTTTCATCCATTTACAACAAATGCCATAATTTCTTTCTTCTTTATGGTGAATGAAGATTCATTTTTTTTTTTTTTTTTGGTCAATTCATCTGTTTAACAGCACCTGGTCTGATTCCAAAACTTGCCTCTTGTGAATTGAGCTGCCATAAACTTTGGGTATTCCTGTGGTATGCTGATTTGAATTCTTCTGGATAAATACCAAGGAATGGGATAGCTGGGTAATGTAATCATTTCATCCATGGTCTTTTGAGGAGTCTTCATATTTCTTTCCTAAGAAGTTGTTCTAATTTGCAGTTATATTAATAATGTATGAGTGTACCTTTCCCCCTACATCCTCACCAGCATTTAGTTTTATTTGTATACTTGATGAATGCTTTTCTAACTGGAGCAAGATAAAATCTCAATTGATTTGCATTTTCTTGATTGCTATGAATGGTGAACAAATTTTCATATATTTACTGGCTATTTTCTGTTTTTGAGAAATATTTGTTTAGAGCTTTTGCCCATTTATTAATTGGATGATGATGATGATGATGATGATGATGATTACTTACTACTACTACTACTACTACTACTACTACTACTACTACTATTTGGTGGTAAGTTTTTTGAGTTCTTTATATATTTTGGATATTAATCCCTTGCCACAGGTGCAGCCAGCAAAGCTCTCTCATTTTGTAGTCTCTGTCTTTACACTCTTGTTTCCTTTGCTGTGCAGGAACTATTTTATTTGATGTCATCACACTTATTGATTCTTTGTTTTATTCCTTGAGATTTAGGGGTCTTTGTAAGGAATTCAGTATTTGTACCAATATGACAAAGTGCTGAACCTATGTTTTCTAGCTGTTGCAAATTTTCTGATTTATTTCATAGGTCTTTGATCCACTTTTGAGTTTACCATTTTTTAGGCTGAAAGATAGTGATCTTGCTTGAATCTTATACATATGAATATCCAATTTACCCAGCTTCATTTGTTATAAAGGCTATCTCTTCTCCAACATGTGTTTTTGGCACTTTTGTTTAATATCAATCACTTTATCTATGTGGGTTTTTCTCTTTGTCATATATTCTATTCCATTGGTCTTCATGTCTGTTTTGGTACCATGCTGACTTTGTTATTATAGTGTTGTAGTATAATTTGAGATAGGTATTTTGATGCCTCCAACATTGCTTTTCTTGTTCAGGATTGATTTTGCTATTCTGGGTGTTTTATTCTTTTGAATGAATTTTGGGACTATTTTTCCTAGTATGAAAAATGTCTTTGGTATTTTGTTGGGGATTACATCGAATCTGTATAATGCTTTTGGTAATATAGCTATTTTGACAATATTAATTGTGTCCATCCAACTACACAAGAGTTCTTTCTATCTTCTGAGAACTGCTTCAGTTCCTTTCTTTAGTGTTTTGTAGCTCGCACTTGCACCTGTTTTGTTAGATTTATTCCCAATTTTCATTTTTGAGGTTATTTTGAATAAAATAGTTTTCCTTATTTCTTTCACAGCAGACTCATTATTAGAGTATAGGAAAGCTATTGACTTCTGTATGTTTATAAGTTCTAGAAGACTTCTGGTGGAGATTTTTGGGTATTCTAGATATAGGATCATGTCATCACTGAACAGAGATAATTTGACTTCTTTGTTTCCTATTTGTATTCCTTTCATTTCCTTCAATCAGGCTAGAGTGTCAAGAAATATATTGAATATCAGTCATAAGAGTGGGTATCCATGACTGTTTCTGATTTTACAGAAAATACTTCCATGTTTTCCCCATTTAGTATGGTGGTGGCTTTCAGTGTGTAATGTATATTGTTTATAATGCTGGGGTGTGTTCCAACTATCCCCAAGTTTTTACTTTAATTACAAATGCATGTTGAATTTTACAAATGTTTCCTATTAGTATTATTATATGACATTTCTTTATTAGTATTTTGTTAGTAAGTATTGTAATCATTGATTTCAGATATAAAGTCACTCCTGCCTTACTTAAGTAAAACCCTCTTAGTTATGCTTTCTTGTCCTTTTTATAGATTGCCAGTTAATTTGGGGAAAATGGAAGTTTTTAATCTGTTTTTATTTCTTGGAATAACTTTTACATTTCTTACAGTGCATATATGTTGGCAGAGAATTTTCTCCAATTTTTAAAAATGTTTGAAATTCATTTGATTTGAAAATAATTTTCATAGGGTATAGAATTCTATGTTGCTGACATTTTTGTCTTAGAAATTTCATGTTTTTCTCTTACCTTGTTTGCATGGCTTCTTACAAGAAGTCTGTTGCACTTCCTGTCATTTCCCTCTCCCATGTAACATGAATTTTATATTTGTTTTTTGAATTCACTTTTTTTTTTCACAGGTTTTAGCTTTTAGATTATGATGTTCCTTGGCATGATTTTACTTATGTTTCATCTGCTTTGAACTCATTAAATTATTTGAATCTGTGTGTTTTTAGCTTTCTTTAAATTTTCTGCCCTTTCTTTAAAAAATGTTTTTTTCTTCTCTCTTCTTCTATTTCAAGACACTCCAAATACATGTAAATTGGAATACTTATTATTTTTCACAGCTCATTTAGGATATATTTTCAGCCATTTTTTCTCTGTATGCTTCACATCAGATTATTTTTATTACTAAATATTATGGTTCATTAATTTCCTTCTGTAGTACCTAATTGACTTTTAATCTTATCTAATTTTATTTTCTGTTCAGATATTATATTTGAAACATATGAATTAATAAAATGAATGAATTTATTTATTTATTTGGCACTGCATATTGAATCTAGGGATGCTCTACCACTGAACTATATCCCTATCCCTTTCATTTCTTATTTTGAGGCAGGGTCTTGCTAAGTTGCCAAGGCTTACTTAGAACTTGTGATGCTCTTGACTCAGCCTCATGAGTTGCTTAAAATACAAGCATCCACCAACATGCCTGGATATAAAATTTATTTTTTTCAGGGGGAGAGGATTATATTTACTAAAAAAAAGAGCAGAAAATCTAGGGATCTTTCATATACCTTCTTTCCTTAGGAGCCATAATTTTCCTTTTCATTTATATCTTGCAGTAGTTTGGTATATTTGTTACAATTTATGAACAGGTATTATTACCATTATCAAAAGTACAAAATTTAAAATAGAATTCAAATTTTGTGTCTAATGGTTCTATGAGTCTTGGCAAATATATAATGTTCTACATTCACCATTATTAAATTTCTCATAATATTTTCATCACTAATCCTTTTTACTGTGTCTGTATTTTTTTCTTTTCCAGAATGTCATATAGTGGAATCAAAAATATGTTGCCTGTAGCATGCTCTTGTTAGGTCTTTAGGGAATAGACCGAGAAGGGGAATAGCTGGGTCAAATGGTGGTTCCATTCCCAGCTTTCCAAGAAATCTCCATACTGCTTTCCAAATTGGCTGCACCATTTTGCAGTCCCACCAACAATGAACAAGTGTACCCATTTCCCCGCATCCTCGCCAGCACTTGTTGTTGTTGGACTTCTTAATGGCTGCCAATCTTACTGGAGTGAGATGGTATCTTAGGGTGGTTTTGATTTGCATTTCTCTGACTGCTAGCGATGTTGAGCATTTTTTCATGTACTTGTTGATTGATTGTATGTCCTCCTCTGAGAAGTGTCTGTTCAGGTCCTTGGCCCATTTGTTGATTGGGTTATTTGTTATCTTATTATCTAATTTTTTGAGTTCTTTGTATACTCTGGATATTAGGGCTCTATCTGAAGTGTGTGGGGTAAAGATTTGTTCCCAGGATGTAGGCTCCCTGTTTATCTCTCTTATTGTTTCTTTTGTTGAGAGAAAACTTCTTAGTTTGAGTAAGTATAGGTCTTTCACCTCTTTTGTTAGGTTGATTCCCAGGTATTTTATTTTTTGGGGGGATATTGTGAATGGAGTAGTTGTCCTCATTTCCGTTTCAGAGGATTTGTCGCTGATATACAGGAATGCATTTGATTTATGCGTGTTGATTTTATATCCCGCCACTTTGCTGAATTCATTTATTAACTCTAATAGTTTCTTTGTAGACCCTTTTGGGTCTGTTAGGTATAGAATCATATCGTCTGCAAATAGTGATAATTTAAGTTCTTCTTTTCCTATTTTTATGCCTTTAATTTCTTTCGTCTGTCTAATTGCTCTTGCCAGTGTTTCGAGGACTATGTTGAACAGAAGTGGTGAGAGAGGGCATCCCTGTCTCGTACCAGATCTTAGAGGGAATGCCTTCAATTTTTCTCCATTCAGAATGATGCTGGCCTGTGGCTTATCATAGATTGCTTTAACAATGTTGAGGTATGATCCTGTTATCCCTAATTTTTCTAGAGTTTTGAACATAAAGGGATGCTGTACTTTGTCGAATGCCTTTTCTGCATCTATCGAGATGATCATATGGTTCTTATTTTTAAGTCTATTGATGTGGTGAATAACATTTATTGATTTCCGTATATTGAACCAGCCTTGCATCCCAGGGATGAATCCTACTTGATCATGGTGTATAATTTTTTTGATATGTTTTTGAATCCGATTCGCCAGAATTTTATTGAGGATTTTTGCATCTAGGTTCATTAGAGATATTGGTCTGTAGTTTTCTTTCTTTGAAGTGTCTTTGTCTGGTTTAGGAATCAGGGTGATTTTGGCCTCGTAGAATGTATTTGGAAGTTCTCCCTCTTTTTCTATTTCCTGAAATAACTTGAAAAGTATTGGTGTTAGTTCCTCTTTAAAGGTTTTGTAAAATTCTGCTGTATACCCATCCAGTCCTGGGCTTTTCTTAGTTGGTAGTCTTTTGATGGTTTCTTCTATTTCCTCTATTGTTATTGGTCTGTTTAGGTTGTCTATATCTTCCTGACTCAATCTGGGCAGATCATATGACTTAAGAAATTTATCGATGCCTTCACTATCTTCTATTTTATTGGAGTATAAGGATTCAAAGTAATTTCTGATTATCTTCTGTATTTCTGAAGTGTCTGTTGTGATATTGCCTTTTTCATCCCGTATACTATTAATTTGGGTTCTCTCTCTTCTTCTCTTCGTTAGCATGGCTAAGGGTCTGTCAATTTTATTTATTTTTTCAAAGAACCAACTTTTGGTTTTGTCAATTTTTTCAATTGTTTCTTTTGTTTCAATTTCATTAATTTCAGCTCTGATTTTAATTATTTCTTGCCTTCTACTTCTTTTGCTGTTATTTTGCTCTTCTTTTTCTAGGATTTTGAGATGATATATGATATATCAATGTTCATAGCAGCACAATTCACGATAGCAAGATTGTGGAACCAACCTAGAAGCCCTTCAATAGATGAATTGATTAAAAAAATGTGGCATTTATACACAATGGAGTATTACTCTGCAATAAGAAATGACAAAATCATAGAATTTGGAGGGAAATGGATGGCATTAGAGCAGATTATGCTAAGTGAAGCTAGCCAATCCTTAAAAAAACATATGTCAAATGTCTTCTTTGATATAAGGGGAGTAACCAAGGACAGGGTAGAGACGAAGAGCTGGAGAAGAAGAATAACATTAAACAGGGATGATAGGCGGGAGGGTTAGTGAGAGTTAAGGGAAATTGCATGGAATTGGAAGGTGAGCCTCAGGGTTATACACAATTACATATAAGAGGAAAGGAGGAGTAGGAGAAAAATTATATAAGTGGAAGAAACGATTTATAGTAGAGGGGATGGAGAGAGAGAAGGGGAGGGGAGGGGAGGGGAGGGGTGAGGGGACAGTGGAGAATGGGATAGACAGCAGAATACATCAGTCACTAGAAAGGCAATTTGTAAATCAATGGAAATGTAACTGCTGTGACACAGCAATCTGTATACGGGGTAAAAATGGGAGTTCATAACCCACTTGAATCAATCTGTGAAATACGGTATATTAAGAACTATGTAATGTTTTGAACAACCAACAATAAAATAAAAAAAAAAAATATGTTGCCTTTCCTGTCTTGCTTCTTTCACTTAGCAATATACATTTAATGATTCTCCATGTCTTTGCATGTCTTGAAAGCTCAATTTTTTATCATGAAGATAGTTCATTTTTTTCATCTCTAAAAGTTTCCATTAGATTATATGCACATGCACACACAGAAACACATTTAATTTTCTCATCAATTCCTTTTATATTTTTTAGCATGTTTATAAAATTGATAGGTTCTTTCAGGTCCATAATGACTTGTTTTATTAGTTTTGTTATGTCTAGGTCTGTTTCTATGGATCAGTCGTTTTTATTTCTCCTGCCTTTGGGTCATATTTTATATCATTTTAGTATTGTGATAATTTTTATGGGACCTAGACATTTTAAATGTGCCTGGTATTTGTTAAGTAACTGAAATATCTTTTTTATCCTTTGAAGTTTGATATTTATTTTTCTATAATTGATGAAGAAGAAACCTTTATTCATTATAAGACTAATTTGGGACGACTGTCATCTGCTTGTTTCAGGAAATCTCTGAGTCTACCCTAAAATTTCTAGCTGTTTCAGATTCCCTACCCTCTATCTATATCTCATCAACTCATTGAGAGTGTTGTCCTCTGTTTGTTTCCTCCTTCCACAACTGTGACCTGGAAAATTCTGCAACAAATAAGTTGGTGCAATCATAGGGCTTGCTTAACTTGCTTTCCTTCCCCCAGGCAGTACAGTATTCTTCTATCTGTTCTCAACTCACTGAAAATAATATTTGTCTATTTTGCCTGGTTTTATAGTTGCTTATGAAACTATAAATATATAAAAACTGAAAGTATAAATATGTAAAAACTCCTTTCAAAGAATTATGTAATTCATCTTAGGATATCCTATAATACAAAAATTACATAGGTAAACATAACAGAGAAAAATATGTGCTTTGGAAAATGTATTTAAGCATGTTCCTATTTTAATTGATTTTTACTTTAATATAAAAATCAATAATACCCCAAAGCTACTGAAAATAGACTGAATTCATTATGATATATTATGATAGAGTAATCCATACTTGTAAAAAAGGAGAAGAAACTATAGCTAAATAAAATAAGTAGATGAATTGTGGGTACAATATGCTATATAGTAAAAGGAAAATTATAAAAATATAAGTATAGTTTCTTTTATCAAAATTTCTTAAACTCAAAAACCAAAAAAAATGCATTTTAAGCTTGTAAATGTATTTATGAAAGCTACAAATTAGTGCAAAGGATGACAGAAAATAAAGAGATAAATATTCCTCATAGGCTATATTCTACACATATTTTAAAACTATTCTTTATACATATTCATTTTATAATGATCTACTGGATGAGGAAATTATAGCTGGTTATGTTGAAGTGATAGCATGGACAATAATACTCATTTTCTCAGGCTGGGGATGTGGCTCAGGCGGTAGCGTGCTCTCCTGGCATGCGTGCGGCCCGGGTTCTATCCTCAGCACCACATACCAACAAAGATGTTGTGTCCGCCGAGAACTAAAATAAATAAATAAATAAATTCTCTCTCTCTCTCTCTCTCTCTCTCTTTCTTTCTCTCTCTCTCTCTGCCCCTTTCCTCTATCTTAAAAAAAATAATAATAATAATACTCATTTTCTCAGCTGTTGCTGTGTTCCTGAAACTGTTCCTGGAGCAACAGATACAAAAGTGAGTAATCCTTGGTTCTTTCTCAGTGTTTATTGTGCAATATAACAATTATGAATAAATTTTAAATACTTAATAATAGTAAATATGAGGATATGACTTATGCAGGTCAGTTTATTTACATATGCTCCTTTATAATACTCTCATATTTCTTTGTATATTAGTTATTATCTTCTTTTAAAAGAGAAAACTGAATTTCAATATTGTTTGAAAGGTGTTGAGAGCCACAGCCAAAGGGGCCCCAGCAAACTTCCAGCTGCCAGCAAACTTCCAGCTGCCGGCTGATGATTGGCTCACAGCGGCCCCAGCAACATCTAGCTGATTGGCTCCTCTGCGGTGATGTTCATTGGGCTGTTTCCCGGTACGGGCCACCAAATGCCGCAGTCTGGCTGGGCACAATTCAGTAGCCACTTGTCAAAAGAAACTAACTTTATTTTTAGAACTACAAATGCCAAACAAAACAGCTCCTCAGGAAAAAACATCAGAGCCCAACTGCCACCACAGGCTTCCCCAAGCCTCTCACCCCCACACAAACCTCACCACCTCCCACAGTCCTCCTGCTCTTGAGGCTGATTGGCTGGGTCGCGTGGGCGGAGCCAAAGAAGTCCCCTAATGAGCAGCTCCGTGGAGGAGCCAATCAGCTAGATGTTGCTGGTGCCGCTGTGAGCCAATCATCAGCTGGCAGTCTGAAGGTAAGGGAAACAGCCCAATGAACATCACTGCAGAGGAGCCAATCCGCTAGATGTTGCTGGGACCGCTGGGAACCAATCATAAGCTGGCAGTCTGAAGGGCGGGGAAACAGCCCAATGAACATCACCGCAGAGGAGCCAATCAGCTCCCTTCATGCCAGAGAAAAAAACTAAAGATGTTATAGCTCATTGCTTACAAAATTTTGCCACTGTGGGCATTCCAAAACAGTTAAAAACAGATAATGCCCCTGGTTATACTTCTACCTCTTTTAAACAATTTTGCTCATCATTTGGCATTACTCATATAACAGGAATCCCATACAATCCACAGGGACAAGGCATAGTTGAAAGAGCTCATCAAACTATTAAAATGTACTTATTAAAGCAAAAAGACGGAATTGGGAAGGGGAATATATTTCCCAAAGATAAACTTAAAATAACCCTTTTTACTCTAAACTTTTTAAATTTGGATTCATCAGGACTTAGTGCTGCAGAAAGGCATATGTGTCCAAAAAATGTACATAAGCCCAAGGTACTTTGTAAATATATTCTAACAGGACAATGGAAAGGTCCTGACCCAGTAATTGTCTGGAGTCCTGGGTCTGTTTGTGTGTTTCCACAGGAAGAACAGCAGCCGATTTGGATTCCAGAGAGATTAACTAAAGTCCTGACCCAGTGATTGTCTGGAGTCGGGGGCCTGTTTGTGTATTTCCACAGGGAGAACAGCAGCCGATTTGGATTCCAGAGAGATTAACTAAAGCGATTTCTACAGACCAAAAAGAAGATGATTTGGCTCAAATCCATAACAGCTGATATCCAAAACTCCAATTTGCCTATCCTTACATCTGCGACAGAACCAGGATGCTTTTTTCAATACCTATTTTATTATTGCCCTTTCCCATATCTTGAAGTTCTATTTTGTTTTTTGAGCTCATACAGACCTAGGTTAATGTTTTGCTGATCAGTTCTATTTTTTTTTTTTTTGACTCTAGAGTTTTTAAACATTGCAATGGAGATTTCACCTGTACAAAGTTATAAGGCCTTTACTATTATGTTATGTGTTGTATGTATTATATTATGTGTGCACACTTGTGTTTTGTGTTATATGTTTGAATGTACGTATGTCCATATATCATATATGATGAGCGCTCATGAAAAAATGGATCCAAATATTTTTTTATTCACATGATTTAAATGGTTTAATTTAAATTGGGTAAATAACTGTTAAGAATTTTTTAATATGTAAACAAAAAAGAAGGTTAACAGATCTGTTTGTTTACTTTCACCTTTCCTTTTCATTATATTTAATAATTCTCTTCAAGATAATGTAAATTGTTAAGAAAATTGTTTTCTTTTCTCTTCAAGATAATGTAAATTGTTAAGAAAATTGTTTTCTTTTAGTGCCTTCTGGAATGTTACATAATTTTTTCTTTAGCCATTATTGCTTGAATTCCTATCTTCATCCCAGTGCCGGTAAAGACAAAGATAAAACTAATCTACAGTTTCTGCAATAGCCATCACTGAACTGCTTGCAGAACTTGCCTAAACTATGTGTCACTTGTATGCATTGTGAACTCACTTGTATGCATTGTGAACTATCTGTTGGTGCAGCGACTTGTGGTAGTGTTGGAGTATTTTTACTGATGATGTCATCGGTTGTACAATTTTTCCAACAAGAGCCGTCAATTGGCTTGGTGTATCTTCCTCCCTTCTGCTTGTCATGACAAAGACCTCTCCACAGGTGTGGCTGTATACTGGACCCGTAGTCAATGACGGGTAAGATCCAATTACAATGGTACCAACCTAAGACAGGAGGCTGATGCCCTGAGGTCAGCTCATCCGAAGATGGGTAAGGACCATATGTAGTATTGGACAACCTAAGGCAGGCATGGTCCCTAAGCCACATGCTTGTTGTTTAAACAGAGAGGGGGAGATGTTGAGAGCCACAGCCAAAGGGGCCCCAGCAAACTTCCAGCTGCCAGCAAACTTCCAGCTGCTGGCTGATGATTGGCTCGCAGCGGCCCCAGCAACATCTAGCTGATTGGCTCCTCTGCGGTGATGTTCATTGGACTGTTTCCCCACCCTTCAGACTGCCAGCTTATGATTGGTTCACAGCGGCCCCAGCAACATCTAGCTGATTGGCTCCTCTGCAGTGATGTTCATTGGGCTGTTTCCCTGCCCTTCAGACTGCCAGCTGATGATTGGCTCACAGCGGCACCAGCAACATCTAGCTGATTGGCTCCTCCACGGAGCTGCTCATTAGGGGACTTCTTTGGCTCCGCCCACGCGACCCAGCCAATCAGCCTCAAGAGCAGGAGGATTGTGGAAGGTGGTGAGGTTTGTGTGGGGGTGAGAGGCTTGTGGGAAGCCGGTGTTGGCAGTTGGGCTCTGAGGGTTTTTTCCTGAGGAGCTGTTTGGTTGGCGTTTGTAGTTCTAAAAATAAAGTTAGTTTCTTTTGACAAGTGGCTCCTGAATTGTGCCAGGCCAGACTGCGGCAGCAAGGATTCATAAATTTGGTAATCAGGTCTCTTCAAGGTTAAGGACTAACCCATGTTCACAATTCCAACCTTCTTAGGGAAAAATTGAGACTGAAAACTAATTCTTGGCACCTCACCTTTTCTTTCATCCACCTCATAGTCTTGAACACGTGCTGCCAGAAGATGCCCTCCCCTGCCCAATTTCAATGACAGTTTAAAGGGTGAAATAAGGAACTGCTTGACTCCTGTTATTTCTTGATGAAAGTGACCTGCAAAGCAACACCTCCTTTCAGAAAAGAGAAAAGAAAGTTTGAATTAACTCTTACTCCACGAAACAAATTTTCTGAAAAGAAATCATAAAGCTATGGACACATCTGCAAACTTTGGGAACCTTTGTTTTCATTCCTTTTGTCATTATATGTGACACAAACTGTAGATATACTTGCATTTTGAATGCCTGACATCCACAAAAATATCTGATCATTAATATCATCATCATGTTATATTCCTGAATGAGGGTGGACAGTCTCTTAATTAGTGACTTTTATCCTGTTTGTGCAGTGTGCTGTTAATGGCTTCACGTAAATGGGAAGAAAAAAGTTGCTGAAGTATCTCAAATGCAAGTGAGATAAGCAATACAGATCAATTACTGTCCGTATTTAGACAGTGTACATTATAATTATTTGAATTTAAAAAGCAGCCATTTGCACTCAATTTCCAAAGGCTATGAAAAAAGAAAATATCTCCTTCCACTTTTAGAAGATCTGGCTTTGTCATCATACAGTTTTTATAATTCTCTACTGTGGTTCTAAACTGTTACCATAACTGTGAAAAAAATGAAACCAAAATATTTTAAGAAGTGTCACAAAGGTAAAATTGGCACTCGAAAATATTGATTGTATTCAAAACTTTAACTCAATTTAGAAAACAATATACATATTTGCCTCATTTCAGCTCTGAATTAGTGACTTATCCTGTCTGGATATGACTGGAATGAAAAAAAATATCAGCCACTCTCCTGTGATTAAAAACACATACTTGTAAGGTCATAAGAAAATATACTTAGCTTTAATTTCCAGGAAGATGGCATTCTCTATTCCTTTCATTAAATACAACTAAAATACTGGGCATAATGTAGAGCAAACATAATAAGGCTCTGAAATATGGAAAGAAGATGCACATTGCTGAGGGAGATCAGAATACCAGCAGTGACATGGTGAGGAATTTTCTGGGTTTTCTTGTATATTTCTGATTTAAAGTTCAAGAAGCCAGCATCTCAGAAGCACCAATGGACACAGCAGAAAAAAAAAAAGAGAGAGAGAGAGAAAAAAAAAAATTCCCTAAACATTCTGTTCTATCTAATCAAAGGATTAGAAGAGAGAAAACGAAGCAAGGGAGAAAACTTAAAATAGTTCTCTATTCTAGCCAAATATTATGAGGGGAAGGTCGGGGGAGTATTTACATGCTAGCAAAGACCAAATGGAGAATAGATTTTCAAATAGTAAGAGGGTAGCCAAATCACATTGCCCTCTTCCTGGATGGTATCAGAAAAAGTTCAGTAGGGAACCAGTACTTTCATTTTTACTGAACAGTAGCAAAATCTCCATTATACCCATGGCAATATCAGCCAAAGCATGTGGGGAATGGAATTTCCACTCCACATAGCAGTGATGAGGCACCCCTTTCTCTGCCTGTTGTGGGTACACGGAAGGAATACTAGGGGAGAGTCAAGACTTTCACCACTGCCCAGCAGGAACAGGGTCACTCTCACCATTCTCCCACCCAGTTGGGACATATTAATACAGGCCTGTAGGAAGTCAGAACTTCCTCAGCAGTGGGCCCAGCAGAGGCCCAATGGAGACCTGTCCTTCATCAGTCAACTCCTGGTGGTAATGAGGTGGTCCCCTCCACCCTCCCACTGCTAGAGCAGTCTGAGGAAACCAGCTAAAACAGAGCTTTAAAATAATATCTAGAACTTCACATCATAACACAAAATGTACAGGATTTCCATTGAAATTACTCTTCATATTGAGAACTAGGAAGATCTTAAACTGAACAAGAAAAGACAATAGATTCCACCACCAAAATGAAAGAGATGTCACAATTATCTGGCAAAGACTTTAAAACAGCCATCACACAAATTGAAAATGGAAAATTTTGGCAAAAGAAAATGAGTTAATAAATAAATAGAAGATAGAGGGATTAAAATGAAATTATTATAGAACTGAAAAATTAAAATAACCCCTTCCCAAACACAAAACAAACAGATGTTTGTTCCTGGGAAGAAACAGAGGAAAGAATTAGTGAACTAGGAGATAGGAAGCAGAGATTACAAAATCTAAACAAAAGAGAGCATATAGACTGAAAATTAATTGAACAGAGCCCCAGAATTCAGTGGGACTAAAAAAATGATTTAATATTTGTGCCCTCAGAGTTATAGAGAGAGGAAAATGAGGGTGGACAGAAAAAGTACTCAAGGAAGTAGCTAAAAACTTCTCCATTTGTCAAAGACAAATTTACAGATTCAAGAAAATAAGTGGATCTCAAACACAATCCAAGAAATACACATCAAGTTATATAATAGTCAAATATCTGGGAACTAAATATAAAGAAAAAAAAATCTTTAAACTAATAAGAAAGAGACACGATCATATCTATAAGAGATAAAAAAATAATACAAGTAATATAAGTGAGAAATAATTTCTCATGAGAAATACAGTGTGAGAATGAAGTGTTACAACATTTTTCAGGACCTAAAAGTAAGGAACAACAACCCAGGAATCCTACATCCAGTGAATAATAGAAATAAAGAAGTGATCAAGCAAGATACTCTATGAGAAAGGAAACCTAGAAGAATTGGCCATTAGTAGATTTACCCTAAAAGAATGGCCAGAGGAATTTATCTTTGCAAGACTGAAATAATAATGGGAGAAATTCTGTAACAACAGGAGGAAGAAAACACATTATATGCAAAAACATGGGTAAATATTTTATACTTCTTTTGAATTTTCTAACTTATGCTTGACAGTTGAAGTAAATATTATAATAGTGTGGTCCTAAATGTAATAAAAGGAAATATTTAATACTAGGTTACTATAAAGGATAGAATAATGAATGTTTGGGGATGTTTCCACACTTCACTTAAACTGACAAAATGACACTAACTAGTAGACTGTTCTATGTTGTGAATATGTAATGTAATCAATAGAGCAACCACTAAAAAAAAGAAGTGCAAAGAAATATGCTTCCAAACACCATGATAAATGAGACAATATGTTGTTCAAGTGACCCACCAAATAGCAAAGATATGAAGAGTGGAGATACCAGTAGAAAACAAAAAAAAAAAAAATTAGTATGATTGAGCTAAGATACCACACAATAATTACTTGAAATCTAATGTGGTCTAGCACACCAAAACAGAGATTACTACAGCATATGTTTAAACTGGAGAAATACAAATAGGAAATAACATGAGACAAGGCTCAATTTCAGTTGTATTCCAAGAAAAGTTAAATAAAATAACACTTTAAAAGCATGTAAAAATATTTTTGAAAAAAAAGTTTAAATACAATACCTCTTATCAGTGAATGTCACCAGGTTGACATTTTCACACCGATTAATTGCATTTATATAAGTTTTTAATACTTTGATTCAAACCAATTATACATATATAGTGTTATTACTGTTTGAATATAATAATTCTGCATTAACAATTTACCTTAGAAAATTATTACAGAACTCAGTGAAGAATTTGTGTCTCATGATGTAAACTAAAGCATTCATTCATTTAATAAATATTAATGAACTATCTTGTGTTTGTCAGGCACTGTTCTAGGTACCAGGGATGTAATAATAGATGATGAATCGACCCCAATATTTCTGTGCTCCTGTTAAGGTGAAGTTCTGATGTTTATAAAAATGTTACTTATGAAAGTTGGAAAAATGTGTATTAAAGTAAGAGTGATTGAATAAGTGGATATAATCTATCCAATTATGGATATAATCTATCCATAATCTGGAATATGTAGCTATTCAACATAATTTTATAACAATATTTATCAACATGGATAAAAACGGGAACCTGAATTGTTATAAATTTGATTTAAAAATACATACATTATTATAAAAGCATACATATTATCATACACACTGATATCTATGATATATAAAACCTTTAATATAAATTCTGTTTTCTTATATACCCTAAATAAATTATGTGATATTTGAAGTATAAATCAATATGCCAACTCTTTATATTTCCTTCTCTTATTTAAATTTTATATTCAATGTTGATCCATTGACATTTTACTTATCCACATGATATTTAGCCTTTTTATATTTATGTAGAAAAAAATACAAACAAATATTCAAAGAGGGTTCTTGTTGTTAAAATACATTTTACATTATAAACTCCAAAGGTATTCTGAAAGAACTTTTTCTCTTGACAGAATGGTATTTTTATAGGTATATTTTCCTCTTCCTCCTCTCTCTCTCTCTCTTTCTTTCCCTTTCTCTCTCTCTCTCTCTCTCTCTCTCTCTCATACAGACATACCTGTCATTATTTCTTTATGTGTGAGTGGAATACCTATGTTATATGACAACAAAGGACACTATAATTTAAAATGTAATATGAGTGTCCCCAAAAAGTCCATTGTAATTGGAGACTTGCATCCATCCCATAGTGGTACAGTCTTTAAGATGTGGATCTAATGTGGGATCCTTGGGTCATGGGGGACATGAGGTATTTCCTGTATGATCACTTTGACAGTTCTTGCAAGCGGTTGGATAAAGGGAATCAAGTCCTATACTTATCCTGTGTTGAACTGTAGCCATTTGCTTGCTTTTACACTGGTCTCTGCCATTGCTGTCTGTACCATGAGGTGATGGAGCTAATAAGTGGCCCTGCCCTGGAGTCTGTACTTTGCCTTTTGGACTATGAACTGACAACATGGTGAACTAAATAAGCCTCCTTTTCTTCAATAAGTAGCTCATGTGAAGTATTCATTTCCAGTGATGGAAAACTGAGTAGTGGACCAATTTATACATTAACTGCAACCATAACAGGTAAAACAACAACAACACAATAAAATACATGTGTTTTCAAGCTTTCAATATTTAGAAAAGAATAATGTTAAAATATTGATGAAAGTGCTTACAAGAGTTCTTTTGTTTGTTACATTAAATCATTTATTTTTTTTTCTCATAATGATTATATAAATCTCCTCTCTTCAGGGCTAAAAAATTATAATCCTGTATTACAAGGGTTTTGTGTCTCCAAGAAGCCGAATATATAGCACATCCCACTAATTCAGTTTGTCATTTAGTTTCCCATCTTATTTCGTTTTCATCTCTGCAAGGTTCCCACGTTGATCTCTACGTTTCTGGTGTCAGTAAATATGAAAAGCAATCCTGTGAGGATATGGCTTTGAACTTATATAAAGGCTCTGTCTCATCAGGCTTAAGTTGTCCCTGCATCGATGACTTTAAGGGCTGTGGCTCATTGTGTGTTGCAATCCTTTCCTTCTGCCTGTCATTTTCAGTTAAGAGAGGCATCCTGTCTGTTATAGCATAAAGTAATGCCTTCTATAACTCTCGTTGGATAAATTTATCTTCTGGATTCTTCCTAGGCTTTTAACATTATTTACTTCAACAATGATTTACGGGTAGTTCCAAAGATCTGGATATGAGGTCTTTGCAAAAGAAGAGACTGTAAATTCCTACTTTAAGTATACAAAACATATGTATATTGAGAGATTTTAAACATTAGGAAATCATATTCTCTGAAAATACACATAGCCAAGTCAACTTCTAATTTTGGAAGTGTAAGAGACAAGACTCCTCACCTCACCCACAAGTATTTCTCCCAACATAAGAGCATTTGTCCTCAAGTATTATGTTATAGAAACTAATTGACCACATGTAAAAATGCAACAAATATCTATCAACACACGATTTGACAGAGGGAGGGAGAACTGTTTACCTGTCTTTTCTTCTCCCTTGAATTATTTGGAGTCAGCCTGCCCTTTGCACCAGTGTCTCACCACCAGATTGACCTTTTGCTTCCAAGGTTTCTCAACTTTTCCTTCTGTTGACAGATAGCAGTCATTTAGAATCCAATCCATTATTTATCATTTGATATTGTATAAGTGCAAAATATATTTGTCCCAGACAACAAATTTGTGGAAGGGGATTTTGAGGTTTTAGGCAATGAATTGAGGTAGATATTTCTGAGTTGAATTTTAATCTTGAATTAGAATGTGTTCTTTTTTTTTAAATAAAAGAAACCCAAATAATTCTTTTTTCATTATCATCCCCTTCATTTTAAATCAAAGATTTAAAGTGCTAAGCTTTTCAATGCCCTTTAAATTATAATACTGAAGTGGCTGCCAATAAGACAGTCTTGGGTTACGTATTTGATAGGTTCAAAAAGTATGGTAACCTTTTGAAGTAGTAGCTTCCCATGTGTATGCTTGAAATACATGTGGATGACTACATTCCAGTGCAGTGCCTGACATACTGATGTGCTTGGCATAGACTTGGTGACTAAAAGAATGAGTGAATGAATAATGAATGAATAACTGACATGTGTAAGCTCATGGCAGATCTTTTAGAGTTTTAGTGCCCTGTGTGCAGGTTATTTTCAACAATCCCTCTATTTGGGTTGCTTCCAAGAATTACTTGATAAGAAAAATTTTAAATTGGGCCTAAAATTGAAAACCAAAATAAAATTTAAGTTTCAAACATGATAGAGTTTTTTTTTTCCTTTGAGAATATTAGAATGCAAAAAATGATATCCTCCTTTCAATGGGAACTCAGATACCTTTCAGCTCACTGTTCAGCATTCCCAGGGGGATGTTTACAAGCCAATATGATTGCTAGAGCCAGCTCTGATCATCACATTTAAGTTCCAGGCTGTTAGACAGTGAATGGGCATAGACAGGCACATTCAGTCCTTTTTAAGAAAATGCCTTGGAAGAATCAGCCATTTCTACTTCCATATCATTGATCAAATGTGATCACACCTAGCTAACTGAGAGTATGGATACTAATGGTCTTTTGGGTGAGTGGCAATGTATTCAACTAAGGTTCTGTCTTGAAGAAAAAGAGGAGAAAAAAATTTGGAGATAACATTCTCTGCTATAATGCTTACTCAAAAATGAACACTTTAATATCCTAGATGCATGCAAGTGAGAAAAAATTGAAGCAGGTAGAATTTAGAAATAAGTGTTATTTACAAAATTTATTAGTTTGCCTTTAGAAAAGATGTAATGTCAAGATATAAATTAACCTTGCTAACTAATTTTAGTTGATTCATTCAATAAACAAAAAGATTATATTGCAATGTAAAACATTGGCAGTATACATTTCTGAATGTTTATTTTTAACTCAAGGTATAATATAGATAAGACCTGCTGACATTTACAATTCATACTCCTTTCTTCTATCTGCCCTCCTGAGTTGTAGAGATTAGACTCCTTAAAAAATAAGAGTAGCATTATCTGACTTCCATATAGTTAAAGTTCTGCATATAAATTCAATTACTCCTATTAGATGTTGAACACAATAGTTTGGAAAGTGAAAGAAAGCAAGATGTATGTTGCTGAATCTTAAAAATTTTTGTTGTATTTAAAGTGTACAATATAATGTTTAGTCATATTAGATATATATGTACGTAGTGAAATGATTACTGCAATTGAGTTAATATATCTAATCTTTTAAGTTAATTATCCTTTATTTATTTTTCTATTTCTGGTAAGGTCTCTGAACTCTAAGCCCTTGGCAAAGTCCAGTGGACAGACAATGTTATTAAGTAGAGTCATTAACCTCCAATCTAGTTCATCCTCCGTCCCTTCAGCTTTGTATGCTTTTGCCAAAATCTCTCCATCCCCCACCTTCCTTACTCTGGCAACTGTTATTCTAAGCTCTGTTTCCATGTACTCAATACTTCCACAAAGAAGTAAGAGGATGTTGATTTTTTCTATATTTTTTTCACATGTGATTTATTTCTGGCCTAATTTTTATGATCACCTTCCTTGTGCTCACTTTGGATTTATTACTTTTTTAGCTAGCTCCTTGAGGTGTGAAGTTAGGTTGTATATTTGAAATATTTCTTCTGTGTTAACATAGGTGTTCATCTCTATAAAATGCCTTCTTGGTTCTGCATTTACTGAATCCCATAAGGTTTATTATATTACATTTTCATTTTTGATGTCTAGAGATGTTTTTAGACCCTCCTTTGAATATTCCTATTTGATTCAGATATTATTGAAGAGGAAAATATATAATTTTCACATCTTGTAAATATTTCCATTCCGTTGCTGTTATTGCTTTCTGATTTCACTCTATTGTAGTCAGAAATGATACTTGGAGTTATTTCAGTCTTCTTAAATTATTTAATTTTTGTTTTCTTATCTTATATGCAATACATCCTGAATAATATTCTATGGGTACTTGAGAAAAATGTGTGCTATTTTGTTGGTGGTGGGAAATTTCTGCATTTATAGGTTCATTTGGCCTATAGTGTTATTCATTCTGTTTTTCCTGTATTGATTTTCTTTGTAAATATTCTACCTAATACTGAAAGTCATGTATTGTCACTTTGAAATTTTTTTTTAGTTCTAATCTGTTAGGTATGACAGCAGAATGCATTACAACTTATATTGCACATATAGAGCACAATATCTCTGGTTGTATACAAAGTAGAGTCACACCATTTGTGTCTTCATACATGTACTTAGGGTAATGATGTCCATCTCATTCCACCTTTTTTCCTTCCCCCATGCCCACTCCCTTCCCTTCTTTCCCCTATCTAGAATTTGTCTAATCCTCCCATGCTCCCCCCATCACCAACTCCATTATGAATCAGCATCCTTATATCAGAGAAAACATTCAGCATTTTGTTTTTGGGGATTGGGTAACTTCACTTAGCATTATATTCTCCAACTTCAACCATATACCTTCAAATGCCATGATTTTATTCTCTTTTAATGTTGAATAGTATTCCATTGTATACACATACCACATTTTCATTATCCATTCATCTACTGAAGGGCATCTATGTTGGTTCCACAGTTTAGCTATTGTGATTTGTGTTGCTATAAACATTGATGTGGCTGTGTTACTATAGTATCACCCTGATCAAAGAATGAAAACTTCAGACCAACATCTCTAATAAATATAGATGCATAAATTCTCAATAAAATTCTGGCAAAACAAATACAAAAACATATCAAAATTAGAGTGCACAATGATCAAGTGGGGTTCATCCCAGGGATGCAAGTTTGGTTCAACAGATGGAAATCAATAAATGTAATTCATCACATCAATAGATTTAAATATAAGAATCATATATATGATATCTCAATAGTTTGCAAAAACAAGCATTCAACAAAATACAGCACCCTTCCTGCTCAAAATACTAGAAAAGCTAGCGATAACAGGAACATATTTCAACATTGTAAAAGCTGTCTATGCTAAGCCCCAGGCCAACATCATTATAAATGGAGAAAAGTTGAAAGTGTTCCCTTTAAAAACTGGAACAAGACAGGGAAATGCCCTCTTTTACCACTTTTATTTAACATAGTTTTTGAAACACTGGCCAGAGCAATTAGACAGACTAAAGAAACTAAAGGGATATGGACAGGAAAAGAAGAACTCAAACTGGCACTCTTTGCCATTTCTTACATTTTATATACAAATGCTTATTTTCCCTTTCAGATCTGTCAATATTTGTTTCATATAATTAGGTGCTTTGATGTTAGATGCATATATGTTAATAATTGTTATATGTTCCTGTTGAATTGATGCTTTTACCATTATGTAATAATTTTCTTGGTTTCTAAGAGATTTTTACTTAAATTTGACTTTGATATAAATATAGCCACTTCTGCTTTCTTTTGGGTTGTATTTTCATGGAATATCTTTTTGCTGTCTCTTCAATTTCAGCCTATGTGTGTCCTTGAGAGTTTCTTATAGATAGCTTAGGTTTGAATCTTAATATTTAAAAAAATGTTAGACATATTTTTATTAGGGGTTATAGTAGATTTAACTTAAAATAATTATTGATAGGGAAGAGTTTATTATTAATGACATTTCAATTATAGTCTTCTGTTGTCCTATAGTTATTTCTTGCCTCTTTCTCTCCCTTGTTGTCTTTTTTAGGGTTATGTGCTTTTGTTTTATTAATTGGTTTTGATTACCATTTTTTCCTTTTGTGTAACTTCTAGAGGTATTTTCTTTGTCATTACAAAGGAACTTACATAAAATATCTTCTATCTGTAATAGTATATTTTAAGCTGATAACTAATTAACTTTGCTCATGCTTATGTATAAGAAAACTGCATATTTCCTTTTCCCAAAAAATTACATGCATTTGATGTACACATTTCATCTATTTACATTCTGTATCCACAAATATAATTTAATTAGAGTCTTCAAAGATATATTTGCCTTATAAATTTTGAAGTGGAATTAAAAATGATTACCCCTTATATAATAATATATAGCCTTTATGTCTAAATGTTTATCTTAACCACTGAGTTTTCTACATTCTAATGATTTTTTGTTGATTATTATAACCCTTTGATTTAACTTTGAGGAATTTCCTTCTTTAGAATTTCTTTTAAGTAAGATATAGTGGTGATAACTTGCCTTAACTTTCATTTATCTGAAAGAGTATTTTATTTCTTATAAAAACATGCAGATTACCTTATACAGTTTACCTTGTACATCACACATGGATTTTTCTCTTGATCTTTTCAAAATCTCCAACTTCTTAGCAATTTAATTACAATGCTTGCTGTGGGTCTCTGGATTCATTTAAATCTTATTCTTTGAGCTTTATCAATCTTGTTTTTTATCTATTTTTTATATTTGAAAAGTATTTAGCTGTTATTTCTTCAGATAAGCTTTCTACCATTCTCTCTCTCTTCTTTCTTAACTCCATGATGCATATGTTTTTTAAAAAATATTTTAGTTCTCAATGGATCTTTTATTCTATTTACATGTGGTGCTGAGGATCGAACTCGGGGCCTCACACATGGCAGGCAAGTGCTCTATCACTGAGTCACTACTTCAGCCCATAATGCATATGTTGATACACTTGATAAAATTAATCCTGAAAGCTATCTTTATCTTTCATTCTTTTTTCTTTTTTCTTTTTCATTCTAATCCTCAGATTATATGATTTCCAATAATCTCTTTGAGTTCATTGATCTTTCCTTCTGTTTAATACAGTCTATTATTGAATTTTTCAGTTTAGTTATTGCAATTTTCAGCTCTATAATTTCTATTCAGTTCATTTGTACATTTCTAGTCTCTTGAAATTCTCATTTTTTAAAGCATTGCTGTGTTTATCTGATTTTTTGAACATTGTTTTTAATTCTCTGTCAATCAAATCACTTATTTTCATTCCATAGCTGGTTTCTGGGGACTATCTTATTCCTTTTTTGAAAAATATTTTCCTCTTTCTTCATTTTCATTGACTCTCTGTATTGTTTTCTAAACATTGGTTAAATCGTCATGTCTTCTGGTCTTGTCAAACTGACTTCCTTGGGGAGGAGTTAAACCTCACCGGATCAGGATAGTCAGAAGCTGTGGGAACCTCAAATATGTGTGCTCATTGAAACTGCCATCTTAGTTCTTCTAGTTCCCAGATGGGCACTTCCAAGACCTGCTAGTAACTCACTACAGAATAAAAGCCATTCCCTGGAGAATCAGAGGGAGAAGTTGAGGTGTGGCCCAGTTCCATATTTCCTTAGGCATAAACTGGAAGCTCACATTTGTCTTCCATTTACTCCCTACTATATAGAATGTAGATTTGTAGCAAAAGCCTATATTCTTATCAGAATGCATATTATTTTATCCACATGATCCTAGTAAATGCCAGGTTCCAGTAGTAGTCAGAGATAAGTGGGTTGACTGGAAGCTTGGTTCTATCTTTGGAGCAAGCCAGTGGAGGGAGAAGAGCTGTAGAAGTGCCCATAAACCCATAAACCCATTCAGGATCTCAGAGGACTACTAATTGCCTGCCCTGTCAGCTTCCAGATGCAGGCTTGTTAAAAGCCTGATACATGGGCAGCAGCTGGGAAAGATAGAACATTAGGCATGTTGTCAACTCCCTTACAGATAGAAACTGGGAGCTGGGTGATTCACCTGCTTGTTCTGTGTTGAACTAGGAGAAATCGTCCCTGATAGTTCTCCCATAAATATTTCAAACCACGTTTTTATTTTCTATGGTTCTATGGTTCTTCTGATCCTTATCTCTTGCCAGAACTAGGAGATTTAACTTTCTTTAGTTGGGCTGCTCACTGTCTAAACTGAGACCTTCTGGGGAGAAGCCAGAGACTTGGTTTGATGGCAAGAAATATCTAGGAGAGCAGGTGCGAAAAAGGTCTACAATACCTGTATAGAGTCAGGAATGTCTTATGTCCCAATGATGTTGTATATGAACTTTATTTAGAGGCTCAACCCTTGACTAGCAACTAGGGAAATGTATAGTCGGACTTCTAGAGAAACTGGAAGCTGGGCGTTATTGCATATTTGTGCTTCACTGAAAAGAGGAGTATTAGAGCAAAGAATGCTCACTTGCAGATTTAAAACTACCTTTTGTTCTCTTAAGTTCTGGAAGACACACAATTGCTGAATGTCCTAAGTGATTTAGGAACTAGTGCCTTAGGTGAGATCTATAGAATTTGTGATGTTATGTGTGTGGTCCAAACCCTTCACTCCTTAAGGACATGCTGGGAGTTTGAGATTCTTTCCTAATTGTAAGGTTCTATTCCCAGGGTTTGAGGCATAAATGACTCAGCTTTTTTTACCTGAATATGTAGATATTTTATTCAGTGGTGGATAGGAAACTCTCAAAGAGTTTCTGGTTGCTTTTTAGAGGAAAGTTATCTGTGTGCTATTTATTTGGTTTGTTCAGGGAGGAGAGAAAGTCAGGAGCTGCCTATTTTGCCATTTTGCAGATGTCACAACAATTTGCTTGCACTTTTTTTCAGATAATGAATATATTGCCTTTACTTCTTCTACAAACCTTGCCAAACTTCCCTGTGTAATCACCTATAACCATGTGCAAACATGCGCACACATATCCACATACACACAGAAATTTTGCTAAGCTCTTTAAATGGACTGTTCACTCCTTGTCAAAAAAATGAGCTGAATCATTTATTAAAAGGGGCATTTTAACAAAAGAGATAAGCAGATATCCCCTAGTCACACAGTTTCTATTCTTCACCTTACTCCTGGTACTTCAAAAGTGATGAATGGTTTCAAAGGGAGCTCCAATCTCCAGGTTGCTTTATTTTAAAGATTTTTTTAAAAGTCCTGTTTTTGCCCTCCTCCTACTCCAACATTTTCTTACTTGACTACCTGAAATAAAAATTATCTTCCTATAAGCATAATTGCATACTGAATTTATTTTTAAAGGCATGTTTATGTTTTAGAATAGAAAACAGGAAAAAAAATTCTTTCCACCTTCTCTTTTGGTACAAAGATTAAAAAAAATGTCTAAATATTACTTGCTCAAAAATTGTTCATTAAATGGTTTCCACACTTTCAGTCTAATTGATCTATTGCTTTTTCATTATGAGGGGATTAAAAAACACCCCTTCCCTTTCCACCTTCTACCCACATATTATTCACCCTCTCATTTGCTGATTGCATATTATGAGTCGCACACTGTGCTAGGTGTTGTAGACATAAAGAAACATAAAATTCCTGCCCTGAAGGAGCTCATATTTTAATGGGAATTCAGATGTATAAGCAGATTAATTTAAAAAGTACACCTTAAATGTTATAATGGAGGTACTGCTGATTCACTTAAATGCAATAGATGATAAAGGGAAATCACTGAATTTAAAGATACATTTTTCACTTTCTTAAGGTACAGATAATGATGCTTACTAAATACCATCCAGTAGGCTGAACTATGCTCACTACCATCATTATTTCTAACATCCTTGCTATGTAAGTGCTAGGTAGGATATTTGACAGGACCAAAATAAGAAACAGAAACTACTCTAAGTAAGAGAGATCACAGAGAGAGACAAAGAAAGAAACACAAAGATAGTTTCTCAAGGTTACCCAGGTAGGCAGTACAAGACTCTACATTTGACTCCAAATACTTCTGTTCTTCCTATGAATTAGTTTAAATGGGAAGACAGAGAAAGAGGGGTTAAATTTCTTGGATTAAATGAGAAGAACAAAGAATTGATAGTCCAGGAACTGTGATATTTATTTATTATACAACTATCTCAGACCTCTCCTGACTTTCAGACCACATGGGGACAAAGTAGGGGCAGTGTGTTCTCCTTGAGGATGTCATTTATAGACTGCTGTCTATTACTTAGAACTCATTTATAGGACATTTTACAGGCATAACGTGTTCCCTGGCAAGGATATACTGTCACTGAGGCAAGAGTTCTCATCCAAGGGGTGGGCAATTTATTTTCCCCTCCACCAGAATTAAACTGTGAAGTTATTGAAGCATGAAAAAGGAATGGGAGACAAAAAGAGAGGATATATTTGTCATTTCTGTTATATGAATAAGAGGCCAAAAAGTAAACATTACTTTTGCAAAGTTTAAAACAATATAGTTGGTTCTATTGATACAATTTAGGCTGTGCTCCTCTCCATTAAGAGAAGGGAGAATAGGGGGAGTTACTAGATTCTTTCACTATTGTTAGCAAGGGCAAAGAAGACAAGGTTAAGAGTCACAAGAAGCATTATATAGTGTTTCCCCTATAATTAACTCAATACTTATCCTTTAAAGTGAAAGGTGCTCTACCACTGATGGAGATACATAGAAGGTAATTATGGGCTTTTAGTAAATGTCTGAAAGCTCACAACTTCTTTTAGGAGATACGATCTCTGGAAAGGTTTGCATTCACTCCCTGTTTAGATACTATTTTAACAAACTGTATGTTCTGCAGAAGAAACTTATTTCCAAGAAACAGATGAATCTATATAAACCAGTTCTTTAATTTAAAGCCTATGGTGAGATAAATTTCAATCCATTAGGTAAACCTATTGTATACAAATAGGTTTATCTCTGGGTTTTTTTCTCTATTGAATAATTTTAAGTTCCAATACCTATAGCTATATTATTATTGTACATTGTCATTATAGTTCTGGAATTCCAATTACATCCCCTCGGACAGGGTTCTGCAACTCATAGTCTGTATGCTGAATCTGGCCTCCTGTGTATTTTGCAATTAAGATTTATTGGCATACAGGCACACCTGTTCACTTACCTGTTGTCTCTTGCTGGTTTGTTTGTTTGTTTGTTTTTTTGGCACTGCAGTAGGGTTAAGTAATATGACAGACTTTATGGAATACTATGCCAGAAGATTTAGGGTATGGCCCTTTATAGAATCAGTCTGCTAATTTTTCCTTGGAGAAATCAATTTGTCTACTTAATTCATATAAGAATATTTTTTTTAAAAGTACTTTACTGCTATAGATTGAGTTTTTGTGTACTCACCAAATTCATATATTGAAACCCAATCACCAAAAGGGATGATGTTGAGAGGTAGGGCTTTTGGGAAGGTGATTTGTTCAGGATGGTACAGATCTCATAGACAGAAATAATGGCCTTCTAAAGTGCTGAAGAAACCAGAACTCACCATGTGAGGTTGCAGCAAGAAAATGCTTTCTATGAACCAGGATAAAGGCTTTCTCCAGGCACTGAACTACCTTCTTGATCTTGGATTATAAGTCTCCCAAGTTAAGTGTTAGTAAACCACAAGTATATGGTATTTTATTATATAAGTCTAGTCTTATCATGTTAATTCAGTCCTAATGATCTTTTCCTTAGTTAGTTCTTTCTAGGTACACATGACAGTCGAGTGTATTTTGACATATTATACATACATAGAATAAGTATAACATGTTTCAATTATGGCTGTATATGATATATGAGATGTATATGATCTCCTTATTATGGTTGTATATGATGTGTATGATCTCATTATTATGGTTGTATATGATGTGTGTGATCTCATTATTATGGTTGTATATTTTGTGGAGTTACATTGGTAATGTATTTATTTATAAGGATAGAAAAGATACATCCTATTCATTCTACTGTCTTTTCTATTCCTTCCCCCTTCTCTTTTCTTGTTCCCCTTTGTCTAGTCCAGTGAACTTCTCATCTCCCCCTCTCTCGTTATATATTCACAAATCAGAGAGAACATTCTGCCTTTGGTTTTTTGGAGCTGACTTTTTTTCACTTAGCATGATATTCTTTAGTTCCATTCATTTACTGACAAATGCCATAATTTTATTCTTCTTTATGAATGAGTAATACTCCATTGTGTATTTATACCACATTTTCTTTATCATTCATCTGTTGTAGGGCACCTACATTGGTTCCATGGCTTGGCTATTGTGAAATGAGCTGCTATAAACATTGAAGTGGCTGCATCATCGTAGTATACTGATTTTAAGTCCTTGGGATATAAGCTGAGGAGTGGGATAACTATATCAGTTGGTGGTTACATTCCATGTTTTCTAAGGAATCTCCATACTGCTTTCCAGAGTGGTTTCATTAGTTTGCAGTCCAACCAGCAATGTATGAGTGAACTCTTTTCCTCACAACCTTATCAACATTTATTGTTGCTTGTATTATTAATAATTGTCATTGTGATGGAGGTGAGATGGAATCCTATTGTAGTTTTGATTTTCATTTCTCTAATTGTTAGAGATGTTAAACAATATTCATATATTTTTAATCTTGCATATTCTATCTGAAATGTGGCACAGATTTTATCTTGAGTCAAAGCCAATTTATTGGTACTATATGCCTGTTATCTGAGGCCACATCCCAGGTTGAAAAGAAGATCACTCTGATTACTTGGTGCTATTTATCATGCCTGTGAAGGGACAGACTTTTGATCATTATTTGAAGCCATGCATAAACAGAGCATGAAATATCTTAAAGTCCTTTGTGTTCTCCTCAGGCTTTATAAACACTGCAACTGGCAGGAGCATCTACCAATTCTACTTCTACTCTTCTGAAACAAGCTTTGACCAGTTTGGGAAATTTTAAGCTGGATCAGAAGGAATACAATACCAGAGTAGCTCAATTCTATAATATAAAGAATATTGTATGCTTTCTATTATGTTCATGTAGTCACTTAGTCCCTTAAGACCTAGTAAGCACACATTGTGTAACCTTATCTCATTAAAGGTCACATAATATTATATATATATATATATATATATATATATATATATATATATATATATATATATACACATATATAAAATATATATAATTACATATGTAATTAATACATATAATATAAATAAATATATATTTAAATTATAAAAATAAATATATTCCCAACCTAGGGAACTTCTCTGCAAAGGCAAAACAGAAAGTAATTTTATTATTTGATAATTGTTAACCAGAATGTGATATGCATCACAGGCTGCCTGGTAAAGAAAGTGTAATGACAGGAAAAAAATTTCACCTTTTTATATAATAAAGCAGATTATTTAATCTGAAATGTATATTCTCAAGATAAGCAATATGTAGTCCTCAATTAAGAAGAGTAGATGACATACAGCTCTTCCTAAATTTACTTAGTAATTAAGCTGACCGTCTGTGTTAGCTAATTGGCTTGAAAAATAAATTTCTCATATCTTTATGATAGGAGGTAGATTTGCTACTTGGAGCAAATCAGCAGGCTCCTACCTTTTGCCCTCCCACAAAAATTGGAAGGTAGGGATGCTGTTTCCCTTGATGATTATATTTCGAAAGGGATGACCATATATACAATTCTAAGGACTCCACCAGAAACCTGTTAAAACAATAAACAAATTAATTAAAGTTTCGGGATACACAATCAGCATCCCAAAAGCTCTATTTCTATATGCTAACAATAAATGGTTCTAAAAGGAAATTAAAAAAAAACAATTACCATTTATAAGTCATCAGAAACAATAAAATACATAATATAATGTGATGTTTATAACTATTTATACATTTGTGGAATGGCAAATTGAGTTAATTAATATCACTTCATATATTTACCCATTTTATTTCTTTATTAAAAAATTAAATATATTTTTAAAAACAAAATATTTAGCAATAACTTTAATAAAGGAAGTTAAAGGTTTGTATACTAAAAAATAATACAACTTTGATGAAAGAAATCAGACAACACAAATAAATGCAAATCCATTTCTTTAGAAAAGATTAGAAGAGCTAAATTAAAAGTCCATAGCACCCTAGTAATGTATAGATTCAAATAGCATCAAATAGCAATTGGTATTTTTTTGTGGAGATAGAAAAATCAATCCTAAAATTCATATGGAACCACAAAAGACAGAATACCAAAGCAATTTTGAATCGAGGCATCTAAGTTCTGATTTCAACATATATCACAGAACTAGATCAATTAAAACAAGACAGTTCTGGTGTAAACATAATATATTGACCAATGGAATGGAATAGAAAGCCCCCAAATTAATTCACTCATAAATGGTCATCAGATCTTCCACAATGATGCCAAGAAGACACAATGTGGAAAAGATATTCTGACAAATGGTACTATGGAAATGGGATATCCATATACAAAGAAATTAAATGAAACATTTTTCTAATACCACACACAATAGTCCCCTAATATAACACCTAAACTACTTAAATATAATACCTAAACTATGAAATTCCTAAAAGAAACCACTGAAGAAAGTCTTCTTGACATTAGTCCTGCCAATGATTTCTTAGATATGATATTGAAAGTACAGGAAATAAAACCAAAAGCTAGTTGAATTACATTAAATAGAAAAGCTGCTCACAGCAAAGGGAGCAACCAACAGAGTGGAATGGTAATTTACAGCATGATAGAAAATATTTGCAAATCATTTATCCAATAAGGGTTTTTTAATATTTTTTTAAATTGTAATTGGACACAATACCTTTGTTTTATTTTTTTATTTGTACTCGGTGCTGAGGATCCAACCCAGGGCCTGGCGTGTGCTAGGCAAGTGCTCAACCACTGAGCCACAACCCCAGCCCCAATAAGGGGTTATTATACAAAATATATAAAGATCTCCTACAACTGAGTAGAAAGAAAGAAAAACCTGTTAAATATTGGACAAAACTTGAAGAGAAATTTCTTAGAAGATGACTTGTAGGGCTGGGGATGTGGCTCAAGGATAGTGCGCTTACTTGGCATGCGTGAGGCCCGGTTCGATCCTCAGCACCACATACAAACATCGATGTTGTGTCCGCCAAAACTGAAAGATAAATATTAAAATTCTCTCTCCTCTCTCTTCTCTCTCTCTCTCTCTCTCTCTAAAAATAAATAAATAATTAATTAATTAAAAAAAAGGGAGATGACTTGCAAAATTCCAAACAAGTTATATGGAAAGGTGTACCATATCATAAATTATCAGGCCATGTCAAGATGGCCGCCGGCGAGGAAGCAC
The DNA here is from genome assembly GCF_964194105.1 of Spermophilus citellus. Lineage (NCBI taxonomy): Eukaryota > Metazoa > Chordata > Mammalia > Rodentia > Sciuridae > Spermophilus > Spermophilus citellus. The sequence continues at coordinate 195,071,166 of NC_138184.1, read as the reverse complement.
CGATTCCAATGTCTCCACATTAACGGGATCAGAAAGACCCATTGGAACAGCGGCAGTCTACCTACTGAGGAACTTCTAGCATAATTCCGTGAAGAGGGGACCTGCCAGGAATTCGTAGGTTTATTAGAAGTGTCAGTTTGTCCCAGACAAGTGGATCTTGGCCGGCCGCGCGGGCGCGGAGGTCCAGTCCCGCAGCCACCAGCCGCTTCAGAAAGCGGCCGGCAGCCCCGAGTGGCGCGGCCCGCCCGAACCCACAGATGGCATCCGCCACCTCGCTGTCCTGGGAGGCCCCGCTCTCGCTCAGCGAACGGCCACTCCACCCACCTGGATCTTAGCCACAGGGCCACAGCTGCCCGGCTCTACAGGCGGCCCGAAGAGCCAGGGGCCCGCCATAGCAGAGAGGGGAAGTCACCAAAGTTCAGCCAAAGAGATTCCTTCCCAGCGGAATCTACTTTAGCAGGTGTGTGACTCCCACCCACACCAGATACAAACAACCAGGAAACTTCAAAATCTCTCCGTGGGCGTGACCGTAAGGGCCAAAGGACTCTCGACCCCCAACTCCCCCTACTGCCAGTGACGAGGGCATGACTGCAGGGGCAGAGGGAAGCAGAGAAGACTCCCCACCCCCAAATCCCCCAACCGCGAACTCAGAGGGTGTGACAGTAGGGGCGGAGGGAAACAGAGGACACTCCAGACCCCCAACTCCTCCTACCGCCAGCAGTGTGGTTGTGACTGTAGGGGCTGAGGGAAGTAGAGGGGATCCTCGACCCCCAACTCCTATTACCACCAGCAGCGACACCAATGGTCTTAGCTGCCAGATTCCGAAGGTGTGCCCACCAAAGGGGTCCGGAAAAATTAAACAATTGACTCCCAGACCACAGCTCCACAGCACTGGGGCTTAGATGAATGACAGCGAGAGTGCTCAGTAGTTAGGGAAATAGAGCACTCGGTGGGGCTGAAAGTGTAACCAAATCCTTGGGGAACTGCCTCCAGTGAGCAGGACCTGGCTGGCTGGCAAGAGGAAGGGGAGGAGGGGCCGTAGAAGTGAAACGGCTCTGGACCAACAGGATTGAGAGACTCCCAGGAACCGTCTTACAGGGATTGCTGTTGACACATTGAGGGCAAAACTCAGCCCAGAGGGCACAGCTTTGCCTACGGGAAGAGAAGAAAATGGATCTCTAAGACCTAATTTTATTTCCTATTTCATTTTAATTTTTTCTCTCCCTTTTCCCTCTCTCTCTCCCCTTCCAAGGTTTACTGCTCTTTCCATTCTCCTCTATGCTATCTATCTCCCTCTCCTTCTTTCTTTTCAAGAGCACCTACCTTCCCCTTCCCCCCAACTTTCATCCCAAGCATTATGTCCTCCATTTCGAGTAACTGTCTAAATACAAATAGGTGTGCGCCCTCCCCCTGCGCCTGCAAGGTAGCCGGACCTGCAACCCACCAGCAGGTCAGGCCCAGCAACCTGGGAGTGGCAGAGCCGCCCCACGCGCCTGCAAGGTAGGCGCACCTGCTACCAACCATTAGAACACGCCCAGCGGCCTGCCGATGTGGTAGGCACAGTGCCCCAATTGGAGGAGGAGCAGAGCCCTTGCCCGCGCCTGCGCGGGAGACTTTGCAACTATACAAGAGTATTACAAATATATAGGGGGAAAATTCAACAACACAACAGTCTCAGTAAGCAGAAAGAAACACGAACAGTATGAAGAGACAAGGAAAGAAAGGACCACAAGCAATGCAGGTCAACTCAATGTTAGAAGAGGTAATATCTGCAGCAGATGGAATGTCAGATAAAGAATTCAGGAGATACATGCTTCAGATGATCTGGAGTCTCAAGGAAGACATTAGACAGCAAAATCAGACAATGAAAGATCTCTTCAACAATGAAATACATAAACAAATCCAGGAAGCAAAAGATCAAATATACAGGGAGATAGAGGTTATAAAAAACAAAGAAACAGAAATCCTAGAAAGGCAGGAAGCAATAAACCAACTTAAAAACTCAATTGAGAATACTACCAGCAGAGTAGAACACTTAGAAGATAGAACATCAGACAATGAAGACAAAGTATTTCAACTTGAAAAGAACATAGACAGCTCAGCAAGACAGTTAAGAAACCATGAGCAGAACATCCAAGAGATATGGGATAACATAAAGAGACCAAACTTAAGAGTCATTGGGATACAGGAAGGCATGGAGGTCCATACCAAAGGAATAAACAATCTATTCAATGAGATAATACGAGAAACCTTCCCAGACTTGAAGAATGAGACAGAATCCCAAATCCTAGAAGCCTACAGGACGCCGAATGTGCATAATCATAAGAGATCCACACCTAGACACATTATAAAGAAGATGCCCAACATACAGAATAAGGAGAGAATTTTAAAAGCTACAAGAGAAAGGAAACAGATTACATTTAGGGGTAAACCAATCAGGATAACAGCTGATCTCTCAACACAGACTTTGAAAGCTAGAAGATCCTGGAATAACATATTTCTTTACTTTTTTTTAAAAGAGAGAGTGAGAGAGGAGAGAGAGAGAGAGAGCTGAAATTAATGAAATCAAAACAAAAGAAACAATTGAAAAAATTGATAAAACTAAAAGTTGGTTCTTTGAATAAATAAATAAGATTGACAGACCCTTAGCCATGCTAACGAAGAGAAGAAGAGAGAGAACTCAAATTACTAGCATACAGGATGAAAAAGGCAATATCACAACAGACACTTCAGAAATACAGAAGATAATCAGAAATTATTTTGAATCCTTATACTCCAATAAAATAGAAGATAGGGCTGGGGATGTGGCTCAAGCGGTAGCGCGCTCGCCTGGTATGCGTGCGGCCCGGGTTCGATCCTCAGCACCACATACCAACAAAGATGTTGTGTCCGCCGAGAACTAAAAAATAAATATTAAAAATTCTCTCTCTCTCTCTCTCCTCTCTCACTCTCTCTTTAAAAAAAAATAATAAAATAAAATAAAATAGAAGATAGTGAAGGCATCGATAAATTTCTTAAGTCATATGATCCGCCCAGATTGAGACAGGAGGATATAGACAACCTAAACAGACCAATATCAATTGAGGAAATAGAGGAAACCATCAAAAGATTACCAACTAAGAAAAGCCCAGGACCAGATGGGTATACAGCAGAGTTTTACAAAACCTTTAAAGAGGAACTAATACCAATACTTTTCAAGCTATTTCAGGAAATAGAAAAAGAGGGAGAACTTCCAAATTCATTCTACGAGGCCAACATCACACTGATTCCTAAACCAGACAAAGATACTTCAAAGAAAGAAAACTACAGACCTATATCTCTAATGAACCTAGATGCAAAAATCCTCAATAAAATTCTGGCGAATCGGATACAAAATCATATCAAAAAAATTGTACACCATGATCAAGTAGGATTCATCCCTGGGATGCAAGGCTGGTTCAATATACGGAAATCAATAAATGTTATCCACCACATCAATAGACTTAAAATTAAGAACCATATGATCATCTCGATAGATGCGGAAAAAGCATTCGACAAAGTACAGCATCGCTTTTTGTTCAAAACTCTCGAAAAAATAGGGATAACAGGAACATACCTCAACATTGTAAAAGCAATCTACGCTAAGCCCCAGGCTAGCATCATTCTGAATGGAGAAAAATTGAAGGCATTCCCTCTAAAATCTGGTACAAGACAGGGATGCCCTCTCTCACCACTTCTGTTCAACATAGTTCTCGAAACACTGGCCAGAGCAATTAGACAGATGAAAGAAATTAAAGGCATAAAAATAGGAAAAGAAGAACTTAAATTATTACTATTTGCAGATGACATGATTCTATACCTAGCAGACCCAAAAGGGTCTACAAAGAAACTATTAGAGCTAATAAATGAATTCAGCAAAGTGGCAGGATATAAAATCAACACGCATAAATCAAAGGCATTCCTGTATATCAGCGAGAAACCCTCTGAAATGGAAATGAGGACAACCACTCCATTCACAATATCCCCCAAAATAATAAAATACTTGGGAATCAAGCTAACAAAAGAGGTAAAAGACTTATACAATGAAAACTACAGAACCCTAAAGAGAGAAATTGAAGAAGATCTTAGAAGATGGAAAAATATACCCTGTTCATGGATAGGTAGAACTAACATCATCAAAATGGCAATATTACCAAAAGTTCTCTATAGGTTTAATGCAATGCCAATCAAAATCCCAATGGTATTTCTTGTAGAAATAGAGAGAGCAATCATGAAATTCATATGGAAAAATAAAAGACCTAGAATAGCAAAAACAATGCTAAGAAGGAAGTGTGAATCAGGTGGTATAGCAATACCAGACTTCAAACTATACTACAGAGCAATAGTAACAAAAACAGCATGGTATTGGTACCAAAACAGGCGGGTGGACCAATGGTACAGAATAGAGGACACAGAAACCAACCCACAAAACTACAGCTTTCTTATATTTGATAAAGGGGCTAAAAGCATGCAATGGAGGAAGGATAGCATCTCCAACAAATGGTGCTGGGAAAACTGGAAATCCATATGCAACAAAATGAAACTGAATCCCTTTCTCTCACCATGCACAAAAGTTAACTCAAAATGGATCAAGGAGCTTGATATCAAACCAGAGACAAGGCATCTGATAGAAGAAAATGTTGGCTATGACCTTCACACTGTGGGGTCGGGCTCCAAATTCCTCAATAGGACACCCATCGCACAAGAATTAATATCTAGAATCAACAAATGGGACTTGCTCAAACTAAAAAGTTTTTTCTCAGCAAAAGAAACAATAAGAGAGGTAAATAGGGAGCCTACATCATGGGAACAAATCTTTACTCCTCACACTTCAGATAGAGCCCTAATATCCAGAGTATATAAAGAACTCAAAAAATTAGACAATAAGATAACAAATAACCCAATCAACAAATGGGCCAAGGACCTAAACAGACACTTCTCAGAGGAGGACATACAATCAATCAACAAGTACATGAAAAAATGCTCACCTAAATTATTGAAGTTTCTACAAGTGTCTGAGAATAGTAGGATAATCATTGTTCCAGTCATCAAGTTGCAAGGGAGATATGGAGAATCCAAAGACACTGAATGTATTCATGGGTTTAAATATATCTTTGTACAAGGAAACAATAAGTGAGAAGAATGATCTGTCTAATCCAGCTATTCCAAGCAGTTGACAGTTGAAATTGAATGCAGCTCTTAGAAGATGCATTACCAAAGCAACTGAATGAACTCATATGTGATATAACAAGAGGTCTTTGGTTCAGACTTTGGTTGCATTTTGATTACAGCTTTTATTACTGAATCCTATCAGAAAATAGAGACACCATATTTCTTACTGTAAAGAGTACTGAAAAAAATTACACTAAGTTTTCTTTGAACACACTATAATGATTCATCTTCTTTATCTGTTTATACAAACTGTAGCTTTCTTAACTGAGTATTTTTATTACTGATTCTGTGGGTTTCTGTTAAACTTAAAATTGTATTGACTGAAAAGGAATTCTAACTAGGCAAAGTGCAGCTAAAAAAAAATCTAGGAACTCTAATACTTTCCTATTTCTTTCATGATATACAATCTCGAAAATTAAATCCAGGGCTTTTAGGAGAAAGAAAATAATCTCAGAATATTTCCATTCAAACCCCATTTTTTGGCATTTTAATCTATAAGATATAGATTATAAAAAGTAAAGAAATTTTTTATTAAAAATCTTGAGAAGTCTTTTTGTGTTCTTGAAATTGTCTTACAGAAAATTATAGTTGTGGTCCCAAAATGAAAACTTAAAGACACAAGGATGATTTGGACCTCTTCATTGATGAGCTTGTTCAGAATACAAGTTGGCTGAAGGTTAGAATGTTGGTCTCCAAATTGATCTTTGGTTTCTTTTCAGTTTTTTTTTTTTTTCAGATGACTGAGACACTGAAAGGAAGACTTTGTTTTAACAACTCCTAGGCTTCTACTCTTTTTTTTTTTTCCCTCATAGTTTTTCTCCCCTCTTAATAGAATTAAGGAACTCTAATACTTTAATTTGCAAATTTGTTATTCAGTTTCTACTATGTACATGACTTTATTATTTAAACTGCTAGTATAGTCTACTGTTTTAAAAATAAATTGCCTTATTTTGAATATGTGATTTATAAAATTGGATGGTTGAGGTTCTGTTCTTTATTTATACTGCGGATATGTTGAAGTGTCTCTCCTGATTTTTCTTTCTTTCTTTTTTGTTTGTTTGCTTCTTTTTTTGTTCTTGTGGTGCTGGGGGATAAAACCCAGGGCCTCATACATACTAGGCATGTATTATACTACTGTGTCGCGACCCCCCTGCCCGCAAGGAAGACGCAACAACAGGAATCTTCTTTCAGCCGTTTATTCAGGTCCTTGATATTTCTTCTTCTTCCTTCCGTATGCCTCTCCCAGCCTTAATAAAGCATCTCAAGCCCCAATGCGAAGCTGCCACGTGGAGCTTTCTCATAGGGTGTTAAAAAACCATGCGCCAACTCTCCCAAATAAGGAGTTGTTTGTTACAGACCACAGCGGAGCCAGCGCCATCTTGTAATGGCGACCACAGTCCGCAGAAACGGCTCACCACACTACTGTATCCCCAGCCCCCCTGGTTTTTAATCTTTTTATTCTGTACTTTGTGGCTCGTATTTCTAAAGTAATCATGGTAATGATTCTCTAGTTAGAAATGATTATGTGGACTCCAAAGTGAAACTTGTTTTTTAAAAAGATCATCCTGCCTCAGCTTTCCAAAGTGATAATTTATTGTGTATGTTTAGGGTTTACAACCTTAAAGTGGTATCTATCACCAAAGCAAAATATTATAGAATTAGGTCATATATAGATTTAAAGTGAAAGACAAAGGAAAAAATTGAATGGACAGTTAGTTGCCTTTGGAAATTATTCAAATAGACAAAAAATGTTGTTTGAAAACTTATAGGTCAATAGTTGAGAAAATTTCCTGTAACATAGTTTTTTTTTTTCACAGCTATTTCTTAACCCCTAAAATTAAGAAAGTTCTCTTTCTTATTTTTGTTTATTGCCTACTTGATTTATTACTGACTTTGTGAAATAACATTTTGGAAATTAAGAGCAGAATTTCAAGATCGGTAAGCCATGTGACAATGATAATGAAATAATCAAGTTTTTTAATGCTTCTAAATCTTTTTTTTTTGAGATCATATAAGTTACTTTTATTCATTTATCAAGATGTTTTGAGTGTACAGTTTGATCCTAAGACTTTTTTTAAAAAAAAGTTTTAAAATCTTTCTTTTTCTAAGAATAAAGTGTTTTGTATAGAGACCATCGCTATATACATTTCTATCCTGCCAAATTCAGACCCAAAAGGAGAGTTTCCCACTCTAGCCAATTTAATAATGATTGTATATCTTTAGTACTCATTCTTTAGAAAGTAGGCTGTACTATAAAATCATGGTTAATTGCTTTTAGGCCTTGGAGCCAGATTCTGGAGTTAAAATCTCAGTTCTACCACTTACTAGGTATATGACTTTGAACAAACTAATCTTAATAAGCCTCAGTTTCCTTATCTATAAAGTGGGGTCAATTTTTTGTATCAGGGATTGAACCCAGGGGCACTTAACCACTGAGCCATATCCCCGCACCCCCCCCCCCCGTGTGTGTGTGTGTGTGTGTATTTTTTTTTTTTTTTTTGAGACAATTTGCTAAGTTGCTTAGGGCCTAGCTAAGTTGATGAGGCTGGCTTTGAACTTGAGATTATCCTGTCTCAGCCTTCCAAAGTGATAATTCTAATAACCTATTTTTACAGGGTTATTGTTGGGTTTCATGAACGAACTAAGTGAATGCTTAGTACGGTGTCTGACACTGTTGCATAAGGAGTGATTCAGTGATTACTACTGTTATATAGATTTATTTCTGTGCTTTCTACACAGTATTATATGCACTACTTAATTAAAATAAATATATATAATAAAAAAATGCTCACCATCGCTAGCAGTCAGAGAAATGCAAATCAAAACCACCCTAAGATATCATCTCACTCCAGTAAGATTGGCAGCCATTAGGAAGTCAAACAACAACAAGTGCTGGCGAGGATGTGGGGAAAAGGGTACACTTGTACATTGTTGGTGGGACTGCAAATTGGTGCAACCAATTTGGAAAGCAGTATGGAGATTTCTTGGAAAGCTGGGAATGGAACCACCATTTGATCCAGCTATTCCCCTTCTGGGTCTATTCCCTAAAGACCTAAAAACAGCATGCTACAGGGACACTGCTACATCAATGTTCATAGCAGTACAATTCACAATAGCAAGACTGTGGAAGCAACCTAGATGCCCTTCAATAGACGAATGGATAAAAAAAAATGTGGCATTTATACACAATGGAGTATTACTCTGCATTAAAAAATGACAAAATTATAGAATTTGGAGGGAAATGGATGGCATTAGAGCAGATCATGCTAAGTGAAGCTAGCCAATCCCTAAAAAACAAATGCCAAATGTCTTCATTGATATAAGGAGAGTAACTAAGAACAGAGTAGGGAAGAAGAGCATGAGAAGATGACTAGCATTAAACAGGGATGAGAGGTGGGAGGGACAGGGAGAGAGAGGGGAAATTGCTTGGAAATGGAGGGAGACCCTTAGGGTTATACAAAATTACATACAAGAGGAAGTGAGGGGAAAGGGAAAATAATACAAGGGGGAAAATGAATTACAGTAGAGGGGGTAGAGAGAGAAGAGGGGAGGCGAGGAGAGGGGAGGGGGGATAGTAGAGGATAGGAAAGGCAGCAGAATACAACAGACATGAGTATGTCAATATGTAAATCAGTGGAAGTGTAACTGATGTGACTCTGCAATCTGTATACGGGGTAAAAATGGGAGTTCATAACCCACTTGAATCAAAGTGTGAAATATGATATATCAAGAACTATGTAATGTTTTGAACAACCAATAAAAAAATTAAAAAAAATAAATTATCAGGGGAATGCAGAACAAACTGAAATGAAATATCACCTCATACCTGTTAGAATGGCCATTATACTAGTTAACCCCTTATCTGCATAGGATACATCCTGGCACTTGAAAGTAAAGATTGAATTGAGCTTATAATACAATCCCTTTTCAGTTTTAGCTAAGTCTTTGTTATGTACTGTGGCGGTAATGATTTGCAGTATAAGGTGTCATAGCAAAGCTAGCATGAATTTATTTTATCTCCATCACAATTTCACAGCTAGAATATTTAAACTTACCAATAAATCTTAATAGCCTCAACATATATTTTTTTCTCTCTTTATTAAGTCAAGAAAATTTACCTTTCCCTTATAGAAAGCTCTTTACAAGCTTCTCTTTAGCATTTCAAAATTGCTATCATCATTATTGCACTTTGGATCCATCATTAAGTAATATATAGCTTATTTGAACACCAGCACTGTGATACCATGACAGTTGATCTGATAACCAAAAGGGCTATTAAATAGCTAATGGATGAGCAGTATATACAGTGTAGACATGCTAGACAAAGGACTGACTCATCTCTCAGGTGGAGTGGGATTGTGTGAAGTTTTTTTTTTTTTTCTTAAATAACTACCATGGGAATTTTTTATTACATAAATGTATAATGTATATAAATAAAGTGAATATATTACCAGTTACCCAGATTTAATACCTGCTTATTATATGCCATTTTAAATTTTTCTATGCTTTCGTGGGAAATTTTGACATGCAACTCAGAATGATGTGCAATTTCAAACTAATTTTTTTTGTAATTTATAAACTTATTTTTTTTAGAAATTTAAATAATTTTTCGCTTACTCTTTTCAGAATATGGCTGACTGTAAATAACTGACACTACAAAAAAGTAAACTTAAGCTTATGAAAGACTAAGTATTTAAAAAAAGAAAAGAAACATGTGGTGGCAAGGAAATGGAAAAAAAGAAAATCCTTTGTATTGCTGGTGGGAAAATAAAATGGTGAAAAATGGTGTAACCACTATGTAAAATGTATAGAGTAGTTTAAAATTAAAAATAACATATGATCCAGCAATGCCAATTCTGGGCATATATCCAAAAGAATTAAAATCAGTATCTCAAAGGGATATCTGCATTCCTATGTTCATTGAAACACTATTCACAGAGGTCAAGATGTGGAATCAACTCAAATTTCAATTGGCATGAACAGATTAAAATGTGATACATAAATACAATACAATGTTATTATTCTTTTAAATAAAAGGAAACCTTGCCATTTGTGACGATGTAGATTAATGAAGGACAATATCTTAAGTGAAATAAGTCAATCATGAAGAAACAAAGATGGCAGAGTGGATCTAGGCAGCAACCCTTGCCTTCCTCATACCCCAACACATTTGGAAGCAGTGAAATAGTTGACCAGAAATGTAGGTAGAAGAGTAAATACTCTAGAACTCAATACTGAATCACTTAAGACTTGGAGCAACTTGGAGGGACATGGAGTTTGGTTACCAAAACCAAAAATAAGGACAGATTAACCCTGAACCCTGACCAGGGTGGGGTCAGGTGGTACAGGAAAGAAAGAGAAAAAGAGGGAGTGGAAAAGCCCATAAGCTTGATTCCTTAACAATAGCTGGAAAGAAAAACAAACCAAGTTAAAATGAGACAGGAACAGCAAAGACAGTGAAGGAGATCACAAAATTTAGCCCAAATAGTGGGCTTAAAGCAGTGCTGGGCAGGACAACCGATTTGTAGAATTCAAAGCCTCCCTAGAAGAAATGAAGTTATGTTCTGAAATTATGTTCTGTGAGTCTATGCATCTAAATGAAAGTAAACTTAATTGGAAATTCAGGGACTATAGTTGTGAATTATCCTAGTGGTGCTGGAGCACAGGAGGTACTTCTGTGGTTGTTATGATTTATTTTTCATCAGTTGGTTCTTGTTCACCAGTACAGGGATCCAAGTATGCATGCTTGGAGGGTGCTGTATTATGTCTGTTCCTAACTGCAAAGTCAGCTTCCCTAGAAGAAATAAAGTCATTATAGCTTTCTGCTATCAGCTAGTAACAACAACAACAACAAAATAAAACCAAAAAACTGAAGAGAATATCTCTGAAATGGGTTGCCTCAATAGGAGGAACTTGTAGAGGGATCCCTGCTATCTGAAAGTTACTGAAACACCCCTCCCCTTCACCATGGAAAAGAGGAGTGGAGCAGAACTGATCCAAGAGAAAATCACTATTGGGGAGTGCTAACCCCAATTCAGGGCTTCCACAGCCTGCACAGAAGCTAAGATGAAGGTGGGCTAAATGACATTCTATCCCCACTGAGCTGCAGGAGCCAGGGTTGAATTTTTATGTTGAATTGACAGATATTCTCCTATTATTCAATAGTGCACTCTCAAACTTGTAGTTCTTCTAATGTTTTAAAACACTAACTTGGATCATTCTTTATCTTTATTTTTGGAACTCAGCTTTACATTTGTTCATCTTGGTCGTTATTTTACCCTCTTCCATCACCTGCTCCTACGTCAAATCTCCCCAACCACCCATCCTTTTCTTCCTTTTACCTTGGTTTGTTTTATTTTTTCCCATCTTTTCTCTTTATTTTTCCTTTGTCCAAATTTTATCTCCTTCCCTTTTTAGCATATATAAAGTAATAGTAATTTTACTATCTTTAATAACTAATTTATCAAAATATGCTAGAACACTACTAGAATTTATACCTAGATTAAAGAAACTATAGAAAACATTTCCAAAAAGGCACCTCTAGAGAATATTAGTACATGTCTTTGCTCTGAAGTGATTACATTTAATAGAGTTTAATATCTTATCTCCAAGTGGTGCTGATACAGGGAATAGTAGAGGATCCACTTTGAGTGGGAGTATCAACACCTGATACAATAGGCCACAACATTTCAACAAGTGATCCCATTGAGTCCATAGTGAATAAAATGTTGGTGAAAGAATTTAGGAAGTTCCCAGTTAAAATGTTCAATGAGCTAAAAGATAATTCAAGGAGTGAACTTAGAAAATACAGGGAGTGGAAGACCATTTTAATAAATAGGGATTGTGAAAAATAAACAAACATAAATCCTGCAAATGAAAGATTAAATAAATCAAATTAAAAATTTAATTAAAAGCTTCATTGATAGATTAAACCCCATAGAAGACATAGTCTCAGGCCTCAGAAGCAAAATATGTAATCGTGAAAATAAAGTTGATAAGAAACAAAAGGTATTTAAAGACCATGACCAGAGTATTCAACAATACTCTGACCAAATCTAAGAATCAAAAAGCATAGGAGAAGACCCCAAAATATAAAATAAAGGTATCTCTAAACTTTTCAATGATGTAATTTCAGAAAAAATTTCAAACCTTGGGAACGAGATGGAAATATAAATACAAGAGGCATTTAGTACCCTAAATAGACAATAAAAAATCCTCTCCAGGATACATTATATTCAAAATGCCTAACATACAAAACAATGCTAAAATTTTAAAAGTTACAAGTGAAAAACTGTTGATTAAATTTAGAGACAAGTCAATTAGAATTTCAACTGATTTCTGAGGCTAGACCCTAAAACTTAGGAGGGCTTGGAATAATATTGACCAAGCCCAGAAATATAACCATTGTCCACCAAGATTGTTATATCCAGCAGAAACTGTCCTTCAGAATTGAAGGTGAAATTAAAAATTCCCATGATAAACAGAGGCTAATCCATAAATGCTGAACCATTACTACAAAACATACTCAATGAAATAATTCATGCATAAGAAAGGAAAAATAAATATCAGAGCTAGGGTATGCAGCATCCACACTAGAAGAATAGTCAGTCAATAAAGGAAAGTCAAATATGAATTAAGAATTGAAAATAAAGTCAAAATAATAGAAAATAGAAATTATCTTCCTACCATAACACTGAACGTAAATGGTATCAACTCTCTAATCAAAAGACATAGACTGGAAAAATAGGGGAGAAGAAAGAACCAATTCACCTTAAAGGCAAGGCACCTTAAAGACAGGCTGAAGGTGAAAGGATTGCCTGCAAGTGAAGACCAAAAGCAAGCAGATTAGCTACTCTCATGTCTGACAAAGTAGACATCATGCCAAAATTAACCAGAAGAGACAGAGAAGGTAATTTCATAATAGTCAAGGAACACATCTAACAACATGATATCAGATTGTATCTAATTATGCTCCAAATATCAGTGCATGGATGTATATAACATAAACCCTATTCAATATGAAGAATGAAATAGACCCCAGAACCAAAAAAAAAAAAAAAAAAAGAAAAGAAAAGAAATAGATCCCAGGACAATATATTGGGTTATTTTTCACAGCTCTGTTAGGTAAGTCATTAAGACATAAGTAATCCAGACATAAACTTTTCAGAATTAAAAATGCTATTAATCAAATGGATATAACAGGCATGTATAGAATATTTTACTCATCAATAACTAAGATCACTTTCTTCTCAGTTACCCATGGAGCCTTCTCTAAAATATTTTATATTTTAGTACACAAAATAAGTCATGCTAAACACAAAAATATGAAAGATAATTCCTTGCATCCTATCAGATTTTAGGGAGATAAAATTAGAAATCAATTTTAAGACCAAAGACAGAAATCATTTTAATAGGTAGAGATTAAATAAACAGTTTTGAATGATAAACAGGTAATTGAAGAAATGAAGAGAGAAAGTTAAAAAAAAAATATTAGAAACAAATGAGAACACAGATACAACGTATCAAAATCTCTGGAACATTATGAAGTGGTTTAAAAAAAAGTTTATAGCATTGAGAGCCTACATCAAACAGAACCCAAAAGATCTCCAATAAATATTTTAGTGTTATAACTCAAGGCCCTAGAAAAGAAAGAAGTCCTCATTCAAACTAACCATTATAAACAAAAAGAGGGAAGAATAATAGGAGAAAAAGAAGATATCACTATAGACAGTAGTGAAATCCAGAGGATGATTAGAAATTATTTTTAAAATTTATACTCCAATATATAGAAAATCAAGAAGATATTGACAAGTTTCTAGACACATAGGATCTATTCAAATTGAACCATGAGGATTTAGAAAATCTGAAGAGAGGAATATCAAGCAGTGGGATTGAAGCAGAAACTAACCTTCTAATAAAGAAAAACTCATAACCAAGTGGATTCTCAGCTGAGTTCTACATAACCTTTAAGGAAGAAATAATGCCAAATTTCAAGAAGTAGTCAAATTAGTTCATGAAATAGAATTGGAGGAAACATTTATAAATTTATTTTATAAAACCAGTATCACCCTGATACAAAAATCAGACAAAGCCATGTCAAGGAAAAACAATATAGACCAATGTCCTTGATTAACCTAGACACAAAAATCCTCAAAAATTATTAGCAAGCTGGCTTTTAAAACACATTAGGAAGATAGTAAACCATGATCACATGGGATTCTTCCCAGGGATTCAAGTTTGGTACAATTTATGCAAATTAATAAATTTAATTCAAAATGTAAACAGAATTATACGATCATCTCAATAGATGCAGAAGAAATTTTTGAAAAAAATCCAACACCCAGGTGGATGCAGTGGCTCACATCTGTAATCCCAGTGGCTCGGGAGGCTGAGGCAGGAGGATCATGAGTTCAGAGCGAGCCTCAGCAAAAGTGAGACAGTAAGCAACTCAGTGAGACCCTGTCTCTAAATAAAGTACAAAATAGGGCTGGGGATGTGGCTTAGTTGTCGAGTGCCCCTGAGTTCAATCCCTGGTAACCCTCCCTGCCAAAAACATCCAACACCCATTCATGTTTAAAACTAACAAATAAAAAACATGGAGAAACTAGGGATAGAAAGAAGAATAAACTTACCTCCACATTGTAAAGGCTGCATATGACAAACCCAAAGCCAACATCATATTGAATGAAGAAAAACTGAAAGCATTTCCCCTAAAATCACAACAAGACAAGGATGTCCACTCTCACCACGGCTATTCAATATAGTTCCTAAAACTCTAGTCAAAAAAATTAGACAAGAGAAGGAAATAAAAGGAATACAAAAGGAAAAGAAGTAGTCAAATTATCTCTATTTGGATATGATCCTATACTTGGGAAGATTACAAAAAATGCAGATGACTTCTACTGCTGATAAATGAATTCAAGAAAATAACTAGATAAAATATTGACATACATAAATCAATGATGTTCCCATACTCATATAATGAATCTTCTGATAAAGAAATCTGGGAAACTATACTATTCACAATAACCTCCCAAAGTACTTGGGTATAAATCTAGTCAAGGAGGTGAAAAACCTCTCCAATGAGAACTAAGACATGGAAGAAAGAATTTGAAGACCTTAGACTGTCCATGTTCTTGATAGGCAAAATGAATGTTGTCATAATGACCATATTACTAAAAGTGTTGGACAGACTCAATGTAATATCCAGCAAAATACCAGTGACATTCTTCACAGAACTAGAAGAAAAAGTCCTAAATTTCACTTGGAAGACTAAAAGATCCAGAATAGCCTAGAAATAATAAGCAAGGAGAGAAACACTGGAGGCACCACAATATCAGACCTCAAATTAGATTACAGAGATGGTAACTTAGCATGTTTTTGGCATCAAATCAGACATGAAAACCAATGGAACAGAATACAAGACACAAAGACAAATCCATATGGAAACAGTCATCTGATACTTGACAATAGTACAAAAACACATTTTAATAAATGGTGCTAGGTAAACTGGATATTCACATATATAGAATCAATCTAGGTCCTTAAATCTCACCCATTACAAAAGTCACCTCAAAATGGATCAAAGACTTAGGAATTATACCTGAAATATTGTAACTCATAGAAGAAAACATAGGGTCAATATTCCAATGTATGGAGCAGGCAAAGACTTCCTCAATAGGATCCCTAATTTAGGATATAATACTAATAATTAATAAATGAATTTTCATCAAATTTAAAAGCTTCTGCAAAAGAAAGGAAGCAATTATTATTGTGTAGAAAGAATCTGCAGAATTGGAGAAAATCTTTGCTAGTTACTCTTCTGACAGAGGATTAATATCCAGAATATATGAAAAACTCAAAAAACTTAAAACCAAAAAACCAAAATCAAATAACCCAGTTAAGAAGTGCGCAAATAAACTAAACAGACACTTCTCAAAAGAAGAAATGCAAATGACCAACAAATATGTGAAAAAATATTCAGCATCACAAGCAATCAGGAAAATGCAAATAAAACTACATACAAATTTTATCTCACTACAATTAGAATGCCAATCTAATTTCAAACAGGGCTGTGGTTGTGGCTCAGTGGTAGTGCACTGGTCTGGCATGTGTGAGGCACTGGGTTTTATCCTCAGCACCACATAAAAATAAATAAATAAATAAATAAATAAATAAATAAATAAATAAATAAATAAATAAATAAATAAATAAAGGTATTGTGACCATCTACAATTTAAAAAATATTTTTTTAAAAAATTAAAATAATAATAAATTCCAGGGAGGGTTTAGGGAAAAGTTACACTCATATATTATTGATGTAACTGCAAATTAGAACAACCACTTAGGAAAGCAATATGGAGATTCCTCAAAAGACTAGGGATGGAATCATTCCATTACTTGACTATCGCACTCCTTGATATTTATCCAGAAAAACTAAAGTCAGCATGCTATAGTGATACAGACCCATTCATGTTTATAGCAACATAATTCACAATAGCCAGGTTATGAAACCAGCCCAGGTGTCCATCAATAGATGAATAGCTAAAGAAAGTGTGGTATGCATGTACAATTAAGTTTTATCCAGCCATAAAGAAAAATGAGGCTCAGTGGTAGAGTACTTGTCTAGTATGCATGAGATCCTGGGTTCAATCCTCAGCATCACCAAACAAAAAGAAAAGAAAAGAAAATTTTAATTACAGCATTTGCTGGCACATGGATGGAAATGGAGCATATGCTGCTATGTGAAATAAGCCTGACTCAGAACATCAAGGGTTTAATGATTTCTCTCGTATGTGGAAGTTAGATTAGATCAAAATAAGGGGCAGGGGAGGAGGCAGTGAGGGGTGGAATGTTTCCATGAAAATAGATGGGGGATCAATACAGTAAAGGAGGCCATTGGTGGGTGGGGATGGGAAATGGGAGAAACTATGGAATGAAACTGACCAAATTATGCTATATACATATTTGAATATACCACACTGAATTCCATATTTATGTATATATATAGAGCATCAATTAAGGGAAAAAAGGAAGAGAAACAGAGGGAGTGAGGGGGAGAGGGAAATAAGTAATAGGGACTAAAGTGTAGTAAATTATATTATTTACATGTATGATAATGTTCAAATAAATACTGTATTATTATAACTATAATACACTAATACAATCTTACTAAGATAAATTAATTAAAATAAATATTAAAAATAAATGTTGCTGTTGCTGACAATAAAGATCTTGCATCATTTTTTAATTATTAAAGAACTGCAACAATACTGATGAAGCTTTAACTAGTGAAGGAGTCTAGGCACACTGAAGTTATTTCCAGAATGAAGAGGAGCATAATATTGGAGTTAGGATACTTACAAGAGGTATCAGCTTTGGAGTTCAGAATCCAGAGAAAGAAGATATTAAAATATTCAGAAGGCAAGAAGAAAAAAAAATGGTGATAGTAATAATGTACTTCCAGAGAAGGAAATTGGCATAACCACACAAAAACCTGGGCCCAGAAATCTAAAGGGCTTTGCACACTAGCATTTGTAAGGAAATTTAAACACTTGTCAATTCTGTATCTTTTGAAAAACATCTGCTGAAAATAGTCATAAATATAAATGCTTTATTTTAATTCCAAAAATTGTATTAAAATTTACCAAAAATATTAAAAAGAGAAAAAGATGATCATTAGCTATTAAAATGAATTTTATTATATCCACTTTAAAGAAAATATGCAAATATTAAAGGACTATAGAGTTCAATTTTAATAGTAGGATGTGATATAATTTATCAAATTGTAAACATATTCATGAGAAGCATGTATCTCTTCCCCAAATATATGTAGAATTAGTGAAAGTTTTATCAATGATTATCTTTTTATGATGGAATTTTGGGCAAATTTTCTTTCCTGCATTTCTTTGTGTGTCCATGTGTGTGTTTTTATATACAGCGAGCGATTAATAAGAAATATTAATTTTATTTAGGAAAGAGACTATTTTGATGTGCACTTGCCTTCTGTGCTCTCCCCCCCTCCATAAGATCAGCTAATGTTTACCACTGTGGCACAAAAGGATGAAAATATTTACTTCCTAAACAGTAGGCAGGCCTTTCAAGATGCTCCTGGGTTGTAGGCATTCTTACCATTAGTTGATTAAGCATTGTGCACCCATAAAAAAGTGTAGAGATTAAGGGAGAGGCCTGAAAATGTATTCATAATTAGAGAGGGGACCAGGGTTGTGTTTGGGACATGATTAACTGGTAATCAGTAAAGAACAAACTGATTATTAGCTGTTCAATTCTTGTTGGTCTTAGGGGATTCCACTCAGTGGCCTAATTAAACTGAGCTCGAAGTCTTCACATCTCCATTCAGTGGCAATTTCATTATAATATTCAGTTCTTTGCATGAGATTTGCCTTCCCTCTCTTTAATCATATGTTTTGCATTTGTGTAACACCTTCCTTGATTAGTTTCTCTACAGGATTAGCTCTTGATAACTGCATAGTTTATGAAAGCAAATGTCACATATAAGACAATCTGGATTTTAAGGTTTATTGTCAGTCCTGGAATTTTTCTAAAAGGAAAATCAAACAAAAGACATGCATTTGTTTTAATTAAGATGACTTTCTTTGCTTTCTGAATTGTTTATTTGTTGGGCTCTGAATATTTTGTAGACATAAAGTTTGAGACAAAAAGAATATTTCAACAACTCCAGAGAAATTGAAACATATTTTAAATTTTCATCTCAAACTCAAGGGAATTTTTATTAATTGCACAATTCCCAGCATGTAGGTCACCCTCTAGGATAACAGTAAGTCTTTCTGGCTCTGGGGTACTGCTTAGATTAGAAATGCTCTCAGTGCTTTGAAATATGCAGCACAGGGGCTCTAAATTTGTGTCTTTGTAGCTCAAAACAAAGTAGTGATTTAGCAATTACCCTATTAATTTGATCAGTGTTGACGGCTAAACTGGGTTGGTTTGAATAATGCAGCCCTTCACATGAATTTTTGGTAACAAAGCATCTGGGTTGGCTATATAATTAATTGATAACCTAACTCAATTACAAATCCTCAATTTCATACAGTCCAAAATAAGCTTAGGTAGGCAAAGTTGGACTAACTCTAAACATGTGGAAAGAGAACAATTTCACAATTATGACTTGTAATAAAGACATAAGCACAGCTGTCATATATTTTGGATACTACTAAATTTTGTTTTATTAGCAGTAAACAAAATAATCCCCTGATTTTTCTCAGGGCCAGACCTTTAGATTGAAGTCACACTTTTATATTTATATCAGCATTTTATTTTTTAAAAAGTAGTACATCTTGACAGTGCTTCTTAAAAGCCGATAAATAGGTCATTAGGGATGAAACTCAGAAATACTTTCAACATTGCTTGATTTTTTTTCAACATTGTAGTACTATATGGAATTGCTTCATTAATAGGAACTACTATATTTTTTCAATACTTACTTATACAATATATACTTCAAAACCATTTCACTGCATGAGATTACAGTTTTATGTAGGGATATTTTGATAACAAATGAATTCTCATATACTTGGAATAGTCTAGTAAAATATTGAAAGCATGTAGTTAAAATTTATGCAAAAGACTATATTTTTATATAACATACTAACGCAAAAGTGATAATGATGTAAATAGGCGAATATCTGATGATTCTGAAGTGATTTCATTCTGTAAACTCTGGTATCATTGTAGAAAATATGAAAGTAATATATTATTTTTTTTCACAGGTTTTTTTTGGGGGGGGGCGGTACTGGGGATTGAACTCAGGGGCACTTAACCACTGAGCCACATCCCTGGCTCTATTTTGTATTTTATTTAGGGACAGGGTCTCACTGAGTTGCTTAGCTCCTTGCTATTGAGGAGGCTGGCTTTGAACTTGCCATCCTCCTACCTCAGCCTCCCAAGTTGACGGGATTAAAAGCATGCACAACAGCACCTGGCTTGTTACAGGTTTGACTTGTGAATTCTGAATCCATTTCCATTCATAGTAATGAGGACAGCTATAGAACAAAATTATGTAATAAATTTTAAATTAAAATTAGCCTTAAGTGAACAGAGAGTAAGACTATAATTTTCATAAGATAGAGACTTGTGGTCTTTTTCATGTCTGTATTTCCAATGGCTGGCAATATGGTTGCATAGATTAGTGACTTGTACAGTTTTTGTTGAATGAATGAATCAATTAATTAATACCTTGGAGCACAAAAGTAGAAATTCTGAAGACTATTCATATTCATCTTGAATTTCTTTTTCCTCAAATATGGGCTAAGCTGGAGAATAACCTTACTGGTTTCTACCTTGTCCTGTCTCAAGAATGTTTTTATTTCCTGGGACACTTCCTCCAGTCAACCTTTTATAGACATCAGTCTTTATCTTTGAATTCAGCACCATGTGAAAGAAAGAGGCTAAGGTTCAAAAACAAGTTGTCCAGGCATGAATTTAGGATGGAGATCACTAGTGTAGAGGAAGGGGATCTGGTGAGGGAGCAGGCAATGTTCAGAGGAGGTAATGGGGAATGAAACTGATCAAATTGTAGGCATGTAGGAATTTCCACAATGAAATCTATTCTGTATAATTAATATGCACCTATTAGAAAGCAGAAAACAAAAAACACTGACCAAAAACCTTATAAAACAATTTCCAATTTAAAGGAGACTTTACTTACCAGCTGTTTGAACCTAGACAAGTTGCTGAATTAGCTTCTCCCAGTTTCAAATCATTAAGGTGATTTCAGGTCACTTCTGAGGTACATTATCAAAAATATACCAAAACACTATGTATAAAGAATTTTCACTAGATAATATGCCACTAAGTAGCCACATGATTATCTTTATGATCTATATGGAAAGGTCTACTTCCTTTTCCTGTCTCCCATTGTTTTGTTAAATTTTGTTTTTAAAAGACAAGTACACCTGCTACCATATATAAATCTTAACAGAATTACTTCAAAGGACCTTCTTCCTTTTCCCAATTTTTTAGTGAAATGGAATTCTAATAATTTTGGTAGTAGTTACAGTTTTTGAACAATTTCTAAATTGATTCTCAATGTATAGGAAATAGTCTATGTTGCTAAATTATAAATTTGGGGTATTACCTACTAGGTGCTTAATTCTCTTGATTTTTTTAGTTACCAAATTCTGTACTATAGGAAATAGTTGAAACTTGATTAATATTGAATTATTAAATAAAGAACTTTGTTGAATATGATTATAGCTGAGAGTTCCAGTGATGATGTGTGCTGTGAAAACTTGTGTGCATAGGGAATACACAATGCAACCTCTACATGAATATAGAATGGAGGTGACATGTGAGGAGTATTCACCAAACATAGCCAGGGATGAATCCAGCTTCCAGCTGAGGAAGAACTTGAAATGGTCATTTGATTCTCTTTCATTTAATTCTACTCTTGGCATCTCAATTGAACTCACCACATAGGCTGTTTCTCCAGGATCATTAAACACTTAATATATCACGATCTATTTTGAAACAGTGTTTTATCCCTTCATGTATAATGCAAGAACTTACACCTCCATTCTTTGTAGTACATATTTTCCTGTTGTAATTACCAAAATACATTTCTATTATTTATATTTTAAATAGTTTTCTTTTTTCTTTCTCTAAAATTTCAGTTGACATGTCTACAAGTTTGTCTATCCTTTTTTTATTGCTCCATTATTCTGTTAAGCACATAAAATGAGTTTTTAAATTCAGACATTTAGTGTTTCCATTTTCTTTTTTTTTATTTTATTGTTGGTTGTTCAAAACATTACATAGTTCTTAATATACCATATTTCACAGATTGATTCAAGTGAGTTATGAACTCCCATTTTTACCCCGTATACAGATTGCTGTGTCACATCAGTTACATTTCCATTGATTTACAAATTGCCTTTCTAGTGACTGATGTATTCTGCTGTCTATCCCATTCTCCACTATCCCCCCTCCCCTCCCCTCCCCTCCCCTCCCCTTCTCTCTCTCCACCCCCTCTACTATAAATCGTTTCTTCCACTTATATAATTTTTCTCCTACCCCTCCTTTCCTCTTATATGTAATTGTGTATAACCCTGAGGCTCACCTTCCAATTCCATGCAATTTCCCTTCTCTCTCCCTTTCCCTCCCGCCTATCATCCCTGTTTAATGTTAATCTTCTTCTCAAGCTCTTCCTCTCTACCCTGTCCTTGGTTACTCCCCTTATATCAAAGAAGACATTTGGCATTTGTTTTTTAAGGATTGGCTAGCTTTGCTTAGCATAATCTGCTCTAATGCCATCCATTTCCCTCCAAATTCTATGATTTTGTCATTTCTTATTGCAGAGTAATACTCCATTGTGTATAAATGCCACATTTTTTAATCCATTCATCTATTGAAGGGCTTCTAGGTTGGTTCCACAATCTTGCTATCGTGAATTGTGCTGCTATGAACATCGATGTAGCAGTGTCCCTATAGCATGCTCTTGTTAGGTCTTTAGGGAATAGCCCAAGAAGGGGAATAGCTGGGTCAAATGGTGGTTCCATTCCCAGCTTTCCAAGAAATCTCCATACTGCTTTCCAAATTGGCTGCACCATTTTGCAGTCCCACCAACAATGAACAAGTGTACCCATTTCCCCGCATCCTCGCCAGCACTTGTTGTTGTTGGACTTCTTAATGGCTGCCAATCTTACTGGAGTGAGATGGTATCTTAGGGTGGTTTTGATTTGCATTTCTCTGACTGCTAGCGATGTTGAGCATTTTTTCACGTACATGTTGATTGATTGTATGTCCTCCTCTGAGAAGTGTCTGTTCAGGTCCTTGGCCCATTTGTTGATTGGGTTATTTGTTATCTTATTATCTAATTTTTTGAGTTCTTTTTATACTCTGGATATTAGGGCTCTATCTGAAGTGTGTGGAGTAAAGATTTGTTCCCAGGATGTAGGCTCCCTGTTTATCTCTCTTATTGTTTCTTTTGTTGAGAGAAAACTTTTTAGTTTGAGTAAGTCCCATTTGTTGATTCTAGTTGTTAACTCTTGCGCTATGGGTGTCCTATTGAGGAATTTGGAGCCCGACCCCACAGTATGTAGATCATAGCCGACTTTTTCTTCTATCAGACACAGAGTCTCTGATTTAATATCGAGCTCCTTGATCCATTTTGAGTTAACTTTTGTGCATGGTGAGAGAAAGGGATTCAGTTTCATTTTGATGCAAATGGATTTCCAGTTTTCCCAGCACCATTTGTTGAAGATGCTATCCTTCCTCCATTGCATGCTTTTAGCCCCTTTATCAAATATAAGATAGTTGTAGTTTTGTGGATTGGTTACTGTGTCTTCTATTCTGTACCATTGGTCCACTCGCCTGTTTTGGTACCAGTACCATGCTGTTTTTGTTACTATGGCTCTGTAGTATAGTTTGAAGTCTGGTATTGCTATACCGCCTGATTCACACTTCCTGCTTAGCATTGTTTTTGCTATTCTGGGTCTTTTATTATTCCATATGAATTTCCTGATTGTTTTATCTATTTCTACAAGAAATGCTGTTGGGATTTTGATTGGGATAGCATTGAACTTATAGAGAACTTTTGGTAATATCGCCATTTTGATGATGGTAGTTCTGCCTATCCATGAACAGGGTATATTTTTCCATCTTCTGTTCATTGCTTGGAGCGCATTCCTTAAAAAAAGAAAAAACCAACAAATAAACGATCTCATATATCATCTCAAAATCCTAGAAAAAGAAGAGCAAAACAACAGCAAAAGAAGTAGAAGGCAAGAAATAATTAAAATCAGAGCTGAAATTAATGAAATCGAAACAAAAGAAACAATTGAAAAAATTGACAAAACCAAAAGTTGTTTCTTTGAAAAAATAAATAAAATCGACAGACCCTTAGCCATGCTAATGAAGAGAAGAAGAGAGAGAACCCAAATTTCTAGCATACGGGATGAAAAAGGCAATATCACAACAGACACTTCAGAAATACAGAAGATAATCAGAAATTACTTTGAATCCTTATACTCCAATAAAATAGAAGATAGTGAAGGCATCGATAAATTTCTTAAGTCATATGATCTGCCCAGATTGAGTCAGGAAGATATAGACAGCCTAAACAGACCAATAACAATAGAGGAAATAGAAGAAACCATCAAAAGACTACCAACTAAGAAAAGCCCAGGACCGGACGGGTATACAGCAGAGTTTTACAAAACCTTTAAAGAGGAACTAACACCAATCTTTTCAAGCTATTTCAGGAAATAGAAAAAGAGGGAGAACTTCCAAAGACATTCTACGAGGCCAACATCACCCTGATACCTAAACTAGACAGAGACACTTCAAAGAAAGCAAACTACAGACCAATATCTCTAATGAACCTAGATGCAAAAATCCTCAATAAAATTCTGGCGAATCGGATTCAAAATCATATCAAAAAAATTATACACCATGATCAAGTAGGATTCATCCCTGGGATGCAAGGCTGGTTCAATATACGGAAATCAATAAATGTTATTCACCACATCAATAGACTTAAAAATAAGAACCATATGATCATCTCGATAGATGCAGAAAAAGCATTCAACAAAGTACAGCATCCCTTTATGTTCAAAACTCTAGAAAAATTAGGGATAACAGGATCATACCTCAACATTGTAAAAGCAATCTATGATAAGCCACAGGCCAGCATCATTCTGAATGGAGAAAAATTGAAGGCATTCCCTCTAAGATCTGGTACAAGACAGGGATGCCCTCTCTCACCACTTCTGTTTAACATAGTCCTCGAAACACTGGCCAGAGCAATTAGACAGACGAAAGAAATTAAAGGCATAAAAATAGGAAAAGAAGAACTTAAATTATCACTATTTGCAGACGATATGATTCTATACCTAACAGACCCAAAAGGGTCTACAAAGAAACTATTAGAGTTAATAAATGAATTCAGCAAAGTGGCAGGATATAAAATCAACACGCATAAATCAAATGCATTCCTGTATATCAGCGACAAATCCTCTGAAACGGAAATGAGGACAACTACTCCATTCACAATATCCCCCCAAAAAATAAAATACTTGGGAATCAACCTAACAAAAGAGGTTAAAGACCTATACAATGAAAACTACAGAACCCTAAAGAGAGTGTTTCCATTTTCTAATTTGAATTTGATATTGTTATAGTGATTTTCATTTTAGACTATATTTAATTACATATTTCCTCCCCATGTTCATGTTTTCCTACAAAATATTGAACTTAATTTATAATTATTTCAAGTTCTCATATGTTAATTTCAAAAATGGATCATCTACAAGTGCCCTTCTTTCAATTTTCTTTTTCTCTTCATTATGAATCAAAATCATCTTCTATTTTCATGTTATGTATATTTGCTTATTATTTTGTAGACATTGTATATAAAATTACATTGAAAAATCTAAGTAAATTTTCATTTTGTTTATTTCAAAGAATGGTTTGTGTGAGTTTCTTATAATTCAGATTTGTTTTTGAGTAAAGTTGAACTGAAACTGCACCAACGCATAAAGATTAGCTAATTTGTTCTGTAGGTGCAAGTTCTCTTTCTGTAACAAAGGCTGGCCCTTCATCTTTTTGTGATAACCCAGGTTTGGAGGCTACCACAGCTCTGGGCTCACTTGTGAAATATTAGTTTCTCAATGGAAGTCAGTTTGCATCCCCTGTTCTTTGAGAGTCTCATAAAATATGTAGTTTAAATATTATCTAGTATGTTTAGGAGTGAAAGGATTTTTTAACCTTCTATGTACTAGTTATAAACTAATGGTCAAAAATAACTTAATTTTCACAGCATTTAAAATAACCATACAACCCATGTATTTTATTTTATTTAAAAAAACAATAAAACAAAAACAAAAAAGCAGAGGCAGACAGCCATGCCTTGACTACAAAAGATAGATGAACTTTCCTGGTTCCTGAACTCCAAGATCAGGGCTAAGGACATGTGGTACACGATCAGACAATTTATTCTTTGCTGTAGACTGAATTTGAGAAGACTCTCAGGTAGAGAAGGAAAATACCTTTGATATTTGTGATGACAT
This sequence comes from Spermophilus citellus, assembly GCF_964194105.1. Lineage (NCBI taxonomy): Eukaryota > Metazoa > Chordata > Mammalia > Rodentia > Sciuridae > Spermophilus > Spermophilus citellus. Next base: position 195,044,932 of record NC_138184.1, on the reverse strand, counting down.
TTAGCAGTGACATCAATCGTGAGGTCCAGTGGCAGTGATATCTCATGGGTAGTGCCTTTGTAGTGAGGGAGAAAATTGATGGAGACCAGGAGAAGCTAAGATTTTGGAGCCTTAGCTTCTCTTGGTCTCCATCAATTTTCCCACAAATTTCTATAAGCCAAGTTTTTTTCAACTTGATTTAGATTGAATTTTTTTTGCATTTGTATTTATTATGAGAAATTAAAATGTCTTTTTTCTTTTAATAATTACCTAGCTATCTTTTAAATTTTAACTTTATAAAATTAAGTCAAATAATACAGTTCAATTGAACAGTGGGTGCTAGCATAGAATAAATACTCTGAAAATATGACTTTGTTTTCATCTTGCAGACCTGAATACATGATTCCACTTCTTTTCTATCCTTAAAACTGACTCCAGTGTTGAATATAGTAATATATATATATATATATATATATATATATATATATATATATATATATATATATATTTGTCAAATAAAAGGATAAATGACACCGTGATGATAATATACTTAACTCTAGCTAATAGAATGTGTTTTATTTGAAATGACATCAGTAAATCTAGAATTGTAAGGACTATACAATGTTTAAGATATAATAATATATTGATATACTGATCACTGCATCGGTCCAAAATTAATAACAGTTATATGCAAAGGATACTAAATGATTTCTCTCATTTTTTTTTCCATTTGAAATAACGTGAAAGAGCTTTATGAATCAGAGAACATATCTTGGTCTAAATTAAATAAGTAAAAAATATTCCATGGACAAAAATTTTGTAGAGGTTTAAATTTATTAAGTTTTTAGAGCCAGTAGTTAAATTATTCATAATTTAAATTTTTTGCCAAATCCTTTATCAGATAATATTTGAGGGCATATGAGTTGAGCTGTAGTTTCCATTGTGAAGAAACAACCCACTCACAGCTCATGAGACTTGTCATTAATTTTTAGACTAATAACTAAAAGGATTACTGCAATTCAGTATGGCCTTGTCTGCCTTAACATACTGTATCAAACAGGGCACTATCTCACTTGGTTTCCTTAGAACAGTGGTATCTACAGATTATTCTGCATTTAAGAAAAAGGGAAATAACATATATTTGAAATATGCTTCCTTCAGGAGTTTTAGTGATTTATTATGTATAAGTAAAGTTGAAATTAAAGCTATTTTTCAGCCAGCTATGGCAGTGAGAGGGGGGATACACCTAGCTTTTCTTTGCAGTTTCTCCAGATTCCAAGTTTGTCTGTGTTTAAATAAATTTAGTTACTGTTTCTAGGCCAGAAAATAGAAATGCAGAACATGTACAGCTATTGGACTTGTAATTTAGGGTAGTATTCTATCATCACAAAGGTCCCCAGAAAACTATTTAAACAACTTTATCGATTCTCCCAGTTTGGTGTATTTAGTTCAAAGAGCTCTTGAGAAGCACCTCTGCACTTGGGTTAGGATTCTTTGACCCTATGGTAGACACTGCAAATATAATGTACTATTTTACTTTTATTTTTGATCACGCAGGGCAAGACTTATATAGAAATTGTAACATAATGCTTTTTCATAATATAAGAAATTTGTAGCAATTTTTAATAGACTTATTTTTTAGAGAAGTTTTAGATTAATAGCAACTTTGAGTGGGCCAAAGAGAGGGTTTCTATAGTCTTTGTCTTTCCTGCTGCACAATCTCCATTATCCATTAGCAGTGTTTCTCCTCTGTCAGAGCAGTACATTTGTTATGATCAATGTGAACCTACATTGGCACGTCACTATCATGTGATGTCCGTAGCTTACAGTAGGGTTCACACTTAGTCTTGAGCGTTCTGTGGGTTTGAGCAACTGTGTAATATCAAGTAGAATATCTTCACTGTCCTAAAAGTCTCTGTTCTCCAACTACTCATCCCTCCCTCCTTGTTAATTCTTGGCAAACATGATCTCTGTAGTTCTGACTATTACAAAATTTCACATATTTGGAATTTTACATGTTTGGCCTTTTCCAGATTGACTTCTTCCACATTACTATGCATTTGAGATCTCTCTGTGTCTTTTATGGATTGATAACACACTTGCTATTGTGCTGAAAAATATTTCATTATCTAGATGTTTCACAGATATTCTATACATTCACATAATAAAAAGTTCACTTAACAAAAAGTGCATCTTGGTCATTTTCAAATTTGACAATTTGAATAAAGATGCTACAAATACCCATCTGCAGGTTTTAGTGTGCAACTAAATTTTTAGGTGATTTGAGTAAATACCAAGGAACATGATTTCAAAGTTGTATGTAAGAATAAATTTAGTTCTATGATAAACTGCCAAGATATTTTCCAAATCATTTGCAATGGACTGTACCATTTGTCATTCCCATCACTATGAATGGGGGTTTCTGTTGTCCTTTATCCATATCTGCATTTGATATTGTCAATATTTAGACTTGGGCCATTTCAACAGGTGTGCAGTGGCATGTCATTGTCTTAATTTTGGATCATCTAGTGCATGATGATGAGCATCTTTTTATATGCTTATTTCCTATCTGTATATCTTTTCTAATGAGGTATAGTATTCATGATGGAACACAGAGGTGCTCTACTAATGAGGTACATCCCAAGTCCTCTTTAAAGACAACAAATAAGTTGCTGAGCCTGCCCTCAAACTTCTCCTAGCTCAGCCTCAGATGTCACAGAGATTACAGTTGTGTGCTCCCACAACTGGCTTCTTTTTTATTGTTGAGTTTTAAGATATGAATGTTTTTAACAAGAAAACATCATGTGTAATGGGGTACTAACCAACCAAGAGTTCTGTAATTTCTAGTTCTCCCCTTTTGTGATTTTATTTCCAGTTTTTCATCAGGGATTAACAAAATGATGATGATGTATGGTTCTATTTATTAATTATTGCATGAGTTACATCAATAGAGAATTAGGCCTTATCAATCATTTTGTTACTGCGTCATTTATTTATACAAAGAATACTGATAAAATGATTGATTCTTTTATCTTAAATATATTTCAAAATAAATTTATTGGCCTTGTAAGATCTTTGAAATATGACCATCAGTAAGTTTTTTCCTTTTGATTTGTTTATACAACCATTGAATTTGTAATATATTTCTCATGTTATTTAAAATATTAGTAGTGATTCTTTTGATGGATATTAGGATTTTTCTGCTCTGGTGAGAAGAGATCTCTTCAAATTGGATTTGGTATCCATTTTGGAATCAATTCCAATACTGTTTTTCCTTTTCCATTATTTACTGGCTTTGCATTTTTTTAGTTTTTTTTAAATTAGAATTTACATTTTAATTGTATAATTCATGGAGTAATATGTGATAATTTGGTACATGTATACAATGTATAATGATGAAATCAGAGTAGTTAATATTTCCATCTCCTTAAATATTTAAATAAATTTTATTAACATGCAATAATCATACATACTCATGGGGTACTATATAAGGTATTTTAATACACATTCATAGTATGTGTTAATCAAATCAGAATCATTAATATTTTCTTATCTTTATATTATTTTATGTTTGGATGTTTTGGACTCCTCTTATCTAGTTATTCATAAAACACAGAATAGGTTATTATGAACTGTTGCCCTGTACCAAATCCCTGTTGTGGAACTCTAGAACTTATTACCTCTACCTGTGTTTGAGTATCCATTCTCCAACAATCCCTTTCACCTTTTCCGAGTCTCTACTCAATATTTGGGAATGTAAATTAGTAAAGCCACTGTAGAGAGCAGTATGGATGTTCCAGTATTTTTGAAAGCTTCTTCATTTTCTGCTATGACAGGTCACCAGGGTCACCCTAAACAATTCATGCTTGGGATCAGCCATTTCAGGAACTTTCTGGATACTTGTAATGAAACATGATATTGACACTGCAATATTATAATAGTAATGCTCACTGTTACAAATATTTCACACACATGAAATTATCAGAATGGCAAAAGTAGGCTAGGGTTGTGACTCAGCAGTAGAGTGCTTGCCTAGCATGTACAAGGCCCTGGATTCAATCCTCATCAACACATAAAAGTAAATAAATAAAATAAAGGTATTGTGCCCAAGTAGAATTAAAAAATAAAGTTAAAAAAGAATGGCAATACTACTATTATTACAGGATAAAACACAATACATATTTATTATCTGATATTTTCTGTGGGTCCAGAGCCCAGGCACAGCTTATCTGGTTCCTCTTCAGGGCTCTGAAGCTACAATAAAAATGTTCATTTGGCTGCATTCTCATCAGAAGAAGCATTCACTTCTGAGCTCACTCTGGTGTCTGGCAGAATTCTCCATCTTGCAGTGTATGACAGAAGGCCCAGCTATTTTCTGGGTACTGCCTGAAGGCTGTCTGCCATTCCCTTTTAATTCATTAAAACTAAAAGGAGAACCTTTAACTTCAAAGAGAGCCAAGTCCCCCTTATTTTTTTAAGAGACTTCACTTGATTAATCTGAGTCCATCCAAGATGATCTCCTTCTCCATTCATCTGAGACTTCAATTAAATCTGAATTATCCCTTCTCCTTTGCCATATTCCATATCTAGAAGCAAGTCATAGGTCTACACATATAGGGACGGAGAAAGGAGATCATGGTTGACATCTGGGGATAATGAACTTTTTTAAAGAATAAAATTCTTTTTGGGATAAAATCATCTGGTATATGTAGAGCAATTGGCAGAGCTTATGCCTGAAATGTAGCTGAGTTCTGACAAATGATGCTGGACCTTGTGGTGGTCAGGATAGGGTGTGGGAGGCCATCCTCACACATGATTTGAGTTACCTCCCTGGCTGGGCTAGAGGCGCTTAAGCACAGCTGTGTCAGAGCTTTCCCCACCCTTGTCCATACAGAGGTGTGTCTGGCCACTACCCCAAAGACCCAATCGTTGCCCCTGACCTTGGGATGCTTCCACCCTAATCTTCATTGGATGAGATTTTCCCCAGAATTTTTTATTCCCCAATAAAAGTCTACTCCCTGGTGTGTTCTCTCTCTCTCACTAGCTTCTTCAGTAAACCTCACTACCACAATAGGCGGCTGGAGGCTGGAGCTAGGAGGAGCCATCCTGAAGCTGATTTAAAGGTAATTAAAGTATTGTCTCTTTAATTTAAAACTCCCTAGCGGTTTCTAAAGACTCGAACCTTCTTTCATGAAGCTGGTGTTGGTCTCGGGCTAAAGTAGGGTGTGGTGTTAAGGTGAGGGTCTGTCGACAGAAATTTGAAATAAATGTAGCACCATCTGCCTCTTGCATCATATTTAAGAACAAGAGACATACAGAATATTTTGTGAAAAACACATCACAATGTGTGTGATAAAGAGGTTCAGCATGGGACATGTATAGAGGATGGGATTGAGTCATCAGGAGAGAAAGTATGAAGGAACATTGTGAGAAATGTGGCTGTAAATGACTTTAAAGAACAAGAAAGAATTCTAGTTTGACGTTGGAAAGAATTTAGACATTTTTTAATCTGTTCACAAAATTGGGAAAAAGAAAAGATAAAAGCTCATAATCAACCACTAAACTTAGATCTGTCGGAGAATTGAGGCCAAAGGGAAATTCACTGCCAAGAAAATGAAAGACATGGGTGCACAGAGAGTCAGAGATTACCAGGTGTCAAAGCTTCAGCTGGAGCCTAGGAGGAAGAGCTAAAGTGTAATTGATAAGTTGCTGGTGACAGAGCAATGACTAACCAACAGATGAAATCTCCTGAGAGCCTAATGTTAGGAAGGGATCTAGATAGGCCTTAGACAATAGTCGGTCCCCAGACTTGCATGAGTTTTACCTCCAGGAACTTCACCAGGATCTCAAGGTGAAAATTAGAGGAAAATCACTTTGTGCTTCTGGCAGAGAAGGGAGAAATGTAGTTATTTTGGAACATATGCAAAGTGTTCTAGTCTCATTTACAAAGACCTATCCTTAAAGCAATTTGTTTTACCAGGTTCTTTTCAAGTTAGGTTTTACTTGATCCCAACCCACAAGGGGTAAGGGAAACAACAATCTGTTCTAGCTTTCTTATCTCATTTAAGGGGAGAAAAAAAAATCTGGGAAAACCTTTGAAGACCACAGTCTAGATCCACAGAAAGACTAAAATCATTATCATATCTTCCAATCAAGGAAATATAAAATGCTTCCCACCCCCCACCCCTTATCACCATGTCAGTAGTACTCCTGCCTGCTAATAGTACTATAGCTCAGAAGTTCAAAGCCCAGACTTTATTTAAGAAAGATTATCTAGAGAAATAAACAAAAAAGAAAGAACAGAAGACAAAAATAAGAATACTGGAAAAAATTTAACCACTGAAACCTAGTGATAAAGTGTCAACTAAACCTCTGACATCTAGCGATAAAGTCAAAACTAAACATAGCCCCATTTTTAGCCAGATAAACATAGATCTCCACACTAGAAGTCTATTTATCTTGATTTTTTTAACCCAATAATCATACTTAACTTTTAACAGTAAAGTAAAAGGAAAATAAAGTTAAAAAAAATCAGTTTGGAAGAGAAAACAGACATCAGAAGTCAGAAACAGACACAGGCATGGTGAAGATATTGGAACAAGCAGACAGGGAATTAGACCCTTAGGACTCTTTAAGATAAAAAGGTGAGCAGCATGAAAGAGCAGATGCCAGTAGAATAATGTAAAGTAAGAAATAAGAGAAAAAAATAGAAATAAATCCAATGTATCAGAAATAAATAATTTTTTTTTGTTTTTTGTTTTATTTACTTGGATAAGAGGAGACAAAAAGGAGATGGAGATGAAAAATAAAAGTTTAGTGTGTAGACTTGTAGTATTTAGTGATTGAAGCAGGAAATATGTGTCCATTTACTAACTGTGAAAAAAGCTCAAACTGTAAATAAGTGATTTTTAAATTTTTATATGACAACAGAATATATTACAATTCTTATTACACATATTGAACACAATTTTTCATATCTCTGGTTGTATACAAAGTATACTCACACCAATTTGTGTCTTTAATACCTGTTCTTTGGATAATAATGATCATCACATTCCACCATAATTAATAATCCCATGCACCCCCCTTGCCCTGCCTTATCTAGAGTTTGTCTATTCTTACCATGCTCCCATTCCCTATCCCACTATGAATCAGCCTCCTTATATCAAAGAAAACATTTGGTATTTTTTTTTATTTTGGCTAACTTCACTTAACATTATCTTTTCTACCTCCATTTAACTGCAAATGCCATGATTTTATTCTCTTTTATTGCTGAGTAATATTCCATTGTGTATATATGCCACATTTTTTATCCATTCATCTATTGAAAGGCATCTAGCTTGGTTCCACAGTTTAGCTATTGTGAATTGTGCTGCTATAAACACTGATGTGGCTATGTCCCTGCAGCATGCTCTTTTTAAGTCCTTTGGGTATAGATAGGGGAGAGGGATAGATGGGTCAAATGGTGGTTCCATTCCAAATTTTCCAAGAAATCTCCATACTGCTTTCCATATTGGCTGCACGAATTTGCAGTCCCATCAGCAGTGTATGAGTGTACCTTTCCCCTCACATCCTTGCCAACACTTATGGTCCTGGTTTGGCTAATGGGAATTCCTTTGACTGGTTCTTGTGTCTTTCTGTTTTTTTGTGTCTCAGTATTTCAGGACTCCTTTGATTTTTGGCACAAGATAGCCCAGATTTATCTTGTAGTATTCTTGCCCTAGTCTTTAAATCAGCATTTCTCTGAAGATATCTCATTTAATGTAGTGGTGAATATTTAGAAGTAACAACCTACACTAGAAAATGTTATTTCCCAGCCCTTTCAGTGATCAGAGCTAAGAAATATAGTATGTATACACAAATAATATATCATTACTCTACAGTATGCATTATATATTTATATACTACACACTTACATATATGTTTCTATATCCACCTATATATTTTGAAAATCAAGGGTTTCCAAGGAAACATCCAATTCCAACCAGTCACCATAAAGTACACAATACATATATGTGTTTATATATGTCCCATATCACAAAAAAAGGCACATACACTTGTATTTCATCAGTCCTGTGCATTTTCAATCTTCTATCATTACTCAGCCTTCTTCCAAGTAGTTTCCTTTCTTACTCACTTAGACTTTTGCAATGAATATCATTTGTCTTTCTTTTATCAATGCATTCTTCACCCCATTCTGGCCCTGAAACCTAGCTTGAGTTCGGCCCTTCCCATCTTTTCCCTTCTCATCCTGCTCAGTTGCTTCTAACTCTGGGCTCCCTTGTCTGAGGATCCTGTCTTCAGCCTGACCAGCCTTCTCTGAGGATGCTTTCCTCAGCAATCTTCTAGCTAGATTGCTCCTCAGAGTAATGTTCTTCTCATTTTGCTAACTCTCTGACAGACACCTTAACCTGGAATACACTTTTCTATGATGTTCCATGTGGGGTCACTTTCTTCTAACTTTAGTCTAGGTTGGTATCCCATGTGTCTCTGCGGGGCTCCAACACCTTATATTAGGAAGTAATGGGTGTCTGCAGGCACAGAAGTGATATATCCTTGAAGCCTACTCAAAAGCCTGAAGAAAGGAATAAATGGCTGATTCCAGGACATTTGCTTTAGCTTTAAGTGTGTCTTGGGGGATCTGACACTTGGCCAATCATCCAACATTAAATCATAGAATTGTTCAAAATTTTCTGTACTAAATTCAAGATAGATGTGAATCTGGTCAAGAATATATATTTACTTTTTATATTGTTTATAGAATAAGAGTATCAGCCAGTATTGATGGCACGAAACTGTATCTGTGGAAGGGAGTTTATCATGAACCTTTCTCTGTCAAATGCATCTGAAGGGGCTATATGACCAGTCATATGAGAATTATTAAGAAGGCTAATGGGATTTTAGAGCTCCTTGAGTTGAGCTTGTCTGCACACACGCAACCTTGTGACCAATGCAACCCTGAGTGTGAAATGACTGGGACATCAGTAATTAAGCCCAGGTATTACCTACCCCCACTGTGATACTGCTGAACAAATATGATGTAGACTTTGTCTTTTTTTAAAGCTAACTAAAATTGATACTTGCTAAGGCCTTTAAATTATATAAATTTAATTAGTAATACAAATCCAAGTCTGTAGCTGCAAGAAGAGCAGAGTGGTAGTTTCATTACTCATGGTTCTTTAAAAAAATACATGATTAGTCAGTCTGGGTTTAAAAGAAAAGATATTATATCTCTATGTCACTGTATTGAAAGCAGGAAACAAGATTTTGTTTCCGTGAGTTGGCCAATGTATGCAAAAATCTTGATCCAACCTCCTGAGGTCCTTGAAAGATATTGGTTGTAGGGATAAAAGAGACAGCTCTGGGAATCCAGCCAAGCTTAGCATCCAGATGGGCAATTGGATCTGTGAATCAGTACAAAGAAGAGATAAGTATTTTCTGTCAAAATGTAAAGGACATGACTTAGATGGATTATGTACATGCCCTCATCAATTAGTAATGGAAGCAGGACCACTCTTTCATTATCTACATCTATGGGTTTTGAACAAAATAGGAGAATACAAAAAGCCCAAAGCAGTAGATGTCAGAGAAGGTAAGAATGCACAAGTATTTTCTAATGAGTGTCCATAATCTAGAACAAGAAACTATATGGTTGCACAAAAACATTAAACATTTTAAATCACTTATTTAATTTTGAAGTAAGTGCTGATTCATTAGCAGTTTGAAGAAATAATCCAGAGATTCTGTGCATTCTTACTCAATTTCCTCCAATGATAATATTTTGTAAAAGATGTACTGTGGTGCAAAATAGCACTATATCAATACTAGTCTCCTTTTACAGACTAACAAGATACAGAAAATTTCCATTGCCACAAGCATTCTCATGTTGCCTTTAACTATCTATGCCTACTTTCTCCAGTTCCAGCCCCTCTTTAACTTTAGCAAACACTAATATTTTCTAATTTATAACACATTAAATTTAAAGAATATTATGTAAATGTATTCATATACCATATGTACTTTGGGGATTAATTTTTTACTTAATAGAAGTCTTTGGAGAATCATCTAGTTAACTGCATATAGCAAAAGTTTTTTTTGTTTTGTTTTGTTTTGTTTTTTGTTCCATCTACATTGTTGAGTAGTATTCCATGGTATGGATATACATATCTTGCATAACCATTTACCTACTGAAGGGCATCTGGTTGTTTTGATTTTTGGTTATTACAAATAAATCTTTTATAAACACTTGTGTGTAGACTTCTTTGTTAAGAGAAGTTTTCATTTCTCTGGATAAGGACCTGAGAGTGCAATTACTGAGTCATATGGGAGTTTCATGTCAAACTGTTTCCAAGGTGTTATATTTATTTCATATTCTCACTAGCAACAGAGTGATATGGCTTATGCAAATTCTGTTTTCTAATTGATGTTGTTTATATATTTTATCTTAGTGATTCTGATAGGTATATAGTGGCCCTCCTTTTTTGGTTTTAATTGACATTTTATAATGGTTAATAATTTTGAAATGTGTTTTTCAGTGAAATGTCTCTGGGTCTTTTGCCTAACTTTCTGGTTGGACAGCTTTCTACTGTTGAGTTTTAAGAATATTTTTTTAACATATTCTAGGTATTAGTGTTTTGTCAGGAATGGGATTACAAATCTGTAAATTGTTTTCATGTTTTATCTTATGAATGCATTATTATTTTTAGAATCATCTTAAAATTACAAAAAACTGTGAGCAGGTAACATGGAATTCCCATATACACTTCCATAGTTTCTCCTAATAATAACATTTTACATTTATATTATTTACATTTACATTATATTTATATTTATATCATTATATTTTATATATATACATTTATTTTTACATTGATAAAAATTAATGAACCAATAGTAATGCATAATTGTAACTTATGTCCATATTTTATTCAGGTTTGTCTTGTTTAATATAATGTAGTTTTCCTCCTCAGGAATCCCATTCAGTCTATAGCACTGCATTTAGCACACACTCATATCTCTGTGTCTTCCTCTTGTTGCTGACAATTTTTACACTTTCATCTTCATTACATACTTTCCTGGGTACATTTTATGAATTAACAACTGATTATGTTGACCTTGATTAGATGACTGAAGTAGATTATTTATTTTCTTTACTATAAAGTTACTCTCCCTTTTATTCCCTTGCCAATCAATAATCATGATAAGAAAGTCATTAGGCAGCCCGCATGTAAGAGTGGAAAGTTATGCTCCCTTTTTTTAGGATGAAATATCTACATTATCTAATCAGAATTCTTCTGCATGAGAGACTTGTCTCTCTTTCCCCATTTATTGATTTACTAAATCATTTATTTATATCCAGATGGCTTCACAATTGAATTCTACCAATTAGTCCAAGAATACTCAATAACAATACTTCTCATTTTCCTCCAGAAATTGAAGAGAGGAGAATATGTCCAATTCATTTTGTAAGGTTAGCATTATCCTGATACAAAATCCAGACAAAGGCACTATAAGAAAACTAAAAACCAATATCCTTGATGAACTTAGACATAAAATTCTATAATAAAATACTAGTAAACTAAATTAAACAACCATTAAAAGTTTCTCTTATCATAATCAAGTAGGATTGATCCCTGGGATGCAAGAATGATTTAACATATTTAAATTAATAAATATGATACATCACAATAACAGAATGAAAGACAAAATGATCCACTCAATAGATGCAGAGGAATCATACAACAAAACTCAACAATTTTTTAATGATAAAATCTAACAAATTATATATGGAATGAATGTACTTTAAAAAAAAAGAAGAAGAAGAAATAGAGTGGAAAGACACCCCCCCCCCTCCGGCAAAACAACAACAACAACAACAAAAAAAAAATCTACCCTATATCTAACATCATATTCAACTGTATACAGTTGAAAACTTTTCCTCTAAGATTAACAACAAATAAAGAAGCCCCACTCTTACCACTTCTATTAAATGTAATGCTGAAAACCTTAGAACAATTAATAAAAAGAAAGAAAGAAAAAGTATTCAAACTGGATAGGAAGAATTTACATTGTCTCTATTTTCAAATGTCATGATCTAGTAAACAGAAAACCCTAATAGCTTGTTCAGAAAATTATCAGAAGTAATAAGCAAGTTCAGAAAAGTTGCTTGATACAAGCTCAGCAAAAAATAAATAATATATCCATACACTAACAATGAGCTACCCCCAAAGAAATGAAAAAGCACTATTTCATATAAAATAACAACAAAAGACTTGTGAAAAATATTAACTGAGCATATGAAAGAACTGCATGGTATAAAGTATAAAACAGTGAAGAAGAAATTAAAGGATACTCATAAATAGACATCTCATGTTCATAATTTGGAAGATTAAATATTGATAAAATGTCCATATTCCCCAAGGTGATCTACTGATGCAATGCAATCCCCATCCAAATTCTAATGACATTTTTACCACAGTAGAAAAAAAATAATCCTAATATTTAAATAGAACAGCAAATTATCTTGAAGGGTCAAAGTAATTTTGAGCAAAATGAAAAAGTGAGAGGCATTGCACTACCTGACATCAATGTCTAGAAAGCAGTAGTAATCAAAACAGCATGTTCCTGATGACAGGAAGCAGGTAGACATGAGTAGTAGAAATGGGAAATGAAGGGGTTAACCTTATAGATAAGAACAAAGTAACTGGAAGGGAGAGAGAAATTAGGAGCACACCAAACGAAGGGGTCCTAATACTAGGTCACAGGACAGCCATACCCTTTTTCAGTTAAAACTACAGGTACTATATTGAGATTGCACTAAGCTCCAAATGTCCCAAGGTAACCTTTGAAAAATTTCCATGACATTATAATATCATTAGTATTGCATTTTTGACCCTACTTTGTGGGCTTTCAGTTGGGATGCTGGGAGAACACAGGTACCCTTGGCCTGAAATTGTGTAACTTGAGCTGTCAATCATATCAGCAAATTATGTGACACAAGGATGTGGGAGGAATTAAACTTGGGCCAAATCAGGACATAAAAACAGAGTGAACCCTGCTACCTCTCTTGGGAATGCCTACTCCACTTTTATTCTCTAGAGTGTACTTTTGTTTTATTAAATAAACTAGTACTTGTTACTCTATCTGCTCTGTGTCCTCAAACTGAAATCCAGGGTTTCTCCTGCTCTCACAGCTAAAGAGTGTACTTTGTTTTTTTTTTTGTTGTTGTTTAATAAATCTCCTTTTGCACACAATGCATTTATGTGTCTCAATGGAAATTTCTTCTTTGAGAATACAAGAACCAAAGAATCCTCTATTCACTAACACTGTCATGAAAGATGCAAAGACCAGTGGAACAGAGAAGAAAGCTCAGAACTAAACTTGTTTTTAGGGTCAGTTGACTTTCAAAAAAGATGTAAAGAATATACAATGAGCCAAGAATAGTCTCTTTAATAAACAGTGTTGAGGAAATTAAAGTCCACATTCAAAAGAATTCTCACAGACTCTTGTTTCTCACTATATACCAAAAGCAACTCAAAATGAATTGATGAGTTTTTAGTAACATCTAAAACTGTAAAATTACTAAATGAGGAAAGAAAACATAGGGTAAATGTTCCATGACGTTGGTCTGAGCAATGATGTTTTTCCAATATGATCCCCCAAGTGTAGAGTACCAACGCAAAAAGAAACAAATGGGATCCAATTAAATGAAAAAACTTTTAAAAAATTAGCTACACATGACAGTACAATGATTTTGACAATTCATATATCTCAACAGACATTTCTTAAAAGAACTCAAGACCAGTTGCTGTATAAAGAGATGTTTAACGTCACTCATCATGGGAAATGCAGTTAAAATCACAATGAGATAGCACCTCACCCTTGTTAAAATCTCTATCTTTGTTTCCTTGCATATTCTGAGGCTCTATGGTTAGTTTCACATATGTTCATTCATACTTATGCAGGAGATTAAAAGACAAACAGCTTGTATTACGTTCTCTGGTTTAAGTTTGAAATTGCATTGACTAGTGTTCTTTATTTTGTGTTTGTGTATATTCTGGTTTTTATACAGTGTCCTTCCATTTCACCAGAAAGGAGTCCCTTCTTATGTATTTTTTTCTTTCTTTCTTCTCATCTTCTTCCCTCCCTCCCTCCCTCCCTCCCTCCCTCCCTTCCTTCCTTCCTTCCTTCCTTCCTTCCTTCCTTCCTTTCTTCCTCCCCCCACCCTCTCTCTTCTTTCTTTCTTTATTTCTTCCTATACCAGGGATTGAACCTCAGGTCATGTAACCACTGACCCACAATCCCAGCCATTTAAGTATTAGGGCCTCACTCCCTTATGTATTACTTATGGTGGACATCTTCTAGCAAAGAATTATCTCGGCTTTACTTAATTTGAATGTCCTCATTTCTTCTTAATTTTAAACAAGATTCATTCAGGTAAACCTGACATATAATAAATAGTCTATATTTTGAATCTCTTGTTTCATCTCCCCACTTACTCTCTCTCTTCTAAAAATACTACAATTTGAATTATGTAGGATCTAATTCAGTTTCAAGTTATTAGCAGACATGAAATGTCTTACATTATTATGTGTCATTTTTACATGCAAGATGTAAGTATATTTACCTTTTGCAAATAAATTTCCAGGTCCAAATTGGTTTTTAACACACTGCAGTGTTTCCATAATAGATATTTTCAGTAAAGATCCTCAAGAGTTAAAGAACATTCTTGGTAAATATGTCCTTTGAATAAATTTGGCAATGCTGGGGATCTAACCTAGGGTCTTGTGCATACTAGGCAATCATTCTGCCACTGAGCTACATCCCCAGCCCTAAATCTTTTTTAAAGCAAACTTTTGTTAAATAAACATTTCAAAAACATCTATGGCTGTATTGCTATATGTCTTCTGTTTTCTTTACCCAGAAGTCCCATCCACACTTGTTTACCTTAATGCCTGACTTGAGCTAATCTGTAATGTTGTAGGAACAGGTTTCCTTGCCCTATAATGTCCATATGGGTTTGATTAATGTTAATAAAATAAAGAGGTGGGTGGAAGGATTTGTTCCCTCAATTTCAACTCTAAAGGATCCTTGATGGTTTTTGTCTTTAATGGAAAATCACTCTTCTCCACATGCTCTTCCATATATAGTTCCTTCTTTCCATGGTCAGGTTATAGTCCCCTCTTTTATAATTTGTAGCAATACCATTCACAGAAATGAAGTTATGAAACCAGCATAGGTGCCCCTCAACAGACGAATGGATAAAGAAAATGTTGTGGTATATAAATACAATTGATTTTACTCTGCCATAATGAAAAATGTAATTGTCATTTGCAAGTAAATAGATGGAGCTGTAGAAAAACATGCTACATGAAATAAGCCAGACTTGGAAGGTCAAGGATCAAAGGTTTTCTCTCATTTGTGGAAGAGAGAGAGAGAGAGAGAGAGCAAGAGTGAGAGTGAGAGTGAGAACGAGAGAGAACAAGAGAGGAAAAAATATAAAATGGAGGGTATCTCCCTCTTTTATTACTTTAATTTTTATCAGTAATGGTTTATAGCACTGGGTTCCCTGGGTTACACACTGTCACTTTGGCTTCTAATAATTTAATAATATTTAAGTTCTCCTTGAAACTCTTTATGCTAATACTTTTTCTGTTTTTTTTTTTTCTTTTTCTGTTTTTTTTTTTTTCTTTTTCTTCAGAGTAGCTCCTAACATCCATCACAGCCCTAGGATTCCAGTGACTATAACTTAGAGAACTTGAATGCTCTGAAGAGCCATGGAGACAGAATGTATTTCATGGTCATGGTGTTTAGTGCCAACTCTTACAAAACTTGGTTCTGGAAGTTTCATTGATTACTACAATTTGGTTTCTTCATTTGTACAAAGAATCATCATATCAGGTGATTCCTAGAGTTCTTTTAAACTCTGATACTCCAGTGTATCAATTTCTTAGCCACAGTACAAACTATGAAATTTTAAAGATTCATAACTTCTAATTCTTCAATGGAAATTTGCATGATTTTATTTATGGTTAAGTTTGATGACTTAGAAAACCAATCACAAACTTTTATTTATGCTGAAAATTATAAAATAAAAATAATAGTTTTTTAAATTTTTTTTCTTCAAAAGCAGTATCACATAGCATATAAAGGCTTATACAATCAATTAGGTAGACATTAGGAGTTAAACAGAAGCTTTCATTAATTTTAGTGAATTAATTTTGTATGCTTATGATTCAAAGAGCTAAGCTAGAGATGAGATTGGCATGAAAAATTCAAAAATCTATAAAATACATAAGCACACACAAACACACACAAATATGATTTCTGCATATTTATGTCCAATCAAACTATGAGATAAACAATAACTAAACCAGTCACATTTAGTAAATCTCAGTTGAGTTATGCAGATCATGTGCTGCCATGGTATTTATATCAATTAATAATTGCTCTTGAGTGTTTAACTGTTATATGTTTCTCTGTCTCACACTTGAAATTTTTTTCAAGATGATCTGCTATGTCTGAGATTATTATTATTTAACAATATTAGGGTATTAAGAAGATGATTGGAGACCTCCTAGGTTGCTTGTAGTTAAATAAGTCTAATTTCCTTAGTACTTGCTATGATTTGCATATTATTTAAGTTCTCTCAAGGCCATAAAGAGAAATGCTTAGAAATATTAAACTAGTGGCAAGGAAGTTGGTAGTAAAGTGCATAATTAAAGAAGAGAAATATCTAGTAAAATGACTATGATAAAGTCACAGAATCTTTATCAATGCTGCTTCCTATAACTGACAAATTACTTTCAAATTATTATTTAAATTATGCCATTCTTAAATATAGTCACGTATACCAATAAAGCACCATCTGGAAGCATGGGTGGAAAAGTAACTACCAATTTTCTTTATATTTTTTAATTAGCATTTAGTCTGAGTTATACTTATGACTTCATTTGTATTAAATATTTATAGGTCACAGCTATTGATGAATATTTACAGCACTGGACATCATGAATTAGATTTCAAAGGGAAAGCACAAAATTCCCGTCCTTTTTTGACACCTATGCAACTTTAGCATTGCTTTAAATTTTTTTTTGTCACAATAAAGACTCACAAAGTAATTTTGATATTTTTATATATTTTTGTTGTTAAATTCTCTTGTATAAGTCCTCTTACAGTATTACTCAAAGGCCTGAGTATCATAGGACATAAAATCACATGCATAGGAGCCAGCTTCCAGGGTTCAAACCTAGCTTTATAAGCATGTAATTAGTGAACATCTCTTTACATAATTTTCCTAGCAGCAAGATGGGAATAGATTGCTGTCAGGAATACGCATACATATGCACATACATGTACATATAGAGATAAATAAGTCTGTTAGTTTGACTGACGTGTAGTCAATACTATGTAAGAATTTCTCCTTCTTGCATCATTCATTTATTCTCTTTTTCCTTTGATTCTGACTTCTATATGATTTATTTAACCTTTTATACTTCCCCCACAACATTTGTACTACATATTTTACCCAATTTCTATAAGAAAAATAATTTTTAGTTTTACAAAAATAATTTTTAGTTCTTTACAATATTCATGTTAAGTTCAATGATTTTTTCCTAAAATAAAATTTTCCCTTTAGACTAAAACGTAAGAACATTCCATAAAATTTGATGCCTAAAATAACACATACTAAATATTATCAACTATCATTTATTTATATGCAATATTGATTTGTCCCTATTCTATATGATCAAAATTTCAAGATTTAGACAATCAAGTGGTACACATGTGTGGGATGCAAATGGCTTAGCATTAGTTATTTTTAAATTTTAAAAATTTAAATAATTGTAATATTTTTCTTATTATAAGAAAAATCTTTTACTTCACATTTTCTTGATCTGTGGTTCTGACCATGTTGCAGTGCACAAGGTGTACACGGAAATTTGGCAAAACATTGAAAATTGGTGTTCCTCGTATTCCCGGTCCACACATTTCATGTATGGATGTTGGTACTCATTTTTTAAAATACAATGTGGAAAGCCATCTACAAGCCATGGGTAAACTGAGGGATTCGGAATGCTTAATTCATGCAGGGTGCAGTGGAGCATGCCTTTTAATCCCAGCAGCTTGGGAGGCTGAGACCAGAGAATCCAAAGTTAAAAGTCAGTCTCAGCAATGGTGGGGTGTTAAGCAACTCATTGAGACCCTGTCTCTAAATAAAATACAAATAAGGCTGGGGATGTGGCTCAGTGATCAAATGCCCCTGAGTTCAATCCCCAGTACCAAAGGGGGGGGGGGTAAGAATGCCTAATTATCCCCTGTCCTAGCTCACTTCTCTAATTCAGGTTCAGCTCCAGAGATGGGAGTGACTTGCTGGAGTCAGACAACCTCCAGGAGATGGGAGTGGCTTGTCAAGTGCCTGCCACAAAGAGAAGCAAGCACCTAAACAAGACTCCTCCAATTGATTGCATTAATTGGCAGTCCCACCAACAATATGATAGTGTGCTTTTTTCCCCACAACATCACCAACACTTATTGTTCCTTGTATTCTTAATAGCTGCCATTCTGATTGAAGTGATATAAAATCTTAGAGTAGTTTTGATTTGCATTTCTCTTATTGCTAGAGATGTTCCACATTTTTTCATGTATTTTTGATTGATAATATAGATCTTCTGAGAAGTGTCTGTTCAGTTCCTTAGCCCATTTATTGATTGGGTTATTTGTGTTTTGGAGGTTAAGTTTTTTGGATTCTTTATATATCCTGGAGATTAGTGTTCTTTGATGTATATGTAGTAAAAATTTGCTCCCATTGTGTGGGCTCTGCCCATTTGACCAAGTTATCCTACTCCTCAGTTTATACCCAAATGACTTAAAAATAGCACACTACACTGGTGTAGCCACATCGATGTTTATAGCAGCACAATTCACAGTAGCTAAATTGTGGAACTGACCTGGATGCCTTTCAATAGAGGAATGGATAAAGAAGCTGTGGTATATATACACAATAGAATATCACTCAGCATTTAAAGAGAATGAAATCATGGCATTTGCAGTTAAATGGATGGAGTGGGAGAATGTAATGCTAAGTGAAGTAAGTCAATACCCATAAACCAAAAGCCAAATGTTTTCTCTGATAAGTGCATGCTGATGCATAATGGGGGAGGGAGGAATGGAAGAATTTTGGATAAGGTAAAGGGGAAGGCCATGTTGGTAGGAAAGATGGTGGAATGAGATAGACATCATTACTGTAGGTACATAAATGAAGACATGAATGATGTGACTGTACTTTGTGTACAACCAGAGAAATGAAAAATTGTGCTCCATTTGTGTACTATGAACTGAAATGCATTCTGCTGTCATGTATAATAAATTAGAACAAATAAATATATAAATAAATTTTTAAAAATGACTCCTCCCATTGAATCATTTTCCCTGTCTTTGATGTACCCCCCCCCCTTAAATAAAGAATTGTGGCCTTTTTTCAGTTGTTCAGTTCCAGTTTCCCTGAGGACTGGAAGACCCATCAGATGCTTTGCTTTTTATATATAATTTTTGGATTTTTCTTTATTTCTTACTGATTATTTTAGACATTTTTTTCCCAGGTGGTTCACACCTCCTGGGCAGGAACCTACTCTGTCAGGATGCTGGATATCATGATAACACAGTGTTTATAAGTAATGAAACTGTGAAATTTAAGGACATATCCTTTTACACTTAACACAAAGTATAATTATTTACACATAAATATATAATTTCTTGTAATTTATCTATTAATAAATTAGTGACATCAAAGAGTTTGTAAAAATTTTCAGCTGGCAGCAAAATTTTGTCCAATGGAAACCTCTGGTGTGGTATGGTCACATGAATATCTACAACCTAGGGAACCATGCCTTAAGATTGTTTTAATATTATCTTTTAGCATCATGTAATTTATCTGAGACACTGTACTAATAACATCATGAGAACTTCCAAAGAGATTTAGATTATTTTAGTGACCTTCTTCTCATCTCACTCAAATCTATCAATGTAATATCACCTTTCCTTCCTAAAAATATTATAAGCCTGTATGCTTATAGCTCAGTCTTATGTTTCACAATATCAAAACTTCCTCTCAGGATGGAATATTGCTCCTCTTTTGCATTTTGCACAGATAGTCCTGTACTGCTTTCATTGCTCAGTAACTCAATTAATCCTAATTGTTCTCATCTTTATTATCAACTCCTCCCATGGGAAGTTTCCTATTATAATAATATATTGGATGACTTAACTTTTTTTATTGACTCTATAGTAGGACCAATTTAAGGTGTTTTATTGAAATGAAAATTTCCTACCTTTAAAATTTTAATGTACTTGAATATATATGTTTAATTAAAATGCATGCTTGGGAGGAGAGAAAGACATCAGGACAGTCATATTATCCTTTTTCTGTAACTGTTTTTAGCAGAGAAGACCTTCTACTTGTGCAAATACACCTCATTATGTTGGTAAAATAAATGAAGGTAAATTGGAAACTGTGAGGATAAAAACTTACAAATGTTCAAGACACAAATAAGAATCTATTTTGCTTACTTTTAACACTTTCTCTTCGTTACTCTGTGCTAATCCGAAATCAAGAATGCAGGATAGTATGTTTATATGGAATTCTAAAGTTTTCTTCTGCTCAATTTCATTTCTTATAATTTGTAGATGAATTGAAAATTAAAAAAAAATACTTGTAAGTTTAGTACCCGTGCAATTATTTTTGGAAAGATGCGATGCTGCAGATTTCAGACAATGAATGTAATTCATAGGCCATTGTAAATCTCTGTACAACACTGCCTCCTAAGAGTGCAAGGTATTAGCATAAATCTATGGAGACTAAGAGAAGGTGTAATGTTTAGAAGGGAAAGGAAATATGTGTACTCCTTAGTGATGTCATAGCTCTATAAAAGGAGGGGTGACAAAGAGTGAAAAAGGAGGTCCCATGAGAAGCATACTGGTAAATAAAAGGAAATAAGAACTTACTTATTTTATTGCAAGAGGCCAGGTGTGAGGACTTTTGTCCTAATGGTAGCATCTTCCCCTGAGAATGATGATGAATTCTTGAAGGAGAGCTAGGTCTAGACTCACACAAATGGGTCATTGTTTTTTTTTTTTTTTTTTTTTTTTTTTTGTTGCTTGTTTGTTTGTTTATAATGCAGGAAAGTGAAAGTGCCAGTGTTTAAAGAGTATATTCCCATGTTGTGTTTTCATGTTATTTTATGCCTATTCTTGTGAATTAATAATTGAAAAAGTAAAAAAGCATGTTTATTTTAAAGGAATACTAACATCATCATGCTTTGCCTTATTAGCCATAAGAGAACAGATACACACTTTTTAGCTGTTACAAAAAATTAAAGGTTCCCAAATCAAAAATAGTTCTCTTAATGTGCATGTGTTATGTATTCACTATCTTTTTTTCTAAGAGACTGGCACACTGTTATTAATATGTAGGCTAATTGTGGGTATCTTTTCTCTTTTAGATAAAGACCTGCTACAGTTTTTGTAAGATACTCCTACATATTTCTTATTAGGAAATAGGAACCCCAAACATGAAATGGACGATATAATTTGTAATTCACACTTGAGTTTTTGGTATACTTTCTTCTTCATATTTACTTTATATTTAAGATATGTTTCTTATGCTTATTAAATATAAAATTATTGCTCTGATAGCAATATGAAATTATGCAATGTTATTATGTCAAAATATGGTTATACAAAAACAAATAAAAATTTGTAAATGATTCTTCTCTAATTTTCTTAAAAGATAACTAATTTTATTAACCATGAAGGGGAAAACAAACATCAGTTTTCAGAGTAGAACAGTTTACCAAAAGCAATTGTCTAACCCTTAAAATAAATATTTGTTTCCATATCACAGACTTTTTTTCTGCTCCAAAAATTCATTATTCCTAAAAGGGCTAGTAGGAATTAGTAGAGGAGATTTCATGGATTAGAATTTGTCTTTCATGAAGGACAGGACTGGATTTCATTTATTACTCATTCCCAGTGCTCCAGGCATGCCTCGTCTAGGTAGTTGACAAATAAGCATTAACAAATCAGTGAATTGTGGTCACTTAAATTCAATCTTGTGTAAGTTCTGAATAATATTAGGATTGTTTTTTAGGAAGGGGTTATGGAACTGTTTCCACATACAGATGAGATTATATATTTAATGATTAAAGTGAATCATTTCATTCAGCTTTTATTAAAACTGTACCCACACAGCTCAAGAGGTTGATGGGGGAGGAGGATCGCAAATTCAAACCTCAACACCTTAGTGAGGCTATGTTATGCCTTAGTGACACTTAGTTAGACCCTGTCTCAAAAAAAGAAAAAACAAACAAACAACAACAAACAAACAAAAAAGAGCTGAAGATGTGCCTTCGTGGTTAAGTGCCCTAGGTTCAATCCTTGGGAGAAAAAAAAAAAAAAAGAATCACCATTATAGGACCATTGATAGACAAATTAAATTGGAGCATTCTATGAACAACTTAAATCGTGTATTTTTTCATCATATCATTTAAATGGCATCTTAAGTCACTTTATTAAAATATGTTTATATTTATATGTTGCATATTTAAAATTATCTTTTGAAAAGAGCTTATAGCTTCTTTTTTGCTGAAATCCATGAAAATGTTTTTAAAACTTTAATGTAACCCATAGGATTTTGTTTTAATTCTCATTTTTTTATATTAATACTCTAAAATATGTAAATTTTTTGCTAAAAATCTTAGACAAAAATCCTATCTCTTAGGTGTCTTCTCACTTTCAAAATATTGTCAATCCCATTAATTCAGAATTTTTCTAGAAAATCCTCATGCCATCACTGGTAGAAGGTAATTATTTGTAGTACACTGAACATCTCTCTTTTGCATTTCTTAAGTTACATTAAGATTTATTTACTTTTATAAAGCCCAATATTCATTAGTTACTTGGCTTATTTTTTTCTACCATCAAATGTTCGAATCATAAAATTTAAATGGTTGAAATCAGTTTTGAAAAAGCCTTATAATTTTTGTTTTCTATTTCTTGAAAGGAAAACAATGTTCAATCTGAAAAAAAAAATCACACTTCATTCAAAAGTCTAAATTTCTGTTAAAGAAAAAGGGTGTTTTGTTTCTTTAAGATAAACTTTTATGATTATTATCAGGACTTTTTTCCTAGCATGTTGCCCCAAACTCTTCTTTTTTTTTTCCCCAATTCATGAGCTCTGTAGATATTCCTACTAACTCATCTGGTATAGAAATCACAGCTTGAATTTTAATGAGACAATATTATTTATTATATTTGTTGCAGCATATTTTCTTTTTTTAAATATTTTTTATTGATTATTTAAAGCATTATATAGCTCATGATATATCATCTTTCATACATTTGACTCAAATTGTGTTTTGAACTCCCATTTTCACCCCAAATACAGATTGCAGAATCACATCTGTTACATATTCACATTTTTACATAATGCCATATTAGTGACTGTTGTATTCTGCTACCTTTCCTATCCCCTACTATCCCCCCTCCCCTCCCCTCCCCTCCCATCTTCCCTCTCTACCTCCCCTGCTGTTGTTCAATTCTCTCCCTTTTTTTTCCCTCCCCCTTGCCCCTCATGACCTCTTATAATTTTATGTATCATTGAAGGTCTCCTACCATTTCCGTATGCTTTCCCTTCTCTCTCCGTTTCTCTCTCCCCATTCGTCTTTGTTTACTATAGTCTTTTCCTCATGCTCTTCCTTCCTGTTCTGTTCTTAGTTGTTGCAGAATATTTTCTAATGTTTACACTGTCTTGATAATTCTTTCTGTGAATGGGTCAAATTACCTTTGCCATTCTGGAGAATATAGAGAGAAGTGTTGGCACTTGATCATTCAGTAAAGTTCAAACCTGTGAAAGCTTAATGTCTACAAATGCAAGGAGCGAAGCACCCTAGACTTTAAATAAGAAACCATATCCGACTGGTCATTATGAGCTCTTTGCTGGAGATAGTAAGATGTGTGTACTATATTATGTTTAAAGAAGCAGTAATAGAATAAATAGCACATTTATGATCTTTGAAGAGTTAAGGAAAACCCATAGTGACAGAATAATAATCATAATGAGCAATAATGATGTTATTATGAAATATGCTCATATGGTAAACATTAACTCCACTCCTTTCTTTGCAGGTCTCTGTGTATAACTTTTTGGTTAGATTAGGCCATATGAGAAGAAAAATATACTGTGGATATTTAAGATTCATATTTTCCTGAAATGTAGAATATGAGAGAATATTTTCTTAGAAGACTGATACTGTTTCCATTTGGTTGACTTTTGTTTTGTTTGAGGCAGAAAAATTTGGCTTGACTGGGAATTATCAGGAGACAAGTGTTTCAGATGGGTGCCCACATGTTCTGTTTCCCCTTGGGACTTCCCTTATGCAGATGAATGATTGATCACACAAAGTGTAAGTCATTAAAGGAAAAGAGCAAATGTACAGAATGGTATAGATTTTCAGAGGTCTTAATTAAAGTTCACAGAAGTTTAGAAAATTGAGAAATGCCCTTTTTTGACACTTTCTCTACCCTATTACTTGGTTTCTGATTTAGATCTGTGTTTAATTAGTTATTATTAGTATGCAATAGCCTAGAGAGAATTGGACTGAAAATTCCCTAGTTGAGAGGTGATTTGTCACTGTTCAGAGGAAAATGAAGAGTTATTGACTAAGGGGTTTTAGCCTCTTCCAAAACTTTTCACTTTCCACAACATCATCAGTCTTAAAACAATGAGATTAGAGACAACAGAAATTGCATGCTCTCTTCCCAGGAGTTATATAGATATTTTCTCTTATTTCTCATGTATAATAAACTGAATCCTAAGTGAATACCTGAAGTCAAGGACAAAAATAAAGCAAACGCTGAGGAGCAGAGCATAAAAACTAGTGTTAAATTAGTTCTAGAAGTTTCTATGTGTTTGTCTTTTTGTGTCTGACAGATGTTCTTAGCTTATAAAGGTGATGCTCCTTCTGGTATCATGCAGAGAACTGCCCAGCTTGACTTCTAAATCAAGGTGAAAACTTTATTGTTTTTTTCTTCCCTATTTAGGAAAGTGTCCTTCTGTTCATCCTCTAATATATTTGGGGAAGATATTTCAAGTATGAACATTTAGTTAAGGGAGGTAAATATTGTTGAGTTAGCTTATTAAGCTCCTTGGTCATAAACACAGCCTATTTAATAATACAAGGTTAACAGTCTAGAAACTTTTTATTTGTAGAGTCTTGTACCTTCCTTTGAAATTGAAGCTTCATTTTGAGGCATGCAATGCAAAGGTAGCATTCTGGATCAATAATATTCCATCTCCTAGAAAGAGCTCTTATATTAAACTATTCCTATGGGGAAAGATTACTTTGGGGTTTAAATCTGCAGCTTGGTCTTATTGCTTTTTCCCCCAATAGAATTCATTTTACTTGTAACTTGGGGTCTCCTGGCTAGCATTTTTTAAAATCTGACAATTAAAGTCCTAGCTCATAAGCTTGGCAGGTTTTAAAAGTTACAGGTCAAAGGATACATACAGAGATGTGCATAATGAGAACTCAACCTCCTATATAGTGGTGATACAACCCCTTTCTCCTTTCTCTGAAAGTTAGATTCTGTTCTTCAAATCCTTTGAACCACACTGTTTTCTGTGTGTGCAGAATAATTAGGAGTCAACCAGAAGCAAAAAAAGCCTGACAAATTTTCCCTGAAATTGAACTACCATCAGTCTGTCTAAGCTCAACTTCAATCTTATACGTATATAAATGTATTAGCAGTGACATTTTCTCCACTAGAAATATAATTTAAGCATAAAGTGTAAGGCAAAGAGCTTTATTTTAAATCTCTTGTCATGATCATTGGAGACGACTGTCAAAAAAACTTTCTTTGTCTTGTCAACAACTACCATGTAGCATAGAGTTTCACTACCTGAGAGCACAGTCATAGGAAGGGATACTTTCTGCAGAGATACAAGTCACTTCACTGAGGAAGAAAATTGTGATTTAATCTTATTTTTTCTATGAAATGTACTTTCTTGTTCAAGAAAAAAAAATTCTCAAGTCTTTACTTATCATGAAAACACATATTAGAAAAAAATTAATAATTCAGTTTTGAATTCATAGGAAGGAATTGTAATACCTCATGTGACCATAGCATTTACATTTAAAATATCTGAGATTTTGTTTGAGAATTTTCTTGTTAGTTTTGCTCAGATTCTAGGCAGAGAGACATAATTTACTCCCTGCCACCCCTATTAGGAGTGCACATTATTAGGTTAAAGAAGGAAGCATGGCTCAGGGACCACAGTGCCTAGACTGTTAGAATGTGTCAAATAGTTCAGATATTTACCTTAAAAGCATAATCAGATCTGGGCATGGTGGTACATGCCTGCAATCCCAGCCGCTCGGAAAGCTGAGGCAGGAGGATCTTGAGTTCAAAGCCAGCCTCAGCAAAAGCAAGGTGCTAAGCAACTCAGTGATACCCTGTCTCTAAATAAAATACAAAATTGGACTGGGGATGTGGCTCAGTGGTTAAGTGCCCCTGATTTCAATCCCCAGTACCCACTCCCACTGAAAAAAAGTATATTGCAGAATAGGTAAACCTTGGTGCCCTTCAACAGATGAATGGATAAAGAAAATGTGTTTATATATATAATGTAGTATTACTCAGTTTTGACGAAGAATGAAACTATGGCATTTGCTGGTAAAAGGATGGAGCTGGAGAACACTATGCTAAGTGAAATAAGCTAATCTCAAACAACAAAATGCCTAATATTTTCTCTGATATGTGGATGCTAATTCACAATGGTGGGAGGGGTGCTCTAGGGAAGAATACAGGTACCTTGGATTACACGGAAGGTGAGTAGGAAGGATAGTAGAATGAATTGGATATCATTATCCTATGTGCATATATGATTACACAACTGGTGTAATTCCACATCATGTACAACCAGAAAAATGAGAAGTTTTACTCCATTTATGTGTGATGTGTCAAAATGCATTCTACTGTCATGTATGACTAATTAGAACAAATTTTAAAAAGTGAAAAAAATGTAGTGACCTGTATGATCTAAAACTAGATTTTATTTTTTAATTTTTTTCAGAAACTAACCAGTTATTAAATAATTGGTTATTTAAATCTTATAATTTTTGGGCTGGGGATGTGGCTCAAGAGGTAGCGCGCTCGCCTGGCATGCGTGCGGCCGGGGTTCGATCCTCAGCACCACATACAAAAAACAAAGATGTTGTGTCCGCCGAGAACTAAAAAATAAATATTAAAAATTCTCTCTCTCTCTCTCTTCTCTCTCACTCTCTCTTTAAAAAAAAAATAAATAAATCTTATAATTTAGTCTCTTGAATTGAGAGCCACAACCACTGAGCCACATCCCCAGCCCAATTTTGTATTTTAATTAGAGACAGGGTCTCACTGAGTTGCTTAGTGCCTCACTTTTGGAGACTGGCTTTGAACTCTCAGTCTTCCTGTCTCAGCCTCCTATTCCACTTTAAAGGCATGTACTACCACACCCAATAATAATTATTGGATTTACTATTTAGAATCTAAATGAAACTTCCCCTTATTCTCTCTCTGGCTTCAACATCTAGAACATCAGACACAAGATATTTGTTTAATTATTTTTCTTGTTGGTTGACTAGAGTTCAATATTATTTTAGGATATATACCTTATATTATGATATTTACCTCATATTTGGGATATTATTTTAGGATATATACCTTATATTAAATAAATCCTGGTTGCATAGATATGTATAAGTGACACAAAAAGATTTAGTAAAATTCTGACTTGTTTGTTCCAGTGTTAAGGAAGTGAATCAATTCTCTTGCCCTCTGTTTCTTATATCTAAAGCTTCTTCCTCTAATGAAATTGTTCTGTGAAAAATCAGAAATTTCTTGATTGTTTTCATCTTTAAATCGATAATTAAAGTCTCTTCCCCCGCCCCCATCTTAGTGGTGGAAAGAAAAGGGATAATTGCTAGGAAAATATTAACAAACAACAGCACATGACTTTTACAAGACTTTAATAATATGAAAAATACCTTTGGTTTGTAATTCCAATTTTTTAAAATCAACCTAAAGTGATTAGTAGCATCCACAATGGAATGCTGATGTAATTTTTTTTTTGTCATTGAGAAACAAATTTGTGAGATTGCTATTAATGTCACTGCCACATAAATTGGGCAAAAGTTACAGTGTTATCTTTTTTAAGTGGAGGATTTCTTTTTGACTCATGTTCCTATTTTATAGAAGACAACATTCTAAATTGATTCAACATATACTTTGCCTTACAACACTCTCCAGAGATCCAGTGTTCACAAACAATACCATTCTTTGTGTGGAGAAAAATTAGTTTACAAGAGGCAAAAATAAACCTAGAAGTAGCTGGCTTTCAAAGTCATTGCATCATGGATGGCTGTGTATATAAATCATATTTTTAACATATTAGAATCCATATAAGATTTCCTTCAGAATCACAGGTAGGCTATTGCATGAACTTCTTGGGAGAACAAAGAGAATGCTCTGTTTTAGATACCAACATCATTGATAGAAAATGACCTTACACTAATTGGAATAAATTTTTACCTTCCCGGTTGTAAGTCAGTGCTAGTCAAGATTTTTTTTCTGATAATGTGGCAAGAGTAGCTTCACTTTCATCTATTAATGTCATCTCTTGTGTGCCTGCAAAATTTGCCAGAACTGATTAGAGCAGATATTAAATGATAATTGGACATTTAGTGCTCGTCAAACAGAAAGTGACAGATGGGGCACTAATTAAATTATAGTTCTGACATTATTCACAATGGTTTATGACTCTTCGGTGATGACCTTCATGCATCTCTTCTCCATGATTTTTTTCTTTTGGTGAGTAAAGAGAGATAGGAGGTTGCCTGGTATAAAGAAAGACTATCTTTTAAAAACACTGAGCCGAACTCACAGAAATGTAAAATGCCTAATTTTTAAAACCTATACATCAAGATAAAACATTGCTCTGTGGCAAAATGAATAATCGCAAAACAAAAAGAAAACTTACTGTGAAGCTAATGAAGTGGGAAGAAAGTATCTGGGTAATCCTGAAGAATACACAAAGATTACAATGACCCTATTTCTGGAAAGGGTAAAGACTTTGTTCTGATTAGAATAAAAATATAATTCTGATATCAGAAATAAGGGTGCAGTGCTTTTTTATAGTGCCTTTTTTTGTTTGTTAACTCAAGCTTGTATGACTAGTTATCTCCACCAGCTAAATGAAGAACCTTGTTGAAAAGATGCGGGGGAGGGGGATTAAAAGAGACTCTAAGCCACAGTTGCTGAAGCAGAACTGCATTTTCCTTTTCAATTAAAAGAGAAAACACAGTGTTGATTGCTTTCTAACTTTAGTTTCTTTAATTTTATTCCAGCATTGAGTAGTTGTCTAAAAAAAAAAAAAAAAAAACACTTCCAAGAGTAAAAATTTCAAAGACTTCAGCTTTAGTTTCCAATACAGAATATCCCTGTCTAGTGATTCACCAAAGTTTTAATTTAAAAGGAAACCATTGCTTCTTGTCTTTTTCTTATAATTTTCTAAGTATACTTTCTTTTGACATATATGCACAGTTTTAGTTATCCTTAAAGATAAGTCCAGGTCTGATAACCAATTAGAACCCATTTTCCCCCATCTTCCTATTTAAAATGTGAAAAAAGAAAAGTTGCTTATTTGTTTGGACTGATACAATCTCCTCAACACATATAGGTACGTAAAAGATAGTGAATGAATGTAAAATTTTGTCTAAATAAGAATTGGCATATTCAATGTAAAATATTACATAGAGGGCTGGGGTCGTAGCTCAGTGGTAGAGCCCTTGCCTACCATGTGTGAAGCACTGGGTTTGATTCTCAGCACCACATATTGATGACTTAAAACATATTTTAAAAAAATATTACACAGGAAGTATATAGACATGGGACTCTAGTTCTGCCTAGCTACCTATATGAATTTGGAGAAATTTCTTTACCTAGAAGAGCCTTAGTTAGTCATTAATAAAATGCATGTTTTCAGTAAATATAAGTTCTTTCATACTCTCAAAAGTCTTATACTTCTTGTGGATGACTTGTGTTTCAGGTCAGTGAAATCAGTGTTATTTCAATAGCAGTTTATTTCTATAGAAAACTTAATATATTACCAATTACATGATAGGTACTATAATACTCAAATAAATGCAAATGTATTCACTGAAAAGAACTGAACAATAGTGTTTAGAAAATATTCTCCTTAACAACAGGCTATTCAGCTATTCAAAACATTTACAGTGCTTCTTGTTTTCATGTTTGTTGTTGAATAATGAATGAATAACTATGCCAGCTACAGTTGTACATGTTGAGGATGTTTGTGTGTGTTTTTTACAGGTCTTTTTATTATGCATTCTTTGGCTGTTAAGATATTTCTCCATTAACTTACTGAACATAAGCAACATATGTCATTTGCTGTTCTGTTCTGATAACTCCATTGAGGTAGAATATAAAGTTATTAGACTCTGACATGCTCTATACAATGATTTCCCTTATCTGTTCCCAAGTGCCATACATATTTAAAACTATTTGTCACAACTTTGTTTGTTTGTTTGTTATGATTTTCTAGGGAGAAACAACTAGTTCCTTGATGTAAAATTTCTGGTATTTTCTGAGTTTCTCTTTACCAAAAACAACATTGAAACATCACCCCTCTTCTGTCACCTCCTTTTCTTCCTTGTTTTTTTGAGAAATCACCATTACCAAACTGTTTCTGTGTTTCCAACTGAAATCTAAGTTAGTACTAGGGAATAAATGTCAGTAACTGGAGACTGAGGTTGAATTAGAATTTTTTGTAAATTCTTTCCATTGTCTTGTTTACCTAAGTTTTAATATTTCAGTTTCAATTTATGTATTATTTTCCTTTATAGAAAATATGAAAATAAATTAGTAGCCATATGGTCTCCTGCTTTCCATTTAAAAAAATATTTTCACAATGTATCTGATTTGTATAGCAAAAATTGTTCCTTTCTTACCATTGCTTCTTGCTAGGTATAACTGAAAAGCCCTTTTGTTTTGTCTTCATGAGCTTATTTTGCCTCAGTTTATGAAATACAGAGCTGTGTGGTTGGGACTGACCAAAACCTAGTGTAATAATCTTCTTTTCAACCTTACACATACCATATCTTTATTTTTACTTACAACATTGTTTGTGTAAGTACTGGAACTGTTAAAGGCACATTTTAAATTGAGCTAATTATAGAATGCTAAAATTTTAAAGCTATATATTTGGCTAATTGGTATCATAACCTTCAATTAATAATTTGAATACCAATAGTTTGTATTATTCAAGTATGAATACATTTTTTAATCTCCAGACGTCTTGAGGAGCCAACAAAGGAAAGACATCAAAAAAGTTAGAGAATTAAGTACTCCCACAGGAGAATCAAGTGTTCTAATACATATATGTACAAGTTAGAAGGGATCCCAGGAATTATCTAATGCAACATCTGTAATTGGAGAAGACATAGGACAAAGACATGAAAATACTGTAATGGTCACAACCTGGTAATGGTAGATGTGGTTTAAGTCTTTTGACTATCAATGTGGTAACCTATTTTGGTTTAGTGACAATAACCTATTTATTCTACACCAAGGATGGGCAAGGTTTTGTTTGTTTGTTTGTTTGTTGTTTATTTTTTTTCTGAAAAATAATGTTGGCTTTCCAGGCTACATGGCTAATATTGCAACTATTCAGCTTTGTAGCCCTAGACAATATTTAAATAACTGAGCATGTTTATTTTTCAATGAAAATATAGTCACACAAACAGAATACTGGTTGGATTTAGCCAAGGAACTGTGGTTGGCTATTGATCTATACAATGAAAAGCAATTTCATACTTTCAAAAATCTTTAGTTGTATACTTCAAATGGTTAAAATGACAAATGCTATGCTATAGGCATATTTTACTAAACAAAACACAACAATTCTAAGCAAATTATGTTACATTTTATCTATCCTTATTATAAGAGCTGAGTAGTAGAAAACCTACTTTTAAAATGATAATGAACAATGGTTAACATATAATTTGACTAATAAAACTTTTTGTTCAATGATTGAAATGTGGTAATGAAAAGTCAAAAGAAACAGAGTTTACAAGTCATGTGCTGTATCAAGACATTCAGGCAACAATGGATTGTGTATGTGATGGCAGTCTCAAAAAATTATAATAGGGCTGTAAAATCCTTTTCACCTCATGTTTTTACTGTACCTGTCCTATGTTGAGAAGTATCTAGATACACAAACACTTACCTTTAATTTACAGTTATCTACATTATTCACTACAGTAACTTGCTATATAGATTTGCAGCCTAAAAACAATAGACTAGAGCTTATAGCCCACCCTTGGTGTAAGTATACTTTATGAAGTTTACACAACAAAATCACCAAAACACACAATTTTCGGAACATATCCCCATTATTAAGTGATCCATGTGTGTCATAAGAACTTGGGGATGATATCACTTGCAAATCTGAGCTGTGTGCCTTAAGAAAACTGTAGTTAATCACATATCTGTTTTTGAAGATGAGACTTAATAGGCAAACATGCTCCAAAGTTATTTATGTCAGTACAGAGTCTAATTTACACCGTTCAAAATAAAATACCTAAAATATTTGAAGTATTTTTAACAGAGAAAGGTAAGGTCCAAAATGTTTTCATTTTTCTCATAGTTTATGAACAAAACCCCAAGGATGCTTTCTATATGAACCCACCTCATTCCCATCCCCAGTTAGTTTCTTAAGAAATTGGTCATTCTCACTTTTCTTCTTTTTTCTTACTCATCCAATGTAAAAGTTTGAAAACTGATAAAATATGAGTTCCCTTCTCATATTGCTCAATTATTTTACATAAAGTAATGGTTGAATGAAATGAGAGCAATCAGAAGATGACAACTATAGTCTTTGGAGTACAACCAGTCACTCTGGTATCCATCCAGAATGACCTATCCACAGTATGTAGATTAAGGCAAAACAGGTGAATTTTGTCTTTTCCCAGTACTTTCCTCATTGATAAACAATTGACATATAATAAATTACATGAGTTTTAAAAATGTAATTTTATTAGTTTTGACAGGTATATATTTATGAAACTATCACCAATGTTAAGATAACATACATATCCACAAACTCCAACATTTTTATTGTGCCATCTTCAAGCCATCTTGCCCCTTTCTGTTCCTCCCACAACTCATTCAAAGGGAAACTCTGACCTAAGTAACCTCACTACATGTTAATTTGCATTCTCTAGAACTTTACATAGTGTAATATTATAATATTTTTTCACTGAGCGTCTCTATCTTAAGATTAATACATGCTATTAGGTATAGCAAGATTTCATTTATTTTTATTGCTGAGTTGTATGTTATTTTATAGATATCCCACAATTTGTTTATCCACTCACTTTCTTTTTTTTTTTTTTTAAAGAGAGAGTGAGAGAGGAGAGAGAGAGAGAGAGAGAGAGAGAATTTTTAATATTTATTTTTTTTTTAGTTCTCGGCGGACACAACATCTTTGTTGGTATGTGGTGCTGAGGATCGAACCCGGGCTGCACGCATGCCAGGCGAGCGCGCTACCACTTGAGCCACATCCCCAGCCCTCCACTCACTTTCTTAAAGTTGTTTGGTTTGTTTTTATATTTTTGCTGTTACAAATAAAGCTGGTATGAGCATTATAAACTTGTTTGGAAAAAGAAATGCCTATGGTAGTCAGGTGTAGTGGCACATGCCTGTAATTCCAGTGACTTAGGAGACCGAGGCAGACAGATCATAAATTCAAGGCCAGCCTCAGCACTTGGCAAAATACACAGTGACTTACCAAGACCTTTACTTAGGATAAAAAATTAAAAGGGCTGAGGGTATTGCTTAGTGGTAAAATGCCCCTTTTTTTCAATTCCCATTACTTGTACTCTATCCCCCCAAAAGAAATACCTGTAATAAACTGACAAGGTGTGCGATATATATATATATATATATATATATATATATATATATATATATATATATATATGGTATAGTTTGCTTTCTTCCAATTATTTTTACTCAAGCTAATCAGTAAATAAAATAACTGGAGGAGTGAATGGGAAATATTGTCAGCGGAGTTGTGTTTGAACATAGGAGATCAATGCACTCCGATGAACTCCCAGGGTATAGCTGCTGCAGAGTTCTAAGTGAGAAGTTGCAGGGTCTCTGGTTTAGCTCTAATCAAGCCTTTGGGACTTTGTTAGTTGGTATCTGCTGTGGAGAGAGTAGATAAACACACCTCCTGGGCTGGGCAGATGTTTATCTCTGCTTAGAGTCTGGATCTCAGGAGTTTCCCAAGAATTCTACTGCTATGACGGGGAGCCAACCCTCCAGAGGTCTTGTACACTCCACTGCCCAAGAGTGTAGCATTCCTGGGATCAGTCTGCAAGTGAAATGCCTGAGTGTAATCGCATTCACCTTTTCAGTTTCCTAACCCGGCTGCTGGTTGTGTGAACCACCAGACTCTAAGGGAAAGTGAGTTGTAATTTCCTCCATGTCTCTGACTCCTAGCCTCCTGAGTACAATCTTCTCTGGGCCTGATTTAATCACATTCTGCACAGTACACCCTGGGCTTCATGGAAGATTCTTGCTGGGATAGTGTGGTGATATTTACTGTGATCTTTTTGTTGTTGTTGCAAGAAATGAGTGTCAGGGAATGAGATCTAGAAGCAAAACTTTTTAGTGGCACCATGTCCCAGAGGGATAATCCCAAACTCTGAACCCCCAGTGCAGCAGAACTCTTACTTTTGAACTTAAGCAAGTTTTGGGTACATCAAGACGAGAGAGTTGGTGAAATACTATAGTAGGTGCATTTTATATTCCTTATATGGGTACAAGCTTGTCAATAGCCTAGGGACTCTTAGCTCAGACAGCTTAGAAATTTACTGCATTAAGCCATAACAGGATTTTTCTGCTCCAGCTACTGCTTCTGCTACTGAGGTCATCTTGTTACAGGTACCTGTTAGCTCCTACAAGTCTCTATGTTTAAATGTCAATAAGCAGAGCTGCTGTGTGTCACCATGCAAAACCAAAGCCTGTCAGCTCTTAAACTTCTAAAGTTTCTATTTTGGTCTATCACACATTCATGACAAATTTGCCCATGGTGTTTCTCTATTTGTGTTATTCTTCTCTGCAGCAGTAAACCTGTGCTGCGATCACTACTACTACTAGCTTGGCTCCAATATACTTTTCTGTTCTTTCTTCAATGCATCCAAATTCTTGGGTCTCTTTGTGTCTGACTGTCCAGTATTGAATTTCAGTGAATTTCCTCTTTTACTCACCCCTCCTGTTGTTTATAATCCCAAGCCACAAAGCAACTGTAAATGTAGCCTTGCTCTAATCACTATTTTTACACAAATTATTCTGGAGCAAAATGAGGACATGAGCATATACATATGCTCATATGGTTAATTTAAAGTGTTGACTTGACTAGACCATGTGTTCTAATTGTTTGGACAATTTGTATGTTGCTGCTATGACATTATTTTGTGGATGTTATTAACATTTACAATCACTTAGGTTTTAGTAAAAGACATTACAGTTGGTGGTCATCATTAAATTGTTTTCAGGCCATAAAAGCAAAAACTGGAGGTTTCCCAGAGAAGCAGTTCTCAAGACTGTAACAGAAATCCCATCTCTCTTCTCTCACAAACTACATAAACAGATGTAACACAGGTTACTACCATTTTCTCCTTTTTGAAAAATCCCGACGTATAAAAGAAACAACTATAAACACATTCTTAGGCAAATGCATAATTTTCTTCCCGTTATGAAGTTGCTTTTCTAAACAAAAGAACTTAAGCACTGAAAAAAGTTAACATCAGATTGCAAGTGTGGGTCTTTGTAGAGCATTCATGAGATTTAAGTACTCAAAGTCATTTTCTCAAAGCAGAAATCCAATGCATTCAATTAATTTTGAATTTGGCACAATTTACAACATTATAAATAAGAAAAACAAAAGAAAAAAGCATATGGTATTTATCAAAAACTTGAGCCATTTAATTTGAATATTGATGATGTAGAAATCTTGACTATTCATCAAAACAAGATCCTAATACAAAATAAAACAAAAATAATATAAACTCAAAAGACACAGAGGTTACAACTTAATTTTAATTCTGAGTGTAAATATGAATTTGTTTTGTCTATATTCAATTGAATCAATCAAGAAGATGAAAATTTTATTTTTAATACATGGAACTCATAAAGAATACAATGACAGTTAAACTAATCATTTCTACTATCTCAACTCTCACTTTTTATTTAATTTATTTTAATTAAGTGGAAAAAAACTGGTTTTCATGGGTAAAATGATGAAGCGAGTATAATTATGTCTTGTTGGGCCATTTCATACTGAGTTTCAGGGGCCAAGTGCTGTTCTATTGTAAGGGGACAACTAGATGAGGATGGTGGGAACATGAGGTTAAGAATAATTCTATAAAATGAGCCCACTGGGCTGACCCCCCACCTCCCCACCCCACCCCAAGCTTTTATTGCCAAAAAGCAATCTGCTTGAGTGTGCCCAGCCTGGCCTGAGGATATGTCACAGTCCTCAACAAACTGAGGCAGGTGGCATAAATATCTGGCAGCCTGTGAGAGGAGAAGGATTGGTTATCAAAGGAAACACAAGTTGCTAAGAGTTAAACATTCCCACTGTTCCCACTTTCTGGCACAATAGGTTGTGAATGATTACCCCCTGCAGCTCCCGCTACTTTTAGTGCCCTTAGGGTGGTGATGGTGGTGGGGAGTTGGGGTATATAAAACAGCAAGGTGTACCCATTCCAGTAGACTCCCAGATTCACTTTGAAGAAGTCTGCTGTTTTTGACCCTTTCTTAAATAAAACTTACTTTCTATGCTTGCTTCTGTGTTTCTTGAGTGTCTAATCTTTAACAATGGAGAACAAGGACCCTTTCCTGGTCTCTAAGACTGATACACTATGCTCTTCTCCATCAATTTACTAAATACTGATAAGAGCTCCTGAGGTCAATTTTAATGAAAAAGACATTTTAATGAAAAAGGCATTGAGTCAGACTTGTTAACATCTTCTACAGGCTCATAAATCAGCAAGCAAAGACATAAGCTTGGAATTCATGTCCTCTAACACCTGAGTCCAGTTATTAAGCACTACCCTACAAAAATTGTGTTATTACCCAAATGGTATACAAGAGTGCAAAGACTCATATCAATATTTTTTTTCTCTCTTTTAAAGGACATGAGATCATTTAGGCTTTAACTAAAGGCATTGTGAAATTTTAAAATGTCCGACACTCCTGCTTTAATAACAGGCATGAGAATCATTTAAAATGTTTCAAATGTAAAGAGTTAGTTTACCTTGCATTAAAGCAGGATTTTAGAAATTTTAATCAACATCACAGATAACAATAAACATATCATTAGATGTGAACTAGCATGAGACACATTGACTATATTCATTTGAAATAATTCTTGATGTGCCATAAAGGTTAAATGTTACTCTGTTCAGCAGTGACCACCCTCACATTAAGCACTATCTTTCACAATACCTTCCAAATTAGTTTGAATGAACCATCAATCCCTCAAATGGAAATTGTTTACAGTTGTCATGGATTCTCTTTTGATAAATGAATCTTACTCTTTCTTCCAGGCTTCAATCTCTATGTTGAGTTCCAAATATTTATTGCTTCCTCCCCACCCTGTTTCTTGCAACATGATTGAGAAACTTCATGGCATACCTAGCACACTATAATTAATTTATGGTTTGCTGGGTTTCCTTAACTTGGAAGTGTAAGAAGTCAACCTGTGTTATATGGTTAAATGGATTTAAAACTTATATAGAAATCTTGATACTATTTCACAGTATGAAAATAAAATTAAAACTTTCAGTAAATTTCTAAAATCATAATACATTAACCAAAACTCAAAATAATGTCAGATGTAATAACAGTGAACATTTTATGTGCCTCAGCCCATGCGATGCTTTCTCATTAGCTAAAAAAGATGTTCTATAGTATCTACTGGTGATAATATTAAAAACATATAAAAATAATTATGGTATAAAATTGTTTGTGACATTAATGACCATTTCTAGGACAGGGTAACATTTCAAACATCTCAGAAAGATAAGGCAATTCATTTACAATTACTTCATGAAAATTATACATGAGTTTTACAAATGCTTTAAGTGGGTAAATTCATTAACACCTGCCACATGCCTATAATATCACATGCCCTGTAAGATATCATTACATTCAATCTTAAAAACTTTCTTGGAGTTTAGATGTAATTATTCCCATTTTGTAGAAGAAACATGGGTTTTAAAAGGCTTACTTAAAATTGCTTAAAATCATAGATCATTAAAGGCACAACTGCATTATCTTGTCTAGTGGATTGGAATGGAAAGCTAATTCAAAGAATTTGCCATGTGTCTGTGTGTAGTTAAGCTGAACTCACATATTTTGAATAGTTTTCCTTGCCACAGAGTAACTTCAGATCAATTCATTTACACTTACTTTTCATGTTTTGACATTTTTTTCCTCCTTTATTATTTTTCCAAAAGATCATATATAAGAGCTTCATAAAAAGCCTTCTATATAACTAAACACATTAAGTTATTGATCCAAAATTTTCTGATAATTTTGACAGTAAGAGATATTAGAGATATCAAGGGGATGACATGTGACTCTGGAACCTCAGGTTGATTTAGGAAGGCATTTTTACATGAGAAAGTAATATTTCTCTGAATAATACCTGTGAAAGATAATGTGATAGTGTGTCTTTCTACATTTCATTTTTCCTTGAAAATCAGATGTGGAAGACAATTTTGAGTTAATTTAGTTCCTTTTATTGTAGTGGGAGTTTAGGGTCAGGACACTGAGATCGGGAAGCAATACTTTATTAGTGGCACCATGGACCAGAGGGATAATTGTCAAAGTCTGAGCCCCTACCAGAGTAGGGCTTTTACTTTTATATATTAGTAAGTTTTGGGTAAATGAAGGCACAGGAGTTAGTGCAATTTTATTGGAGGTTGCATTCTACATTCCTTATATGGCTACAAGCTTGTTAACAATGGGATCCTCAGCTTAGACAGTTTAGAAACTTTTACTGCCTTAAGACTTAAAGGGAGTGTTCTGTCCCAGTTGCTTTGTTTCCTGCTTCTGCAGTTATCTGTTACAGGTACCTGATAGTGGCTGTAAGCCTCTATGGTTAAATCTCAGTAAGCAGAGCTGTTGTGCAAAGCCACAGTATGTCAGCTCTTAAACTGCTAAACTTCCCATTTTGCTCTGCCATATTATAGGCTGAATTGCACCCTTCCAAATTTTGCACATGATAGCCTCATCTACAATGCAACTGTATTTACAGATAGGTAAAGAAGTAATTATGGTTCAATGAAATCCGAAGTGTATGACCCTAATCCAATAGGTGTCCTTGTCAAAAGAGGAAAAGACCTCAGGATGCTTGCACAGAGTAAAGACCAAGTGAGTACAGGGTTGGAAAGTGGTCATTTGCAAGCCAAGCAGAGCCTAGGAGAATCTCTGATGCTACTGTCATTTTGATATTGTATCCCTAGCCTCTAGCAGTGTGAGGGAAAAAATTTTTCTGCTGTTCAAGGTTTTCAATCTGTGGTGTTTTCTTAAGGAAGTCCTAAGAAATAAGAGAGTTTCTTCACCTTTTACTGAAGACAGAATCATGACCTAAATGGAAATAACTCTTTCAAATATATTAAACTAATTATAAATAAAAAATAATAACATTGGACACACAATATATCATGCACCATGCTGGATACATTTATATCCATTGTGTTATTTTCAACCCTCATTGAGGTAATTTAATAAGACCCATTACCCTTAAAATTCAAATACATTCACTCATTCCTGTCTTTAATAACACTTGGTATATTATGCAGATGAAAAGTGACTGAAATGAACACAGCATTTGTCCTTACAGACCTAAAGGAACCTGAAAGAATAATAAAATTTTTATAATCTGATCTCCTTTCACTTTGCTAGCCACTATCCAGTGCATGATTTTATAACTAAGAATGACACCAACACAGTTTGGTTTTCACTAGTCATTTGCCTTCTGTAGAATTCATCCTGCTTTTGCTTTTCATGGGTGATGTGGGCAGTGTGTAAAGACAAGGAATGCTTCTGCTAGAAGAGGATTAGAACTTGATAGACTATCCTGACAGTAAATAATTTCCCACTGAGTATATAGAATATAGCTGAAAAGTTTTAAACAGATATTTTTCCAGGTTATCTTTAGTTTTAATCTTCTAATTATAAAACATAAGAACCAATAGAAAATGTAAATGAGAAAGATAGAGAACTTCATTTATTTCAAAGCATATACTGATATAACCTTCACCTATCAAGAAATAGAATATTGCCTTTCCTCAATAATTACAGTATTTTTTTTCTCATGGAGAGTAACCACTACTTTAATTATTTAGCAATTGCTTAGTCATTTATATTTTTATAGTTTTACATATAACTTGATGCATAATACACCATAGTTCTGCTTCTATTTTGAGTTGTGTGTAAAGAAAACCATACTATATGCAGCCCTTTTTCTAATTTTACTTATTCAAATTTATATTTGTTGGGGTTTATCCAGGTTAATTTATAGTGGTTATAATTCAATTCTTTTGAGGGTTGTGTAACATCTCATTGTATGTATACGGCATACTCATTAATAGTGGACATTAGGTAGTTTCCATTTTGGGAAAATATGAATAATGATGTTATGGGACTTCTTTAAATATGCTCATGTTGCTTGATTCCTATAGCTATGAATTTACTTAGAATATTAATAAATATAATTTATTGACTTTCTTGATTAATGCCAAAAACTTTTCTAGTGATTGATCCACTTTACACCACGAACAACAGTATTCAGGAGTACTAGTACCTCCATATCCTGGGTATGACCAATCAGTATGTTTTTCTTTCACACATCCTGACAGTCATGCACTGCATCTTATTGTACTTCCAGTATTTATTTCCTTGAGCATTAATGAGGCCAAACATATTTTTCTATGTTTATAGGTCATGTCATAACCCTCCTTTTCATTGTGCGTGTTCAAATATCATATTAATATTTTGGACTAACCACTCATATGAATTGGAAGTAATTTTCTAAATACAAGTCATTTTTAGTTAAATATATACCTTTTCCAAGTTTATGACTTTCCCATAAGTCTTTAAGAATATCTTTTTAATAGAATATTTTCATCTGAATGTAACAGAATATATCAACATTTTGCCTTTATAATTTTTGCTTCCATTGTTCTGTTTAAGTAATTGCTTCTTAATATGGAAATAATGAAATTATTATCTTTTTGATCTTTTAGAACCTGTATTAATTTTATTTTTCCATTTAGACATACAATCCATGTGGAATTGATTGTTCTTGATTGTGAGGTATGAGTCAAGTTCTATTTTTTTTAATGTATGTATTCAGTTTTCCCAGCACCATTTAGTAAAATAAGATCACTTTTTTCTGTCCTACAGAGTGTCACTATTATCACAAAACATGTGTCAGTATATCTGTGTTTAAGTACTTTATTGGTTATATATCATTATGCTACTACTATATCATCCTAATTATTATTTCAAAAGTTTTTAAATTTCATGAATATAATTCCTACAGCTTTTTTTTTTCTTTTTCAAAATTCTAGTTTATTTATTTATTTATTTATTTATGTGTGTGTGTGTGTGTGTGTGTGTGTGTGTGTGTGTGTGTTGTGGGGGGTACCAGGGATTGAACTCAGGGGCACTTGACCACTGAGCCATATACCCAGCCCTATTTTGTATTTTAGAGACAGGGTCTCACTGAGATGCTTAGTGCCTCACTTTTGCTGAGCCTGGCTTCAAACTCGTAGTCCCCCTGTCTCAGCTTCCTGAGCCGCTGGGATTACAGGCCTGGGCCACTGTGCCTGCTCTCTCTATTCTTGAGTCTCACATTTATGTATACGATATAAACATATTTTTCAAGTTAAAAGCTTAACAAACTATTACTAAATGATGAAACTGTTTGTGTAAAATTTGCGTAATTCAATACTAAACTTTCTGAGCCATGAGCATGTTGTGTCCTTTCATTTATATCACTCTTCCTTAATTTTTCTCAATAATCATTTTATTAAATTTTCTCCATGTAAGCCATACAACTTTGTTATATTTATTAATGGACTGTGGTATGTCCAAAACAATTTTAAATGGGAAACTTTTCTTTTAAAGTTCTTTTCTTCTTGATTCTAGTATATAAGAATGCATTGGCTTTTGTTCGTTGAATTCACATCCAACAACATTCCTAAAATCACATATTTATTTTAATTACTTGTGCTTTATTCAGCTTTTTTTTTGTCACTGTGATCGAAAGACCTGATAAGGACAAATGTAGAGAAGGGAAGGTGAAGGCTGGTGGTTTCAGGGTTATGGTTATTTGAAGGCTGACTCCATTCCTCAGGGCTCCAGGTAAAGTAGGACATGGTGTGGCAGAGGATGAGAGGATGGCCACCAGGAAGGAGAGAGGGGGTGGGGGGTGGGCACTCCCCAGGGACAAAATATAAACCCCAAAGGCACTCCCCTCAGGGACCCACTTCCTCCAGCCACACCCTATCTGCCTGTAGTTATCATCAGGTTAATCCCTATTAGGAGATTAAAGCATCCACTGAGTTAATGGACTGGGTTAATACTCTCATAACCCAATTGCACTTCTAAACCTTCTTGCATTGTCTTACCCATGAAATGTTTTGGGGGGGCACTTAATACCTACACTATAACAGTAACTTTGACAAAAATACCCAATAGGAAGAACATAAAGGAGGAGAAATTTATTTGGGTCTCATAGTTTCAGAGATCTCAATCCATGGTGAGTTGACTCCATTGCTCTGGGCTCAAGGTGAAGCAGCATTTTATGGGGGAAAGGCACAGAGGAGGAAAACAGCTCCACTCATGGCAGCAAGAAGGAAGTGGGTCCGAGAGAGGGGATAAGAGACAGAAAGAGAGTGCAGGGAAGATGTACCCTTCTTGGGCAAACCCCTAGTACCCCACCTCCTCCAGTCATGCTGTGCCTGCCAGTGGTTATCACCCTGTAAGTTCATTCTAGCTGGGGAACTGATTAGGTTCCATCTCTCACAATCTAATCATTTTAACTCTGAATAATCTTGCATTATCAGAAACTTTGATGGGATACCTCCTATATGAACCAAAAAAAAAATTAAAAAATTATTTTTATATTTTCCTATAAACAATATATATTAAACTTCTAAAAGTATTATTATTTTCCCTCCTAGTCTTTTCAACTCTCATTCTTTTTGTAGATGCACTACACTGGCTAAGACATTTGACATAGTGTTGAATAGAAATAGTGAGAGTAGGCAAAATTCCTCATTCCTGCTAGGATTAAAATCATGTACCATCAATTCTGTTAATTATGGTTAGTATTAGTTTGTATTTTTATGTATAGTTTCATCTTCTCTGAAAACTCAATGTTGTCTCTTTTCTTCTTCAACCACCTCTAATATAATAATTGTCATATTACTTATTAGTTGCAAGAGAATATAATCATATGGTGATGAAACAAGACAAAATTGAATGAGAAAATCTACTGTTACCAATGAAGACCTATTAGATGAGATACCATGATATCCAATTGTGATATACTGAGAAGAAAACTAAGTTACTTACGTTGTATTCTAGTTGAGAAGGTAATAATGGGAAATATCAGAAAAACAAAACAAAATGAGAAGGGTTTATTTAAGAAATGGTTTATTTCAATGTGTAAACAATATATACTATATATATATATATATATATATATATATATATATATATATATATAGAATAGATGAATGTCTGTTTAATTGGTAAAATGGATATTTGTTCAGAATCTTAATTCTGTAAATTTTTATGTAAGTTTGGAATTATATCAATATAAATTAAAAATATATAGTTTATTTCTTCCATTATCCTATATAATCAGCGAATAAGTCAAGGAAAAAAACGTTTATTTCTCTTCCTGAGCTCTATTTTGCCCTACATTTTGACTAGAGAAATATACCAATATTTTTTTAAAGTTTTCCAATACCTTCAAAGATATATAAGAATAGTGTTTCAAATTATTTGATATGTAATTACTGGAATAGAAGTTGATTTCATCTTTTATTAATATAAATTTAATGAAATATTAAAGTACAGAGAAAAGTATACAAAAATATTATGATTTTTTGTGTATCTACCTACAACCCAACTTTTCAAATCTATACAACTTGGTGTACTTTTCTGATATTTAATAGCAATAAAATATATATTCCAGGATATTTTATAGTTATTTTTATTTTGTCTTTTGTAGATATATGAACAATCCTTCTTTGGATTTCCATACATGAAGTTATGCTTAAATCATAAAAATGTCTCCATAAGCAATAGTTAGCATTTTTTCAATGGGTATAAATTTTATATAAGTGATATAAT
Source organism: Spermophilus citellus (assembly GCF_964194105.1). NCBI lineage: Eukaryota > Metazoa > Chordata > Mammalia > Rodentia > Sciuridae > Spermophilus > Spermophilus citellus. The sequence goes on along the minus strand of NC_138184.1, from coordinate 195,000,388 downwards.
ACTATGTCCTTCCACAGTTTCCTTTGATCGATATTATTAAATTTATTTATACTGACATTTCTTCTTTATTTACATTTACTTTACTTTTTAATTGTACATTGTAATTATATATAATGGTGGGAATCACTGTGCCCTATTTGTACATATACATAATATATTTTGATTAATCTCTTTCCTTGGTACCTTCCCTTTTCCTTACCTCCTTCCTCCCCCTGATCTGCTTGTTCTACTATTCTTCCTTCTGTTGTTATTATTATTATTAGTAGTAAAATCAGTGCATTATGATCATATGTATAAGCTCTGTTCATGATGATATATTCACATACAGGCAGCATAACTTGGCTATAGTATATTTGTTTGACTATATCATGATTAATTAACCCATTTACTTGCTTTTGAAAATGTCAGAATATCACCATTTCCCTATTGTGAATGATACTTCAATTAATATGCTTCAGTTATGACTTGTACATATGGCAAGGGTTATGCTAGGATCAAGAGAATAGGGAATTTTTTGAGATGTAGAGTTTTGGGGGTGTAAGGAATTTGCCTATTTATCTTTACTAGATATTTCCAAATTTCTTTCAAGTGCTTGTACAATATGATGCTCCTTTCAGTATTTTGTGAGGTTTATAGTCTTGCTGAAACTTGGTCTTATCAGACTTAAAATTTTTGCCTATCTGATAGTTACCTAATTATTCAATTTGCATTTCTATAATAACTAGTGAAGTTGGAACATCTGTTCAGTGTTTTTTTCTATTCAAGTTCTGTGATTTGCTGGTTTCAACTTTGCCTATTTTTTGGTTGGGTTGTTTTTGTCTTATTTTTTATTTTATTTTATTTTATTTACATTTTTATTGTTGGTTGTTCAAAACATTACATAGTTCTTGACATATCATATTTCACACATTTGATTCAAGTGGGTTTTGAACTCTCATTTTTACCCCGTATATAGATTGCAGAATCACATTGGTTGCACATCTACTGTTTTACATATTGCCATACTAGTGTCTGTTGTATTCTGCTGCCTTTCCTATCCTCTACTATCCCCCTCCCCTCCCCTCCCCTCCCCTCCCATCTTCTCTCTCTACCCCATCTACTGTAATTCATTTCTCCCCCTTGTTTTTTTTCCCTTTCCCCTCACTTTCTCTTGTATGTAATTTTGTATAACAATGAGGGTCTCCTTCCATTTCCATGCAATTTCCCTTCTCTCTCCCTTTCCCTCCCATCTCTCTTGCCTGTTTAATGTTAATCTTCTTCTCATGCTCTTCCTCCCTACTCTGTTCTTAGTTGCTCTTCTTAATAATGCATATTACAGAATATTACTCCAGTGTATGGCATATATTTTTGTCTTAAAGTACTATTTTTAGATCAGAAATTTGAAATTTTATTAAAGCAAAATTTAACTCTTTCTTTCTAAGATGTGATTTTTGTGTATTAAGAAATTCACTATATAATGTCATAAATGAATTCTGCCTTCCTTTTTAAACAGTCTAATATCTTGCTTTTCAAATTTAGAATTTTATTTCTTTTGGGTATTTTATATGGTGAATATGATAGTACTTTTTTACTATGGAGAGAGATATTTGCTGCCATAAACATACACATCTAAAATATTTAAATATTGTCATATACAGATGGTGTCTAACTTACAATATGTGACTTTTTGTCTTTATGATGGTGAAAAAGCAATACAAATGCAGTAAAAATGGTACTTTAAATTTTGGATTTTGATCTTGTTTGGAACTAGTGATGTATAATAGGGTGCTCTTGTGATGCTGGGCAGCAACAGCCACATTGAAGCTCCCAGTGTGTCACCTCTTCACCAGGGTGAACAACTGGTACTCTATAGTGTGCTGTGTGGCTGAGCTATGATATTCAGTATATTAGCATTATTAACTGCATTCTGACATCATATGATGGATTTATTGTGATGTAATCCCATTGCAAGTTGAGGAGTGTCTGTGTTGTATCCACATTTGCCACAGTGATTTCTTGTGCTACTAGTTTGTTTCTCATTTCAATTTCACAGAAATTGTTGTTCTTCTGGTCATTTTGACATTTCCCACTATCTTATTAACTTAACCTTGAGTAGACAATATGCTTTCATAATTATACCATTTTCTTATGTGTTTTCTATACCTTAAAGGAAATTGTCAATTTCTCACCCATACTACCTGTCTGTAATGCTCATTATAATGGCCTATGGACTCAAGTTGATATAGAAGCATCTCCATAAAGCTTGTGGTCCCTCTTCCAAAGAGGGAGAACTTTTGTGTATTTTACAGCAGCACCTCAATTTTCAAGCATGGAGGAACATTTGTCAATACTGCTATAATCACATTGGCTCTAGCTAGCCACTTTGGCTTTACTCAATCATAAGGGGTTAAGAACATGCAATCCAGTTGTGTGCCTTTAAATAATATGATAATACTTGCTAATCAAGTGTGAAACTTGATGCAGTATGGTTCTGTTCTCTCATGTTCAGTTTTATTGTTATACATTTTATTTCTGTATATGCTGTTAACTACCATACTACATTGCTTTATTCTTTTTTCCTATTGGAAATCAATTGCCTTTTAAAGATCTTTAATTTTTTAATCATAAATAATATTAATAAATAAAAATATTTCTATAGATAAATGAATAAATACAGTAAATAAAGAAGAAAATATTCTGTTACAACTTCCCCCTTCCTCTTATGCTTTATTCCTTCCTCTATAGGCATCTTAGTCCATTTTCTGTTATTATAATAAAATACCTGAGACTGGATAATTTAGGGAGAAAATAAATTCATTTGGGCTCATGGTTCCAGAGGCTATAGTCAAAGATCAGGCAGTCACATCTGTTCAGCTTCTGGTGAAGGACTTCATTTCACAGTAGGAAGTGTAAACGCAGGCAGGAACACGCAGAAGAGTCAAAACAGAAGGAGTGGACTTTCTGTATAACAACCTTCTATAATGACAGCTAATCCAGTCCTAAGACAGAAACCCTCACTCACAGAAGAAAGGTGTTAATTTGTTTATGAGAGCTCCCCTCCCATTCCCCACTAAGCCCCAAACTTTCAACACTATCATTTTGACGAATTAATGTTCCTACACATAAACTTCTGAGGATTATGTACAAACCATAGTATTCCAACACTTGCCCCATAAATCCATGTCCTTTTCACGAGGCAAAATATATTCTTTCCTTCTTAATAGGCTCAATATCATAATATGTTTCTATATCAACACAAAAGACCAAAGCCCCAAGACCCATCTGAGACTCAAGACACACTCCTTTAAGCTAACAAGTTTTCTACTCTCAATATACAATGGTGGAACCATGATAGGATAGGTATTCCATTTTCAAAAGGGAGAAATAGGACAGGAGGGAAAAATAGGAGGTCCCACACATGTCTGAAACCTACTAGGGCAGACAATATGTCTTGAGATGGAGAGCGATCTTTTGTTTCATGTGCTGCCAAGTGGACAGATAACTGGACCAGGAATGGGTACTTACCGCTTCAGGTAACCCTGCCTCTAAAACCTTGCTGGGCTCAGCCCTCCCTTGGTTGGAGTTGCACAATGGTACATACAGCTTTTTCATGCAGCCATTCCATGTTACCAGTAGCTCTAACCTTCTGCAGTCCTGGTGCTAGTTTTATTCCTAAGGCTCCATTAAACATTGACCTGGTATGACTCTCTGTGGAGGCTTCACCCTTGCAGCAAGTGGCCCCTGACCCATTGGATACATCGTTTGGAATCTAGATGGAGACGGTTGTGCTTCCAGAGCTCTTGAATTCTGCAGTCCTACAGAATTAGCACCATGAGCACAAAGATGCTACCCTGGCTTATATGTAGCATACTCTGAAGTGATGGTCTGGGCTACATCTGGGCTCCTTGAGCCATGGCAACTCTGTGCTCAAATACAGAAAGAAGAGTCTTGAGGTAGCCCTGGGTACTAGCTGTGAAGGACACTACTGATCAGTCTGTTACTATTCTACTCTTTTAAAACTCTAGGAAAAGGAAGCCTTGAAGATATCTAAAATGTCTTCAGGGCCTTTTCTCCATTGTATTGATGAGAAGTGCCTGGATCTATTGTATTCATACTGGTCTTTACAAAAAATAGTATCCCCCCCACCCCACTCAGCATTTTCTGCCTAACCTACTCTTCCACATTTTACTCGACCAGGTTGTAAATTTTTCAAAATTGTTACATTCTTCTTCCCTTTTAATTATAAATTCTGCCTTCTTCCCACCAAAATCCCTATTTGTCAGTTCAACTTCCCAGACTGGGTGATTCAAATAACAGAGATTTGTTTTCTTAATGGTTCTGGAAGCTGAATGTCTATGATCAGTGTACCAGCATGGCCACGTTCTGATAATGATCTTCTTCATGGTTTGCAGAGAGAAAGAAGTCTGGTCTCTCTTCCTTTTTATACAAGGACACTAATTCCATCATGGAAGTCCCTCTGCCATAACACAATGGGTGCAGTTGTTTTATAAGTTTTCAGGAGTGACACCTGTCACCTCATCCTTATCTTCAGTGTTTATACTGAAACAGAAAACTTTACTTTCTCTCCATATGGTTGCATTTCTCCTAGCACAACTTACCTTTGATGATATTTTTTCTAAAGATTCTTGATCTATGTTATTGTCTTTATTCCATTTTTTCTTCTTTCTCTTAGTATTTTCTCCTGTCTTTATTATATCTGTTTTTATCTTTAGTATCACTCTGAGTGTTAAAATTCAAGACACTCTGGGACCTGAGAAGGACTTTCTGTAGTTTCAGGGCTGCCAATGTTCTTACACAACTCTTTTCAGTTTCTTTTCTATATTTAGCTTCTGGAATTTCTCTCAGTTTCTTGAAAAATTTGCTGTGCATTTAAATAATGCTTGCTATATTCTATCACCTGCCTTTTTGATATTTTTAAATGGAGATATACTGGGATTAACTAGATTGCACTATTGCAGGCCATAGAAGTCGCCATATGATGTTTATGGCTGTCTTTAGTCTTAGAGAAATATGGAAAATTGTAATGAAAATAGTGAGCTTGCCTAAATGGAACATATTATCTTTAAGGGTAAAAGACATGGAGATTTCAGAGAGCCACAGGGAATACATTACATTTTTGTTATTAATACCAGATTTTAGTCTTAATTGAAACTGATTTTCTGATACTTTTAGTACCTGTAAGACACATATAGGCCCACCTATATGGCCTAGTATTGCCTTTAGAAAAATAAAGAAAATAAAAGTTTTTGTAAATGAACTTTTTGTTCTCAGGTGAGAGAGAGAATGAATTAGTCTTTGATAGAATTTTTGGTGAGCAGCTAGTCCTTTAATACATAATCTGAAATAAAAACTACTCACATAGTAAGTGTCATAGAAAGTCTGAATTCTCCCTATTTTCATCCAAACCTTCATAGGTATATAAAGGAAATTAATTCAAATATGAAGATAGTGATGTTCATATTTCCCTATAGGAAGCTCTCTCTTCCCCTCCCTTCCCCTCTTCCTATCTCTGTAAGCCTCTCCTATATCTCTTTACTCTGTCTTTTCTGTCCAGCTCTTTCTCAAATTATCTCCCAGAAAATATTTCAGAAACTCATTTAAAATACAAAAACAATAATAAATAAAAGAACATGTGTTCTTAATAAGTGGCTTATAGAATGGTTCCCATGTATCAGGTTTTTTGAGAGCCTCTTATGTATATTATTAACTTATTTCTTCGACAAATGATTTTTGAAGAGCTTTGATTTTTAGTCACTGTTTTAGGTGACATGGTATATAAGCTATTTAGCAATACTAAAATAGTCCCTGACTTACTGAACTTACATTCTGTTGATCAAAGTAGACAATAGTTAATAAACACACTTTTACATAGTGTAAAGCTTTTAGAGTGTGATAATTGCTGTGGTGTGAAGGAAATAATGTGAGCAATGTTATTGAGGGTGACTGCAATTGAGAAGGGTGGCAGCAGATTTGAGTAATACAGTCAAGGAATGTTTTCTATAGGGATGTGCATTTTTTTTTCTTAAATGAGAAGAAGGATAATAATTGAAACTAGCAACAGGATTAGAGAAGAACATGCCAGAAAGAGGAACTAGTACAAGACTGAGGCTGGAATGGAATTGCTACTTTGAAGAAATAAAACAAGTATTGCATTTAGCTTATACACACACACACACACACACACACACACATACATATTTTTTCTCATGACATTAATTCTGAGGAACTGAAACAGAGAGATGAGTTGCCAAAGGCCTTATGAATGGAAAAGGTCTATATTACTCAAAACTAACCTCAGAAACCTAGAGCTACCCGCTAAAGGCACAGATGTAAATACCTATAAATGCTTCTCTATTCACTCTTTGAACACCCTCTAATAAATCTCCTTGGCTCATTTGCCTATCCTCCTTACCATACTGTGAGTTATGAGCACTCTGAGGGCAAGAGTTTAGGTTTTTCCTGACCTCTATTTCCCTATATTTACTTCATACTCATGTGTTCCTTATCTTCAGATGTAACAACTTTCTAAATTGTATGTATCTCTCAGCTTCAGGGCATTTGCAAATGATTCCTTTTCTTCCTCAAACATATTTTTTCCTAATTTGGCACCTAACCACTGCTTCTCCATGTTCAGATCTCATTTGAAATGATTATTCCTCAGAAAAGGGCTTTTCTAATAAATAAAAATCACTAAAATTACTGCTCTAGATCTTCAGATTCAGGCCACTATGGGTTAAAGGAAATTGAATTTACTCTCCAATCACAAATAAGTAAAAATGAAGGGAAAAAAGATGATGTCATATTGGTTCTTACTGAATAACAGGAAAAGAAGGACAGTGTTCCCTGAAATAGGGGGATCAAATATGAGTCTTCATTTGCCCTAGCTAAAAGCCCAAAGGGAGCTCCCAAACTGCAGAGCAGCATGGTGCAATGCAGACAGAGCCTAGTGAAGTCCCTGAGTTGAGAACACTGATCAGGTTTGGGGCAGGTCAAGGCAATTTCTAGGGCACAGTAAAAGAGAACCAGGGAGAGATTTGGTGAGTAGTCTGTAGACTCCCTCAAGTTCTCAGCTGATAACAGAGTAGTATATGCATATGTGGAAATTTATCAGGACCTAAAATTGAACCGCCCAAAAGGAGCAACCAGAATAATTGTTGGGTCAAATGAAAAGCAGAGAATAGCTTGTGTTCCCAGCATCCAGAAAGAAAATGTATCTCATCCACTACCAAGGGAATTTGGAATAGTAGAATGGATTTGGAAAACAGTCTGAGGATTTCTTAAAACATTGACATACACCTACCACACAACCTAGCCATTTTTCTCTAATATATTTATGCAAAAATATGAGCATATCACTACATTTTGTGCAGAGATTTAGTTGTAATAGTAAAAAAACTGGAAATAATTCAAATGTCCATCAAAAGATGAGTTGATTGAACTATGGTGGTAAATCCATGCAGTACCATTCCACTGAGCATTAAAAACAGGAGGAAACTATTGATACATGCATAAAGAACTGGATGAATCTAAAACCAATTATTTTGAGTGAAAAAACCAGACCCCCCAAAAAATAATTCATAAAGTATGACTCCATTCATATAAAACTTCAGAAAATGTAACCTTAAAAATACTGATGGATAATAACCCCCAGTAACAGAACATACCTGGGGATGAGGTCAAAGAGGCACAGGAGAATGACAAATGGGAAGAAGGAAATTGAGGGCTTGATGGATATGCTTATTTTAACTGTGGTGATGGTTTTATTTGTGCTATCATGTAAAAAAATCAAAGTGTTCACTTTAAATATGTTCAGTCTATAGACCACAATTAATCTATAAAAATTAATATCACCCCACATCCTGAACAATATTCTTGCCAAATCCCTACTGCATACACACTACTATATTATTCTTTCACTCATCCTTATAAAATGTTCCTGTTGTCTTTTGCTACATTAAAAAGTAATTCAAAACATATTGGTTTAAAATATCGACACTCATTTTCTCAAGTAGGTATAATCTGGAAAGAGGTGGGGGAAACTTCTTCTCTACTCCAATCAGTACTGGATGGAGCAGCTCAGAACCAGGGGAATTGGAATCATTTGATGATCTAGTCTCTTATACAGTTCATAAAGGTCTAGGTGTTGGCTGAGTGATGGCCAGAACATGTACCCATGGACCTTCCCAAATGACTGCTTATTTTTCTCACAGCACTGTGTATGGGTTCCAAGGAAGAGACAGGCAGATATAACATCATTTTTAATGACATAACCTTGGAAAGGATGCAGCATCATTTACTTAGAATTTTACTCTTGAAATCAAATTGCTTAATCTCATACTCAAGAGGAGAAAAATAGATTTCTCTTTTTAATGGGAATAGTATCAGAATTTGCAGATACATTTTAAAATGTTTAAGTCAAGTGAAAAATTTAAAGTATATATTAACTTTGTGTTAAATTTCTCTTCATAGGTCTCAATTCTTCAAGATATACACTTTCATGCATCGTGGCTTAATTAACTGATCAATTAATTAATTAATACAAGAAGTTATCTTTTTAATTGATGACTTTTTTATATATCGTAACAGATACACCTTTGTTGGATATACAGCTCCAACAAGTCCATAGCCACATCTTCCTAAACTCACTGATTTTACTATAGCCAAGTGAAACAGGATTCTAATAATAAAACTTGTTTCCAGTGATGATAAAGATTGATTGTTAAATACTGCCCACTATCTATTTGCAATGCCTTGATTAGAAATGTGATGATGCATAAGAAAATAAATGCAAGGATATCAAATCTACTTTTTTATTGTCACTGTATATCTTCTACATTTCCTAATTAACATTTTCAAGTAAAAAAAGCTAATATTTTCAATCTGTTTAGCATGATGAATTCATTTGTTTAGTTTCTTGGAAAATTAAAGACAATTCAGGAGTGAAGTTGTACAATAATATCTGAATGTATAATTGAAAATTAATTACAAAAGGACTACAGGAATAATGAAAAGTCTTTATCAATAATTCCCACAAAATTATGGGAATTAAAAACCTTTGTCTACTCTATTTTTGTTTGGGTATTATACTTTACAAATACAGTCAATGGGAAAATATTCCCTTCCCATGTCTTATTGGTACATTCAAATATTGACCAAATAATTTTATCATTAAACATCCACAAGTAAAATTTATAATTTAAAATTTGGATCCAAATTACTTATGATAATACTAAACTATCATAAAAACTAACTTTCTAAATGTAGCTTTTATCTATTATTCTTTGCATTTATTATTCATTAAACAAACCTAAGTAATTTAGAGAAATTTACAAGTTTAGTCTATCAAAATTGAAGATCTACACAATGGCAAAAATAAAGTCATTTCAGGAAAAATATCCATTTGCTCTATCTCAAAAGGTAGTAATTTTAATTATCATTAAACTTGTTCACTAATCCTAATATCTAAATTTTCATTGATGTGATACCTTTCAATAAAAAGACAGAATTAAACTATCCTTTTCATTGTTTTAGTAATTCTTAACAGCAATAATGGTATATAAATTACTTGCATTTTTGAACTAATAAATTATGAATATGTATTCTTAAAATTAATTCAGAGAAAATTGCTCTTATCTTGTACCAAAACAAACAAACAAACAAGCAAAACTTAGCAAGCTATTTCAAGCTATTTCAACACTTTGGTCCTCTGTAGTCCTATGTTTTATGAGATTTGACTTAGTACAACAATGATTATTCTACATGTAGAAGAAGAAAAATAACAAACCTTTGCTGTCTGAAGGAGTAACCAAGTCACTAAGCAATGAAAATTTAACTTCTGAAGAATGGAATTGGGGGAAAATGGTAATTACTATTTGACAGGCACAAAGTTTTAGTGGTACAAGATGGATAACCTATAACAGACGTGTTGCTGTACAGCACTACCTACAGTCAATAATAATGTCTTGTAACTTAAAAACATGTTAGGAGCTGGCGTGGTGGGACACACCTGTAATCCCAGCAGCTCAGGAGGCTGAGGCAGGATGATCGCAAGTTCAAAGCTAGCCTCAGCAAAATGTGAGGCACTAAGCAACTCAGTGAGATCCTATCTCTAAATAAAATACAAAATAGGGCTGGGTCCCTTTAGTGGTCGAGTGCCCCTGAGTTCATTCCCCAGTACCTCCTCCAAAACAACAACAATAACAACAAAGTTGTTAAGAGGACAAATCTCCTGTGAACTTATATTGCCACAATAAAATTTAAAAAAAATCTAGGGAAAACAGATTTGAGATAATTTCTCAGTAGCTGTATGAAGGCAAGTGCATGCATTTGTGTACTTAATGTTATGATACTATAAATTTACAATTACTTTTTATACAAACTTCTGAAATGTGCAGTAGTTAAATTTGCACCATACTTTCTTTTCTCTTTGACCTCTTTTTGGATTCTGTATCTTAACACCCAGATGTATTCTCTTGATTGCTAATATATAGTATTCCACATTACTCCTGTATACAAAATATTGGGGATGAAAAATATTTGATATTCTCCCTTCCTATGATAAAAAAGGTAAGCTTTTTAGCTAATAACTGGTTTTAGGTATCTTTTAAAGTTCTGTGTCAATGGAAAAAAATGTCTATTTCCATTTGCCCTCTTCCTTTCACTTATGTTAGTTGTTTTTAGTCAACATAATAATTTCTTTTAGTTTTTAAATGTTTTTATTATTGCATTACATTTATACATAATACCAGGTTCCTTTTGATGTAATTATGCATGCATGGAATATATGTACTCCACTTCAGTCCCCAGTGCTTCCCCTTTCCCTCCTTTCCTCCTTGGTTTATCTTCTACTCTACTTGTCTTCCTTTCAACATAGTACTTTATATTAGTTAAATGAAAGCTCATTTAATAAATTATACATAGTTTTTTAAAAAATATTCTATTTCCTGGATATTTTATGCATATGTTTAATACTATTATTTCCATACATCAATTTATATTATATATTCGGAATTCTTGTGTATATGTGTGTATACATGCAATATTTTCTGGATTCTCATATTTTAATTTTGAGTTCTCACATTTTCTTCACTCCTCACCCCAGTCTTTATAATAGAAGGCTATTTCCATTTGAAAACAAAAATAAGCCAACAAAAGTGGGTACCTTCAACAAACTAATGTTTCATAAAAGTCTGCCAACACACATTCCTTCTCTTCCCACAATGGTTATCTTTTCTTCATTTGATTTGAAGCATATATTTTAAAAAAATAATAGCATGGTTATTTATTATTGCTCTTGTTTACCCTTTTCTTCCTGGGTCAGATGTTTAAATTATCATCAAAATATTGCTGTGGTGTATACAGTAGAAAATAATGTTTCAGCAGAAACATAAATCTTAGTGGTGTGAATAAAGCATAAAATACTAGAGTAAGAAATTACTTGTCAGTCTTAAACTTACATTTTCTCATTTTTATTCTTTTGACTCTTTATGTTTGAATATTTTTTCTTGCACTAAAAATGTAAATCCAGATTTATTACAGTCTTAATATTCACCTGTGTGCCTTCAATTGTTTCCTTTTATTTTTCAACTTTATGGATGCATGCCTTATTAAGTTTTAATTGTTGCTTGGCCAAGGTGTTCTATTTACATTATAATTCTGGTTAGACTGATGCTATTTCAAAAGCTACAACTTGATTCCTCTTGTTCATTTAGTTTGTTTACCCTGTATCTTCGATGTCATGGAAATATTTTATTAGCTCACATTTAAACATTTTTTAAAAAATATTAATAAAGTCACATTTAATACAATGTCTTCATATATTTCATAATATAGTTAAAATATCATGTCTTCAACACATGAAATCATACTTTAATATGTCAAAACTTCTTTTAAATTCAATTGTCTTCTCAGTTCTGTAGTCTCTCTTCTTCTTTTCCTCATTATTTATTTATTTATTTTAAAATTTCGTTCTTTTTAGATATACCTTACAGTAGAGTGTATTTTGACATATATAAGCAAATATAATTTATTCTGATTAGGATCTGATTATTGTGGTTGAATATGATGTATCATTAGACTGGTCATGAATTCATACATTAACATAGAAAAGTTATGTCTGATTCATTCTTCTATCTCTTCTTGGTTTTAATGTTTTGGGACCAATTGAGGGATGGTATTATGTCCTGTTTACCACGTGTTCCAGGTTCTTTTCAAATCCTATAGCATAATGCTTTAGGAAAAATTTCCCTTTTAGTGCTTAGTGATAATAATGGTCTCTAAGTTCTGATACATGTCATCTCTTTCCTGCATTTGATTCATTTGGCTGGCAATTTGCTTTTCATCAGTATTACTAAGATAGACTAAATCTGGAAACAATATGTAAGATGCAGCAACACTGGAACATCCACTATTTATAAACATGTGCTAGTTTCTGATTGATGCATATTTTATTTTTATTTTCATTTGTGCTTTATATTTTCATTTAATGTTTATTTGAGCTAACATTTTAAGAATGTTCTATTCCATTTTTCTTTTTCAAGTGTCTGGTAATATGTTTTGTTTGAATTTGTTATTACTTGGGTTCAAATTCAGATTGAACTATGGTGAAGTAACAAGTAACTCTTTTCCTCTCCCATATTGAACAATTCTGTGATGGGACAAAATATATGAGATAATCACCTCAGGCAATAAGCACTCAAATAAGTAATCTCTGGGCACAGGAAAACATACACATTTACTGCAGCTTTTTTTCTAATAGTAATTTTTAGTCCATTGTTAAAATAAAAAAGTGGATCACAATAGCAGGTCATAAAGTTGAGGTGATAGTGTTCACAGTTTGAGGTTGGGGAAGTGACTGAAAATTTCTGGAGTAGAACAGTGGAGTTGGAACTCTTTAGGGAGAGTTTAGTAGTTGATGTTGAAGTTTGAGGTTGTATATATGGAGGAAAGCACTCTCTGAGGTAAAGTAGAGAGTGTGAAAGACTGAAGGCTGCAAGAGTGATTTTTTTGCCTGATTGGGATATGTTGGAATTTTGGCCAACCATAAGGCATAACTTTGAAAAATCCTTAGACTTCCAGTGGAAACCTCAGGAATATCAAGCCATTAGAGTTAAAGGACATATCCCAAGACATGACATAATACTGAGATTTAAACCAAAATAGAATAGCCTTAAGATAAATTAAAGAAGCCTGACAGAATTAAGAGGATAATAATTTGGCCTCTCAGAAGAATAAGAATCATAATCCTTAAAATGAAGTCAACATAATCCAGATTCAAAGTAATAGATCAAAATGAAGTCTAGTATATGATAAAAAGTTAAAAATATGTTAAAAAGCAAGAATGTATCACTCATATTTTTTAAGAAAAGTAACTACAGATATAGATATCAAGATCTCTCAGATGCTGAAATTAACAGATAAGAACATTAAATGGCTAAAATATGTCCATGGAAGTAAAACTGAACATAATGAATGAGTAAATGGAAATCTTATCAGAGGCTATAACAAAAGGTAAAACTGGAAATTTTAGAATTAAAAAGCACAGTATTTTAAATGAAAAATTTATCAGATATATTTAACAGTAGATTGGATAGTACAGAAAATAAGATATTTAAAATTAAATAAAATCATTTACTCTGAAAAATTAGAAAATATTGGAATAATTCAGGCTTGTGTGGTATTTTTTATTATTTTTTACATGTGTACTTTAGTAATTGTTTGTAGAATTCAAGTAATTCCTAGAAGTAAAAAACTTTCTTGGTTTTTCACTAAACCCCATCATTTTATGTTGCACTTTGAGATCATACTCTTAATTTGTATACTAATTGAAAGAAAAAGAAACAAAAGAGTTTATCATTTCTTATCTTTCAAGTTATCTAGGATGAAAGGTAAATTAATATTCTCATGTTATATATTAACTGTTATATGAAACCCTTCTTATTTTAGATATTTGATCTTGCTTTAACTCATTAAGCCCAGAAATTCTGGCAATAAAACAAAAATACATTTTTACCTCATAGATAAGACATGATGATACCAACTTCTTACATTTCAAAGTTTTTTATAATATTACCATACATTCATTTTTATTTTTGGAGAACATTCATCATAAATTTAACAACTTTTTTGTACATAATTTAGAACAGAAGGACATAGTTCAAACTTCAAATGATGTTTTCCAGTAAACTTTTATTTTACTTGTATTTCTAAAAAATCTCTTTCTTATTTACATTACTTTTTTTCCCAATGAAAATATCTTAAATGTAAATCTTTTATGTAGAACATAATTCTTACTAAATGGTCTCTTACACATATCAGAGGAGTTACAGAAAAGAAGGAAAAAAAGAATGGCACAGAAAAAATAATTAAAAATAGTGGGAAAATATTTACCATTTTTTATGAAAGTATCAACTTGCGTATTTAATCAGTTATCCTCAAAATTTTCCCTCAGTATTGATACAGGATTGGTCCCAAGATCACCAGAAACCAAAATCTAAACACAATCAAGTTCTTTATATAAAATGGTGTATATTTTTTTAAACATAACCTATGAACATCCTCCTTTATGATTCTTAAAATTAAGAGGAAAGTCTTGTTTTGACTCAGAGATTTGGGTGATCCAGGCCATGATTGTACAGGACCTTTGCTTTGAGGCTTCAACTATCAGTGTTGATGGTAACGGCAAGTAGTGCATCAGAGTACAAACTCTCACAAACTTTAAATTATTGCTAGATTACTTCTGCTACTTAATACAATGTATGTGCTTTATATAAAAATTATTTTTAGTCTGTAATCTTCAGGAAACAATGCAAAGGAAATCAAGTTTGTACACATTCAGTGTGGACATAACCATTGTAGGCTAAACTACATAGTATATGGATGCAGAGTGAACACTGAGCACTGGAGGGGTACTGAGCATCTCTGGTGGTGAGAGGCAGCAGCAGGGTGTGCCTACAGAGCTCTTCATTCTCCTGGATTCAGGGTAGTGTTCAGAGTCCAGAAAATTCAAGTTCTGCTCTTTAGAGCTTTCTGTGTGTGTGTGTTTTTTTATTGTCATACTTTGATGGTTAAATCTCTTTATGTGGAGCCCATGCATATTGAGGTCTAAGTGTATGTATACATATATATAAAATATTATATATATTAATTATATATATTATATAAAGTATATATACACACATTAACTTAAAAACAGCATGCTAAAAACCTAGAAAGAAAATCTTAAGAATATCCAAAGAATAAAAGTATTACTAAACAAGATTATTAATGTTAGGTCATCATAATAAGCATGCAGGGAAAATAGAACTGCATCTTTAAAGTGAAAGAAAGAAAGAAAAAAACAGACAATCCAATTTTGTGCTAAAAAGAAAAATTCTTCAGAAATGAAAGTAAATACACAGAGATTGGTATAAATGAGAGTAGGGGAAATTTGTATCTGTTCTACACTGAATAAAATATATATATAAAAATGCATATGGGTATACACACACACACATACACACATACACACGGAGGTCTTCTACCTGAAGAATATTAGTACCCCAAAGTAAACTGAATCTAGATAAATGAATGGCAACTTTATGTTTCATATCTTAATTTCTTTAATAGACACTGATAGTTTTAAGCAAAGAAAAATCCTTCTGAAGTTTATTACACTGAAGTAAAATGAATGACAACAATATTGATATAAATTTCTTACAATTTACTTGTATTATGATAAAAGGTATATATAGTATGTGAAATTTTAAGAATGCATATTATAATCTCTAAAACAATTAATAAAGAGCATAAAATAGAGGAAATAGTACAGAATGAAATACTGTTATGGTTTGGATATGAGTTATGCCTTCCAAATCTCCTGTGTTAATGCAGGAATCAAATAATTGGATTGTGAGACCTAACCTAATCAGTGCATCATAGTTTGAATGAAGTAATTGAGTGATAACTGTGGCAGTGGGGTGTGACTAGAGGAGGTGCATCACCAGGGGAGTTCCCAGGAAGGGGTTCATCTTCCAGGTGGTCCCTCTCTGTCTGCTACCTGATGTCCAGTGCTTCTCTGCCACACTTTTCCACCATGGTGTTCTACTTTGGGACTACAGCTACAGAGGTGGATCATGGTGGGCGAAATCTCTGAAACTTTGAGTTAAAAATAAACTTTCCTCCTCTGGTCAGTTATTTTGATCACAGTGACAAAATGTTGACAAGCACAAATATTTTAAAATATGTAGTTAACGTGCAAAAAACCCACAAAAAATAAAGAAAAATAGATGTGGAAGTCTAATAGCAAGCTGATAGACAAAAGGCAACTGGGAGAATTCTCACACTGAACAGGGAAGGAATCATGCATATGTTATTTTTAAGACATGCACTTTAGATTTGAATACACAGACAAGTTGAATGTAAATACTGGAAGAATGTTTTCTAATAAAAATACAGAAAATATACTGTGGCTATAAAAAGAAAAAGAAGATCCTTGGACACTAAACATTATAGAGATAAGGTAGAAAATTTCATAACAATAAGTGACCTAATACAAAAGGAAGAAGTAAAAATTATGTGTAGAAGAAAACTCAGAACTTCAAAGTACAAGATGGAAAATTGGCCAGAATTAAAAGATAATTAGCCAAATTAACAATAATATAGAGATTTTAATACTTACCTCTCAGGTGTAACCCTGGGTGCAGGTTGGTAGCCCATCCTTTAATACAGATCCATTTCATCTTTACATTCTTTAGGTCAAACAACAAACTTATCAGCTACTACTGAGTTAATTAAACTTGTCATTGTCCTTTAATACAAGCAGATTATATTTAGCCTATGTCTCTTCTTCCATCCTGAAAATGTATAGCTGAGGTTTTGTCTCTGGCCCACGGAGCAAAGCATTTCCGTTTTATTGAGGTCTGAGAACCAAATGTTTCTACATGGACTGATTATGTTGGGGATTTGAGAAAGAACATACCCATCTCCTTTACTGTAGGTACACTGAGAAACACCCAGTGTGTGTGTGTGTGTGTGTGTGTGTGTGTGTGTGAGTGTGTGTGTGTGTGTGTGTCTGTGTACATGTGTTTTGAAGAACTCTATAGAAAGCTAGTAACATAGAAACTGTAGCAGAATGTCAAGGAAAAATTTTTACTTGGCCTCAAAGTTTTCCCACTCAAGCCCAATGGTGTTTAGAATTCAGTTTCAGCAGCAAGTGTAAAAATTATGATCATGGAAGGAAAGTAAATCTTTTTATTAGGTAAAAACACTTAAAATGCAAAAGCAATTGGTAATACCTTCCCTGACAAATACAGTAACAGTCATGAAGGCTGTAGAGCACTGCAAAAGTATTTATTTGACATTTATTAAACAGAGTTTAATAGTGGTGACATTTTAATCTGATTCATCAATTTAATAGTTTTCATGAAAATGCTCCATTTACTTAGAAACTCAATGTATCTTTCCTTTTTCGCTAATCATTTTTGTTCATTTGCTATTGAAGTAGGTTGTCTTGAAGTAGTGCATTGGAAACAGAAGAATATAGCTTCATAAAGCACTATCATTAAAAACCTATCTAGATTAAGAAGTAGTAAGTAATTATAATCTTACAGGATTATTTTTTCATTTGTCTCAATGACGGTAAATCATTAGGCCTGAGAAACCATCTGTATAGATCCATAGATACATGCCAGAGGTCATCTTTGGAAACATAATCATACATTATTATGAAGTCCCAATTTATAATAGGTTTTCTTCTCAAAAAAATCTTTAGTAGTAATCTCTTCTAATGAACATGATAAATCTGATAATCATCAAGGGAGTTTCAGCTTTAAATCTCTTTGCCAAATAAGTAGAACCCCTAAGGTGAAATAATAAGTAGAAAAATGATGTTGTTTTGTTCCTTAGTGTAGATATTTTGTATGTAACATATATCTGGTGCAGACATTACAAATTGAAGTATCTAAGTTTATAAGTAATCAATCAGTGAGATGCTGGCACTTTGCAGCTTTCAACTTAAGTGGATAATTATTTCTATTGACTGTGTTCCCTTGTCTGGGTGTAGAGTGCTTGAAGGCGTATACATGTATTCCTTTATGTTGTGAGAACTTCAACATACTGAGAGAAGATGATTTTAAAATGTGGGTTTAACTAAAGTGAATATTGCATGATAAAATAATTTTTTAGCATTATTAATTTTGGGCAACATTATGTAACATTATCCCAGTACTGTTGCTCATCCTTGGAAATGACTTCATTCTATTCACTCTACATGAATTTTTACAGATGGAAGTATTGTGTTGGGGTTAATGTGTCTTTTCAGAAAAATCAGAAAAGGCCAACTGGCTATTAGGACATTCCATCACATGAAAGGTTAGGAAGTGTCCCATGACATTGTCTATTGAGCCTCCCTGTATATATTGAAGATGGTCAATATCTACGATTTTGTGGACTTACACTGATAATGGATTAGGATAAGTTAGAATAGTATTTTACTCATTTAAACTGAGGCATAATGTCATCAGGTAGAACAAACCTCATGTGGTCCAGTGTTTCTCTCTTACGACATGAAATTTCATGGGATGCTTAAGTATCAGAATTTGATAATAGAGCACAATGAATGAGGATATGAATATTGAAGGTTTTTAAACATGCATGTATAGATTTACATTTATCTCCACAATAGAGGTAGATGTCCTAAACAGATATTACATTTTTTTCCATTTTGCCTGTTTGGGAAATATCTTTCCTGGATTATGGTTTGGTGAATTTTCTTGGTATGAAGTGGCTTGCATATAATCAGCACTTAAGGAAAAAAAAACACCCTAATTTGTAGTGTTTTTTTCTTAGTTTCTATTATGTTAACTTAGTACCAGGGCTAAGAAAGCAACCAGTGTCACTAAAGATACAAGTGGGCCACATGTGGTTTCATTCTGAGAAGCCAGCACCAGTTGGTTCCACCAAGTCACTATAACAGCTGCCTTTAGATACTGCCTTACATGCCTGCACTATTCTAAAACCATTATTTCTTTGGCACATTATCTTTAAAAGTATTAAATATCAGAGAATAATGCACTTATATTTTAAAGTATGAAAGGATTCTCTATTTTTATTCTGATCTATCATATTCTGACCTGATTTTGGGGTTTAATTTTCCAAAGTGTTTTTTATTTCCAGGTTCATAGAAGGAGTTTCTAGGTCATAACTTACCCGTATTTTCTACTCTGAAATTTCTTATATTATCTCCATCACAATCTCTGAGAAAGAGGACTTGAAATAAATATTTTAACACAGTCCTCTGGAAAGAGATTGTTTCATTTTGAAAAGTTTTGTTCTAAAAGTCATGCTCTTCTCTTAACGTCAAAATTTATTTCAACATGATATTGATTTTTTTCTTTGGTATTGACAAAATATTGTCCTAAAGGTGGGAAATTATGAAGTGAGAAATGGTAAGAAGTTAATTTTAAGAATTCATCAAAACATATCTTTAATGAACTTGATTTTGGAAGAGGAATTTACTTCTTGAAGAATATTTCTTTTCTGTAGTTTTGTCATCTTTTAAGAACATTATCTCTGCAGGTAGTTTGCAATCCCCAGGTATATCAGAATCTCTTGGTGAGGGTAAATTTGTATTTAATCACTCCATTTAATGCTAATAAGCAGCTAAGATTGGGAAACATTTCCAATAAGGAACCCAAATTTTCTTGGTTTATGACACCCAGAGTGTCATGAACTAAGTTAAGGGTTTTGTTCAAGTATAATTTTGAAGTATCTTAATACATACATATGTATTTACAACTTATTAGCTATTAGAAAACTAATATTCATAAATAGAGGAATATAATATTTCTAGTTCTTAAATAATAAAGTCATTGACTTATGGAATGTATGCAATTACTTATGGGCAATTTACTTTGGAAAACAAAAAATTTCACAGGTTAATTTGTAATGTGCAAAAATTCACAACTCTTAAGAACCTGGATTCAAATCAAAGAACTCCATTATTCTTTCCTATTCCACATTGATTTACTCATTATACTTGATTCTAGGGCAGCGACTAGTAAAATCCAGGCTATAAAAAGCGATGATACCATCGAAAGAAATAAATACATTGTGATCAAGAATTAGTGAGGTTATGACATCACTATGACCCAGAACACCTTAGCACACAACTTAGAAACCATGGACTGTTGGAATGATTTTTTTTGTGTGTATGTGTATATGTGTATGTGAACAAAATGATGAAAATAATCCCAAAACAGAATGATAAAGAACAAAAAGAACTCAATGAGGTCCATTATTGTTCATTCTTTTTTTCATTTTCTCAAATTCTCAGTGGTAAATGATAATATAATAAAAATAAATTTTTATGGGAACTAAATATGTATTAGTCACTATTAGAAGTGAATTTTATACATCCTTCTCATTATATTTTTGAAAAAGCCTAAGAAGAAAATATGACTGCCTAATTTTTGGTATAGAATTGAGATACTTAGAATCCATTTAATTAATTCTTCACCTACTAACTGGCACTACTGGATGGAGGAGGCGTTTTGTTTGAGTTTAGAGCTTATGAACTCTTGCCAAAGAAAATTTACTATGATCAGGATAAAAAATAGTGGGAAGTCAATGTTTTCTGTTCAATGAGGTAGATAAAAAAGGGAGCATTGATAAAACAAAAGATTCTTTTTGTAGGCATATAACTTGTAGAACTGGGTGAGAAAAACAATTGTAAAACCCCAGGAGTTTGGAGGATTGGAGGCCAGAGAATGACATGAGTGGGTATGTGGATATACACAAATGCACAAATACATTTATAATTTTCATATATCATTTGGCTAAGGTAATGTATTATTGTAAAGGAGAATTAGAAGAAAAGTCAAATCAACATAAAAACAAATATTATAGAGGAAAGAATGGGTAGCAATAGTGTATATGAAGGGAAGGAAGATAGAAATAACAGAAACTTTTGCAGTGCTGTGCCTTCCCAAACATATTACCACCACTGACCTTTGCTTGCAATATTGACATTCTTAAGCATCCACAGCTCTCTTAAGATAGCCCATGTCTCAAGCACACTTGTTACATTTAAGTAATAACTTTGTAATAAGGACATTTATTCTTAAAATATTCATTGTTAATATGTGTTATCTCACACATATTGAGTTGGGTTCCAGGACCAACTGAAACAAAACAGCAGAATTTTTCAGTTGCTTGTGTACAGTCAAAATCCTACAACAAGTGCTCATTTTTATTTATGAAGGAATGTCAACAAATAAAAAGGCATGTAATGTCAGAATATCAGATATTATGTTAATTAAATCATTAAAAATCCTCCTGATAATTTGCTTTAAAGCTTCTTTATCTGACATTAGAATCAAAGAGGATAAAAGGCAAATATATGTTGTCAACAATTTTCTCTATTTCCTTCCTTTCCTCTCCCACAAGATCTTTTATTAGTCATTAGATTCTTGGGACATATTCTATTAGTCATCAGGCTCTTGGGACATATTCTATTAGTCATCAGGCTCTTGAGACATATTCTACTGGACTGTATTTGTATAAGGAAGTGACTCATGTCTTACCACCCTGAAACTTTTTTTTCTGACTCTTCCTTATATTTACTCCAATTCTTCTTCACCCATTGAAGGGTGATCTTTTGTTTTTTGTTTTTTTTTTTGTACCTCAAATCCCTAGCACATAATAAACACCACAACAGGCATTTAAAATATGTTGGATAAGTTAATAAAATCACTCCATAGATTTATCCTGTTGCCTAAATAATTTACTCAGTGTATTTTAAGTTATCACTTTCTAACCAAGCATCTTCAGGTCAGATTTGCTATACTCAAAGAGAAACTTTTAATGATTTTTGAAAGAATTGGTTTAATTGGATTCCCTAACTCCTTTTTATTTGCCTCTGTTCTCTATACGTCTGTTGAATAATCTCCAGTACTGCTGGATAGGTTTTTGCATCAGAGTTAAAATGTTTGTCAAATAAGTAAATGAATGTTATGTTACTGAAACAGAGTTATCTAAAGCATAATTTCTCATATAATGCTCAACTTTTCTTCATAGTGTATAAACAGACACCTAGTTTAAGTTGTTACTGTTAGGGGTAACTCTTTTTCCTGGAATAAAATTATGAAAACATATCTAACATAACCAATGTAGATTCTATAAATTCTAAGTTTCTCTTAGAGACCAAAACTATTTTTTGAAAGAATCATTATGACTGCTTTACTGCTTTACTTTGTTTCTTTTTGTATGTGTGTATGTAAACTTGTGCACATATTTAATTTTACGAGGAAAATATTTATAAATTAAAAAATATGTGCATATATGTATGCATGTATATATTTTAAATATATGTATATATGTTGGATACATCCCTGATTTCTTTTTATATTTCTTATTCTCTTTCAATTCTATCCTTCCTTCCACAACTCCTGTATTATTTGAACATTATTTCTCATATCAGGTGGTATTTATAAATTCAGCAGGATAACTGGATTTCTTGAATATATGGACGGTCTCCCTATTTCTTACAAGTGTAGTTATAGAGATACTACGTTGTAAATAAGAGAAAATTGGCAGAGAAGGTTCAATATATTACTGTATGTGGCCTAAGTGGTAAAATGTCTTTCACAGTTGATTGGAATCTACTATTCCTCAATGTGTCTTTCCGCACATTTCTTTTGTGTATGATAATGCCACCCTTGAACAGTGAAGCCAGAGAGGCTAACTGAATAGGTAATGATGCTAATTTGCCTCATCCAGGAGCTGTGCAAAAGTGCCCTTCTACATTTACCACGTTAAAAGAGGAAAGTGATGTGGGAGTTTGCTTTAGAAATACATGGTGAAAAAGAAAATTGATCTTTGTCTGTGTTTGTCCTCTTTTGTTGATGTGGGAACAATATTGAATAGCTTCTGGCAACTACTAATCAATTGCTATCTTCCTCCTAACAATCTTTTCTGTCATTGTTTGATACTCTTTTATCTCTTTTCTCAGAACATCCTATATTAGGACTATTCATTCACTCAAACATTTATTGAGTGCTTACCTGTGGTCAACACTGTACTATGCGTTACAGAGAGTAAATATAAGTGCAGAAGAAGATAAAATATTTTCTGTGTTGAAGAAGATATCAGTCCTTCTGTACTCAACAACCTGATCTGTTGAAAGCTCTAAAAATGGGCTTATGTGGTATGAAATTAATATATTTTTCCTACTAACATGAAATACACATTTCATTGAAAGGTCTGTTGTAAACAAGTTTTTGACAAAGCATCCCTAATTTCCTATAACATTAGAATTTAACATTCTTTAAGATAATGTTATATTTTTCTTCATTAATTTTATTATCATTAATGCAACTTAATGTGTTGCATTAAAATAAACTTCTCATCTTCTCATGGAAAGATTCATTTTATTAAGCATAGCATTTATTATTGTGATCATCTCTTCTATTTCTAGAACTTGAGCCAATTTAAGGGTTTTTGTTTGTTTGTTTTTGATGTTGTTGCTGCTGTTGTTGTTATCTTCAGGAATTATAGGGTCATGGGGGAATCTGAAAAATGTTTCGCAATTATGTGTAAGATCTGAACCTGTAGAAAAGAGCAGCGCAAATATGCTTGTTGGTTGGAATTTGAACACAGAATTTGGGAAGTAAGATTGTTTAAAACAGAAAGGAGAGAGTTCAAGGCAGCTACTGAACAAAGAAACAGATGAGTGAAGAGGTATATGTTTACAAACATTTGGAGTATATTGACTGATCCTTCTGCATCCTACCCTTACCTCAACATTTCAGAAGGTATCAGTAAACAAATTCATACTTAAATTACTTTTCAATGAGCTTCAGAAGAAAATTAGGATAGTTAGATACAAGGTAGAATAACAATGCATGAGGGTCATTTGGATAACCCTCAAGATGTGGGGTCATATTAGGGATGCATCTATAGCTTTCTGTGATTATGTGTAAGGTGATAACCTTTTTATTTCTCATATTTAAAAAATAAACAGCAACCATTCATGGACAAAACCCTTTTATTTTAAATAAATATAAAATATACATAGGTCTAACCTGCAGAGATTCTGATTTAATAGTTTGAGATGTTGCTCAAACAGTTCTTTTCTCAAAGATGCCCAGATGATAACAGTAAGCATCTTTAACTACTGCTCAGCACTCCACAGTCTTCATATCTGGGAGAAATTCTAATAAAGATGATGTAGTCATTAGAGTGGTGACTATGCTGGATTTCAAATGCAGTAGAAGAAGTTTTCCTAATTAAAAAAAATAAGCATATGATCACTAAAACAAATATTGGAAGGGATATTTTGTGAGTTGTCAATTTGTCTTTAAGTAGATATTAAACATGAATTTTCTTTTAATTGTAAGAACTAACATTTCCTTTATAATTTCTTCCTTTAATGACATCTCTACTTCCAAAATTACATAACTATGCATTTATGATTTTTTCTGATGTTTTCTTTATATTCATCAGCCAGTTGCTTTGTGTAAGTTGGGAGCAGTCTTGTGAGTTGGCTGAGGAGTGAGTACTAATTATCATTAAGTTTTAATATCTATGTTATGCCAACTTTATAAAATGAGTTTACATGCTTTCCAAATATTTATATTTGGTACAACAGTTCAAAGGTAATTTTTTTTTTCTTCTTGAAAGCATCAGCAAATTCTGTAGTAAAGCCCTTGGGTAGGCTGTTAGTGCTATTGTTCTAAAACAGTGCTTTCAAATGTTTACTCTCATGGTACTTAAATATTCTGTCTTTACATAATTTAATTAAATATATTTTATCAAAATTTCCATTACTTACATATTTTTAAATGCTGGTTTTATTCATAACATTTTGTTAGACCTTTTAATCCACTCTAAATATAAAATCATAGCTGCTTTGCATTTTAATATTATATAGTTTATAAAAGCAAATACATTCTTACTTTCTTTTTAAATTTTCTTTGTTATCAGCAGTTTTTCCATTTTATTGATCTTCTTTTACCTTTTGAGTTACTTTTCTATTGAATTTTTTCATATACTAATTAGTTCCTTGATTTGTAGCAACAGCATCTTTTTAATTTTTATTTTATCAACCTGTTAATACATATTAGTCTTATATTTATAAATTCTTGATTCAGTTGTATTAACTTTTTGAATTGGTGGTTATATTTGTGTCTGCTTAAATATTATTAGTTTTTATTATTATTCATTTTTGTTTTGTACTTTTATATATTTTGATCTACGCATATATCAACAAGAGCTCAAAATGCTATTTTTTATTTAGATAAATTTGTACAATGGCTACTTAACAGTTTGATTCTAATATGAATTTATAATTACATGTCTGACTCCAAAAATAAAGAGAACAAAATTAAAAAGCAAAATTCTGTTTTCCCTTTCATATTTATATTTCTTGCAAATAATTATACAATATAATTTAACATTTTTCTTGTTTATACTTGTATACCTTTTTTCTTGCTTTTATATTATATTTTTTCCATCAATCAAATACCACTATGACTCAGTATTTGTCAGTTAATGACATGTCACTCACTCCAAATCAGTCCACCTAAGCTCAGTACTCACAAGCCGTTTATAGTATATGTTCATAAATGTGCACAGTTAAAGCAGTTATGTGCTTCCTGGGCCTAGATTTTAAACATCAGGAGCATATTAAGTTCAATATTTTCTATAGAATTTAGAATGCCACAACTGGATGGTCTCTGTATAAGAATAATCTCTCTGTTTTTTATATACTTAATTTCCCATGCAGAGTTATAGATAAAATACACACACACACACACACACACACACACACACATTGTGTATTTATATACTTGTCAGCAATTGAAATCAGGATATTCCAGAGTTCCCAGAGACATTGCATTAGTGCTAAGTCACACATTATAAATTAAATTTCAAATAAAGCAGTGACTATTTACATGCAAGTGATAAGCTTATTTATTTATGATGAAATTAGATTTAAACCAAATTGTTTTCAGATTCTTTTTTGCCTGTTCTGGTTTTGTAATCTAATTGTGATTTTGTTTTCATGTATTGCCATTGACATACAGTTTTTGTACAGTTGATAATTTTATTGCTGAATCAGAACACTCATTTTTGTATTTCTTCAATAAACTGGAAAGTTCACACATTTATGTTTTAGAGGTTCATCTCTTCAGCATTTATCAGTGTTATTTAGATTCAGTAAGGACATGTAAACTTGGTTTTCCTAAAATTAGTCCTTTGTATTTGCAAGTTCTATATTCACAAATTCAACCTATTCCTGATAAAAATATTTGATAAAAAATTACATGGATATTTTTGTTGTCATTATTCCCTAAATAAAAAAATAACAATTATTTATATAGCATATACATTGTATTAAGTATTTTTATATCTAGACATGATGTATACAGGAAGATGTATATAGTTTAAAATGCTGTGCCATTTTATGTGGGAAACCAGCATTTTCAAATTTTGGTACCCACAGGGGTTCCTGGAACTAATCTCTCAGAGATACACAGGGATGACTACAAATATTATATGTGCGAACCTATGAGAGAATATAGCACACCCATATATGTTTATGTGTGTATGCAAAACTTTCTCTTCTTTTTGTGTTTCCAGTTTATAAAAATTATCATGGAAAAAGAGAGGAAACTGTTTTATAATCATCAAAGCTTTCATGTATAGAATTTATAAAAGAAAAAATACATGTGAAGACAAGTTCCACAGTATCCCTTTGAACTCATTACATGGTCAACTGTATTAATGGAAATTTTCTTGAATGTTGAAATAGGTTCCCATTAATGCTGCACATAAAGTTTAGACTTTTCTGGTGTTCATGTGATTTTCAGTATTACCACCAGAGATTTTAGCAATAATGTACCAAATCATAGGCTTTGTTGGCATAGCAAAGACAGCCAGATACTTAGGCGTCTCAGCCATTTCTCATCAAATTTCTCCAAGTGTCAAAATAGGTTGCCCAACTCACTTTCTCTAATTTGCAAAAGAAAAAGAAATGTGTGTAGATATGAATTTGATTGGCAATGATGGACAATATTCCCCAGTTGCCAAGGTTGTTTACAGTTGACAATCTAATACAAAAACAGAGTACAGAGAAAGCATAACAGAACTCAGGTTCATAAAATCAGGTATTTTTGATTTTCAGCCATTTAATCATCATATGAAACCTGTCCTTGTCAGGTAACAAGCTTGAATAGGGTCACAATGAGGCTGGTTAAACTTGGATAATTGCACAAATACATTTGAACCATCCATCAGGTATAAATGTCTGCCATTATTTGGGTGGATTCTGATTTACCTCTAGAGTCATCATTTTCAAATGCAAAATAATTGCAGGATTCCAAACTTTTGACCTTTAGAAAATGTCAAAAGACAGGAAAATGCCTTCTATAATGCCAGTCCTCTCCAAATTATGTAGTGATTTGTTTCTTTACTTTTGTTCAGGACATTTTTTGATAACTAACTAGATTTACTTAAAAGCAAGGCAAAAACAAACAAAAGAGAACAGCTCTTTTTTTTCCCCACTAGACGATTTTGATGATCCCAAACATGTAAGATTAATGTTGAAAAGTCGTTCAATTGACTATCTATTAATAATTATTTTACAATATTGTTTTTCATTTCATTTATTCAAGAAAAAATGTACATTCTTTGGGTAGTTAGAAAAATACTACTGTCCAGGAAATAAGATTTCCCTTCATAGAATTACGGAGATCATGTTTTCCTCACAGCAATGTTGTTGAGTTTTGGACATAAAGAATGTGCCACACTGTCTCAATGCCTGGTATATAGTAATTGCTCAAGAGAAACTAATAACTATTGTTGAATTTAACAACATGCATCTGTAGTAAATTTTTACTTTCCTTAAAATATAGACTTAAAGATAATACATGGTTTAAAAAATGAATAGGACCAGAAACCAAATTTTATATTAGCCATTTAATTTATTTTTCTCTGCCTTTTTCTGTATTGCTTAAAAACAAACAAACAAACAAAAAAACTTCATTTTAACCAAAGATAAAACATATTAAAAATTCAATTAAGGGTATAGCTCAATGGAGACTATGAACAAAATTGTACTTTTGATTCCCAGCAACACACATGCCTACTTATACCCACACCTACATGCAAACACAGAAGCATCAATGAAAGTTCATATTTGCTCAAATGTCCATTTTACATTTTTCATGTGGCTTTCTAATTCTTTATTCATCAAGCGTTTGAATTTTTTTTCTAAACACTCATTTTACAAATATTTCCAAACATTGATAAAATTTCAATGAAGGGCATGACAAACACCCAGGTATGAATAACCTTGATTTTTTTATCTATTTGAAAAAAATTACAATCATCATATTACTTCACCTTCAAAATATTCAGTGCACTCCTCCTAAGAAAAGGAAGACACACATATTTATAAAATGCTATTATATCTGAAAGTACTAGTATTTTCCAACACAATAAAAAATAAAATTTGTATTCCTATTTTGTTCTATTTCTCTTGAAATACATTTTCACATCTTCCCCACCCCCCACCCCCATCTACTAAGCATCCAATTTTGAAAACAGTCTTGCTTCCTGTGATGAGCAGATTGATTGACATCTTGGCAACTCACACCATTTCAGGTGCAATCTTAGGCAGATCTTAGGCAGAACTAGAGGGGGAGTTGCACCTGCATCATGTGATCACTCCTTGACAGGGAAATAGGTGTGATTTTTACGTGTTTTTAAATATATTTAAACTGATGTGTAAATCAGAATTTCAGTATATTAATCTTTTATGAGAAATATGATACTGATAGGTCCCACTACTAGTAACCATTTACTGAAATTGCTTGATAATTCAAACAATTAATTTAAATAGAATTTTTAGATGTGATTTTTTTCTGCAAAACAAGCACCAACTATTATCGGAAGTCTGTTTGATTCAAGGCCAACTAGTACCAGAAACATTTCTTGCTCCTCAAACAGTGTCTAGATGGTTTTGTATTTCCATAACTTCAGTGTGTCTACTTGGCTCTATCCTTTGTTCATATTTTTTTAAAGTTCTGATTGTTTATTGATGTGTAAAAACTTAGTCCAAAGGAGTGGCTTAAAACAATAATACTATGTCTTTTACTCACAAACCTCAGCTACACAATTTGTTCTTAGAGTCTCACTAAGTTTTACCTAATGTCTGTGATGTCCCCTAGAAGACTTCTCCACCTGCACCTCTGGTACTTGGGCTGGGAAAATTCAAACAGCAGATAATTTTGTAGTCATCCTTTTCTTTATATGATCTTAATATGAGTCTTTGCACAGGATGGCTGCATGTTAGTCATATTTCTACCATGTATATTCTTTTCATAGTGGACAGTTTCATGTGAGAACACAACTCTCTACTGGCCTCATCCAGGAGGGTAGTGGTGACTTGTTAGACTCCTGCCTCTGTAATGATCCTCCATTCCCTGTCTCTGAAATGATCAGCCTGGAGGAAGGGCAAGTATGAGAGAGATGGAATGTTTTTATCATCAGAAACAGAGTTGTTTGGGTCCAGATGACAGAATTAACAATTTCTAGAGATTAAGAAACCCCAAGAGATCAGGCATATACCTTGATTTTACTGCATCTTCTAAAGTAGTTTTACTCTAGGTCTTTAAATTCACACCTCACTTGGAATTACAAGTCTAGAGTGCAAATGACCAAGGAAAACAGCCAGCCCATTAGCATCAAAGTCAGGTCTCACCAATGACCAAGCAGATGAGATGAACTGGATTTAAAAGAGCTGGCTGCAACATTAAGCTAAGAAAGGCTGTGAAAAATTATGGACACAGACATAAGTTTTTCAAATTGAGGGTGGGATAGCCCTGCAACCTTAAGGGTCAACTCCCATTCTGGAAAGAGTATGAACACATGCTTCCTTTATTTTATAGGGGGACATAAGAGGCAGGGATAAGGTTTCAAGGGTGGAGTCTTGCTTCCTGTGATGAGCAGATTGATTGACATCTTGGCAAGTCACAGCATTTCAGGTGCGATCTTAGGCAGAACTAGAGGGGGAGTTGCGCCTGCATCATGTGATCACTCCTTGCTTGACAGGGAGCCTGCAATTCGAGGCCTATTCCCTCATTTAACTACTATGCACAATAGTTTGCACACACAGCCCGAGATCAGCTAGGAACAGGCACACATGTGCACATGATTTTTTTTCCTGGCTATCATTTTAGTTTGGGTAGTACTGTTTGTAAACAATAACAATAATAGCAACAAATACATACTAAATATACTCTATTGAATATAGGATACTGTTGGACACATTGTCTGTGTTCATGTCCTCAACACCCTCCATGAAAACTATGCTAACCTTCTTTAGTGCCAGGGTGCTTCAAACAAGATACCTCTTCCCATCACACCCAGATTTACTGAAGTATAATGAACAACACACACACACACACACACACACACACACACACAAGATGTATAATGTGATGTTTCAAAATATGTACAGACTGTGAAATCTGTATCATTCCCCTTACATACTTACTGGGTGGTGGTGAGAACATTTAAGATCTATTCTTCTAGCAATTTTCAAGCATACAGTAGATTACAATCAAGTATGGTCAAAACACATAAAATAGATCCAGAACTTCTTCATTCTCTATAACTGCAACTTTGTAGCTTTCAACCAACATCTTTCATTTACCACAACTCCCAGTCCATGGAAAACACATTCTATGCTCTTTTTCTATGAATTCAACTTTTCTATATTGTACGTATAGTGAGATCATTCACTATTTCTCTCTCTGTGCCTTGCATATTTCACTTGGTTTTACTTTCTCCAGATCTACCCATGTTGGCACAAATGAGAATATTTTCTTCTTAAAATTGCCAACATTAGGGGCTGGGGTTGTGGGGTTGTGGCTCAGCTGTAGAGTGCTTGCCTAGCTCATGCAAGGCCCTGGTTTATCCTCAGCACCACATAAAAACAAATAAATGAAATAAAGGCAAAAAAAATAATGCGAACATTACAAGTTAAGGTATTCCCATAAGGGTTATGCATTTCAATGTATTCCCATAATATGTAAAATAGTCTTTAACAAAATGTGGGTTTTCCAATGAAATTAAGAAGACTAGATGGCACAAAGGGGTCAAAATCTTCCTCTTTTCTGAAAAACATTAATTTCTGCGCCACTGTTCCAAAAGAGTTAGCAGTGGCACCACTTTAGTATCTCAGGCAATACTCCCTGCTACTTGTACAACATCTACAAAGAACCTCCTTCTAGGAGGCCATATGAAGGAGTGGTAAGGGCAGGACAGCCAGACAGATGTTGTAAAGACTAAAACCAAAATTTACAATTTACAACCAGTTTCAATTAAAGATTTATCCACAAAAGCTAGTAGTGAAGAAAATTTTTAATATTATGGTTAATTTTAATATTACGGTTCTCAAAACTCTTAGGTTCCTGAATTTCATCAAATTAAAGGCTCTTCCATTCAGTTTTCTCACCTAGTACATAGGACTGTAAATTGTCTTACATGAGATAACCCATCAAGATTTTTTAGTTCAGTACCTGACACGTGGTTGCCAGTTTTCTTGTAATTATTACTGTGGGACCATTACCAATAATGAAGTTTTTAAAAAAAAATAAATATAATGAGGAACCCAGCACACATTAAAGCCTAAAGACAGAAAAGGGATAAGTGAATACCAATAACATGGTGGAGTTAGCTAATCACAGGGGAGGGTAAAGGCAAACAAAATATGTCCAATGCAAGTGAAAGAATTTACATTAAAGGTGATCACCACTTACACTTCTAGTCTACATTAATTATAAGCTTTGATAACTGTGGCAGGCAATTATTTGATAAAAGGATTGGAAATCATGGGAGTGTAGAGTTTGGCACCTCTCTATATTTATGTCTATCTTTCTATCTTATTTTATAGTCCAGATTCTGTGCTTTGTTTTTAAAATTTCACTGGACTATCTAGACACTGGCTCACCAAATCAAATTGTGTCAGTTATACAAAGAGGAGAAGAAGAGTAGAAACAAAAAGTTTATCCTTGTCCCCATTGAAAATGTTTGCTTTGGCTCATGTAGAGGACTTGAATAGCAGCTTTTGAGCACAATGGACATTCTGATTTTTACACACAAATATGTTACAGTGGATACTGAAACACAGTGAAGATAGGTTCTTCAACTGAGTCAGCCACAAAGAAGGGAAAGGTCATTTTTCACTTATAAAGTTTACAATGGAATGGATCTTTTTTTTTAAATACAACTCACTACTGAATAAAAACTATCTGGGCAAGCCTTGCAGGACTCATTGTTAATGAAATAGATATTATAAAAGAATGAACGATATTTCTATAAATGTCATGTAATCATAGAGTCTAGAAATATTGTAAACCTTTTGACCCACTTCTTGATATTCCAATGTTAATCATGATGATTATCAATACAAATAGTCACCAACACATATTTGGACACTCTATGTGTATAGGTGCAATAATAGCTGATGCTCAAATTGCTCCCTCTTATTATTTCAATTCACTATATTAACTAGGTAATATGAATTTCTGTTATGAATTTGAACAGAATCAAAGTTAACATTAGTACTTATTTGCTTATCTTGCTATTTTCCCTCTAGTCTGAAGTTTCTCCTTCTTTCTGTTGGCTCATCAAAAGAGTATCTAATGGAAAACTTAAAATTATTTCAAAACTCATTTTTGTTGCAAGTCTAAAATCAAATTGGAGATCATCAGGTTAAGACAATGCATAGTCACACTGTCAAGCCTGTGAGACTTGCCTCCTTCCCAAAACAATACTTTTCCCTTGAGTTTCCATTAGCTTTTTTTTTTTTAAGCTTAGCTTCTTAGATGCCTTCTATTTTATCTAGATAACAATGAAAAAATGAGTCTTTGTTCCTTTGAGGAACTTTTCTAAAACTTATATAAATAAATACTAAATAACATACTGTTTTTGTGAAAGACATTCTAATTTGATATGTGTTTGGTTTTTATAGAAAGCATAGAAAGAGCCATTACTACCTTAGGCAGACAGTGCAGTTTATTTCTATAATGAGCTATCCTGTGTTTTCTGCATTTGTGGTACAGCTCTTGCTGAGTGATGTCTAATTTGTATTCATTTTCTATTGTCTCTGATATAAGGTTCTTTTATAAATCTTAATTTCTTATATCACTTTTGCTCAGAAAAATATCATGATGGGGGAATTAAAGGTTTTCTCCGTAAGCTACATGACTGAACCAGATACAACATGAAGGGTCCCAATCAGTGTTCTGGACCTCTCAGAAATCCTGAACAAGATGGAATGTGAAAGTGTTTGGTCAGAAAAGGAAGACATGCTGGTGCAGCACTTTGAATTTGCAAGGGAAAGCAAAATGGGTTATTACTTGTTAAAAAACAGTGCTTTACAATTCTTGAATATCTTTTAAAAACTCCATTAAAAAAACAGTGTTGATCTTACTCTTATTCTTTAGAGGTTTTTTTTGCCTTACAATTACAGTTCCTTTTGATGAAGCAACTTGCCCCTTGACAACCTGGGTGGAAAAAGAGAAAATAGACAACAGAGAAAATTGACAGAGAAACAGGAGAGTCAACGGATTTTTTTATAGAAGTGAGAATTTGAGGCTGAATGCAAGACCCTCAAGCATCAATTAAGCCATGTGGTATTTATAATTCAAACTACAGCTGTAAAGCAGGGTTTCCATGCCCTATAGAAGCTTCACAGCCATTGTTCACAATATATAAGGAGTAGACTAAGAATCTAACTTAAAAAGGTTCAGATGTGTTTGTGTGCCTCCTACTAACAAGATTCTTCTTTAGGAGATGGGGAAAAGACCCAAGAAACATAGAAACGTGAAGAAAAAAGTTGGTTAGAGTAAGTTTACATTCCACAAAGATGCCTTCTATTTAAGTATTGGGGTATCTCTCCTCTAAGTAAGATTCTTAGGTTGTAACTGTTTTGTACCCAAATACTTGGTCAGTATATTAACTTTTTCTTATTCATCATACATTGTTTCTATGTTTTTGCTTTCAGATTTAGATCATTCTTTCTAAAGCCTGTGTTGGTCTTGTGGTATTTGGCTCTGAAACTTATAATAGTTTTACATTGCTGATAAAGACTTCTTAGCCAAATTCTCCCTTCATTTGAGTCCCAATTCCTCAGGCCCAATATTCAACATAGCCCTACCCTATGTTCCAGAGGTTTTCAAAAGTAGACTAAGATCCTAAACTACTTTTTGAGCAATTTTCAAGAATAGCCATTTAGCATAACTTGGAAATTATTTTAGAAATGGAATTCCTGAGACCCCCATCTCATACCTACTGAAGCAGGAACTCTGGGGATGGCACTTAGCAGTCAGTGTTTCACAAGTTTTCTAGGTAATTCTAACATGTGCTTAAGCTCACTAAAGTTTGAGTACTACTGGGCTGGGGATGTGGCTCAAGCGGTAGCGTGCTCTCCTGGCATGCATGCGACCCAGGTTCGATCCTCAGCACCACATACCAACAAAGATGTTGTGTCTGCCGAGAACTAAAAAATAAATATTAAAAATTCTCTCTCTCTCTCCTCTCTCACTCTCTCTTTAAAAAAAAAGTTTGAGTACTACTAATTTACCCCTTGAATTTGTGTCATGTGTTTACTGACTTAAGAAATTTCTTCAGCCTAGTTCCTCCACCACCATCATATCATTCATTGCAACATTTCTTAACTGCTAATTTTTCATGTATCTATAGTACCTGTATTATTGTACTTTTCTTTACATCTTTCTTAAATTTTCACATAGTACATAGTTATGCACATTAAGCTTAGTTAAAAACAGAACTGCATCAGTAAGCATTAAAATCAGTAGTGCAAGCCATAAATAAAAGGTTAATGTAAAAGTTGAGAGTTGTAGAATATGGATGTGGAGGTTGGGTGTAGAAAGGAGATGGCAGGAGTAATCAAAGGGGAAAATGAAGAACTCTTATTATGATAGAACTATTTTGTATCTTGACTGTGATGGGAGATATGCAAATCTGCCTGTGATAATATTGTATAGAAATAAATGCATGTACACACGCACGCACGCACGCACACACACACACACACACAGTGGGGGGAAAAGGATACATGGGATCTCTGTATTATTAACATTGAAATAATGGACTATTTCAGAAGCATGTTAATGGGAAGTAAAAACACAAGGATCAGACAGTGATTGAATTGTCAATCTGAGAAACTGTAAAGGCTTCAACTGAGGGAGGAGTTTTGTATAGACATGAGATTATATAGATGTTTCCAACACATGCACAAATATATGCACACAACTCATCAACATTTTTTCAGTGAAGAGAAAATTTTAAAAGGGTGGAAGGTATAAGTGGTAATAAACAATACTTTTTGCCAATCATACAGTAAACAGACACTGATTGATCCAATATCTGTGTCATATGGATATTTGCTTATAAAAAAGGGAAATAAAGTGGCGTGTGTTCGACTTTGTTAATTTGAAATGGCAGGAAGATATTTCCTGGACTATTTAAAATCTGATGACACTACATTCATTGGTTCCTGGTCTTTGGAAGGTTTATAGATATGCGGAGCGTGAAGTGTGAGGCAACCATGCAAAGCAAAGAATGTCTGTGTGTTTTCTGCATTTGGCTTCATGTGAGAAATTTCTGGTGGGAGCCCCTACAAATGCTGCCAGGAAAGAAAGCAGCATAGATTTTTCTAATTAAAAGAGCCCCTTGTTTTAGGAAGCATATCAATGAAACCCTTGGTTTAAATTCTATTTGAACAACTACCTTGTGATTTGGAATGCTCATCAGGAACTATGTGTCATTAAACAGCACAATGTAACTTTGTAAAGGAACCATTTTAGAAATTACATTCTATTCTGTACTTGTCTTTTCCTGGAGGAGAACCCAATATTTAGGAGGAAGTCACTTTACTATTTGGATTCTCCTCCTGTATTTATCATTAGGTGGGAGAACAAGTTTTCTTTTATTGTTTTTGTCTTTGTAGGAAGATTTAGAAATACATTAAAACATTCCAGTTTCTGTTAAGTAAAATTATAAATCCACATTGTCAACATTTACTAGTTATTGGAAAAATAATTGGTTTAATGGAATCAGGAACTTAGAAAAATGATTACTCATTACATTTTTTTTGAGTTCAGATAAAACACAATAAATGTTATACATATTTTGACATATACACAAAAACAAATAAACAGGTCTCTATCAAAGTTTGATACTCCATTGCTCTGTGTTTCTCTTTTCTAAGAAAGACTTAGTTACATCTTTCCATGCAACTCTTTTCTAAGAGAACACAGAAATTGACAAAATCATAGTTTTTATCAATATGTTATTTCTTACACTTCTTTTTGACTTACACTACAAATGGTATTTCTATTTGTTTACCAAAAACCCTATATCAGTATTATCATGCTGCATAATACTTGCAGGATGTATTATGTATATTCAGCATTATTGAGTGTATACTATTTTAAGACTTTACTGACAAATCAGGACTATGATATTATGTATGTTGAAAAAACATAACATTGCTAATAAAATAGTCTCCAGCTTAGAAAGAGGTCAAATTTTCTCTATTATAACAACAGGTAGTAGTAAGGAGATGAAGTGACCAGATACTCATGCCTTCCATTTTCCTTGGCTATAAGCCCAACACAATGTCCTGAAATTACATAGGAATTAGCTCCTTCCCTACTCAACTTATTAAATTCCCACAAATATAATAACTGTTAAAACCCAAGAACACTAGTCTTATAAATACTTATTCTATGATT
Source organism: Spermophilus citellus (assembly GCF_964194105.1). NCBI lineage: Eukaryota > Metazoa > Chordata > Mammalia > Rodentia > Sciuridae > Spermophilus > Spermophilus citellus. Next base: position 194,963,579 of record NC_138184.1, on the reverse strand, counting down.
TTAAAGGATACAAAAATTTTCACATAAAACATAAATTCCAAGAAATTATTTTCAAGATTCTCTGTCAATTAAATATATTAAATAGAAATCCAAGATGTTATTCTACATCAAATAGCCATATTTAATTTCTTCATTCAAGATACATCTTCTTTGGAAATTTTCAAAATTGCCTTTGGCATTTCTAAAATAGCAAAGTCATATATCACATGCAGATCAAATACTTGAAACAGAAGAAATAAACAGATGCTTATTATACAGTTTGAATTGCTTGGTAAATTTAATAACTAATTTATTATTCTTAAACTGTATGAACAGTCTAAGGGCAAGCAAAAACAGTAGGTGCAACTGTGTATCTTGATTAACTCAAGAACAGTTGTAAAAATATAATTATGATCCTATCTTTTACTCTTGTGATTTGTCCTATAACTAAAAAAAAAATCCTTTCTCACCCTTTTATTTCTAGGTAGAGTAAACTGTAAGCATTGTGCAGCTATTTATGTAATTCATTAATAAGATATTGTTTTGGATTCATGTGGGACCTAACCTAATGGTTCATTTCCTTATAAAAAGAGAAATCAGAAACATGCACAGAGAGGGAAGAAGGTCATGTGATGACGCACACACAAAGCTGGGAATTCCACATAAAGATAATGTCAGAGACTGGAATGATGAGTCCACAGAACATCAAAGTTTGGGAGTAACAACCAGAAAGGACAAGAGGCAGTAAGTGCAGATGCTACCTCAGAGCTTCTAGAAACAACTATCCTTGCCACAGATGATTTCAGATGTCTACCCTTAAGAGTAAGAGAATGAATTTGTTTTTGTTTCAAGGCACATGGTATATGGTGTAGAAGGATTTGTTATGGCAACCCAAGGAAACTAATACTCATGGTAAAAAGTCTTTGCAGTTGTGTTTACTTTTTAAGGATCATGCAATGGTGAGATTAAATGAAATTATCTGAGAGGGTACAATGCAATCACAGGGTTTTTATAAAAGTCAGAATGAAGCAGGAGAGTCAGAGGAGATTTGATGATGGAAACAAAAACTGGAATTATTAGGACACTAGCAAAAAATGCAGGCTGCCTCTGGAAGCTGTGAAAGTCAACAAATAGATTTGCCTTTAGCTGAGCTTGTCAGCCACTTTTGACGTCTCCAAGCTTCAGATTGTCCCCGTTCAAGTATTCAGTCAGCTGAAGATTAGTGTGAGCCAGATACCATGCTGAGCTTCAGGTTATAGACTGGTAAAAACACGGGCATTAATTGAGTAAACAAAAGTCAATATTTATTTACACCTCAGAAAAGGTAGTCTAAAGAGAAAGGAGGTTAGAAATTGGCATCTGAGACGAAAATGGGGCTAAAATAAGAGGATTTGTTGAAATTCTATTCAAAATAATTTTTATACTTCTGTTTCAAACTCAAAGAAAGCAGGTGCTCGCTCTGAGACTAGAAGTTCACTCTCGGGTGAATAAGATTTTGATTTTTGAACTAGGGGACACCTATCCCAAGGCAAGCAAAGAGTATGTTGTTACACAAATTAACAAATGTTATCAAAAGAGTGTTAGTAAATACAAAATAACATATGTTAGTGAGGATGTGGAGAAATTAGAATATACATACATTGCATGTAGGAATGTAAACTGATGTAGCCACCATGGAAATCAGTGTGGCAGATCCTTATAGAGTTAAACTTACAATTATGCAAGCAAAAATTTCTTTCTTAGGGATATACCTGGGAACATTGAAAACAGGTGTACACAAAAAAAGTGTCTATTAGTGTTCTAAGAAGGATAAGTTATATTGCTAAAATAATCCAAATTTCTATAAACTGAATAATATAAGCATAAATGTTAATATAAAATGTAACATTTCCATACAATGGAATATTCAACCATGTGATCAATAAAGTACTTTTACATGTTACAACTTGTATAAACCTTTAAAACTAAGTGAAATAAGCCAGATACAGGGATCACGTGTATGACTGCATTCATAGAAATATCAAGAATAGACAAATAAATGGAAACACAAAGTAGGTTACTGGTTTCTGGGGCATGGAATGAGGAGGAAATTGGTATTGGTATAGGAAGAAGTGAAACTCCTTTTGGGGGTGATGGAAATGATCTGGAATTAGATAGTGGAGGTGGTTGAACGACATAGTAATATACTAAAATATAGTAATTTATTAAAATACACCACACTTTCATTATTTGTCTGTGGAAAGAGCTTCTAGAGGGCCAGAACGGCTTTGCTCATGTGACCATATCAGCAATTGGTAATTCAGGTTTTGTCGATATTCTCGTATAACAATTATGGATAATGATCTATGACTGTACTTTGGGACCTAAATCATCAACTTTTCTGGGTGTTGGAAGAGCAGACACAGAACTAATCATAATGTAAAATCTTAGTCTTAACCATAAGGTTTCTGTGTGTGAAATAATGAAACAAAAATGATGGTTACTAAACAAAAAAGAAGGAAGGAAGGAGGGAAGAAAGGAAGGAAGGAAGGAAGGAAGGAAAGAAAGAAAAGAAAGTGAGACAGAGGAACCCAAGAAGGTGACATCTGAAGTGATAGTGGTGTAAAAGAGGACATCCACATGAGAGCAAGTCTAGGTTGTTTCTTCCTTAACTCTGTGAAAGGAAACATTGAACAGGACAAAGTGAAACCTTCAAGGAAGACTTTATTCTATGCTGTTGAAATAGGAGATAGAAACCAAAGTACAGTCCTAACTCAACTTCCTAGAAATTCAGGTTAGAGAGTTTTTAATAGCTGAGGTGAAGTAAGGGGTCTTAGTCTTATCTGTGCTTGCTGATCGATAGCCTTATCAAATGAAATACAAACTTCCTCCCATCTTCCCTAGTAGGTAGTTTTACCTGCCCACAGAAGACATGCTTCTGCTCTTTTTACAGAAACTGGGCTCTATCTTCTTTGACAATTACATACTAAAGGGATGGCCCCCAGTTCCTTGAGAAAGCAAGAATAGGGGCCCACAGACGGAAGCCTGTGTAGAGAATGCATGAGTTGAGGAGAACAATAAAACTATCTTAGTTCCTAGTATACTGTAATAATGTGGCAAGCTGTGTATGAGTAGGAACACAAGCATCCCTAAAAAGTCTGAAAGCTCTCTACACAGAGATTATGTATGACATATTCATCATTGTAGCCACAATATTATGCTTGACACACAATATGCATTAATTTAGATTTTTTAAAATATTTTTTAGTTCTTGAAAACCTTTATTTTATTTATTTATATGAGGTGCTATGTATCAAACCCAGTGTGTCACACATGCAAGGCAAGTGCTTTACTACTGAGCCCCAGCCACAGCCACTTAATTTAGATTTTTAAAGTTTCTTGGTATTATGGTTTGAATGTGAGGTATCCCCCAAAAGCTCATGTGACAGACAGTGCAAGAAAGTTTAGAGGAGAAATGATTGGGATATGATCTTAGCCTAATCAGTGAATTAATTTCTGATAGGGATTGACTGAGTAGTAACTGGAGGCAGGTGGGGTATGGCTGGAGGAAGTGGCTCATTGAGGGTGTGGTTATGTGGTATACATTTTGTATCTGGAGAGTGGAGTCTCTCTCTCTCTCTCTCTCTCTCTCTCTCTCTCTCTGTCTGTCTCTCTCTCTCCTTCCTGACCACACAATCTACTTCTCTCTGCTACCCTTTTCTGCCATGATATTCTGTCTTACCTCAAGCTCTGGGTGATGGAGCCAGCCTTGGACTAAGACCTATGAAATCATGAGTTCTCAAACAAACTTTTCTACCTCGAAAGTTGTTTTGGTTGTGTCATTTAGTCACAACAGTGAAAAACCTGAGTAAAACATTTGGCAAATGAAGATATGGAGCTATAGGATTGGGGCATGGTTGTGGCTAGAAAGAGGATAGAAAAAGGCTAATTGAAAAATGTTGCATTATTTTTATGGCAGGTTGGGGGAAATGAAAGAATACGAAGCAAAGACCATATTTTATTTAAACTGAGTCAATTCTAACGTGTTTAATTGAGATTTTATTTCATTATATTCTGTAAAGTTTCTTTTTTTTCCCTTTTCATTATTAGGCTCATCGTATTTGGATTTAATAATAAAATTATAGCCCATGTTGTACTAACACAGTCTTATATTTCTCTTTTTAAAGTTTCCTTGCTATTTCTTTTGTTTCATTTTCACATGTGATACATAGGACTCTTTTTCTTATCCTTTCTTAGTGAACTCATAGTTTGGAAAACGTAACTTTTATTTTACTAGCTGTATTCTGTACAATGTTAAATTGAATACTTAAATCTCTGTTCTTGTTTAGCAGGTATGAAACAAGAAAACAGTAAGCCATGGTGATTTAAGGTATGTACTTCTTACCATTTTTTCCTAGAGACAAATCTAATTTTTTGATATTTCCTTCTACTTTTTAGATACTCAATTTAAGCATATTATCAAATTGTCTTTGGATTCTCTCATCTATGAGATGGGGATAATAGTAGTATCTTAATGTTTAATACCTTATTGGCCTTTGTTTTATATAAACTCTGCACCTGTATTTCAGCTATAGATATAACAACTTACCATATAAGAGGACTTTTACCTCCTTTTTCAGATACTTAATTTTTTTTTCTTTCTCATTTGAACTCATTGATGTGATCATACTTTGGGTTTCTATGTTCATTGAATACCACTAGGCAGCATGTGTTAAACATTTAATTTTACTTTTACAATGATATTGAATGTTGCCATTGTGTCATCCTTTATGGAAATGAAGACCAAGGCTCAGTAGTTCAGTTAGTTGTGGATAATTATACAAGTAATACATGAAATAATATTAAAACACCAATATGTATGGCATCATTTTTTTCTCTTCATCTTTGTATTTAGGTATAAAATTATTTATAATTATTTGATCTCAAAGAGCTTAGATCTTGTCTGCATATATATAGTGTAAACTCACTGAAAGTTACATTATGTGACTAATTTCTCTGGCTCTTCTCCTCATTGCCTTAGTGCAGATACTATACTAATTCTACGTGGGGCTGATCAATCAATAAGTCTCCAACAAATAAAGTTGTAAATTTTGGTGACTATTATTTATTATAAAGGTTAATGATGTTTATACTCCCTGGAAAGAGGAATGTCCTTATGTATAACTTCTAAAAGAAATGCTGAGCTGATATTTTTATTTGCTACATGTTTTAAATTTGAAGCTCAATATTTTCCTCAAATGGTCTTTAAAAAGGTCAAATTTGGCATTCAGCACAAGATCATTTTAGGATTAATTAAGTGAGGTGGTGAACTGCATATGGGGTACTAACTTTGCCAAAATATCAGTGTTTCCTAGAATTTAATTCTTGACTTTGAAAAAAAGTCTTTTATTTTTGAGTATTCTATTTTTTTCCTAGCTTAGAACTAAGTAATATTGTTTTTAACAGCATGCCAATGTGACTACATGTAAAATTTAGATTAATGACTTATCTTACCTGCTGATTGAATCTCTTACTAAAATAGGATTCAAGGATTATTTTCATTTTTACAGTAAACTAAAACCTGATTATTTGCAACAACAACCATGACAATGCCACAAATCTCATTGTATGTAATATGAAATCTTAAAATCTCATCTTATTAATTGAAAACCAAAATCACTTGAAGGAGAGATTTAAGGATTAATATTTAAATCAGTTTTAATCTTCTCTTTCATTTTTCATTATAGTGCAATGGAAATTTATAATGAAAAATGTAGTACTTAACATTTAATATTTTTTCTTACTTCAATATAGTTAAGTCTAAGGAATCAAATGTTCTACACACCAGAATAATAGACCAGAATACAGAAATTTACATCCAACTGGTTTTTAAACCATCTGTTACATAATTAAGCTTTTAAAACACATAAGGTTTAAGACAATGTCATTTATACTAATAGTTGTGCTATGATGCATTGTGGTAGAATCTGCACTGGCTATCGAGTGATTTTTGGTTTGAAACTGTCTTGATTAGCCAGTTTGTGCATGTGCAAAATGTGAGTCAAATTACATATTTAATAATGACACTTATTAATCTTTAATTCCTATTATATTAGAAAAGTTACCTATATATAATATGCATATGTTTATTGCAAAATACTTAATTCATCTCTGTCTGGCTAATACTGTTAGAAATTATTTAACAGAGGTATGTAGAAATCAGTGATATAGATTCAAGCACTTCTTTAAATTGATATGTCTAAATCAACCTAGAACCTAGCAATTTAAAAACAGCACATTGATGATATTGATGAAATCAATCAACTACTTGCACTTGGTGACAAATGACAGATATAAAAATAAATAAGCCTATTTCTCAAGTATTTTTGAAAATGTCCTACTAAGATTATCTGACAGGCCATGTGAATTGGGAAAAGATCAAATTAGGATGTTTCTTCCCCAATCAGGGGTTTTGTTTCAAATAGCCTCATAGTTCCGTCATTAACTTGAGAGGTAAATGAGGGGTCTGAGCAAGTACAGGAACATGGCCTTGAGGCTGGAAAAAAATATATATTTCTGGATGAGTCGACAACTGGCCCTTGCAAGTAGGTAGGTCAGAGCTGGGGGAGAAGATCTTAATTTGGAAGAGTTTTGGAAAAAAAAAAAATTAAAAATGTGGCTTGCAAAAGTTTATGAAAATTTGAACCCAGCTTCTCCTGGGCCTTAAACTTGCTCCAATATGAATCAGTCTGAGAGAGATATGTAGGCCCATAAAAGGTGTACAGTCAAAAGCCAACTCAGGCTTGTGCTCTCTCCACTGGGAATAGGAGATTTGGGAAAATTTACTACAAGTCAAAACCAAGGAGATCCCCATTCCTTCCAAAGAGATGAACCAGAGCCAGAGGAACTTGCCAGAGCACTCAGTCCATTCTCAGAGCAGAAGTCTCCTTAATCACAATAGAATATGATTTCATCATTGATGTTAAGCACTTATTTCTGTTTGTGATCTTCCTCTTTCTGAATGTGATTTTTCATTGTATTTATCTTATTCCTGCTCTGTGGTTATATTTATGTAGTGATGTACAAAGACAAATTACTCTTATTTTATAGTTTTCTAGGTGATAAGAATCGTGTCCATACCTGTGGGAAAGAACTGTTCATCATCCTAAGTCTTAAGGTAGACACATCTATGTATTTGTGGAAAAGTCTGTATCCCATAGAGAACACTAGGTAAGGGTAGATAATTAGAAGGGATGGAAAATGTAAAAAGAGAAAATGACAATTGTTAAGTTAGGGAAATAAAATAACATGGCTCATTTGAATATGTTTGGAGTACATTGTTATAATTCTATAAAAAATAAAAGCAAAACTGGTGTGTATGAATTAGGAATTCCAAGGCATGTTTGTTTCTGCAGGAGTAATAGAGGTAATAATTATATTTGAGAAGTAACTTGATATTAGATTTTATTATATTACATAATTATGAGAAGGGGAATAATCTATGACTGATTACAAAAGAAAGTGTAATCTCGGCAAATTTGTCTTTTGATTTGTTCTTAGAAACAACTTCCAAAGAGTTGTAGTTATGTTTACTTATGTTATTTTCTATTCATATATCAAGTGCCACTCAGTTATTTGGATGAGAGAATTGTCAGTTTTTGTACTTTTCCAAATTTTGCCCACCTTATCTTCCTTGGGATCACTTTTAACTTTTCCAACTTCCCATTTTAATCACGGCACACACATGTACAAACACATATTCATTACAGAAAATTATTTTTGTCTTCTAAACCATTGAATAGATTTCTTAGAACCAGGCCAGCATTAAAAACATTACACATATATACTTCTTTAAGTGTCCACTTCTATGAGATCCTAAAGGCAAAAACAACATTGAATGCTTTGCTGATTCAGTGCCAACTAGAAAAGCATTAAGTACATAGCCATAGTAATTATGCATGTAGGTTTTATAGGTCAATTTATATTCCAAAAATGATCCTATTAGTTCTATAAATTTCCAGACTATTGCAGGAATTGCAACATTTGCTCCAAAAATACATCTCCCAAACTAATTCTGATATACAGGTTGACTCATAGTAGTAATTTTGGTTGGGTAATTACAATTGCCATGCATACAGTGTACACACCAGAAATAATTCCAAATGATATTGAATGAATGTCAAGTAGGCTACAAAAGTGTTTCCTTGTCCTTTTTTCCCTCTTTTTCTACATCTAAATTAATAAATGCATTTCTTAATATTGTATTATGTATCTTTTTTTACTGTCCAACTATTAATTTATTCTCTGAGTTGTTTTCATTTGGCATCTACTTATGTTATTCTACTGAAACTATTCTCCAATAGGTCAGCCATTACTTGCCAGAGATTATCAACATTAAACATTTGACAGTATTTTTAATCAGTATCCTTTTTTCCCTTCCCTCAACACTGACTACTGTACATTGATGTATTTGATGACTTATTTTTCTTTTACTTCTCTTTTTACTTAGGTGAGCTTTGGTAGTTTTGGCTCTCAAAGAATTTGTCAATTTTATCTCAGTTGTTAAATTTGTTGAGAAAAGTTATATGTAATATTTTATTTTACTTTTATTATGTGTAGGATAAATAGTGGTATCTCTTCTCTCATTTCTGATGTTGATGATACTTATATTCTCTTTTTTCTATTGGATAGGAGTTAGGAGTTCAGTAGATATTCCCTCAACTAATGAAGGAAGGACAGGTAAAAAAAAAAATATCTTGACTTCTCCATTCTCAGTGAAACAGTTCTAGTATGTTTTCCATAGCACTCAGAGCTTTCCTCACAAAGTGGAACTCAGTAGTATAATTCTCTTAGCACATAATTTATCAGCCTTGCTTCCTTTTCTATCTTACTTTCTCTACTACCTAATTTGGTGCTTGTATTGTTTGACTTTTAAGGAACCCAAACCAAGAATTTTTTTCTAAAGATATCAGGAGAATTCAAGTATCAAATACTTTTAAGTAGAAATGGGGAAAATTATCAAAAAATCCAAAATTAGCAAAACACTGTTATACAATCCTTGCCATATTTTTAAAGGAAGGTTTCAAACATGAGGGATATGTCCACTAAGAATAAACATTTTGTTCTGTTAAAAAAATGGCATATTAGGTAGAAATAGTAATGGGGTTATTTAGTCTCACAAAGTGGGATTTTTTTTAAGCACTAACATGTGGGAACATAGTGATCCTGGCCTAAAAGATACTTCATACTGCCAATGTGATTGTCTGTAGGCCATACAATTTTCTATGGGATTTGAGCTATACAGCATTTAATTACCATATAATTTATACTCTTCTACATATTGCTTCATTCATTTTACTTCTGAGGACACTTGGCTCAGGGAAGTTTTATAACTCATCCATATTTATTTGTAAACCATCCATAAATGACATGTTACATTAGGAACACAGCTGGCATGAAACTCCTAAGTTCTAATTTCCAAGTCAAATTCTCCTGACTTTATCAAGGTGTTTTTTTTTTTTCTTTTACTTCTAGTGGTCAGGGTAATTTAATATTTTATCCATTCAAAGGATACAATGATGTTAGTACACTGTGAGACTATGCAAACAAACTCTGGTTGTGTGTGCACAGTGTAGTGGTAGAAGATAAGAATTCATATTTGAATTTGAAAGAATAGCACACATGATTGGAACAGGGTGAGCTGGTTCATCAAATCTTTGCTTCTTCATTCAAAGAAAGATAAATTCCAGAATTCAAAGCATATTATGGTTAATTTTAAATGAGTGAGATAAGGGCAAAGTGAGTAAAATAAGCAACAAGCTAAGCAAATGGAAAGCTTTTGTTAATGGAAAGCTTTACCAAATGTCATGATAATTGTTGACCAGTCTACATCGTGTCTTTTAGGGGAAACAGACAAAAAACAATTGATTTAAAATAACTAACTAGATATCTTAATTTTCCTTTTTACCATAATGTATGATACTTATTTCCTGGAGACAATGATTCTATCTCTTCATAATATTTTATTATGATTTTAGGAAAAAATATGTATGCTGAGTATTTCACAGGTACTTGTACTTTAAAAATAACTATCAAAATTTATTTAATTTTTTTCATTTTAGCTTGTAGGAATTTATCTTCTGGTTCATTCTTATTTTTTTTAATTTCTGGGGTATAAAATATCGATCTTAAATTTACCTTCAAAACATTTTCAATAACTTATAGACATTATTTATGTTTTGAAATGGGATGGGTGCAGGCTCCAAAGATAATCTCAAGAGAAAACAAAACATAGTTCTAGAACAGAGTGATCTGTGCCAGCTCCCAGGTAGCCTGCTGTACTTGCAGTGAAACTCTTAGGTTTCTTTCCTCAGAATACATTACAAATAAAAACAGCTTAAAAGAATAAATTCATCTCCTTAAATTGTAGCTTATGAGCAGGCCACACCCCCTATTAAAATATTGTTGTATTCTTTAAATAAATAGAAAAGGCAAAAGTATGACCATATAAAAATTTGCTACTGTCGCAGACTACAATAGCTCACCAGATGAATGAAGGAAGTGATAACCAGCTGCTTCCTTCTATTTAGGATTACCTAAGGGAATCATGTGAGTCTGAATTTCGGGGAAAATGTCACAATTTTAAAATATTCATACATACAATGTACATATTTATATAAGTATAATTTATTTCTTAACCCATACAAATTTTGATAATAAGTAATGGATTGCACACCATATTCCTTGGTTATAATTTTTAAGTATGATTTTCCATTAAAATGTTTGAGGTCTTTTTGGAAAACTATCAGTTTGTGGTGGAATAATAGGTATAATAGATAAAATCAATTTTGGCATGAGAAATATGGGAAATGAGCCTGAGATATAGTGTTGCTACCAGAAAGTAAAAGAGCTTCCTAAGACTACTAGGCATGTGCCAAAAGGATATAAATCCCAACATGAAAGGGACTTTATGGCCCAATGGTGGGACAATCTAATCATCAAAGAGAACAATGAATACAACTAATTTTCAGAACATTCCTATGTAAAAATGAGTTTGAATATAATGCCTAGGAAATAGAAAGCTAAAATAAAAATTAGTTACCATTTAAAATAAGCAGGACTCCAAGTCCTTCCTCTGAAAATTGGCAATTAATAGGAAAAAATATTCATGTGTTTTTCTATTTCTCTGTGAACTGCATTTTAGTATAGTCAAATAGCCCTCGTTAACAGCAATGGCAATATGATTTGGGGAGTACATTACAAAATAAAAATGCAGGAACCCCAGTTAAAAAATCATTAAAGATTTCAAGATGGCAACTCCAGAAAATTAATGCCAACCTAGTGCCTTACAAACAGGGCCCTGTGTGTCTGTGGAGGCTGCATGCCTGTAAAACTGGTCCTGCTAATTTATTTTTAAAAATTGAAATAAGAGAATTTCTGCTACTAAATGGTGGAAAAATGATTGATTTAGATAAATGGTCATTTAACAATAAGATAATAGATTTAGGCAAAAATAAGAAGCAGTGAAAAATGAAAAGTTGATGGTATACTTACAATTAAAATCAGGATGTCAGGATTTATTTTAGCCAATTAACCTTAGCATCTCAAAAGTCTAGTATTATGAGCCTTTTATGTAGTGCAATAGAAACTATGCAGCATGAGTAGAAAGTATCTTTGTCAAAAAAGAGAAAAGAACCTGAACCTTAAGAAGCCTTTAGTGCCTACCTCCACTTACAGCAAAGTGGTGAGGGAGAGGGAGAGAGGGAGAGAACAAAAGGGCTGAGGGAGAAAGATGTTTGCACAATTAAACCAATAGAACAATATACAAGGGACAAAACCAACTGAGTTGGTAACATCATGTTCTAAATTGTTTACCTAAAATATCTAAGAGTCTTAAGAAGTGAGAAACAATTCAAGAAATGATCTAAAAGTATGGGCCTTAGATTTAAGAGATGAAATGATAGGAGTCTAATGGTAAAGAAAAAAGTTACTAGGGTTGTGTTTAAGTGTATGTTTGCCAAATAGTTAGGGAGGTACTTTAGTGGCCCCTCATTTCTCATTTGCATATGATTTATAATAGAGAAATGAATTAAATAAGAAGAACCAGGTTTCCTAAAGTAAATCTTACTTATGCTCATCAATAATACAAAAATTGTAACTGTAACTTTTGCTAAAAAATGCTTTAAAATTGGTTTTGGCATTGCCCTCTTAAGCTATGTTTCAAAATTACTTATGAGTAAAGGACTCATGAAATCATAAACACTCTAAAGGGTTTGATTTTGAGCAGTATATTCTTCATTTTCAATGGCAACATGGTTTTTTAGAGGTAGGGTGATGACAAATGAGGAAAAGTGAAGTGTGCTACTAAGGCCTGGTTGTTTTGGTAGCCCAGAGTGATCATCAATAGAAAATCAGAAGGGGCCTGATACTCTGCAACTGTGTGAGTGACACCTAACAGACCTATTCTGTGGTAAGATTGGAGACAGTTTTCTTCCTGTATTTATTGCTCTAAACCTGCATTGACAACTTTGCATTGAGTGACCTAATAACTTCTTAAGAGATTTTTCCCATTAAAATCAGCAAGATTTGGTTTCTATCTTTGGAATTTGCAGATCCTGAAATAGAAACACATATGCTGCAAGTGAATTATGGTCTCTGGATCAACAGAACAATATGGAATTGCATATCTAATGTAAATGAACCAAAGAATAACCCGTAAGGCTCTAGAATCCTGTGAATGCAATGGTGCGATGGTGAGATTTCAAGTGTGGTTTACTATAAGACTCTGTAAAACTTGGTAAGTCTTCCACAGAGCAGTATGGAAGACAAGATGAATTCAAATACTGAAAGCTACTGTATTCTAAATGTTAATGGTAATTATAATTTAAATACCACACATTTCAATAGTTTTCAGGACATTTATATTAGTCATTCATGTAACATCACAGTAAAGTAATTTTAGAACATTTCTATAATCACAAAAAGAAATCTCATGTTTACCAATAGTAAATCTTCATTATTCTTCAGTCTAAGGCATTCACTAATATTGACTCTACAGATTTGTGTATTATGAGTGTTTCATACAAATGGGTCTGAGAAGCATAATAATTTTGAGAATCCTCCATGTTGTAGCATGAATCAGTACTTCAATTCTTTTTTATTGTACAATAATAATACATTAGGAATAGCACATTAATCATTCATCAATAAGCTGTAATAAGATAGGCAAGTTTGAAGCTTCCTATATCTCTTCTCCATTCCAAACCATTTTTTCTATATAATTAACAATTATCTTGAATTAATTGTTTGCTTACATTCATTGTATATTTATCCCTTAAGCAAATATTTTAATATATGAATATATATATACATATATACACACACACACACACATATATATTTATTTATATTAGTTTTACATGATTTTTGTGTACTTGCAATGGAACAGATATATGATTTTCTACTATCCCTTTTCACTAACCATTATGAAATTCATCATATTTTTGCTATAGATTGTATCTGGTTATAAATATTCATATTAAGGCAGAATATGGTAATTTATTCATACCATAGTTTATAAATATTGGACTTGATAGAATTTTTAGATAATTTTAGCCATGTTGCCATAAATATTCATGTATATACTCTGGTACATCTATGTACATATATGTTGAAGTTTCATATATCTAAGAATAAAATTTTTAGTTGTTTTACTGAAAATTATGTTTTAATTTGGTGCATCAATGCATACTTTCTCTAACAGTGAATGGAAGTTGCAAATGGTTTCATATCTTCACTGACATTTGGTATCACCAGAATATTTTAAAATTTTATTATTTATTAAAATAATTTACATAGTATACATATGTGAAGTACAACATTCCACACTTCTGTTTGTGCATGATGTGGAATTACATTGGTTGTGTGTTCATATATGAACATAGGAAATTAAATGTTTCATTCATTCTAGTAACTAACTACTCCCAATCCTACTCCCAATCCCCTCCCTTCCCTTCATTCCTCTTAGTCTAATCCAAAGCACTTCTATTTATTCCCTATCCTTCTTCTCATTGTGAGTCAGCATCCCCATATCAGAGAGAACATTCATCCTTTGGTTTTTGGGATTGGCTTATTTCACTTAATATGATAGTATCATGTTCTATCCATTTACCAACAAAAGCCATAATTTCATTTCTCTGTATGGCTGATTAATATTCCATTGTGTATATATACCATATTTTCTTTATCCATTCTATTTTTAAAAAAATTAGTTGTAGGTGGACACAATATCTTTATTTCATATTTATGTGGTGTTGAGGATTGAACCCAGTGCCTCAAGCATGCTAGGTGAGCACTCTACCACTGAGCCACAACCTCAGCCTCTCCATTCTATTTTCATGTTATAAAACAAGAAAAAATAAAAAAAAAATAGATAAATAAGTAAAATTTTAAAAAATTAAATAAATTAATTAATTGAAATAATTTATTTACATCTTAATGCATACATCTTCAGTGAACATTTTGATGAGTTTTGACAAACATAGATATCTGTGTAACCTATATATCTAATAAGATTAAAAAACTCTGTCATACTCTTTACAGGCAACCACCATTTCATTCTCTATTGCATAGGTCAGATTTGCCTATTTTGAACTTCACATAAACAGACTAACAGAATATTCATAATTTTGTGTCTGCTGAACTTTACTCAGTATAATGCCTAAGGCCTTTGTCCATTTTGTTGCATGTATTAATTGTCCAGGTTTTTTTTTTAATTTCCAAGGTACATGTCATTATAAAATACCTATAAAATATTACCTAATTTTGTGGATAAACTTGAATTGTTTTATCTACAAATGAAGCTCCTAGGAATATTGTTAAGATGTGTTTTTGATACATACATTTTTATTTACTCTTGGTAAGTTCTTAGGAATTGTTTTGGGCACATGTATATATGTATTTCGGGGATTGAGTGGGTCCTCAAGAGGAAACATTAAAAAAAGGTACATGATTCACATAGCAAATGATTGTAACGATATTTCAAGACATATTAGACTTGCTCAGTCTATACATGTAAAGTCAGCAAATCTGTCATCTAAATTCTTTGGTAATCACTCAACAGACTTCGACTCACTCGAAGTCATCAAAGTGCTCTCACAAATTTTTAGATATTTAAACTAGACCAGGGAGGAACTCAGTCTAATATTGCAGTAAAACTTTTGAAATCAGGTTTGACAAAACCACAATCAAAAGAAATAATTTGAGTAAAACTATGCTGTCCCATTAGATTACTCAGCAGTGTACACTTCCCCAGATTGTCTTAAAGCTGTTCTATTACTCCATTTGAATGGAACCTGCTAGACATGATTTAGATATTCTGCAAAAGTCTAATACAGAGTAAATACATTTCATCAATTTATGTTAAATATGGGGCTCAAAAACATACATTTATGTGTATAAACTGAAGATTTTATATATATATATGTATATAAATATGTCTGTCTCTATACATACACACACACACACACACACACACACACACACACACATATATATATACCCCACACCTATAGGTTATACATATATAAAACCTGCATCTGTATATATATCAAACATTCACACTATATATGAACAAAAAGTAAAGAACAATCAGTACTGGGGACTGAGCCCAGGCCTCTACATGCTAAGCAATGTTCTACCATTAGCTACATTCCCAGGCTGAAATCAACAGTATTTTATACTGAAAACTTCCTAATCTTCTCACCATCTTTTAGGAATCATCTAAACCTGAAGGATAAAGAATGTGAAGATTTAATTGGATGGGTTGTTTACATATCTCAGTTCTTCTGAGGACTAATCTAATCTCCTCTCCATGGTGACCAGTCTACAGCATGAGGAGTATTCAGTACTTTCTGAGGCAGCTCTTGATGGCACTCATTGCAAATGATAAATCACATGAGCCTCTTTCTATTCTCTTTTCCTTTCTCACTTCCTTTTTTTCTGTCTTGATCATTCTTTACCATTATAATTGTTGGTAACTTAATTGTGTGAGTAGGGTCCGTACAAACAAAAGTCATTTATTTTAATAGGAATGCATTATGTTGCATTACAAAATAGTAGTTCAGCTTCTCAGGCTGTGGAGTATGACTGCTACTTCTCAACCTGCAATTTCCAAGAAATCACTCAGCCTATCTGCTTCAGAGTCTTACCCTGGAATCTGTTGTCAGTAGTATTCAATTTTCAAGTTGTCCTCAGGAGTATGTGAGATAGTTTTCAGCCCATAAAAATCTTTCAATAGGTGTTGGCTATATTGCTTTTACTAACATTAAGGAGGAAACTTAGATTCAGAATATTAGGATTCTTCAGTATCACTGCTGTTGTCACTGCTGCTTTAAAGATAACTGGAAAAAATTAAAAAGTCAGGAACATTCTAAAGTCCTGTCTTAGATTCCTAAATAGGTAACATGCCCTTCTGGACAGTTAAAGTTCTTTCACAGAATGATGTCTGAGTCACGTAGGACTCTCTCCTGCTTGTGGATATGACAACATAGACATCTCCTTCCTGTGAAGAGTCCTTCCTGGTCCCCTTCTGTAAGACTTGCCCTGCTGTGGGAGGATTCTTAGGAGGTGGCATATACAGAATATTTGGCACTATACTTATCTTTATTTCCTTTTTTGCATCTTCTCATGTCTTACTAAGTTGGTAATTATACAGCTTCAAACTTTTAAAGGAAAGCACAATATGATATAGTATTTTATGAGTACCTGAGAGATGAATGCCAAATACAAATGATAACACTGAACTATTAAAATGGTTTTTGAAAAAAGAAAATCTTACTATAAGCTTCAACAGCATAGAACAAATGGCATTTTCATACCCATTTTGGGAAATTTCATCAAGATATGTCTTGGTACAGTCTTCTCTCTGCTTCTTCTACTTGGGTTTTGTTAAATTTATTGGAGTTTGTAAGTTTACATTTATAACCAGATTTGGAAAAGTTAGGGGTCATAATTTCCTCAAAAAACTTTTCTGTTCCCCTGTAATCTCTTTGTCTCCTTTAGAAGCTTCAATTACACATGTCATAGGAGGTTTATGCCATGGCTCACTAATATATCGTTCATTTTTTTCTTTTTCTTTTGTGGTGCTGAGGATTGAACTCAGGGCCTTGTGCATGAGAGGCAAGCACTTACCAACTGAGCTATATCACCAGCCTTGCATTGTTTATTTTTAAAGCTTTGTTTTGAGTAATTTGTATTGCTATATTATCAAGTTTCTTCTGCAGTGTCTAATCTGCTTTAAATGCCAGTCCAACTTCTTCACTGGAATTTCAATGTGATTATGTAGTTTTTATAGGTTTCATATCCCTCCCAAACATAGTCATGTTTTCCTCTGTATTCTCACATATAGGTTATAGTTATAACTCTTTTAATTTCCTGTCCACTTACTCTGTAATTGGTGTGATTTCTGGGTCATTTTTAATAGATTAATTTTATTCATGATGGGTCATATTTTCCTGCTTCTTTGCAAGCCTGGTAATTATTTATTGATTGCTGTGCATTTAAAATTTTACTCTTATTTAGTGGTAGATAATATGATTTTGTTCTGTTTGGAATAATTTTCTTAGGTCACATTGTGGGTCATAGTTGAGTTACTTTGAAACAGTTTGATCTTGATAGATGGATGGATTATGAGGTTGGAAAAAAAAGAGGGATGAAAGATTTTTTATCTAGAGAACATAAACTTTAAATAGGGAAAAAATAGATATCTGTGTGTAAGCCAAGGAGAAAAGTAACTACATTCAAGATACTTAGTTTTAGGAAGAGACTGACTCCATTTCTCTTATCAAAAGGAGAATGAAGTAGAATCTTCTTGAAGATAATATAGAAATAGCTGTCACTTTATGGGACCAAATTAAATACAAAGCAAAGAAGTGGAGGAAAAATAAGAAAAAGAAATTTAGAGTTTTGAGTAGTTCATTAATTATAATTATAATGTAAATTAGTAAGGCATATAAACAGAACACTATAAAGGCAAAAATAAAGGAAACTTTATATTTTTTAAGTTTCTAAAAAGTATTAAACCCCAAATTTGCCCATGTTTATGTATTTTTTTAATATTTTGTATAAATTTGTGTATTTATAATCATCTTGTAATAGATTTAAGATATAAGCATGTATATTACATATTTTAATTTTTATTTTACCATATGTAAAAAACAATTTTAAACAAGCATTATTTAAATGTATTCATATTTAATTACTTTTTGAAAATAGGATCAAGTATTCTATATTGTATGATACTTTAAAGTCCCTGGATCTTCCATAAATTTTGGGTTAATTTAGTTTATTCAAGTTAAATTCAAAGCATTAGACTTGGTGCATTATACTGGCATTAGCCAATTTTCAATGAAATAGTTACATTGCATATCTGGAGAGTTGTGATAAACCAAGAACAAAATCATATGTAAAAACAAAGGGTCCAAAAGTGACTATTAAAAAATCATTCTGTTTCAAGTGTGAATGATTAAATTTGCAAGAATTTAATCATTAATTAATGATTACATATGTTAGAAGTACTATTAATACAAATTCTTTTAACTTTATTTCTCAATAAAATATTTCTCTATGAGGATGCCCTAAAGGTTCCCAATAGTAACTTTGCCCACAAATGTTCTAATTAACTGTACCAGAGGATCTGCTGTGCTGTCTCCTTAATGCTTTGTATCTGGTTCTTGGCTGGCCATCATGTATCATTGTTCAGCTAGTGACAGCAGTCAGGTTATTAAAGGTGTAGATATTAAATTAACAACAGTAGTAAACATTGTAGCTGTACTTCACATCTCAGCAGAACCAATGAAGTGGATGACACTGAATCCATGCTGATATGCTGCCATGACAGATGGGCGTCATTTAACACAATACATCAGTGGGCAACCCACGTACCACAGCTGTCTTCCACTAAATGAATTAGATCAGGGTAATTAATCTAAGGCAGAAAGTATTACTAAAGTGGGTCCTAAGCAGAATTAGAGAATGAAATCTCCTGCTAAAAAAACTGAAAAGGATTTATGCATTAACAGTTTTAGTGCTGATAAGTTTTCTGGAAGGAATGTTGTATCTTAAAATTTATATAACTCTTTCCTTGTGTTGAGAAAGAAATTCCCATTTGGGCCTCTTCTTTATTTGGGTAACAAAAAAAAAAAAAAAAGCATTGCCAAGAAATGAGCCTTACCTGAGATGTGTGGATCAATTCTTCAAACTAAAACAGATTACATTTTATTTTATCATGTATATTTGTTCCAGGTACAACTATCTCAGCATTAGTGGTTACATTGATGATAATTTAGATGTTAAATTCTCACCAGTTTTAGATTTTATAGGATGGATGAATACATACAGTTATATATATTTTTCTTTCTGATTTCAATTTTCTGTCAGACCAAAGATTATTTTGGTTTACATGGGTGCTCTTTCTTTTAACAGACAAACATTCTTGACAATTGGAGTACTTTCTTCTTCTTTCATTTATCTAATCTTTTTAAAAAACATTTTTGAGTTGGTGATATGGATTCTCACTAGGTTACCCATGCTGGTTTCAAACTGATGATGATCCTGCCTCAGTCACTGAGTAGCAGATACTACAGGAATGTGCCATGATTCCCTGGAAGGAATTTAACTATTTCATTCATTTTCATAGTCTTTAAGGGTGTATTTCAAAAAATGTATTTAATAATTTAGCCTTTCTTTTGCTTATTTATAATAATTCACATCCAATACCACAATACTTACAATCAAATATTTCTTTCTGAAATGACTTTTAAAAGTGTTCTCGGGCTGGGGATGTGGCTCAAGCGGTAGCGCGCTCGCCTGCCATGCGTGCGGCCCGGGTTCGAACCTCAGCACCACATACCAACAAAGATGTTGTGTCCGCCGAGAACTAAAAAACAAATATTAAAAACTCTCTCTCTCTCACTATCCTCTCTCACTCTCTCTTTAAAAAAAAAAATAATAAAAAAAATAAAATAAAAGTGTTCTCATTTTATAGGAATGATTTGTGGTATATGTCCTTAAGAAATATTCTGGATGTTATATTTTCAATAAATCAGATACATCATTTGCATAAAATCAGAAGCTGTATTTAAAATCATCAAGTAAATACATATATTCTAATATTTAATATTATATCAAAATATGTCTAATTGTACCTTTTATTAAAATTAAAAATCTCAGATGAGACATAGTTTTCTCATTCATCAATATAAGGATTTAATTTCTAATGTTTCACTGTACAAGTTTGGATACCTTTCCATAAACATATTTATGACAGTTGTGGCTATTGATTAAGAAACCTGTCATCTACTCAATTGTTATAGTTTCCTCTAGTTTTGCTTTCTTTCTTTACATTCTCCTTCCAGAGGTCTTTTCTTCTTCCTATCATACCAAGATGGAAAACCTGCTGCTAATTACTGCAGTTGAAATTTTTAACACAGCAGGAGTTATCCAAACACCACATCCTCCTTTTATAAAGAATTTGATGTTTGCTTGTTAAGTTAGAAACTCTTAGTTGGAGGCCTGCTCTGATTATGTTGAAAGTATTGTATATTTCTTGTAGAAGCTGGCAAGCTGCAGCTGGAAGAATCTGCCACATGCATAGTATCTGATTTTTAAACTTCATTATCTTGATCATTGATGATTAAATTGTTCACTAACTGCTGGTCACATTTAATCAGGAAAACTGAAAAGATGTTTGAAGGACAGAAAAATATAAACAACCCCAGGATGCAAGGATAGGATATTCAGTTTTTCTACTTAAATTTTTAAAATTTAAAAATGCCCAAGTTTGTCAAATTACAAAACTATCATAATCCATCTTGTATCTTTTAAACTGAAATAAATGTATCAAAAAAAAAAATCTACACTAAAATATTTAACTCCATTGAGTAAGAACTGTGTTAGCTGTAAATTCAGCCTGCAATGGTTTGTCTACCTTGACTCAAGAATCAGTTATTATTTTCCAAATATCAACAAAGCTAAGTTTTATTGCTTTTGAATTTATTTTTTGATGTGGGGAGCAGCAATATTATGAGTTCTTCATTTTGAACGGCTACTGAGCAGGAGCAATTCAAAGACAATTTTAGTTTTTGCTACCTAGAGACATTTTTTCATTATGTTCAGAAGTTCTTTATCCATAACATCCTTTCCTGTTTCCATATAGTTTAAGTTCTACACCATGATATGTGGGCAATAATAAAATACTTCCATTTAGCCCGCGACCCGCGCTGGCTTCATGAAAGGTTTGAATCCTGAGAAACCGCTAGGGAGTTTTAAAGAGACAAGACTCTAATTACCTTTAAAACCAGCTCCAGAGTGGCTTCTAGCTCCAGCCTCCAGCCACCTAATGCTATATCGAGGTTTATTGAAGAGGAGAGAGAGAGAGAGAGAGAGAGAGAGAGAGAGAGAGAGAGAGAGAGAGAGAGAGAGAGAGAACACGCCAGGGAGTAGACTTTTATTGGGGAACAAGAGATTCTGGGGAAAATTCTATCAATGAAGATTAAGCTGGGGGGGGGCAGCATTCCAAGGTCAAGGGCGAAGATTGGGTCTTTGGGGCAGTGGCCAGACACACCTCTGCACAGACAAGCCCTGGGACCTGGAGAAGGTTGGGGAAAGCTCTGACACAGCTGTGCCTAAGCGCCTCTCACCCAGCCAGGGAGGTAACTCAAATCACGTGCGAGGATGGCCTCCCACACTACCATAAGCAGATTTCACTGCTATTACTTATGGTTTGCCAATATTTAGTGACAACAATATTATATTGTCCTTCACATAGAACTCTGAGATAACTGATATGAACAGGTGGGACCTGGATGTAGGAGGTCTTTAAGAAATACTCTGGATGTTATATTTTTAATAGGTCATCAGTTATTGGAGAGCATGCCCTTGAAGGAGAAACTGGGATCCCAGTCTCTCCCTCTCTTCCTTTTGCTTCTCAGCTGCCATGGGTAAATAGATTTCTTCTACCACATGATCCTTCCATGATGTACGACCTTACCACAGGTCCAAATACAACAGTACCAAATGCCCCTGGGGGAAAAAAAAAAAAAAAACTCTGAAACTACGATCCAAAATGAACCTTTAATGCTTTAAGCTGCTTGTCTCAGATATTTTGTTAATGAGGGAAATCTAACATAGACACCAATGTTATGATACTCATTTTTAAGTTATATTTACAACCTGAACAATTTAATAGTGTTTCCATTTTTTTACCTTGAGAATATCATTTTAACTAGCTACACTTGAGTTTTTCCCTCTAAAATGGGTAAAATAATGTGTAATGTTGTGAGGATCAAATTAGGGAAAAAACATTTCTATAGTTTAGCAGTTTATAACAGAACAGTCTCATAACTATTTTATACTGCTCAACATATAAGGACTGGTGTGACATATTTATCAACTGTTCTTTTTATGATAAACCACTCATACACTTACCATATGACAACAATTTATTTGTGCAAGCCTGTTTTCCTATGTAGCCTTATCAAAAGATACTCTCAGTAAGTGCATAGGCCAAACTTCCACCTCTACAAAAAAAGTACAAAACCAAATTTAGTTAGAAGTGATTGTTGAGTATTATAACTCCATTTCTAAGACCAATAGTTGGATTTCCTATAGCAATGGTGCAGATATAGTCTTTCTTTATGAATAACAGCCATTAAAATGGTGCTTAAGCATAAAGGTTGATGAATGGAATCCCATTATGCTATGATTTTCTGTATAATAGAATTCATGATTCAGCAGGTAAGCCTTGAACTTCAAATTGTTGAAGTATGAAAAAGACTATTTTTAACTCGTGTCTCCTACATTTAAATTTCCCTAAATTCTGTGAGAACAAGGTGCCAATTTCAAGTATTTGATGTTTGCAGGCACCCCGAATTATCACTCTGCAAGACCAAAGGTAATACAAATATTATAGAGATAAAAAGATAGCTTTTTGCACAAAAATGATGAGTATGTAAGATATTGGATTTTCATTTGCTTGAGTATAATAATCATTTTGCTATATACATGTATATCAAAACAATGTTGTACATCATATATATATATATATATATATATGATAAATAAATTGCACTCAAGTGCGCACACACAAAGAAGAAAGATACACTTTAAA
The DNA here is from genome assembly GCF_964194105.1 of Spermophilus citellus. Classification (NCBI taxonomy): domain Eukaryota; kingdom Metazoa; phylum Chordata; class Mammalia; order Rodentia; family Sciuridae; genus Spermophilus; species Spermophilus citellus. The sequence continues at coordinate 194,940,454 of NC_138184.1, read as the reverse complement.
CAAACAAATTTGAATTTGCATACACCTGTATGATTGTAGGCAAGATAACCTAGATATATACGGTTCAGTTTGTCATTCATGAAGTGAGAATAATATCCCACTTGCAAGACTGATGCCAAGATTAAAGACAACATAGTTAATATAACAGAGTCAACAGGATGTCCCATATAAAGGCTTTCTAGTTATTTTTGATTACCTTTAAATATGATGAAATCAAAACAAGAAGTGACAGCTTTGGAATTTCTCTTTTTCTACACTATCAAGGATTCACTTCACCAGTCTACATATTCAGGTTAAAAAAAATAAAAAAATAATACACTTTAGAGGATCTTTTTCTTTTACTATAAGGGAAGAGGTTCTGTATGGAGCAGATGGTGATGCCTATATTGAGAGAATAGAAGGATAATAATATCATTAACTGAGATCAGGAATGTCAGAATATACATAGGATTTCGTGGGCTACAAAAGAGAATAGTTTTAGTAAAATAAAACATAGGGAATTCATTTATTTGTTCATTTGATACTGGGATTGAATCTCGGATGCTTTACTGTTGAGCCACATCTCCAGTCCTTTTTTTTTTTTTTTTAGTTTGATCTTTCTAAGTTGATAAGGATCTTGTTAAGTTGCTGAGACTTGCCTTAAACTTTCAGTTCTCCTGTCTCAGCCTCCAGAGTAGCTGGAATTACAGGTATGTATCCACTGACCCACTGTACCTGGATAATATAGATCATTTAAGTAAAGTTTTTTCAGAGACATTTGTGAGTAAATTGTGTGATATTTCCATATGTAGAAAGTTATGGTTTAAGAATAGAAGAAGTCAGAGAGATTTTGTATAGAATATAGAGAAAAAAGGAACAAATCAGAAATCCAGAGTATTATATTAGGAAAAATGAAAATAATTGTGTGTATGTGTGTCTGTGCTGATGGGAAAGATAACAAGATCAGAGCCATGAAACGGAGGAAGAACTAACTGATTTTCCAGGACTGAGGAAGTAAGTCTAAATGATAAGGTCATTATGTCATTGAAGATAGAGAACAAGCTCTGCATTTCTATGCAGGGCATTAAAAGTCAAGTAGTGTTTAAGAATCTGAGGGGATATCATTGAGACCAAGAAGCTAAGAAAGAATAGCATGAGGCCAGAAGATGACAGAAGTAACCAGGGCACACACTAACTCCCTCTTCTCCTCCCCAGGGAGATATGGAAGAGTGAGCAGGAGTAAAATATAATGGACTCAATTTTTTGAAGGAATTAAGACAATGTCTTATATGTTTTCGTACAATCACAATGAGGAAACTGAAATCATAGAAATAAAAAAAAAGTGTTGTCTTTAGAAATGGTTGTATGTGCCAATCCCATGATACTGTTACTTAATTAGATCTTAAATGAAAAAAGATGACCACCAAATTTGTTGGCATGTGATGATGATGATGGTGATGATGATGATGATGACGACGACGACGACGATGTTATGATGATAACATATGATGTTGTGGTGCTGGGAATCAAACTGAGGGCACCACCCATCTATGAAGTACTCTACTCCTGAACTGTACTCCCAGTCCTTGTCTTGTGATTTTTGAAAAAAAATAATTTTTGAGGTCTGATTCATTGATTAAGTCTACCAAAATAAAATCTCTAATCACTATAAACTCTTAATTATCATCCCTGCAAATCTGAGAAAAGTTAAAATTATAAAAATACTGGATTCATTATTATTACAATATTGTATGGGAAAATTAAAAGCACCATTACTGAAACTCTAATTACTTGGGCTTTGCTACATTTTCAATCGTTTTTGTGTGTTCCTTTGCTCTTGCTGAGAAGAGGAGTTAGATCATGAAAGGCAGGTGTTTGGCCAAGGCAAATGTAATGTCTAGCATCTGGAATCTCCTTTCTCTTCACACGTTTCACAGTAATCCACTTTTGATCAGCAAAATTTTTCTAGTGATTATTGATAAAAAGAAGTTAGCATTCATTTGAAGCCAATAAATTATATATATATATATATATATATATATATATATATATATATATATCAAAGATCATATAAATTATCATATAAAAGTTAAGATATTTGTGGGAATTCCACTGTGTGTATGTGTGTGTGTGTGTGTGAGTGTGTGTGTGTGTGTGTGTGTGTATTTATAAAACTTCTTCTCATTATTATACTAAACATTATTTCCATTTTCCAATTAGGAGCCATTTTATTAATTTCTTACTTATCTCATTTTATTTTATTTTTTGTGCTGGGATTAAACCCAGTGATGCTTTACCACTGAGTTATACCCCAATTATCTTTTAAAATAATTATTTTGAGACAGGATCTGGCTATGTTGCTAACCCTGACCCTGAATTGAGATCCTCCTGCCTCAGCCTCCTGAGTCACTAGGATTACATTTGTGCACCACCAAACCCACTTAACTATTTTGAGTATTATTTTCCTCTTTTGTTTGGACCCTTTCAGAACAGATAAAATCTGCTTATTTTTGTATTACAGTGAATGACTTAGGATATAGCTCATTAAATACTTTTCAGTGGAATAGTGTTTATGTTTCTAACCAGATATAATGGCAGATAATTTGTTTTTCATTTTTATTGTAGCTCTAATTAAAAAGTGCTTAAATATGTTGGTTGACATTCTTTCATATATATTTCTAAATGAAAAACTCAGACCTGATAGCTTTATTAAGGAATGGTTGTTAATGCAAATTGAGTAAGAATGTATTCTCTCTGCTGAATGGTCTGCTGAGTCCTTGACCCTGAGTGCATCTAAGTATATAAATATTTTCTTGTTAATATCCACAATGTGTATGAGTTTACTACCTTAACATAATTTAGGAAGAGAAGCAATACTGTGCAAATACAGAGTATGTCCTGTATACCATATTTTTGCTCTCTTAAAAATAGTACCTGGTATGAAATTAATACAGCTGCTGAATCACACATACACACAAAGATCTATCATGTAAGTTTTAAGTTCTTTTCTTCTAAGGTAACCTAAAGGCACTATATTTTTACAGAGATATTAACTTGTTTGAAAACAGAAGCTATTAATCTCTTCCATAACAGGCTGCTGAATCATTCTCATTCATTCTGGCAATGTCATTTTACAAGTGAGTTCTGGAAAATTTTTGCAAGAATAAGATGTATAAGCATTCAAAATGCTAATATTCTCAGCTGAGTGTTCCTAATTATGCCTTTAGTTTATATTTGCTTACAGCTTTTATGCTGCAATAATCTTGTCTTTAGTTTCTTTTCCATTTTATCACATGTGGCTGATGCTAAAAACATGTCATTCTCTGGGTGTTCAGTGTCTACTTACCTTGCATAATGGAATGCTTCAACTGAATATTTTGAAGAAATTAGTAAACAAAGATGGACACGATCATATATATTCAATTGTTGTCCTGAATTAAAAACAGTTACTTGGATGGATATAAATTTTCTCTGAAACCTGATGTAAATCCTAGTTTTGAATGAGTAAGCAAATACCTCTTATTTTACCAACCCTGGTAGATGGAAGCTATTTCCTTATAATTACTCTTTATAATGGTTACCAAATTTATTTCTATTTTCTATCTTTTTGATTGTATATAATGTGATATATTTCAAGATTCTGTAATAAGTAAAGTTGTTTTTCCATTTGGAATGTTCAATTTATACCAATTCCCAAAATTGGAAAATCATATTGAAAATGAAATGACTTTCTTTTGTATGAGAATTCTCCATGAGCTTTTAATAAGTTTTAAGTTTCTGTGATATATTTACTTTTTTAAATAACATTTTTTTTTATTTTAGACTAGACTTACATTTATGGAAAAATGTGAAGATTATAAAGAAAATCCTAGTACACCTCTCACCCTATGTCCCTATTATTAACATTTTACACAAATATGATATACTTATCACAAATAATGAGCTAATATGACGCATTGTGATTAACTAAATTCCCTAATTTTAAAACATGTCTTCAATTTTCATATAATGAATGTCTTCTTTTCTGCTCCAGGATCCCATTCAGGAAATCATATCATATTTAGTCATTATGTATTCTTAGATTCCTCCAGGTCATAACAGTTTCACATTTTCACATATTTATGAATGAATAATAATAAGCTGAGTTTATGATTTAGACTGGTCTCATAACTTCAAGAATGTAAACTTGGAGAATTTATAACTATTATAGAGTAAATTAGGAAGTTCTATATATACTCAGTTTTGGAACAATATAGTTAAAAATATAAATGATTTTAGGAAGAAATATTTTTACATTAGAAGGATGATGATACTGCTGAAATTCACTCATGATTTTATAGAACATTTTATAATTAATATCTATAGCAATGCAGTTAATTCTCATAACTGATAAATATGTCATTGTTATATTTTGATATATTTTGGCTGTGTATGGTTAACACAGAAAACTGTTTATTATATTACAGGAACATTGCCTGCTCTACAAGTTATATTATTCTGTATCACAATTTATTTCATTAAATCTATGAGATAGGCAGATGAAGAATACTATTCTCAAATTATAGGTGAGAATATTTGGAAGCAATAAAAAACATTACTTCTATAGTTAAGGGATATTACAAATTTCAACTAGGAAAAATTGCAAATAAAATTTGAGAAATAAATAAAATGATTTCACTAGACACCTAGTTGGTAAATTTTTATTACTTTTGCTAAGTAAAAGATGTAATTATAATGATTACTAACTCGTACAGACACATGGGGGGTTGGGAAGAACTAGTAATTGAACTCAGGGGTACTCAACCACAGAGCCACATCCACAGCCCTATTTTATATTTTAGTTAGAGACTGGGTCTCACTGATTTTCTTAGTGCTTCACTTTTGCTGAGGCTGGCTTTGAATGCATGATCCTCCTGCCTCAGTGTCCCCAGTTGCTGGGATTATAGGTGTGTACCATCGCACTTGACCTAGTATAGACATCCTTGTTACTAGATTTTTTTCAAGACAATTTTAAGTGTTGAAAATATCAATTTTACTTGAAATAATCAATTTTAGTTTTAGAATCTAAACAGTTGTACTTTGTTGAACTTAAAAGGACAAGTAAAAATAGAATCAATAAAAAAATTCATTGTCATTTTGCAACATTCTCACTTATGGACTTGTTTTTTTTTTGGTGGAAATATATGTATTAGGCATATTAGTTGGAATATTCTGATAAGAAAATTAGTGGAATATTCTGATAAGAAAATTTAGTGATATAGTTTGATATTTTATTCTCAGATATTCACAAAAGGAAATGCAGACAATATGTAAAGAACATTATTATCTTTATTATTCCCAAGTAACACTAAATTATATTTGAAAAATTGTCTCTGCTGATATAGTTAAGCACTTTTTTTCATTTGAGGACTTATAGTCACAGGTATCTTAGTGAGTATGTAAGTGTGAAAATATAGGCCCAAATCACTTGATTAAAAATTATACAATAGGTATTATCAAACCACAGTATTTTGATGCTAAATCAGTCATCATTAAATGCTTACTTCCCTACAGAGTTTTTATAAAAGGAGAGAGTATCCAGAAATCATACAGAAAGTATTTTTATATTAAACTGTTATGATCTAATCACTGCTCCTATGAATCTGGGATTCTTTTGCCTAGCTAATATACTCATTATAAAGGGGTATTATAAAATTTCAGTGAAGCTTAATATTAGATTCATAAAACCAAATCCCTTTCCCCCACCAAACACAGATGTTGACACAAGGGCCTCATCTGTGTAGCATCTTTAGAAGTTACTGTAATTGGAACATTTTTTTCTTAATAGACTCACCAGTGGTGAAAAACAAATACATACTGAACAGGTCTATAGGCTTAACATTAGAGTGAAGTACAGTGCAATTGTGATTAATATTTAAATTCCTGATTGTAAGGTGGGTATTAGGTAGTTAACCCAATCTCCATGAATTAATAACTTATGATTTAGTGCAGAATCGTCATGATACTTATATTTTAGGTGACACCAAATATTATGAAAAATAAAGTAAATGAGTGGATTAGACAAAGAAGTAATGAAGTTCATGCTAACTTTTCATAGTTTTTCCTTTGATCTACATACACAACTACCCACTCTTACATATCAAGCATTATTCCCTGAGAAGGACTAACATAAATGATCCACACACATTACTATATATTTAAGAATCATTATTTCAAAATTACATCAATATGTACTCCTAAACTTAAAATGGGTTTACATCCTAATAAATTAATCAGAAGTTTAATATATCCTGTTGAAAGTTCATTTCATACACCTAACTTCTGAACCTCACAGCAAATTAATACATCATATGATGGTGTAATAAATTTTTACCCTCACGATATTGTGATTGACTAGGAATTTTAGCTCACTGCTACTACACATCCACATAGGAATGTACTCCATGTGCATAGCCCAGGGAATGGCTCAAATTCAAATTCAAGTATGGTTTCTATTGAATGCATGTAGCTTTCAGATTTTATTGGTACCAGGGATGGATCCCAGGGATACTCAACGACTGAGCCCATCCCCAACACTTTTTATTTTTTATTTTGACACAGGATCTTGCTAAATTGCTCAGAGCCTCATTAAGTTCTGAAGCTTTTTTTGAACTTGCAAACCTTCTGTCTCAGCCTCCTGAGCTGCTGGGATTATAGGCTTTCACCATTGGCCTTAGCTAAAAACCCAATTTCTGTGTTTGCTTCATCAACAAAGTTTTCCTGGCTCCAGTTTTCCAAATACATTAACTCTTTATCTTCATAGCATTTGCGTGTTTATTGTAAGTTTTTACTATACTCCTAACCCTGTTTAATATTCATTTCTTCAAATGCTGCTTTTCTCCTCACACCATGAGCATACTGACCATAATGTATAGTCAGAAAATGTGATTTTTCTTTAAATCAATTTCATAAGGTTAAATCTATTAGTACTATAGTTGTAACATAGTAACAACGAAATAGTAACATAGAAATATATTCTATATATAATATATATATATGTAATATATTATCTATTCTATCAATATATTCTAGTAACATAGAAATATATTCAAAATATGACTAGTAGCAGTAATACTACTGACAGAATCCTTAGGGCCTAGTGCAGTGACTGGCACATAAGTAGTCATTAAATATCTCTAATTGAATCACACTTTTCAGAAAAGTCTCAGATGCTTTAACATTTAATGACCTTTTCCTAAAGTAGAAAATTGAGGAAGTTTAAACTCCAACCCTGAAAGAGATATTGGTGCTGCTAGTATTAGTCATCTCCTTGAATTTCTTTTCAGGTAGAACAGAAAAGCAAGAAATAAAATGCCAACAATCCCAGATCTATGAGCATTGTAATTTGTTGTCTGTTGAAGTAGTGTTACAACCAACTGTAACTCTCATTCAAAATGACAGTCTAGGGTCTACATCTTAAAAATGTTCATCTATGTCTTGGGTAGTTGGAGCTTTATAGTCTGCAGATGTCCTAGGCAGCACAAGTAATATTTTTTTTATTGTGGTAGATATTGGTGGATAGAAAAGAATAGAAAACACACAGTAAAGTACTTTAAGTAGTAGTTTGATAAAAATTTTTTCTGTTGACCCTGCTCCTCCTGTCTGCTTTCCACTAGACAGGTCACAACAAGGTAACACTTTTATTTTTCACATTAATTATCTGACAATATCATAATAGAACATTTTTTCAAGATTTAAAAAATTTTCATAAAAAATTACAACATTTTAGAATTCTGAAAAGATGTGTTCACTTCAGAACGTAACAAAAACTTACTAGTATAAATAAACATTTGCAAAACAAGATGGTTACTTCTTCACTATGGCTTACCCTTATATTTTGACCCTGGAAGGTAGTTCATTTCCGTTACCTACACAATCAATAGTCATTGAAAATCCTGACACAGAGAGCACTAGACAGTATGAGGGAAAACAAAACAACAATAACAACAACAAAATATGAAACAGATTTGTGTTTTTACACAACAGTCATTTCTAGTATAAGAGAGTTTTTGTTGATATAGAAGCTACTGGAAAATAAACAGCTGCTTTTCACTTTCCATGAATAGGGATTATAAAATGAAATATACAAATAAACAAGAGTCAAATTACATTGTACTTAATTTCTCATTCACTCATCATTTTGAACATCATGTATCAGTGTTCTGTTTCCACCTATAATGAATAAACAGGTACCAGATTTATTTGGTCACTTGAAACAACCCCAAACTTGAAAGCATGGGAAAATGGTCTTCAATACACTTGACTTCATGCATGAAATGGCAATGAACACTGGGAGATTAGAAACAAGTGAATCCTCTGGTGGCTCCTTTTGAATAAATGAGAGCTTGTCCAGCTGTATAGCTGGTGTGGGGAGGCCTGGCAATGCCTTAACCTGGTGAATTTTGAGCTCAGGGATGTAGGTGAGAGTTCAAGGCCATCAAGGGGGCATTTACATTTTAGAATCCAGGAGAGGAAGGGTCTACATGAAAAACTTGGGAGATCTGCAGACTATCCCATCAAGTGTTCTGCAGAGTATGCATGGACCATTGTTTTTATGTGAAGGAGGTACCTAAAGCTAGAGAGAGAGCCATCTTAAAAGATCAGAAATAAGAGTAGCTGGATCTCACACAGATGGAAAATAGTACCTGTGCCTATCTCTACCAGTTTGACAGGAAAAGAACATGAATCACAGAGCAGTGGATAGATTATATAAAAGAATCTTGCATTTAAGTGATAGGGAATAATTAGGCCTTGATTAAATATTTCTCAGTCATTTCTAAAACATATGAAAAGAAGATAGGAAAAGAACAACTGCTCTCATAACTTAATTTTGTATGCCACGAAAGGACAAGAATATATATGGGAATAGAAGAAAATTCCAGGATTCAAAAAGGTAAAATTTCTAATATTTGACATCCAGTCAAATATTACTGGGCATGCAAACAGGCAGGACTATATGATTGAAGAGAAAAATTGCCTGCATAGGACACACAGATTTTATGAAAGAGATGTTGTGATTAAAATTTTAAAAGATGTCAAAACTGGCTGGGAGCAATGGTACATAGCTATAATCCTAAATATTTAGAAGGCTGAGGCAGGAGGATAGCAAGTTCCAGGCCAGCCTCACCAATACTGATCCTAAACAATTTATTAAGACACTGTCTCAAAATAAAAAATAAAAACAAAAAGGGTTAGGGACTGAGCTCAGTGTAAAGTGTTCCTCAGTACCAAAAAAAAAAAAAAAAAAAAGTCAAAACTAATATTGTACTTGTATTCTAAAACTTCCTAATGCCACACAGAGAAATATAAAAATATTTTTCAAATCAAACTTCTAGAAATGAAAACTAGAATGAGTGAGGTTAAAATAAACAAGGTAGAATTAATGAATCATCAGACATTTCAGTAAACTTGAAGACAGCATTAGAAAAAACAGAAAAGGAACTTTAAAAAATAAAATAAGGAGGGTACGGTGTTGCATGCCTGTAATTCCAGTAATTTGGGAGCCTGAGACAGGAGGATTGCAAGTTCAAAGCCAGCCTCAGCAATTTAGCAAGGCCTAAGCAACTTAATAAGAGCCTGTCTCAAAATAAAAAATGAAAAGGCCTTCAATGTGGCTCAGTGGGCAAGTGCCCTTGGGTTCAATCCCCAGGAAAAAAAAAGAAAGAAAAAAAAAGTAAGAAAAAAAAAGTTAAGTATATGAAGGAATCAGTACAGGTACCATTTTCTTTGATTATTATAAGACAAAAATAAACGTAATTGGAAAACTTTAAAATTCCAATAAATTGAAAATATATATTCAAATATACATTTACATATAATTATACATTGTATGTGATATATGCTATATATGCTGTATATTATGACCATGTATATATGTATTTTCTTATGAAATAAGATATAATGAAAAATAATAAAATATATCATTATAAAATATTAATATTAATGATTCTATATATTATTTAGGTATCCATTTTAGTGACAATCTAGACTGGGACATGAGTAAAACCTGGAAATGGGATTTTATAAACTTGGTGGAGTGCTCTCCCCTTGCATAATTGAATAACTTTTGGTTTTTGCAAAATCCTATTCTAATAAAATATTAAAACATTGCCACCACAGCAAACTAAAAAAAATCACTGAGGCACCTGGGAACATTGATAAGTATTAAATTCTAATAAGTTATTAATTATTTATCCGACAAACATGTTTTTGAATTAATTTGATTATATGAAAATAATATAGCCAGAAGCATGCAATGTACTTTAATAACTAAAGTGTATTAGTAGGTTTTATTCTATAGATAGCTTGTCCATATAATGAAACTTCAATTAATTTTGTTTGCTTTGTTTCACATTCATTAAAATCATGTTACATTTAAATATGGAAGGAAATTGAAATGATATACAACATGAATGTTAAAAATAAATATCCACAATTATCTATAGTATTAAAAATCTAACAACATTTTAGATATAGATTTGGATTTATTTGTCCATTTTCTTATACTTAGTTTTCCTTTCTCAAGGATGAATTCTCTTAAGTTACACAGTCATAAGAGCATATTAGAGTCACAGATTAGAGTCATCCAGCACTTGCCTACATCTCTACCAGATAGAATTAAAACAGCAGGAATAGAGCTTCTCATTGAGTTGGGTGACTGTGGAAGAATGCTGGAGATCAACAGAGGACAGGCAGAGACTTGGAGAAACCTGGCAATTGGACAGTTGGATAGAAAGTGAAAGAGTGTCCCAGCCCCAGTCACTTGCATTCAGGGGTGAGGGAGGAGAAGTGCTAAATCCATCAGTTGGGAAAAGAGAAAGGGGAGTTCCCATTAGCAACACTGGCACAGGATTCAACACCCTGCAGAAATATAGGTTAAAGACACAATAGTCCTGAGAATTGCAGTCCTGAGAATTGGCCCTGAAAAAGTACTCTGCACTTCTAAGCATATTCTCACAGTGCTGCAACTGGGGACCACTTTGAGAAATTCCCTGTTGTCTGAATTATTGCTTTATAAGTCAAAGGTTTCCATGTATCCCTGTCTCTAGGACCCGTGGCAGTATTACTACAGTGGTTCAACTGGCAATGTCCTCAAGAATCAGTTTAGCCAATCAACTCATCCAGGAAGAGGCTGTACCACAAATTTGCTGAAGCTCTACATTGGTGGGAAAATACACTATGTTATGTTAAGGGATTGGAAGGTACTTCCTTTTGGAATTGGTGGTTCTCCAGGCCAGCTGTCAGACTTCGAGGAGTGAGCAGCCATGTGTGGTGGCATGTTGGAGGGAGCACTGGGAACAACAGAATCATGAGCAGTGGATTATTTAGAATCTGCTGATATCAAATACCCTTCCCCCTACCCCTGAAACTTTGAGTCTACATAACCCTTCTCTCCCCTCTAGACAGGCTGATGGAGAATCAGTGTTATGCCCAGGCCCGTGAGTGCACAGGACAGAAGAAGTTCCAGAGATAATTTGGGGGGAGTTTAGCATTCTTTGTTGGCTCCTTGACATGCTGTGGTGTTGGCATCTATCCTGTTTTCTAAGCATAAAGTTCAAATATTTTCAGGAGCAAATTTGTGTTTAGGGAGTTTTGTGTTTCATCCTAGCTCATCCCATCATGCAAAGTAGTAGTGAGGTGTTCCAAGTGACTGCAGCCATGAATCATTCCAGATTCACCTGAGGAGAATCACAAAAAAAGAGGAAGGTGGGTGAATAACACCCTTCCTTTGCTCTGTCCCAGGGTTGCACAGTCTGACAAGACAGAAAAGAAGATCTAATAAACATAGGCTTAAAGTCAATCCTGACAAGACAGAAAAGAAGATCTAATAAACATAGGCTGAAAGTCTTCATTCTTGCTTCTTACTCAAGCACCTCAGCAAAGAGAAAATTTTTATTTGTATTAAAACCATTTTGTTGTTTTGTGTTGGTTTTTCTCTTCTTTTTCCTCTTTAATATTTTTTTTCTTTCTTCTTTTTCCTATATTCTTTCTCCTTTTTTTTCATTTTTCTCCTTCAACAATTTTCTTTTAATAATGTTACTTTTATTATTTTAAACTTTTTATTTTATTTTACCTTATTTTCCCCTTTTCCTTTTAGGCATTGATGGTGCTTCTGTTGTTGTTTTCATTTGTTTCTCTACACTCTTATTTTTTTTTTCCTCTCTTCTCTCTTCAATTGTCACACTGGGGATCAAGCCTGGCATTTCAAACACATTGGGTAGGTACTTTATGGCTGAGCTACATTGTCAGCCCAGCTGAGAGCAATTCCACTTGGTCCCTCTCAAACCTTGGCAGATAATACTTAAAGAACAAGGGAAGTAAAAGTTCACAGCAGATGATGCATCTCCAAAGTAGTCCTGGCAAGGGGGCTTAGAGTCCCATTCCCGGGCACTCACCTCCATACTTACAACAGGGAAAAATAAAGCAACAGTGTTGGGCACCACACCCATGAGGGACCTCAGCATTAGTTACTTCCATACCATATCAGATTGCACATGGCTGCCAATACTGCAGGTGAGTACCATAGAGGGGAGTCTGTGACCCTGTCACCTGCCTCTCTCCAAGAAACAATTAGAGATGCATCCAGGGTCTAAATAGTGTATGAAAGCTCCAGGACCATCACAACTGCAACAGCCAAAAGCAGAACTGTTTTGAATAGTATAACCATAGGATAAACATCAACAGAGCCTGAGGAAACACCAAGACCTCATGGGGCTTCCATTCCCATTGTAGTAACCCACATACTCTCCTTTACACCACACCAGACTGACCATCAGAGGGACTCTACTTTTAGTGAAATCAACATATAAAGTGGTTCCCTTGAGCTCAGATACATTACACATTATGTCAAACCTCACTAATGACAGCCAGAAAAGCCACAGTGAAACTGCATTATGAAGTCCAATGGGAATTAACACTACACAACAAACTGATATTCCAGGGCACACTGAGGAAAGGTTGCTTACTAAGAAGGCTCTCAGATGAAAGTGAAAGGGATTTGCAGCTCAATATTTGCACAAATTTCAAAATGGAAGCACAAGAAACATGAAAAAACAAGTTAATGTGACATTTCCCAAAGTTTATAACTACCAACTAAGAAATCAAAATGGATGAAAATATCAAAATGCCAGATAAAAGATTCATAAGAAATATTTTATGGAAATTCAATAAAATTAAAGAGAATACAAATAAACAGTGGAACTAATTGAAGATTTCAATGCAGAATATGAATGAGCATTTCAATAAGAATATTAAGATTTTGAAAAGAAACAACATGAAATCTTGGAAATGAAAAGCCCAATTAAAGGAAAAACTAAGAATTATGGACATGATGGAGTATGTCAATAATCCCAGCTGCTTAGTAGACTGAGGCAGGAGGATGGTGAATTAAAAGCCAGCCTCCGCAACTTAGCAATCCTGTCTCTAAATAAAATATAAAAAAGTAGGACTGAGGATGTGGCTCAGTGGCTAAGTGACTCAGTGACCCTGGGTTCAATCCCAAGTACAAAAACAAAACAAAACACCCCCTCTCAATACAAACAAACAAACAAAACACCACTAGTAACAAAAAAATCCATTTGATGAAAAACCCATTTGAAAGCTTCAGCAATATACTAGATCAAGAAGAAAGAATATCAAAACTTGAGAATAATTCTGCCTAAATAGTTATACAAATAAGAAAGAACTAAAAATAAAAATGAAGAGACCATGGAAGAACTCTAGAACATGCTATATTCACATATTGGGCATATAGGATGGAAAAGACCTGCATACTAAGGATGTAAAAAAAATTATTCAGCTAAATAAGAGAAAAAATTCCCATATATTGGGAAATACATGGATATCCAGGTATAGGAGGCATTTAGCACACCAAAGATATGTGATCAAAAAAGAACTTCTCCAAGTCATAATTAAATCCTCAAATGTAAAGTACAAAGAAAAAACATTAAAAACTTCAAGGGAGCAATGTCAAGTCACATTTTAAAACCAAACACATGAGAATAACAAAAGATTTCTTAGAAGAATCTAAAGACCAAGAGAGTATGGAATGATGAATTTCAAGTGCTGAAAGAAGAAACTGCCAGCCAATATCACTCTACTTAACAAAATTATAAATACACCCTCTAATATAAGGATAAATTTGAGGGATTTATGACCATCAGACAAGCATTTCAGAACATACTTAAGGGAATCCTTATCTAGAAGAAAAAAATGTCTGTCTAAATCATTAAACCATGGGAAAGAATAAATATCATTAGAAGAGTACACACACAAATCAGAAGTAGGAATGAATCAAAGTTTATCAATATCACAACCCATTAAATATCTAAGATGAATTATAACAATAAATGGACATAGACTACTCAAAATAAACTGAAAAAAAGTTATAAATAGGGTCTGGGGTTGTGGCTCAGTGGTAGAGTGCTCCCCTAGCATGTAAGGCAAGGCACTGAGTTTGATCCTCAGAACCACATAAAAATATATAAAGTAAAGGTTAAATACAACTAGACACACACACAAAATAATTAAAAAGTTACAAAATAACAGGAACATCTACATATCTGTAAGCAATAACCCTGAATGAAAATTATCTTAATCATACAATTAAAAGATGTGGACTGGCTGGTTGCATTAAAAAAAAATAACAACAACAACAACAATACGTTGCATGCCAGAAACTCACATCACCTTCATAGATATACACAGACTATTTGAATTTGGCTATTCCAAGGAAATGGAACCTAAAAGGAAGCAGGATTAGCTATAATTATATTTGTCAAAGTGGATTTTAAGTCAAACCCATTAAGAGACCAAGAAGATCTATATGTGTTGATCAATGGAACAACTCATCAAGAAGATACAATAACTATAAATCTATATTCACTGAACTTTATAACACTCAATTTTATAAGATAATTAGTACTAAACATAAATGGTGCATTAGGCCCAAATACAATAATAACAAGTCACTTCAATATTTCACTCTCATCAAAAGACAGGTCCTCCATAGGAAAACAAAATTAACAAAGAAACATCAGAATTGAATTATACTACAGATAAAATATATTTAACAGACAGAGGATACTCTCTCCAACAGTTGGCAGAATATGCCTTCTTTTTTTAGCATATAGAACATTTTCTAAAATAGATCATATATTAGAGCATAAAGCTAGTCTTAATAAATTTAAAAAGTTGAATTATTTTCTTGTATCTTATGAGATTACAATGGATTAAAATTAAAAATCAACAACAAAAGAAAGGAATTATAAAAGCACATGGAGATTTCACAACATAATATTAAACAGTGAGCCATTGAAGAAATTAGCATATAAATTTAAAAATTTTTAGAAACAAACAAAAATGAAAGCACAACATACTATATAACCTACGGGATATAGCAAAATAAATATTAAGAAGGATGTTTAATTTCTTTTTGTTGTATATGGACTTCTAATTTTCCCAGCACCATATGTTAAAGAGGCTATCTTTTTTCCAATGCATGTTTTTGGTGCCTTTTTCTAATATAAGATAACTGTAATTTTGTGGGTTAGCCTCTGTACCAATGGTCTACCAGTCTCTTT
Source organism: Spermophilus citellus (assembly GCF_964194105.1). Taxonomy (NCBI): domain Eukaryota; kingdom Metazoa; phylum Chordata; class Mammalia; order Rodentia; family Sciuridae; genus Spermophilus; species Spermophilus citellus. The sequence goes on along the minus strand of NC_138184.1, from coordinate 194,924,855 downwards.
TTGGTGTCAATACCATGCAGTTTTTGTTATTATTGCTCTCTAGTATAGTTTAAATTATAGTGATGCCACCTGCTTCACTCTTCCTGCTAAGGATTGCTTTAGCTATTCTGGGTCTCTTATTTTTCCAGATGAATTTCATGACTGCTTTTTTCTGGGTCTCTTATTTTTCCAGATGAATTTCATGACTGTTTTTTTTCTATTTCTATGAGGAATGTCATTCAGATTTTGATTGGACATGTTCATCATCACTAGCAATTAGAGAAATGCAAATCAAAACTACTCTAAGATTTTATCTCACTCTATTCAGAATGGCAGCTGAATACAAACAACAATAACTATTGGCAAGGATGTGGGGGAAAAGGTACACTCATACACTGCTGGTGGGACTGTAAATTAGTGCAGCCAATATGGAAAGCAGTACAGAGATTCCTTGGAAAATTGATAATGGAACCATCTTTTGACCCAGCTATCCCACTCCTTGGTTTATACTCAAAGGACTTAAAAACAGCATACTATAGGGACACAACCACATCAATGTTTATAGCAGCACAATTCACAATAGCTAAACTGTGGATCCAACCTAGATGCCCTTCAGTATATGAATGGATAAAAAAAAATGTGGCATATATACACAATGGAATATTACCTAGCAATAAAAGAGAATAAAATCAAGGCATTTACAGGCAAATGGATGGAGTTAGAGAAGATAATGCTAAGTGAAGTTAGCCAATCCCAGAAAAACAAATGCTAAATGTTTTCTCTGATATAAGGAGGCTGATTCATAGTGGGGTAGGGAGCGGGAGCAAGAGAGGAATAGATGAACTCAAGATAGGGCAGAGGGGTGGAAGGATAAGGAGGAGAATGGGTTTAGAAATGATGGTGGAATGTGGTGGACCTCATTATCCAAAGTACATGTATGAAGACATGAATTGGTGTGAATATACTTTGTATACAATAACCAAATGATGAACCATGATAATTTAGAAAAAAAAACAAACTAAATCCAATAGCAGTAGAATTAATGAAATAATAAATATTTGGAGAGAGAAGAAATAATAAAAACTCTCACAATAAATGAAAGCCAAAGTCCAGATGAATTTAATTCTGATTCCATGAGATTTTTAATGAAGTAATAGCAATGATACTCAAATTATTCCATAAACCTAAAAGGGAAAGAACCCTTCCAAAGTCATTCTATGAAGACAGTATTACCATGCTTCTCAAGCCTGAATATGATTTAACATAAAGAAAACTATTGACTGTTGTCTATATCACAATATCTAGACATATATGATATCCACATAGATGCCAAAATCCTGTACAAAATACTTACAAATTGAATTCAACATCACATTGAAAAGATCATACCCCATGACCAGGTGGGTCTCATTCTTGGAATGCAGGGATGATTCACTACGTACAAATCAACCCACATAATAAGGCACGTAAATATAATGGGGAATAAAAGATAAATGATCACTTAGCAGATGCTTTTATAAAGCTGTTTATGAAATTTAACACCAATTACGATGAATGTTTAGGTATAGAGAGATCATAACTCAACATTTTAGAGGCTATATATGTCAGATGCTTAGATAACATCATACTGAATGAGGATAAACTGAAAGCATTTCCTCTAAGGTAAAGAACAAGACAATGGTGTCTACTATCACCACTCTTAATATAGTACTTAGAATTCTAACTAGAACTGTTAGGCAACAGAATTTATAAAAGGGATATAAATAGGAAAGAGAGAAGCTTCACTTTTGCTGAGGCTGGCTTTGAAGTAACCATCCTTTTGTCTCAGCCTCCTGAGCTGCTGGGATTACAGGTGTGTGCCAGTTAATCAGGAAAACAAACCTAATTTACATTAGCTACAAAAAGTAAATGTGGGAATAAATATAACCAAGGAAGTGAATAACTTTTCCAACAAAAGTGGCAAACACTGAAGAAATAAGTTTAAGAAGACACTAAAAACTGGAAAGTTCCCTCCATGTTTTTGGAGTGTGAGAATTAAAAGTTTGTAAAAAGTCCATTCTATTCAAAGTGGTCTACAAATTCAATACAGTTCCCCCAAAATATCAATTGCATTCTTCAAATAACTAGAAAAATAAATCCATAGGGCAGCACAAAGACCTCACATGGCAAATGCAAACTTGAGCAAAAAAGCAAGACTGGAGATATCACAATATCTGATTTCAAAATACACCACAAAGCTTAATATTCAAAACACTCCATTATTTTACATTATTTTACATAAAAGGAGACAGACAGCCCATTGAAACAGAAGGTGGTCAGAAATAAACCCATACATCTATGGTCAATTGAGTCTCAACATAGATGCCAAAAACATACATTGGAGAAAAGACAGCCTTTTCAACAAATGGCCCTGGGAAAACTGAATATCCACATGCAGAAGTTTGAAAACCACTCCTATTTCAAACCCTGTAGAAAAGCCAACTAGAAAATGGATTAAATTCTGAAACTACTAAAAAGGACACATAGGATAAACACTCCAAGATATTGGCACAGATAAGGATTTCCTGAACAGAACTTCAATAGCTCAGGAAACAAAAGCAAGAATGATAAGACGAGATTACACCAAATTAAAAAAGTTTCTGCTCAGCAAAATGCAATTTATAAAGTGAAGAGGCAACCTACAGATTAGGAGAAATTTTTGCCCACTATTCATCTGACATAAGGTTAATATCAAGAATACATAAAGAAATGAAAAACAACAACAACAACAACAACAACAACAAAAGAATAAGTAATACAGTAAAAATGTTCAAATGACCTGAAGAGAGATTTCTCACAAAGAAGAGGTACAAATGATCAATAAATCTATGAAAAATTTTCAATAGCTTTATTTATCAGGAAAATGGAACTAAAAACTATATTGAGATTCCATGTTACAAAAATGAGAATGGCTATTATAAAAATGAATATGTAAATAGATAACATATATTGGTAAGGATGTGAAGAAAACAGATCCTTTATACACTCTTGGTGGGAATGCAAGTTAATGTAACCACTAAGGAACACAGTGTGGAGACACCTCAAAAAATCTCAAAATAGAGCTACCATGTGATCCAGCTAATTCATTGCTGTGTGCATATACCTAAAAATTGAAGCCAATATTTGATAGTGATACCTATCTACCAATGTTTTTAACAGCAGTGTTCAAAGTTACTAAGACATGGAATCAACCTAGGCACACATCTGCAGATGAATGGATGGTAACAATATGGCGTAATAAATAATGAAATATTCAGCAAGCAAAAAAGAATAAAATCATGTCATTTGCAGGAAAATGGACAGAATTGGAGGTTATCATATTAAGAGAAATAAGTTATACATAGAAAGACAATATTGCATGTTTTTTCAAACATGGAAACTAAAGCATAATTTTTTTTAAAGTGATCTGAAAGTATGACTTTCAAGGACCAGACTTGGGGACTGGGAAGAAAAGGGAGGACAAAAGTATAGAAGGGAAGGTGAATGTGATAAAGCCACAAAATATGCATGTGGGTAAATGTCACTGTGAAACTCACTGATTTGTATAATTCATATGTGTAGTAAAAGTAATAAAAAATTAAAAATATCAAATTAACAATATATCTCTTAAACACTGTTTAGACCAACTTGCTTATATCTAGAGCTCTGTATAAGAACACAGAGAAAGCACACACAGATAATACAAAAAAAAAATCTTAAGGAAGACTAATTCTTCATATGTTTATATAAAATATTGAATTTGATTACTAACTTAAATTAGTAAAAAGTGAAATACTTCTCAACAATATATAAATATACATAATAAAATATGAATAAATATGTTTATGTATACATAACATAGTTTTCATTTAATTCTCTTGATTTAAAAATCCTGAAATACAAAAGTCACTACAGCAAGGTGTGGTGGCATATGCCTATAATCCCAGAGGCTTGGGAGGTTGAGACAGGAAGATTGCAAGTTCAAAGTCAGCTTCAGCAAAATGGAGGCACTAAGCAACTCAGTGAAACACTGTCTCTAAATAAAATACAGAATAGGGTTATGGATGTGGCTTAGTAATGGAATCCCCTGAGTTCAATCCCCAACACCACCCACCAAAATCACTACAATAACAATTTTCACAGACACAGAAATACTCCCTAAGATCATAACTGGCAATTAGTAGCAGCCTGATATTAACAGATTTAGCAAAAAAAAAAAAAAGTTGTAAAATAAGTTTTCCCATCAGCCAACTATAAAACTATTACTTTTTCCACCAGCTCATCTTATAGGACTTCTTTCATGAGTAGCTGGATTTCTCATGAGTGTCTGGAATTCCGAATTCTACATCCTTTTCTCTCTCTCTCTCTCACACACACACACACACACACAAAAATGTTCTTGAGGGAATGAAAAAGATAAAAGTGAAAATTAAAATGATAAATAAACAAACATACCATTTTAACTTTAGAGATGAAAGCTATTTTAAAAAATGGAAGGACATAATTGGTTAATAGGGCCGTCACTGATTCAGGCACCAAGAAAATAACATGGTTTCAATAGCTTTATTGAGGGGTTCATCTCACATACACCAGGGTCAGAAGTCGTAAACTAAAAGAAAGCTACAATGTTCTTTTTCCTTTGGCTGAGTCTTAGCATTTTGGGAAGCTGCTTAAAGAATCAAGAATCAAAAGAAAGATGACTTGGGAGCTTATTTTGTAGAGAGGGATGCTTTAGTAGAAGCTTAGAATGGGGATGCACTGGCCCTGTGTTAAGCCCTACAGCACAGGCATCACTAATTATTTATATCCTGCTGTTCAGCGTAAAACAGGCTTGACTGCCCTTACAACAGCTGCAGTCTCACCACGTGTGCAGCACCATGAACTTTATGTGTGAGCTTTCCTGAAGAGCTTTCAGGGGCACGGGGCACTACAAGCAGGTAGAATCATTGTCAGAAGAGCCTTCTGAAGAGTCCTGGTGCACAGGCAGCAATTAATGCAGGTGGTATTTTAGACAAGGGAGCTAATGAGCTTTAATATGCATGCAGGTGAGGGAGTGCTGAATCAGTAGAGCCATTAATGAACCTATGACAGCCTAATTAGCTACAATTTAAAATCTATGGAATCTAATCAGAGGAGCTGAACACTGCTGCAAATCTGTGTATGAATGAGTCTTTCTAAATACTCCAATCTGTTGCTTAGTCACTGATTGATAGTAATTGCTTTTTTTCCTCTATTGTGTATAGGAAAATGCCCAATTTTGCTCTGATAGGGGAGGACACAGCATTGAAGTTAAATGCCTAAGATGTTTAGCTGCTTAAGTTTAATCAGTAGATGTTTAAAAAAAAATCAAAGCAAAATTAATTTTCAACTCTGAATATAGATGATTTAAAATATACCACCAACTTCCTTATATATTGAATTGTCAAAGATGACATATCTGCTAATCAACTTCAAACAGCATATCTTAAAAGTAAGCAAAGACACTGAAATATGCAAATACATAAAATACACTTATTAATTCATAATTTGTTTTAAAAGAGTTTATTTATGTTAGTTATTAGAAATTACAGGGCAACATAGTTTTATGAAAGGTAAAAATAGTTATCTGAGATTAATATGATTTATTAAGCCTTCTGTTTTAAAGTGGCTGGACTAAATGTTCTTTTACAAAATGAGAATAATTTTGTAAAGGTGTAGGGTGATACTATTTTGTAGTGCCCATTTGGCTATAACTGATGTATAAAAGGTACAAGCAGTTTTTCTACTCTGACATTTCACCCTTGTATAGCAAAATTCATCTGAGAACCTTAAAGAACTTTGTAGGTTCTGATTTATTGAGTCTTGTAACACCGCGGAGAGACAGGTCACTATGACTATCCTTGTTTTACAGTCAGCTCAACTAAGCTCCATTTGCTGAAGGTCACAGGGGAGTCAATGGAAGAACTATAAAAGGAGGCTCAAAAAAGCCCAGAATGCTAGACCCTTTCTTTCCCCATTTGATAAATGGTGCATTTCACTATTCTGACATTTCAGATAAAAATCTATATATCTAATTTTCTAATATAAACAAAAAAAGACCTTTAATGAAAATACTCTAACAGGACTTACATTTAAATACTGATAGTTTCTCCCTACTTATGGTATTATTAGTTAAGAACTCAATGAAAAGAATTGTCACATTTCTTACTGTTGGAGGTAGAAGTAATTGTAAAATGATGTTTCTGTTAGATTAGCTTCCAGGTACTAAGGTTGAAACCTAAAGAAGAGATGAAAACAGAATGTTCTCCAAATTTTAAAATACTTTAAAAAAAAGGAAGAAGGAGAAGGAGAAAAGGATGATGAAGAAGGAGGGAAGAAAATGAAAGAGGAAGGGAGGAAGTGAAGAAAAAGGAAAAGAGAAAAACACACGTATAAATATATACATTCACCAAAAAAATTTTAGTGAGATGTCTTAGGAGGCACACCTTCCTTTAAGATTATTTATTATTTGTGTGTGTGCATGTAATACATAAAAGGGAATGAGAAAATGTAGAAGGAAATGGACAACTTAAATATGTCAAAATAGTTTTAAGTTATGCTCTAGCATTTCTCTAAATCATTTTTACTAGTTTAAAAATATGTACTAAAAGGACAACTCCATGCAATCTGATATTTAAATGAAATTCACCTGATCCTTGGTCCAATGGGTTATATTTTTCTTTCAAGTTGACAATAATATAGAAATTTCACATTTATTCTCATATCATCCATTATATATTATGAGCAAAATTATCCCTGAAGCAAATAGTTTCTAAAAACCTGATCTTTAACAATGTTTAAAGTGTCCATTGTTTTGAAATAGATAAGAAAAATATTGTTAAAACTTTAGTATGTTGCTGGAAAAAACAATTCAATCAAAAATACATCTAACTGCTAAATCCATCAAATTAGTCATTGTTTTCTTAAAGCAGTTAGCAACAACAACAAAAAATGATCCTCATATCCTATTTTGTTTTCATATGCTATGATATAATATCACTTAATTTAAAATTGTCCAATATATTTGAAATAGTTTTTATTGTTGTTCATATGAGAATAATTTGTCTTGACTAGCTTTATTAATACCCTCATTAGTAAAATATTATATGTGCTATTAAATGTGATCATATCTGTAGCATTTTATTGGTATATATAAATTTGATAGTTAAAACTGCTATATGAATTTCACTGATTGGGCAAGTTAGAATTGGGAGATTTCATGTAAAATACTACAAATACTTGTATAATTTTTACTTTTCCAATTAAAATCAAACATGAACATTTCATACCATCATTAATTTTTTTAAAGATAGCATTTGTTTTACCAATCACCATTTCCTTAACAGGTTGGATTCAGAATATATTTTATGGTATATACATCATATGTTTTGAAACAAATTAGTACTTGGCTATAGATTATTCTATACATTGAAATATTGCATTTAGTTAACCAACTTTCTTGGAATTTATTCAATTGGGGAAACCATAGTTATTTGAATATATGTAGTGAATGGAGTCGTTATATTTATGAATCAATGAGTTGTATTAAGACTTTTTTTAAAATTACTGTGGTAGTAGGTTCAGATATGTCTGGAAGTAAACATTCGTTTATATTAGAATCTTTAAAACCTCTTGTATTTTATTACCAAATATTGTATAACTATGGCTACATTGTCATTATGAATATTTGGGAGATATATATGAATAGTTATATTTATTGGTAGGTATAATTTTAAACTTCTTTTAAGTAGAGACACTACCTACCTATTAATTCAGTTAGACATTCAATTTATTAATTTAGTACATAAAAACACATGTTCATTTAGAAAATATTTATTCTTTTTATATGCCATTTACTGTGGTAGATATTCTGTATATAAAGATCAGCAAAACAAAAACAGTGGAGCATCTTGTCAAGTTTACAATGATAAATTATTAATGTGAAAAATTCTACAAAAGTCAAGTTCAGATGCAGTTTGGGAGTCTAATTTGAGTTGAAATGTTAGGGAAAAACTTAGAATAACATGTACTCAAATTAAGCAAAAAAATAAAATTAATCTTACCAAGAGTTGGTTATAAGGAACTCTCTACAGAAACAATTCCATATGTGAATACTTTGAATATGGAAGGGTCTCTTCTGTCAAGGAACCAAAAGATTTAAGTGGCAGAAGAAAAAGATAGAGAGGAATATAATTTATGATTAATGAGTTAGATGTTAGATCATGTAGCAACTTGTGGCCAAAGTAAGAATTTTAGATTGTTCTAAGAGGAATGAAAAATTTTGGGGAAATTTAAATGTGGGATTTGATTAATTGGATTCATATTTTTAAAATTTTCTTGTTCTGTTCATGATGGATAAGAAGAGATAGAAAGCACAGTTTAGAGTCCAGCTTGAACACACTGTTGTTAGTTCAGGTTCGAGACATTGCTATCTTAGGATATGGTAGTAGCAGTAGAAATTAGAAAAGGGAGACTTCAGTCCGTTTTGATGGCAGAATATCAATGGTTGGTGAAAGTTTTGCTTATGCTAGATGAGGGAGAAATATATGTCCAGAGAATACCCACAAAGTAGTGAGTAAAAACAAATCTAACTAGAAAGCACACTGTGGAATGGAGGAGGCAATCTTATCTGTATTTTGAAAATGATTTTGATAATCATATCAGACATTTAACAATGTATAAACCAGGTATAGCAAAGAAATATGGTCAGAAGATAAATATATGCATGGCAAATGAGCCCTATCTAAAACATGGAAATAGGAGTGTCTTTTTGAAACAAACAAACAAAAAAAGTAGGCAGAGATGGTTGATATCCAAAAGGACAAATAAAGGAAAAATGTGGGAAAAGATCCTGAGATGGAGCATCCAGGGATATGAAAATCAAAATAAGAGATTGTGAATTAATAAAATCTATGGTAAAATGCCAAGGAGAAAGGGTCAAATGAATAAAATGCTACGAAGTATGCAAGGGAGATGAGATCTTCTATGGGACTCAATTCATCTCCAATGCAGTTTGGTGAGATCAGTAGTTACCACATCAAAAACAGCCTCAGTGATGTGGTGATGTGGTGAAAGAACTTCAAATGAGATTTCAGAGAACAGAAGAGTGAATAAACAAAAGCTAAAAGAATTTGTAGCCAGAAAACCAGCATTGCAAAGTGTCTTGAGCAAAACTCTACACGAGGAAGAAATGGAAAACAATAACCAAAACCATCAACGGGAAGTGCCTCGGTAAAGACAGAGGATGGGGGGAAAGCTAATCATGGAGAAACAAAATAAATTAAGGGGGAAAAAAAGAGATAAATAATCAAACATGGCAGGAAGTGCAAACCATATATCAATAGTAACTCTAAACGTTAATGGCTTAAACTCTCCAATAAAGCGACATAGGCTGGTAACATGGATTAAAAAAAGAAATCCAACAATATTCTGCCTCCAGGAGACACATCTGATTGGAAAAGACATACACAGGCTCAAGGTAAAAGGTTGGGAAAAAATATACCAAGCACACGGTCCTCGTAAGCAAGCAGGCGTGGCCATCCTCATATCAAATAAAATCAACTTCAAGACTAAGTTAATCAAAAGGGATAAGGAAGGACATTATATACTGTTAAAAGGAACCATTCACCAACAAGACATAACAATTATCAATATTTATGCACCAAATAATGGCGCTGCGACGTTCATAAAACAAATTCTCCTCAAGTTCAAGAATCAAATAGACCACAACACAGTAATCATGGGTGACTTCAACACACCTCTCTCACCATTGGACAGATCCTCCAAACAAAAGTTAAATAAAGAAACTATAGAACTCAATACCACAATCAATAACCTAGACTTAACTGACATATATAGAATATATCAACCATCATCAAGTGGATATACTTTTTTCTCAGCAGCACATGGAACCTTCTCAAAAATAGATCATATATTATGCCATAGGGCAACCCTCAGTAAATATAAAGGGGTTGAGATAATACCATGCACTTTATCAGATCATAATGGAATGAAACTGGAAATCAATGATAAAAGAAGGAAGGAAAAATCCTACATCACATGGACAATGAACAATACGTTACTGAATGATCAATGGGTTACAGAAGACATAAAGGAGGAAATCAAAAAATTCTTAGAGATAAATTAAAATACAGACACAACATATCGGAATCTATGGGACACAATGAAAGCAGTTTTAAGAGGGAAATTCATCGCCTGGGGGTCATTCCTCAAAAAAAGGAAAAACCAACAAATAAATGAGCTCACACTTCATCTCAAAGCCCTAGAAAAGGAAGAGCAAAACAATAGCAAATGTAGCAGAAGGCAAGAACTAATTAAAATCAGAGCAGAAATCAATGAAATTGAAACAAAAGAAACTATTGAAAAAATCAACAAAACAAAAAGTTGGTTCTTTGAAAAAATAAATAAGATTGACAGACCCCTAGCCATACTAACGAAGAGAAGAAGAGAGAGAACTCAAATCACTAACATAAGGGATGAAAAAGGCAATATTACAACAGACGCTTCAGAAATACAGAAAACAATTAGAAATTATTTTGAAAACCTATATTCCAATAAAATAGAAGAAAGTGAAGACATCGATAAATTCCTTAAGTCATATGATTTGCCCAGACTGAGTCAGGAGGAAACTCACAACTTAAACAGACCAATATCAATAGATAAAATAGAAGAAGCAATTAAAAAACTTCCAACCAAGAAAAGCCCAGGACCGGATGGGTATACAGCAGAGTTCTACAAAACCTTTAAAGAAGAATTAATACCAATACTTTTCAAGTTATTTCAGGAAATTGAAAAAGAGGGAGCTCTTCCAAATTCATTCTATGAGGCCAACATCACCCTGATTCCGAAACCAGACAAAGACACCTCAAAGAAAGAAAACTACAGACCAATATCTCTAATGAACCTAGATGCAAAAATCCTCAATAAAATTCTGGCGAATCGGATACAAAGGCATATCAAAAAAATTGTGCACCATGATCAAGTAGGATTCATCCCTGGGATGCAAGGATGGTTCAATATATGGAAATCAATAAATGTTATTCACCACATCAATAGGCTTAAAAATAAGAACCATATGATCATCTCGATAGATGCGGAAAAAGCATTCGACAAAGTACAGCATCCCTTTATGTTCAAAACTCTCGAAAAACTAGGGATAACAGGAACATACCTCAACATTGTAAAAGCAATCTATGCCAAGCCTCAGGCTAGCATCATTCTAAATTGAGAAAAATTGAAGGCATTCCCTCTAAAATCTGGAACAAGACAGGGATGCCCCCTATCACCACTTCTATTCAATATAGTTCTCGAAACACTGGCCAGAGCAATTAGACAGACGAAAGAAATTGAAGGCATAAAAATAGGAAAAGAAGAACTTAAATATTTGCGGATGACATGATTCTATACCTAGAAGACCCAAAAGGGTCTACAAAAAAACTACTAGAACTAATAAATGAATTCAGCAAAGTGGCAGGATATAAAATCAACACACATAAATCAAAGGCATTTCTGTATATCAGCGACAAAACTTCTGAAACGGAAATGAGGAAAAATACTCCATTCACAATATCCTCAAAAAAAATAAAATACTTGGGAATCAACCTAACAAAAGAGGTGAAAGACCTATACAATGAAAACTACAGAACCCTAAAGAAAGAAATAGAAGAGGATCTTAGAAGATGGAAAAATATACCCTGTTCATGGATAGGCAGAACTAACATCATCAAAATGGCGATATTACCAAAAGTTCTCTATAGGTTCAATGCAATGCCAATCAAAATCCCAATGGCATTTCTTGTAGAAATAGATAAAGCAATAATGAAATTCATATGGAAAAATAAAAGACCCAGAATAGCAAAAACAATTCTAAGCAGGAAGTGTGAATCAGGTGGTATAGCGATACCAGATTTCAAACAATATTACAGAGCAATAGTAATAAAAACAGCATGGTACTGGTACCAGAACAGGCGGGTGGACCAATGGTACAGAATAGAGGACACAGAGACTAATCCACAAAGCTACAACTATCTTATATTTGATAAAGGAGCTAAAAACATGCAATGGAGAAAGGATAGCATCTTCAACAAATGGTGTTGGGAAAACTGGAAATCCATATGCAACAAAATGAAACTGAATCCCCTCCTCTCGCCATGCACAAAAGTCAACTCAAAGTGGATAAAGGAGCTAGATATCAAATCAGAGACTCTCTGTCTGATAGAAGAAAAAGTTGGCTCCGATCTACAGATTGTGGGGACGGGCTCAAAATTCCTTAATATGACACCCATAGCACAAGAGTTAATAACACGAATCAACAAATGGGACTTTCTTAAACTGAAAAGTTTTTTCTCAGCAAGAGAAACAATAAGAGAGGTAAATAGGGAGCCTACATCCTGGGAACAAATTTTTACTCCTCACACTTCAGATAGAGCCCTAATATCCAGAGTATACAAAGAAATCAAAAAATTAGACAATAAGAAAACAAACAACCCAATCAACAAATGGGCCAAGGACATGAACAAACACTTCACAGAGGAAGACATACAATCAATCAACAAGTACATGAAAAAATGCTCACCATCTCTAGCAGTCAAGGAAATGCAAATCAAAACCACTCTAAGATACCACCTCACCCCAGTAAGATTGGCAGCTATGATGAAGTCAAAGAACAACAAGTGCTGGCGAGGATGTGGGGAAAAGGGTACTCTTGTACACTGCTGGTGGGACTGCAAACGGGTGTGGCCAATTTGGAAAGCAGTATGGAGATTCCTGGGAAAGCTGGGAATGGAACCACCATTTGACCCAGCTATTGCCCTACTCGGACTATTTCCTGAAGACCTTAAAAGAGCACACTACAGGGATACTGCCACATCGATGTTCATAGCAGCACAATTCACAATTGCTAGACTGTGGAATCAACCCAGAGGCCCTTCAATAGATGAATGGATAAAAAAAATGTGGAATTTATACACCATGGAGTATTACGCAGCACTAAAAAATGACAAAATCACGGAATTTGCAGGGAAATGGATGGCACTAGAGCAGATTATGCTTAGTGAAGCTAGCCAATCCCTAAAAAACAAATACCAAATGTCTTCTTCGATATAATGAGAGCAACTAAGAACAAAACAGGGAGGATGAGCAGGAAGAAAAGATTAGCATTAAACAGAGACATGAGGCGGGAGGGAAAGGGAGAAAAAAAAGGGAAATCACATGGAAATGGAGGGAGACCCTCATAGTTATACAAAATAACATATAAGAGTTTATGAGGGGAAGGGGATAACAAACATGGAGGGAAATGAATTACAGTAGATGGGGTAGAGAGAAGATGGGAGGGGAGGGGAGGGGGGATAGTAGAGGATAGGAAAGGTAGCAGAATACATCAATCACTAATATGGCAGTATGTAAAAATGTGATGTGTAACCAATGTGATTCTGCAATCTGTATTTGGGGTAAAAATGGGAGTTCATAACCCAATTGATTCTAATCTATGAAATATGATTTGTCATGAGCTTTGTAATGTTGTGAACATCCAATAAAAAATAAATAAATAAATAAATAAATAACATAAGATTGAATACACACACACAAAGAAAACATACAATTAAACACACACACATGCATACACACAAACTACACAAGACACAATTTGAGGACATCAAATTACCAAATGGTCCTAGATAAACATTTCAAATATGAACCAAAATAAGGGAGGAAATAGAAAGCTAATACTCATTAGATTGTCATCATGAAAATTTTTTCTTAAAAATGAATTTCATAGTACTGGGAAAACCTATCCAAAGTGCCTCTTGATTAAACAATTATAAAAGTTCCTGGGTAAGTCACAGAGAATGGGGAGTGTACCATACTACTTGAAAATCAAAAAGCAGAGCCATCTTTTGGGATAAAAGAACAAATAGCCTAAAGTGATTTCATATGTTATATACACAACTTTTTAAAAAACACTTTTTTCTAGGCAATGTGCATAGGAATTATGAATTACTTTTTCATAGATACTAAAAAAATAGAGAAATTATAGCATAGGAAGAATAACCTGAAAGAATAGAAAAACTCATCTAAGAAAACAAAGTAATTTTAAATATTATATTATTTAAAATCATCTCAAAGAAGATTTTAATTTAAATTTTAAAAAAGATTTTCAATTTTTAGAAAAAAAAGATCAAAAATTAACAAAAGAAGAAAGGAAAATTGCCAATGCCAATAATAACACTGTGGAAAAGAAATACAGCAATATAAAAATATAGAGAAATGAGAAATTAAATCTAAATAAATATGCCAGTAAATTAAGAGACTGTCTAGTTTATAGGACATCTCATCAAAGTGCATAAACAAAATATTAAATAATTATACAGGAAATTCTAGATATAATAAAGTAATAAGAATACTCAAGATATGCATTATTGGTTTTTATAAAGAGAATAATATATACAATAAAATCAAAGATATTAGAAATTTTTCCTAGAATAACTTAAAAATATTTATCATAAATGAAAAATATTTTATAATGATATAAATAGATAAATAGCTAAAATATATATGCTTAAATAAGACATATTTGCTGATCTTAAGGAATAACTGAAGTATCATTTGGCCATCATGGTAGAGAAAACACATTATATAGTGGTAAAAAAAAACCTCTGCTTTTATGTATTCCTTCATAGCAATACTCACTGCAGGATATAGTGGGACAATGTCTACAAAATTTTGAAAAGAAAGTATGAAGCAGGAAATGTCATGACAGAGATTTTATGAGATATATGATTTGTATTAAAAAATAGATTAAAACTATGTGCAAAAATATGAGGCCATACCTTTGACTTTGAAAGAATTTTGTTTTGATGAACTGATAAAAGTCTTTAATTAGACATTATAGATATAATACCTTTAGTAAAAACTGAAAGATAGAAAAATAGTTACTATGTGAGGTCTTTGAAATCTTACCTTGATTTTGATAATCATTTCAAAATGTGCACATATATCAAAATGACATGTTGTATACCTTAAATTTATGAACTTTTTAATTGCCAATTATGTATTAGTAAAATTAGAAAAAGGGAAGAATATTCAAACTTATTATATTTTATCAGTCTGTCAAATTACCTATTTAACTGTCCTTTTATATGCAACTATATGTTTAAGTAATTTGAACCTAGGTTCACCAAATCTGAAGGTTATTTCTAGGTGTTGTGATGTTGGTCATTCTTTGTACACTTTGTTATTGCTCACAATATTTTAAAGAAGCATATAATATTATTTTAAATATAATAAAGAAATTTTAAAAAATATATATGAGATGAGGGCATGGAGACTGAATATAAGAACTATTCTGTGAACTTTCTTTGTAAGGGATAGTAAAAATAGATGATAAACTATAGTTGTTGAGTCAGTTCAGGCTGCTATAATAAAGTACAGAAAGGCAAGTTGCTTATAATGGCAATGTATTTCTTCTAGTTTTGGAGGACAGAGTCCAAGATCAAAGAGCAAGTATAATGCTCTGTGAGGGTCCTCTTCCTGGTGATGTCTTCATATGGCCTTCCTTGTGTGTGCAGAGAAAGAGATGTCTTAATTTCTCTTCTTTTTATAAAGGCATCAATTCAATGGCAAGGGCCCCACTCTTATGACCTATTTTAACTTTGATGTATCTCCCAAAGATCGTATCTCCTAGTATTAGGAATTAACTAATCTTAACTCCTTGTATTAGGAGTTAAGGATTCAACATATAAAATCCTATGCAGAGTTAGCACAGCATACAGAATACAATGGATTTTGAATGTGGATATAGTAAGTATATTTTATATACTTATATTTTGTACTAATGGTGATGGGTAGTGGTTTATTGTCTTGGATATATAGTAAGTCATCCCAAAAGATTACAGAATTCAACTGAAATTATTTGAAGAAATTTGTTATGCCAGTTCCTATGTGATACTTCTAATTCAACAGAAACAGAAACAAAAACACCCCAGCCTTGAACATATTTCATTGAAAAGTAAAAATTGGAATTTGAAATGAAAATTATATATTATTACTACATTGCATGCATTTAATACAGTGCATATACTGCTTAAATTTTGTATTCTTCAATTAAAAACCTCTTTGTTGACATTCCTCAGGCATTTGTTGAATCCAAGAAAAAGCAGTCAAGGAACTGAGAGAACGAGAAGAAAAAATTCCAAATTCCAATTAAAATTTAACAATCAAGTATATCATACTGCTTGTTTGAGGGAAGTGATTGACATCAAGTCAAAATCAAGAATAGAAACATAAGGAACAAAGCGTAAAACATAATGTCTAAAGTTAAGGTGTTACACAAAAGAAAAGAAGAAATAGATATAATCAATCACCCCTACTGAGACTGTTGAGTTACCACAAATGTTTGTGACCCTGACTGCTATGAACAGTGATTTGTTCTTTCAAATACAATAAGTAACAGAATTGTTTATTTATTTATTAATATCTTTATTTTGTTTAATTTATTTATTTATTTTTTTGGTGGTGCTGAGGATCGAACCCAGGGTCTCAAATGTGTGAGGCGAGCACTCTACCGCTGAGCCACAACCCCAGCCCAGTAACAGAATTTATATAGTGTACTTTAAATTAATCCTATAAGTTAGTTTTGGAAGTAAAATAAGTCTTTAAATATGTATTTTTAATGCATGAGTCCATGTAGTACCATTAACCTTTATGAAAGAATTCTTATGTTTCAGTGTTCGAATACTAACCAATGTAATACTATTTGCTTTTATTTTCTAGTATCTGACTATTGCCAAAGCTAGCTATTCTTTACAAACATGTCAAGAGTAAAAACAAAAGAGAAAACAATGTGAATGTTTTTATGACATACTCTGACCTGAAGAAAATGAAATAAAAATTTCATTTTTATTTCAAAAAAAGTTATATTAATTTCAATCATAAAATCAAAAGCAAAGCAGACAGAAAAAATTCATTCATTTTTTTAAAAAGAAATGAGCTTATGAAGCAATATATATCTTAGTGCTTAATTTGAGACAATTTAGAGTCACTTTGCAATTACATCAGAATGAACACAAAATTCAATGACTATTTTTAGGTGGGAAATATTTGCCATGAAATAAATATCAAGATTATTACTGTATAGTAATTAATGCTTTGTTTTAAAACTTTATTTTCAGAATTAATTTTAAATATTAACATTAGTCATGTTATTTTTCAGTGTTAAAATTTTTGAGATTTATTTTTTATGTTAATGTTTCATTCTTATGATATTTGAATCATAAACATTGATATAGGTATGTTTCAATTTTGTGTGATAAATTATATAATCTTATAAATTATATGATTGTAATAATAAACCACCTGTTTATTATTGCATATTATTAGAAAGGCAATCTCCAAAATATTTAATATGTACCTAATGCACATGCAAAGAAAAAAAATGAATGCTGTTTATTTCTACAATCACTCATTATTACTTCACAAATGCATAAAAAAGAACAGATCCTCAAATAAAAAATCATTTCTGACTTTTTTTGATACTTTTATATCTTTATTTATGGAAGCATCAGTCACAATAGCCAAAATTTGGCAACAGTCTTGATGTATTCATCAATAGATGATCAGTTAAGTGAAATATGGTATAGGCATACAGTTGTATATTATTCATCTGTAATACAGAATAAAATTCTGATACATATTATAATATAGATTAAACATTTTTAATTTCATGTTTTTGGTGAATTATAATTATGCATAATGATGGGATTTGTTGTTAAATATCTAATTGCACACAATATAGCAATATATTTTTTCCAGTATCACTCCCTAGCACCCACCTGCTCCCTCCAGATCCCTGTTCTCTACTTATCTCCCTTTGATTTTCATGAGATCCCCAACCCCTACTTCTTTTCCTTTTTTCTTTCTAGCTTCTCTCATATGAGAAAAAACATATGAATGGGCAAATAAACAGAGGCTTATCAAAAAGAAGAAATGCATTTGGCCAACGAAAAGAAAGGCTCAACATTATCAGTAATTAGGGAAATACATATCATACTACACTAAGATTTTGTCTCATACCAGTAAGAATAGCAGTCATCAAGAATATAAACAATAATAAATGCTTTACAGGATGCAGAGAAAAAGGAACATTTTTACACTGTTTGTGTGATTGTAAATTATTATAACCACAATGGAATTCAACATGGAGGTTCCTCAAAAGACTAGGCATTGGAACCACCATATGACTGAGCTATACCACTCTTTGGTATTTATCCTAAAGAATTAAAGTCATCATCCTACAGTGATACATTCACACCCATGTTTATAGCAGCACAATTCACAATTCACATGGAACCACCCTTCATGTCCATCAGCCAATGAATAAAGGAAATGTGATACACACACACACACACACACACACACACACACACACACACAATGGAGTATTATTGAACCATAAAATTATGACATTTTCAGGAAAATGGATGGAACTTGAGACCATAATGTTAAACTAAATAAGCCAAACTCATTTCTGACTTTCTATGACAAAAATATCTTAATCATAATGGGATTTCTGTCATGATTCCTACTGTGAAGAGATATTGGCACTTACAGGAAAGGAACATTATCTCCTTTTCTAAGTCTGTTTAGACATGAACCTACCCTTGTTACAACTCTCATGGATATCTATAGAGTAGTGTTCTTCCTTCGGTTGTATCACTTCTCTGTCTAGAGCAATAGCATTAGCAATATATATGTACTGACTGATGTTAAGAGCAAATCCCAGAAAAGAAAAGTAATTGCACAAAAGTCCAGTGGACATCCATTGACTGTGGGAGAGGATCTGGTTCTTGACCTGTGATAGGCCTTGCTGTCATCTACATCTTCTTTAGGGAAGAGTACCTAGTCAGTGATCAAAAGAAAACAAGGACCCAGAAATTCTTACCATCAAGCAGAGCTACATTCGTTCACTGATGGAGGTCCAGATAATGTACTGGTAAATTAATTTATAAGCTGGCACAACATTTTAATCTGAAACTATCGGAACTGATTTACAAATCAGATCTATGAAAACACATTGCCAAATTGAAAAACAATAATTTCTCCAGAATTACTGAGGTCAGAATTCGTGGATGCAATAAGAAATTTGATTAAATTTGTCTAAGTTTTCAAAGACTCAGCTCCTTCAGCTAACAAAAAATGAAACCAAAGACATATCAGATCGCTGCTGCGTGGCCTTTCATTCCTTTTTTTTTTTTTTTTTTTTTTTTTTTGCTTCCCTTGGATGTGGAGATATCCTGTGTGACTGAGTGTCTCATACTGAAGAGTCAGCACTGCTGTTGCCGTTGAAAGAGCTATATTGAGCACTTTATTATGCTCATCTGAAAAGCAGAATCAGTGATTATGAACAACTTACAGGACAGCTGAAAGTAGTTAAATCATTTACTTGTAATGCTCCCAAGATCTTAAAATGCGACAGTATATAAAACACATTCAGTCACTGCAGCACTTTTACACTCAGATGAACCCTCTGGAATCCATGGGTGTGTCTCATTTCATCCCTTTCTCCCAATTCTGTTGGAAAACAAAAGTATTCGCAAGTAGACAGTTTCCTACTTTTTGCTGTGAACTGGAGGTTTAAGCTCACAGATTTCCAAATCCAGAAAAGCAAGCATCACTTTAATAAGAGGTCTTATGAGATTTTGTTTATTGATAATCATCAAAGCTCCATTGAGTGTTCAAGCCCAATGTGTTCAAGAAAAGTCTGTCGCCAGTTACACAAATACCTTTAGCTTGAATTTATCTTCAGTAACCTTGTAGTATACCCAAAGACTTGGTCTCTGTGTTACGACTCTGTTAAAAGCAGATGCCATCAGAATTCCCAATTACCCAGGTCAACAATCACCATCACTATCATCACTGTCATCATCTTCAGTAGTCTTAAGGCTCTGAATAAACACTAATTAGGCCCAATTTTCAGCACAAATATGTCCTTGCAAACCTTCCAATGTGCCTTCTTGAATGTGCTGCCATTAAGTTTTATGTGGTATTAATGGCCTTTTCTAAATTATTTCTCCTTTCTCTCTTATAGAAATTCCCATTGCCCAAATTCTTCATTATAATCTCTGATGCAAGGATTGTAGCCACTATTTTACGATTCCAGTCCTCACTCTTACTGTGCATCCCTTCTTACATAGCTACATTTCCTTGGTCCATAATGAAGATGTCATTGAATCTAACCTTAATCCTTTGGCCTTGCTCCTCCCCTCTAAAATTCCCTGAATTCCTCTCCATGTTGTGGGCACCTATGAAGCTGCAATAAGCCAGACAAAAACTACAAGTATGTAAATCAATGGAAGTGTAACTGATGTGATACAGCAATCTGTATATGGGGTAAAAATGGGAGTTCATAACCCACTTGAATCAAACTGTGAAATATGATATATTAAGAACTATGTAATGTTTTGAACGACCAACAATTAAAAAAAAGAAAAAAAAAACTACAAGTGTGCTAACTAGTCTCATTTTAAAAGATAGCATAAATTTCAAATGGGTACCTAGTAGTGTCCTATATGCTCATTAAATTTCTCTGAGTTTGCTTTTTCACTTACAAAAGTGATCTCTTCAGGCATTCTTCTAAATCATTAAATTTCCATCTGCCTTATTCTTACAAACTACTTACACATACAAATACTCTTAAGTACATGGACACTTTCAGCCAATGATTTTGCTTTCATTTTTTCCTTAAAACTTAGATACAGTACTATGAAAACTCTCTTGTCTTTATATTTGCAAATATATCACCCTCTCAATGTCTTTTGCACACATTTTTTCCCTAAATTATGTTGAATAATATTTTTCTATTCTTATCAAAAAATATTCCACTGTCTCATGGGCTTCCTTCATTGTTTGTTTGTTTTTAAGAGAGAGAGAGAGAGAGAGAGAAAGAGAGAGAGAATTTTTAAATATTTATTTTTTAGTTTTCGGCGGACACAACATCTTTGTTGGTATGTGGTGCTGAGGATCGAACCTGGGCCGCACGCACGCCAGGCAAGCGCACTACCACTTGAGCCACATCCCCAGCCCCAGGGCTTCCTTCATTGTTACAATTAAACTTTATCAGCACTATAGGTTAACCTTAATTTCATCTTCAGATGTTGTCAAAAACTGTAGCTACCCTCAAATTGGGAGACTTATGCTGTGATGTCTTACTGGAGCCTAGCACGTACAACCAACTCTCTGTTGAAAATCTCCCCTTAGCTGTCTAATGGGCAGCTGTGTGATCCTTTTAGGCATGCAGTCACCAGCACCTTGCATTTAGATTGGTCTCATACTTAGTTTCATGCTCAGCTCTAACTATTTTGAAATAATTGATGATTTATAAAGCAGGACTCTTCATTTTCAGTTTAAACTGGGACCCCAAGATAAATAGTCAGTCCTATTTATAAATCTCAAATTTAATACTGTCAAACAAAAGAACTGATTTTCGTCTACCAAACTAATCTTTTCCCTTTTTATCCATTTCTTGAACTACCACCAGTATCTATTTGGTTGCTCAGGTATAAATCTAGAGGTCACATTTGATTTTTCCTTTTTCCAATATTCAATATTACAAAAATTTGCCTCTGTTCATGCATCTACATTTTATCCCACTGTTCAATATAATATATACATTTTTACGGCAAAATTGGAGAGTTTGGATAAGCTCTATCTTGCAGTATCCTTCAAATTTGACTCTTTTCCATTTTGAATTCTTTTAAGCCATTTGCCATATAGCAGCCAAAAACATATATGGAAAATATAATTGCATAATAATGCTCCTTTTCCAATTTTTCCTGGTACTTTCCCACTGTATTTAAATACAAGTCAAACATTTTTCATTGCCTTCCATGATTTATCATCACCTCTTTCTTTGCCTTGATTAACTTCTTTTTTTATTTGCTCTCTATTCTATTTACTGTTCTTATTTATATTAAACAGTTTTGACCTAAGAAATTCTTACTTGCTGATTTTTTTGTGTGAAATGTTCTGTCTCTGATATGTGCATCATGGCTGTCTATGTCCTGTCCTTACATCTCATTTCAAATGATCCTCATAGAAAGAGATCTAGTGATTTTCCCTGACAAAACAGTCTAATTAGTATGTGTTCGACTACTCACTAGCTTAGCATAGTGTTGTTATTTTTAAAAATATTACTTATTATGTTTCAAATCATCTTACACATGTTTTTATGTAAGTTCCAGGACACCAAAAATCATTCGTAGGATCCAAGATGTCAGACTAGAGAGAGGCTGCATTCTGTGTTGCTCTGTGACCTGGAATTCAAGTAGTTGGGACACTGTTTCTCTGTGAAGTATTAGAGGACCCATAACAGCTACCTTCATGTAGGAATCACAACTGCCATGTGTATGCAGGTCTCCAGGTCTCAGCATCAATGAAGGACTCCTGGCCACTAGTTAACACAGGACCTCCAGCTGCCATGCCTGAACAGGACCACCAGCATCAGCACACACACAGGAAACTTGGCCACCACTTCCATGTGGACATCCATCTACCAATGTGGGGCCTACCAGTTGTCTCCATCTTGGGAAACTGCAACCACAGCCATAATCATCTACACGCTGTATCCTGCACCTGGGGACACCACATACAGTCTGGAGACAGCCGCCAGCCACAACACTGCATGCCATAGAGCTTCATCTCTGAACAGGCCCTACAGTGCCACCATCCAGCCCCACCTTACCCAACACCCCATTGCTGAAAACAGCTGCCTCCATCTTGAGACACCTTTGTCACCATTTTAATCGGAGCAACTCCTAGCCTAGGACACTGGTTGAGGCTTAGAAGCTATACCAAGGTACCTATAGTCCTCAAATTTCCCCTCTCTCCTGCAGCCACTCACCTGGCACAGTGCCCAGAGGAGGCTGGTTTATAACTCTCAAACCTGGTCCTGAACTTCCCAATACCAAACAGCTCTCTTCAGCAGATGTGCAGACCCCAGAGTGCAACAAACAAACCTCTGGAGAGAGGGGTTCCTGACCGGGAAGTAGAAAAGGAGGGGGTGAGATACAGTTTAGAGACTAAATTAGAGACCAGAAATTGTGAGGTCTATAGGTGATAGAAGGAGATAATACCAGGTGCCCACATCACATGAGCGGGCCTCAGAGGATATCCCTGGGGTGTAATCACCCATCGGGGACTGGCAAGTGCTATACCCCACTTCCAGACTCTCAGCCCCCAATACCAACCCTCCCACCCTAATAACCTTCACTATCCTGAGGGTGGAGATAACCAGCACACAACAGACAATCCCACCTACTGGATGAGAAGGGAAGCAGGACAATGCTGATCTCCAACAAAAACAATGCTTATATCTTCCCTGGGGATTGTTTTTTTTTTTTTTCCTCTTTTCTCTCCCTCTCTCTTCTCCTGCCTTCACATCCCCAACATCTATGAAACCAAGTACTTTTCATGAATTGGGCTACTGAGAACTGGAATATCTGAATAGTATATTAGAGTTGTGTTGAATATTCTTTTTATCTTTTTTTACATTTTATTTTTACTTAATATTTAGGTTGTTTGTTTTTTGTAGCCTCTATTGTCTTCCCACTTATTTTTCTCCCCCAAATCATTTTCTCTGTTTTCTTGTGCTACTAACCAACTTCTTTAGATTCCTCTTTCATACTTCCTAAGAACTAATAATTCTATATCTTCACCTCCTACCCACTTAAAATCTCATCTTATGCCTTATCCCTGGTTCTCTTTTTAAAAACCATCAAAACTGTTGACCCTTTTCCAAACCTACTGTTTATGTTGTAGATAATAATTAAACTCATCATTTCTGTATTTTCGGAGAAAACAATAAATATCTTATTAGCAGCTATTTGGTTTAAGGATGTATATTGTTTGTATTGGGACCTGTTAGAATTGTTCTCTCCCTTAAAGGTGAGGTATTGGAATTCTGCATGGATGCTATAAGTCTATAGGGTAAAAACTATAACACCTTGGATCTGCAGTGTTAGAAGGAAAAACACAGGAACTACATGAAAAAAAAGGTGCCCCAAACAAACCAAGAAACTACATTATTAGAATCCACGGCCCACACAAGAGAAGAAATTACAGAGAAGGAGTTTGCCACAGTCTGGCTGGGCACAAAATAAGCGAGCCACCACAAAAGCATTGTAGATTCCAACAGCAACTCTTTATTCCCGAACTCTCACCAGCACTCTACACTAACGTTCTGGGAAAATACAACACTCCCTCCACTGGGCTCTGCATACCAGTTCTCCCTGAATCCCGCAAGAACTCAACGGGAACTCAAGGAGCGGGTGCCAGAGGCAGCAGGATACGCCCTATTCCCAGCAGGATCCACCCTAAACCTGGAGCCACCCTAATCCAGCAGGATCCACCATAAATCCCTAAACCCCGAGCCGCCCTAATCCCTGAGCAAGGTCACCTTTCATGCAATGTCACAGCAAATGACCTGGGTCCAAGGCAAGCCCATTTCCACAATGGAGAGTCCTCCCTATAAGCAATATTTGTAGGCTGACAAGGAAATTGCCATGTGTCATTCCTACTTGGCTATGGCTCTCAGCATCTCCCTGCTTCTGATTAATTAAACAATAAGCAACATGGCTTAGGGACCATGCCTGTTAGGTTGTCCAATTCAACATCTGGTTCTTACCCATCATCGGATGAACTGACCTCTAGGCGTCAGCCTCCTGTCTTAGGTTGATACCACTGCAATTGGATCATACCCGTCACTGACGACTGGTCCAGCATATAGCCATACTTGTGGATAGGCCTATGCAACAGTAGGGGTGTGAGGTTCTTTGCCTCACCTCTGTTGGCCCCCAATTTAGACCATCACTAGTAGAAGGGAGGAGGATACAGAAATGCCATGACACCAAGCCAATTGACGGCTCTTTTGGAAAAGTTGTATCGCCGGTGACACCATCAGCAAAGATATGCCAGCACTACCGCAATTCGCTGTACCAACAGATAGTTCACAATGCATACAAGTGATACATAGTCCAGGCAAGTTCTGCAAGCAGTTCAAAGTGGAGGAATCTATCAATATGTCCATTTCCTCCCAAAGTAAATCAACTCCTTGATTGAGCTTTACTTGTTGAGTTATTATTCATTGATGCATCAGTTTATACAGTTTACTGTGATAGCTATCATAGAAGCTGTAGTTTGGTTTTATCTTTGTCTTCACAGGCACTGGGATGAAGATAGGAATTCTGGCAATGATGCTAAAAAAAAATTATGTAACATTCCAACAGGTACTAAGAAAACAATTTTTTGAACAATTTACATTATCCTGAACAGAATTATTAAATATAATGAAAAGGAAAGGTGAAAGTAAACAAACAGATCTGTTAACCTCCTTTAAAAACAATCCTTAACAGCTGTTTACCTAATTTAAATTAAACCATTTAAATCACATGAATAAAAAAAATTTGGATCCATATTTTCATGAACGCTCCTCATATATGAAATATGGACATACACACATACAGACATACAACACAAAACACAAGAGTGCACACAAATGTACAACACATAAGACAATAGTAAAGGCCTTGTAGCTTTACACAGGTGAAATTTCCATTGCAATGTTTAAAAACTCCACAGTCAAAAAATAAAACTGATCAGAAAAATATTAACCTAGGTTTGTATGAGCTCAAAAAAATAAAATAGAACTTTATGATGTGGGAAAAGGCAATAATAAAATAGATATTGAAAAAAGCACCCTGGTTAATCACTGTTGCAGATGTAAGAATGGCAAAGTTGGAGCTCTGGATATCAGCTGTTATGGATTTGAGTCAAATCATCTTCTTTTTGGTCTGTAGAAATTGCTTTGGTTAGTCTCTCTGGAATCCAAATCAGCTGCTGTTCTCCCTGTGGAAACACACAAACAGAACCCCTACTCCAGACAAAAATCACTGGGTCAGGACCTTTCCATAGTCCTGTTAGAATATCTTTCCAAAGTACCTTAGGCTTATGTACATTTTTTGGACACATATGCCTTTCTGCAGCACTAAGTCCTGATGAATCCAAATTTAAAAAGTTTAGAGTAAAAAGTGTTATTTTAAGTTTATCTTTGGGGGATATATACCCCTTTCCAATTCCCTCTTTTTGCTTTAATAAGTACGTTTTAATAGTTTGATGAGCTCTTTCAACTATGCCTTGTCCCTGTGGATTGTATGGGATTCCTGTTATATGAGTAATACCAAATAATGAGCAAAATTGTTTAAAAGAGGTAGAGGTATAGCCAGGACCATTATCTGTTTTTAACTGTTTTGGAATGCCCACAGTGGCAAAATTTTCTAAGCAATGAGCTATAACATCTTTAGTTTTTTCTCCGGCATGAAGGGAGCCAATCAAAAATCCGGAAGAAGTATCAACTGTAACATGCAAATATTTTAATTTTCCAAATTCTGGCAAGTGTGTGACATCCATCTGCCAAATATGGTTAGGTATCAGTCCTCTATGATTGACTCCAAGATTAACTTGTGGTAAAAAGGTCACACAATTTTGACATTGTTTTATTATATGTCTGGCTTGTTCCTTACTTATTTTAAAATGCTTTTGTAAAGTATTTGCATTAATATGGAATTTTTATGAAAATTTGTAGCTTCTTGTAGTGTAGAGAAAATATGTATGTCATGTGTAGTTTTATCTGCTAAATCATTGCCCAAACTAAGGGCTCCAGGCAATCCTGTATGTGCCCTGATATGTCCTATAAAGAATGGATCTTTTCTGTCCCAGATTAGACTTTGTATAGTGGAAAACAAAGAGAAAATGGTAGAGGAAGGGGAAATCCTACCAGCATCTTCAAGGGATACAATAGCATTAACTATATATTGACTATCAAAAAATAAATTAAATACAGAATCTTTAAACATCACAAAAGCTTGTAACACTGCATTAAGCTCTACCTTTTGAGCTGATTGTTTGGGTACTAAAAATGTAAAAGTTTGATCAAGGGTAACTACTGCTGCTGTACCATTATTTGACCCATCCATGAATATATTTGGAGCATTCATAATAGGTGTTTTTCTTTTCATTTTAGGAAAAACTATAGGATGCTTAGACCAAAAAGACAACAAAGGATTAGATGGTAAATGATTATCAAATGAAACATTAGATTTACACATGATTATTGCCCAAGTATTTAACTCATTAGCTAACTCCTCAATTTGATCCATAGTATATGGAGTAATAATTTTATTGGGAGAAATTCCAAACACTCCTTTTGCTGCTTTTATTCCTTTGAGTATTAATTGTCCTACAGCCTCAGGATACTTAGTAAGAATAGTGTTAGGAGAATAAGATAAATGTATCCACAGTAATGAACCTTCTTGCCAAGATACTCCTGTAGGAATATTTTTTGTTGGTAGTACAATAAATAATAAAGGCAAACTTATATCAATTCTATCCAAATGCATATTTTCCATATATGTTTCAATAATTTTTAAGGCCTTTCTTGCTTTAGGAGTTAACATGTGGGGTGAATTTGGATCTGATGGACCTTTCAGAATATCAAATAAAGGTCCCAACTCTCCTGTTGGTATGCCTAGATAAGGCCTTATCCAATTTATGTCTCCCAATAACTTTTGAAAGTCATTAAGTGATTTGAGTTTATCTACTCATATTTGAATTTTTGGTGGATGGACCATGGTTGAGGATAATAGAACTCCTAATTAATTAATTGGAAAATTTAATTGTACTTTATCTATTGCTATCTCTAGATTATAATTTTTTAATAAGTTTGTAAGTGTGGCATAACATTCTAGCAATGTGTTTTTAGCTTTGTGTGCTAATAATACATCATCCATATAGTGAAATATTTGTAGTTCAGGATTTTGATTTCTAAGTGGCTGTATTGCTTTATTAACATAAATTTGACACATAGTTGGGCTGTTAGCCATCCCTTGAGGGAGTATTTTCCATTCATATCTCTGATCAGGACCTTCCTGATTTAGTGCAGGGATAGTAAATGCAAAACGTGTACTATCCTCGGGATGAATTGGAATTGAAAAAAAAAATCTTTAATATCTATAGCTAAAACATACCAGGTTTTTGGCAAAGCAGACAATTGAGGAATCCCTGATTTAGCAGGTCCCATAATAACCATCTCATTATTAATCGCTCTTAAATCTTACAATAATCTCCATTTACCAGATTTCTTTTTGATGACAAAAAATGGGAGTATTATGGGGAGATATGGAAGGTTGTATATGTCCTTCCATTAATTGTTGTTTGACCAGATCATGGGCTACTTGTATCTCTTCTTTAGTCAGGGACCACTGAGGAACCCACACAGGTCTTTCTGATTTCCAAGTAATTTTGATTGTCTTGTGGCCCCTTCTGAAAACCCAATCCATGTCTATTTATTCCTTGATCTATTTGAATTGGTGCTGCTATACCTTGTTCTTGTTCTCCTAATCTTTTTTCTTTCCTAAAACCTTGTCTAGCCTTAGTAGTGGGCGCATTAGGATTGATGTTATTTGTTAATGTCAAACCTAATTGATCTAGGACATTTCGTCCCCATAAATTTATAGGAAGATGACCCAATACAAGGGCTGTATAGTTCCTTCACATCCTTCAGGATCCTTCCAATCTAATACCATTGCACTTCTATGGGGATTAGTCACCACTCCTAGGCCTCGAAGCGTTTGAGTGGCTTGTTGTAATGGCCAATGTTTTGGCCATTCTTGACAAGATATGATGCTAAGGTCAGCACCTGTGTCCAATAGCCCATTAAATTCATGTCCTTGAATATTTAGTTTTAGCATGGGGCTAGAATCTAAATTTAAAGACAGCATAGCCCAATCTACACCTGTGGAGCCTAATCCCCTGGAACCTCTTTCTACACTATGACTGGAAAATTTATCATGTATAATACTGACTTAAAGAAACAGCTTCATGAACTCCAAGCCAAAATCACAGCTTTGAGTGGGAAACAGGCTGCACATACCCACTTGGAGACTGGTGCTCTAGATAGGCCATTCCTCCTGCAGAAGAGCCAGCCATGGAGACACCTGGAGGACAGTTGGTAAAAGGGGGCTAAAGAGCTGAAGGACAGCTACTTTACCCAAAATTGGACTTCTCAGAACCTTTAGTATACTATTGTGCACTGTGAATCTCCAAGAGGGGGATATGATATGCAGCATTCTTGAATACTTCTAATGACAGGGAGCTCACTACCTCATAAGCTGCATCAAGAAGAAGAGTTTGTTATTTTAAACAGAGGCTGAAAAACTATAGAATTAGCAGACATAAGAGAAAGTGTGGAGAAGGTAGAGGATGGAGTTGCAGACTCTACAGGAGGCTCTTAAAGTGGAAATTCAGGTTCACCAGAAACTGGTTGCTCAAAAGAAGCAGGATCCACCCTAAACCTGGAGCCACCCTAATCCAGCAGGATCCACCCTAAACCCGGAGCCGCACTAATCCCTGTGCAAGGTCACCTTTTATGCAATGTCACTGCAAGTGACCTGGGTCCAAGGTAAGCCCATTTCCACAATGGAGAGTCCTCCCTCTAAGCAACATTGGTAGGCTGACAAGGAAATTGCCATGCGTCATTCCTACTTGGCTATGGCTCTCAGCAGAGTTCATGACAAACATAATGAAAATGTCCTGTGAATTAAAGGATGATATAAAAGAGCAGACACAGGCAGAAAAAGATCATTTTGATAAAGAGCTATATAAGCAAATACAGGAAGCAAAAAAATTATTTCAATAAGAAGATGGAGGTTCTGGAAAAAAAAAGGAATCCTTGAAATAAAAGAAACAAACCAAAAAAAAAAATTAAAAACTCAATAGAAAGAACCACCAATAGATTAGATCACTTGGAAGACAGAACCTCAGACAATGAAGACAAAATATTAATCTTGAAAAGAATGTTGACCACACAGTGAAAATGGTAAGAAACTGTGAGCAGAACATTCAAGAAATATGGGTTGCCATAACAAGAAAAAATTTTAGAATTATTTGGATAGAGGAAGGCATAGAGTTCTAAACCAAAAGAATGAACATTATATTCAATAAAATAATATTAGAAAAATTTCTAAACATGAAGAATGATTTGGAAAATCAAATACAAGAGGCTTACAGGACACCTAATGTACAAGACCACAGCAGATCCATACCAAGGCACATTATAATGAAAATGCCTAGAATACAGAGTAAGGTGAGAATTTTAAAAGGTACAAGAGAAAGGAATCAGATTACATATAGGGGTAAACCAATTAGGATAGCTGCAGATTTCTCAACCTAGACCCTGGAATCTAGAAGATTCTGGAGCAACATATATATAAGAAAATGGATGCCAACCAAGAATCTATGTCCAGCAAAATTAAGTTTTAGATTTAATTATGAATAAAAATCTTCCATAATAAACAAAAGTTAAAAAAAATTACAACTAGAAAGCTTACACTAAAGAACATCCTCTGCAAAATATTCCATGAGGAGGAAATGAAAAACAACAATGAAAATCAGCAAATGGAGGTATTACACTAAAGGAAAAACCAACAAAATAAGAAATCAAGTCAAGTTCAATAACAAAAATAAACAAAAATGATTGGAATACAAATCATGTCTCGATAATAGCCCTGAATATTAATGGTATAAACTCACCAATCAAAAGGCATTGACTGGCAAATTGGATTAAAAAAAGACCCAATAATATGCTGCCTCCAAGAGACTCATTTCACAGGTAAAGACATCCACAGACTGAAGGTGAAAGGTTAGGAAATCATACCACTCACATCAGCTGTGGAAACAAGCAGGGGTTTCCATCCTCATATCAAATAAAGTAGACTTCAAGTCAAAGTTAATCAAATTGGATCAAGAGGGATATTTTATACTGCTTAAGGGAAACATACATCAATAAAACATAACAATTATAAATATATATGCCCCAAACTATGGAGCATCTATGTTCATCAAACAAACTCTTCTCAAACTCAAGATCAAACAGAACACAACACAATAAGTTTGGGTGACTATAACACACCTCTTCCATCACTGGGTAGATGTTCCAAACAAAAGCTGAACAAAGAAAGTATATAACTCAATAATACAATCAATAAATTAGACATAACTGATATATATATAGAATATTTTATCCTTCAATGAGTGAATACACTTTCTTCTCAGCAGCACATGGATCCTTCTCTAAAGTAGACAATATATTATGACACAAAGCAACTCTTAGCAAATATTAAAAAAGTAGAGATACTGCCCTGAATTCCATCAGATCATAATGGAATGAAATTAGGAATAAATGATAAAATAAAAAGTAGAAGCTACTCCAGCACCAGGAGACTAAATAATACGCTATTGAATGAGCACGGGATTGCAAAAGACATCAAAGAGGAAATGAAAAAATTCTTAGCAGTGAATAAGAACACTGATACAATATATCAAAATCTCTGGGACACTATAAAGGCATTACTAAGAGAAAAGTTCATTGCATGGAGTTCATCCCTTAAAAGAAGAAATAGTCAACAAATAAATAACCTATCATTACATCTCAAAGCCCTAGAAAAAGAAGAACAAATCTACACCAAAAACAGTAGAAGACAGGAAATAATTAAAATCAGCTGAAATCAATGAAAATGAAACAAAACAATTGAAAATATTTACAAAACAAAAGTTGATTCTTTGAAAAAATTAATAAACTTGATTAACCCTTAGCCATGATAATGAAGAGGAGACAGAAAACTCAAATTACTAACATACATGATGAAAAAGGAAATATCATGATGTACACTACATAAATGCAGAAGATAACTAGAAATTATTTTGAAAATTGTATTCCAATAAAATAAAAAATATTGAAGGCATCAACAAATTTCTAGAGTCATATGATTTGCCCAAACTGAATCACGCTGATATACACAAGAAAAAACATAACATTTTCAAGTAATGAAATTGAAGATGTCATCAGAAGCCTACTAACCAAGAAAAGCCCAGGAGCAGATGGATACACAGCTGAGTCCTACAAGACATTCAAAAAGAATTAATACCAATACTCCTCAAATTATTTCAATAAATAAAACAGAGGGAACACATCCAAACTCATTCTATAGCACTCTGATTCCAAAACCAAAGACAAATCAAAAAGAGAAAACTTTAGACCAATATCTCTAATGAATATAGATGCAAAAATTCTCAATAAAATTCTGGAAAATTGAGTACAAAAATATAGTAAAAAGATAGTGCACCATGATCAAGTTGGGTTCATCCCAGGGATACAAGGTTGGTTCAACATATGGATATCAAAAAGTGTAATTCACCACATCAATATACTTAAAGATAAGAATCATATGATCATCTCGATAGTTGTAGAAAAAGCATTTGACAATATACAGCACCCCTTCATGTTCAAAACATTAGAAAAACTAGAGATAACCAGAACATATTTCAACATTGTAAAAGCTATCTATGTTAAGCCCTAGGCTGACATCATTCTAAATGGAGAAAAATTGAAAGCATTCCGTCCAGAAACTGCAACAAGACAAGGATGCCCTCTTTCACCACTTCTAGTCCTTGAAACATAGTTCTTGAAATTCTAGCAAGAACAATTTTAACATAGTCCTTGAAATTCTAGCAAGAGCAACTAGACGAGAGAAATTAAAATGATACAGATAGGAAAACAGAACTCAAATGATCATTATTTGCTGATGAAATAATTCTGTACCCAGAGGATCCAAAAAATTCCACCAGAAAACTTATAAAACTAATAAGTCAATTCAGCAATGTAGCAGAATATAAAATCAACAGCCATAAATCAAAGACATTTCTGTACATCAGTGACAAAACCACTGAAAAGAAACTAGGAAAACTACCCCACTTAAAATAGCCTAAAAAATGGAAATTAATGAAAGAGACGAAAGCTCTCTACAACAAAAACTACAAAACGCTAAAGAAATTAATGAGGACCTTAGAAGATTAAAAATATCCCTGTTCTTCAATAGGCAGAATTAATGTTGTCAAAATGACTATCCTACCAAAAGCAATATACAAATTTAGAGCAATTCCAATTAAAATCCCAATGACATTCCTCATAGAAATAGAAAAAAGCAATCATGAAATTCATCTGGAAAAGTAAGAGACCCAGAATAGAAATAGCTATTCTTAGCAAGAAGAGTGAAGCAGGTGGAATCACTGTACAAATCTTAAACTATACTACAGAGTAATAGTAACAAAACAGCATGTTATTAGCACAAAAATAGACTTGTAGGCCAATGATACAGAATAGAGGACACACAGACAAACCCACATAAATTCAGTTATATAATATTAGACAAAGGTACCAAAAACATATATTGGAGAAAAGATGACCTGTTCAACAAATGGTGCTAGGTAAACTGGAAAACCTTTTGCAGCAGAATGAAATTAGGTCTCTATCTGTCACCATGCACAAAACTCAATTCAAAGTGGATCAACGACCTAGAAATTATACTAGAGACCCTATGCCTAATAGAAGAAAAAAATAGGCTCATATAATCATTATGTGAATTAGACCCTGATTTCCTTAATAAGACTCCTAAGGCACAATAAATAAAATCAAGAATCAACAAAGGGATGAATTCAAACTAAAAAGCTTCTTCTCAGCAAAAGAAACATTCAGTGAGGTGAACAGAGAGCCTACAGAATGGGAGCAAATTTTTACCACATGTACATCAGATAGAGCATAATTATCTAGTATATAGAAAGAACTAAAAAATCTTAACATCAAAAAATAAATAACCCAATCAATAAATGGGCCAAGGAACTAAACAAACACTTCTCAGAACATGATGTACAATCAATCAATAAATATATGAAAAATATTCAACATCTCTAGAGAAATGAAAATCAAAACTAAGATTTCCTTTTACTTCCGTCAGAATGGTAACTAATAAGAATAGGAAGAAAAAGTATTGGAAAGAATATGGGTAAAAAGCACACTCATACATTGCTGGTGGGATTGCAAGTTGGTGCAACCAATATAAAAAATAGTATGGGAATTCCTTGGAAAACCTGGAATGGAACCACCATTTGACCCAGATATCTCAATCCTTGTTTTATACCCAAAGCACTTAAAAACAGCATACTACAGTGACACAGCCACATCAATGTTTATAACAGCACTATGTACAATAGCTAAGTTGTGGAACCAACCTAGATGCCCTTCAGTAGATGAATCGATAAAGAAAATGTGGTATATACACAGAATAGAACATTACTCAGCATTAAAAGAGAATAAAATCATGACTTCTGCAATGGATGGAGTTGGAGAAGTAAATCAATTCCCCTTCCCCCCCCCAAAAAAAAAGCAAATCTGAATGTTTTCTCTTTTATTTGTATGCTGATCCATAATGGAGATTTGGGGGGAACTTTGGAGGAATGGAGGAACTTTAGAAAAGGCAAAGGGGAGGGAGGAGAAGATAGGGAGCACAGAGATTTGAAAGATGGTGGAATGAGTTGGACAACAGTACTCTAAGTACATGTAAGAAGACACGAATAGTATGACTCTACTTTGTGTACAACCAGAGGCATATAAAACTTCTACACTATATATATATATATATATATATATATATATATATATATATATATATATATATACTATGCATTGAAATGCATTCTGCTGTCATATATAACAAATTAGAATAAATCAATTTTAAAAAACATGCATATACATTGTTTGTATGCCTCTAATATTTGCTATTTATGGAACTTAATGTACTTAGTGTAACACTTCTCTTATTTTCAATGCGCACTAACCAGCATGTGTTATTATGTTAATTGTTTTATTATATGTAAAAGAATTTATCAACTTGCACACATTGTAAAATTAATGCTTTTATTAATTTTTATATAACAATATTAATAGTCTAAGACTTTTGAGATTGCTATTTATTCTTAGTCAATAGTGTGTGTTTCTTAATCTTTAAATTAGATCTCCACAGTATCATTTTAACAAAGGAACAATTTTGTTTGTTTTCAGATGTAAGATATAATATGTTTAATAAAATAAAATGAAAATATTAATCAAAATATGAATAGGAAAAACACATTAAGTGTGGCACAATAAGGATCTCCAAAAATCTGCTGCTTCATTAGAGGAATAAGATTATGGCAAATATGTCAAAATCAGCTTTTTCAGAATTCTTAAAATTAACTAAAGGCTTAAAAGTGTCCCTGGGGTATCTATTCTAGACACAGCTGAAACTAGAAAAGAACAGTGAAGTTTGTGGTATTTAATTTACCCTGATCCCATTATGCTCTTCTGAGCAACATCCTTGAAAACTAGCAGTGTCACAGTAGCTGTGACAACCAACAGCCTGTTATCTGCTGGGGAAGTGGAGAGTTCAGACTGTTACCGGGACTCCCCAAATGTGGAAAGCTCAGAAAATTGTCATCATTTGACCTATCTACCATCTTCTTGGAGTTTTATTTAACATGATTTATAGATTGTTATGTGAAAACAATACTCTCCACATGATGATTATTTTTTTTTTAAGTTTAAAATAAATCAAGGAAATTGTTTTAATTTTCAGATGCTTGAGGTGGCAATAAGGGGGGGGGGGCAAACAAGAAGTTGAGCTAAAAACTTAAAACAAAAAGATGAATATAGAAACGTCCATAGAGAATAGCTCTGACAGAACGCTCAGACAAATTCCTGGGAATGTAGGAGGTCAAGTCCATATGCACCGCTGTGTGAAAGACTAGGAATACCAAACAGACACTAACACCTAAACCTTGGCTAACCGTCAGTCTTCCTCTAGTAGGGAAGACTGAGGTGTACATGTTGACTTACTGTTATGGGAGTCCTTCTGTAACACACAGGCATAAAGTCCCTACGCAAAGGCTGAGTTATGTATTAATCAAAGGCCTTTAAGGAGACTTCTCTCCAACTACTACTAGCTCATGTTTAAACAAGCAAGTCAAGACATTAATGGCCACAGATGAGAAAGAATATGGACCTTGCAGAATTAATCCAGAAAAGTCACTAACAATGAGCAACAACAGCAAACCTAGGAAAGAGAGATCTGATTACCAGAGTTATCACGCTGTGTTATTTAAAATATTTAATTTGGGACAAAAGAGAATTGACACACAAAGAAACAAAAACACATAGTTCACATATGGAGGGTCCTAAATTAGTCCAGACATTGGGCTTATTAGACAAAGTCTTTAACTCAGCTATTATAAACACATTCCTAGAACTAAAGAATATCCTTAAAGGAGAGAATGAGAATGACAACTCAGAGATAGAGAAAATTGAAAAAGGAGACAAATTATTTTAAACAGAACTACATAAAAATTCTGGAATTGATAATTATAGTAAGTGAAGAAAAAGTTTCACTGTAAAAATTGACAGATTTGTACTTGCAGAAAAAGATAAAATGTTACTTAAGTCAATTAATATTATATATTTGTAGAGATCAGAAGTTAGTGTGATAATATACTTAATGTTTAAAAAAATCTAACAATAGCTGAGAGAAATTGTATCTTTCAGGCTGGCCCAACAAGAATAATAATTGCTGTCTCTCAGGCTGAAATGAAAATGCTACACAATAACTTAAATGCACATATAGAAGTAAAGAGACTAGTAAACGTAATTACATAGGTAAATGCAAAACCAAGAAAATATATATTTGATTCTAGATCTTTACTTCTACATAATTTAAGGATAACTGCATGAAGTAATTATAAAACTGCATTGATGCACTTATAATGTGCAATGCTATAATTTGTATGAGCATGATAGCATGAAAGACGGTGGGAAGGAATGGAATAAGAGTGGAAATGTTTTCACATAATGTGCAAAGTAAATTCACATACTGTTGAAATAAAAAAAAATAAATGGATAGTAATTTAAATCTTTAGGAGAAACTCTAAGAAACGTGGATATTAAATGTTGTAGTAAAGTATTTGCTTAAAGGAAAAGCAGGCAGTAATGAGGGAATGAAGGAATAAAATGCATCAAAGGTGTACACACCCTAGAAAAATAGTGGATGTAAAATTTAATTCATTAATTAATGAAATTTCAATGAACTAAGCACTACAATAAAAGGCAGATATCAGAAGAACATATAAAAAAACTCATGATCTAACTATATGGGTATATTTTAGAATTAAAGAAACAAGTAGTTTAAAAGCTAGAAATATATATACCACACAGATAGTAACCTGAGTAGGAATGGAAATGCAATACCAAAATCATAAAGAGACACTTAGATGACTCTTGTTACTAGAGACAAAGAAGAAAATTTAACAAGTTAAAAGAAGCGACACATCAGGAAGTCATAGCAGGAAATATGAATAAATAAAGAGCATCCAAATTGGAAAGGAAAGAAGCAAAATTATTTGCTTAGAGAGAACATGATCATATGTAGAAAACTTTAAGGAATGTACCAACTAACTCTTATAACTAATAAATGAGTTCAATGAGTTTGCAGAATACAAGATTGAGACACACCACCATTATTAATTTTACTTGCCATTCAGTGCTTTAGGTCTCTAGTACTTACTCATATCTGAAAAGCTGGACCTTTGGCCCAATATCTTCTCTTATCCCCTTCCACCTCAACCTCTGGTAATCACACATTTTAGACTTTTTTTTTAATGATAAGCCATATTTGTCCTCTGTGTCTGGCTCATCTGACATAGCATAATGTCCTCAAATGTGTTGTATACATGAAATTTGCTGAGAGTAGATCCCAGGTGTTTTCACCATGCACAAAAATACCTAACTATGTAAATGATAGATAGTTAGCTTGATTATAGCAGTTATTTGTAATGGATATTTATATCAAAATGCCACACTTTACACTCAAAATATAGACAATTTTTATTGTTTATCATTCTTCAATAATGCTAGGAAAAAAGTAAATATAGGAAAGTCCACTGTATATATATTCACAAACAAGTAACACTCTAAAAATATTAAAACATCAAAAAGAACAAAATATATATTAATATTTTTGAAAAAGGAATTTCAAGACGTATACACTGAAAACTAATAATAGTATTCAGGGAAACTAAAGACTAAAATGAATGGAAAGATATATAACATTCATGGATTAGAATATTCAGTATTATTAATGGAGCAATACTCTCCAAATTCATCTATTTATTCACTGTATATATTATCAAAATACCACATTTTTGTAGTATAGTTTAGCTGATCCTAAAATTCATACAGAAATACAAAAAAACCCAAAATAGTCAAAATTATATTGAAAGAATAAACCTAAATTATTTACACATCCTATTGTAAGACTTAATAAAGCTAGAATAAAAAAGAGTATGGTCCTAGAATAAATATAATTACTTTGGTTTATGGAACAGAATGATGAGTGCACGAATTAACCCTTATATTAATGGTTAATAGATACTCAACAGGTGCCAAAAGTTGCAATGGGAAAAAAAATGTGTTTTTAACATGATGGTACCAAGAAAACTAGATATCCACACAAGAAAACAAGATATCCTAATTTGCAACACATAAAAAATTGTTAAAAATAAATAATGAGAGCTGGGGATGTACATCAGAGGTAGAACATGTGCTTAACATACATAAGATCCTGTGTTTGAACCCAGTAAAACACACACCCATACACACATACACACACACATACACAAATCACACACACAGTCATAGACTTACATGTAATAAGGTAATATTATATAATAAATAACAGTAAAACTCTTAGAATATAACAAGAATAAATCTTTGTGGCCTTCTATTTATTATTTTTTAGAGATGGTTCTAAATTCATAAAGACAAAATAGATGTCCTGCTTTATCAAAATCAGAAAATATACTTCAAAGACAGCACTAAGCAAGTGAAAATCAACTCACAGAATGGGTAAAACTGCACAACATATATATGATGAGAGATTTTTTTTTTAAGAGAGAGAGAGAGAATTTTTTTAATTTTAATTTTTATTTTTTTGGCAGACAAAGATCTTTATTGTATTTTCATGTGGTGCTGAGGACTGACCCAGCACCCCACGCATGCCAGGAGAGCACGTTACCTCTTGAGCCACATACCCAGCCCATGATGAAAGATTTTATTTAAAACACATTAATAACATTTACAATTTAAAATATAAAGTCAATAACTTAACTAAAACCTTGGCAAATGATTTGAGTGAATGTTTCTTCTAACATGATATAAAATTGGCTAATAAGCTAAATAAAAGATGATCAACATCTTTATTCATTAGAGAAATGCAATTCAAATTCATAATGGTTATGATTGTGGGTTCATAACCTTTATTATGGCTAACATAAAATAACACCAAGTGTTGCAAGAATATGGAATCATTAAATGTCTCATACACTAGTGATGGGATGGCAATAGAGCAGTGAATTTTAAATATTGCTTTATCACTCTCAGGAAGTTAAATATACAATTACCATGCAGTTTAGTAATTCCACTTAGGTGTACATTCAAAAGTATTGAAAACAAATATTTAAATGCAAGTTTATATATGTGTATTCTTAGCAGCACTATTCACAATTATCCAAAGTGAAAAAAACAAATGTTCATCAACTTCTGAATGGTTAAATAAAACATCTGTATTCATGCCATGAAATATTCTTGACATTAAAAAGGAGTGATATACTGATACAACAACATGAATGACGTTGAAAACCCGCTAAATGAAAATAGTAGTCACAAAAAGATACACACTATTATTTTATATCTATCTATACATACATACACATACACATAAACTGTTTATATCAGGCACATCACAAAAAGAAAAGATAATTATAATTTTATACACACACACACACACACACACACACACACTACTTAGATCAGGCACATCCAGTGAGAAATAAAGTAGATTAATGATATTCAGGGTTTCAAAGAGGACAAATATGCAGTCACCAATAATAAGTTTGGGATTTCTGTTTGGGGTGATGATGATGTCCTAATGTTAAGAGAGTTTTGATTTGGGGGGAAAAAAAAACATTTATACACTGTTGCTGGGATTGGAACTCAATATAGAACTTTGGAAAGCAGTATGGGGATCCTCAAAAGATTAGAAATGGAACCACCACATGACCCAGCTATAGAATTCTTTAGTATATATCCCAAAGTATCTAAATCAGCAAATTATAGTGATACATGTATACCAGTGTTTCCAGTAGCACAATTCACAATAGTCAAGTTATGGAACCATGTAGGTGTTTGTCAAAAGATGTATAGGTAATGAAAATTTGGCATACATATAAAATGGAGTATTTTCTCCAAATGTGAATATGTTGGAAACCACTGAACTGTGGATGCTATTTCATTGCTCTTGAAACTAGATCAAAACTTCTGAGTTTTGTGAAAACCAGTTTGAACAGTTTTGATTACATTATTATCTGAAAGAAGATCATTCATTTGCAAAATATGCCTTAAAATGGTTAGTTTATATTTGGTTACTTAATGGCTATATGTGTAAAATTAGAACCCAAAGAAACCCTTATTGTGAAGGTATGATTTTTGGTGATACAATTTTCTTTATTTATTTTCTTCTTTACTTTTTACAGTTTTTTTCCATATTTAGT
This sequence comes from Spermophilus citellus, assembly GCF_964194105.1. Lineage (NCBI taxonomy): Eukaryota > Metazoa > Chordata > Mammalia > Rodentia > Sciuridae > Spermophilus > Spermophilus citellus. The sequence continues at coordinate 194,884,247 of NC_138184.1, read as the reverse complement.
CTCAAAATTCCAATCTTTTGAGCAAATTCAACTTCAGAATGGAAATTCCACTAAAAAAGTTGGTAAAACATGTTGTAGTTTTTCAAGAGCATTTAGATTGAAATCTCCTAACCTTGAGCAGATTTCCACATCTGCTTTTCAGTCAAGAAGTTTCTCTAAAATGGGACAGGACTGCAAGTACATTATCAGCTGCAAATTCAATCCTGATGTAGTCCAGCTTTTCTATTCTTCTAGTCATCTCGCCATGGGGATTGATTGCCAAAGTGGATTCCTAGCACTTATCTTACTCTTTGAAAACTTCCAAACCATTTCTGATTAAAATATATAAGACTGTGCTCCATTTTCTCTTTCAAATTTTAATGGAAAAAAATACTAGTAGTTGTCAGTACATAAGAAGTAAAGTAACTAAAAAGAGGTGTTTTCAACAATGTTTGCCCAATATTACAATTGTTGCTATAATAATCCCCAAACATAAAGAACACATCTGTTCTGAAAAGGTCATACACTAATCTTCCAAACTTTAGACCTACTCTATGTTACCTCTTCTAGTTATCACAAAAATATATTATGCATAATACTTTGTTAGCCTTTCTGATATTTAAAAAAAATATATTCTGGGAAACATACTGCACGTAAATCCTGTCATTATCTTATTTTCACTTAATTATTATCACTTGAAAATCCTTTAAAATTGGAACAATAATTATGATATTGCTTATTTCTGTGTATTGTCTATGAGCAAAACTGCAATACAATGCAGGATGTAAAATAATATCATTCAGAGAACATGTGATGTGGTGTTTGGAACACCCTGCTATCCATTACCTACTGACTATATGGCTTCCTTTTCCTCATTTTTGAAATAGCAAGGGATATATCCAAAAGTGTTTGGCATATCCACATCTGATATTCAACGTGATGCATTTGGTAAACAACAAAACCATCTGCAAGTGCCAAATCTCATTAATATTTTAATCAGAGCAGGGAAAATAAAGCAGAAAAACTGCAAATGTCCTAAATATTTATGACCTCTCCAATAAAAATTACTGTTCTCACATGTCCTTCTTTTCCCAACATAGATCTTTATTTTAAAAAGGAACAACTGCTTTGATTTTACCTATTCTTTAAATAAATACTTTTAGTTACTTCTAATTAACAGTTACTTTTGAAATTATATTTGCACCCAATGACTAGTAGGAAGAATAATTTTGAGGCATATTTTCAGTGTGTCCTATATAAAATAGCATTACATTTCCATTGTCCTTTACAATGTATGAAAAGAAGCATATTATCTAAAACTTTCTGGCATTTATTTTTGATAGAATTAAAGGCATCTAATTTTTCATATGAAATCAATAAAGGAAACATAATATCAATTAAGTTTTCTGATGAAAAATAAACACTGAAAATTGGGTACACAAATAAATTTCCTTCATTACCAGTATTTTTTTCTTCCTCAAATTAGTTTTCTGATATAAGGACCAAAAAAAATTTCCTTTTACCAATGTACACATACATGGCACTTTTCAATATTTTAGTTTAACAGAAATACGAGAAATAAACTTATATGGGACAAATCTTCTAGATATTCAACTCATTTAAATGCAGACAGAATAATATTTAGACTATAGTTAACTTGACATAATGATGATCAGGCATAATTGTAGATTTACTTTATCATATCTTTTCAACTTTTCTTGGGTGCATATGTTATTATCTCTATAGTTAGTGTTTCAAGATAGTATTTTATTCTTAGGACTTTATGTACTCGAGTTTTCCATTTTCATTTCTTATTTCTTGTCTTATGTGAATGTATATTGAAAACTTCATCTTATCATCTATTTAAAATGCTTTTACATCACCATGACTTTAATTTATGTGTTCTTATACAAGAATCAATTAACACATATATAATATAAAATAATCTGAAGTTATGTGAACATCAGACTTTAAATAACAAAAGATCAAGGGTTTTATCACTCTGTTGAAGACATATGGAAATGGGTTCATCTGGGTTAAATCCTCAAGGCAAAGACTTTGTTGTGGTTTTTGAATGACGTTTCCCCAGTTAGAAATGAAATCAGTACCAGGAAGATCAGAATAAAGCAGTAGGAGATCATTGACCTAGAACTTGGCTCATATTCCAAAGACTGGGTTTGTTCACGGGGCATCGGTCACCATGTGGTGCTATTGTAACACAGCAGTCCTGGGTCTTTTTTGCAGAATGAAAACTAGCATTATGCCTGTAAAAAAGCATTGGTGGAAATATGAAGCCTTCATTCTTTATTTAATACATCTATAATAGCGCAAGAAATAAAACAAGCCAATGAAAAATTATCAATAATAAATTGAATTTCTCTTCTAATGTTAATGTTCCTGATTTAACTTGACAACATATTTAAAATTCAAGTATATTAAGAAAAAATGACACAGTTTCCCCCCCCACACTCTCTCCATTTTCTTTTCTCTCTTGCTCTTCGTCACACAAACAGACATAGACACACACACTCACACACACACATACATATACACACAGATGCAGACACAAATATGTATCTAATTAATTACTGAAATAAATGATCCCGCTATTTTTTGAAAGAAATATTCAGCAGAACCTCTCAAATTCTCCAAATGTATTATTGGTACTGGGAATGCATTGTAAACTGGGATGTTTGATAATTTTAGAATTCTGGTTTAAGCTTGAACAAAAAGTTTATTAGAAGAAAATATTTTTTCTCAAAAATCTAGGTATTTCTTTTCAGAAATGTATAGTCTAGTGTCATATATAGCTTACTTTATTTCTGGTAAAAAGCAAAAATACTTTTGTGTTCTTGGATTCATTTTGGTGAATTGAAGAAGAAAATACCAGAAAAAAATACAAAGAAACAGACACAAAATATTTTTTATTCTGGTTCATTTGAACATCCTGATCATTATTATTTCTTTCACTCCATCCAGTTTCTGGATAATAATTCTTGCTTACTTGTGCAAAGCAGGAAATCATTTTTATTGCACCCATTTGCATAGTTAGTAAATGCATGTGTATATTAATACATGACATACATTCAGGAGAAAGCTACCAGTCAATTGTAGTATGAAGCTAAGTTAGAAAATTCTCCACTTTCTTGTGTGAATGAATGTAACAATAGAATCAAGTGACTCTTTAGGGCCTTTTTATGGCCACAGAGTCTATAATGAAGAATATACGATTGTATGAGAATTCTAGATTAGTTGTTTTAAGTGGAAGAGATATTCAGGAGATAGCTTTACAGGGGATAGATCCTCATTTGGAGTAGTGGTGACATTTATTCTTTTATTTATTTTGTATATGCTTATCCTATGAATGCAAGCAAGGCATTTGGACTGATTAATGACAAGGAGTAAATAAGGTATGGGTGTGACCTATAGGAGTAGATTTAGCAGATCTGTTGAGCTCTATCAGAGTGAGCATCTCCTGTTTATAGTTTCAGTGCAACAGTTGTAAGAGTGAAAAGAGAGAAAATGAAAGAATCAGAGGAAGATTCCCCTTGCCCTGGTCTCTGCAGTCGCCAGTGTGAATCCCTTCAGATAAGGAGAAATTAGGCACCATATGTATGTTCACTTCCATGTGTTTTGAGATTAATTATAAATGCAAACATAAAACACAAATACTCTATATTACAGTATATGTGACTGTCATTTGTTTGAATTTTGGAAAAGCTTCAGAAAAAGCGAACATATTTTCTAGGTAGAAATAAAAACCTACTAAATTCAGACCCTCTCTGGTCCCCAAGATAGTCTGTCATTTCAACTTTTCTTTGCCAGTTAAGCCAGATGTTGGAAATATGAAAAAAAAAAAGTCAGTGCACATAGTCAGAAGGGAACCCGAAGGCCCATAGCAACACCTTTTTCCAAACTTCCAGGAAAATATTTCAAATGTCTTTCAATGGTTTTGTATGCATTTGTGTGTGCATTTGTACAATGGGAATTCCTCAGGAAGTGAAAGGTTGACATTAAAACAAATGGAGTGAAAGGGGATCTGATTAAAATTAGTCATTTAGAATTGCTAGAGTCCTCTATACAGGTCCCCATAATGTGCACTATGTGTATCCAGGGACACTCTGGATTTCTCCAGTAAATTGCTTGCATAACTGTAGCGATGTTGAGCCCTTTAGGATGGGAATAACGGAGTTGTTTCATGTCCTTTATACTTGCAGTATTCAATATAAATTATCCCCTTACAGAAGTTTTTCTAACTACCATCTACTACACACAAATTCCAAGCTGATACACTACAGTGATTTCCAGTGTTAAAAGAGGATCAAGGGTCTTCAAAATATCTCTATATTTTCATATCCTCTCTCTCCATTTATAAGCTCACTAACTTCGAATATATTATGTTCTGTGTCTTCTCATCTTTAAATGGAAACAATACAGTTAATGTTTAACTTCCTTGCAGAGTTCCTCTGCAAATTACTTGAAGTGTTATGCAAATTACCTAAGAAAACACAGTTTTAAACAAATGTTAATTTCAATGGAATTCTACATTAAAAACCTTACATTCTATTTTGTTGAACAAATATTAATTGAATACTACATTTGCTTATTATCCCTATTGTCTGGTTAGTCAGGAATCTATGTAAAGTGTTATTGATCCAACTTAAAAATTGCTTCTGGGGCTGTAGCTCAGTAGTAGAGCATTTGCCTAGCATGAGCATGGCACTGGGTTTGAACTCTAACACTGATTAAAAAAAAATAAAGGAGGAATGAATGAAGAATGAACCAAATTAAGAATTCCGTTGTACGTGCAATCCAGTTAGTATAGTCAGACTTTGCTTGTATTACAAATTGATAGATGCTTATGTGTTTCCAATTCAGTATAATTAAGTCTTCACATAGACCATTAGTTTCTACTTCTTTAGCTGATTTTAATGATTGTCTTCATTATATTGATAATGTGAATACATAAAAACTCATACTAAATTTTAGTGTCTTTGATATTAAAATTTATAGCTAATATTTTAATGAAAAGATGAAAATGCAATTCATTCTTTGAACTAATAGAGATCTGGAAAACTTTCAAAATAACATTCGTATATTTAAAAGTATTATTTAGCTTGGTTTTATATTTTGTGGGCTACATATTCCATCCTAAACACTTTATTGTCTTTTGATATCAAAGACTATAGTTCTGAAGTACTTGTTATAATCATTTGTTTAACTTATTTTTTACTTTTTCTTTACTTTGCTTACTTCCTTTCCTTCTTTTCACTCCTTATCTCAGAAATGTTACTCATTATACTCTACTTTAGAAAGATATACATTTTCTTGTGGAAAAGATTTCCAGAATGGAGTCTTCATTGATATTATTTTTATTATTATTATAATTAAAGACAGCATATCTTATAAATTCAGGTCATATTATAAAATATGTGACTATATTTTTAAAATATATTTTTCATGAAACTCTTAATATATTTATTACGATTCCTTTCTTTTCTTTATAACCATTCTAATATTATTTTACTTTTTAACTGAAGTGGAAATATGCTTATTAAAAAATTATAATTTAAGAGTATGTCGAAGACCAACTTGGCAAGATGAAACAAGAGTTGAAAATAATACTGATGTTTATGGCTGCCTCTCTGGAAGAAAGCTAATGTTCAGTGTTTTCAGAGAGCCTATCACCCAATCATTCATTCTGTGAAAGAGGAATGTTGAATATCCATAGACAGAATGAAATTACATCTAACATCATGGGTATGGATGGTAGTGCATTAAGAGCAAAAACAGAATCTAGGTCCCATTTGAGGAGGGCAGTACACTCACTAGAACATTGTTAAGATAACAATTCCACTGGTGATGATAATCTATTAGAGAAACTTCTTCACTTTACAGGTAGCTCATATTTCTATACTTCTTCTGATTATATTTTAAGTGTGAAGAGATAAAGTAAAACTCTAATAAATACTTTTGCCATGCAGCATTACTCTTTCTATGTTTTATTTTAAATATTAAAGTTATAACAGTAGAAATAAAATAAGGAACTAAATTTTAAATTTAAAAATGCAAACAGGACTTCAACACTATATATAATGTTTTACCTTATTTTACATTTAAAAATTTATTTAACACTATATATACATATGTATATATATATATGCACATGTATATATGCACACAAAAATTTCATTTATTTATCTATACAATAGCTAGTGAAGAACTCTTTTAATATTAATATTTTAATATAAGTATGAAGAAAAGGATAAAACAAATTGTATAGTACTTGGAAAGAATCAAATTCTCTAAGGCTCAGTGTCTAGAGGTAAATATATATTTTTTATACTGAGTGAGCTGAACATAATGGGTTGTTTTAAGCTATCGTAAACTTTAAGGAAACATAAGATTTTACTGAGTGGATACTCTAGTACAAAGGTGTCTTGAGTTTAACTGAGGTGTTGAAGGTAGAAGTGTTGGGAAATGGTCACATTTTTCTCTAACCTGAGTATAAAACCCACAAAATATGCTAATTAATGTATTTGGAGAAAAGGAAAGAAGTTAAGATTGATAATCTGCATGAACAATGTAAGAATGGAGTTAATATTTATAGAGATAAGGTAGACTGTGGGAGATAGTTACTTTAGTATACACTATCAGACTTAAGGGGAGAAACTCATGTCTTATATAGAGAGTTCTTAGTTGTATTATATTATACTTTTTGGATTTTAGCCATAATCCCTAAATGACACATTTTCAGATGCCATAATCCCAAATGTTGAAATCTAGAAAGATAAAAATGTCTAATGCCTAAAATCATGAAAGATCAAAATGCAAAAAATATAATTCTGAAAAAATAATTTTGAAAGTTCTCTAAAAGATACTTGCTTATATTTTTAAAATGGAATTTATTTGAGAAACAAAAGACATCAGAGGTTATTTTACACAATAAAATAGGCAATAACATACAGACTCAGGCATATTTAAGACATTCACATGAGTTAAGAATTATGAGCTAAACTTCTTATAACAAAATAAGTCAAAATATACAATATATAAACACATATCACTATGGTTGGTGATTATGCGCACACAGCTTTATAACAAGTGTCATTTAAATACTATGACAAGGAATCTAAAGTTTTTGCCAACATATGTCAAAGATGACAATGGATCACTTCCACATAAGCAGTTGTCCAAAGAGCCATAATCTCAAAATTTTGTCCTTCACAAATGCAAATTTATGATATGATATCTCTTTATTTGTTGAGAAAGTTTCTGTGTTTTTACATAACTGTACAATGCTGTTGTAGTTTAGATACAAAGTGTCCCCTGAAAGCTCATGTGTGAAACAACACAAGAGTATTCAGAGGCACAATGATTAGTTCACAAATGTAATCATATTAAATAAACTATCAAATCCTCCTAAATATTGGATTCATCCATTTCATGGATTAATAATTTGAATGGATTAATGAGTGGTATCTGTAAGAAGATAGAACCTGGTAGGATGCAGTAAGTCACTGGGGATGTGTCTTGGCTGTTTTAATTTTGTCACCTGCAAGCAGATCTCTCTCTGCTTCCTGTCAGGTACTAAGCAGATTTCTTTCCTGCCACACCTTCCATGATGTTTTGTCTTACAAATGTAGAGGTATAGAGGTGGCAGACTATGGACTAAACCTCTGAAACTAAACCAAAATAAACTATCTTCTTTAAGTTGTTCTTTATCAGGTCTCATACTCACAGTGAAGAAAATTTGATTAACACAGATACTTAAAACACAAAGTCAGTGTTGTAATAATGTACTTTGGCAGAGTCAAATTTGCAAACAAGAGCATAAAATAATATTCTTTAAAAGTCTTTACATAATTTACTATTATGTAATATTGGAAATGATGGGAGGATAAAGTATATGTCATAGCAAATTTTAAAAAAAATGCTAAAAATTTAAAATAGTGGAAAAAAATAAAAGAAACAAACCAAAATAAAATAAAACTGAAAAGAAAATTTTATCTGTAAAAAATATTACAGGGGTATATTATGGTCATATTTCCAGAGGTAATTCATTTTAACTGGTCAACTTTTAATTATCATTTACTATATTTTGAAGATGTGCATAACCACTAATAACTGCCCTCTTTTTTTAAAGACCTGACTCTCCTTCAGTATATGTTCATATTAATTTTCTACATAGCACTGGTCTTTTTGAAACACTTCTAAATTTTGATATATACTACCTTAATGATTCTCTGTTAATTTTTCTGATTTTCTGTATCATGCTTCTGTGTTTTAGGTATGCAGAAATCCATTCTACATACACACACACACACACACACACACACACACACACACACTACAAATTTTTGTATGTATTCTCTTATTAACTTTTAAACAAATCATCTAGCATGATGCATTTACCTTAACTGAAATGCTGACTATTATTTTTAAGAGCAAGTGATATCATGGCACATAGTTATTTATAATCATTCAATAGTTTTCATTTTTTTTCAGAGGAAAATCCAATATTATTTTTATGGCATATACCATACACACTGCCTTCACTGACCTCATCTCTTTTAATATTAATAGCCTAATATTATTACCTGGCAATTAAATGTATGTATCTCTATGATATATTTTGTAGCTATATTTTTCTATTCGCACATATTCCTCTACATAAATAGATTCTAAGTTCTGTTAAATAAAAGATGCAACACTTCCTTGGACTTAGCAATAATAATCAAAGTATATACATAGTAGATATGCACATAAAAATTTTCAATATATAAAGGAAATGACACAATGAAAGTAGTTGCTTCCTTGATTTAGTATAATATTGGAATAATAGACATGCATTTCCAAGTGTTTCAGAAATATAATGTTTCACTGAACACCTAATATCACATTATAACCTATGTGGGTTCTCAGGAGTCTGTTGGCTAATCCATCTTTTTTCAACCACAAAATTAGTTGGACATTTCAGATTTTACTTCTGCCATATAAAGTAAATGGTAAACTATGCTCCTACTAAAAATAATGTCTAGTGTATGTTTCCAGTGGTAGGAGCCACTTGCTAATAGCGTAAACTAGAGCACTATGGGTTCGACTGCAAATGACATTACCTGGAAAAGAGATTTCAGAAATATTTTTTTATAGGAAAATTAAACCATTTGCACATTATGGGACAAAAGCAAACTAGGAGATATATTATGAAGAACAAAACCAAATTCTTTATTTAACACACATTCCAAACCACTTAGAGATTTATATTTTTATAAAAGAGCTAAAACAAAGGGAAGATAGATGGAAAAATTTCTGCAGGAATAACAAAGGATCAAAAATCTTATATAGAATTGTCAGATCTTTTAAATATAAAATCTTAAAAGGAGGACTCAGCTAAGAATTATAAAAAGCAGGTGTTTGTTCTATAACCAGAATACCAGAACAATGAAAACTTCTGAAATAAAAATTAATGAAAGGAAATCTCATAAATGTGTCAGAAAAAGATAATTATTATCTCAGATATAAGCCAGATGCTCTCCTGTGGGCTGCATGTTAATATTCACAGTTCTGTTTACACTGAATCTATTTGATGGGTTATATATGCAGTATGTAGAGAAAGGTGATAATAACTGGACCATAGTGGAAGCATGATTTCAGATTTGGAGATGTATTTGGATACTGAGTATTGCATCTGGCTTTAGAATATGCTTTCCTTTTTAAGGCATGAATGATCGATAATAATTTTGTGACTTTTGTAAATTAGAGTTTTGTGGAATTCACCTTGCCTACAAAGCTCCTGCTTTTATATGAATAATAAAGTAGGTTATAGATGTATATTACATACAGCCTTGCAATGTCCCTTTGTCCAATTGATTCAAATTTTGTTATTAAAGGTAAATAAACAGTTATTTGGAATTATGTAAATTCTTTAGGAAATTAAATTCTATTCAATTAAATACCTTTTTAAGTTTCTTAATATGTGGCCTGAGACGGTGTTAAATAACGGTAGCTCTGGATCAGGCAAATGATCAGTGATCCTAGGCAAATTAACCCATCAAAAAAGAACAAGCTCCAAATACTGACCAACTAGATGAACATGACTCAATCAACATCAAAATCAATGAGTTGGAAACAGTCTGCCTTCAGTGAAAATCAATGATGGTGAAAATGAACTACCTTGAACTTGATTTTTACAAATTCAGAGCCTGTCTTGAATAAGTGTATTTCAGGCATAATTGATTCCTGTCTCTTGCTAGTCCCGATCTAATACCATAGAATTTAAGAATGAGTCCTCATTATTGTACTTAGAACCTCTTATTATACAAATCAACCAAAGCCATAGACCTGAAGAGTTAAAAATAAAAGCATCATCTATAAGCTCTGAAGGGTGACACCATTTAAATGGAAAGAATGAGCACATCATTAAGGAATCTATAGGTGAACAGCTTACCTGTCATGTTAAGAATCTCCTTACTCATTTCCATCCCTTTTCAACAGTGTAACAATACAGCAAAATATCTGTTCACCAGGTGGCTTAAAACAGGTTTGTTAGATGATTAGTAAGTATATCATTATTTTGGTACCCTAGGTTTCCCCCCCAAACAAAACATAATAACTTTGTTCTGTTTAAGTAAAGTCTGAAATTTCAATCTTGATTCTTGGAAAAGGGGTAATGAAAAGGGGTGATGGAAAGGGGTCTGTAAACTTCATCCATTACTTAGTCTTGCAGTCTAAAAAAATTCCTGCCATTCAACCCTCTCACTTTCTCCCCTAATGTTGAATAAAGGAGTGCCTAAGTTACTGATTCCAAAACCATATTACCTGTATACCCTAAGAACAATAGTTTTTTTCCCAAATCTATCTATGTATCTCCCAATGAGTTTTCTAATTTTTCTAAGATATCAACCTGAATAATTTTGTCACCAAAATACAGTAATTCCCAGACTAAATAAATTCTTTGGAAATTGTAGCTTATAATTAATATTTATCTAATGTAGGATACAGGATGTGTTACTGGAAAGAAATAGATGGTAAATATTCTTGGTTTTGTTGTGTGTACTGAAAGAATGATCAAGGCTTTAGTAAACAAGTTGACCAGGTGTTAAGGAGGTAGGGTTTTAACAGAGACTGGGGTCAGGAAGGAGCCAGTCTTGATAGCACCAGAGTTCAGAGGATAGATGGAAGAGGAGGGGCAGGACATAGGTTATGGAGATGGGTAGGGGTTCTGTAGGCAATCCAGGAGGAACGAGGGGACCGCCATACATGACTTCGAAAGGTGAGAGATTAGAAGGCTTTTTTTGGCAGGGCCCTAATGTGCAATAAAGCCAAGGGGAGCACCTTTACCAAGTCCAGGCTTAATTCCATGGTGAGCTTGGTAAAGGTCTCTTTAAGGGACCGATTGGTCCTTTCAACCATACTAAGTTCATTCAGACTCAGGTGGGTAAAATTTCTAATCAAGCTTTTAACCAGCCTCTCCTCAGGAATTACCAACTCCTGGCTACTGATGATACCTCCAGTTGAGACCTATGCCAAATGACTGACATCATCATGGATCTGTGGTGGCAAGGAACCTTCGTTGATACAGGTCTTCTCTGCCCTCCTGTGGGGGCTCTTTACTTCCCTCCTCTCATTCTCTCACACCAACCCATCTCAGCAGGAAGCAGCCAGAATGAGTCTATGCCCACTCTCATTTAATAACAAAGAGAGGGGAATGTTGGGAGTCACCCCAGTTCCAAAGACTAACTTCCCCATCCCCCAAGAAGAGTCATCCAATGGTGAGCCCTGCTGGCTCACAGGATGCTGCCATCCAATGGTGAGCCCTGCTTGCTCACATGATTCTTAACCACCAATCAGACTAGCCCTGCTGGCTCACATGGTCCTTACCCACCAATCAGAAAGCACCCCAGCCAACTGTCAAAACATTCAACCATTAAACTGTCATAACTGTCAAACCACCCCCGGCTCTATAAATATGCAGAGCTGTTCCTCAATGAATGGGCATTTTCTCCAAAGGCAAGCCTTGATCTTTCTTTCATATACAATATGTCAAATTGCTCAATTCTGCTGAAAGACCTCATAGATACTGCCTAAGAATGAATACGGTTGTGTCCTAATACAGTTTTTAATTTTCATGTGTCAAAACATTATTCTTATTTGATTTTCAGTCATTTAAATTTACAAAATTTAGTAAGTTGTGAAAAGTATGAAATGAAGTGGCAGGCCAGATTTGTCTTGCAAGTACTAGTGTATTAACTAAGGTGTTCATATGGTGTACTAAGGTGTTCATATGGTGAATTTTTATGTATTTATGGACATATATATTTTAAGTTCCTCTTAGAAACAAGTGAAAAATTTGAACATATTAAAGATGCTGAAGCTCTGTTTCCTTTACTATTCCATACAATATATTAATCTATAATTAACTAACTTTGCTGATTAAGATCTTCTCTGGAAATATTGGTTGAGTTCTATTAAAATACAGATTGAGTATCCTGGATAAAGCAAAATAAATAATTACTGTTCTTAAGGGTATCAATATTAAATTTTTGTTTTTCAGCATAGATTGATTTAGATTTTTGGTTCTTCCATCATAATGAAGCGATTAAACTATAAACATACATGAACTTGCTGTTATCAAGGTTATCAGTTTAGTTTCTCTTTTTCAGCATACAGTTAGTGTTTTATGGCTGAATTTTAAACAAACGTATCTTCTATTTCAAGATATGATATATAGCTATGAATTTCTACTATACTCTTTACTTTTTCTGAAGTGGATGTAATTTTCTTCAACCTTATTTCCATTTAGAGCCTGTTGAAGAACTACTTTAGACTACTCAGTGGTTGTTCTTGCCCATTCAATGGCCTGAACTGTAGGAATTTCAGATGTCATCAGTGGTGGGCTTGTTGCTCTGGTTATCAGAGGGGAACTACTGACAAGGCACAGAGTGTACCTACTCACCCAAAAATCAGTCTGCAACTTCAGATTGATAGAAATGAACTCAGGGCTGGGGCAGCCCATTCACCCTGAAATTCCTTCATGGTTGCAGCTTTCTCTGCAATAGTCTGCTTTTCCTTTCCAATTTCTTCAAGATTTCTGTACAAGAAGAGATCAGGCATAACCTCTTGTGATTATTCACAGAAGATGATATCATAGCTGCAAACAACTTCTGGGGTCAATAGAGATCATATCAGACCTACTGAGAGAGCTCCCATTTTGTTGCATGGGATGACAATGTCCATACAGTGCAGAGGAGAATCTGCAATACACACAGCAATGTTAGGCATGTTAACATGAGACTCCTTGGTGAGAGTCTGGTGAAGTTTCTGGGAGTAAAGTAGCCAGCAAAAAGAATGGTTCTAGTGCAGCATCAAGCTTCAGCACACTGGACTGGAATTCCTAGAGGATATGACACCAACGAAGGTAGGGGTTTCAATGGATACAATGGTACAAGCTGTCAATAGAAATTTCTACCAGTCCTCTTCAGATTCATGATGTAGATACCATCACTTTACATTTTGTAGATGTACTATTCCATCTGGAAATCAAGATTTATGCCAACTAAGTTGTTTTTTGCTCCAAAAAATTTGAGGATGTCCTCCTTCATTTCTAGGATATCCAGGGATCTGAACATTTTGAAAGTTTCCCTTTAAGTTATGATGGAAATTCAGAACAGTGACATATGGACCACTCTTTGGATAGCTATATTACATCATCATATTCATTTATTGAAAATGTAACAATTTTAATAATCTTCATTTTTTAAAACCAATAGGTCAATAGGATTATAACTCTTGTCTAATTTAACATACTTTGTTTGGAAAGAGTACCCAAAAATAACAATTTGAGTTTCGGTTCTGTTCATTTTACTTATAGTTATTAATTGATTAATTCAACAAATGTTTTCTTGGTTCCTACAAATTATTAGATACTATTCTATAATATTGATTTACAAAATGGCTTTTTGTTCTTGTGTTGTTTGCTACTCTCTAGAGGCAGACTGGAGGTCAGAAGAATATTCATTGATGCATCAAGAAAAAAATTTAAAAGTGCACTTTTAATTACAGAGTGATAACAGAAGAAGACTTGATCAAAATGATCCCATTAACATTTTTAGATCCTCCCTTAGGGAAATTTTTTCTACATGGGAAATGAGGAATGTAGAAGCTGGATTTGCTAGGGCCCAGAGCATTTCAAGGAGAATTCATCAAGAGTAGTATACCATTAAGCAGAGTAGAAGTAGAGGTTAATGGTAGAGGAGAGCCAGAGGATAGAACAATAAATTGGGACTCAATTTTTGCTTCTAGTTGATTGTAAAGAAAAATTGAGCTCATATTGGTGTAAATGATTAAAATAATTTGTAGACCTTGCTTCCCTTTATGTTTTTTTTTTAAATTACTGTGTTCCAAGTACAATATTCTACAGGCTCTTCAAGCAACTTTCTATAAAGATAAAGAAAGACTCTTGACCCCCATGAATCCCCAATAAAATTCCTCTGTGTGTCTCAACCCCAGACTATATTTGATGTCTTTTTCTCTACTAACCCAATAACTATGAGACTGTGTGCAGCCATTGGTTTAGGCCTGACTTTTCTGAATCAACCACTGGCAAGACCATGTCTCAACACTGGAGAACAGGGACAGTGTGGTGGCTAGATGGTTACTTGAAACAAAACTCACATTTATCTGGCAACAGACAATGATGTGTGAGAATGTGGTTGCAATAATAAAATATCTGGACTTTGTCCTGTAAAGTGAGCAACAGAAAGATATCAGTTTGTATTTCACAGGGAGTGTTCATGTAATCACATTTGTAATTCTGTAATATTTCTTTGTATTTATCTTATTTCCTTTCTTTGTCAGTAGCTGCAAAAGCATGTCTAAATTGACCATATTTCAATTTTTTAAATTTGCATATTTTAATAGCTTTATTAAATGAATACTCAAATACAATTTATGCATTTAAATTGTATAATTCAATGAATTTTAGTATATTCACAGATATGTCAAATCATTATCATAGACAATTTTAGAACATTTTTATTACCTCAAAAGAAACCACCCTAAGATCTTCTTTCTTCCCTTTTTCCCCAGCCTCTATCCAGACACTGATCTACTTTCCATCTCAACTCCTTAACTCCTGACTTTTCATATGAATGGGACCATACATATATGTGGCCTTTGAGACTGGCTTTTTTCACTTAGCATAATGTCTTCAATATTCATCTGAATTTTAGCATGCATTAGCACTTTATTTATTTTTGTGACTGAATGATACTTCATTGCTTTATTTTATCTATTTGTTAGTTCATGGACTTTTGGGTTGTTTCCACCTTTTGATGATTAACGTTTTATAATTGGATCATTTGGTTTATGATATGGACCTGAAAGTGTCTTTTTTTAGATAGTCTGGATGTAAGTCTCTAATCAGATACACAGTGTGCAAATATTTTTATTTTCCATATTCTGTGTGCTACATGTTTCACTGAGGGAAAATTACATCAAATTTTCGTAACTTAGTTTCCTTAAGAGTACAATTTTTGTAATTATAGTACTTATCTCTTGGAATTTTATAAAGATTGAATGAGTTAGCACTTTTAAATTGCTTAATGGAATATTCATGACAATACAATGACCATGAGATATCATACATTTGAATCAGATGGGATATAATATCTCATTTTTCTGAGTATATAGGTTGCAGAATCACATTGGTCATGCATTCACATATATACACACAGTAACAGTAATATCTGTTTCATGTGTAACTAATTAAAACAAATAAAAAAATAAAAATTAAAAAAAAGAAAAATCTAAAATAAATAAATAAATAAAAGAATATCCAAGTCATAATGAGTACCAAGAAAGAAATTTTTGTTTCTTGAAGCCCAGAAGAATCAAGATGAAGTTATTTGTTCTGGAATTTTAGTGGAAGATCTAATCTAAAACTAGAAAGTTCGGTACTCCAGACTATTAAATACATTACATTGTTTAGCCCTCCTTTATGATCTGCTATCAGTCTTAAACATACTACAGTTCTCAAAAAGAATGTATGACATATCTCTGAATAGAGTCTTTTAACCTGGTCTCACATTCACATAGTGGCTTTAATTAACACCTTCTGCTGAAGAGTTACAAGTATTTTTTACCCCAGATTTTTCTGCTAAACTCCCAAACAATTATAAAGTTGTCTATTGCAATCACTACTTTTATATCTGGTCAACCTAAAAGGTTTTAACCTTAATATGTGCAAAATGGAATACCCTCTTTTTATTCTTTGTTCACTGTCTCTAAATTTGTATTTCTGCCTGGTCATCCAACTTAGAGATCTAAGAGTTCTTCAGGAAATTATGACCAATGTCTAATACAGTGTGGGTTTTATGTATAGATAATTTCCTCACAAACTGTAGATAATTTTTTTTAAATTGTATTCTAATTCATGTCTAAAATACAAGTCTGACTTCTTTTTTCATATATAGCCAAAATAATAACTGTTCTTTATTATGATTATTAATATGCTGTTGTTGAAGTGCATTTATTTATTTTTGTTCTTTTTAGTTATACATGACACTAGGGTATATTTTGACGTATTTATACAAACATGAATTATTTTTTAATACTTTGCCTCATTTAACCATATCAGTGTTCCATTACAAATGGGTATTACAAATGTGTACATTTGTCAGGAAGACAAAAATCCAGCACAGATTTTCAATCATGAGACCAGAGTTACAGGAAAGCCAGAATATAGATCTAGAATTTGAAACCAGCTCCATCTCATTTCTAAAATAGTCCATATACCATTGTTTCTCCTCTTAAGTTCTTCTACTGACCATTCTTCAGAGTTTCCTGTGGAATCAAGCAGAAACCTAGAAACCTCTTGGTATGACTTACAGCTAAGGCCTTATGAGTTGTGGCTTCTCTCCAACACAGCCTGAGCACTTTTACAGACTGAGTTCTTGTTATGTTAAAGTCTTGCCTATATCCTTTCTTGACTTTTGTTTCCTCTGTCTACAATCTTCTGACTGCCTCCAGAGCCAGCTACATAATTTACCTGGATCAGTGCAAAATGAAAATTCAGAACCACTCCTTCAAAAAGCAAGAAAAAAGTGCTGTTAGTAGCACTATCACATAAAGGTTTTCTTTCTTCTATGGCCTCTGTCCATACATGTGAAATCATTTTAATTTTCTATTAGACATCATTTTAAGTAAAGAAAAAGTTAAATTAAAAGTTAGTAAAAGGAATTTTATCAGTCATCTTTCTATTGTACAATGTTAATTCTTAAGACTACTATAAAGAATCACCAAAAGGGGCTAGGGATATACCTCAATTGGTAGAGTGCTTGTCTTGAATGCACAAGGCCCTGAGTTCAATTGCTACTACCTTAGAGGAGAGAGAGAGAGAGAGAGAGAGAGAGAGAGAGAGAGAGAGAGAGAAATCACTAAGATTACACTATTTGTATTTTGTAGCTCATGTATTTCATTTTTACTAGAATAATGGGAAAGTTGCATGAAAGTAATTTAGCTGTTTTTATTTTTCCCTCTTTGATATGCACAGGTTCTACCAACACTCTGCCTTTGGTTTACTGATAACTAAGGAAGCACTGAAATAAATAGGAAGTATGATTGCTCTCTTTAAATTTTTCCTTATGCCATGCTTTTAAGCATAAGAAGTTGGGTTTTACTGAATAGTAACACATGTAATAAATAATATAGTGTTCTCTGATAATTTGTGTTTCTTGTAACACTATCTCTTTATGCATTTGAATCAACCTCTGGGTTGGAGGGAAAGCAAGGTGTCAATGTAATGTGAATTACCTTATTTTCTGAGTCTTGCTGAATTCCCACACAACATAGTTTCACCCGAATATTGTGTTCTGGGGATGTTGAGAATGCTACATGCAAATATAGTTACAAAGAACAATGGACTCGCACTCGCATGCTCTATGTATCTCTGACATCCATGCTCTGATGTCCCTTACAAAAGACAAGTTTAGGGATAAAATAATAAGGAATTTCAAGGTTGTTACACCAGAGCATTAAATAAAGTGCAGAACTCCTAAATTGGCCCTGGTTGCCTGATTAAGATTAGTTCTCTTTAAAAACTCTGCTTAGCTCAAGCTTTACATTGTTGAGCAGTCCCTCAATTCCCACTTATTGAATTCTCCACAATCTCTCTAAGCACAGGCTATACCTCAGTGGCCATTTATTTTAGCATCTGTCATTTATTTTCTTTATAGATTTACTAGCCTCTTATTTTATAAGAGTGTAAGCATTTGACAGTAGAAACCTTCTTTTATTTCCTTTTGAAATTTTTCTCACAGCAGAGGAGGAAAATATATACTTATTAATATATATTATAGAAGATGAAAAAATAGATGCATTATATATATATATATACTTATTATATAAGTTTATAAACTTATAAAATAAATTTATATATAAGCTACTATATAAACTTATATATAATAAAATATATGTAAATTATATATTTATATATACATATAATAAGTAAACATCTAAGTATAGCTTCCAAGCTTGTTCTTAATTCCTATCTCAAGACTAAATTATTCAATCCATGCTTTTACCCTGTATTTCTCTTTAATGCTCAGCTGTTAATAAACATTTGCATGAATATTATGAAAAATATGCCATATTATAGAATGAAAATTTAATGTCTTTCCAACATTCACATGTTGAAGCCCTAATCCCAACAATGATATTTGAAGGCTTTGTAAAGGAACTAGTTATAGATAAGTTATGAGGGTAGACTCCCCTTGATGAGATTTTTTCTGTTACAAAAAGGGGAGAACAGAGCATGTTCATATTCTCTCCCATATGTGAAGACACAACAAGAAGACAGCCATCTGTCTTTTGCAAGTCTGAAGGAGAGTCATCACCAGGAACTGAATCTGTCACCATTTGGATTTAGACTTCTAGCCTCCAGAAATATGAGAAATTTTAACTACTCTATAGTGGTTTTTTTGGCAATCTGAGGTAAGTAATAGAATATTTAAGCTATATAATGAGTTATGTAATGAGTTGGAGAGTTTACATATAAATATCATTGTTATTCCCTATGCTTCTTACTTTATTATCTCAATATGCTTAAATACCATGCTTTTTCTAGTCATGTTTAACTGTAAGCATCTAGTCTTTTTCCATTTTGTTATTCAATGTATATACAACAATAATATGGAGAAAAGTCAACTTGAAAGCACCACAAAAGTTGTTAAGATTTTATATACTACACAATTTTAAATCTGAAAATATTCAATGCTGATCTTTATGATAAATTTTTAGTTGTGGGTTTCTTAAAAATTATTCAAATATATAAATAACCTAACTTATTTACTTCTAAAAATTTTATAATTCGAATCATCTTTAGTGGAATATTTTTGTCAGCATTCATATTATGATTTATATATAAATATATGACATATACATCAATCTATTTCTCAATCCATCTAGAGGGAGAAAGTCATAGTATGAATTACTGTTAAAATTAATTATTTTTCTTTAATTATAATTTTTTTCAAGACAATGTTTGTTCAGTAAGATCTTTATTGGGATATCTTACAGAAAAATGGCCGAAAGAATTTAAGAGACATTGCTTTACCCTATTCTCAGAACTTTAGATTTTCTAGAGTGTCATTGTGCTGTCATTTATTTAGCCTCATAGATATAATAAAAAATATACATCACTTAAGACAATATATGCTTTCTTTTTCTTTTTTTTAAAGAGAGAGAGAGAGAGAGAGAGAGAGAGAGAGAGAGAGAGAATTTTAATATTTATTTTTTAGTTCTTGGCGGACACAACATCTTTGTTTGTATGTGGTGCTGAAGATCAAACCCAGGCCATACACATGCCAGGCGAGCGCGCCACCGCTTGAGCCAAATTTTAGACAATATATGGAGATAAATATCCCTTTGGGTGGGTGATTCTCTTCAAAGACACAAAGATAATTATTTTGAAACATATCTTACCCATTTCACCAAAAACCTGGTCCACTTTGAATGACATATTTTTCCACATATAATTTTACAATTAGAGGATAAGTATAAATATGTAATCTCTTAACAGATTGGATACATTTTTTACACAAAATATTTCTTTTAGCAGGAAATTCTTTTCAAAGTAAAAGAAAATCTCACCATATTGTGGGAACACATTTTTAAATACTGTGTCAGACAAATATTTTCAAAACACATCGTGCTGTTAATTTAAAATCGTATCTGGCCTGCTAACTGTGGAAAAGCACAGCTTTCATTATTCCTCTCAGAGCAAGTCTGTGAGCTCAGCTCTGTTGGCCCAAGGACCTTGAGGGCTGAGTCAAACTTTCCTCCTCCCTCCTTTGAAATGGAATGGTTCCCTCTGCTCAAATGGAATTTATGTTCAGATTCTTTTAAGTTCACACTAAATATCTCATCAAAAATCAAGTGAACACTTCATTAATTGGAGTGATGAGTAACTAAATTCCTTTCTTCAAGGCCATGCAACCACATCAGAGGAAAAAAAATGCAACAATCATTTGCTGACTTTTCTATAACCTGGAAAAGGAGGTGGAGATGTGTGTGGTGGTGCAAGCCTAAAATCCCAGCGACTTGGGAGGCTGAGGCAGGAGGATTGTAAGTAAGTTCAATGCCAAGATGTGTTGAGAAAATAGAGATGACAGGATTTGATGTTGCACATGAAATCACACAGGGTTTGATATTCTCAGCAATTTAGCAAGGCTCTAAGCTGTTCCTTGAGACCCTGTCTCAAAATAAAATATAAAAAGGTGTGGAGATGTGGTTCAGTGGTAAAATGCTCTTGAACTCAATCCTGGCACAAAAATAAATAAATAAACAGATAGGTGGATAAATAAATAAATAATAAAAAAATAAAGTGGACATTGACTTACTTCATATGACAAGAAATAAGTCACTCTAATGAGGTGAAAGAGTGATGGAAATTTATATATTCCCAGTAAAAACATATTATTATTGTTTGGAATGAAGCATACCCCAACAACTTGTGAAAGGCTTATTTCTCAAAGCATGGATGTCCAGATGTGGGGCTTTGGGGGAGTGAATGGATCATGAGGACCTTGACCTCATTAGCAAATTAGTTCATGGTGTACTAATAGTTTGATTCAATTTGAGAGATGGTGGAAATTTTAGGATGTGAGGCCTAGTTAAAGGAAACAGTTCACTGTGGGTTTGCCCAGTAAGGGCATTTTTTGTTTCTGGTCCCTTCTGTTTTCTCTCTTTTTCTGCTTCCTGGCTGCCATGAAGTGAGCAGCTTCCCTCCAGTAAGCCCTTCTACCATCATGTGCTGCTTACTCAGCCTGGCTGACCACTGAGTACCCTGAAACCATGAGCCAAAACAAATCTTTTTTTCCTCTGAGTTGTTTTTCTCAGGCATTTGTCACACAACAAAAGCTGACTACCACACAAGTTGATAGATACACAGATGTGTTAACTGGTGGGTTTTTATTATTATTATTATTATTATTATTATTATTATTATTATTATTATTTTACAAAATGGAATAAGATATGGACTTTACATTTAAGTTGCTAAAAGAATGGCCAAGGAATTGTATATGGCAACCTTGGTATGCTCTGGGCAACAGACACAAGGATTCTGAAACATAGAAGGTAGATACCAGGATGTTAAAAATCATGGACCCTGTAACTTAAGATCTCTTTTCTAACCCCCTTTTGCAATATTCCAGAGGAAAACACTCCTAGCATTCTCCCTCAAGTATTTGGATCTCAGCTGTGACTTTAACAAGTTGGTTAGTGACTTTAATAATGTAAACTCACATGGCCAAATGACTGCATGTGTAAATCTACAATGCAAAATTGTTTAATAAATGTGTTAATATTTGGCAGGACAAGTAATCCTAAGTTATCTCTTAATAAAATTAAGAATTCCATTAATTTATAGCCCATGTTAATAACATATTATCCTATAAGTAATTAATCTGTCCAATGAAAAAATTGAATAAATTTAAAATTCTGGATACTATTTGGCCACGTCTCAAAGGATAGTTAGACTTTATCCAATTGAGTTTTAGTGTTTAGTTTATTCTAATTTATGGTAGTATGAATATAGGAAATTATCATTTAGTTGGATTAAGTGGATATTTTCTTGCATATTTCTGCACTAGTAAGGGTCCATATGGTATACAAAAGAACAGTGAATAATATTCCAAATATTAAATCTGTCCAAATAATTTTAAATATAATAATTCTAAACATTAAAGCTATGCAAATATATTGAGCCATAATAACACTAACACATGTAAAAAACGGTTTGGTAGGATGATACATATTATTAGGATTAAATGCTAAATCATCCTGTGATTGCTATTCAAAGCCTTTGGAAAATTATAGATCTCCAAAGATATTTTTAGTTCAATTTCAGTAGAAACATATCTTCACACCTACACATCATTTTTTCTTGTATCTAAATGTTTCTTGAAATTATAGGGTGCAAAAAAATTATAACAGTAAAATCTTAGGTTCATGTTTTAATGGAAATAAAGACACACACTATAGAACATATATGAGAAAAAATTAATTTTATATAAATACTGAAATTTTTTATCTCAAGAACATCTGTGCACTTAAAATTTCTATATGGGTCATATATGTATTCAAATCAGACTTAAAACATCAGAAAATTAATATTCTCTAAACTACCATAAGATTTTTTTTCTCCAATGGAACAAATTAATAGCCTTGATTAGAATAATTATCTGATAAAGTAGCATAGAATGGCCTTAGTGTACTGTATAAAATTTGCATCTCAAAGAATAATGTAATATGGTATTGCAGAATTTTGCCTGATGCTTATCTTTTATTATGGGATTTTCAACTGGTGAATAAGGAAAGCTGTTTTAAAAAAGATTTCTTAAGATAATATGTATTGACAAGATAATTTTCCTCAACATAGTTAAACCACCTGCTTTACTCCCTGGTTTTCTTTTAGGAATATAACTATTCTGCATGTGCTTTAAATTATTCTGAGGGCAAATGCTCTTTTCATGAATACCAGCTGTGCTGAGTAAATGCAAATATGTGTCACATTACAATTTACTGAAGGGACAGAGCAAAAGCAAAACCTTTTGCTGGACTAATTAATTGTGAATCAAAGCTTCATCAGAGACTATTGTCTGTTGCTGTATGAAAATCTTCTAGGTACAAGGAACAGTTTCACAACATGCCAATTATATAAATCTAGAGATATGTAAGAGCTAATAAAGCACTAACAAACTACAACATACTGAAAAAATGGTCATTTTTAAAAACCAAAAATACTTCAATCAAGAGCTTGCATGATGGTAGATTATATGCTAGTGCACATCAGTACCTACTGCCTTGAGTGGTGACATCATTAAGAGTACATATTCATATTGGCTGGTAAATACTGCTTTTTTTAGATTCAGGAAGTCATTTCAGTAAAAATTGACTATTGTTGGCATATTCTACAAATGGACAAAGCAGTCTTTAATATGGTGAGTTCACATTTTGTGGGAAAATATTTTATCAGGGTTGTTAAAAATTTTTAGAGGGCATCATTTATATAAATTATGATTAGCACTATATAAACATAACATAGATTCTTCTCTGAATGGAATGTCCTGAATCTGTGCAGCACTCACTGTATAGCAGTATGATGTTCTTTTGCAACAAGAATAATTGCCTAGAGATGACTAAGAATATATGGATGGGCAATTAATAATGCAAATATTTCTGAAAAAAAAAGGTAAAGGCTTTTAAATGGGATAATTATTTTGCTGGTTCTTGTACTGTAAGGAGGGACTTTTTTTTTTTTTTTTTTTACCATGGTAAGATGAGAAAGGCATTTCAGGCAGAATGTGTAACATGTGCAAAGGAAACAGAACTGAGTTTATCATATTTTTCAGGAAGTGAGCAGAGATCAAGTATGACTCTAGCAGGGAAGGGTAGAAACAGATACAGGCAGGAGTTAATATTGAGGGACTTTTATGAAATACAATTAGTGGAATGAGGTCATTATTTTGTAGATTGAAAAAAAAATATTCAGTCTGATTCCACTGTTAAAATGGAATGAAGACACTAGATGGAATGAAACCAATCAAGAGGTTGTCATAGTTGAAGCAAGAAATGATAAGGGCAGGAAAATTGTCTCTCCCTTTCATCATTATATTCCCAGTGACAAGAATAGTACTTGGAACATAGAGTTGAACTAATGAGCAGATAAGTGGAGGGATCCAAGATGTGTCGAGAA
Organism: Spermophilus citellus; assembly: GCF_964194105.1. Taxonomy (NCBI): domain Eukaryota; kingdom Metazoa; phylum Chordata; class Mammalia; order Rodentia; family Sciuridae; genus Spermophilus; species Spermophilus citellus. The sequence goes on along the minus strand of NC_138184.1, from coordinate 194,860,009 downwards.
AATAGAGCTGACAGGACTTGACGTTCCAAGGGATAAGATCAGAATCCTTCAAATTACAAACTCTAACAAGCAATATTAAGTTAAGAGAAACTAATATGTTGCCCCAAGTTGGATTATTATTTTTGGTCAAATTTTGATGACCTGAACACTTAGATTGATCAAACTGAATCACTTCCCATATTCGTTGCAACATATTTCTGAGAGTGTACAAATGTTTTGTTTAGGCTTCTATATGTTGCGGTTCATCTGCAATTGTAAGGACTAGCTATGTCTGTCTTGTATTGATTTGCAGGCACTGATTCTGTGAATCTCATCTGAACTCTGTTGGACAACTTCATGCCTCTAGCAACCACAACTTTACTCTGTCTCTATGAGGTTGACTACTTAGCCTAATGTTCAACCTATTTTTTAGGTGATTTCCTGTTTTTTAATTGTTTTTCTTATTTATTATTACATATCTTTTTGTTCTTTTATGTATTTTAAATATCTTTTCCCTCATATTAGTAGTTTTGTATTTAATGGTGACCAATTCAACAGTTTTCTTTATGGTGAATATTTTTTGAGTCTGACCACTCGACAGTAAAAAAAAAAAAAAAAAAAAAAAGTTTCACTATATATAGGCAAATAGATATTTTTGATTATTGATTATAGGACCTTGATTATTCAATTTTTCACTTTTTGATCAATAATTCCCCTGGAACTGATTTTTTACATGGTGTAAATAAGAGTTGAAGCTCTTTTTTTTTCTTATGTATCTAATTAATTTGCCCAATTCCAATTACAGACAACACTGTTCTTTCACAACCACCCTGAATATCTATCAGTGTATCTGTTAGTGTTTGAATACTTTTTTCTTTCCATTGGTTTAATTTTTATCACACAATTTGTACTAGTGCCCAAAGTTATAATTACTGATGCTTTACAAAATTTTGTATCATTATCATTCATACTATTTCTTCAAGAATGTTTGATTATATTTTCCATATAAATTTTAAAATCTTTTTTTTCCTAAACAGCACACACAAAAGATGCAGGCTTATCACTAAATCTCTGTAAATCTGGGGACAACTGACAATTTTGTAATGTGAGTCTTCACAAATATTGACATGATTTATCACTATATTTACCAAGGTCTACTTTAATTTCTTTTAATATTTTATAGCAGTCTTTGGAAAGGATTTATATATTCTTTACTAGGTTTATTTCTAGAATTTTTCAGTTTTTATTCTTGTATAAAATCTAACTTTTATAAATTATAATTCGCTAATGATTTCTTCCTTGTATATAAAAATATTTCTATGTATCAATCTTGTATCTAGTAAACTTGCTACAGTAAATTACTAATTCTTACAGTTGATCCATAGGTTTACATAAATTATCTTCATAGACACTTAAGTTTTCTGTATATAATTACAGTTAAATCTTTCCATCTCCTTTTATTTATTTAACTGATTTCAATGTCTATATTTTCTGGCAATATATAAAATAAAAAGATGGTAACAGACATATTAACAATGAGACTCATATTTTATCTTAAAATATTATGTGTGTTTGAATTTTAAAAATTGTTTAAGCAGATTATGGAGGGTACCTTTATTCCCAATTTGAAAACAAATTTAATAATACACAGGAGTTTATCATTATGTTTTTATGAACCTGAGGAGACAATCATATATAGTTTATCTTTTAATGTATTAATGTGATTAATTAAATTGATTAATTTTGAAGTATGAATCTACCAGTTTAAATAAATATTCATGGCATTAAAATATTCATTTTCAATGTTATTTATTTGTACTTCGTTATCATTCTAGCATTAAATATTAATACTACTAATGAAATTGACAAACACGCTTATATTCCAGAGAAATCATTACAAATATCTGCCTGAATATTGTTCAGAATGGAAAATAAAGCAAAGGAAAAAAAAAACTACACAAGAATAATACCTCTTCACTGGGAGCTGTGGCACATGCCTGTAATCTCTGTGGCTCAGGAGCTGAGACAGGAGGATTATGAGTTCAAAACCAGCCTCAGCAAAAGTGAGGTGCTAAGAAATTCAGTGAGACTCTGTCTCTAATTAAAATACAAAATAGGGCCCAGTATGTGCCTCAGTGGTTGAGTGTTCCTGAGTTCAATCCCTGGTAGCTGCCCCCCCACCCCAAAAAAGAATAGTGCCTCTACTTTTCAATTCTGTGGCACCAAAGCCATTACTAATAGACCATTGTTTCAGGTTTGGGTCTTAAGAGATATTAAATGAACTTTAATATAATTAAAGTTTAAATTTAATTTAAACATAATTAAACATAATTATCTATAGAAATTGGTGACTGGCTATATGCTAGGAATGAGTAGAAATGAAGAATTTGGAAGTGAGTGGAAACGAGGCATTCATATTTGGTTAGATGCTAGAGAAGAGCAAAAGCTAGTTCCCTAGGTCTTTGTCCTCAGCATTGGCAAAGAGAATGAAGATCTGGGATGTGCAGAAGAGAAAAAAGGAACAGAGAGAAAAACAGTTTTTGTGAGATATTTTGAAATGAATGTGGTTTTGAGACATGAAAAAGTTATTTTGATAGTAGACAAGTACTTTTTCATTGTTTCTTACTTTCTAGTACCATTTAAATTCTAAAATGAGCCTAGAAACATAATGAATTGTTATAAATAGAACGTTTGAGAATGTCCATTAATTCCTATAGATTATATTTTCTATTACCTCTTAATCACTACTAAATAATAATTAAATAATATTTTTGTTAATATAGTTATTGAAGTAGATATTTGTATAACATATAAAAATATTGAAAGCCACTTAGAATATTCTCCCTCCATTACATACTAGCCATGTTGTCTTGGAAGTCCACAAACTTCTTAAAGCACTGATATCTTTAATATTGGAGAAATAATTATATTGCCTGTTTCTGATAATGACTATAAAGGCAGTATCTGATGAAACCACAGTGATAAGTAATCCTTCATTATTGACTATTTGGCATTTAGAAAATTGGAGAAAATACTACAAAATAAACAAAAGGAATATTTCTAAATTACTAAAAAAATGCCAATAGTTGTTAAGAGTAATTGCTTAAAAGTGCTTTAAATGTTGGATATTCCTTAGTAGCATCTAAGTTCCTTATCTTCTATTGATTATCATTTTATTGTTGGATTTAAAAAATTATAATCAATCAAAGTTAACAATGATTAAGGAGGTTGGAAATAATTTAAAAAAATAACTATGGGTAGATTGCAGAAAAATCAATAAAGGGAAGGGGAAGGAGACTGATTTAGAATAAGATATATTCCATGCTTTTATAATTATATCAAAATGGATTCTACTCTAATGTATAATTAAAAAGAATCAATTAAGATAAAAACGATGAAAATGTCCTATTTCTATGGTATAAGGAAGACTTTATTCCAGTGTTGGGCCATTATACATATTTCAATTCTAGTTTCAATTGATTTTTATGTGTGGTCCTGGATTCAAAACCTAGCACCAAAAAAAAAAAAATAAATAGATCTTCAGTTTTAAATCCCAAGAGATACTTCCCTGTCCCAAGATTCAATACAGAGGTGTAGACTTTTAGCTGCCACTATGTAGTATCTTTTACATTGCCATTTTTAAACAAAATATTCCTATTTCCTTAGCTAAAGTGGCATATAATTACTTAAGAAATGTGTGTTAAATCTAAGCAAATTTTGTAAATGATGAAAAATAAGAAAATGCTTCCAATGTGAATTTAAGAAATTTAGAATATTAAAAATTATCCCAAAAGCTATACTGAATACATTGTAACTTTTTGCTTAAATTATACTTCTTGGAATTATCAAAATAATGATAATCATTTTACCATAATTCAAATAGAACATTTAGTTGAATAACTTTTATAGTATACCTCAGAACCTGGGATTAACATATTTTGTGACTTGAGAAATATTATTTCTTTTTAATTTTGAAATAGCATAAAGTTCAAATAAACGGACTGGGTTGGGGAGCATAGTACAACATGATAGTCTATGTGGTAGGCTTTGTAGCTGTCCTGTCTGGTCTTCTGTGCTACTAGTTCTACCGCCTTGTACAAAAGATTCAATCTATTTCTCTTCTCTCTCCCCGCCCTCCTTCCCTTCCTTAATGTTATAATTTGTAAAGCATTAAAGCATTAATTAATTCAAAATATGCACTTAACACATTTCCTGGCAGAAACTCCTTGCCTAAATTGAAATTAATGTTCATTGAGCAGATGAATAAAGGAGAGTCTAAACTTTGGGTAAAATCTTTGCAAAGATTTCACAATGCAAAACAGATTTTTACCTTCATACAGTGTTATCTTATTCCAATCATTTCCAGACATGAACCATTACTGCAGCATTTACCACTCAAGTAACAGAATTCTGATATTGGCCTTAGGTTTAGTCAATATATGTAATGTAAACTTAAATATTAGCATTGGCATGGATTCTATTAATATGTGTTACACATTCATGAGACGCATGAATAGAGCTTTGATTTTTCACCTCTGAATTTCAATAGTGAGTTGGTAATGGAGATCTGTTATAACTTTATAACTAATTTTATACCCAATATCCTATCACTATTGTAATCTTAAATAAAATGCATATAAGCAATTCAGTTCAGTCTAAACAGTTTATGGCAGCAATCTTTAAAATACTTAAATACATGTGAAATGTTTCAGTTGTCTTCATAAAATCTACAACACAGCTATAGAGGAAGATATAAATTCCATGATATTAAGCAATTCTACAAGGTTCCTTACGTCGTAAAATGTAAGGATCATGCTATTGGGTAGCATGTAATCTCTTTAAAAATTCTGTCAGCTGAGGAACTTGCAAGAAATTCATGATATATTTACAGGTAATCCGGGAACAGCACATGAAGGGACTATTTACAAATATGAGGATGGATTAAGAATAATAGTGAGGATGGGTCAATAATCTCTGTCTCCTAATATGGGATGAGATAGGAGTTGTAGCCATTAAAAGAAGAAGCCACAAACCCATGGTGACTGGACTGGGAAGCAGCTGCTACCCACTTTCATCCATTTCTTTCTTTTTTTTTTCTTCAGAAACTACAAACCCCATGATGCTTCATTTTATTGGAACAGGGTAGTAAAGTCTCAAGACAGTTCATTCAGAATACGTTTTTATTTCAGGAAAAGTTATAACCTGGTTGGATAGGAAGCAGACAGCAGCAATCCAAACAGAATGCTCATTTTCTTTCATGTACTATGTTGCACTATGACCACCTAAGGGTGGAATTACTCTCCCTTTAAAATATTGAAATATCTAACAGATTGGGACATGAAACTGTCACACTTTTAAAGCTTAAAAAAAATAATTTAAGTGTCCACCCTTGAACTACCTGATGGTGCTAGCTATACTGTAACTTTGCTGGGAAAAAGATAAAAAATAAATCACTTCTTTAAAACATTGGAAAAACCCCTGTGATGTGGAAAAAGTTTAAACAATAATCAAAAAATGTGAGGACTTTCCTGAATAAAAAGATAAATATCTTTGAAAATATTTTTGTCATAAAAAAAAAGTTCAGAAAAATCACAATTGCTATCTCTAAAGTTTAACTGCCTATGCCTTCTATAAATCTACAACAAAGAAACAGGGTGAGGTTTATAATAAATGGATGACTGAAATAAAAGAAAACAAACTAAATATAAAATTTAATGGTTGAACTAAAATATATAGTAAAGGAAGAAATATAGTAAAGACAAGTCTATGCTATGGATGATAAACATGAGAAACTCTCAATAGTACATGAAAAGCAAACACATTTTGAAAATGATACTTTTTAAATAAAATTAAACTAGGAAATAGAGAACTTGGCTAAAATTTAGTCATGCCTATAAAATATATCAGATAACAGGAAACATAATTTTCAACATGTATGAAGAAAATATTAAATTAAAATGTCTAAGTCAACAACCCTAAAGGGAATACTTTGTTTAATTAATAAAATTGTTGAAACAAACACAGATTTAGTGAAAGTCTATTAAATTAACATTAATGATAAAGTTTGCAAATATCTATACAGAAAATTACTCATATAAACTATCAAATAAATATGGTTTCCTAGTTCTCCTGTAACATAATAAAAAATACTCTATCATACACAAACATAAGGAAGAAAGATTTTGACAAAATAATTCTGAACTCAGTGAAATTTTAATAAATGAAGATAGCATTATGAATAATGATACTTTTGCATACTTGACAATTCAGAAAAACTAATCTCATTATAATTTTGAAGGATATTTTACTTTGTTAAAAATAAATAATAATCCAGAAATAAAAAAGTCATACTTTAATGCAACTGCAAGATTTAAAATTAAGTAGGCACAAATTTAAATATTGGCAGGGTTTATGAATATAGTTTTAGTCAATTGTACATCTACAACATGACAAAATTTTTATAAATTAAAAATTATTGATGAAAATATTTACAATCTTAAATGATTTATATAATAAATTTATATAATAAAAATCTAGTCCAAGTTCCAAATTTAAAATTTCAAACACCAAATATTTTAACACATGACAGGTATTAAATTTCTGTTTAAACTAGCGATTGTGTAAAAATCAGTTTTTATTCCAAAATTGTAAATTTAGATACAAATCCACTATATACAAAAAAATAGAAATTAATGAAAACAAATTTAGTTCCATAATGAACACAGAATATGAAAGCAAATAATACATCATATATTGACAAAATAAAACCACAACAAATAAATAGCATTAAAAAAAGGCATGGAGGGGTAGAACTATTAAACTACTAAAGCCAGACAGTTTGTTCTATTTAAAGAAAAATGTATTTTGATTTTATTCAAAATTGAATTTAAATTTTTGCTATTTAGTGAAAAACTTTGATATTAACAAATAAAGCAAAATAGTCAAGAATAGTATATTGCCTTTTAAATGAAGCAGAGGGGGTGGCCACAAAACATCACAGAATAAACAAAAGGCTCAGAGAAGTGCATTCTGTATTTCCCAACTTCATCATTTTCACCAAATATATATAGTAAATGAAGAAATATAGTAAAGGAAGTGCATTCTGTGTTTCCCAACTTCATCATTTTCACCAAAGTGATTACAAAATATTGAAATATCTTTATTTTTAAGATTAATGAAAAAGTAAAAATAGCTGAACACAAAAATGGAAAGCAGGATTGATAATAAATATCCCCAAAATAGTTTGTTGAGGCAAATAAGGCATAACAAAGTGAAAGAAATTATTAATCTTTATTTAAATAAAACTTTATTTAAAACTTTAGCCTATGAATGGAAATTTTAAAAGTATAACTATATAAACATTTTACTGGCACATTAATGTATTGCTGCTAATCTATGAGCTTAAAGACGATTCATAGATATTAATTTCAAAGTAGATAGGCATGAAAAAATTCTAACAAGATTTTATCCTAATAGTTTGAGGAGTAATGAATATATTCCTCATGGCAATTGTTTTTCTTCTCCTTGAAAGAAAGCTCAGTAATAATTGTTTTCCTTTATTTAGGTCCTTTTAGCATAATAATTCTAGGTATCTATAGAAATGCAATCAGTAAGACTGTAGAAAGCAATTTAAACTTGAGTTGTTCTTCTAGCAGAAACTGGAAGCAGTATACCAGTTTAACAGTAGCAAAACTAAGAAAATTTTAGTAAAACACCCAATATGACATCATGACTAAAATTATGCATTAAAACAAAAAGTATTTAATGAACTCATACATGATTCGAAATAACACCAGGTGGAAAATCAGGATGTCACAATGTTGTCTCACCTACATAAAGACAAATTCATACTTACTTAAAACAAACTGAATCGGGAAGAAATTACACTGGCATATTAATATTTATTTTAGCCAGTGTTGAGATTTTTACACTTGTTGTTGCTTAACATCTTTCCTAATTTCCTATAATTTAAATAAAATATCTAAAATCTATAATAATAATGAAAAAGAAATTTTAATGCAATAGGGCAAACATGATTTTTTAAAAAATTCCATATAGATATAAACAAATTTATGTATATTTGTTTCCTACAAGGAAAAATGTAAGAAAAAGCCTCATTCTTTTAACATAATATCTTTTTCCAAAACTCAGTTCTAAAGTGAGAATTATAAAGTTCTATGAATGCTACAGTTTGAAAGTTTTAAGGCCGTTTGTTCCCAAGAGGTTCATGTATAGGGAGCTTGCATCTCAGGGTGGCAGTATCTAGATGGTATGACCTTTGAGAGGTGAGGCAAGTGGGTAGGACATGGGTGGGTGGGGACTGTCTTCCAAAGAGATTCAAGGTGGCTCCCCATTCGTTTCCATGACTAAATTATAAAAAATGTGAATCTGGCCCCTGAATTCATTCTGGCTCCTGTCTTGCTGTCTTTCCACCTCATGTGTGCTCCCTCTATGACATCAACCACCATGATATGGGGTGAGGAAAGGGTCCCTTGCCATACTAGAGGCAGCACCATACTAGTTGGATTTCCAACCTCCAGAACTGTGAGCTTATTATTTGTGACTTTTAATTTACTCTCTTTTATATCATATTTTCAATATAGGTAAGACCTTAATAAATGTTGACTCAACAGAATTTGTTTAAGAGTAATAAATAATAGTTTTATTTTTGGTTTTGAGATTAGGAACAGTATTTTGTTGTACTCATCAATCCTCACAATATTTATCAGTTTCACAGCTAGAGTTCAATAAGTTTTTTTGAATAAATGAACTAAAAATTTAAAATATTGATACATTGCTGTTGTTTTTTGCTAAAATTTATGTTTTTTTAAAAACATTAGATATAACAGATGAGTGGAATAGGATCATACATGTAGTGGTAAAAGGACATGGGTGAATGTATCTTTTTATTGTGTTTTCTTAAGTGGATCTATAAAGTAAAATAAATAATGTACTACATTTTATTTCTGAATATAAAATACCATATGCATTTTAAAATTTTGGTAGGGTGTTTTAGATTATATGTGATTATTGTCTCAATTTACCTTTCCAAAATCTTTCTGTTTTGTCTATAACAATGTGAACTGTGTTTACAATTGACAATTCTATTTTAATCTCACTAAAGCCATAAAGAAAACATTTGTATAAAATGTTACATAATCATCAAGACAGTTTGATTGCATATCCTCTTCAAATTCCATATGCATGCACATTTTCTATTACTGCTAATGACAGTTCAGCTTGTGCTTTGAGGATGACTAGCATCCAGTAATTTTCAGAAAATGCACATATTGTTAAGTTCTACTTTTCTCCTTGTTCTGTCTTTTCTTGGTTGTTGAGGAAACAAATTCCTAGAGTATCACTATCTTCAGTCTTACAAAGGGATTCTCTCAGTACTTTCAAAGTCTAATTATGTGACACATCATGGACAAAAATCTTCTTGTCTGGTAATGTAGCCCATTAAAAAACAGTTGGTTTAGTGGCTTATGTTTACTGTGTGATGATGAGCAACAGCATATTATTATCTTTTTCAAATTCAGAACCTCATTAAGGACATTAACAGTACTCTTAATATTGAAAACTTCTTTAAGAATTACTTTTTTGTGTAGGGTACCAGGATTGAAATCAGAGACACTCAACCACTTAGCTACAACCCCAGCCCTATTTTGTATTTTATTTAGAGACAGGGTCTCACTGAGTTGCTTAGCACCTGGCTTTTGCTGAGGTTGGCTTTGAACTTGCAATCCTCCTGCCTCAGCCTCCTGAGCCACTGGGATCACAGGTGTGTACCACTGTGCCCAGCCTTAAGAATTACTATTAACATCTCTTTAAAAATTTTAAAAATTTACCAACACTAAGAAATTTTATTTAGAGAAAGAATCAAAGTTCTCAATTATGTCTGCAAATGAAAGAAACTAAAATTTTATGTAAGTATGTATCAATTCTCCCCACTTCCCAATAATCAGAAACATTTGAGAAGCTTAAACAAAACACTAATGCCTAACCCATGCACCTAGTTAATTAAACCTGAATCTGAGTCACACTTTGCATGAACAGACTGTTTAGCTCATGAACATTCAATAATCTAGCCAATAATATATGTGGCAAAAAAAAATAGATTGGTTTATCCACATAGAGTACAAAATTGTGTTACCTGACCATAATATAACCAAATATTTTTATCCCTGACTTGCATTTTCAATTCACATATTACACATGGGGTGTGAAATTAAATAACCAACTTTGGGTTTACACATTAACCAGGGTTGGAGCTAATCTAATATAGATGTCTAACACAGAAAAACACATTGTATCTAGATTTGAATACATTTCTATTAGATAAGAAATAAATTATCAAGATGACAAAGATATTTTGTTTCCTTTTTACTTTTGTAAAATTATAACTTGGAAGCCTAGAATTGAGTATAAAGAGAATTGTTTAAAAAAACCTTGTGTTCAATCAGAGACATGAAAAATCATGTTCTATATGTGTAATAAGAATTGTGATACATTCTGCTGACAAGTATTTAAAAAATAAAAGCAATTTTTAAAAAAGGAAACTTTATGTAACTCTTTCCTCTTTCTAAGTCTTTAATTAGCTATTTCATTATATGTCTTCCATAGAAATCTTGGAATTATATCAGCTTATCCTTTCCTTTTTGTTCACAATGTAAGAATTGGTAATCATCAATTCCAATTTAAAGCTAAAATTGCATACATTATTTAGGATTGGTTAATTAGTTATGATGGTCAAAATGTTTTCTTTTTCCTTTTACTGTGTTTTCAATTGACATGCCAGGTATGAAACTTAAATTTTCTTTCTTTTAAGACCACATAAGGGTTAGAAATGTTAGTGTTGATGGAAGTTGTCATTCTTCTCTCATAAAGTGCTTCAATGACCTTTAATTTTGATATGAATAAAGTTTGTTGTCATGTTCATGAAGACAAAGAGGCTTGTGCTGTTGAAAATGGAAGTTTGCTCTATATTTATCTTTAAAATGTGACTTTCTCACACTGTTAATTTTAACCCATTGTTGTTTAAAACTAATTCAATCCATATTCCTATGATCAAAAGTGATTAATTCTATTTCTAACTACTCTCAATCAAACTGGCATAAGCCTCAAATATTTTAATTATTTTTTAACTTCCTGGTAAAATTTATAGGCAAGCATTCTAAGTTTTCAAGGCCAAAATCAATAAAACTGACAATATTTTCTGTTTCCAACAATTCAGTCTGGAGAAGATGAGAACCATTAGGAAGTATGTTAATGGAGGAGTATTAGGATTTAGAAATGAGGCATCTCCCAAAAACTCACGTGTGATGCCACAGTCTGGCTGGGCAAACTAACAGGGCAGGGGTGAGGGGGGGGAGTTGACAAGCAACTTGTGAAGGTTGATACAGCAGGAGCCACTTTATTGTTGGACAGCAGAGGTATTTATACCTAACTCAGTATACACAGCTTGTTTCAATTAACATCATCCAGATACATCAATCAGCCATCAAGGAATCCTCATCATCTTAATTACACACAGCTTAACTCAATTAACATAAATGAGATACAGCAGTCATTCATTAAGGAATCTTCACACTTAATGGCTCCCTGGCATTACTTCACAAACCACTCCCTCTGGCAAAATGCCAGGCGCCATCTTGACTTGTTTAGGAACCCTAACAATGTGAGACAGTGCAAGGTGTTCAGAGGTAAATAATTAGATGATGAGAACTGTAACCTAATCAGTGGATTCAGCCACTTGAATGGAATAACTGGGTGGTAACTGTAAGCAGGTAGGGTGTGGCTGGGGAAGTAGACTCCTGCGGGTATGGTTTGGGGGTTTATTTTGTTCCTGGTGAGTAGAGTTCTCTTTCCTTCTTGGCTACCATAATTGAGCTGCTTTCCTTCCCTCTACCATTCCTCATAATGTTCTGCCTCACCTGGGGCTCACAGCCATTGTGCCAATCAAACATGGACTGAACCTCTGAAACAGTGAGCCAAAATAAACTTTGCTTCCCCTATATCCCTTCTGTCAGATCTTTTGGTCACAGCATCACAAAGCTGACTAAAACAAGGGGTTGACCCAAAACAGCCATAGGAGGTTTAGGCATCAACCACTATGTCTCAGGAAATTTGCCTTCTCTTTTTATCTTTCCTACCTAGACTGTAACTCACTGCAGTATCAAATAGAACTTCTTTTCTAACCTACTTTTATTTTACACCTTGATGAGAAATGTTCACTTACTCTTTCATTTCTTCCTCTGGATACTGATTGATTGCATTTCTCTATACCTTCATAGCCTATCTCTGTTCGTGAGTCTTGATATTATCTTGATTGATTAACATTTATCTCACAAGACTCAGAAAAGTCTTTATTCTTTAATTTTAACATATGCATTAAAATTAGAAAAGTATACCATAGTCTTGTGTAGTGGCAACTCACACTTAAGTTGTGATGTTTTTAGGATGGAAACCTGTATAGCAATTTTCTTCTGTTAGGATCACAACATTGGTACTAGAATAACTATCAATACTTAAAGTACAGCACCTCATAAGCCTGTAGTTCATTAGCAGATTAAAAACTTCCTATATTTTATCCTCCAGAAGCCTCCCAAGTAAAGCAACTTATGACACATGTACATGAAATCATTTTTTAATTTTTAGTTTAATTTTTCAAGATCTGGAGTAAGTGCAAATAAACAAGCAAGGAAGCCCTATAGAGCATTACAAATCTACATGCTAATATTTGAAAAATAATGATTATCTGAAACCCCAAACAACAAACACAAATTGATTCCTGAAATAATATGAAGAGAAAAAGCAAAAGCAATTTCCTCAGCAGAACAGAAAAGGGGAAACCAAGGAAGAATCCATAGTATATATTTCTAAATGTAAATACAGGAAACTGAAGGTTATATTGGATAATTCTAATGTCTGGATGTTAATTTTTAAACTTCTATTTGTGGACTTTAATGAAAAAAATGAAAATGCAAAGGCCTTATTTACTATGTAAAAAAAAAAAACAATTTATGAATGAAGGTACTGTTACCATGTTAGCCTGAAACTCCTGGGAATTATGTTTGTAACTGCTACTAATACTATTTACACTAATAATTACATACTTTACAAATAGGGAGCTATCAGCATATGTTTTCACCTTTTAATTTGATTGTGCTAATCATATAAAATTAGAGAATAAATCCTTTAATGATAACAGGTGTGCTTGTTAGCATGCTTAATGGGTATTTTGATTAGTTCATATCCAAAGTATGCAAACATTTTTGATTACCTGTATACAGTACAGCTTTATAGCAAAACTCTAAGATGAAGTCATAAAGAAATTCTGAATTGCAATTTGCAAAAAATCCTTCAGGTTAAAGTAATACCTTTGAGGAAAGGGAAAAATAAAATAAAAACTTCAGGCTGTTCATACAGTTTAAATTCAGAGACTGATTACCTACTCAAAAAATCTGTCAATATTCTCAGCAACCATATATAGAATCCTATTTATTATCTATTAACAATGGTATTCACAATACTTCGTATGTTTAACTTGAAAATGAGTGGTAAATTCAACAGGATTTTCAGAGTCACACAATTAGGTAATACCATTAATTCCTGTTGACAGTCAAAATTCTATAATGATTGGCTTTTCACTATGTTATATGAATAAATACTAAAGAAAATAAATACTCTATTCTTAAACATATTTCTATTTTATTTAAATGATACACTTTAGACATTAATGTTTCTAAGCAATTTTGACTTTTTAGAAATATTTGTTTTTATGTCTTATGTGGTTATGAAATAATCTATACAGGGAAGTGACAGGCTGACTGCTATTATAAACCTCTGCCTTTATTTCTATATTAAACCACAATAGCTTTGCTTATTCTAAAACATCAGTCTGTCAAATTCAGAAATAAATTATTGCTGAAAAGTTATTTTTCCTTTTCTTTTCTCTCAAAAGCAGCATGTTAATTTAAAAAAAGGATACAAAAAGTATATTACAAATGTTAAAATACACTGTATAGTGAATTGAACCACAGAAGAGAAACCTCTAATTCTATAAATAAGTACTCTTGAGTGAGCTCTTACTTTGCACTAGGTAATGCAAGAAGATTTAAATCATTATGGAAACTATATGAGATTGACTGTGAACAGATCCTGTTTTAGATTTCATTAATGATATGACAGTTGAGGTCCAAAGACATTGCCAAATGAAATCTCATTAATAAAGATCAAAAATGTGTTTTGATGTCCTAGTTATGTCTTTACTTGCTTTTTGACATATAGAACTTTTCTCTCACATAAAATTCATTTACATAAAGTTTCTCAAATGTTAAATGGGCATAAAGTCGTCTATCTTTATTTCCAAAATTAGCAAACGTGGTTGAAATGCATAGCATGATAATGCATCATGGTTGAAGCCATTACTAGTCTCTTCTCCAGGAGAATTTTCCTAGTAAGTTTTATAAAATCCCTAACCATGCCATATCTGCCAGTTAGAGATGAATTCCCTTATCTCTAAAATTAAAACAAATTTTAAACACATTTTTGTGCTTTCTTAAGCGGGGGCAACAGATCTTTTTCTAAATCAAAAGTGTTAAGTCCTTTGCCACAAAGCCCTACTGATTATACTTCCACCTACATTTGAACTGAAAATGTATGTCCTTATCACTGGGTTTTGTCTCAAGATAAGATTAGTTATCACAAAATGAAAATATGCTTACCATTATTACCACATGTTTGAAACCTGCTCATATTAAATTGTCAACTCTGAAAAAAGAATATTAAACAAAAAATCAAGTCAACAAAGTGAAATCCCAAAGACCTACACCTGGCAATCATATGTAGCAAAGCTCCAAACATTCGAAAGACCACTTAGGCCTGGAATTTCCACCTGGAGACTTTTGTATCAATGGTCAGTGCTTAGAACTTCTCCTCTTTTCCTCTCAGCTTCTTGGACTTATGGCACTTTGAATTCCCAGTCTATCCCCAGAAATCTCAGAGTCTGCCACTAACATTACATATGTGCTAACAGCCTGAGAGCTATTTTTGAAATAAATGTGATCCCTGGAGGCATCACAATCTCTCACTCTTAAAGAAGTCTTACCAGGTTCTAATGGTAAGATGAGTTGTTTTTCTGATAATACTTATGAAACTTTAGTGTCTAGATGGTATCGCTATTGTCCTAAATTACAGTGTTATGTATTCTTATAAGATTTAAATGAATAATAAAAGAGAAATCTGTTTAAGGAAAGAGCTTCATATACAATCAACCTCATGCATTTTTGAATATTTATAGGTAAATGAGTGGCAAGAGAGGAATTTGAGACCTGGTTGTGTTTTGGAAAGTTGAAAAAGGAAACAGTCTCTTTCCAAGATCCACACTTAGCCTAACATGTTGCCTGGGAAGTACCTCATGTGGAAAATCTCTTCCTCCCCTTGCTTACAGGTAGCTCTTCTTTCCACTCTCCCTCAGTCAGGCTTCGATATCTTCCATTTACCCACTTGTAATTCCTGTGTTAGTAGAACTCATAATCCCAGAAAAGGTAATTTATCGTTACTGGCTTCACATTAAGAAGAAACTGCCTCCAAGAACAACTGTTGGAAGGATAATAAGCTCAGTTTTGACTTCCTGGGCAGTATTGATTAAGAGCTTTATCAGAATTGATATTCTTTATGGGCCTAAATTGATAATTTTTTAAATGCAGTATTGCATTTCCCTCATTTATTGCTATAAGAATAGTGTTGTATGAAATGCTGCTTTAGTAATATATTTCAACAGGAAGTTTATGTCCTAATAAAACAATGACAGTAAGACATGAATATCACATTGCTGAGTTTAATATGTCACAGTAAAACTAGAGATAATACACTTGTCCTGTTCAGAAACAGAACAGAAACATGTGGGCAGACTTTAACCATTAAACTGTATTTATAATATTTTCTCTAAGAAAATGTGATGCATGCTTTAATAAGAAACAAGAGAGTTAACTTTTGAAAAATAAATATTTTATATATTGGAAATTGCAGTGCTGGAAAAAATATATTATTTCCAATATCATTAAGCAAATTAAAACATATAAATGTATCTCCATTATCTTTTAAATGTTTTAATTATTCATAATCTTGTTCCCAATTAGTTAATTAAAAACTTTAATATGGCTAATATAGATATATTGAGATGTAAAAAAAAAATGATAGCACTGAAAGTATTATGGCTTGCCATCCAGCCATATAAGAGCAAAAGAGTAAAAAGAAATAAACATTTTATTAATTGCTATACCAGGAATATTTTTTAAAAATATTTTTAAGTGAAAGTCTCAGTTGTTGAAAGTCACTTAAAGTCAGAAAAAGCCAAAATGTTACTTATATATTGTTTCCTTTTTATGTTAAAGTCTGCTTCTATCATTACAACTACACTTTGATTGAGTGATTGATTGATTGATTGATTGATTTTGGTGGTGCTGGAGATTGAACCCAGGGCCTTGTGCATGCAAGGCAAGCACTCTACTAACTAAACTATATCCCCAGCACTCCCAACTACTAATTTTTAAAAGGCATTCTGAATATTCTGATCTATATATCTGTGTACATACTCAATATAGTTTATAAACTCATCAAATTTTCATACATATTAAAATATTATGCTAATAAAAGTGATTGACTTATCTGAAATAATCATTTCTATTTTGATAGGAAACTCATAATGGATATTCATAAGTACATATGTGTGTGGTTACATGAATGCAATCACATGCCCAGATGTATACACACAAAGCTCCCATTATAATTTACAATGTTGTACAATATTTTGCTTACTTGTTTCTCACAATGATATTATTGAAATTTCTCCATAATTGAAAAAAATAATAATAACAATCTAGATACTAAAAGTGAAGTAAAGTGAAAGGCTTTCCTCGATAACAGTGATGTCACCATGATCATTTTGCTATTCTGTGATAAACTTTTTTTTTAAAAAAATAAGGAATTTAATTAATTATGTTGCGATGTTGTAAGTAGCTTATCTACTTGCAGAAAAATTCAAATGAAACACCATAAATATGTTCATCAAGTTTAAAACAATGAAACAATAAAGTGAGAATTTAAACAAAGTGATGGATGAAAAATGTTACCAAACGGATATTGGAGAACTGATGGGGATGATCACTGAACAGAAGAACTGACTAGAAGGATTTAATGGCAGTCTAGCTCAAGGATTGGTGAACTCAAAGGCAGGTTATCAAAAACTATTCTGAAAGACTTCCCCACCTTAGCAAGACCTGAGGAGTTTGACACCACTAGACCTGCATTACAAGGAATGACATTGCGAGCTAAATATCAACATAAAAGCATGGTAAGTGATTAAATATAAAACTCACAGGTAAAGGCAAATGTATGTACAAATACTCTAATAATGCTAAGTAAATAACTATTAATTATTCTACAAAGTCAAAACACAAAAATGGTTAAAGAATTATCTGAATAGATGAATTGATATATAATATAAAAGATGCAAATTGCATATCATCAACATAAAATGTCCAGGAAGAAGTAACATTGTAGAGTTTTTACATGCAATGGAAGGTGTTATTAACTTAAAATGGACAGCCATCACTACAAGTTGCCTTATACAAGTCCCATAGCAAACCACAAAGAAAATACCTATAGGAGATTAATAAAAGAAAAACAAATGAAAGCACATTAACATAAAACATCAATGGGGCTGGGGCTGTGGCTAAAGCAGTAGCATGCTTGCCTGTCATGCATGGAACACTGGGTTCGATCCTCAGCACCACATAAAAATAAAATAAAGATGTTGTATCCACCAAAAACTAAAGAAAATAAATATTAAAAAATTCTCTCTCTCTCTCTCTCTCTCTCTCTCTCTCTCTCTCTCTCTCTCTCTAAAAAAAAATCAGAAAGGCAGCAAGTGAGCAAAGAGAGAAAAACAGACTATCAACCAAATGGAAAATGATTAACAAAATGGCAAAAGTCTGCTCCTAACAGAATTATTTTAAAGGTAACCAAATTAAAATTCTCAATCAAAAGACAAATAGCTGAATTGAGTAACAAGAAAGGAAACCCAACTATATAATGTATACAGGAGACTTCCTTAAAATTTAATGCCATACATGAGATGAAAGAGAGGAATGGAAAGAGAGTATGCAATTTGTAAACAGAAGAGAGCAGATGTGAGTAGAACTTTATGACACAAAACTTGAAAATTGTAACTAGAATCAAAGAGTGATCTCATATAATAAAAGGGTCAATTCACAATTAAATGGACAAAATATAAATATTTATACACCTAATATCACAGGACAAACTATATGAAAAAAAAACAGATAAAACTGATGAATAGACAGATATACCATAATTGTAGGAAATTTCAATTCTTTTGATTATGTGTAGATCACCTAGACAGAAAATTAAATAAACTGCAGATTTGATAATACTACAGATCAAATGGACTAGATTGATGTAGACAGCATTTCAGGAACAGTTGCAGAATACACAATCTCCTGAAACACATGGAACATTCTTTAGGGATAAACTACATGTTTGGTCACAAAACAAGTCTTGTCTTGTTTGTTGATTTTGGTTTTTGGTACCAGGGATTGAACTCAGGGGCACTTAAACACTGAGCCATGCCCCCAACCCTTTTTTGTATTTTATTTTGAGACAGGGTCTCACTGAATTGCTTAGGGCCTCCCTAAATTGCTGAGGCTGGTTTTGAACTCTTGATCCTCCTGCCTCAGCCTCCTGAGCCACTGGGATTACAGCAATTCCATGACAAGACAAGTCTCAACAAAGTTGTTATAGAAATGATGCCAACTCTCAATTCTGACCCAAATTAAACAAAGTGATACATTAGTAACAAAAGAAACATATGAAAGTTTGATATATGTGAAAATTATGCAACAGATGGTTAAAAAACCAATGGACTAAATAAGAAATTAAAATGAAAGTTAAAAATGTTTTGAGGTACACACACAAAAAAAAACCAAAAATGCAACTCACAAAAACTTACAGGATACAATAAAGCAACGCTAAGCAGGAAGTTTATAAGAACACTTCCATTAAAAAAAAAAAAAAAAAGAAAACAGGATTGAAAATGAACAACTTCTCTTTTACCTCAAAATACTAGAAAGGGAAGACCAAACTAAACCCAGTTTTAGAAGGCAAAAAAATACAGATTCTAGCAGACCTAAATAAAGAGAATAAAAAACCATAGAAAATTTCAATGAAATTGACAGGTTTGTTTCCCCCAGAAAACATTAAAATAGTAGCTAGTATTATTAATAAAAAAAATAAATGGAGAATTAAAATTGATGCCACAGAATAAAAAGGACCTTCAGAGACAAAGTGCATGACCTAAAATCAATACATAAATTCCTTGAAATATTCAAGCTACCAGACTGAATCATGAAGAAATAGAAGACATGAACATATCTATAATGAGTAAGGAGACTGGATCAGAAATCAAAAGCCTCCCAAAAAATAATTCCTCAGGACTAGAGTACTACAGAGTACCAAACATTAAAAAGCAGAATTAATATACATTAATCTGAACATCTGCACAAATAATTTGAAACTCATTTCATGATAACCTATACTGAAAACCACAAAATGATTCTTTTAAGGAAAAAATAAAAAAAATAAAGTGTGTGTGTGTGTGTGTGTGTGTGTGTGTGTGTGTGTATCACTGAAATGAAATTCTTGGTTAGTTAAGGTGCAAAAAAATCTCAAGAAAATACTAACAAAACCAAATACAATAGCATATTAAAAGGTCATAAATCATGACCAAATAGAATTTATCCCTTGGATAAAAGGATGGTTCCAGATAGTAAATATATTAATGAGTTATACTACATTAACAGAATAAAGGATATGTACTAGATAATCATATTCAACAGACACAAAAAACCAAAATTTGATAAATATGACTTGTTTCATAATAAAGTCTCAATACACTGGCAATAGATGGAAATTACCTTAACATAATAAAAGCTGTATATAACAACCCCACAGGTGATAGTTACCATGGTGAAAAACCTAAAGCTTTTCCTACAAATCAGAAGGAGGCAAGGAAACAAACTTTCTCCACTTTTGTTCAACATTCTGGCAGTACTAGCAAGAACAATGAGGAAAGGAAAAGAAGTAAAGCATATAAATTGGAAAGAAGGAAGTCTAACTTCCTTCCCCGGCAGATGACATATCTTCTGTGAAGAAAACCATAAAGACCCCCCCCCACACACACACACATACTGGAACAAAATAGAAAGCCTAGAAAGAAACTCATGAATATAATGTCAAGTAATTCTTGACAAGTTTGCCTAGAATACAAAATGGGGAAAGGACAGGTTCTTCCACAAATGATGATGAGAAAACTGGTTGTCCATATACTGAAGAATGGAACTAGACCTTATCTTACACCATATGTAAATATTAATTCAACACAGATCAAAGACTTGAATAGGTCTTAATAAAAACCTACAAAACTATTTGAGAAAACATACCAGAAAATCTTCATGATATTGGTCTTGGCAGTTATTTTTTGGATATGACACCAAAAGCCCAAGCAAAAAAAGTAAAAGCAGATAAATGGGTTTATATCAAACTAAAAAGTACCTGCACAGCAAAGGAAAGAATTAGCAGAATGAAAAGGTGATCAGTGTAAGGAGTGAAAATATTTGCAAAGCATGTATCCAACAAGGGATTAGTATCAGAAATATATAATTAAATTATACAAATCAATAGTAAACAACTAAACAATTCAATAAAAAATGGAAAAAGACCTAAATAGATATTGTTCAAAAAAAGACATCCAAATGACAAATTCATGAAAAAGAGTTCAAGATCACTAATTATTAGGAAATGTGAAACAAAACCACAGTGAAATATCACCACACTGTTATGAGAATGGCTACTTCAGAGTGAGGTGGTGCTGGTGTAGATGTGGAGAAATTTGCTGTCCACACACTGATAATGGGCCTTTATTCACAAGAATAGAAATAAGGATCTAAATTACAAAATTCCAGGCTTATATTATTATGTTAAAATGGATCTTACTGTCATGAATATCTAAAAAATTACCAATAAAAATAAATTTAGAAATATGTCCTGATGTATTGATGGTAGATGTAAAATATAAAAAAAGAAGGATCTGAAAGGGACACTCCCATTTACTGTATCACTTGTCTCAATCACCAAGATGTGAAACAGCCTTATTGCTCATTTAGGTGAATGAATAAAGAAAATGTGGTGTATACATACCGAGTAATATTGTTTAGTCTTTAAAATCTAGGAAATTCTTCCATATATGTCAACATAGATAAATTTTGAGAATATTCTAAGTGAGAGAAGCCATCTCAGAAGAACAAACAAATGATTCTACTTACATGATTATTTAAAATAGTCAATTATATAGAAGTAAACAGTTGAATCATCATGCAGGTGGATGGGTGAAAGAGGAAACAGCAAGTTGATATGCAAAAAATAGAGTTTTGGTTATGCAAAAGTTTAAGATTTAGAAGTATACTGTTTTGGTCAGCCTTTTCATTGCTCTGACCAAAAAAACCTGACAAGAACTATTTTAGAGGAGGAAAAGTTTATTTGGTGCTCAACTCTTTCAGAGATATCAGATGGCTCACTCCATGGCTTTAAACGCAAGAGGAGGCTTTGCTGAAGTGTGTGGAGCAGAAAAGCAGCTCAGGACATGACAATCAGGAAACAGAGAGATTTGACAAGACAAACAAAACTGACACCTTACCACAGGCAAAGTACAAACCCAAATACAAGCCCCAATAACCCTCCTCCTCCAGCCACATACTATCGCCCACAGCTACCATCCATTCATCACTATCAGGTGATGAATGCACTGAGTAGGTTAAAGTTTTCATAATCTAATATTTTCAACTCTAAATTTTCATGCATTGTCTTACACATGAGGTTTTTGGGGGATAACTCATATTGAAACCATAACATATGCTGTATAATATAGTGTCTACAATTAACAATGCTGTATTGTAGGCTTAAAAATGTGGGAGAGTAGATCTAAAATTGTTTTCTTACCATAATAAGAAACTCTAAAAGATGATCATGTGGATTTTTTCCCTTCATGCTGTTAATGCAGTGTATTGCATGTGTGGATTTTCATATGTTAAAACACTCTTGTATTCCTGACGTATATTCCACTTGATTGCCATGTTTAATCCTCTTATTGTGCTACTGGAATAGGTTTGCCAGTATTCTTTGAGGATTTTTGCATCTAGATTCATAAGGTATATTCATCTGTAGTTTTCTTGTGATAGCTTCATCTGATTTTGATATCAAAGCACTGATGGCCTTTCAGAATTAGTTAGGAAGTGCTCCTTCTACTATTATGATTTGAAAGAGTTTGTGAAGGATTGATGTTAATTTGTCTTCAAGTGATTGTTATAATTCACTAGTTACATCTATTTATTTTCAGATTTTCTATTTCTTCAGTATGTTTTCAAAGTTTGTTTATTTATAGAAATGTGTTCAGTGTGTCTTGATTACCTAATATTATCAGTGTACAATTATTAAAACTACTATTCTATTATTCTTTTTATTTTTGTGACAACTGTGATAATCTCAATTTTATTTCAGTAATTTGAGTTTTCTATTTTTTCAATCTACCTAGCTTGTCAACTTTGTCTTTTCAAAACACCTATTTCTAGTTTCTCTATTCTGTATATACTTTATCTCTAATCTTTATCACTTAATTCCTCCTGTTAACTTGGGGTTAGCTTGCACTTTTTCATTGTTATTATTTGGTTTCATTTCATCATTAGATGTAAACATGTTTATGATTATTATTTTTCTTAATTGATACTTTTATAAACATATAATGTCTCTCTTTGTCTCCCATAACAATATTTTTTGGGGGGTTGGGTAACAGGGGTTGAACTAATGGTTACTCCACCACTGAGTCATATCCCCAGCCCTATTTTGGATTTTATTTAGAGGCAAGATATCTCTGAGTTGCTTAATACCTTGCTTGTGCTGTGGCTGGCTTTGATCTCACAATGCTCCTGACTCAGCTTCCTGAGCTGATGGGATTACAGGCATGTGCCAATGAGCCAGGCTGCTTGTAACAACTTTTAAATCTATTTTATTATTCCCAGTTCAACTGTTTTGGGAAGGATTTTTTGTCCTTTCATTTTCAATCTATATTTGTCTTTACATCTCAAGGAAATCTCTAGTATCATGGAGTTAGATCTTAGTTATTATAATATTTTTTAACTCTGCCTTTTTATTAGAAAGATTAGTCTACTTATATTTAAAACAATTACATAGAAGGAAGGAATTATTTATTCAATTTTGATATTTTTTCTTATACTTTTTATTGTATCAATTTCTTCATTAGTAGATCCAACCACACCTGCCTCTGCAGAGCCCAGGCACACAGCAGGCCTGATCCACCCCTTTCCCTGCAGGGCAGACACTCACCAGAGCCTAGTCTTTGGTGCAGGACTGCCCATTCAGACCAGTGGACTACAGCAGTAGACAAGATCCATCCCAGATGATTCACAACAGCCCACACAAGATCCAGGATTTCACTAGGCCCAGTTCACCTCTCCCCCAGCAGGGCAGACACTCCAGAGCTTAGCCTTTGGTGCAGGACCACCCCTTCCTTCCAGCAGACTACCACGGGAAGTCAAGCCCAGTGGCCCAGAACTATCCACTCCAACTTACTCAGATCCCAGACACAGGATGCAGTAGGATCCATTGAGGGATACCAACAGAGTCTGGAAGTCCAACATCAAGGTAAGGTATAGAAAATCTGCATAGGTACTTCAATAATACAGGGAAGAAACTGTGATATCTCAGGTTCACACTGCAAGAAAGGAAGACACATAGACAACATGAAAAAACAAGGGAGGAAAGTGCCCCAAACAAACCAGGACACTATAATAACAGAACCCATGGACAACAAAGTTGATGAAATGTCAGAGAAGGTGTTCAGAGGTTCATAATTAAAATACTCTTTGAATTAAAGAATCACCTAAATGAGCAAATACAAGCAAAAATTGATCACTCCAACAATGAGATAAGAGAGCAAATACAAATAGCAAAAGATTACTTCAAGAGAGAGATAAGACTCTCAAAAAAAGTCAGAAATCCTTGAAATGAAGGATACAATAAATCGAGTAAAAAACTCAATAGAAAGCATAACCAACAGACCAGATTACTTGGAAGAAAGAACATCAGATAATAAAGACAAAGTATACAATCTGGAAAATAAAGTTGATCACACAGTGAAGAAAGTTAGGAACCATGGCAGAACATCCAAGGATCATGGGACAGCATCAAAAGGCCAAATGTAAGAGTTATTGGGATAGAGGAAGGCACAAAGTTTCAAACCAGAGGAATGTACAATCTCTTCAATGAGATAATATCAGAAAAATTCCCAAGCATGAAGAATGAATTGGAAAACCAAATACAAGAGGCTTATAGAAAACCAAATGTACAAAATTACAACAGATCTACACCAAGACACATTATAATGAAAATTTCCAGCATACAGAATAAGGATAGAATCTTAAAAGCTGTGAGAGAGGAGTCAGATCACATTATAAGGGGAGACAAATTTGTATCTCAGCAGATTTTTCAACCCACACCCTCAATGACAAGAGATCCTGGGAACACATATACAAAGCTCTGAAAGAAAATGGATGAGAATCAAGTTTCTTATATCTAGCAAAACTAAGTTTTAGATTTGATGATGAAATAAAAACCTTCCATGATAAACACAAGTTAAACAAATTTACAACAAGAAAGCTTGCATTATAGAACATCCTCAGCAAAATATTCCATGAAGAGAAAATGAAAAACAATGATGAAAATCAGCAGAGGGAGGGATTACACGCTAAAGGAAAATCTAATCAGAGGAGAAACCAAGTCACATTAAATACCAAAAATAAACAAAAATGGCTAGGAATACAAATCATGTATAAATAATAACCCTAAAATCATCAATCAAAGACATAGACTAGCATATTAGATCAAAAACAAACAAACAAACAAACAAACAAAAAACAATATGCTGCCTCCAAGAGACTGATCTCATAGAAAAAAACATTCATAGACTAAAGGTGAAGGGTTGGGAAAAATCATACCACTCACATGGACTGCAGAAGCAAGCAGGGGTTTCATCCTCATATCAGATAAAGTAGACTTCAAACAAAAGTCAATCAAAAAGAATAAATAAGGGCATTACATACTGCTCAAGGGAACCATACACCAACAAGACTTAACAATTATAAATATATATGCCCCAAACAACTGAGCAGCTATGTTCATCAAACAAACTCTTCTCAAGTTCAAGAGTCATATAGACCAAAACACAATAATTTTGGGTGACTTCAGCACCTCTCTTTTATCAGTAGATAGATCTTCCAAGCAAAAGCTAACAAAGAAACTGTAGGATGCAATAATACAATCAATAACTTAGACTTAACTGACATATATAGAATATTCCAACCTTCATGGAGAAAATATACTTTCTCTAAAATAGACCATATACTATGCCACAAAGGAACTCTCAGTAAATATAAAAAAAAGTAGAGATACTACCCTGCATTCTATCAGATCATAATGAGATGAAATTAGAAATTAATGATAAAATAAGAAATAAAATCCACTCTAACACCTGGAGACTAAGTAATATGCTACTGAATGAACAATGGGTTACTGAAGACATCAAGGAGGAGATTAAAAAGTTTTAGAGGTGAGAACACAGATATAACATATCAAAATCTCTGGCTATGAAAGCAATTCTAAGAGGAAAATTCATTGCATGGAGTTCATTCCTTAAAGAAGAAAAAGTCAAAAGATAAATGACTCAACACTACATCTCAAAGCCCTAGAAAAAGAAGAACAAATCAATACCAAAAACAGCAGAAGACAGGAAATAATTAAAATCAGAGCTGAAATTAATGAAATTGAAACAAAAGAAAAAATTGAAAAAAATTGACAGAACAAAAAGTTGGTTCTTTGAAAAAATAATTTAAAATTTACTGACCCTTAGCCATGCTAATGAAGAGATGGAAAGAGAAAACTCAAATTACTAGCATACATGATGAAAAAGGAAATATCACAACAGACACTACTGAAATACAGAAGATAATTAGAAATTATTTTGATAACTTGTACTCAAATAAAATAAAAAATAAATTTCTAGAGTCATATAATTTGCCCAAATTGAATCAGGATGATATACACAATTTAATTAGATCAATTTCAAGTGATGAGATAGCATATGCCATAAAAAGTTTACCAACCAAGTAAAACCCAGGACCAGATGGATACACAAGACCTTTAAAGAAGAACTAATACCAATACTCTCAAATTTATTTCAGGAAATAGAAAAAGAGGCAGCACTTTCAAACTCATTCTATGAGGCCAATATCACTGATTCCAAAACCAGGCAAAGATATGTCAAAAAAAGACAACTTCACACCAATATCTCTGATGAACATAGTTGCAAAAATTCTCAATAAAATTATGGCAAATCAAACACAGAAACATATAAAAAAGATCATGCACCATGATCAAGTGGGATTCATCCCAGGAATGCATGTTTGTTTCAACATATGGAAATCAATAAATGTAATGCATCACATCAATAGACTTATACATAAGATCATTTCAATAGACACAGAAAAAGCACTTGACAAATTAGAGTATCCCTTTATGTTCAAAACACTAGAAAAACTAGGGATAACACAAACATATCTCAACATCATAAGGGCTATCTATGCTAAGTCCCAGGCCAACCTCATTATAAACAGAGTAAAATTGAAGGCATTCCCTCTAAAAACTGGAACAAGACAGGGATGCTCTCTTTCACCACTTCTATTTAACATAGTTCTTGAAACACTGGCCAGAGCAATTAGACAGATGAAAGAAATTAAAGGGATACACTTAGGAAAAGAAGAACTCAAATTGGCACTATTTGATGATGATATGATTGTACACCTGAAGACACTAAAACTTCCACCAGAAAAATTCTAGAACTAGTAAATGAATTAAGCAAAGTAGCAGGATATAAAATCAACACCCATAAATCAAAGGCATTTCAGTATATCAGTGACAAATCCTCAGAAAGGGTATCGAGGAAAACTGCTACCTACAATCAATCAATAAGTACATGAAAAAATGCTCACCATCTCTAGCAGTCAGAGAAATGCAAATCAAACCACCCTAAGATACCATCTCACTCCAGTAAGATTGGCAGCCATTATGAAGTCAAACAACAATAAGTGCTGGCAAGGATGTGGGGAAAAGGGTACACTTGTACATTGCTGGTGGGACTGCAAATTGGTGTGGCCAATATGGAAAGCAGTATGGAGATTCCTGGGAAAGCTGAGAATGGAACCACCATTTGACCCAGCTATCGCCCTTCTCGGTCTATTCCCTGAGGACCTTAAAAGAGCATACTATAGGGATACTGCCACATCAATGATCATAGCAGCACAATTCACAATAGCTAGACTCTGGAATCAACCTAGATGCCCTTCAATAGATGAATGGATAAAAAAAAGTGGCATTTATACACAATGGAGTATTATGCAGCACTAAAAAATGACACAATCATGGAATTTGCAGGGAAATGGATGGCATTAGAGCAGATTATGCTAAATGAAGCTAGCCAATCCTTAAAAAATAAATGCCAAATGTCTTCTTTGATATAAAGAGAGCAAATAAGAACAGAACAGGGAGGAAGAGCATGAGGAAAAGATTAACATTAAACAGAGACGAGTGGGGGGAGAGAAAGGGAGAGAGAAGGGAAACTGTATAGAAATGGAAGGAGACCCTCATTGTTAAACAAAATTACATATAATAGTTTGTGAGGGGAAAGGGAAAAAAAACAAGGGAGAAAATTGAATAAGAGCAAATGGGGTAGAGAGGGAAGGGGAGAGGGAAGGGGAGGGGGATAGTAGGGGATAGGAAAGGTAGCAGAATACAACAGTCACTAATATGGCATTAGGTAAAAATGTGGATGTGTAACCCATGTGATTCTGCAACTTGTATTTGGGGTAAAAATGGGAGCTCATAACCCACTTGAATCAAATGTATGAAAGATGATATATCATGAGCTTTGTAATGTTTTGAACAACCAATAAAAAAAAGAAAACAAAAAAAGCCTATTATATAGTGGAAAAAATAAATAAAAAATTAAAAAAAATAAAAAAATATGGAAAGCAGTATAAAGATTTCTTGGAAAATTTGGAATGGAACCACCTTTTGACCCAGCTGTCCCTCTCCTCAGTCTATACCCAAAGGACTTACGAACAGCGTACTGCAAGGACACAGCCACATCAATGTATATAGCAGGACATTTCACAATAGCTAAACTGCGGAACCAACCTAGATGCCCTTCAATAGATAAATGGATAAAAATAAATGTGGCACATATACACAATGGAATATTACTCAGCAATAAAAGAGAATAACATCATGGCATTTTCAGATAAATGGATGGAGTTAGAGAAGGTATTTCTAAGTGAAGTTAGCCAATCCCAAAAAACCAAAAGCCAAATGTTTTCATTGATATAAGGAGTCTGAGTCATACTAGGATATGGAGTGGGAGCATGAGAGGAATAGACAAACTCTAGATAAGGCAAAGGGATTGGAGGGGAAGGAATGGGGCATGGGGTTATTAATGATGGTGGAATGTGATGATCATTATTGTCTATAGTACAGGTATGAAGACAGGAATTGGTGTGAGTATACTATGTATACATCCGGAGATTAAAAAAATGTGCTCTATATGTGTAATAAGAATTGTAATGCTGTCATGCCGCGTCCGGCGAAATGGACCGAGTCCGGCGGGAGACGTCGGGATTAAAAAAGACACAGGAGTCCGAGGTCCTTCATCCAGGGGGAATCTGTCTTTATTATCTCAGCTCATACTTATATATTTCTTGCAGACAGAATGGAAAGTTACTGGTAGGCGGGAGCAAGGACGGAGGGGGACAAGTGGTTCTTGTCGACTCATACTAAGCCTTCAACCAGGAACCTTATCAGACCCAAGCAGGTCAGGACGTTCCCACATGACCGTTATAGGCTGAATATGAAAACAGAAACCACAAATCTTTCAAGGCCTTGTGAGCTGGCCTCTTTGGCGTGCACACAAGAAACCAGGGCTGGGCCCAAGCCCCGGGGGCCAGGGGGAATCCGAGCCAGCACTGTCATATATAAATAACAAAAATTTCTTGATTAGTACTTTCTTTTGAGTTAAACTGAGTTTTTATAAAATGCTATTTTAAATTTTTATTTATTTATTTTAATTAGGTATATATGAAAGCAGAATGCATTTTGATCCACTGTACAAAATTGCAGAACAACATTCCATTTCTCTGGTTGTACACAATGTAGCATGGCACCATATGCACAGTCATACATGTACAGAGGGTAATGATGTCCATCTCATTACATCATCTTTCATGCCTCCATGACATCTCCCTCTCCCCCCGCTTTTCCCAAAGTTTCTCCATTTTTCCCATGCTCCTCATTATGATTGAGCATCCACTTTTCAGAGAGACCATTCCACCTTGTTTTTTCGGGGGATTGGCTTACTTTGCTTAGTATCATATTCTCCAACTCCATCCATTTACCTGCAAATGTCATGATTTTATTCTCTTTTAATATTGAGTAATATTTTATTGTGTACATATATGACAGTTTTTTACCCATTAATCTATTAAAAGACATCTAGGTTGCTTCTACAGTTTAGCCCTTGTGAATTATTGAGCTGCTATGAACATCGATGTGACTACACTACTACAATATGCTGATTTTAATTCCTCTGGGTATAGACCAAAAAGTGGAATAGCTGTGTCAAATGTTGGTTCCATTCCAAGTTAGGAATCTCCATATTGCTTTCCAGATTGGTTGCACCAATTTGGAGTCCCACCTGCAATGTATGAGTGTGCCTTTTCCACCACATTCTTTTCAACACTTATTGTTGTTTGTGTTCTTGATAACTGCCATTCTGACTGGGATGGGGGGAAATCTGATAATAGTTTTGATTTGCATTTCTGTAATTACTAGAGATGTTGAACATTTTTCATATACTTGTTGGTTGATTGTATATCTTCTGAGAAGAGTCTGTTCATCTCCTTAGCCCATATATTGATTGTTTTTTTTTATTTGTTTTTTTTTTTTTTGGTGTTAAATTTTTTTGAGTTGTTTTTGGAGATTAGTGTTCTATTCGAAATGCATATGGCAAAAATTTGCTCTCAAAAAGTAGGCACTCTCTTCACCTCATTGATTGGTTCTTTGGCTGAGAAGAAGCTTTTTAGTTTGAGTCAATTCCATTTATTAATTCTTGATTTTATTTCTTGCACTTTCAGTGTCTTGTTAAGGAAGTTGGGGCTAACCTGACATGATGAAGATTTGGGCCTACTTTTTCCTCTATTAGACACAGGATCTCTGGACTAATTCCTAGGTCCATGATCCACTTTGAGTTTATTTTTGTGCATGATGAGACAGGGGCTTATTTTCATTTTGCTGTATATGGATTTCTAGTTCTCCCAGAACCATATTCGGAAGAGGTTATCTTTTCTCCAATGTATGGTTTTGGTGCCTTTGTCTAGTATGAGATAAGTGTATTTATGTGGGTTTGTCTCTGTGTCTTCTACTCGGTACCATTGATCTACATGTCTATTTTAGTGCCAATATTATACCATTTTTTATTATAGTTTTGTAGTTTAATTTAAGATCTGATATTGTGATGCCTCCTGCTTCACTCTTCTTGCTAAGGATTGCTTTGGCTATTCTGGGTCTCTTATTTTTCCAAATAAATTTCATGATTGCTTTTTGTATTTCTATAAGGAATGTTGTTGGTATTTTAATTGGAATTGCATTGAATCTTTATAGTGCTTTGGGTAGTATGGCCATTTTGACAATGTTGATTCTGACTATCCAAGAGCAAGGGAGATCTTTCCATCTTCTAAAATCTTCTTAAATTTCTTTCTTTAGTGTTCTGTAGTTTTCATTGTAGAGGTCTTTTACCTCTTGTGTTAAGTTGATTCCCAAGAATTTTATTTATGTTTTTTTTTGAGGCTATTGTAAATGGGGTAGTTTTCCTAATATCTCATTTGGAAGATTTGTCATGTATGTACATAAATGCATTTGATTTATGGGTATTGATTGTATATTCCTATACTTTCTGAATTCCTTTATTAATTCTAGAAGTTTTCTGGTGGAGTTTTCTGGATCCTCTAAGCATAAAATCATGTTGTCAGCAAATAATGATAGTTTTAGTTCTCATTTTCCTATTCATATCCTTTTAATTTCTTTCATCTGTTTAATCGCTCTGGTAATATTTGAAGGACTATGTTGCATAGAAGTGGTGAAAGAGGGGATCCTTGTCTTGTTCCAGTTTTTAGAAAGAATGCTTCCAATTTTTCTCCATTTAGAATGATGTTGGCCTTAGGTTTAGTATAGACAGTTTTTACAATGTTAAGGTATGTCCCTACTGTCTCTAGTTTTTCTAGTGTTTTGAACACGAAAGTGTCTTGTATTTTGTCAAGTGCTTCCTCTGTATCAATTGATATAATCATATGATTCTTATCTTTAATTCTATTGATGTGATGAATTACATTTATTAATTTCCATATGTTGAACCAAACTTGCATCACTGGAAGAACCCCACTTATCATGGTCCACTATTTTTTAAATATATTTTTGTATGCTATTTGTCAGAATTTTATTTAGAATATTGCATCAATGTTCATCAGTGTTATTGGTCTAAAATTTTCATTTCTTGATGTGTCTTTGCCTAGTTTTGGTATCAGGATGATACTAGTTACATAGCATGAGTTCGGAAGGGTCCCCTCCAGCATACTATTTTAATTCTCTTCTCCATTTTTTTTATCAAAGTATATTTCACTTTTTTAAAATTACTCCCTGGTGCTTAGGATTAGAATGATTTTTATTACCATCAAATGGAATCGATATGAAATTATCAATATGAAATATCTGTTCTTTTACATTTTCATCCCTACTACTCACATTGACATTGTCACAAATCATATCTTTACATATTTTTTGATTATTGATATTGACTAATAATTATTTGTATGTTTTGACTTTAGATCATATAGAAAAAAATAGAGAAATCACAAATTTAAAAATGTAACATTGTTGGTTTTATATCTATCTGTGTCATTTCTTCATTACTGATTTTTCTTCCTTGGATGGGTACACATTACTCTATATGCTGCAGTCTGGCTGGGCACAAATCACAAGCCACTGAAGCAGGAACAAACTTTATTTCTGAATTCCAACAGCACACTCCACACATGCTCCCGGGAACTCCCCTGAACCATGGGGCTCCTTCAGGAACCAGCAGCCAGAAATCCCTCTTCCGGAAATCTCTCCTCCCGCACTTCCCCAACCAATGGGAACTCTCAGGGAATCCCCACGAGAACTCCAAAGTACAGGCCGAGGCAGACAGTAAAGGTCTAATATACAACTGAATCAATCCAGCATCATCTTAATGGTTTGCCTCTCAACCAATACTATAGGCAAAATGCCAGGGGCCATTCCAACTTGGCTGTGGCTCTCAGCATCTATAGTTCCCTTTCCCTGATTCTGAAGGATGATTTTAGTAGTTTTTTGAATGACAAAACTACAGATGCTCGCTCTCTTTCTGTTTTTGTTATCTAAGAATTTCTTACTAACCACTATACTTTTGAGAGATTGTCTTGTGAAATATAGTATGTATTGAGTGTGATACTTTGTGAACTTAAAACAATAGTTTTCTTTTATGCCAGGTTGAAATGACCACCAGTGATATCTCTGATTATACAATCATTTATTCTTGAATGAATGAAAAATTTGAGAAAATTTTTAGGTCATGTGCTAAAATGTAGAAGAAATATCAATATTGTCAAGTCTCTTAGACAATATCTTACACAGAATGAACTCTCTAATAACTTTTGGAAAAAATTAAAATTGAATAAATAAACTGCAAGAATCAAAAATGGTGTACATGACTCTGAAATCAGACTTGTTTTAGAAGCTAATCTGACAAGTTTTATTTTTTCAGGGATTTTTGATGGCTCATTTCCTCCTTTCTTATTCTTAAATCATGTTCTTATTGTCCACAAACATTCACTGACATTGATGATATCTATCATTTAATTCCCCCCATTAAAACAATCAAACAAATATACATACAAAAACCAAACTAGTGCATTCATTTATCTCCAGCTTTTCAGAAACTTGTCTGTTCTCTATAATTCATGAGAAATAATTCAGTAGTGTTGAGGTTTCTCAGTTCTCTGGGAAATAACTCATATGAACCAGGAAACAAGTTCACTGAGAGCAGATACTTGGTATCTTACCATCTCCAACTTATTTTGGGATTTGGTTTTCTCTTTCAGATATTGCCATTAGATGGCTATCTTCCTTTAACATCTGTTTCCATAATTGTCCCTGCCTTTTTGTCTGTCTTGTTGTCAACATTTGTCTTTTTCATAAGAATGGCACATGTATTATATTAGGGTTCCTATTTATATATTTATTTATTGCAGTACTAAGATTAAATCCAGGGGAACTCTACCATTGAGCTACATAACAGAAATCTTCCACTTCTTTTAAAAAAGTTATTTTGAGACAGCGTCTCAAAGTTGTGCAGCTGACCTCAAACTTGTGTTCCTCCTACCTCAACCTCCCTTAACCCTGGGATACAGGTGTGGGACCAAATAGGGCTCATTTTCAACGGATTGCCTTTGCAAAGTCCCTATCTCCAATGATGAATGGCCACATTCTGAGTTAAGAGTGGTAAGACCTACAACATACCAATTTTTTTTTTTTTTAGGGAAAGAAAATTCAAACAATATAAACAACCATAATTGTCCCAGTAACTTTATTTATTGGGGTGTAGATGGTTTCTGATTCTATCAAAAATATTGCAAATATTTCTGCTCATTTTATAAATTTGAGGTCTGCTTCAAATCATTATGTCACTATAGCAGAAAATATAGAACAATAATTAAAAAGAAACAATCATGGAAAAGGACCAAATATCAACCCCTAACTGAATCTGTTGCCAATCTTTCCTTGATTTTTACATCCTTTATGTCCTTTACTGTAAAAATAAAGATTGTTGGGGCCGATCTCGCATCTGTTCCTAGAATTGCTGCTACTTGACACATGCATGATTGACTTCAAGGTTACTTCTCAGAGCCACGCAGGCCCTGAGGGCTTGAGGTCCCAATGGGGTGGCGCCAAGCACTCCATGGATTCTCAAGGTGGTATTCCTACTGATGATGAGCAGGCCACTGACTGGGCTGGATAGGGAGGTGTTGATGGCTGCAAAGAAGAAATTGGACCCATACAATATACTTCCCTCAAAGACAGCTTCAGGCACCAAGGAAGACCCTAACTTAGTCCCATCCATCACCAACAAGGGAATTGTGGGTTGCATCTGTGCAGAGGACAAGAGTGCTGTCATCTGGTCTGGCTGCACAAAGGCGACAGTCAGCAATCCCCAAATTGTGGAACCCACTACAAGCTGGTTCCCCATCAGTTTGCCTACTGAGCCTCTGCACTCACTCACTCAGAATATGCTGTAATGTTTCTCCTTTCCAATAAATTCTAGCCATTTCAGTGGCTCCCCTGCTTAAAAAAATGATTGTTTTTATTCTGTTATGTAAGAACAACATATTCACTTGCATTCTGTTTTCCATCTTTCAAAATCATGTACTATTGATTAAAATTTTGTCTTTTTTATTTTCAAATCCCACATTCTACTTGTCTCTTCTTTTTAGTTAGTAAGCATGCTGTGCTCTAATATCCCTTATTAAGACATAAAACCTCATAGTTAACTAGATGTCTTTAGCTTTTTCATTAATTTATTATGTCACATATATTACCCTGAAATTTTCAATCTGGATAACATTTGCACCACTTCTCAAAACTTCTTAAAATTTTCAGTGACCACTGTCTTGCTACATCCTGGTACCAATTTGCTTAAGTACCCATCAGCATTTGGCACATATCATCGCTTCATCATTTTAACACCCCCAAGACACTTTTCTAGTTATTATTCACTTTTACATGAAGTTCTAACTTACATAACCATTTTTAACCAAGTATAAATATTTTACTTATTTTCAAAATATCTTCCTTGTTCTTTTTGTCTTCTTTAGATTCTCTTTCAGAATGTAAGAGGAATGATGCATCATATTCACTATATGGCTTAATTTATCATCAATACATCAACCCTACTCTTGGCATTGAGCCTTCTTAATGCCTCCTCTCATATCAGAGAGATATCTACCTATCTCATGGGTTTGTCCACTCAAATCTGTATAGAACTTTAACTCTGAAAAATCACAAAACTCTTTCTTGTTTCTCAGAACTGTAAGGGCATCATTGTTTACCAATTGCTCAAGTAGAATTTACTAATCAAGAGTTTATTTTGCCTCCCCTTATCTTTCCTTGAAATTTCAGAGAAATTTACCCTATAATAACAGTATTTTCATCATTGGGAAACAAAGATGGAGGAGAGTCAAACATATTCCCCTTTTCCCTCACTATTACACAATATACTACAGGAATTTCTCTTTGCAACCTATTGCAGAAGGTTTTCTAGATGCATGTACATATTTATGCACCTTTCTTATGTTTCTTCTGAGGTCCTCCTAAAAAGCATTTAATGTTATAGCACATCCACTTCCCAAGGAATCATATCTTTTCTCACCTCAGTTCAATTTGCATCATCTGCATTGAAATTGTACTTCCAAAGTAAAGTACTGACCATTCCGTCTTTCTCGGATTTTATTTTCAAAAGAATTGGGATAAGATATCTCCACATCTCTCATTTTATTAAACATTATTCTTTGGCTTCCCATGTAAATGAATCTATCCAATTTTCTCTCTTCTAACCCACATCACTGCTTGAACCCCTTACCTTTGCTTGTGAAGGATTTTCCAAGGGCTTTCTTACAGCCTATTATGTTTTCAACATTCTCCTCTTTGAAGTGTTTCCAAAAATCTTGTTAGAATATCATCGATAAACTTCCAAGTTGATTTTGCCCATTTCTCTGTATTAAATTTTTCAAATGCTCCTATTTGTTTAGAATAAAGTCTAGGCAATGGGAGAGCTTTACTCAGCCATAGACAAGAATGATATCATGTTATTTTCTGGTAAATGGATGGAACTGGAGAACATCATGCTAAGTGAAATAAGCCAGACTTGGAAAGCCAGATGTTGAATATTTTCTCTCATATGCAGAAACTAGAAAGAAATTAGGAAATAAATATCATGGATTCCATGAAAATAGAGGGGTGATCTGCAGAGTAGAGGAAGGGAATGGAGGGTGGGGAGAGATGGGAAAAGGGAGGAATTGGGAAATTAAATAGACCAAATTATGCTATGTACATATATGAATAAACCACAATGAGTTCCACATTTATGTATATCTATAAAGCAACAATTAAGGGAAAAAATAAATAAATGGAACAAACACAAGTAGAGTAGGAGAATGGGAGCAAGCCTGGTGTGGTGGGGAGGAAGTCTCAGTATAGAAGGCTGAAATGGAGTGAATTATATTTTATGCATATATAAATATGTCAAAATCAACCCCTATCATGTATAATTATAATGCTATAATACATTATGAAATCATTTAAAAACAAAGCAAAGCAACAATAACAAAAACTCAAAACCACTTTAAAACTGTTTATGGCAAGACCTTGTTCAACCTTGCCTCTTCCAGCATTGTGTCCTTCTTTCTTACCATTCTTTCTTTTTACCATTATAGTTCAGCTTCATTGATCTCTCATAGGTTCCTGCAAAATAGCATTATCTGAAGATCTTCTCTGCTTCAAAACTTTCTTCTTGTACTAGAGCATTTTTCTCACCACCTCTCCTAGGTAATGCCACACCTAACTTTTATATGTTTATTCCTAGATGATTTCCACAGTGTTGCCTTCCTTAATATGCCTTTTACAATTTCCACTGGTTTTATAAGAGGATTATTAAACCTCATGAGTTTTCAAGCTCACAGAAGAGTTCTCTTGGCATGTACATCAGTCTTCCCTTCTTATTGGAATATTTACTCTTTATAAGTTTGACTTTAATACTATCTTGACTTATCTTTTATATGTATTTGGAAGAATACTAATAGCCAATGTTACCTTCTCTGATTCCACCAGCTTTAAGAAGACAGAGTCATTTTCTCAATTGTTCTCACTTCCCTTCAATCAAGAAAATTCTAGCCAAGAATGGAAGTGCACACCTGTAATCCTAATGTCACTATAGACTGAGGCAGGACAATTTCAAGTTAAGCCAGCCTCAGCAACTTACAAAGTCCCTATTTCAAAATAAAATAAATAAAAAGTGCTAGGGATTTGGCTTACTGGGTAAGAGCCTCTGTGTTTAATCCCTAGTACGGGGAGGAGGAGGGAAAGAAAAAAAGAACAATTAAAAAAATAAAATAAAATAAAAAGTATTTCTCTTTTCCTATCAGCAGCCAGCATAAGTATTTTGGTTTAATGTTTTTCTGCTTTCTGAGAGATTAAGCAATCTCTTGTTAAATATGATAGGTTCAGGGGAAAAAAAAAGCTTCTAATCTTTATTCATCAATTACTGTATGGTATCTATAGATTAGATTTATGGTGATTTAAAAAATAGTCTATTAGTTGTCAATATTGTGGCATCAAGAAATACTGAAACATTCATTAGGGTGCCTTCAACTTTATAGTTCTTAAAGATTCAGATAAAGAAAGTGCATATGAAATGAGTTAATATGTTATGAAGCTGACAAAGAAGTACAGAAGCAAGCAAGTGAAAGATTTAAAACAGCTTTGGATTGGAACAGCAGTCCCTATGTGGTCTAATTTGAGCAGAACATTGCCACAAGGCATAGGACCCCGGCATTGTTAGAAACCTCTCAAGTCATCTGCCATTTTGTCAGATGGAGAGCTTCCCCACCTCGTAGACGAAGCTCATCACAGCCTTGACAACGTTGGGTTCCACATCATTAGTTTCCATTTGATTCTATAGCAACAAAATAAGAGAAAATTAATTATAGTAGATGCTGGAAACCAAATAGTGGAATTAAAATCCCAGCATTCTCATTTAATGGCCAAGAAACAAATTACACTATTACAGCAGAACAGCTTTTTTAACCTCCTGTGCTGGATTCTGTATTTTGTACAAATGTGTATCTTATACTCTGAAATGAACAACTTTCTTAAACATGAATTCTAGGACATTACATTGGAGAGTTTAGTCAGCGATTCCCTCCAGTATGTGAACCTTCATGAAGAAACTACTTCCACATTTCTGGGGGAAAACTACTTACCTCCTTCTGTTTGCTTAGTAAACAGAGTAACCCTTTACTTCAAAATCATCTTTTCAATGGACTCAAGCTGGTGAGACAGACTGGAAAACACTGGCACCATCAGACAATTATACATTCCATTCCAATTTCACTCTAAGGCTGATTGAAACAGGGAAGTGTAAACGGATCTCATTTTAAATGGAGCTGATCCAAATTGCTGGCTCAGAATAAGGTCAAAATCAGAAAGAGTGTGAAAGAGAAAGGCGGTAGGTAAATAACATAAAGAATCTCTGTTATCCTAATTCTTCTACCATAATTATGAAACTGCAAAATGACAACTCTTGCAAGAAAGTACTTTACATAAATGACTTGTTTTCATTTCCTATCCTTCATTTGCTAATAACAGTCTACATTAAGAAACTGCATTATAAGCTTTATTAGCAATTTGAATTCAAGGGTACACTAAATTGCAAATAATATACTTAACAACAATTTCAAGCCTGCCATACTTTCTTCTAGTTTTATCTTTGATAGAAAGGGTAACATTTTCCAAATGACAAAAATATTAATATTTTTTATTTTCCTTACATATGTGGTATGATTGTGATTTCCTTCAATTTGTTCTTGAATTCTCTGAAGAACACCTATATATTCTAGTACTTCTCTGAGAGGGTTCCAGAAGAGATGGTCATGGATATTTATAGTGTGCATTTCTTTGACAAGATATTTTTACCTGGTATGTGGCCTATTATCTAAATCCCCAACCTGTTACCAGGTAATCCTCACATGTGAAACTGGTTTATAATAGCAGGTGCCTTTGGAGCTCCTTTTTTATTTGTTTCTAGTTTATTGATAACACTATAATGACTCTTGAGAATAATCCTACCTGGGAGAAGAGTTAGGGTGAGGTGTGTCACTCAGGTGAGAGAGCTAGAGGAAGCAGCAATCCAAACACATGAAATAACAGAAGCATTTTCTTAACAATATTTTCTTTTCAAATTTTATTGTAAATTGACAATGTATAATTGTATATACTTATAAGGTACACAGTATTAGCTATGAAAATTAGTTGAAATAATTAAATTAAGCTAATGAACATATCCATTGCCTCAAATATTTTTTGTTAAGAACATTTGAAATGTACTGTCAGTCATTTTGCAATGTAATGATATACTATTACTAAATGTTTTAACCACACTGTGCAATATATTTCAAAACAAAACAATATTCCTCCTGAGATTCCATACCATTTGACCACCATTTTCCTCATTCCTTGCACCCCAGCTTCTCCATACAACATTCTAATGCCTTCAGAAGCATTTTCATTGCTTATAGATTCCAGAGAGAATAGATCAGTATGTCTCACAAGGCCAAGGGGAAGCATGGCACTGTCCAAAATATGCATGCACATGTTGAGGAAAATCAGGAGACAGAGACAGAGATCTGAGGGCCAAAGTGTGTACTGGGATCTTGGATATTAGCCAAGCAGCTTTCCTGAGGGAGTTCTGACTGGTGGGTTAAGAGCATGCAGCAGAAGCTCAGTGGAGTCATGCTGTGACCAGAGGTGGTCACTGCCATATCTCTCAGTCCACAAAGGACATGGGTGTCAGTGAGAAAATCAATTAGCTTGTTTCTAACTATTCCACAGGGAAATCATCATCATCAGGCACTTACATAAGGAGATTTCTGGATCCATCACCCTGAAGAACCTAGAGGAGGTAGAAGTTGCCTCATGAATAGCTGACCCTTATTTCTAATATGAAGAAGTCTGCTTTATATTCAAAATGGATTCTGAGACAACATAGAATTATAAGAATTCAATTATATAGAGAACATAAGATGTAATTTGGATGCTATAATGTAAAGCATTTTTATAAAGCCTTGAAAAATACTTTTAATTTCTAGAAGTCTCTTATTTGCCATTTCCTATCACATTTGAACTACTCTTTCTATTTATTTTCTTTTGTTTCACTGTATGATTTACCTTCCAGATGTGAATCTATTTGTATACAACTTATAGAACTTCATCATATTGGAATAAATAAATCTGTTTCCCTGCGACTTCCTGAAGAGATTTTTTTTCTATTGAAGATCAGCTATCAAGTGTTTCCTTCTCTTTCTTCATCCATGTATTAAAATTCAACCTGCTTTCTTTGCTTAGTGTTTCACAGACAAAGAAAAACATAAGAATCACTTTATGCATTGATCATGATTATTGCATTGTTATTTACTCTATGAGTAATTCTGAGATGTGTTCTAACTAAGCTCAAGAATCAAGTGGCCTTACTTACTTATATCAATAGGAATGAATATAAAGCCCAGTATTTACAGGTAAGCATTATATTGCAAAGATTAGAGTGTGTGACAACTGACTGAAAATATCTAAAACAGAGAAATCATGAGTAAGTTACCTTGTTATAAGAAAAAATAGATAGCATATATAATTAAAGGAAACTGGGGCTGGGAATATTTGAAAATTGAGATCAATGTCCAAAGGAATATGGAATAGGCATTATTTTCAAATGTCATATCCATTAAGCAACTTTATCTTCATGATAAACCTATATAGTAGGTACAATTATTCAGAATTTTTAAATAATCTATCAGTTGTCACTTATGACCTATTTTTTATCACTGTGTTCTCACTAAACAATAATATGATCGGAAAATAGTCTTATAGAAGAGTATTTCAAGTGTTTCCCCATTAATATTTGACTCCTTTTTCCTTCAAGATGTACACAAATGACCATGGCATACTAGAGCTTTAAGTTTACATTTTGTCCATTGCCTTTGTTGCTTTTTACTGGTAATCTACTTGCAAGTAAGAAAGTAACTTAGGCAGAATAAAACAGACCTGGGAAAATTAGCATCTGGGAAAAATATTATATACAATTCTTTGGAAATACACACTCTGTCATATGATGAAATCCAGGTGACGTACATTCATTTGGACTATATGATTTTTATTAATAAAACAAGCCAATGACTACATATTTCCTTTCATCCAAACTAAGCTCCCCCCAAATAAAATCCTGACTGGTATTCCTGTCTTGATGGAGAACACACCAAATTTTAATATATGTAAATAGAGCCAGGGAAAATACAGTCTCAACAAACTATTTAGATCAATTAGAAATGTAATATTTCTGACCTAATATCTAAATTCTTTTAATGAAGGGTTTAAGGGTTTTGATTTAGAAATTTAACCCAGAGTTTAAATGATGTGATCTACTCTACTAAAATAGAATGAACTTTCTAAGTGATACCATGACACTGCTCAGTGTGAACAGCAATGATGTATGTTCATATGTTGAATATTTCCTCTCAATGGGAAGAAGAGAGCATGGTCCATAAGAAAGAGATTCCAGGAGAAATGGAGGCTTAGGCCTAGCACCCCATAATGTGAGATTACACTCCTATGTGGAAACATAGACAGAAGAAGAGAAGGTCTTTGGAGGTACAGAGTCTTTTCTTTTTTTTTCGATAACATTCTCTGCCTACATAATCTTACCAACAGTTAACCTAACTCTATCAATACCTTTAAGATTTTCAAGAAGCAAAAGTAAAATGTTTTCATATAAATAGTTCTCTTCACCTTCACACTAAAATTTAATGGTAGTTTGATAATATTATTTTTTGTTGTTTTCCCATTAAAGAAACAGAAATTGTGTTTAAGTTCTTTGTCTATATTTTATTAGTTTTTTATTTTGTTTCTTTGCTATTGAGTCATAGGGTTTCTTATATATTTTGGAGAGTAACCCCTGATTAGATGTAAATATTTCACAAATATTTTCTCCCATTCCATAAATTCTTTTTTCACTATTTTTATTATTTCTTTTTTATTATTTCTTTTCTAGTTTCCCTTTTCCCATTTTTCTTTGTTACCTGCACTTTGGACACATGTTTTTTTTTTTCTTTTTGCATAGAAAATATACAAATGATCAACAGATATATGAAATATACTTAATATCATCAATTATCAAATAAATGCAAATCAACATTATAATGAGTACAATGAGATAAAACCTGACACCTGTTATGATGACTATTCTCTATTATCTCTCTCTTTCTCTTAGTATATATAAATATATATGTGCATGTTGAGGGTTGAAATCAAGTCAAGATGGCGCCTGGCACTTTGCCAGGAGGAGTGGTTTGTGAAGCAACGCCAGCAAGCCATTAAGATGATGAAGATTCCTTATTGGCTGACTGCTGTATCTAGATGATGTTAATTGAGTCAAGCTGTGTGTAATTAGTTAAGTATATATACCTCTGCTGTCCGGCAGAGAAGCGGCTCCTGCTATCTTGGGTGCCCACTACTTTGAGTTCTCGCTCATTTCCTGCTGAGTTCACTGGCAATAAAGTAGTTCCCCCTTGAACCTTCAAGTTGCTTGTCACCTCCCAGTTATTTAGCCCAGCCGGAATATGGCACGTGCATATATGTATATATAGTATATATCAGTGTATTACATTTATGTATATATAATATTTGCAATATATAATATATATTTATATTTTACATGTATAAATACACTAAATATAAATATGTGTGTGTGTGTGTGTGCGCACACAAGAGCATGCTCACTCTCTTCCTTCCCCTTCTCTTCTTTTCTATTCTCAGAAGAGACCATAGAGTTCACCCCTAATGCTAACCCACCATGTAAGGACACAGAAAGAAGACAACTGCCTAAGTTAGGATGGGAGCCCTTGTGAGGAAATTAATCAGCTAATTTTTTTTTTGACTCTAGCATGCAGAACTGTGAGAAGTAAATATTTTTAAGTTACCCCAGTCTATAGTATTCTGTTATAGCACCTTGAGCTAAGATTGCCTGGGTACAAAATTAGTGAGAATCATTGCAAAATGAAAATGGAAGGCTCCTTGCTCAAAAAGCAAAGAGAATGTGCTATTAAATATACTAAAATATAAAATATTTTTGTTTTCTTTTGATGCTTCTCTGCCAAATTATCAAGGTTGTGTTTTATTTGCTAAATAATATTCTAATGGAAGAAAATGCACAATTTTAAATTAATACCGTAAATTTTATTGTTCATATTTATATGTTATGAAATACTAGTTATAAATATAAATATAAGAGCATTTAACTTGTATATGGAATCATGTATGCAGTCCATTCTAAATGCTCTGCAAAACTATTTTCATTTTACTTTTTGGTTAGCACATTTTACCCTAATACTCTACTTTCAGCTGAAACAAAAATAGAGTCCAATGGATTGACCTATTTTTCTCTTTCCTTATGTTATCATTTTCAACATGAATGATTAGCTAGGGTAAAGTAACATGGATAAGAAAGGACATTACAGGGTTTCTTGGGCATCCATGTTTCTCAAAATGCTATTGTCTTCTGTCTATCTTCAAAATTGCTTCTGGATCAAATGAAAATTATGATCTTCCAGGATTTTCTATGTTTCTGGTTATACAATCATAGGCTTAATGCAGTTAGTGCTTGCTCTGAGTTTGATTGACTCCCATGCAGTGTGCTCCACTGAAATTTTATGATCATGGGATATCCCAAAGACTACTTATGGATGGATCAGTAAAGAATGGCAGAAACAAGCACACTGTTTGTAGCTCTTGTGCTCATGTTCCATCATTAGACTTCCCTTATAAAATAGAACTTCATTGAAAACTATTAGATGTCAGCAGCAGAGTATTAACCCAAGCATGGGGCTTTTCTGAACCATGGACCTCTGTAT
The DNA here is from genome assembly GCF_964194105.1 of Spermophilus citellus. Classification (NCBI taxonomy): domain Eukaryota; kingdom Metazoa; phylum Chordata; class Mammalia; order Rodentia; family Sciuridae; genus Spermophilus; species Spermophilus citellus. The sequence continues at coordinate 194,815,976 of NC_138184.1, read as the reverse complement.
AATTGAAAGCCTATGACACACACTCTGCTTGCAGCTGTTTCATTCCTTCACTTGAGTGTGGTTTGGTATGAACATTAATCTCATTAGGAGCTTCTAAGTCTCATCTACAAGAAAATTCTCACTGTCTTGACAAATCTGGTACATTGCAACCTGTTTAAATTCATCTCTGGCGCAAGTGTTACATTGAAATTCCAAAAAGACCTTTTAAAAAAGAATCTTTCATTTTTCTAAAAGATTGAGAAGACAAGAAAATTTCTGATTAGATTTAGTTCAGTGTTGAGCATTATAGTCTCAAAAAACTTGATACAAATCTTGTGAAATTGCATACATTATTGAATTTTCTTAATTTTGGCAAAATGTAGATAATGCATCAAATTTAGTTGGTTCCTGTAAGAATTATTTCTCAGCATCTGTAAATTACCTAGCACAGTGTTTAGAATATAGCAAAATTTAAATAATCATCTTCATTATTATTATTTAAAATCCACCTGAGGATTTTTAAATACAAGCCAAGCTTTTTTCTCCTTTTTAAATGACAAACAAGGACCATTGAAAATGATGAGATAGGTTTGAAAAAAAAATCTCATAGGAATTTAACTAAATCATTGAAATCAAATTTTCAAAGGATTCAACCATAGATTTAACACAGCTGAAATGAACATTAGTAAACTATAAGAGTTGAATACATCACACAGAATAGAGACCACAGTAAGACACATTTCCTGTGAAGGCACGCTGGATTTGCCATCTGTTTAATTTCTTCTGCTCAATTTTCCCTTACTCCCCACACATAATGCTTTAAAAAACAAAGTGTCCTTTTGTTTTATTTTTAGACACTTGCAGATTTCTGACACTGGTCTTTTTCTCCATCTTAATCATTTTTATCCTCCCATTGTAATAGTCTCTTTCTGTTCCTTATACTAATTCTTTTGAATAAAATTTTCATCTTGCATATTCTTTCCCTTCTCATCTAACTTCATTTTAGTGGTTGTAAGTGGGCATTTCACAGGGGTTTTTCCTCTATCAAGAATGTTTGTGTCCCTCTTTTTTCATCTAAATGGTTTTTCCTCAACAAGCAATCTCAGTTAAAATATAATTTCCTTAGGGAAAGTTAACCCTATGTGGCAAATGAGATCCAATTTCCCTTTTATGAATTCTCAAAGCAAATAAGAATTTTATCCTTCTGTCATGAATCTTATAATATTATTTTAACTGTATGTCTAGCTTATTAATGTCATCTGTCTCCACCAGACCACTACCATCAACATTAACGACAACTTCCATGAGACAGGGATAATTGCTACTTTTTATTTTACTCCTGAAATTTATTTGCATTTCCTGAAATATAATAGATCTTCAACAAATGAGTTGATTGAATTAAGAAAATAAAGTGTAAAAGAAATTCAGAGAAATAAAGATTCAGAGGAATTAAAGACACGTTGTCAAAGCTGCCATTTTAACAAAAGCAATTGCTTTAATAAATGAATGATAAACAAGAAAAATATATGACAGAGATTAAAATAAGTTTATAAGGAAAAAAATATTGAATTATAATGTAACAAAAATACTCTTTTAAAATAAATCTGTAGAGAATTTTTTCCAGAACTTACTAAAACAATATTTTATTCATATACAAGTGAAGACTTTGCATATTTTTTAAAATCCCAGAAAAGCACAGTGTCCCTATAATAGCATCTTACTAATATGGTTGAATGTACCAATGAGCTTTTTATATTTTTGATTATAAATCACCATATATCACTTTTGTTCTTGATATGCAGCTAAATATGTTAAACCCTGGATATACATAATACACAGCTACTAGAATTTTATAGCAGATAAGCACAGTTATACCACAGTATTAAGAATCTTCATCTGGTGTTTCTACCATATATGCATATATTAAAAGATGTACTATAAACACACACTATTTTTGTCAATTTAAAGTTTATTTTTAAAATTAATGTATTAATAATTTATATTGAAGTCTTCTGGCAGGGTTGTTTGAGGTGTAGCATCATAGACATTCATGTCCCCACAACCACACACAGCATACAAAATCAACTGTATTTTTTTCTGTCCCTGAATTCACTGCCTTCCTCCACCCTCAAAATCCTGGGTTGCTGTAGTTGTGCCTTTTCTGTATTCATATGGCTTGTGGAGTTTTGGCACTGACTTCATTCCTTCATCATGATGTCCTTGATATGATTCTGTTGTCAAATGTTCCAAGTGTCTTCTTTTTATTGTATTACTATGTCTATACTTGAGCATTCAGCTATTTTGGAGAATTTTGGATCATTTCCTGGTTTTGTAGTTTAAAAATAATAGAGTTGTTGTAAGCACTCATGTACAGGTTGTTGTGTGAACATAATTTCTCATCTCTTAGAGTAAATACTTAGCAATGTCATTTTCATTTTCCCTGATGAGGATACTTTAATGTTGGTAGAAAATGTTTAAAAAAATCTTTCAGAGTTGATGGTCCATTTTATTCCTATTGGCAATGTAGGATAGTTTGGGTTGCTCTGCATTCTGGTTAACATGTAGTACTGTATTGATTATTTTTTAATCATTTTAATAGATGTGTAGTAATATCTTACCAAAGTGCTAATTTGTGTTTCCTTGAAGGTTAATGAGGTTTAAATCTATTCATGTGATTTTTGCCATCTGTATTCTCTTTGATTAAGTATCATTTAAGGTTTTTACTTATTTTTAAAATTTAATTGTGTTGTTTGCTTCTTACTGTTACATGTTGAGAATTTTTTTCACATTAATTCCCAAATATGCAATACTACAAACACAAATAAGTTAAAAAGTTAAAATACATTATTCCTTTCATTCTTCAAGTAAATTGTATTGTAAATTTGGTTTCTGGCTTCATAAATTAATATATTCCAAATACTAATTTATGTCTTTAAGGAAATGCTAAATGGGAATTTGTAATATTTTTTTAAAAAGTCATCAATTCTCCAAGCTCTTAATCCATGAAAGAAGATGGAAGACTTCCTCTTATAGGTCCAAAAAGTTTCCAGTTGCTTAGAGAAAACTTTACAGCCTGTCTATGGACAAATTCATGAGTTTAAAGAAGTAGATCAAGGTATGTACTTTGATCAATAAATTATGGCAACATTGGACAGCATTGTACCTTCTGTCTAGAACACAAATATAAATGTATATTGGTTGCAGATAAAATAATTTTCTCATTAAAAAAAATATTTGAAAATAGAATTCTAATGGCAGCATCATATTATTATGCTTATATTATTTATGTAAATAAATCCTATTATTCAGGCATTAAAGTTATTCCCAGTTATTTTGCTTGTTTGTTATTTTAAATAATAATATAATAAACATTAAATGAATAAAATTGTGCATATCTTATTTTGTTTTTCCATATATACTCAAAAGTAGAACCACCTTGACAAAAAGGAAATTCATCTAAATAATCTACCACTATGCAGTAAAATAGAGTATTTTAGTGAAGCTATGTTATATATCATATGTCCTTCTTTCAAGTTTCATGAGTAATTAATTTCCATTAGGAGATCAAGGATAACAGAGATGGGTAAGATATCCAGTTCATTACTTTCTGCTAGAAACAGACATTTTGAGCTTATTTACTTACTCTACAAATCCCTTTAACCAGTAAATGTCATTGTCTACTTCAGAGGCAGTTTAGAAACTGCTTAATAAGATTTAGGGATAGCCTAAAATGGATTTGACTTTCTCCCATAAGGTAAAAACTTAATACAATAAATAATTGCTCTAATGCTAAAGGACAAATGCTATGTCCAATGCTCTGTTCTTCTGAGAAAGTGGGACTCCAATTAGGAATGGCTATTGGATTATTTTAGATAATCCAACAGAGGTACAAATGGCACTCTAGAACAGAGTCTGTATATATATGTTTCTTGATATTATCTCAAAACCTTGTTTTAGTTTGTTCCCACAAAAAAAAAAAAAACTGTCATTGTTGGACTGCAGGACCTGCAATTGATGCCTATGACTCGTTGATTTTTGTTTCTGATCAGTACCTAACATTTTTCATATTCCTTCCTCATATTGAAAGTTCTTAGGTTGCAACAGAAAAATGTTATCTACATGGGTTAATTACTTAGATAAGTGCCCCATTTATTAGAAGCTACATCTGTAAGCTGAGATCAGACTTGAAAGTTTCCATATGCTTGTTTGACTGAGGTATTTGAGCTTCCACCTTGTCCAACATTGGTTATAAATCTTGTCGAGAGCAGATTACACTATTTCAGCTCTTAACTCTATTAGTTCCTTTTGGAACACAGAAATGCAAAGGCAAGCACATTTTTTTTTTAATTAAAATGTCTGCTGGACATTTTCAAACCTTCAAAAAGGTTCGTGTCAGCTTCTACTCTATAAATGTGCAAGACTACTTTTTTATCATTTTGTTGGCAGCTGTTTTTTTCACCTGTAATTCAGCATATGATTTCAGAAGCATCTGGGATCCCTAAATCTATATGGAGATTTGTGATGTATGCAAACAGATGTCTATCTGATATCTTCCCTGATGGGTGTGTATTATGAAGAGATGTATTGTTGTTGTCTGGTTTGGATATATCCATTCTGTACATCACTATGGAGAAACACATATAATTGAAATAGGCACCTGAATACCACTAACACTCCTGTTTTCTAAACTCAGTGTTAAATGCAAACATTAAAATATCAGCATACATAATGGGGAAAGAAATATATTTAAATATATGCATCCAATACATTACCACATAAGAGAATCTCTTATTTCACAATGGCAGGCTCCAATTTACATTAGTTACTTTGATTTTTAAACTGACTCTTCATCTTGCTGGTGTGCTGGGAGAGAGTCTGTAAAAAATTACAACTATGTTTAACATTATTGCTAGTGTGACTGACTTGTAGGAGTCTGTTCACTGTTCTAGAAGTCATGGTTCAATGTATTTGTTATGTGCTGGAGGAATCAGAGATACCTGCATTAAGAATAATGCCATTTCTCTGAGCCTGGCTGTATTTGATAAGCTCTTTATTTTCAGGAATCTGTCATCCCTCACCCCCGTGTAGCTCTAGACTTTCTCTGTGTTGGTTAATTAGGCATTACCTATGGAATTTGTTTTTAAAATGTCACATCCTCAGACGTTTTGAAGTAGTAAAAGTCAGGTAGGACCAAGAAATGTGTAAGTTTTATAAGATACAAAGTTGATTCTGACTTTTAAAGAAATTAAAACTGAGGAGAAAACCCATGTTAAAAAACAATTTAATTTAGAAATTCTTGTAGTAGTGAAACAACTGAAGTGTACTTCTGCTTTTAATTCTATCCAAATCCAATGGTTTTCTCCCTTTTTAGGATAGTCATCAACCTGTGAGCCTTCACCTTAGCATGATTCAGTGGTCCCTAGATTGTGTGTCTTTGATATGGCACATCAAGTCACTTGCTATTGGACTTCTGCCTCCCTAAGACTCCTCTTTCCCCAACAGCATCTCTTTCCTTCTGCCATTCTCAGATGAAGGCTATTTTTATAACCATGTTCTCCGATTCTTGAGACAGGAAGACTAAGTGGAGCAACAAGTGGTTCTTTGTTTGTTTATTTCCAGTGGTAATCTCAGACCATCGTTCATCTACAGTCACTCACTATCCCTACTATTTGAAACATTCTCAGAAAAAGTTGTTGTATGCCACTGATAAGTATTGATAATAGATTGAAAGCAAACATGTTGATACATTGACGAGTAATATCCATCGTAATTAGTATATACTTTACTAATTTGCTGATAATGATCTTGTGAGTGTACTCTAGCCAAATGTGCACTTTTATAAACACATTAAAGTCTAAAACCGATTACTTATCTCTTTGACTGGTTACCCATTGCTAGACATATAAAATTTGTCTAGCATAGTTTTCTTTTCACAAAGTCAAGTTTAGTTGGTTGACTGATGTTTATCTAGGTTGATACAAATTGACTGCTTCAGATATTCTCTAATAACCTCATGGTATCAAAATGAACATGTCTTTTTGTTTATTGAAGTCAACATTTCCTCCCCTTTAAAAATATGACAGTAAATTATGCCTTCTTCTGGTTTTCGTGTACATTTGTCCCTTACTATTTTGTGTTGAAAATAGAATGATAGTTTAATAAATCCATCTGGGAATTTAGCAAATTACTTGGGATGAATGCTGATTGCTCTTCTGATTTAAATGAGCTTGTTTTCTTTAATGAAGAATCTCTGTCTTCTTTTTGGTTCAGTCCCTGTCTCCTTTGTTATTGGAAGAAATCTCTGTGATACATGATCACAATTGAACTTATTCATAGCAGTTTTAATTTAAAAGATCAAGTGACTGTTGCTAGAGAAAGAAAGAAAAGGAGGTAGAAGAAGAGAAATAGAAGGAGGAGCAGAAGCAAGAAATAGGGGAGAGGAGAAATGAGGAAAACAACACCTGTGCTCCTTTGAACTCGTTAATAAGTACCTCAGAATCCAAAATGAACTATAGAAGATAAAAGATTTGTTTCCATAATGTACTGCTGGCAAAACCCATTAGAAATCGAAGTGTGTTCTAGGATATGCTTCATCCTCACTGAGATATATGAGTTTGACAGTGGCTAGAGAGTGAGTGATGAGATTTTCTGGGAATCCACCATGTGCCTGGCACTGCACTGTGTTGCTCCTGCCATCTGTACAGTGACACAGCAATTTTAGCCCCATTCTTCCCATTTTTATGATTAAAGAAAAGAAGGTTGAAAAAGGTTTTGCAAATTGACAAGCTATGTTTGAGATTTGAAATCAGATGGAGTGTATTATCATCTTATTGTCTCATATTCTCTCACTTGCCAGACAACTTCACTGCTATTTTTTGTGCATATTTACTCATTGAAGTATAATTCATACACAGTAGAAGGCACATATCTAATGTGCTCATCAGGATGAATTATGACCTTTTACACATCTAAGTAACAACCATCCCTAAACAAGATAGATATCATTTCTATCACACCAGAAAAATCCCTTGGTGCTCTTTTTGAGTCATCAATTTCATATTTTTAGGAAGTAACTACATTTGGTTTTCTGTGTTCATAGATTAATTTGGTCTGTTATTATATTTTATTAATACATTATGAAAATATGAATGTCCTTGTCTGCATTTTTTGAAACATAATGGTTTCAAGATTTATCAATGTGTTTTCCTTATTAAACTTTTATATCTTTTTTAGCTGAATTTTAAGTCGTTTTATGAATATGACATTCTCTTATGATCATTTTTTTTTCCATTTGTGAGTAAATATAAGAAGAAGAATTGTTGGGCTATTCAAGTCCATGTTTTGCTTTATAATAAATTAGCAAATAGGTTTCCAAGGTGAAGGTTAACATTTTACACTCTCACCCACACAAGGGCATGTAGAGGAGTTTGCAATATGGGAGAACTCCAAAGCTATGCACCATGCATTTCCCCTATTTAGCATGCCTCATTCTGGAACAGAGGAATGTACACCATTTATTCTGACAGGTACACAGTTCTCTTTTGGGTAGGGAGAATAGAGTATCTACTCCCAAATGTAAGAACTTAGATATAGGTGAGATAAAATTAATACCCTTGGGAAGGAAGCAGTGAGCTTCAGGGAAAATAAGACAAGCTATTCTGCATTCATCACTTTAGACTCTGAAGAACAAAGAGTTCTTGGGAGAATGGAGACATGAGCTCCATAGCAAGTCAAGTCCATTTTTCAGAAGGCCCAACAAGTGTTGAGAAATCCAGGAATAATTTCTTTTCATTGCCAACCTACAAATTCAACACAATCCTAATAAAATATCCAGCAGTCAATGAAGAAATTGAGAAGTTAATTCTAAAATGTTTATGAAAATCATAAGAATGGGAATACCCAAAATTATTTTGGGAAAAATGACCAAGATTAAAGGAGTTTGCATGCATGTAACTCTCAATAGAGCTAAAATAATCAAGGCAAGATGATATTATTGGAATATGAATATCTAAATGAATAATACAGAATAATGAATCAAAATAGACTCATAAGGTAAATCAACTTCAACAAAAATGACAAGGTTTTATTTTTGAATTGGAAGGAAGAGACTATTTTAAAAATATGGGTGGGGAAAGTGCAATAACTGGTTTTTTGTTTTGTTTTGTTTTTAGTTTTGTTTTGGGGGTACCTGGGAGCAAAACCAGGACTTCACACATGCCAGGTAAGTGCCCTACCACTGAGCAACACTCCCTACCCTACAACTGAATATCCAAACAAAAATAACAACAAAAAACTATTTGCTTCTTTTATTTTTCTCATTTCAATTTGTTATTTTTAGATCTACATTTCAGTAGAGTGTATTTTGACATATTATACATACATAGAGTATAACTTATTCAATTAGGATACCATTTTTGTGGTTATGCATGATGAGGAGTTACAGGGTTGTATATTTATATATAAAGATAGGAGAGTTAATTCTGATTAATTCTACTGTCTTCCTATTCCTATCTCCCCTCCCTTCCCTTCATTCTCCTTTGTCTAATCTGGTGAAATTCTATTATTCTCCTCCATATCTTACTTTGTTGTGGGTTGGCATTCACATATCACAGAGAACATCTGGCCTTTGTTTTCTGGGGGTGTTGTCTTATTTCACTTAGCAATATATTCACCAATTCCATCCATTTACTGGCAAATGCCATAATTGTGTTCTTTATGGCTGAGTATTTTCTATTGTGTATATATAGATTTTTTATTCATCAGTTGTAAGGCATCTACATTGTTTCCATAGCTTGGCTATTGTGAATTGAACTGTTGTAAACATTGATATGGTTGTATCACTAAAATATGATGATTTCAATCCTTTGGGTATAAAGGAGTGGGATAACAGAGTTAAATGGTAATTCCATTCAAAGTTTTCTAAGGAAGCTCCATATAACTTTCCATAGTGATTGTACCAATTTGCAATTCTCCACATCCTTGCCCACATTTAAAAGTAATGACTTTTATTCTTGATAATTGCCATTCTGACTGGAGTAAGATGATATCTCAGTGTAGTTTTAATTTGTATCTTTTTAATTGCTAAAGATTTTAAACATTTTTTTCGTATATTTTTTGACCATTTGTATTTCTTCTTTTGTGCAGTGTCTGTTTAGTTATTTGAACATTTATTTATTTAGTTACTTGGTTGGTTTTTTGTTTGTTTGTTTTTGTTTTGGTATTAGGTTTTTTGACTTCTTTGTATATCCTGGAGATTAATGCTCTGAAGTGCTGACGATAAAGATTTTCTCCTGTTCAGTAGGCTTTCTGTTTACATTTTTAAAATTTCTTTGATGTGAAGAAGCTTTTTAGTTTGATAGCATTCAATTTATTGATTCTTGATTTTACTTCCTACACTTTAGGAGTCTTATTTAGGAAGTCGGTTCCTAGGCAACATGGTGAAGACTGGGCCTACTTTTTCTTCTAGAAGATAAGGGATCTCTGGTCTAATAGCTAGGTCCTTGGTCCACGTTGAGTTGAGTGTTGTGAAGGGTGAGAGATAGGGGTTCAATTTTATTCTACTACATATGGATTTCCAGTTTTCACAGCACCCTTTGTTGAAGAGGCTATCTTTTCTCCAATGTATGTTTATGGCACCTATGTCTAAAGAGTAAGAGATAACTGTATATATGTGAGTATATCTCTATGTCTTCTATTCCCTTGGTCTTCATGTAAGTTTTCTTATTGATACTATACAGATATTCACACCAAACCTAATCGAAAACATTAAAATATCTAAATTTCTACTGGAAAACTAAGAAAAATAGACTAGCCTTGAATCCTTTTAAACTGGTAAATTGCTTAAAAATAGGACAAAAAATACAAATCATAAAAGAAACAAATTATAAAAAGGGACATCAAAATTTAATATTCCATTCTCTAAAAGGCACCTTTAAGAAAATGAAAAAGCAAGCCATAGATCAGGAAAAAATACCAGCAGAGCACATATCTGGCAATGAAATTTAAAAGAAACCTATGTCCTTTATCACTTTACCAGCTTTCTCATTATTAGGGCAAGAGTGATGGTTTCTTAGAGAGTTCTACATCCTAATTGAATGCAGAATTTAAACTTTATTTCAGATAAGGGCATTGAAAATGTTTTGCCTTAAGCCTATACGATGCTGTTCAAGTGGAGGAAACAGGATCTAGTTGCTATAGTTTGGATATAGTTTAAATATGTTCCCACAATTTCATGTACTGGAAGCATGGGTCCAATTCTAGCAATACATTGAGGCAGTGGAAGAGATAGAGTCAAGTGGATTATAACTAGGTCATGGTGGCACCATCCTCTGAAGAAATCAGTTTTGGTCTATGGAGTGAGATTGTTTTCCAGAGAAGGTTGTTATAAAGTGAGACTATATATTTACTAACTTGGGAGTCAAAGTTGAAGATCACTGGGAAATTCTAGCATAAGATAATTTTTAAGATACATGAAAAAACACATTCTTGTTTAAATTTTGGGAAAAATCTCTTTGAAAATGTATTTTTTAAATATGTTTTTTTTTAATTCAGCTCGCTTAACATAAACATCTATGTATACATTTTTTTCTCATCTTCCTACATTTTTTAAAATCTAATAGTGTGTGTGTGTGTGTGTGTGTGTGTAATGATATACAAAAAACTAAGATATCTTTCTACTTCCTATTTCCTAGTAATTTAGTTTTGTAGTATAAAAAAAGACTAGAACAAGGTCTAAAAGTGGCATATCTAACAAGTTTACACTGGGGATATTAGGAAAGAGAATTATGGTAGGTTACAAAAAAAGTAATTTTAGAAAATTTACAAAAGCACATTATAAATTCATTCTATAACTTTTGTTCCAGAGAGCCGTTACTCATGTAGATCATACATGTCATTATTAATATCACCGAGCCTACATTTAAAAATATTTGAGAAAAACTGGTCTATTCACTCTTGTAACCATTTTTTTTCTTCAAAATTGAAAATAGTTACCACATAAAAGCAATAAGAAACTTTTAAACTAAGCACCATTGGACACTGCTGGGAGTGCTTCTCCACCTTCCTCTATTAGATGTGAATAACTTTTAAGCTTTAAACATAGACCCAGGAAGAGCTCTTTATATAAAAGAAATCAAAACTAGCAACTAGGATCATCACCCTCAGGAATTTTGAAGCTCAGATAATTAGTTTACTACAGCTGTTGAGTTTCATATTTCTGAAGGCAATGGCACTGATAACAGCTGCAAAAGGTTCACTAGTTAAATTAATTAGCTACTGGAATGTGAGAGGTAGAACAAAGACATCATCTTGACCATCCTAGTTGTGCTATCAGGCAAACCAGGGATACTAAGGCCTTGTAAAGACAAGTGGGGCAGAATGGTTTTAATTAGGTGGTGAACATATTCTGCTTATAATATAGTCTATAAATAAGGAAAATATTTAAAAACTTTAACCAGAGAAGGTAGTACATTTAGAAACCTACAGTGGTTCTCATTCTGGATATGATCTTCCTCTTGTGATTTTGTGTCTATATTGATATTTCTGTCAATGTTATATGATATTTAGTTCTTTTGGGAAACCATGCCATTTGAAGCATATTTGGGATGTGATAAGTGACAGAGTTAAAAAAGTCAGGAGAAAATTAAACCTTTTATTTTGATTTTTTTTTTTACTAAACTAAAATAAGATGTTTTATTTAAACTAATCTTAAATGATGAATTATTTAAAATTTTATAAAAGCAATATATTTAATGCAGTTTGGGTGACTTTTGGGGTAAGATGATCTTTAACAGCTTTGATGACTCTCATAATGCCTATGTATTATGCAGCAAAGAAAATCCAAATTAAAGACACATTTCTTCTGATTTCTCCCTAGCTCATTATAATCCCCGAGTCTAGTAGGATGAGTCTGACCATCTCCTTGTGTCTTCTGTGTGTCAGGGTTTATAAAAATGCATTGCTCTAGACCCTCTTTCTTATGCAGAGCTGTTTTTTTTTAATTCCTTTCTCTCAGAGTCCAGAAACTTATTGTAGACAACCAAAATTCCTGCTCTCCTGACTTCAATCTACAATTTCATTTCATCAAATATAAATGCTGAATGAACTACATAGTTTTCTGTATGCTGAACAAACAAGAGTTTGGGAAGCCCAAGAATCCTAGGATCTCAAAGTAAGTCTTGCATTGTTGAGGATGGTAGGAGGACACTGTTGCAACTGTGGTCCTGGATTCTGGACTGAGCAGAGATGTCACATTAATCAGAACCAATCCCACAGTATATAGTTGGTGGCTTCAAAAGTGAAATGGCTATTATCCTTCTTTACAGGTGATGAAACTAGAGCTAGAAAGGGGAAAAAGTGACTTACTCAAGGTCCCATGATTATTTTGAGGCCTCACTTTAAGGAAAATGTTAAACTAAGTGAATGTTTTAGCTCACATTCTATATTCTAAGAATATCGTTTTTCACATACCCTTAAATATACTTTCAGATTTCATCTATTTTCAGGTCATTGCATTATTTGTGAGCCAGATGTGTAGTTAAAAGTTATTTTGGGGCATATTATGTATGTTTCAGTTAGAACTGATTGGATGATGCCTGTTTTTGTGTTGTGAGAATTTTTCTTCTATATTTGTACAGTGCACAACAACTTTTCCTTTTTAAAGTGGGATCCCACTGATCTTAGAGTGTGCCTGATATCCATCGTTTACTCTCATGCATTAAGGAAGGAGATTGCCCTTCACAGAACAAACAGGCGACATGAGATGAGTTACATCACTGAGTTAGCTGTCACCTGGAAAGGGCCTAAAATTGAGAGCCACTGAAGAACTAAATTGGTTAGGTGGTCAGAGGGTGAGAACAGAGGTGAACAGATGAGAGTACAAACAGTCAGAAAACATTAAGATTGTATTGGCATATTGATGTTAACATATTCGAGAATAAAGAAACTTAGAAATTCTGTCTCTGTCTCTCAAAGACACTCTCAATTTATTTGGTAAGCTTATCTCATTTAGAAAAATTCTAACCACTAACTGTAATAGCATTGAGTTTTTGTGACCTCTGGCTCATGGGTACTGTTAGTGTTCCAATATTTTGCAGGCATTCCGTTTAGAAATGATTACGATATTCTCCCAGGTCTATGTTTTTGAAAGTATTACAAATATAACTTACTAAAAATAATACTTTTATCTTTATTAATGTATTTGTTTAGAATGCAATGAGTTTCCAAGAATTGTTAACAACTGACAAAATGTTGTGGTAAGTGTCAATATATTTACCATAAGGCTCTTTTAGAAGTAATGTACACATCCAAATAAAAATCAAACTGATTTAAAATAGTTTTTTTCATAGTATTTTAAGATTTTAAATAATAGCTTTCTTAATATATAATTTACATAATGTTATAAAAAAGGCTAAAGATAAACAGGCAAGGAAATTTTATTAAGGACCAGTGCAGCAAGAAAGATATTTAAAATAAGATTTTCTGAAGAAAAAGAGGGGAGTGTTAAAGTGCTGAGATGAATTAGTTGTAAAGTTCTAGAGGACATGATGGAGGAACTTGGTCCTCATGATTAGTTCATCCATTAATTGCTTATCAGGGTACCCTCTGCTACCCACAGAGACTGGTAGAGGGGCACTATGTTTCTTGATGATGACATTTCAAAGACATGGCTCTCAGATCCTTGAGAAAGACACTCCTGGGGTGTGAAACTATCAAGAGGTCCAGGGAAAATCTACATCTCAAAAAGTTCAGAGATAGAATTTACTGCTGAAATTTTTCTAAAGTAAGTGCTATAACAGAAGAGAGCATAGGACTAGTGTCAGGATCAAACCTATCTAAAGTTTTGTCAAAATGAAGTGAATATCATTAAGTGCATCTTGGTAGGGCTCTCTTAGTATCAAATACATAATGACAGGAAAGGGAAATATGATTAAGTGATTATGGTAAAAATCACGTTAATGTGTATATTGGCTAATAATCATACCTTTCCACGATCTGAGATCCAGTATATATTCAGTCTACAAGGAAACACACACACACACACACACACACACACACACACACACACACGAAGACTCACATGATGCTTTTAAAAATTCACCTGCCTGTCCTAAAACTCATTGCATCCTGGCTGGGAACTGCTAAACAGAAGCTTTGCCCTCTGCCATGCACTTTAAGTAAGATGAGGCTGAGTTCACAGGTATTCTGTGGGCTGTTGAAACAACCTTAGTTATATTGAGGAATAGCATGTTCCTAATTAAACTTCATTCTAATTATTGTAAATATTGAAGGAAGGGGAATTCCACTTTAGATCTGGGGTGTGTGTGTGTGTGTGTGTGTGTGTGTGTGTGTGTGTGTTACTAGAGATTGAACTGAACTTAGGAGGTCTGTATACCACTGAGCTATATCCCCAGTCGTTTTTATTTTTACTTTGAGGCAGGGTTTTCCTAACTTGTCAAGGCTGCCCTCTAACTTGCATTTGCAGTCCTCTTCCCTCTGCTTCCTGAGAGGTTGATGCTACAGTTGTATATCACCAGATATGACTTAAGGTCTACTTTTAATATGCAAGGTGTTTCTGTCTATTTTAGAAAAGCTAAAGAGTAGATCGGACAAGATTATTATTTTGTGAATTAAGAAGGCTTTTTAAAAATTGTAAAAATGACTCCTTTCCCTGAGTTTGAAATATTCTTACTGCATTTCAACAATTTAGATTCGAAAGCCATTAGTTCTTACTAGGAAAAGTAAGTTCCAAGAAAAATAAGACAAAACTACCACAAAACTGAAAAATAATTATTTAAAATAATTTATTGTTTTAAAATAATTTTGCTATTTTAGCAAGATGAGGAAATAAATAAATCACTGTGTACTTATAGACACTGTATGATATAATAATAGAGAGAACTTAAAATATTAAATTTAAAGTTTAAAATGGAATATGAGTATTTGGCAATTCAGTAATTTTGGAATCACTCTCTCAAATCTATCACATTGTCCACAATTCTTATAGAAATATTATGTTCATGTGCCACCAAATCATCTTTATTATGGCTTGAACACATATTCATTTTATAATTGATATTTGGCATTGTATATTGAAAATGCAAGATTCTCCAAAATTACTCAGAGCTATGTCTGCATGGATAATAAAGAATGCTTAATACAGGGGAGGAAAAAGAACCTCTCTCAGATTCTGGTAAAATTCAAATTAATATTTTCATATCCTAGTGGATGTTCTATCTGTACTAGCTACACAAAAGGGTCAACTTCATTCTTCAATTTATTCTTGATGGATTCATCTTCATGGGAGACAAAATTTGTCTGATTCTCACTCTTCAGTTATATCTAAATCATGTTTTTTTCTGTCAGCACAGCTCGTGGTAGAAGTTAGTAGCTATCCTGATGTATCAGAGAGTAAGTGAATCAGGATACAGCAGAGGAAGAAGGTGAAGTCTATGGCAGGTACAGCATTGACCCCAGCTGATTGCTGTGGGAGTTTGGGATCTGGAAGTTCCCTTCAGAGTTTTACCGGGTAGACTTAGGGTTTCCAGCCTGTGGGCTCTCATAGGGACCAGCTTTCAGATGCAGACTTTCTATAGAGAAGGAGCATAACTTTAAGGAATCCACTCCCCCCACACCCCCCCCCCCGCTGCCCCAGTATAGGCCAACTCCTGCAGAGTGATTGAACTGTGAATTTTCAGTAACCAACACTTTCAGTAACTGGGAGAATGAGTTACTCATCCTGATGAAAGGATAGAACTGTTGAATCAGGCCATCCACAGCAGATTTTCTCTCAGCATACAACAAGCTATCTAGTGATCTTCAATATTGAACCTTATCTTTTATAACTTTAGAAAGATACGCTTGGGCAGAAACTGTCTTTTCCTTGAATTAGAAATGACTTTAACAGGTGGAAATTATTTTAAACCAACATTTCTTGCTAAGAGACAGCATTTTTCTTTGAAAAGAGCTCTATATTCAGAGCCAGAAAACTAGCCTAAATTCTTTTGCTTATGTGTGTCTGTCTGCAGATGTATAAGAAATACATATCTAAAAATCCAGACCTAATGAGATAAATAAGATTAAAATAAAAGGTAGCTGCTTATGTTAATCAACTTACCAACCAACCAACTCAACAAGTGAAATGCAAATGCAATAGTTCTTTGATACAACAAAGTAATCAATAATGAAAACACTCGGACCAAAATAATTAACAGTTTCAGCAAAAATACCATAATGTATCTAGATAAAGCTAAAATTATGCAAGACCTATAGGAAGATAACTATAAAACATTCTGAAGGACATGAAAAAAAAATCTCAGTAAGTGAAAAAGCATCTTATGTTCCTACATAGTATGTTGTAAAATGCCAACACTTGTGAGCTGGGGATTTATCTCAGTTGGTAGAGTGCTTGCCTTACATGCCCAAAACCTTGAGTTCAATCCCCAGTACCACCAAAAAAAAAAGTGTGTTGTAAAGATATCAATACTTTGTAAAACTATATAAACCAAAGTTTCTACCTCTTTTTTGCATCACAAGAAATCATCCAAACAGAATTTTACCAATTGTGAATGTTTAACTTTGGGATCTACTTATTAAGAATACAGGTATGAGCATATGTCTGCATATGATGGAGAAAACATTGCAATGAGAATTATTACAAAGAGACAGCTGAGAGTTGAAAGTTTTTCTTCTAACAGAAAATTGAGTGAGAAATGCTAAATCTCTGCTTGACAAAATGGAAAGAGAAAATAGTCATTTCAAAGGTAAAGAAAACATCATAAGGAGAGTGATTATTAATTTTAGAACTTATTTATAGTTAGGCTGTTTGTTACATATGTAACTCTATGATCCACTCTGGTGTAAATATTCACAGGTATTTACATATTTATATAAAGTACATTCATAATATTTGGAGAAATGGCAATATTGAGCAACCTAGATAATCTATGCATTGTATATAACACCAATGAAACTCTTACCCCAATTTTGAAGATATCAAGATTGCCATTTCTCAAATGACAAGGTTTCCTTTTGGGTTGCATGGCAATGGCCTTACTTGGATCTGTCACTTTCTGTTTTCCCCATCAAGGGGGCTTCACATGGTCTCTCATTCTCTGTGTAAAAGCCCTTGTGCTATGATGATATATCTTGCATGCTGTTTGTGATTTTTTCATTCTCTAATTATCTGACATAAAAATTCAGAGAATTTCTAGCCCTTACATCTGACTACTATCTAGGAAGCTATAGGAAACAGGAAAATATGAGAATTGTTCCACTGTTGGAAGGCAGAACCACAGTACATATGGCTGCATTCAGGCACAGGTACCTCTCAGCAGGATTGCAGACACATGTCTTTTTCTTATGCACTTCTTCTTCAAATCTTTCCTAATAATATCATACTTCTCTGTGTTCAATATTTTATATTAAATAAACTATAATTTGTCCAAATAAAAAGCCTAATAGAATAGCTATTTTTTAACATGGTGGACTTTATTATTAAGTGAAAAATACTTCCCATATAAGAAAATCTCATCTTTGAAATAAGATATTCTAAAACTACAAAATTTATCATTAGTTTTGTGAGTTCATTATGCACTTAATAGTTCGAATAATCACTATCAGTCAAGCTCATGTAAGCACGCACTCCTACAGAGCTCATAAACATTCACACTCACTCTCATATACATACCACTGCATTTACACAAAGAGTCACACACACTCACATACCCACAAAATAAAATTCTTAATTTCTATTAAATCTAGTTGAAAAGAAGCAAAGAAATTTAAAATCTCTGAGGTAAGGGCATTTTTTTTTTGTAACTAAAATCTTAGCACTAAATGATTATGTTACTAAATAAATCAAGTTTGTTTTAAAGAACACTTAGTGAAGAGGCCACTACCTTTTAAAAACACACTAGATTCATTTCTGAGCATCCAATTATCTATTTGTCTTTTAAACTTCTCAAATTAGAAATAAAGAAAAACAAAGTCACTGGGAGTAGAACCTTGCTTGTCATCCATGGACTATACAAATTAGACACAAAAAGATCGTTTCAAAAATACCAGAGCTCTCCAAAGCATTCCATCACAAAAATATTTAGAAATCAGCAGCGATTTAAATCAATCATCCTCCCCTGTAATGCTGATGAAGGAATTGTATGCTCTGTTTTCATGACAAACACATCATTAGTGTACATACATTTAAACTGATGATTTCATTCAGTGGAAGGGACATTAGGGTTAGAGTTATATAAAAAATCAAATCACATTTGATGTTTCCCAAATATCATGCTTTCTGTGGCCTAATCAAGATTTCATCAAATGTTTTATTAAGCTCTGTCATAGGAGCCCAGCTGAAGCTGGATGATCCCTTATTATTAAGCAAAAGTAAATTGCATTCATTTTTGGTCTGAATTTCAATGAAATGATTCCTAAAATACTTGGGAAATATGCAGAGGTCACTGGTAATACCTCGGAAAGGCTGCAGTGCATTCATGTGGCAGCAGAACTGAAATAAATGATGAAGTTTAAAAGTGGTAGTTCAGCAAAAGAAACAGAACTATTATACATACACAGGCATCTTATTGTTAACATGATTATTAGGCAAGGATGGATGAAGACTTAGGTTTATTACAGTTTGGAATTTTTTATATTTTTCCATGTAACCAAGAAAAATCAAAAAATAGTGGACTGGCCAAGTTTCATTACAAATATAAATATCTGATTTTTAGGGCAAATCCAGCTACTGTTATACTTTGGGAAACAGCTTGAAATTCAAAATATGTTCCAACATCAAAATACATCATATTGATGTCAAAAAGACATAATAATTTGAACAAAATCATTCTGAATTCTTTAAAGTCTGTATAAAATCCTGAAAGTCAGGATCGTACCTCATACCCTGGGGGGGGGGGTAAAGTCTTAATATTCCCAGGAAATCTTTCTTGTCCTTTTTATTCTTACATTATGCTAATTATACTTCATCAGTAATAAAGTACATGTCCCTAGATACTTTCATAAGAAGTATGCATATCACCTGGGGAAAGATGCCCTCCCACCTAATTTCAGTGGATGGAAATAGGAACCCCACATGAACACTAACTTATCATCAATAACTAGAAAGCAGGATAGGGTCCTGAAAACCAAACACACAATTACAAGATTACTAACAGTAGCTCTGGGTCAGACAGATGGACAAGTAGACACAATTAACAAAGAATATGTGTATCACATGAATGTCCAGGAGATGGCTTCTGCTATAGAGGCAGGCTCTATAATCAGATGGTTTAGATGACCCACTGAGTGAATGTAAGCCTTTCTTCCACGTCACTCCCATATTTTATTAATTAACAAATGCCTTGGCTACAAGAGTAGAGGACATAAAGGGCTGCAGAAGCTTGGAATTCCTCTCATCAGAGCTAGTCTTTGCATATGTATTGCTAAGTGCTTGTCCTTCCACAGGAAAAGTGAACACTGAGCTGTCTGTCCTAGGGAATCATCATCAGAAAGATTCATCAATCTGATGGCAAAATGCTTACATTGAATTATTCCTATCATGCAGGCGGGGAGTGTTCTGTTTTATTACTCATGGTAATAGAGACACAGTACAAGTGTGGATTTGCCTTTCTTAACAATAATTTTGTCAGAAAATATCTGCAGGATTTTAGAAGGTCTTAAAAAACACTTTGGTGTTGGTCATAACATTGCTCTGGCAAACAAACTCATTTCACAGCAAAAAAGAAAAAAAAGTGTGACAATACAATCACACCCATAAAATTGATTGGTAGTACTAAATATCATGGATCTCAAAATCAATTGGTTTTACAGAATCATGTACTTGAGACTTATTTACAGCGATGCCTGGGACCTAACACCTTGTAAACTTGGGTTACTCATCTATAAGACACACCTACACTTTATATTATGACCAATATGCTATATAATTTCTCCAAGAGCCAGTATTTTTGTCTAAGACCCACAGGATAGAAGTAGTAGATTTACTTTTGCTTTCTCACTAAAGTATATGAAAGTCAACTTACAGAAGTCTGTTTTTCTTCTCATTTCTCTACCCTTGTGTTCAATGGCCCTAGTGCCCAAAGAGGGGAAAACATCTTTCAAGAAATCCAGCCACAATTCCACTCAAATTTTAAGATGACCATTTCCCTGGCTGATTAGGTCTCCTCATACCAGTGTATCAATGGGCATAGAAAGGCTACTGTCTCTGGTGATTGATCCTAATTACATAGGGGAAAATGGGTTGACATTACATCAAAGATTCATGAGAACCATGTCCAGGGTGACTTCTAGAGCTCAGGTTCAATAATACACATCAATAAAAAAAAAAATGCTTTTCTTACTATGTAGTCACTGAGGGAGCTGCTGTGCATGTTTTACTTTGTGTTTTGTCTTCCTGCTAGCTTGGGCAAAAATGGTAAGTTGTAATTAATGTTTTATGTAGGAATATTACTTAACTGACACCATCCTTGTGGAAAAATTGGTTATCCTCTGTACTGAGATTCGACAGATTTTTCTTCTGAGCAAAAGCAAGAATGGAGACTCAGTCACAAAAAAAAAAAAAAAAATGGTAACCTCTACCTGAATTATTTGGTCATTTGGGTAGTCTCAGAAACGTTAAAGTGAATGATCAGAGTATAAATTTCTTCATTTTATATAAGTATCTTTTTAATATGTGAATAATTTAAGATACATTTCAAAATCATTGTACAGGATAAAAGTGAAATTGAATTACTCAATGTTACAATAAGTTTAGGATAAAGTCTAACTTACTTATTTAACTTATTCATTTATTTATTTTTTCAGTATTGTGGTTTGAACTCAGGGGGCTTCTATCACTGACCCTTTTCATTTTTCATTTCAGGAGAGAGTTTACAATGTTGCCCAGGTTGGCTTGGAACTTCTGATCCTCCTGGTTCAGGTATCTGAGTTGATGGGGTTATAGGTGAGATCCACTATTTCCAGATTATTTATTTATTTATGGCAGTGTGGGAGATCAAACCCAGAGTTTTGTACATGCTAGTCAAGGGCTTCACCATTGAGCTACATCTCTACACTTCTAGACCTAATAGTATTCTATGTTGTTCTTTGGAAGATCATTGTTAAACACTTAAGTAGCCACTTAACTTTTTGCTCTCTCTCCACATTTTTTTTGGTGCAGTATAGTTATATATAATGATGATTTTTGGTTACATATTCATACATGCACCCCATATAACAATACAATTTTATCATTGTCCTCAACTTTTCTCCCCTTTGTCCCCTCCTCCCACCCCTTGGAACCTTTTCTCTACTGATCGTTCTTTCATTTTCATGAGATACCCATTCCCTCCCCACCAAGTTTTCCTTTCTATTTTCCTCTCTAGCTTCTACATATGAGAGAAAACATATGTACCTTTACCTTCTGGGTTTGGCTTATTTCACTTTACATAATTGTCTCTAATTCCATCTATTTATGCAAATGACATAATTCCATTTTTCTTTGTGACTGAATACAACTCCATTGTGTAAATATACCGCATTTTCTTTATCCATTCATCTGTTGATGAACACCTAGACTTTTTTCATAGTTTAGCTATTACAAGTTGTGCTTCTATAAACATGAATATGCATACACTAGTATAGAATGATAAGTGTAATTCTTTAGGATAAATACTTAGGAGTGGTACAGTTGAGTGGTATGGTGGATCCAGGCCTAGTCTTTTGAGGAAGCTCCATACTGATTTACAGGGTGGTTGTATTGATTTACAAACCCACCAACAGTGTTCTTTTTTCTCTACATCCTCCCCAGCAATGTGGTAATCTTGAGGACTGCAATTTTGACTAGGGTGAGATGAAATCTTAGTGTAGTTTTGATTTGCATTTCTATAATTGCTAATGATGTTGAAATTAAAAAAAAAAATAATTGTTGAACATTTGTATTTATTCTTTTTGAGAAATGTCCATTTAATTCATTTCCCATTTATTAATTCAATTATTTGATTTTGTAGTGTAAGTTGTTTGAGTTCTTTATATATTCTAGATATTAATCCTTGGTCAGAAGAGTAGCTAACAAAGATTTTTTCCATTCTGTAGGTATTTCTTTATATTCCTAATTGTTCCCTTTGCTGTGCAGAAGTTTTTTAATTTGCTGCCATCCATTTATTAACTTTATGATATATTAATTAATAATATCAAAATAATGGCTATGTATGAGACTTTTGTATAAGTGAAAAAGTGTTTACAGATTTCTCAATTATATATGAAAAGTATATTGTGAACAACCAATAAAAAAAAAAAGAGAGAAATTGGATTTGAATTGAGCATTCATCTTAAAGCAATGGTAAATGCAGCAGGCAAGACATATATCTCTGCATTCAAGTCTGTTCTACAAATTTACACTTTGGGACTCTGAAGTCATTGTATACATTTCATTATGGGCATCTCAAAATGAAGGGATATTACTGTCCTTTATTGTAGTACAGAATAAAGATCATGGATGTTTTGTGATAAAATATTGTAGAAGATATTCTACTTTCCATGGCTAGTAAATAACATGCTAGTGTTTTCCTAAACAGAGAAATCAATCTGGCCTACTATTTTAGAAATAGTGGGGAAAATTTTCAGACTTAAATAATAGTTACATAGACCATAAATAGTTAATTTTCATCACTGTCACTGGTCAGTCAACTGGTCTTAATACAGCAATTGTAGTTATGTTACATAATTATATTATACCAAGGATTTTAAATTTTAATTCTGACCCATATAAAAAGTTCTAGAAATTGTGAAGCTACTTAAACATTTCTTTAGTATATGATTTAAACTGTAACAACTCCATTGTTATTACATTTCACCACAAATTTTCATTATACTCTGCTTTCTAATACTATACACTATAGAAACTGTATTGATTTCATACTTCTGTCTGTTTGGGACACTGCTAATGTGACATTTTTGTGATGTTTTCAATATTTCAACCATTATGTTCAGCTGGGTATATACAATTCATTATGTTCTTATGGCAGTTTCATATACATTCATGTAGTGTGCTTTATCAAATACAGGGAATAGAAGCATAGCATCAGATTTATTATTAGCACCACTCTATGAGAATTAGCCTACTACAGATGATTTATGCACCAAATAAAAATAAATATTTGGGCTGGGGATGTGGCTCGAGTGGTGGCGCGCTCGCCCGGCATGCGTGCGGCCCGGGTTCGATTCTCAGCACCACATACAAACAAGGATGTTGTTGTGCCCGCCGAAAACTAAAAAATAAAGATTAAAAGAATTCTCTCTCTCTCTCTCTCTCTCTCTCTCTCTGTCTGTCTCTCTTAAAAAAAAAGAAAAGAAATATGAAGTGGATTGAGAACCATGAACTATATCAATGACTATGCTCATTTATTCATTAAATAATATCTTTAAAATTCCCATTGCAACTCCTTCCATTTAAAATTTGACTTTAAATGAAAAATATTCAATGTCATATAGAAATCAAAGGCAGATAATTTTTAGTTTTGACAGAAGCAGTTTTCAACATGTCACTTAAAATCTTGAATTATAATGAAGAGTTTCTAAATGAACTGTTTGTTTATATCTTCAGGAATCATGCAATCAATTGGAAGGAAAGATTGACAATATAAATTGTAGGAACAAATTATAGAAAATTACTTAATGTTTCCAGTGTCTTTCAATTTTTAAAAACTTTTCTGTAGGACATCTATGTATCTATTGGATTCATTTTAAAAGATAAAGCTTCACAAATCATTGGTTTTTGTCCCTTTTTAAAAATAATCTTTTGTTCTAAAGATTTCAGAGATGAAAAATCAGATTATGCCTGGCATTATATTTTTTGGGTATGTTTTAGGGTCAATGTCTGTTCATGGAGACTTTTTTTGAGAGTCAATGATTTATTGAACCAATGTATGTTTTCAGCAAATTGGTGTAACATCATGTTTTAAAGAATCGGTTTGGTTTATGTAGCTACATTAAAATTCATCATATAATACTAAAGTAAATATTCTCGTGTCTTTAAGTGCTTTTATTTACAAAAAAAAATCACTGTCACTTATATGGGCAGATTTTCAGCTTTTGCCATATTTCTGATATTTACTTTTTTATGTATTAAAAATATAAAGCAATTACTTCAAAATATATTTCATATGCTATTTGGTTATGGGTTCCCCTCACCCTTGAGTGGAAGTTAGGTTGCTCAAAATACACAATATTCTGATAATAACTTCCTGAATCAAGAAACTGGAGCTATCAAATAAAACTTATTGACTCAAAAACAAAACATTAACATTTGATTTGCTGACTCCTTATCTATTTAACCTTATCTCTCTTTAGTTCCTAAGATAGACTCTTTTCTCCTATCAGGTGACTATTCTCAAGAAAATTGTTATTCTAGTCTGAATCAATTTCTCCTTATTCCTTTCTTTTACCCAAAATGGTCTGCATGCTCACTGCCAATACTGCAGATTTCATCAGTGAAGCTTCTTCATAGAACCATCTTTTCAATAAAGCTTGCAACAGTATAAATTCTTAAAAGTGTCAGAGCAATGACTACCGTCTAACTATTGACTTACACTTGACTCTGGCCAGGAATTTTAACTTCTACATGCTAACTACAGTATCCTTTAGAATCTCCAAATATGGGATATTCAGGTTCACAGCACTGCAGCTTAGGGTCCACTCTCTCTAGAACAATGAGAAGCTTGGGTATTTACTCACCAATTACTCTTGGGCTTAATCAAAAATAAATTAACACACTGCACCTGCCTCATCTTCCCCAGTCTGAGCATACTCCTCTGATTAGGAAATCCCTCAGGCAAAGAACTAACAACTGCTAAAAGTAAGAAGCTATCAAGCAGCCTGCAAACCTGATGTGGGCTGGCCTCTCACATGGATATTCTGAAGTAGTTTTTATCCATTCTTCCAAAATTATTAGGGATAAAACATATTTAGAATCAAATGAACCAAAAGAATTTCAAATTTCCTTCTAATACATGTGGCCTTTGTTCTTATGATATTAACAGACTTAATCACTGAATTTATAGGATTGTTGTTTTTGCCCTCTGCATATAAACCTGATTCATGATTTGACAGAAATAGCTACTGCTGTGAATCTTCTCTAAATCCCTGAAACTATTCTTTCTCTTTCCTACTTGATTTCTCTAAACTGGAAATGCGTAAATTGATAGCATAACTTGCAGCACTTTAAGCTGAAATATCATCACTTTCTGGGCTTTCTTAGAATGAATATCCACCTGAATTGAATTTCAAGCAGTCACTTGAGGTGGGAGCATGGAGTGCGATTCTCTTCTTAGCTGAACTGCTACCAAAGTGACCTTCAATAAACTCATCAACCTTTTTATTCATTAGTTTCTCCTTTGTCAAACTGAGTGGCTAAAATATATAGTTAACAATTGTGCATGACTACAGAGAAGAGCAATGAAAAATAATTACCCTAAAAATTTAATTTTTCTATAGAAACGTGTATGTAAAATTTTTAATTGTTTTTAATGTTTTCTTTGTGATTTAGCTTGAATAGACTGATGCACAGGTATTTTGTAAGTTTGGGTTTGTTGCTTACTTTAGCCTCATCCAAGATGGTTTCACAAAATATATTAGGTTTTATATCTTTCCACCTAATGGAAGCAGATAGTTACATGGCTGGTTTCACCTAATGGAGAGATTTATTGTCATGCTGAAGTGAAAATGTGATAAATGTATTTCCTAATTCAACCTTTTCCCAATCTGCATATTTCACATTTCAATCAAACCCAAATGACTGCCAAGCAATGATTTTATGCACTCGAATTATATCAAAAGGGTAGAAATATAAATATTAAGATCAAATATGAGTAAAATGGTTCTTATTAATTCTGGGAGCCAATTCTTGACTCTTCATTATTGCATTGAAATTTTTAAAATACAAGAAACTGCCAATTCTTTTAAAGAAGAAATCTGACATATTTCAACTCTAAATAAGGAAGTTAACACATACTTTATTTTTAAAATAAGGAGAGAGATTATATAGGTTCAAGTATCATGAATTTATTGCATTACTTCTTTTACATATTTTCCCATATTTAAATAAATCAACAATTAACATTGCTCAAAACTCAGGCTATTGATTCTCTATTAAAAAATTATTTTATGATGGGGAAGTCTGAACAAGAAGTAAGGTAGTGTCAAAAGTATAACAAGGAAGGATGAGGTTGGCATATCCACCGTAGACGTAAGAGGAAGAATCTATGTCTGCAATTAATAATTAAAATACATTGATAAACTATAGAATGCTGTTACTTAAGAAAATTTGTTTAGGGAATTAGGAAGTTGGATATTTTCTGAGTTCTATTAATAGCTGTTTTCTGGGGTTACTTCCTTATTATATCAGATTGTGCTCTCCAGGGAAATAAAATTATCAGAAAATAAATAGAGGTAGATACATAAAAAGATATTTATTATAAGAAATTATATCATGTAATTTTAGAGGAAGAGGGATCTCATAATTGCTATCTGCAAGCTGAAGGCCCAGGAAAGCTAGCAGAATACTTGAAGTTTGACCCCAAATTCCTGAGAACTATAATGTTGGGGGAAGATAATGGTTGTATAAGTCCAGTCAGAGAATCAGCAAAATTTATATTGGAGGAAAGGAGAAGATGGATAGTATACCATGAACAGTGAGAGTAAATTGGCCCTCCTCTCCCTTTTTTGTTCTATTTAGTTCATCAAAAGTGTATGAAATGAATGAATATCCATTCATATTGGCAATCTTTACTAAGTCTACCACCTAAAGAATAACCACTCCTGGAAACATCTTCACAGATGGACACAGAAATTATATTCTACCACCAATTTGGGCATCACTTTTTCTGTCAGGTTGGTAACAAAAATAGTCATCACATTGATCCTGAAAATAAGGTTGAGCTTGGTCTATGAGGTTTATGCCAGCACTAAGATACTGTGATTCTTCCATATTGTTGTTCATTGGCTATAGCAAATTTGTGATCGTACTCCTGGCAACTTAGCCCTGTGAAGTCCTAAATCTGTCTATATTTATGAAGATGATAGAATGAGTGAAAGTATGTTCTTTTGTGGGCTTCTTTTGGTTGACCGTTTAAATCTGTACAATAGATATGCAGTTTTTCTCACCGGGAAAGTAGGTATTCTCAAAGGGTATCAAAAAACAATGGAATTCCGGGATTTAACATGTCACAGTTCACTCTTTCAAATCCTAAAAATATCAGAAATAAAACAAACACAACATTTGTTTTGAGATGTTTATGACCACAAGGAATTACTTTATATCATATTTGACCATTTGTAGTTCTGTTTTAAGATGTTTTCCTCCAAATAGGGTTCACTAGCATTGTTTTAGTAGATATATTTGTGTTTGTTCCCAGAAAAGAAATCTAGATGACACAATGTGTGAAGTTAGTTGTTAATATAAAGTAATATTTTCAAATTATTTTCAAATGATGACAAGAATTATCTTATTTGACTTTTGTGAATACATTTACAAGTTCATGAGGTTATTTGAAAATTTTATAAACACTGAAATAAACAGAATTTGATATAAAATACTCCAGATATGAAATTTTCAAATCTCTTAGCAATCAAAATTCAAAAATAATCCAAATTCACAAAATCATATCATTTCTTATAATACCATACATGATATTAACAACCATAACATCATATGTTGTTTTCCATTTAAACAATTGGATGAACTAAATTGGTGTCAAATAAGTCTGGAAAACACGATGAAAGATTAAGAGAACAATGAGTCAAAAAATGTTATATAAAGTCAAGTATGCTTTTAAAAAATGCCACAAGAGTGGGAATCAGATTATTTTAAAAATTTAAAATAAATAAGGCCAATATCAAATAAAAACTAAATATTTTAGTTTGAAGAAAACACATGAGAAACATGTAAACTTATCTCTTTAGTCCCCTTTTATTTTATTAATTGAAGTATAAACACTGAGAAGTTCTGAAATGTGTAAATAATGAAAAGTGCTAATTTTGCAAAGTCAGTGAGGAGTTTTTAGCCATTTTATAAGCAAGCTCTCATTTCTCACCAGTTTATTGTTTACTTGACCATTTATACAACTGGACTCAGGTCCATGAAAACAAAAGAAAAATCAACCAAAAGAAAGATCTACCTAATATAATATTAAAGATTAGTTCAAACTATTAAGTGTGAGAATAGGAGAGAAATCCAGAAATTATGAATTAAAAGAAAACAATTTTACCTTCTATTTCAGTGCTGCAGTCCGGGTGACGAGGAACTTGTGTAGATTGATACAGCAGGAGTGGGAGCCATTTATTGTAGGACAGGAGGGTTATATAGGGTTATATATACATTCCACACAGCTTATCTAATTAACATAAAATAGATACAGTCAACCAACAAGGAATCTCCACACTTAATGGCTCACTGGCGTTACTTCACAAACCACACCCTCTGCAAAATGCTAGGCTCCAGCTAGACTTGTTTACAGACTCTAACACTTCAGGACTAGCAAAATACAAGGAAAAAATTCTTAAGAGTAATTGAATTGTATTTCTTCATTTAAAATCTCAAATTATTCAGAGAGTGATGCTAAGAAACTTCAAAAAGTTTAAATTTATATGATAGATCCTCATTCATATGGGTACATATGTAAATCTCACTCTAAACTTAATACATAAAATGATAAAATAATTTTCAAAATATAAATTAGGATTGAAAGATTGCATGGAATTTAATAAATTGTTTACAGATTCCTTGAAAAATGCCTAATTTGATGACATAAGCTGATACTAAAAATTAAAATTGGAAAAAAAAAAAACCTGAGAAGACTAAATTTTCTTTTCATCTCCTAATCTATACTAGAGAATAGACAAAAGTAAATGGATATTGCTCTCTTGGGTTTCTGAAGTAAACAATGCTTTCCTAAACTTCGGTCCAAAATTTGAACTCTATGATTATTACTAAGAGAAACACCATGGGATAGAGGCAGAATAGGTATGCACAGTTCTCAATATACTAGGAATTATACGAGGATTGCTAGCCTAAAACAAATAGTTTCTGGAATAAAGGTTTTTGGGTTTTGATTTTACACAAACTATAAATTGAAATAATTGTAGTAAACTAGCATTGTTATTTTGTTTGTATGTTCACTTAAAAGGAACCCTACTACTTTGCTTGAATCTAGTTATTCCATATGCATTTTAGAATATTTCATTGTTTGCACTACCATGAGTCTCCAAGAATGCCCAGGCTGTTGATTTAGTATTCATCTTACTAGTAGGACAAGTATGATAACAATTTTGATAACTTATAATTACTTATCTGTCCAACATTGTGAATTTCAATCCATTACTGCAGAATATCCTGAGTATGTGGGGTTCTAATATAAAGCTGGTAGGAAAAAAAAATTTCCAAACCATTCTGAAAAAAAATAAAGAAAGTTTAGAAGTTTCTTAAAAGATTACATGTGCTTACTATATGTCTTAAGAGTTAACTTATTTTTTACCTAGAGAAATTAATTAATATACTGATAGAAATATGCAAACATGAATTTTAATCGAAGTTTCATTTGTTACTTCCTTCAAATTGAGATAAGTCAAATGGCCTTTAAGAGGTGAGTAATCACATGGAATAGAACAGAACAATAAAAAAAATGGATTGCTGATTATAAGTAAAAAATTCAGGAATCTCAAAAACATTGTATAAGCTAAAGGTATTGGCACAAAAGATTATTTACTCTTTGAATTGATTAATTTCAAAATCCAGAATGGAATAAAGAGAAAAAAAAAAAAACATGTCTGTGGCTAGTGATCTTGGAAGGATTTGCTGCAAACAGAGCAGTGAATTCTCTGAGGCTGGAAATTATATTCTATATCTACATTCAATCAAGCTTGCAGGATATATACCTTTGTTGAAGTTAATGGGAAAGTTCTTCACTTAAAATAGGTATATATATTAGATGTAAATATACCACCACAAATATGATTTGAAAAAATGGGACTTAAAACAATTTTATGCAATTTTCTTTTAAAAAAGAGAAATGTGACTGTACTAATTTGTAGTATTCATTGAAACTAATGATCCTGAAATTTGCAGATCATACTAACTGAAATCACATATTATTAACCATATTTGCAAAAGAAAAGATAACTAGTGTAACCACAAACAAGATTTCCTCATCATTTTAATGTTCCAAGGAAATAGGTTCACAAATTCAACATATCTTAAAAATTTTGATTATTTAATTTAGATAAAATTAATATACAAGTTATTGTGTAAATAGGAGGGTACAATCTACACAATAA
This sequence comes from Spermophilus citellus, assembly GCF_964194105.1. Classification (NCBI taxonomy): domain Eukaryota; kingdom Metazoa; phylum Chordata; class Mammalia; order Rodentia; family Sciuridae; genus Spermophilus; species Spermophilus citellus. Next base: position 194,785,676 of record NC_138184.1, on the reverse strand, counting down.
ATCTACGAAATGATTCTGTTGCATACTTTCTCTGGCCACTTGATCCTTACAATCTCCAACTATTTGTGTAATCATAAAGCCACAAATTTTTATTTATTTTGTTTATAATAAAAAAGTCATTAATATACACTTTTTTGTTTTCTGTTGTGTGATGCCAACAAGTTATTCGACAATAATTACTAAATTCATGTTGTATTCCTAAATATTAGACACAATTCTCTTGCTTCAAAATATTATTTTAGATAGAAATAGATTTTTGAATGCCAATCAACATTCTGTGAAATTTTGAACAAAAAGTACACATCAGATTCACTACAGAACTTCTCTTGAGGGACAGTGTTAAATCATACTGCTCTTATTTCTGACAGTAAAAGTTCTAAATTTCATGAGTTCAAAAATCAGGCTACCAAACATTCTTATATAAAAAGGATACTTAGTCAATGCATATAAAACACACACACACACATACACACACACACACACACACACACACACACACACACAATTTAAGACTGCTCAAAAGCTCAGATAATTGAATCCTGATATGGTTTAATATTACTATGTTGAAATCCAAAATGTAATATATTTGGAGGTGGAGTCTTTTGGAAGGAATTAGATCTTGGGACCAGAGCCCTTGTTTAAAAAAAAAAAAAAAAAAAAAAAAAAAAACTTAGGAGAGGTGCCTCAGTCTGGCTGGGCACAGAATCACGAGCCACTCAAGCAGGAACAAAACTTTATTTTTGAAAAAGCCACCAATACTTCGTACACGCCAGCAAGCCAAAACCGGTCCACCCACGCGTGCATCTACCAGAACCGGAGGGCCCCGACCTCCCCCGGAATTCCCTCCTACTATCCTTCCCCAACCAATGGGAACTCTCCAGGAGTCCCATAACATGAGTCCTGTAGCAGGCCAAGATGAACAGCAGGAGTCCAATTTCCATATGAATGTAAATCTTAACATAATCATATCATCTCAATGGCTAGCTGGCATCACCTTACAACCGAAAGTGCCATGCATCATATTATTTGCTTGTGGCTCCTAGCATCTGCCCCCTTCTGTTTAATTAAGCAACAGGCAATGTGGCTAGGGACCTTGCCTGTTAGGTATGTCCAATTCAACATATGGTTCTTACCCGTCATCGGAAAACTGACCTCTAGGCATCAGCCTCCTGTCTTAGGTTGATACCACTGCAACTGAATCATACCCGTCACTGACTACCGGTCCAGTATATAGCCATACCTGTGGATAGGCCTATGCACCAATGGGGGGGTGAGGTTCTTTGCCTCACCTCTGTTGGCCCCCAAATTTGACCTTGGTGCCTGTGGGGGGGTGAAGTTCTTTGCCTCACCTCAGTTGGCCCCCAAAATTAGACCATCACTAGTAGAAGGGAGGAGGATACAGAAATGCCACGACATCAAGTCAATAGACGGCTCTTTAGGAAAAATTGCATCACTGGTGACACTACAGCAAAGATATGCCAGCACTACCATAATTCGTTGCATCAACAGATAGAGCACAATGCATACAAGTGATACATAGTCCAGGCAAGTTTTATAAGCAGTTCAAAGTGGAGGAATCTACCAATAAGTCCATTTCCTCCCAAAATAAATCGACTCAGTGTTTGAGCATTACTTGTTGAGTTATTATTCATTGATGCATCAGTTTATACAGTTTATTGTGATAATTATTGAAGAAGTTGTAGTTTGGTTTCATCTTTGTCTTCACCGGCACTGGGATGAAAATAGGGATTGACAATGATGTTAAGAAAGGAGAAAAAAAATGTAACATTTCAACAGGTATTAAGAAAACAATTTTTAGAAAAATTTACATTATCCTGAACAGAATTATTAATTATAATGAAAAGGAAAAGTTAAAGTAAACAAACAGATCTGTTAACCTGCTTATTTGTACACATATTAAAACAGTCTTCAACAGCTGTTTACCCAAATTAAATTAAACCATTAAAATCACGTGAATAATAAAAAAAAATTTGGGATCCATATTTTTATGAGTGCTCCTCATATATGATATATGGACATACGCACATACAGACATACAACACAAAACAGAAATGTGCACACATAACATACAACATATAAGACAATAGTAAAGGCCTTGTAGATTACCTAGGTGAAATCTCCATTGCAATGTTTAAAAACTCCATAGTCAAAAAATAAAACTGATCAGAAAAACATTAATTTATGTCTATATGAGCTGAAAATTAAAATGGAACTTTATGATGTGGGAAAAGCAATAATAAAATAGATATTGAAAAAAACATCCTGGCTGATCAAGGTCGAAGATGTATGAATAGCAAAGCTGGAGTTCTGGATATCAGCTGTTATGGATTTGAGTCAAATCATCTTCTGTTTCTGAATCCAAATCGGCTGCTGTTCCTCCTGTGGAAAAAAACACAGACAGAGCCCCGACTCCAGACTATCACTGGATCCGGACCTTTCCATTGTCCTGTTAGAATATCTTTCCAAAGTACCTTAGGCTTATGTACATTTTTTGGATACAAATGTCTTTCCACAGCACTAAGTCCCGATGAATCCAAATTTAAAAAGTTTAGAGTAAAAAGGGTTATTTTAAGTTTATCTTTGGGGGATATATACCCATTTCCAATTCCCTCCTTTTGTTTTAATAAGTACATTTTAATAGTTTGATGAGCTCTTTCAACTATGCCTTGTCCTTGTGGATTGTATGGAATTCCTGTTATGTGAGTAATGCCAAATGATGAGCAAAATTGTTTAAAAGAGGTGGAAGTATAACCAGGACCATTGTCCGTTTTTGACAGTTTTGGAACGCCCACAGTGGCAAAATTTTGTAAGCAATGAGCTATAACATCTTTAGTTTTTCCTCCGGCATGAAGGGAGCCCATCAAAAATCCGGAAGAAGTATCAACTGTAACATGTAAATATTTAAATTTTCCAAATTCTGGCAAGTGTGTGACGTCCATCTGCCAAATATGGTTAGGTATCTGTCCTCTAGGATTGACTCCAAGATTAACTTGTGGTAAAAATGTCACACAATTTTGACATTTTTTAATTATGTCTGGCTTGTTCTTTAGTTATTTTAAAACGCTTTTGTAAAGTATTAGCATTGACATGGAACCTTTTATGAAAATTTATAGCTTCTTCTATTGTGGAGAAAATATGTATGTCATGTGTAGATTTATCTGCTAGTTCATTGCCCATACTAAGGGCTCCAGGCAATCCTGTATGTGCCCTGATATGTCCTACAAAGAATGGATCTTTTCTGTCCCAGATTAGACTTTGTATAGCAGAAAACAAAGAGAAAACAGTAGAAGAAGGTGAAATCCTACCAGCATCTTCAAGGGATACTATAGCATTAAATACATACTGACTATCAGAAAATAAATTAAATACAGAATCTTTAAACATCATAAAAGCTTGTAATACTGCATTAAGCTCTACCTTTTGAGCTGATTGTTTGGGTACTAAAAATGTAAAAGTTTGATCAGGAGTAACTACTGCTGCTGTACCATTGTTTGACCCATCAGTGAATATATTTGGAGCATTTATGATAGGGGTTTTTCTTGTCTTTTTTGGAAAAACTACAGGATGCTTAGACCAAAAAGACAACAAAGGATTAGATGGTAAGTGATTATCAAATGAAACACTAGTTTTACACATGATTATTGCCCAAGTATTTAACTCATTAGCTAACTCATCAATTTTATCCATAGTATATGGAGTAATAATTTTATTGGGAGAAATCCCAAACACTCCCTTTGCTGCTTTTATTCCTTTGAGTATTAATTGTCCTACAGCCTCAGGATATCTAGTAAGAATAGTGTTAGGAGAATAAGATAAATGTATCCACAATAATGGACCTTCTTGCCAAAATACTCCTGTAGGAATATTTTTTGTTGGTAGTACAATACATAAGAAAGGCAAACTTATATCAATTCTATCCAAATGCATAATTTCCATATATGTTTCAATGATTTTTAATGCTTTTCTTGCTTCAGGCGTTAACATGCGGGGTGAATTTGGATCTGATGGACCTTTTAGAATATCAAATAAAGGTCCCAACTCTCCTGTTGGTATGCCTAGATAAGGCCTTATCCAATTTATGTCTCCCAATAACTTTTGAAAGTCATTAAGTGATTTGAGTTGATCTACTCGTATTTGAATTTTTGGTGGACGGACCATGGTTGAGGATAATAGAACTCCTAAATAATTAATTGGAAGATTTAATTGTACTTTATCTATTGCTATCTCTAGATTATAATTTTTCAATAAGTTTGTAAGTGTGGCATAACATTCTAGCAATGTGTTTTTATCTTTATGTGTCAATAACACATCATCCATATAGTGAAATATTTGTAGTTCAGGATTTTGATTTCTAAGTGGCTGGATTGCTTTATTAACATAAATTTGACACATAGTTGGGCTGTTAGCCATCCCTTGAGGGAGTACTTTCCATTCATATCTCTGATCAGGACCTTCATGATTCAGTGCAGGGATAGTTAATGCAAAATGTGGACTATCCTCGGGATGAATTGGAATTGAAAAGAAACAATCTTTAATATCTATAGCTAAAACATGCCAGGTTTTTGGTAAAGCAGACAATTGGGGAATCCCTGATTGAGCAGGTCCCATAATAACCATCTCATTATTAATGGCTCATAAATCTTGTAATAATCTCCATTTACCAGATTTGTTTTTAATGACAAAAATGGGAGTATTATGGGGGGATACGGAAGGTTGTATATGTCCTTCCGCTAATTGTTGTCTGACCAAGTCATGGGCTACTTGTATCTTTTCTTTAGTCAGGGGCTACTGAGGAACCCACACTGGTCTTTCTGATTTCCAAGTAATTTTGATTGTCTCAGTGGCCTTTTCTGAAAACCCAATCCATGTCTATTTATTTCTTGATCTATTTGAATAGGTGCTGTCATACCTTGTTCTTGTTCTCTTAATCTTTTTTCTTTCCTAAAGCCTTGTTTAGCCCTAGTAGTGGGCGCATTAGGATTGATGTTATTTGTTAATGTCAATCTTAATTGATCTAGGACATCTCATCCCCATAAATTTATAGGAAGATGATCCAATACATAGGACTGTATAGTTCCTTCACATCCTTCAGGATCCCTCCAATCTAATACCATAGCACTTCTATGGGGATTTGTTGCCACTCCTAGGCCTCGAAGCATTTGAGTGGCTTGTTGTAATGGCCAATGTTTTGGCCATTCTTGACGAGATATGATACTGAGGTCAGCACCTGTGTCCAGCAGCCCGTTAAAGTCATGTCCTTGAATATTTAATTTTAGCATTGGGCGAGAATCTAAATTTAAAGACAGCATAGCCCAATCTACACCTGTGGAACCTAATCCCTTGGAACCTCTTTCTACATTACAACTGGAAAATTTATCATGCAGGCTGGGTATTATTAATAACTGTGCTATTCTATCTCCTGGTGAAATTACTGATATACCTCTTGGAGAACTAGCTATAATTTTTATTTCACCCTCATAATCGGGATCAATTACCCCAGGACTTATCATAAGTCCTTTTAGTGTACAAGAACTGCGTCCCAATAATAAGCCTACTGTTCCCTGGGGAAGAGGTCCTTTTACTCCTGTGGGAATGATTTGAACTCCCATCTCTGGAGTTAGTACTGCCCTGGCAGAGGCGCAGATGTCCAACCCTGTGCTCCCTCTAGTTTGTCTGATGAGGGATTTAATGGATAATGCATCCTGGGCACTACCTTGATGGTGCTGCTGGGTTCCTCCATTGCCCCGTATATTTGTGGTTTTGGGCCCCGGGACATTGGGCCCTCTAGTCCGTTTTTTGGCAATGGAGCCTGATACCTTTCTCCACAATATCGTGGGTAAACACTTGGTCCTTGTCCATTTTTTGATAACGGAATACCCTCTATGGTGGTTTGAGAACAGCATTCATTAGCCCAATGTTTCCCTGTATGGCATCGTGTGCAAATACCCGGTATTCTATTCCTTTCATACCTAGTTTTCTTAAACCCTCCTCTTATGGGGCAACTCCTTTTAAATTGTCCTGTTTGATTACAATTATAGCATGTTTTTGGCCTGGCATCTAAAGCCTGTTGTACTGCTGCTAAGACTTGCCCTTGTTCATTAATGTCTCTACATAATTTAATATATGTGTTTAAATCTTCTTGTCTCCATGGTCTAATGACCTCTCTGCAGCAACAATTTGCTTGGTCATAAGCCAGTTGTTTTATAAATGGCATTGCCTGTTCTGTATTTCCAAATATTCTAGAGGCTGTCTGAATAAGCCTATCTACAAATTCAGCGTAAGGTTCATTAGTTCCTTGTATTACCTTAGATAATTGACCTTGTAAATCTCCATGCCCCTGTAAAGTTTTCCATGCCCTAACTGCATCTACAGCAATTTGTGCGTATACGCTAGGGTCATATTCAATTTGCTGTCTTTGACCCTCATAAGGTCCCTTTCCTAATAACATATCTAGATTTCTTTGAGGGTAACCGGCTTCTGCATTTCGCCTAGCTGTCTCCATGCAAAATTCCTCATTGGCAACCTTCCATAACAAATATTGTCCTCCATTTAGCAAAGATCGACACATGTTAGCCCAATCTGCTGGTGTCATGTCCAAGTTGGTAACAGATTCGACCATGCTTACTGTGAAGGGAGCTTGCGGCCCATAGGTTGTTACAGCCTCCTTTAATTGCTTTACTGTTTTGAAATCTAAAGCACGGTGAATTCGTTGCCCACTTGCCTGCTCAAGTACAGGGCATGCTAATCTTTGGGGTCCTGCCTCAGAATTCCGTCCATCAACTACGGGAGTTGAGGGCCGCTCAGCTGTAGATGGAGCTGTTGGTTGAATTACGCCATCTGGTGATAGAATGGAGTTAGTAGCAGCCTCCTGTTGTAATTCTCCACCTGATGGCTGTTTTTCCTCTAAGCTTTCTTTCTTTAAATTTTCCTCTGTCTGACTAGCTTGAGAGACCTTCTCTTTTGCTTGACCTAGCATTTTTTCTACCATAGTTTGGACCTCTAACAATTTACTTAACAGTTTTTCAGTTTGTTTTTTACTAGATTCTAATCTACTATAGAGGTAACGTAACCCAATAAGATAGGATAAAACAAAGCCGAAGCAGAATGAAACAAAAACGGAGCATAGAATGGTTATATCAATTTTCTCTTTCTCAGGGCCGAATAACTTCAAACCTTGAGCCAACCATTTTTCCCAGTTCGCCTGAGAAAATTCTAGGGCTAGGGAGCTTGAAATAAAAACAAAATAAATCAAAACAAGAGCACATTGTTTTTTGAAATGGTCACCCATTATGTCGCCTTCCCTCAGGGGCAAGCAATTTTACTCACCTCTAATTTTCAGGCATTCCCCGTCCAGGCCACCAATTGCCTCAGTCTGGCTGGGCACAGAATCACGAGCCACTCAAGCAGGAACAAAACTTTATTTTTGAAAAAGCCGCCAATACTCTGTATGCGCCTGCAAGCCAAAACCGGTCCACCTATGCGTGCGTCTACCGGAACCACCGCCCCACAGACCTCCCCTGGAATTCCCTCCTACTATCCTTCCCCAAACAAGGGGAACTCTCCAGGAGTCCCGTAGCAGGCTAAGGTGAACAGCAGGAGTCCAATTTTCATATGAATGTAAATCTTAACATAATCATATCATCTCAATGGCTAGCTGGCGTCACCTTACAACCGAAAGTGCCATGCATCATATTATTTGCTTGTGGCTCCTAGCAGACAGGCACCTTGCTCCTTCTGCTAAGTAAGGGCACAGCACTGAAGAAATGTTTATGAAGTAGGAAGCAAGTCCTTAATACACACAAAATCTTTCAGCCCATTGATTTTGAATTTTCAAGCCTCCAAAGTATAAGAAATGAATTTATGCTGTTTATAAGCTACTTAATAATCTATAATAATACTTAGATTATTGTATCTTGTTATGGAAGCCTTAATGGACTGAGATACATAATTATCACATTGTAACCTGTCTGAAATTAGGATATGTCTTTTAACTGATGCTACCTCATAGTAACTGAAGATAGGTGATAATAATGACGAAGCACACAAAGAGCAAAGTGAATAGAGCACAGTACATGATGACTAAATTAGGGAAGAAATGAATATGTATATAGCTACACACTTATATGTAACCTATAATATAATATATTTTATATAGGAATATAACATAAGATAGATTATAAGGCACAAAATAAATATGAGATAAATGCATAATATTGAAAGTGTATTTTCTTAAAATCATATAATTCTAAATATATATAAACTGAAAATATCTCAAATGGATATTGAAATGATAATATTAAAATAACAACTTAGAAATCAACAAAAAATCACAATGTCACAATGGGAGAAATTAGACATATCTCTTCAAGAATTTCCTGTGAAAATAGGGAACATTAATAGGGATATAGAAGAATTGAGCAGCAAACTTAGCAAGCTTGATCTAAGGTTGATTAGAATGTTGCATTAAAATTATGTGGTCAGGGGCTGGGGTTGTGGCTCAGTGGTAGAGATCTTACCTGATATGTGTGAGGCACTGGATTTGATCCTCAACACTATATATAAATTAAAAAAAAAATGATAAGATCCATCAACTACTGAAAAAAAAATTAAAAAAATATAGAGGTCAAATTTTCCTTGTGCACACATGGAATATTTATAAACATTTATTTCTTCAATCTGCATTATATATGCTGTATTTCGATATGAAACATATGTTAAAAATAACATATTAAAAATCCCTCTAAATTTAAAGCTTTAAGTAGCAAATATCTGAATAACTCATAGTAAAGGATAAAAAGGACAAAAAGAAAAGTAGCAATTTTAAATAAAATGAGGTAAAAATAAAATAAGACAATTACATTATTAACAATTTATCTAAATTCGAATTTTTGGTAACATGTAGCTTTAAGTGCTAATATATGGAACAGTAAGAATAACAGCTAAGTGGGCAATCTGAGTAGTTAGACAACAATAAGACAAATTAAGACTGGAAAAAACAATGATAACAGAACAAAAATTAAGGAATAACAATTTATCATTAGAAGGAATAGAACTAGGTATCTAGTATTAGGCATTGTCTTATTGTCTATTATTTTCACTACAATCATTTTTTTTGTCTGGTGATAATATACATCTACCATACTGGGTCTTCATTTATTTATTACTGATGGAATTAAGTTGAAACCCATTTAAATCATATTTCTTTCCATACCAATTGGATTGCCTTTTTGTTTTTTATTGTAGAGATTCTTTATTTCTGGATAAGTGCCTTTCAGTGTGTGTATGCACACATACATATTACATATAAATTATAAAATACACACATATTTTTCATATCACCCTCTTAATTGTATTGAAGATAAATTCTTAATTTTGTCATCTTTTTTGTCATTACTTTATTTTTGTGGAAGTTGTTTTGTTAAATATATTTTGCCTACTGAAAGATCCTACAGATATTCTCTTTGTTTTCCTCTGTGACTTTTATTGCTTTCATATCCAGATTTACCTTTGCAAACTACCTGGAATTACTTATGCATGGCATGTGATAGTACATCAAAACTTTTTTTTCTGTCCATAAGCTCAGTTTTCACATTACCATTTAATGATATTGTCATCATTTTTGCCCTTTTCCATTTGCCTCCCCTCTTGTCAATAACACATCATCCTAATTTCTTTGGTGGTAGATTTTGGTATCTGAGAGTGTAAGACCTTTAAGTTTGTTCTTCATGATTACCTTGCTATTCTTGGTTCTTTTTTACTCTCCATTCACATATTTAACTCAATTTGCCAACTTCCCCAAGATATTGCTAGAATTCTGATGAAAATTCAGTTCATCTACTAGAATAATTTTCACAGTATTAACAAATCTCTATTATTTAGCCTTCCCTTCTAAACACTATTATTTATTTTTCAGTAATTTATTTAGTTTGTTTTATTTTGTTCTCAATAATATTCTTATAGGATTCATACAAGTTGTACACATTCCTTATATTTATTGCTAGTATAAGAAGCTATTAAAAACCATAAAATATTTTGTAGCAATATGGTGCATTAGATACGTTTGGGTTTTATATATTACATATCCAGTGACCAGATTACTACCCTTATTAATTGTAAATTTATCTATAGTTTTTATTAGAATTTATTTGTATACAGTCATTCTATATGCAAATAATTAGTTGATATCTTCCTTAAAATATTTAACATGTTTTAATGTTTTATTGAACTGACTGGAATATTCAGTAGACCTGCTGAACAGAATTATAATGAAGGTCATTTTTTTTTTTTAAAGAGAGAGTGAGAGAGGAGAGGGGGAGAGAGAGAGAGAGAGAGAGAGAGAGAGAGAGAGAGAGAGAATTTTTAATATTTATTTTTTAGTTCTCGGGGGACACAACATCTTTGTTGGTATGTGGTGCTGAGGGTCGAACCCGGGCTGCACGCATGCCAGGCGAGCGCGCTACCACTTGAGCCACATCCCCAGCCCTAATGAAGGTCATTTTAATCTCAATCCTCATAATAGGAAAAATGTTGTTAATGTTAATAGTTCACAAATACATATGTTCTAGTTGTAAAATTTTTATAAACATCCTTTCAAGAAAAAGTTATTATCTACTACAGCCTGCAAAGATGTTAATTCAGAAAACCAGCGAGGAGTTATGGGGAATTAGAAAAGACAAACAAACACACAGAGAGAGGAAGGTGAGACCAGATGGGACATTACTTTCTGATGGAGAGTAATCACACAGAGCTAGCTCAGCACATTTATTATATAAGTTTTAACATCAAAATCTTTTTCTGTAAGACATTTTTTTCAAAGCAAGCAGACTGAAGGATGAAGCTCTGGATAGGCAATTATAATTATACTTTTTGAGCTCATAATTCTCTACCACCAGCAGCCGGTATCTGAATTCAGGGTCAAGACTGATAGTGCCATGGTATACACAGAACCTCCTTTGAGAAAGTGTCACCATAGCAACTGATGAGTCTCAGCTTGTGACTTTGCATAAGGAGTTCCCAGCACAGGAACACTCCTCTGTTGGGGCTGGGATGTGGCTCAAGCGGTAGCGCGCTTGCCTGGCATGCATGCGGCCCGGGTTCGATCCTCAGCACCACATACCAACAAAGATGTTGTGTCCGCTGAGAACTAAAAAATAAATATTAAAAATTCTCTCTCTCTCCTCTCTCACTCTCTCTTTAAAAAAAAAAGGAACACTCCTGTGGAAGAACAGTCAGAGATCATAATTTAAATCATAACTCTCAACAATTACCATCATGGTAATTATCTTATAACTTTTTAGCATGAATGAGTGTTGAATTTCATAAAATGTTTGCTCATTACATACCAACATTTCCCCTCTGTGTTAATTTGGTATTTTTTTCTTTTAATCTATTAAGCAATGTCTTTGGTATAGACATGTGGTATTTTTTCTTTGAATCTATTAAGCAATGTTTTTGGAGTGATGGATCCTTCTCCATTCTTAATATTTTATGTTTTGTGTGTTCTCTATGTCTCTCTCTTGAGGACTCTTGTGATTACACAGATCCCATCCAAATGATCTGGGATAATCTCTTCATCTAAAAATACTGAGTTTAATTACCTCTGTAAAATCTTTTTTTTCTTTTATGTAAGGCAATAGATTTAAAAAAAATATGGGAAGTGAGGCATAAATATCCTGGGACCATGATTTTGCCCGCTACATGCAGCTTGCTAAATATATATATTTTCTTTTAAAAAAATTTGTCTTAATTAGTTATACATGATGGTAGAATACATGTTGACACATCATACACACATGGAGTATAAATTCTTCTGGTTATACATGATGTGAAATTACACCAATTGTGTAATCATATATGCACATAGTGATAATATCTGATTCATTCTACTATCCTTCCTACCCCCATAACTCCTTACAACCCTTTACTCCCCTCTCCTTAATCCAAAGTACCTCATTCTTCCATAGCTTCCCCTTATTGTGAATTAGCCTTCTTATATTAGAGAAAACATTTGGCCTTTGGTTTATTGGAATTGGTTTATTTCATTTATCTTGATATTTTCCAGCTCCATCCATTTGCCTGCAAATACTATAATTTCATTCTTCTTTAAGGCTTAGTAACATTCCATTGTGTATATATACCACATTTTCTTTATCCATTCATCTATTGAAGGACATCTAGGTTGGTTCCTTCGTTGGCCATTGTGAATTGAGCTGCTGTAAACATTGATGTGGTTGCATCACTGTAGTATGTTAATTTCAAGTCCTAGAAGTGTAGCTGGGTCAAATGGTGGTTCCATTCCAAGTTTTCTAAGAAATCTTCATGTGGCTTTTCATAATGGTTGCACTAATTTGCAGTCCCACCGGCAATGTAAGAGTGTATGTTTTTCTCCACATCCTTGTCAACACTTATTGTTTCTTGTATTCTTGAAAATTGCCATTCTGACTGAAGTGAGATGAAATCTTAGAATAGTTTGATTTTCATTTCTCTAATCACTAGAGATAAACATCTTTATATATATATATTTGTTGATCAAATGTATTTCTTATTCTTTGAAGTGTCTGTTCAGTTCCTTACCCCATTTATTGATTCGGTTATTTGGTTTTTTGGTATTGAGTTTTTGAGCTTGTTGTGTATCCTGGAGATATAATACCGATCTTCTCCCATCTGTAGGCTCTATCTTCACTTTATTGATTGTATCCTTTGCTGAGAAGCGGCTTTTTATTTTCAATCCTTCCAATTTATTTATTCTTGATTTTACTTCTTGTGCTTTGGGAGCTTGGTTAAGGAAGTCAATTCCTAAGCAAACATGGTGAAGATAATATCTTAAATGCTTTAGTTTTTAAAGTATAGTATATTTACTGAATTTACCTTTTTTTCCTTAATTTACTAAGAACAATGTGGTTAAAAGCTCTGATTATGACTTTAGATGTCTTTTAGTGCCATAACTTGAACTTTATATGGTTTAAGTCTATGTAATTAGTAAACATAAATCTCATTTTATAATAGTTTTACTTTTGCCTCTGATGAGAACATATGTAGACCTAACAATACTTTAAGTCCTATAATTTACACATTACTTTTATGCTATCAATTTTCAGATTATTATTTACCCATTAGTGCATAATTATTTTAGACAGTTCTCATTCCTTCAGTTGTGCTCATCCGCATTTCATTTCTAGTGCTCTTTAATTCTTCTTAGCTATGATTCTTGCTCAAGAATTATTGTCATCTATCAAGAAATTCCTTTGGTGTATTTTTAAAGTTTTTGTCTGACGATGATAAAATCTCTGTATTTGTCTGAATATGTCCTCACTTTAATTTCATATTTGGAGGATTTTTTCTATGGATTAAGAGTTTAAAATAGACAATTTATTTTCAACAACTTGAAAGTACTTATTGGCTCTATTTAATGTTACTTAATTCTTGTTAACAATATATTCCAATATAAAACACTCAGGAAGAACTATAATGGGTGTTTTTAAATTTATTGTTTTTGTCTGGGTTTCAGATATTTTTAATATACACGTATATCTAATTTTATTTTTAGTAATTCTGACAATTTTCTTTCACTAATTTTATTTTGTATTTGTGTTCTATATCTTCTATTATTGCTCTTATATTTTTCACTTTTCCCCTTTTTTGAAACTAAAATAACTTACATTCTAAGTCACTTTTCTAGGTCTCATATGTGTCACATTCTTTTATAATAATTTTTCTCTATATGCTTCATTCTACATATTTTCTTACTGCATACTTTTCCTGAAACAAATAAACAAAAAAGTCTTTTCTGCTGTGCCCAATGGCTTTTAAGATTCTTTCTTGTTTTTTTTTATTATTTTTTGTCATTTTATACTTTATTGGTCCTACTTCATTATTTTATAAATATTTTCAAAAATCCTCACCTTGCTAAATATTTCATTTTACATATTAGTAACAGTTTTAGTTTATCTTTATTTTTTTTTTTACCTAACAACTTCAAACCCTATCATTTTTAGCTTCTGTTTTTATTGTCTCCCTTTTCTCTTCTTTTCAGTTATGGCAAGTTTTTGATCAAAAGTTGGACACTGTCAAAAAAAAAAACAAGAAGATTAAAACTAAGGAAGCTCTGATAATATCCATTTTTTTCTTAGCAGGCAAGTACAATAAGGGAAAAGAGTTTGTTTGGGAATATAATATTTCAGTGCTAGATTTCAGGATTTCTTAGGACTGTGTTTTCTAGTTCACACTAAATATTAGGAATATGCTTTCAGATATCTCAAATACAGGCCTCAGGTGTTCTCCAGAGCCTCTCCTGTTTAGAATGGTATGGATTTAATTTTTTTTATGTTTTCTCTCCTAATAATGATGCATGTCATAGAAAACAGAGTTATTTTAGATTTCCATATCTTAATAGTCCAGCGGCAAAATGTATATTGGCGAAGAAGATCTCAAGCTCTTACATGATTTTCCTACTTTCATGGAAATTTGTCTCTGATATTGTAGCAGAAAAGATGCTCCCAATTGCCTTTCAATAGTTATTTGGATATGATGTCCAGATATAGAATTTGTTTTGAATGGGAGGGTTCACCTAATACATGCTACAGGATATAACCACAAATTGCAGTCTCCTATCTTTATGGTCCATAATGTTGCTAAAGAAAAGCTCTAATGATGTGTAAGAAGCAATTTGTTATTTTCCTTACCCAGTGATATGTGTTCACTTTTCCCCAAATAGAGCAGACTCATTCCATTGTTAACATTTCCCAGCAGTGAATGAACAGAACTGCTATTTAGGACATGGAAAAAACAACAATAACAAAATCCTGCACATATCACTATTGCCTAGTTGTACAGATAAAACAGGAAATACGAATTTTTGCAATGACTCTTAAATATATGAAACTTTTCTAAACAACATATATTAAATAAATATATGATCAAAAAAATAAATCACATGTCAGTAGTCTTTGCAAGTGGCACCAACAGAGAAAATCAAGTTAAAAAAAGCATTATTAATATTATTATTGATAAAGAAAAGTAAATCAAGTACAGACTAAGGATGCAGTTAGTGTTAGGAGTGATTTGAACCTGAATTTCAAATTCTGTCAGAACTTTCTCTCAGCTTCTCTTATCTTTCTCAGGAGAACCCTGAGAGATGCCCTTCTTGGAATATATATATATATATATATATATATATATATATATATATATATAAGCAAATTTCCATTACTTAATACCTGAGATAATTAACTTAAAACCAGGAAAGGTATAGTTCATAGGTTTTGAGGTTTCAGTGCATGTTTTATTGGCATCATTGTTTTAGGGTACCTTAAATGGCTGGGAGCACATGGTAGAACAAGGAGCTCACCTCTACCTCATGTAGCCAGGAAGCAAAACAAGAGAAAGAGGAAGTGGTTTGGGTCCTTTATCCCCTTCCAGGTCATACCCAATGACCTCATTTCTTTCAGCTAATATCCTCTTTTAAAAAGTTTCACCACTTCCCAATAGTGCCATGGATTGGGGCTATTTTAGCACATAGGCACTTTGTAGGCATTTAACATCTAAACTATAGAACATGCTCAACACTGAAGCAATCACACTTAAGAGGAAATTAGAATATTTTAGGAAGAAAGCAGCTCACTTGGTAGATATAAAGCATGTGTATTCAATGCTCTGTATCTGCCAAATGAGCTGCTATTTGTGGATGGCCAGTGTACAAGTTATCAAAAGATATCTGTTCATCAAAACATCATCTACAATTAGTATGTAAAATTATAACAATTTTAATTAAGTCAAGATCATATGACATTACTCAATTAAAATATATTGAAAATTTTACTAAAATGTTTATCATATAATATAAAGAAATGACAATTAGATTAAAAAATAATAATAAATAAAATTTATTTATTATTTTTTTAATCTAATCAATTTTAGGTCATCCAAGAATTGATTTTGTGATCATTACCACTAAGAGTTTAATCATTGTTTTCTGTAGTGTATATGCTTATATACTTCTATTGCTTATTATTTTCTTTTACAAAGTATATTTTTAATAATGCTGTATATTAATACCCATGGAAGTAATCAACAGAGAATTCATTTTTATTCAAAGCCAACTTAGTTTTTGTACATTTTTTTTGCTTGAATTGTTTCTCTTATGGACATATTATTAAAACACAAACAAATTGATTGTGCTAGAAGGAAGTAGCTTTGAATATAGGTATAGATTACTTAGGTTAAAGACAGAGCACTTGAGCAATATAGATTTTGAAGCCACTAAAATACCTATGCAGAAACAAATTAGTCATATAGTTATGTATAATAAATCATAAGGCTTCTATTTCCAATGAACATTAATACACTTGGTGTCCCTAAATTTTTCATAGTTTAAATGCAAATAATTTTGCTTCATAAAAAAGATAAATCTACATTGATAAAAGATAAAACTCTTTTAAAAGCAGATCATAAATTGAGGGGAAAAAATGGGAATGTGTAAGCAACAACAATAAAACTTTTTTTGTAAATGTGAAAATAATTTGAAAATATCATGGCAAATTCTAAATAATTAAATTTATGGTTGATTATAATATTATTAATTTAAGACATCTATTCTTTCTACCAAAAGTCAAACTTAGATGCCAAAATATAATGGGTATTTTGATAAAATTATTGAAACTAACAGGAATTTGCTATGCAATTATAATAGACAAAATTTAAATTTAGTAGTGATAGTGACAGAAGACAAAATAGTTATAAATTTCATCTTTGCATAAAATAAAAATTAAAGACTCAAGTATATAAAATATTAAATGTATCTGAGTAAAAAAATCATATAATGTAGTAAAAATACACATCTAAAACTTTTCCTTCTGGGGAATTTCCTTATCAATATTATTTTAAACAAGGAATATTTTGTTTAGTATATGTACTGAACAGTTATGAATCAAAATGAACCAAGTCAAGAATGTCTTACTACTAAACAGTCCCAGAGGAGATTATATGGCAAAAGCATTTTGGTTTACTTACTTTTATATTTTTACAAAACATTCTTCACTGATCTGCTTCTGTGTCCTGGAGAACCACCCCCAAAATACCTGTTCTATTTTAAATAGTGCAATACAAGCTTCATTATAGGCCAAAATAATTCCCCTTGACCTTCAAAAGTACTTCACCACATACAACTGCATCAAGGTTCAGACTACATATTGTAATATTTATAAAGATTATGGTGATGATAATTATGATAACATTATGGAGTGTTTATTATGTGCCAAGCTCATTCTTAAATGCTTAACATTCATTACCTATTATTCATAATAGACCTATAAAATACTGCAGCTATAGCATGTTAAGTATCTTGCCTAACATTACTTTACCAATCATAGGGAGAAATTGAGGTTTCTTGCAGCCTTGCCAGGGCCTAGACACATTGTGAAACATTTCACAATTTGATTCCTATAATATTTACTATTTATAGTTAAAAAATTAATTCTTCATCAAAGAATATGTAAAAGTAAAGCACAGAATATTTAAGAGAACTCATACTTGGTTTTCTGATATCCCAACAGTAAAAAGTAAAACACTTTTTCTGAATATGTAATGTTACCAAACATGAACAACTAGATATTAAACAGAGAGCAATGATAACTATATGAATTCAGTAATCATGTTAAGAAAATATTACTAAACTGAATCTATTATATGAAATATTGTTCTCAGTAATTTTTCAATGAATCAAATCAGAATTAACCTATTAACTAATTTTTTGAATTTTGTGAGTTTTAGAATGACTACATAATATTATAAATAACTTCACAAGTTTGAATGAAATCTTCAAATGCATCTCCATTCCCATTATATCTGAATTAATAAAATCATAAATGTAATGTACTACATTAAGTTTTAGAATTGTACGACTGAAATTGTTTCAGGCTAGTACCATCCTCCAAAGCACATTATTGTCTGTTCTTGAGCATCCAAATATGTCACCTCAATATGAAACCAATAGTAAATGCTGGTTCTCAGAATCATTTTAAAAATTTCATATTAGTTTTTGACATTCGTACTTTGACCAAGACAGAATCAAATAATGTCTACATTCTTATTATTATTGACCAAAGTTATTACTTCACATAATATCCACAGATGTCATGAAAGGGTTCGGCTTCATGAACTTTCAGCCTGACCTAGGTTATCTTCCACCTTCTGGAGATGTACAGAATATTTTGAGACTATATGAGACTCTGATGTGAAATTGTAATGTATAAGAGAGTACTCCACAACAAAAGTAATACAACAGAATAAAAATAATATATTTGCACATTAAATGTAAACTCATATTGTCAAAAAATTAGTGTATATACATTTAGATTTAATTCGTTTGTATGTTGATACTTTCTCAAAGGTATCTTGACAAAAGTTCTAAAAAAATTTACTTTCCTCTTTGTCATGATTGTCAAAACATAAAAGAGATATTTTCTAGGCATAGATGGTATTTTTTCTACAAATTTTTTTTTTTTTTTTTTTTTAGAGAGAGTGAGAGAGGAGAGTGAGAGAGAGAGAGAGAATTTTTTTTAATATTTATTTTTTAGTTCTCGGCGGACACAACATCCTTGTTGGTATGTGGTGCTGAGGATCGAACCCGGGCCGCACGCATGCCAGGCTAGCGCGCTACCGCTTGAGCCACATCCCCAGCCCCTACAAAATTTTCTTTATGAACAAAGGAGTTAATCATATTTCAGAGGCACAATAATTTGAGAATTTTTTTTGACTAATCTACATTTACTTCCATAGAAACTGGCACAAAATGGAACATCACAAGAGACTTTTGTCAGGTGAAGTTTTGCATAAAAGTTTTACATAAAAACTTTTAAAGAATTGTTTTCTGCCCAGTATGGTGGAAGAAATGACCCAAGGTCATGGCACAAATTTTATGAATAAAATCTTCACCTTGAGTGTTGAAACCTGCCTAGAGATGGAGGAATGTTTGGGCAAATATATCTTTGCATGTGAAAGCCATGAATATCAGGAGATACTATGAATATGTTATAATCCACTAAAACTTACTACTGAGAGTTAAAAGGGTGAGTTTCACTATGTTTTTTTTTTAATGTGTCTATTATGCCTTTCCATGTTAAGCTTTTCTTCTGTGTCCACTGTCTCTCTTTTCTTTCCCAGAAGGACAGGATGAAAAAAAAATCCAGTAAATTAATATAATTAAATTGTTAAGGATTTACCTTTAAAAGCCTACTTGAAATATAACTGTTTGCTGCTGTTATTTATGATAGAAAATTAAAAATTAATTTATTATTTTTTCATTTTGAATTTATTTGAAATATATATTATTTGAATTTAAAAATTAAATTAATACTAATGGGAAAACTTAGCATACTGTTTGGTTGGAATTTCAGGAATCAATGTGGCAAAGGCTTGACTAATACTTCCTGTCCTGATTGCTCTGCATTGCCTATGCTCCATCTGGGATCTGCTCTTGAAACTGGTCAGAAAACCCAGTTTTCTCTCTCCTATATTCTGAAACAAGAATAGTCCTCTACTTAATGACATGAGCAGGAAAGTTCTAACTTATAAAAATGTAAGTGTTCTACTGGCATATCAATAACGTTTATACTTAAATGTGAATTATACCTAGAAGCAAATGCACCTATTTCATATGGGAACAAAATCAGTGTTCAGAGGAAGTGACTTACAGTTTATTTCAAAGATCATGAATTACCACAAAAAAAATAAGTGAAGAGAAAAAGAATTTAGGATTAGATCATTGTAGCATTACAGTGAATTTTAGGAACAGAGTTAAGTTTTTCAAATAGACCTCATGTTTAATGCATAGCAGTCATATTTACTTTATAAAATACTTTTTTATTTCTCTTATAATGACAAATTTGCTTTACCTCTTGGCCAGAAGTGTTATGCTTCATCCCAAAAGTCATTCTATCCCAGCAGACTGTACAGTTCAAATTGAAATTTTAAAACACAGTGTAAATCAGCCTGCTACTGGCATGCTCTAGAGGAACGAACTTAGTTTTGTATAAATAAAGTAAAATCTTTGTGTTGTTTCCAAATATGTATAAATGACTTTAACAAAAACATGTACAGCAAATTACTATAATTAATAAACTGTATAATTTCCCATATATATTATAATTAGCAACATTGCAAAAGATTCTATATTATTTCACATACAATATTTTATTGAAATTGGAGGAAAAGAATATTGCCTAACTCATTTATTCAATAAAAAATTCATATTTTGTGTTACTTTTGATGTGATTTATTGTGCTTTGATAGGTAACAGATGCAAACAGTTGGATAATTTCATAAACTGGGTAAATGGCCCAGTCATACTTTATATTATAAAGTCATGAGGATTGGGAAACTGAGGAAAGAGGACTACAAGTTCAAAGCCAGCCTCAGCAAAAGCAAAGTGCTAAGCAACTCATTGAAACCCTGTCTATAAATAAAATACAAAAATAAGGCTGGGGAAATGGGTCCATAGTCAAGTGTCCTGAGTTCATTCCCTGGGACATCCCCCCGACACCAAGTAGTATTGGGGAAAATCTTAAGAATCTCCCAAATTTGCACTATGCAAAACCAGAACTAAGACTCCTTATAATATTGCTGATGTCCATGATATTAATAAGAAACCAGGGCTATTAATTATAGGACTTTTCTATTTTTTAAAAACTGTACTAATTCTAAAATCACCTTATAAGAAAGACATATGGTATTTTAATTTTTAAATTTAAAATTTTAATTTCAGAAAATTTATTTATTTAGGACTTACAAACTAAAAAATGAGTTTGTCACAGTCCTAAAAACAATGAATAGGAAGCCAGAATTTGAGGCAATGTTTGAGTGCTTGCAAGGGGTGTGCTTTTTCGACTATAATAAATGAAACAGTGATAATTTATGTTTGACCAAAGACATAGTCACAACACTCACTTTTGGAGGGAATGTGTGTTTTTTCAGTAGTATGTAGTAAAGTGAAAAGAATATTAAAGTTCTTTTGAAGCTGACAAATTTTATGCAGCACCATATTAGCATCTTCTTATGTCTGTATTTTAATAGTGATCCTCTTAGTTATCAAATATGTCATTGGCACATATATATTTTTTCCTGGCCTGATGTTTATATTGTTTCTGGGAACTAGCCTTGCATTAAACATCAACTTTTGCATAATTTTCATAAAATGGGGTTATCGGTTGTGTAAACTGTGGTGTGAGTGGTATGGTTTTTGTAAAGAAAAAAAAATTTAAATATTTTTTAGTTATACATGTACACAATACCTTTATTTTGTTTATTTATATTTTTGTGGTGCCGGGGATCCAACCCAGTGCCTTACATGTGTGAGGCAAGCACTCTGCCACTGAGCTACAACCCCAATCCAAGAAAAAAAATATCTTTAAAGTTGTATTTAACATTATTTTTGGCAATTATTTATTGAGCACCTATTAATTGGCTGACATAAATTTGTAGTGATAGGCACTGAATACCATAAAGATTTACTGTCCTCATTTGTAATTAAGCAGGGATTCATGTTAGATTATCAGAAACTTATTTCAGTGACTTCAGAGATTTAGGTTTGATCTAAAGAACCAATTAATTTGACTCTTGCCTAAACAAGGGATGCTTCCCTTTAGAGATTTTTTTTTCTAATCATGGCATGAACTTATTTGACATTGTATTACTTTGCCACATCAAGAATGAGAATATAGGGAGACGTGCTATCCAAAGCTGTTAAAAGAGCTGAGGATGCTGGAATTTTCAAATAACTCAGTGGAAAATAATTGGGGTTTCATGCCTTGAATTCCCATAGGGCCAGGATAATAAACAATGGTTTGAGTTTATATTTAGAAGTTTCTGGTTTATGTATAGTTGAGGTAATAATAACAATTTCCTAACTACTACTAAAATTAAATAATCTGTATTTTCTCTAAGTGTGGTTTTAGCAAACAGTTGCCTTGATGAAAATATAATTGGCCAACTCCAAAGAAACTATTTAGACATCAATTTATGTTTTTTAATTCTTTTTCAAGGCTACATTTGGAAAATATATTTGCTGCCTAAAAAATTATCTGAGTTCTCAGAATGTTCCTTAAGTCAGGGCAAGTATTTCCAAAATGATAATATTTTTATTAAACTGTAAGAAATATTTTATAAACAAAAATTTTGCAAGCTCCATTATGTCTAGTAGATTATTAAATCTTAAAACATATCTGTACTTTAGCCCTTTAATCGGGCATGCTGAGAATGTCTCTGGTTGAGTTAGAAAGAAAAATAAGTCAAATGGTTGCTCAGCATCCACTACAAACAGAGGAAGAAGTGAAAATTGAAGAGTTAAGAATTAACAAAACTCTTTATTATGATTTGAATATGAGGAGTCCCCCCAATCCCCATGTGTTAGGTAATACAGGAATGTTCAGAGGTGAAATGAGTAGATTATAAGAGTTTCAACCTCCTTGGAGGATGCATCCACTTGATAATTTGAATTATCACAGTAACTGTAGGCGGGTGGGGCAGGTCAATGAGGACATCCCTTTGGGGATTATATCTTCTCTGTGGCTTTCCTCTCTCTTTTTCTTCACATCCTCTTTCTTTCCTCTTGGCTGCCGTAAGCTAAGCAGCTTCCTCCTTCATGCTCTTCTGTCATAATGTTCTGCCTCCCCTCAGGCCCAGAGCAATGGATTTGGCAAACCAAAGACTGAAACCTCTGAAACCCTTGAGTTAAAATAAACATTTTCTCCTCTAAGTTGATTTTGTTTGGGATTTATTCACACGTACAAAAATCTGACTAATATTCCCGGTCTTTGTTAGAGGTATTTTTACAAGATATTTCTAATAGTTAATTGAGACATCTGGAAAAAGTATATGATTAATAAAAAATATAGTTTATAAATTGTACTCTGTGTGTGTGTGTGTGTGTGTGTGTGTGTAGTTCTTTCAAGGATTGTGCGTTTGCATGTTAGGTAGAATTATATGTTGTGGCAAAGAGGAAGCAATTACATCGTCATGATGATAGAGGAAACCCACAAATCTATGGAGAATTGAGAGGAAATATAGGGAATACATGGTTGTGGCAAGGATGGTGCCTTGAGAGCTGAGTCAGGAAAAATCATTTAGCATTAATCAGATGAAGAAAGAATGAGTGGTCTGAGACATTTTTTGAGATAGGTTCTGTTAAACTCTGAGGAATTTAGGAAAAAAATGTGTAAATTATAAGTTGAAACATATTAAGCTAGGGCAGGAATGAGGAGGACATTTTTGATTCACTAAATATATGATATTTGCTCCATAAACTATGTTGGAACAACTGATAAGCTTTTATGCAAAAGGGAGCAAACATTCAAGTATTTCCGGGTAATGGTGTATCAACTTCTACTTTTTGCATTTTCTCTTAGATTCAGTTATTAGGACATACTAAGGAAGTTGTTATATGTCATTTTATCAATCTCCATCACTGCTTTCTAAGATATCTTCATGTTTGCCAGGCTGATTTCATAATGCAAATTCTTAGATCATAATAAGTATTCAAAGATCTTTTGAGGCAGCTGAGGACCATATCAGAGACTAGTCACTTGAAGACAAAGTAGGTCACCTATTTTTCTCATTCATGTGGCTGCCCCTATTTTCAAAACTTACTCTAAGATTGTGGGAAAATGTTTGACAGATTCCTAAAGTTAATTCATATTATTATTGAGTCTTAAACATTAAAGGCCACTTAGCATCTCAATTATCATAAAGGCAAATGAGAAGGAACAAAAGAAATAAAAGTTGGAGACAGTAGAGTTGAAATGCTCTGTATTCATTGCATTGGAAAGATTTCTGGATTAGGTCAAAAGAGAGTAATATCATTCCTTTCGGTTGTTAAATGAATATGGAATAAACTAGAGAAAGGCTCTCTAAACACGATAGTTTGCAGGACTGGTTCCTGTGAACTGAAGGAGAGTGCTTTTAATATAACGTCGGCATGTGCTACAGCTATGAAGGCCAGTGGTTTTACTTTTGTTAAATTTTAGCACTTTTTTTAAAAAAAATTATTTAACATATAATCAAGATATCTGGAAAATATGAGTTAATTAAAGTATTTTATAATGTGCTCAAAGACATAACAGGAGAATGCATTTAAGCTTCTTTAAGAACATGTGATTTTTTAAAAATTCAATTTGTGTGTCAAGGAAGCATTGGAAAATAGTACACACAAGATTGAAAATAAATATAGTGAATTAATTCTCTCACAGCACAGTCGTGAAATAAAACATTCAATTAATAAAAACAGCCACTAATTCTTTAAAAACAATGACACTTATTTGAACACCAATTTGAGCAAACATAAAAATTTCATAAAGAAAAGATATGTGCACAAATAGCCTAAAATGAAGGTAGAATAACTATGAGTTCATGTGTTTACAGATATATGCATGTGCATATTCGTGCATATATCAGCTTTTGGCAATTGTTTTAAAATCAAATTTTTATGTAAAATGTTTCTGTTAGTAAAGAAAACATTTACTTAAAATGTATCTGTTGTAATGAAGTAAGTTTTAATTTAATTATATTTTAGTTACATTGTAAAGATTAGGTGGGGGAGCAGAGGCCGCACTGTGCTTCCCCAAATTCATATTTTGATATTTTGATGTCCCATAACCTAGTATCTCAGAATGTGACAAAAATAATATTTAGAGAGAGGGCCTTTAAGAAATAATTAAGTAAAATGGCAGCATACCACATGGCCAAGCAACGAGGACCTCAAAAAGAAATGAATGTGCCAACACCTTCATCTTGGATGTTGAGCCTCCATAATTGTTAAAAAACAATTTTTTTGTTTGATTTATAAGGTTCCCAGTCAGTAGCACTTAATTGTAGCACTCATAGCAAACAAATATACCATGTAAAATATATTTGTAAACTTCGTTAACATATAGGGTTGATTGGAATGTGCTGTAAATTTAGCACACATAATGGAATTCAGAGCTTTGGAGTAATGGGACTCCACAAACGTGAAGATGATGTATAGATTATTTGGTAAATATATTGTTTTTCCATATCCAAGGTTTCCTTCTCCATGGACTCAACCAACTTTAAACTAACAATAAAAAAAAAAATGTTTTCTTCCTATTGAACATGCACAGACATTTTTTGGTCAATATTCCCTAAATAATACAGTATACCAAATTTATATATAGCATTTATATTGTATTAGATATTATAGTAATGTAGAGATGAGTTAAAATACAGATGCTCATTCATTTAATATATGATTGCATCTGATAAACCTATTGTAAGATGAAAATTTCACAAGTCAAAAATTCACGTGATACACCTACTCTGACAAACAACAAAGCTTAACCTAACCTATCTTAAAAGCTTTCAGAACACTTGCATTACTCTACAGTCAGGTAAAATAATGAAGCATAAAGCTATTTTATGACAAAGTGTTGGATATCTCATGTGATTTACTGAATAGTGTAGTGAAAATGAAAACTAGAATGGTTGTATAGGTCTGCTTTCACTCAATTTTAAATTGGAAAAATCATTAAATCAAACCCAATATCAAGGGCCATATGAATGAAATGATGTGCCCAGGCATATGCAAATACTGCACTAATATAGGGACTTGAGCTTCCATGGATTTAGATACTCAAGGGGATCCTAGAACTATTTCACAATGGATAATGGGGACCATTTGCAATACAGTCAAAATTATGAGATTTGAGCTAGAATATAATTGTAAAAGGAGTCTTTGATGGTATCCTTATTGACACAAGATGATTATGCTGAACTAACTGATTTGGCTGTGGGTAAGATTGGACTCATTTACTTCCATTTAGCTATTCAGAAATGTCACCTTTTTTTAGAATGATAATTTCTTATTCACAATATTTTCTATGAATGTAAATACCTTTAAAACAATTTTTTGTCAAGAGATCTTTATTTATTTATATGCAGTGCTGAGAATCGAACCCTGTACCTCACACATGCCAGGCAACTGCTCTACAACTGAGCCACGACCCCAGCCCCGGATGTAAATACCTTTAAAAATAGTTACCATCCTTGTTTTGTAGTTCTATTGCAAAACAGGCATATTTGTAGTTGAGGGATAGAGAAGAACAATATTAATGAAATAACTATGCTGTAGCCATGGTTATTAGATTAAAGAAAATGCTATCAAAATATTTTGTCACTTATGTGTCATAAAAAATGAAAGGTGAGTAAAAATTAAACTTATCAAATACTAATATGAGATCAGCATTTCATGAAGTCTTAGAAATTAAATTTCATGTTTTTATTTTTTTGGTATATGGCCTACAGGATTTCGACTTAACATAAAAATCATTAACTTCCTAGAAAACAAAACAAAACAAAACAAAAACAAAAACATACATACAAAATAGAACTTCATGACTTTTGATTTTTATTTTATTTTTTCAAAGATTTTGTGAAAAGCAAAAGCAAATTAAATATCTTCTACTCACCTGTACACAGTAGGATATTTCTTAAAGTTAATAAAAATCTCATTTTGCTAATAAATTGAACATACTTTAAATGCATTAAAGGTTCTCACTAAAGAAAGCATACCATAAACATAATGAAACTTACCACCAGTTCTGAACATTTGAATTTTACATACTCAAAGTGGGACACATCTGTATTTCTATTAATCATTCATTAAATGTAAAATGATTCCTATGCTGGTGACAACAGGAACGCCTATGGGGTAACTGTTTGAAGTTTGAGGCTTTCCTGATTTCACTCCTGTGCTTCCATGTCTTGTAGGAAAGGAAGTCATAATTACCCAAATGATGGTACATTCTGTCAATTTCTCATTCATTAAGGAATTGATAAACAGTAATAAAAAAAAGGGCAGTTAGGCAAAAAGTTGATAGAGAAAATATTGCCATGTCAAAAGTGAGTGGAAACTCCTTTAATCAAATTCCTAAAATAAAGAAGTGGAAATTCAGGCCTCTTCAAGGTCATAAATATACTCACTGGTTAGAGTGCTGTGGCTTAGTAGTCAGGGCAATGAACAATGCCTAGGCATATAAAAAATAAAAAATAAAGAAAGAAAGAACCCCATGGAGGGTGGAAGAAGCTTGCAAAAATTCTTACCTTTGTGATGCTTGGGAAGCCCCTGGAAATTTGGCAGGTATTAGCTGTGTGTTTCATTTTTAGAGAGGACATTTTTGTAAGGAGAAAAATGTTTAAAAATAACAGAAATTTATTCCTAGGCTAAGCCTTTGCTCCTTAGCCTTCCTTTGGCAGCACAAAGCTAGATCACCTACTGCCGGATCCCTCTGTCCAGCAGCATTGACCATGAGGGGCTACCACAGAACAATGTGTTCTGCCCTTGAATCCTGGCCTCCTCCTTTACAACTGACCCCCTCCATTTTATTCATTACTCAATCTCTGCCCATCGCCACTGTTGATACATGAAAGTGTGGTATCTGGAGATGGCCCAGGCTGGATATAAAACAGAGATTCAATTTGATCAACTTTGTTTTCCCCAAACTACTGCATATCACCAAATGCCACCTGATCTACTCAGTTTTAAAACTCTCTCCTCCTCTCTCTCTCTCTCTCTCTCTCTCTCTCTCTCTCTCTCTCTCTCTCTCAGCTTGGAAAGATTTTGGAAAATTCTTACATGTGTAGCCCTGGGGATTAGATCATTTATCTAGCTCAGAGGTGTGTGTAGGCTAGTCAGTGTTGCTCATTCTGACAATACAGTCTCTTGAACACTATATATAAAAATTACATAAAAAGGCACTTGGACTTCATTATTTCCCATATTTTCAACCCTGAATATTTATTTTGGTCTTAATTTCACATTTATTTAATCATGTCAGTGGGATTTTGGAAAAGAGTGTGGTAAACAAACATATGGACTCAAATCTCTCCGCTGCTTTTAGGACAAAATTCAAATGCATAGGCAGGGTTTACTAAGCTCTTCTTGCTGTGCTTGCTTCTCATCTACCTCTGAAATTCACCCTTCCGCTTATTTCCTTCAGTCCCTCAAATGTACCAGGTCCACTAGGACCTTAGGTCTTTGAACCTGTGACTATCCTTGCCAACAAAAACATTGATTTTGTTTATCATCAAAGTTCTAAAACCCATTTCAAAAAATGTCTGTTTAAGTAATGATCTTTACATTGTATACTTGTAAAACATTTTATAGATTTAAAGAAAAAAATAAACCCAGTGTCTTTACTTTTGTTAGCATATTTTTGAATTTGTGAAAAGCAAAATTACAAAAAGTTTCTAGCCACATATGTAGCTTATATTCTCAAAATGTATTTTTCTCTTTATCAAACTATAATGTATGCTAAAGTATAAATATTTTGTGAAACATGGCTTTCTACAGTTTTCTCTTTCTTTCTTTCTTTCTTTCTTTCTTTCTTTCTTTCTTTCTTTCTTTCTTTCTTTCTTTTTCTTTATTTTTTGGTGGTTCTGGGGATTGAACCCAGGGCTTTGGGCATGCAAAAGAAAGCAATCTACCAACTGAGCTCTATCTCCAGTGCAAGTAAAATGTACTTTTAAAATTACACATGAAGATCAATTATATGATCAATTATCTTGGAGGCTGGTTCATCTGGGGCCCACTCTAAGGGAAATTAGTTAATTACTCTGCAGTATATATTTTACATAATATATTCATTCATCTTATAGTCCTTTAACACAAACTGTAAGACATGTATTCCCTTGTACATGTATTTTGACTAATTATATATGGCTAATTTACATTGTAGAAACCCTTTCTCACCTTATGTGGGCCATGGTATTGAATATATTTTGTCTCTGTGTTTATTTTGCTGGCCTCAATTCAATCCCTCACATCAATCTTATAAAATGTATACATTAACTGTATACATATTTTAATGATTATAAATGGAGGACCTTGATATAATGAGTTATTGCAAATTTGATTATTTTACTGATGTTAGAAGGATGATACTCAGTTGAACTAATGTATATATTTCATGCCTGTATTACTTTTTCATAAGTTCTATTGGAGCAAAAGAAGAGATTGTAAAAATACACTTGGTTTGGGTTTCAAGAATGTAAAAGAATGTTAAAGAATGTATACTTTATTTTTTTAATGACTGAATATTTTTAAGAACTGAGACAAGCTTTTGTTATTTGTATATACATGTTTGATAGTCACCTATACAGAAATATGACCCAAGATCCATATTAAGTATATGACCTAGCACATAGATAGCACATGCATTTGTTCCTCAGTATCCATGTGCAGATTTGCATCAGAACCCTTCTTTACAATTATATCGAAATCTAGATTGCTCTAATACCATAAAATGGTGTGGCTTTTGAATACAAACCATGCACATTTTCCCATTTACTCTATCTCTAGATACCTTATAATACCTAATAAAATGTGAATGATTTGTGTTGTTATAATTTATGGTTCAGAGAATAATAACCAAAAAAATATCTAAACATGTTTGTAAAGGCACAATTTTTTTTTGTTTTCAAATATTTTTAGCCCATGGCAGATTGAATCCAATGACACAGAATTTATGGATAAATAAAGATTGAACATACAAACTGAATAAATATAAATATATAGAGGAATAGAGAGAAAGAGATATATTACATATATGTATATTATTATATATGCACTTACAGACATAAAATTGATTAAATGTTATTTAAAGTTCAAAGTTATGTTAATATTTTAATAATCAAAATGATCCTATGTATTGGATGTATGATTTTTTTCCATTTTACTGATTAAAGAGAGAGAGAGAGAGAGAGAGATGCTACAACTGGTTAATTCCATAGATAATCTGGTTACACAACCGTCATTCTTTATTTTACTCCACAATTTACTTCTATTATTTTATTCATAATGTTTTAAAGAATTTTCAATAAAACGGACAGACTTAACAACATACTATATTACTTGGGATTTGTATTTGATGCACTTTCATGGAGTCATTGACTCACAGAGGACTAAAATATAATGTCCACTTCTTTTTACTAGGCTACCAGAGCCCTATGATCTGGGTATGAAAGGTAAGGATCTTTCAATTTACTTCTGTTTGCATCTCTGTACCAGTTACTTCTAGAATGGCATGTTATCCTTATTATTACCTTCAGACTGTTCTGTGGCCTGCCTGAAATATGTGAATTTTTCAGATTTATTCATAAATACTTCTATAAATCATTTACTGACCTTCAAGATTGAGTTGATACCTTTCTCCTTTGTGCCCCAAGAACCTTGTAAAGAATATTATCATAGTGCCTATTACATTTTATTGCACTTATCTTTTTTCATGCATCTGCCTCTGTCAATTTTACAGTGAACAAATGAGGGCCAGATCTCTGTCTTATTATTTCTTTGTACAGTTCCTAACATATATTGGTAGGCAATTCATTAGGCAAATGCCTAAATGAATACATGAGTGATTTATATGTCTGGAGCTTTATCACTGAGACATAGTGGAGTGTCCCAATATACAAAGTATGGATTATTGATGATGCTTGTCTTATTTTGGTTGCAAAGGTTTGACCTTAATGATTTTATTTATGCCAGCAGAGCAAAAGCAGATCTGTATTCCCTTATTTTTTGGAAAGGTTCTTTCAACAGGAAAAAATGACAAGGTAATAATTGTTACCTGCTTTTAACATTATGGACTCATAGCACATTGACAGTCCTATCACTGCTTCACTAATCACTCTTCTTCTCTACTGGAAACTCACACTACCAGGAGAAAGGCAGAAGGGTTTTGTAATCCATGCCAGTTCTCGTTGTTTTATAATCTGAGGTAAGGGCACAATAGTAAAGCAATATTCCTTAGAGTCAAGGAACTGACTCAGATCTGCTAAAGGAGTGCATTAGTCTTGCTCCAGCTAAATTCAATTAGAACCCCTGTGTGAAGTTCTAACTATTATAGAATTTTCTTCCCTCCAAATTAACTTCTTGTAGATTGTTTATTCTAACAAGGTGAAATAAGTCCAATCCAATTTACTCAGAAAACTCAGGTATGAAACAACAACAAAAACAAATTATCACTCCAAAAGATTCTAATATAAAATTTCTAAAGAGCAAATTTCTTATTTGGAAAATGTTAAAGGAGTTTTAGCATAACAGATACAGTGTAAAATTTGTGGACCTTTTATTTCTTTATCAAAAGCTAACATAAAACTGAAGATGTAGATTTCATGACATTGTAAAATTTCCAAATTATTTGCCCACACAGAAATGTGGTAAGTGAAGTATATAGGAAAATTTTCAACTTAAATATATTCTGTCATCCTAAATCCTGATGATTATTAAAAGTGAAATGTTATAGAAAAACTTGTTTTTTAATTGTAATTCGTGAGATTTTGAACTAAAAGTAAATCTACAACAATAACTTCTAAATGTTGGAATTGCCATATTCATATAAAAATAAATGATTATTACATTCTTTTGTTAGTGAAATGCCTATACTTTTGAAGTATACGTTCCATTTGCTATGAGAGAATATTAAAGCCTATGAATACTGTGTGGATTATAATAATAACAGTTGCAATAACATAATCATCTCAGATTATTTTAAATATTTTATTAGTGAATTATACTTATGTATAATAGTGGAATACATTTTGATATATTCATAAATGCATGTAACATAATTTGTTTCATTTCAATTCCCAGTATTTTCCCTTTTCCATTCCTCCTCCCTCCCCCGAAATCCTTCTTCCACTGGTCTTCCTTCTATTTGTTATTTATTAAACTGGTATATTATAATTATACGTTAAAATGGGCTTCACTATGCACAATGCATGGTTTGGTCAATTTCCTTTCTCATCCCCCTTCCCTACTCCTTATTCCCCTTCCTCTACTCCACTGTGCTGCTTTCTGTTTTCATGAGATCTTGTTTTCATAAAATTCCTTCCTTTCTTACTAGCTTCCATATAAGAGACCAAAATTCAACCCTTGACTTTCTGAGTGTGGTATATTTCACTTGGCGTGATATCCTCTATATGGCTGAATAAATCTCCAGTGGGTGTATGTATCCAATTTTCTTTGTCCATTTGTCAGAATATTTTTAAAGTCCTTATTCCCCATTTCAATTTAATAAACATTTGAATCTAACCCATGGCCTTTCTTTGACCATTGTCATAGTTTCAATGTATCATTAGACATTGAGAGAATAATTTATAGTGGTTTGTGTCCTGCCTTTACTTCACAATTGATTAATATCTGGCTTCTGCCTGTCACAGACACTTAGAGTAATTGAGACCAACATCAACAATTTCTACATAATCGTTACCTACAATCCAGTTTGATTTGTTCTTTTTTTGTAATTCATTTTTTCCTTAGCTGTATGACATTGCCAGTTCCTATCTTGAGGCAGGACAGGATGGGTCATGTAGCAGTAACATATCAACCCTGAAATCTCAGTGCATTAACCAAGTCAAATTTCTATTTTCATAGGCCAGTTTCAACATGGACTTAGCAGGGAGGTTTGTCCCACTTGGTTACTCCATTTGGGGAATTTTGTTTTAAAGCTTAATTGCTCTTAGAAGAGAGCTAAGAAGGAGATACCCTGGCTCTTAACTGCATCATGTTACTATTGCTCAGAATCTATTGGTCAGAATTATTCCTGTGGTCCCAAATGAAAGTCAAATGATGAAGTTTGATGACCACCAACTGTCTCTGCTATGTCCTGCTCTTATTCTAGCACATTAGGCACACCTTTCCCGTCTCCTGGTCATCCTCCATCACCAAGAACCTATTTTTACTATTTTTTTCAGACCAATAGGTTTTCCTATAATTAGTTAATTCTGATAAATCCCACCTGTTTATCTCTAATTTGTGCCAGTTGTCTAAACTTTTGGCATACATTCTCATGTATCACAGATATAAAACCTTGAAAATGCCATAGGTACCTCAATGTGTTTAAGTTGCAGCCATCTTCTCCCATCTCAAGCATCCCCTTCCTTTGTGAACATCCAGGTACCCAGAGAAACTTGTAAGCCTCATCAACTGCTCTTTTCCTCCCACTGACCACAACTCCATCATTATAACTTCTAAATTCTATGTAAACTTTTAAATTCCACTTCCATGCCATAGAAGGATTATGTTAATGGAAGTACAGGAACTATCTTTAAAGTATTAAAAATCAAACTTGAGTGAAAAATTAGGAAGCTGTTCCAGAGACCAGGTAATTTCAGGTAGCTGAAGCATGTATTTAAAAGTTCCAGTACAATGTCAGTTTTCCGTAGGTTGAAGACAATCGTTACAGGGCAATTCTTGTTGTTTTTTTAAAATATGGATTTATGTATTTAAAAACATAATTTTCACAATGACTGTTAAAATAAAACCCAACAACAATTAACCTATAAAGAGAGAGGTAATATAATGCTTTAAATCTCACATTATGATTAAGTTCTTCTAAAACAAAGACATTTACTATAAATGTTCTTTTTAAAGATGACCTTTCCTTTTCTTCTAATAGGACTAATCAATTCAGTTGACTATGGCTATTCCTGCAATATCCAATGAAGAACTTATTAATAGCACAAAGTTATAAAATGAATGTAAGAAGTTTTTTCTAATTCAAAGTTTAAGACACAAATGTATTCACAAACTTATGATTTTTATTGTTATATGTATGCTGCTTATTATTTGGTACATCTTATTCTTTTAAAATTAATAAATTCTGTAAGTTTCAAAATCATCAAGTCTTATATAATTGCATATATAAACAAGTGTGTTGGTGCACATCTTTAATCCCAGTTACTTAGGAGTCTGAGGAAGGAAGATCACAAGTTCCACGTTGGCCTAGGATCAAGACCCTCTCTCAATATAAAAATTTAAAAGGGGCTGGAGATACAGCTCAGTAGTAGAGTGCCTCTGGGCTGTTCAATCACCATACTGCAAAAAACATTGCATACATATTTAAATTTATTCAGTTATTATATTTATAATAGGTAAATTTATGGAATCCCCTGAAAAGTGCCTAAACTTTTCTGAACATAGTATACCCTGAAAATATTACTGTGTTCCCACAAAGAAAATGATAAAGGTTGAAAGTTATCTTTATGACAGAAAATAAGACAATATGTTAAAAACTGATGGAGTCATGACTTTTAGCAAGACAGCTGTCACTTTACAATTGAAAGGGAAAACATTTATAGGGCTTATTTAATAATAAATGTCAACCCAATTCAGAGAGCTGTGATACAAAGTGATTAGTTGTGTTAGCTTTTCATTACTGTGACCAGAACACATGACATATATAAATTAGATGAGGAAAGATTGATTTTAGCTCATGATTTCAGATGTTTCAGAGCCACAATCCCCAACAGGAATCTACTTAAATTGTTTAGTAGCTGACTCCATTGCTTTGGGCCTGAGGTAAGGCAGAATATCATGGCAGAAGTGCAAGATATAGGAAAGCTGCTCAGCTCATGGTTACAGAGGAGGAGGAGGAGGGGAGGAGGGGGAGGAGGGAGAGGGGGAAGAGGAGGAGGAGGGAGGGGAGAGGAGGGGGAGGAGGAACAAAGAAAGGAAAAGGGACAAGTTATAGTCCCAAGGCAAACGCCCAGTGAAGTATTTCCTCCAAAAGTCTACCTGCACCTCCCAGTAGTCCATTATTAATACATCAAATGAATTAATCTACTGATGAAATTAGAGGCCTCATGATACAATCATTTCCTAAAGTCTTGCCTCTGGACATTGCTGCACTGGGACCAGGCCTTAACACATGAGATTTTGAGGGGCATTTCAAATCCAAACATATCACATACACACAAAAACACAGTACTGTTTTCTCTTGGTATTGCTGACAGTTAGTTTGCTTTGTTTTCATAACATCTTAATTTAGACCTAATTAATTTATAATAAGCTGCACTAATTCAAAATATACTGTTTGATTACTTTTGACCTCTTTGTCTCTATAAAACCATCATTACAATCAATATGTTGATCACATGCATCCCTTCAAAAGATTCCCTGTGCTTCTTTGTATTTTCTGCATTCCATTTCACCAAATGCCCTCATCAATTTTTAGAAAATCATGACCTGTTTCTTTTTCTGAAGATTGGTTTGGATTTTTTAGAATTTCACAGAAATGGAATTCAAAGAGTAATTAAATTTATGTCACTTGGTTTCTTATTCCCAGAATAATTTTGATATTAACTCGGGATGTTGCAGTTTTCAACAAATCATTATATTGTTATGATTAGTTTTTCATTATAAGGACATACCATGATTTCTTTATAATTATTAATGAACATTTTGGTTGTATCCAGGTTTGGGCCATTATAAACTCAGTTTTTATAAGCACTCGTGTCTGTATAATCCTCTTAAGGATATAGACTTTCATTTCTTATGGGCTAAACACTTCCACATGAGTTGGCTGGATCATTTGGTGGATGCATGTTTATTTCAGATGCTCCACATTGCTACAAGACAGCTGCCTGATTTTTGCATTCCCACCACAAAGCACAAGACTCACAGTTTCTTCCCATTTATCCTCTCATCATTCATCATTGCTGAAATATCTATTTAAATATTTTGATAATATTATTTGATTTTGTGTATAATAATTGAGTTTTGAAAGTTTTTTCATATATTTTGGGTATAACTCCTTTGTATATATGCTTCACAAATATTTTTTGCTCTGTCATTTTTCTTTTCAATTTCTTAACAATGTCTTAAAACATTTTTAAAATTTGAAGTTTAATTTATAATTTTTGTTTATATTATGGGGCAATCCTTTGGTGTAATTTCTAGTGTTTAACCACTGAGCCACAATCCCCAACAGGAATCTACTTAAATTGTTTAGTTGCTGAAGCTGCCTTTGAAGTTGAGACCCTCCTGCCTCAGTTTCCCCAGTAGCTAGTATTACAGACATTTGCCACCAAACCCAGCCAAAGTTGATTTTTTAAAAAACAAATGGATATTTAATTATTTTGCATCATTTGTTAATAAGGCCATCTTTTCTCCACTGAATTGTTCTCAAACATGAATGGAAATCATTTGTTCACATATGCCTACTTGTACTTTTGTGTTCATTTTTCTTTTCTATGAATCTATTTACCTGTCATGACACCAACAACACTCTCTGAAAACTATGAGTTTAAAAGTGAGTTTGGGAAGTAAGTAGTGTAATCCATTTAATTTTGTTCTTCAAAGTTATTTTGGCAATCATAGGAGCTTTGAATTTTCATCTGATTTTCAAAGTCACCATTTTGGTTTGACTTGTAAAGCTTTCTGGGTACTGATCTGCATGGCAGTAAATCTACAGATCAAATTGTGAGAATTGTCATCATAATGATATTTAGTGTTTCTACCTATGTATATGATCCCTTGTTATAATTATTTTTATTTTCTTTAATTTATCTAAGCAATTTTTATTTTATTTTACTTTCCTCAGGTCTTGAGGATCTTTGTCAGATGTATCCTTAAACATTTCATATATCTTCTATGGTAGTGTAAGGAAATGTTATTTTGAATTTAATTCATGACTTTTTACTTGCTAAACATATAGAAATAAAATTGATTTTTGTAATGCCCTACCTGCAAGCCTGTTCAACACACATATTCATTTAAGTAATTTTTAGAAGGTAGATTTGAAGGGATTTGCTACATAAAAAAAAACTAGGCTGTAATTAAATAAAGACAGTTCTTTCTTTCAAATATTTCTTCTCTATTATTTTTATCAGATTGGTATTTCATTGATTCCTAATCTGATCTTGCTATTTCCTTGCTCCTTCTACTTGCTGTTTATATTTTAATTTTCATTTCTGGAGGTGGAAGCTGAGATTATTGTTTTGAGTTTTCTTTTTTAATAGAGAACATTATAGATTTATAAATTTCCCCATATGCATGCTTTAGTGGTATTTTGTAAAGCTTTGTATTTCTATAAATTTTCATCTGTATGTAATTTGAAGTGTATTTAATTTGGTTTTGATTTTTTATGTATTATTATTTTAAAAATATGTAATTTACCTTTTTTAATTTTTGAATCATTGTGGATTTTCCAGGGGACCTTCAGGACTTTTATTTAATTTAACTAATTTTTTGATCCAAAATATACTTTTATAGATGTGAATTCGTTTACATTCATTTTAGAGGCCAGAATGTAATGTATTATGGTAAAAATTCCATTGCACTTGTCAACTATGCACAGTAAACATGCATGTAATTTATAATCATCAGTAGCATCAAAGTCATAAACACATTTATCACCTCCCAAAGTTTACTTCCAACTCTTTATCATTATTATCATCATCATTATTATTATGGTGAGAATTTTTCTTAAGACTTTCCTTCCTAGCAAACTATGTGTACTGTACAGTTTTATTAGCTATAGATAGTATGTGGGTATACATATCCCCAAATGCACTGAGTTGCATACATGAAACATGTACAGGCTTTTGCCCATCACACCTCAATAAATTGGTTTACAAAAACACAGGACAAATCAAAGCAAAGCAAGCAAACAAAAATAATATGTGGGCCTAGGGCTGTAGCTTTGTGGCAGAGTGCTTATCTAGTACATGTGAGGCACTGGGTTTGATCCTTAACACCACATATAAAAATAAACAATTAAAATAAAGGCATGCTGTTCAACTACAAGTAAAAAAAATAAATGTTATACAAAACATAATAATAATATATGGCCTACAAGTTTGGGGTAGGAGTGTTTCATAATATTCAATTTGGTCAAATTGGTGGACAATTTTATATATGTCTTAACTTTCACCCTAATTTCTCATGTAATAATTCAGAGAGAGGGGTCAAAATCTCTGAATTACTGATTTAATTATTTCTTCTTGCCATTCCTTCCTTCAATTTTTGATTCATTTAGTTTGAAATTCTATTACTAGATGCATTAAATTTAAAGATTATTATGTTATTTTGATGAATTATCATTTGGAACACTATGTAGTAACTTTTATTACTGGAGCATTACTGGAAATTAATTTTATCTAATATTAATATAATTATTTTTTTCTTTTGATTCATATTAGCTTTATCTATTTTCTTCTATTCTTTTGGTCTTAATAAACTTGTTTTCACATATAAACTATGCATATTATAAACAACATGTAGTTTTATTATTTACAATTTAGCTTCTCTTTTAATTGTGTTGTTTATAACATTTACATATATGGAAATATCTATAGAGTCAGGTTTAAGTCAATCACCTTGTTATTTGCTATTAATTTCAGACATTTTCCCTCCTCATTTCCTTTATTTCTACTTTCTTTCCTGTTGGTTGTTTTATGATTTTACTTATGAGTCTTCGTTGATTTATTAGTTATACCTCTTTATTATTTTAGCAGCTTCTTTAGGGTTTATATTATACATCCTTAAATTTTCACAATCTTCCCACAAGTAACAATATACCACTGTACATTTAGCATAAAATTCATAAATAATGTATTTAAATCTGTGCCTTCTCAGACATATTTGTATTGTGCATATATTAATAATATAGTCTATATATTACATTGTTCTTTTGTTTAGTCAGATATCTTTTGATGAATTTTATTAAGATAAAATTGACAAAATTGTATATATTCAAAGTGTGTGATGTGAAGTTTGATACATGTATATTTTGTGAAATAATTTCCACAATAAATCTAATTAATGTATCTAGTATCTCACATAATTGCCTTGTTTTTTTATTATGAGAATATTTAAGATTTATGCTCTTTGCAAAATTAAACAATATATTATTATTAAGTGTAATCCTCATGCTATGCCATAGATCTCCAGAACATATTTATCTTGTAAGTTTACACCTTGCCCAAAATCTTCCCATTTGCCTCATTCCTTATAAACCCATTTCTGCTATCTATTTTTATGAACTCAATGTTTTTAAATTCCACATATAAGTGAGAATATAGTATTCGTCTTTCTGCATGTATTTTGTCTCATCATAATGTTATATAGGGTCATCCATATTATCACAAATAACAGGATTTCTTTCTTTCTTAAGCTGAATTATACTTTACTATATCACTTAGTGTTATATATGTAAATACATGTCTATATATGTACATATGTATCTATCAAAAAACACTTGGTGCTTTTCACCTCTTAACTTTATATTTTAGAGTCTTTTTATTTCTTCTATATCTCTACATTAATTATTAAAATTACAGTTTACCTAATAATAATTGTTTTAATGTTTTATCAAGTAATTTTTCACCCATCTTAGTTCTAGTTTGGCTTTGATTAATCTCATTGTGGATCATTTTACACACTTCTTTGCATGCTTGGCTATTTTTTATTGGATACTACACATTTTTCACTTAATTCTTCATGTTCTAGATATTTTAATTTCTAAAATTATTCTTGAATTTTATTTTGGGACACACCTTAATTATTGAATTTTGTGAAAGTAGGAATATAATAGTGTTTAATCTATGCTTTTTATCCCCAGTTTCTAAACTAATACTCTGCATACTTCTGAATACTGTTCTGAATATCCAATACTCTGGGAATTTCGAGGTTTGTCAGTATGGCCAGTGGACATAGCTATTTGTAAGACTGGCTACTGTTATTTCTGATGTGTTTGGGTAGCATTTTATCCATCATTAGTTAGTATCCTCAGATATACATTCATATCAATAGTCAGCTAAATAATAATTGAGGATCCTTATTAGATCTCAAGAAATTATCACAAAGTTCATTCTCTCTATTACTCTGTTTGGTAAGCTTAGCCACTTTCATCACCTGGAATTTCAATTCCATCTCTTCAGCTTACAGTTTTCAGTGGATGTTGCATATTTCCTGTTCCCTACATTTTGCCAGGGATACTACAAATGTGATATTCATATTACTGTCTCCTGTCTTTCAGGAATCATTATTCTATAGTGCTTTATGGCCAGTGTCCTGAAAATCATTGTCTCATACCTTTCTTCTTTTTCTGTTTGATTGTTTTTATTTCAGCTGCAAATTAAATCTAGTCTTCTATGACCTCATACTGGACAAAGGAGGCATTCTCATTTAAGATAAGTTGTGATGGGATAATTCAATATTATATAATTTTGTTTTTACATATGCTTTCCTAAATACTTGACTAAAATGCATGTACTTAACCAGTTTCTGGAAAAACCTGAATTTTTAT
Organism: Spermophilus citellus; assembly: GCF_964194105.1. Taxonomy (NCBI): domain Eukaryota; kingdom Metazoa; phylum Chordata; class Mammalia; order Rodentia; family Sciuridae; genus Spermophilus; species Spermophilus citellus. The sequence continues at coordinate 194,745,561 of NC_138184.1, read as the reverse complement.
TAAATGTTTGTGTCTTTACTTTCCAATATATTCTGCTCAATAAAAAATAAACCACTGCTTTTAATAAATGAATTCAGGACATTTACTTTAAGAAAGATATGTTATGCTAAATATTATGAAGTTTAGTATAAAGAGATTTGCTTGTACTTATTTTATTCTTAAATTGGACATAAATCACATATCAAAGCATGCGGCCTCCAAATCACAACAGCTCACAACTCCCAAATCATCTTGCACACTAATGCAGAAGAGAGGGGTATGAGCAATTATCCAATAGTTGCTTACTATCTTCTATTTCTGCATCTTGTGTGAACTTCATCTGAAATTTTTGTTTCTCCCTTCCTTCTTATAATGAATGTAGAAGGCATCAAAACATCTGTCCATTAAAATGGCACCTTAAAATAACTAGCAGCTGTAAATATATATATATATATATATATATATATATATATATATATATATATATATATAAAGTCAGTCTTGCTGAAAGAGGGAAACAGTTTAAAAATTTTGTTTAATTTGAAAAATAAGTGACTATAAAATTTTCCTATTTGAATGAGACTAGTATCTTTTACCTTGTTCCATTATTTTTTTTGTTTTGTTCTTCATTTTATACAATTGCCTTATCAGTAACACTTAATTTCGATGTCTTGAATTTTATTCCTAGTACATGATCACATGTATTTGTTAGGCAAATCTATATTCTACCTAATTTTAAGTGTCAGTATATCATACAGCTTTGATTACAAGTTTGATAATTGAAGCTAAGGTTGACCATACCTCATGATTTTCTTCAAGATAATTTTGACCAATACTATTGTCCCAAAGGAAATTGAACAACTTTTAGTTCTCAAAAGTGTGATGGTTCGGATGATACATAAACAGCCTAATTTCACCAAATGGTAATGCCAAATCAGAGCAAAAATACTGGAGGCTCATACACACCAAAGAATTAAACAATCAGGGGCTATCAAAACTTGAAAAGGATACAGAAAAGCACAAGAAATCTTGATTTCACAATAAAATAAGATTAATTTCTTTCTAGAACCCAATCTCTACTTTCTCCTCTCCACCTACCATTATTATCATCCTTTTCTTCCCAACCTGTTTCTTTTCTTCCTCATATTTATTTTCAAAATTAATCCTAAGTGTTGAGTATATCCTATACACACAGTGTTTATTCACTTTAAAATTCAAATTTATAACTGCAGGAAGATGACATCTCAGTTGTACTCTAATTTAGCCCTTTGAATGATCTTAACACTTAGTTCAAGTAAAACATGTGTGAAACTTTAAGAAAGTGAACAATTGAAAATGTCAAAGAAAATTTGATTACTGATATGATATTTAAATGTTAATAAAGACTCATTCTTTTGATTACTTATTGAGCATGTGCATTGCTAATAAAGCTGGATGGATCTCAACTGGAGAGGTCTAAACATTCTTGATTTCTATTAGACATATTTGTAAATATTAAATATAAAGTTATATGCTTGGTATTGAACTATAATGCAGGTATTTAATATTTTATAAGTCACAAGAAAACAAAACATAATTTAGTACACAAAAATAAATTTGTTTTAGAAAGATAAGTTTTATTTCTGTTTACCTATTATCACATTTAAATAAATGGAATCATAAAGTATTTACAACAGAACTATCTTTGGATTTAAAAGAAATACATGATTTAAAAACAAATCCCTGATATTTTATATTGGTTTGCACCTGTTAAAAGTGATATTACACCTAATGCTTTAGAAAAACAAGTTTGTCGGAATGTAATTTAAATAAATGAATACAAAATGTAAGTATTTAATTTTAAAAAAACTGAAATTGCAGCTTTTGGTTTTTCCTTTTTCTTCTCTTCGTGCCTATACCTACAAAGACCCCTGTGGTTTAAATAACTAGTGTGTGTACACTAATAAAAATCCCATTAAATTAAATGGCCAGTAGGCATGTGGAATGTCCTGTCGCAATTTCAGAAGACAGTTTGTTACCAGACACCCTGCTATGAACATTTTATTTTATCAGGGTTAAGAAAAAACATTTATAAAATCTATTTATTTCTATTTTAAAAGTTTAGAGGATCCTGGAAGTGGTGGTTCTATAATTTTTCTCTTCATGGAATGAAATGGTTGGGTGGATTCCACATCAGGCACTATGTAGAACACCCTATAGCAAATGTATATAATCAACACAATCAGTCAGTAATTTTCACTCTCTCCACTCTTATTTCTTTCTTCCATTTGTGAGCAATAACAGTGGCAATTCAGTGCATATTGTATTTTAGGAAAGTGTTTACAGCACACACTGTACCTGTGTTCTGACTAAAATAATTTCTGAAATATAGAACTGTTTTTTTTCTTGAAAATGTTCTCTGCTTCACTTCAACTCTTACTTTTTAAATATGAATATGAGTTCATTTTTTGTGAAGGTAGAACATTTACCACAGTTTAAGGGAGCACTTTCAATAAATGGGCTAAATGTGTGACATGCATAATAACAGGAAAAGTGGGGGAGAGAAATTAAAGACATGCAGAGGTTAGAAAAATATGAAGAAAAACGAAGACAACAGGACAACATGTAGTAATTCTCTGTTCAAAAAAGCAAGATCTCAGAGATGGAGCAAGAAATATACTGTAAATTAGAGCATCAAATTCCACCCTCTGACTCATAAAAAGTAAAATTTAAAAAAAAATTATGAAAGATTCTCTTTATTTAGAAGGAGTATTTGGTAAACATATCATTGCCTTTGTGTCCTCAGAAGACAAGGAGCAGAGTATATGTAAAGAAATTAGGAACATGTGAAATGGATGTTGGATGGAAGAAATGGACTTTTAACTGCATTGAGCAAAGAGGGTATTCCTGCAACTCCCAGACCCCATATAGTTTTCATAAGGAGTCAGCACTAGATGGGAGGTGATCTACAGACAATAAAAGAATCACGCTTATAGATAAAGTGATGGATTTGCAGACCGAGGCACTCACAGAATTCCTAATGTCCAAACTAACTACTCATAAAGCAATTGATAAGCAAGATATAATAGTTTTAAGTTAAACCTCCACAATAAATTCTATATGAAAAGAATACTGATTGTATTTCTAGTTGCTAAGATCCACAGCCAAGTAATATGATGCATGGCATTTTTGGTTGAAAGGTGATGCCAGCTAGCCATTGAGATGATATGATTATGTTAAGATTTACATTCATATGGACATTGGACTCCTGCTGTTCACCTCAGCCTGCTGCAGGACTCCTGGAGAGTTCCCATTTGTTGGGGAAGTGCAGTAGGAGGGAATTCCGGGGGAGGAACTTGCTCTGGGGTTCCGGGAGAACTCAGGGGAGAACGCCGCGTGTGATCTTCCTGGGCGCGTACCGGGCATTGGCGGCAGTTTCAAAAAATAAAGTTTGTTCCTGCTTGAGTGGCTCGTGATTTTGTGCCCAGCCAGACTGCGGCAATTGGTGGCCTATGCGGGGGACGCCTGAAGCTTGGAGGTGAGTAACATTGTTCGCCCCTGAGGGAAGGCGAGAGAATGGGTGACCATTTCAAAAAACAATGTGTTCTTGTTTTGATTTATTTTGTTTTTGTTTCAAGCTGCCTATCCCTAGAATTTTCTCAGGAAAACTGGGAAAAATGATTGGCTCAAGGTTTGAAATTGTTCAGCCCTGAGAAAGAGAAAATTGATACAACTATTATTTGTTTCGTTTTTGTTTCATTCTGTTTCGGTTTTGTTTTATGCTATCTTATTGGGTTGCGTTACCTTTATAGTAGATTAGAAACTAGTAAAAAACAAACCGAAAGACTGTTAAGTAAATTGTTAGAGGTCCAGACTATGGTAGAAAACATGTTAGGTCAAGCAAAAGAGAAGGTCTCTCGAGCTAGTCAGACAGAGGAAAATTTGAAGAAAGAAAGCTTAGAGGAAAAACAACCATCAGGCGGGGAATTACAACAGAAGGCTGCTACTAACTCCGTTCTATCACCAGAGGGCGTAATTCAACAGCTCCATCTACAGCTGAGCCACCCTCAACTCCCGTAGTTGATGGACAGAATCCTGAGGCAGGACCCCAAAGATTAGCATGTCCTGTACTTGAGTAGGCAGGAGGGCAACGAATTCACCATGCTTTAGATTTTAAAACAGTGAAGCAATTAAAGGAGGCTATAACAATCTACGGCCCGCAAGCACCCTTCACCATAATTATGGTCGAATCTATTACCAACTTGGACATGACACCAGCAGATTGGGCTAACATGTGTCGATCTGTGCTAAATGGAGGACAATATTTGTTATGGAAGGTTGCCAATGAGGAATTTTGCATGGAGACAGCTAGGCAAAATGCAGCAGCCAGTTACCCTCAAAGAAATCTAGAAATTTTGTTAGGAAAGGGAGGGTCAATGACAACAAATTGAATATGATCCTGGTGTATACGCACAAATTGCTGTAGATGCGATTAGGGCATCGAAAACTTTACAGGGGCATGGAGATTTACAAGGACAATTATCTAAGGTAATACAAGGAAATAATGAACCTTACACTGAATTTGTAGATAGGCTTATTGAAACAGCTTCTAGAATATTTGGAGATACAGAACAGGCAATGCCATTTATAAAACAACTGGCTTATGACCAAGCAAATCTTTGCTGCAGAGAGGTCCATGGAGACATGAAGATTTAAACACATATATTAAATTATGTAGAGACATTAATGAACAAGGGCAAGTCTTAGCAGCAGTACAACAGGCTTTAGATGCCAGGCCCAAAATATGCTACAATTGTGAACAAACAGGACATTTTAAAAGGAGTTTCCCATTAGGAGGAGGGTTTAACAAAGCTAGGTATCAAAGGAATAGAATACCGGGTATTTGCTCATGATGCCGTAGAGGGAGACATTGGGCTAATGAATGCTGTTCTCAAACCACCATAGAGGGTATTCCATTATCAAAAAACGGACAAGGACCAAGTGTTTACCCACGATATCATGGATAAAGGCATTAGGCTCCATTGCCAAAGAACGGACTGGAGGGCCCAATGCCCCGGGGCCCCAAACCACAAATATACAGGGCAATGGAGGAACACAGCAGCACCATCAAGGTAGTGCCCAGGATGTATTATCCATTAAATCCCTCATCAGACAAACTAGAGGGAGCGCAGGGTTGGACATCTATGCCTCTGCCAGAGCAGTAGTAACTCCAGAGATGGGAGTTCAAATCATTCCCACAGGAGTAAAAGGACCTCTTCCCCAAGGAATAGTAGGCTTAATATTGGGATGCAGTTCTTCTCACTGAAAGGACTTATGATAAGTCCTGGGGTAATTGATCCCGATTATGAGGGTGAAATAAAAATTATAGCTAGTTCTCCAAGAGGTATATCAGTAATTTCACCAGGAGATAGAATAGCACAGTTATTAATAATACCCAGCCTGCATGATAAATTTTCCAGTTGTACTGTAGAAAGAGGTTCCAGGGGATTAGGCTCCACAGGTGTAGATTGGGCTATGCTGTCTTTAAATTTAGATTCTCGCCCCATGTTAAAACTAAATATTCAAGGACATGACTTTAATGGGCTACTGGACACAGGTGTTGACCTTAGCATCATATCTCATCAAGAATGGCCAAAACATTGGCCATTACAACAAGCCACTCAAAGGCTTTGAGGCCTAGGAGTGGCAATTAATCCCCATAGAAGTGCAATGGTATTAGATTGGAAGGATCCTGAAGGATGTGAAGGAACTATACAGCCCTATGTATTGGATCATCTTCCTATAAATTTATGGGGACGAGATGTCCTAGATCAATTAGGTTTGACATTAACAAATAACATCAATCCTAACATGCCCACTACTAGGGCTAGACAAGGCTTTAGGAAAGAAAAAAGATTAAGAGAACAAGAATAAGGTATGACAGCACCAATTCAAATAGATCAAGAAATAAATAGACATGGATTGGGTTTTCAGAAAGGGCCACTGAGACAATCAAAATTACTTGGAAATCAGAAAGACCTGTGTGGGTTCCTCAGTGGCCCCTGACTAAAGAAAAGATACAAGTAGCCCATGACCTGGTCAAACAACAATTAGCAGAGGGACATATACAACCTTATGTATCTCCCCATAATACTCCCATTTTTGTCATTAAAAAGAAATCTGGTAAATGGAGATTATTGCAAGATTTAAGAGCCATTAATAATGAGATGGTTGTTATGGGACCTGCTCAATCAGGGATTCCACAATTGGCTGCTTTACCAAAAACATGGTATGTTTTAGCTATAGATATTAAAGATTTTTTTTTCAATTCCAATTCATCCTGAGGATAGTCCACATTTTGCATTTACTATCCCAGCACTGAATCATGAAGGTCCTGATCAGAGATATGAGTGGAAAGTACTCCCTCAAGGGATGGCTAATAGACCAACTATGTGTCAAATTTATGTTAACAAAGTAATCCAGCCACTTAGAAATCAAAATCCTGAACTACAAATATTTCACTATATGGATGATGTGTTATTGGCACATAAAGATAAAACCACATTGCTGGAAAGTTATGCCACACTTACAAACTTATTAAAAAATTATAATCTAGAGATAGCAATAGATAAAGTACAATTAAATTTTCCAATTAATTAATTAGGAGTTCTATTATCCTCAACCATGGTCCATCCACCAAAAATTCAAATATGAGTAGATCAACTCAAATCACTTAATGACTTTCAAAAGTTATTGGGAGACATAAATTGGATAAGGCCTTATCTAGGCATACCAACAGGAGAGTTGGGACCTTTATTTGATATTCTAAAAGGTCCATCAGATCCAAATTCACCCCACATGTTAACGCCTGAAGCAAGAAAGACATTAAAAATCATTGAAACATATATGGAAAATATGCATTTGGATAGAATTGATATAAGTCTGCCTTAATTATTTATTGTACTACCAACAAAAAATATTCCTACAGGAGTATTTTGGCAAGAAGGTCCATTATTGTGGATACATTTATCTTATTCTCCTAACACTATTCTTACTATATATCCTGAGGCTGCAGGATAACTTATACTCAAAGGAATAAAAGCAGCAAAGGGAGTGTTTGGGATTTCTCCCAATAAAATTATTACTCCATATACTATGGATCAAATTGATGAGTTAGCTAATGAGTTAAATACTTGGGCAATAATCATGTGTAAATCTAATGTTTCATTTGATAATCACTTACCATCCTTTGTTGTTTTTTTGGTCTAAGCATCCTGTAGTTTTTCCAAAATGACAAGAAAAACCCCTATCATGAATGCTCCAAATATATTCACGGATGGGTCAAATAATGGTACAGCAGCAGTAGTTACACTTGATCAAACTTTTACATTTTTAGTACCCAAATAATCAGCTCAAAGGGTAGAGCTTAATGAAGTATTACAAGCTTTTATGATGTTTAAAGATTCTGTATTTAATTTATTTTCTGATAGTCAGTGTGTAGTTAATGCTATAGTATCCCTTGAAGATGCTGGTAGGATTTCCCCTTCTTCTACTGTTTTCTCTTTGTTTTCCACTATACAAAGTCTAATCTGGGACAGAAAAGATCCATTCTTTATAGGACATATCAGGGCACATACAGGATTGCCTGGAGCCCTTAGTTTGGGCAATGAATTAGCAGATAAATCTACACATGACATACATATTTTCTCCACAATAGAAGAAGCTATAAATTTTCATAAAAGGTTCCATGTCAATGCTAACACTTTACAAAAGCATCTTAAAATAACTAAAGAACAAGCCAGACATATAATAAAACAATGTCAAAATTGTGTGACCTTTTTACCACAAGTTAATCTTGGAGTCAGTCCTAGAGGACTGATACCTAACCATATTTGGCAGATGGATGTCACACACTTGCCATAATTTGGAAAATTAAAATATTTGCATGTTACATTTGATACTTCTGGATTTTTGATGGGCTCCCTTCATGCTGGAGAAAAAACTAAATATGTTATAGCTCATTGCTTACAAAATTTTGCCACTGTGGGCGTTCCAAAACAGTTAAAAACAGATAATGGTCCTGGTTATGCTTCTACCTCTTTTAAACAATTTTGCTCATCATTTGGCATTACTCACATAACAGGAATTCCATACAATCCACAGGGACAAGGCATAGTTGAAAGAGCCCATCAAACTATTAAAATGTACTTATTAAAACAAAAGGAGGGAATTGGAAAGGGTATATATCCCCCAAAGATAAACTTAAAATAACCCTTTTTACTCTAAACTTTTTAAATTTGGATTCATCAGGGCTTAGTGCTGCAGAAAGACATTTGTATCCAAAAAATGTACATAAGCCTAAGGTACTTTGGAAGGATATTCTAACAGGACAATGGAAAGGTCCTGACCCAGTGATTGTCTGGAGTCAGGACTCTGTTTGTGTGTTTCCACAGGGAGAACAGCAGCCGATTTGGATTCCAGAGAGATTAACCAAAACAATTTCTACAGATCAAAAAGAAGATGATTTGACTCAAATCCATAACAGCTGATATCCAGAACTCCAGTTTGGCTATTCTTACATCTGCAACAGTGATTAACCAGGATGCTTTTTTCAATATCTATTTTATTATTGCATTTTTCCCACATCATAAAGTTCTATTTTATTTTTGAGCTCATACAGACCTAGGTTAATGTTTTTCTGATCAGTTTTATTTTTTGACTGTGGAGTTTTTGAAAATTGCAATGGAGATTTCACCTAGGTAAAGCTACAAGGCCTTCACTATTGTCTTATGTGTTGTATGTTACGTGTGCACATTTCTGTTTTGTGTTGTATGTCTGTATGTGCGTATGTCCATATATCATATATGAGGAGCGCTCATGAATAAATGGATCTGAATTTTTTTTATTATTCACGTGATTTTATTGGTTTAATTTAAATTGGGTAAACAGCTGTTGAAGACTGTTTTAATATGTGTACAAATAAGCAGGTTAACATATCTGTTTGTTTACTTTCACCTTTCCTTTTCACTATATTTAATAATTCTGTTCAGAATAATGTAAATTGTTCTAAAAATTGTTTTCCTAGTACCTGTTGAAATGTTACATATTTTTTTAACATCATTGTCAGAATTCCTATTTTCATCCCAGTGCCAGTGAAGACAAAGATGAAACCAAACAACAACTTCTTCAATAATTATCACAACAAACTGTATAAACTGATACATCAATGAATAATAACTCAACAAGTAATGCTCAATCAATGAGTCGATTTATTTTGGGAGGAAATGGACATATTGATAGATTCCTCCACTTTGAACTGCTTACAAAACTTGCCTGGACTATGTATCACTTGTATGCACTGTGATCTATCTGTTGATGCAGCGAATTATGGTAATGCTAGCGTATCTTTGCTGATGTGTCACCAGTGATGCAATTTTTCCTAAGGAGCCATCAATTGACTTGGTGTCGTGGCATTTCTGTATCCTCCTCCCTTCTACTAGTGATGGTCTAATTTTGGGGGCCAACCGAGGTGAGGCAAAGTACCTCACCCCCCCACTGGTGCATAGGCCTATCCACATGTATGGCTATATGTTGGACCGGTAGTCAGTGACGGGTATGATCCAATTGCAGTGGTATCAACGGAAGATAGGAGGCTGACGCCTAGAGGTCAGTTTTCCGATGATGGGTAAGAACCATATGTTGATTTGGACAAACCTAACAGGCATGGTCCCTAGCCACATTGCTTGTTGCTTAATTAAACAGAAGGGGGGAGATGCTAAGAGCCACAGCCAAGTAATATGATGCATGGCATTTTTGGTTGAAAGGTGATGCCAGCTAGCCATTGAGATGATATGATTATGTTAAGATTTACATTCATATGGATATTGGACTCCTGCTGTTCACCTCAGCCTGCTGCAGGACTCCTGGAGAGTTCCCATTTGTTGGGGAAGTGCAGTAGGAGGGAATTCCGGGGGAGGAACTTGCTCTGGGGTTCCGGGAGAACTCAGGGGAGAACGCCGCGTGTGATCTTCCTGGGCGCGTACCGGGCATTGGCGGTAGTTTCAAAAAATAAAGTTTGTCCCTGCTTCAGTGGCTTGTGATTTTGTGCCCAGCCAGACTGTGGCATCTAGTATTTTCAGCAATACTAGTACTGGGGAAGGAGAGTGTTTTAACCAGTAGTAATTGCTGTAATACCATTTTGGAAAATTTAAGTAAAAACCATATGAGATATTGTGTGCAGAATAAACAAATTTAATTGAATGAGGCATCTGGGTTAATTAATTTATAATCAAGAAAACTGAATATGATAATCATGTTATCAACCACTGGATTTTGATCTTAAAGACAGTTTTCAGTCCCACTAGAATGAAGTTGGAAAAGGCTAGTTTAAAATCACCAGACAACACCACCTATATGTACTCCTTAGAGAATTACTACATCATGGCATGGATTAAAACACATTATAAAAGCTATAACGAAGCATTTGACATTGCAGTCTTATAGTTAAGTTTATAATCCTCTACTGGGAATCTATTTTATTATACAGTTGCAATTTAAATACATTGTGTCACAACCTTCTCATCTAAATAGCAGTTTTAATAACTCAATTAAATAAAAAAACACTGATAAGATTACAATTTAAAACAAGGAAAATAGCAAAACTAAAGAAAACCAGGAAGTGAATAAAGAAAAATCTAGGATTCTGCTATTTTTGTTTGTTTGTTTTATTACCTCAGTTTTGGCTTGTTCAGAGTAATCTATGGGTATACTATTGATTGTTTTTTCTTTCTTTCTTTCTTTTTTTCTTTCTTCTTCTTCTTCTTCTTCTTCTTCTTCTTCTTCTTCTTCTTCTTCTTCTTCTTCTTTGTTTGTGTTGCTGGGGATTGAACAATTTATTTATATGTGGTGCTGAGAATAGAACCCAGTGCCTTACACCTGTGAGGAAACTGTTCTACGGAGCCACAACCCAAGCCCTTGAAAGTAGTTTTTTTTTTTTTTTTTTTTTTTAAGAGAGAGTGAGAGAGGAGAGAGAGAGTGAGAGAGAGAGAGAGAGAGAGAGAGAGAGAGAGAGAGAGAGAGAGAATTTTTAATATTTATTTATTTTTTTAGTTCTCAGCAGACACAACATCTTTGTTTTTATGTGGTGCTGAGGATCGAACCCGGGCTGCACACATGCCAGGCGAGCGTGCTACCGCTTGAGCCACATCCCCAGCCCCTTGAAAGTAGTTTTTTTAAAAATCTGTAATCTTATATGTGCTAGTTAGGATAGTGACCCAAATTGAGTTAGAATGCTGTAAAACTCCATTTGAGGATTTCAGGTATATCCTAGTAACATAATCTGTGGATAATATGAACCAAGCCAAGAGCTACCACGGATAGATTGCAAGGCCTCTGGCAAGAAACTTAGCACCTACATGCTTGTGCTTCCATGTCCTTATTTTAAAAAATGAAATTTAAAATTCCTGAAAATAACTTTTCAACCTTTGGGATAAAATTAAGCTCTACTGCTCTCTGGCTAATTCCAACGGCGATTAAGTCTCTTGGGAATGAAGAAAGAAGCATGTGAATTTGTGCTGGTTATAGGGGAGGGCATTCTGGTTACAGATGGATGTCCCCTTGCATTGGAGTTCTGCCTCTCTGTTCTGAGGAATGCTGGATGGACTACACTCTTGTTCTTCCAAAGCTTGATTTTGCTTCAGAAACCTCTTTCCCTTGGCTCTGTTTTGTCACAATTATGGTTTCCTCCTCTGCTTTATTCAAGAGAACGCTTTTTGAGTGTCTGACCCTAGACTGCTGCTCTGCCAGCTGTACCTCACAAGGTCTCAGGCAAAGGAGAGCCATTTGGGCAATACACTGTGCCACCCCAGCTCTCATGTACCTGGAAAAATGCTACCTTCTCTCAGGTCATTACTATAAAGAGGTGGGGACTGTGTAAGTGCATAAGGCACTGTCAAGTTGAATCACACTGGGTCAGTTATCATGATTATGATTTTATTGGAATAATGAAAATATAGTATATGAAAAAATGTAATAATTGTCATATTGTGATTATTAATTACTTAAATTCTATGCTGTGTTTTCATTAAACTTGTAAAGTTCACAAAGGTGTGCATATTTTTTTATGCTGTTCAGTGGATAAGCACTTGCAGTTATTCTATATCAATGGGTGTATTGGATTCAAACTTTGCTAAAAGAATCCAGCTTAGAATAGTGAAGGGAATGATATGTGTGACTTTCACAGGACACAACACTTGTATTAGTCAAGATCCTCCAAAGATACAGAACCCATAAGGTTTAGTTGATAGGTAAGTAAGTAGGTAAATTGATAGATAAAGGTATAGATAGATAAGCAGAGATAGGAGGAAATCTGTCATAAGAAGATCTAGCAGTAGTCAGTACTGAGAACTTACATATATCAATGATATCCTCTGATTTTGCCATTTCCTCAACAAAAGAATATTGTGATGTTGTGTTGCATTATATCTAAAATCCTCATAGTTCTGCAGTAGTCACCATTTGCAAGCTATTGTGTTAACTTTTCCATGACTTTATAGTTATTTTTGTTTGTTTGTTTACCAACGCCAGATAGTATGCTAAAAGGAGAAATCTGTGTTTGTAGTGTGATTCAAAGCATGTCAGAAAATGCTAAGGAAGCTAATTTGCTCTCTAGAGACCTATTAATAAATCAAATGGATGCTTCTCCCTGATGAGGCATATAAGTTAATTAAGGACGATTGACCCTGCTTTATAGATAAGTGATATGAACAGTTCTAAGCTGAGATTTATGTCAGAAGTTATGGATCCAGTTTCATATTTTAAAGAGGACAAGGTCCCTCTATCAACTTTTTAAAAGTAGAGTTGATAATGACTGTTTATGTAAAAAAAATGACTTATCAATAGGTATTTTGTTTGCATAATTTTATATGATAAATCCAGTGAAGAACTGATTTCACAAAATAATATTTTCAAATTTAGATTTCCATATTTGTTAGAAAATCTCATAAAAGATGATGAACTTGCTGATGCTTCTCCTACAGCAATGTGTGAGCATCACACTGGTTTTCTGTGTGTTGTAGCTGGAAACTGCATGCATTGTTATCATCTGGTGGATGCAGTAGAAATCATAAGCATAAGATCTTTTCCAACTCTATGTATCTTTTAAAATCAGAGGAACATAATTATATAAATGTTTTTTTGATTTGCAACTTTATTAAAAGTGTCCCACCAAAAGTTTTTTAACCTCTATATTAAAATTAATATAAATATTATATTAGGAACCCTTGTTGCTCAAAGTGTGATCTGTGGACTTGCAAAATCAGCAATACCTGGAGGCTTATTAGAAATACAATTCTCAGAACTATAAATTCTAATCTGTATTTTAATAAGATCTTCAGGTGATTTGCATGCATATCAAATTGAAAAAGAACTGATAAATATCATAATTATATTTCATTTTAAAATAACAATAATGTTCTAATAATTTACTACCAATGAAATAACACTCTATGAAGATTCATCATCTTTATCCTATGACATTTTTAATCCCTGCCACGAAACTTGTATTAGTTAAGGTCCTACAAAGGAACAAAACCAATAAGATATAGATAATAGGTTGGTAGGTAGGTAAATAGATAGATAGATAGAGCTATAAATAGATAAGTAGATTTAGGAGAAAAATTTTTATGGGTATTGGCTCACCCAGTTTTGATGCTGAAAAATCCCACTGTAAACCACTTGAAAGCTGAAAAACCAGGAAAGTCAATAGTACAGGTCAGTCAGTGTCTGAGGACATGAGAACCAGGGAAGTCAATGATGTAACTGTGAGTTTGATGCCAAAAGGCTAAGAAGGGATCAGAGCTTTTGGTTTTAGTATTGGAGTCAAAAGACTTGAGAATCAGAAGCTCTGATATATGAGGGCAGGGTAAGATAGATATCCTATATCAAAAAGAGAGAATTTACTCATCTTCCACATTAATAAGTATATGTTTACTAGCTATCTGGGCATTGCTTAGCCCAGTCAAGTTGACTCATTAAAAATCATCATCAGATCACCCCATTTTATACTCTGTATTCTCTAACTTAAGCTGGTCTAATTACTCTTTCTATCTCCCCATTCCATTTTCTTCCTCTATTGGAGACCTATTTACTTCTTTGTTTCAGGGTATGCACTTTAGAGCCTCCATATCTGCTCTTCTCTGCGTGAAATTCTTTTCTTCACAGGGTGCACATAGCTACTAACTGCTATTGGTTGCTTTTTAAAATATCATATAATCATAGAGTTCTGTTGCAACTCCAACCATGCCCTCTATCCCTTGATCAGTATGCATCCTCATTCTGCTGTATGCACTCTGTTAACATGTATATATCCCAAACAATTTATGTATTAATTTATTTAATTTATTATTATTTGACTTGAACAACTAAAATAGAAACTCCTTTAGGATAGCATCTGGTCTGTATTCACAGTAATGTTAATGCTTCCCACACATAGGCAAGTAATACATGTTAGCTTAAAACATGAGAGAAGCATTTGCCTAGCTCCTTGTAAATGGAGGCAGAATCCCTCATCTGTTCATGTTCTACTTCTCTGCAATTATTCAATCTGGATAATCTAATTGAAAATAGTTTCTCAGTGCATCATCATAAACCGTTTTGATTATTTGTTTTCTTATTTCAAGTTTATCACTGATAGTGAAAAATCAAAACAAGAAAAGGGTCCCTTTATTTCAAGTTATTATATTAATATGTTTTACTTTTAATTTCCCAGACTCCATCTGAGTCCTAAAAATATATCTGACTCAGAAAACAGCTATCTTTTCATATTTCCTGACACTCGTGTGTGTTGGATGGGACAATGGGATTGACCAATGGGCTGGGAGGAAAAGCTGTATGTTTCATTCGTGGCCTAGAGCACTTAGTTGTTTGACTAAAACACTAGAATGTTCTTCTCACTCTGATACAATGTTTGAGACAGTAGTTTCTCTATCAGTCTGTTTCCATGTAACTGTAATGAGTTGAAATCCTTAGCAAGGGAAAATATGTCTTTTATTGTTCAGACCACCAAAATTTCATTAAAAAATCCCTGCCATATAATTTGGCCTATTCTGGATGCTAACAGCAGTTGCCAATCTATACTCCAGTTTCTCTCTCAGGATACATGTTTCCCTAACCAGTGTTTGTGTTATAAGCTCTTATAAACCAGGAAGTGAAATTCAGTCATCTTTGATTTTTGTTATTAGTGTTTGACATAGAATGGATCTCTGTAACTATTTTTGCCACAATGAGAAGAATGAGAGAGAATTCATACATGGGAAAATAGTACAGGAATGTAATCATGAAAAAAGGAAGAAATAAGTAGTAGAAAATATTCAGGGAAAATATTATAAAAATCCCATCTTCCCTTACTTGAAGTATTCTGTCATATGAAGTAGCAATTCTCCACCTAACTAGAAGGTAAAGGCTAGGAAAACTAAAGAAAGTACTTTCACATAATGCTAGGGATTTTGTGATTTATATTATTTATGCCACAGCAAATTATAAAGACAATCTAGTAATGCATATGGTCTCATATATGAACTTCACCTATCATGAATGTCTCAGCAAAACAGACAAAGGAGAAAACAGATATAGAAAATGAATTCTACTTGTGGTGTATTGTGTAGTATTAAAAATAGAATAAGATCTGTATATTGAAATTATATTTTTTATTGGTTGTTCAAAACATTACAAAGCTCTTGACATATCATATTTCATACGTTAGATTCAAGTGGGTTATGAACTCCCATTTTTACCACAAATACAGATTTCAGAATCACATCGGTTACACATCCACATTTTTACATAAGGCCATATTAGTGAATAGGCATATGTTATCTAGTAACAAAGAAAAAAAGTTAACAAGTATAGATCATAAATAATTGAACAAGCTTCTCTTGTTGAAGTGGAAAGCTAACTCTAGGTTGATTTAAAAATTCTAATTTATCACACCCTATGTGCAGTCTCACATGTATCTAAGGTAATGGCATTGTAGATCGTGTACAGCCAGAGAAATGAAAAGTTGTGCTGCAATCATGTACAATGAATCAAAATGCATTTTCTGTCATATCTACCTAATTAAAATATAAAAAGAGACAGGTTGAAAGTGCCTTTAGAATTGGTAAGACCACAATCACCTCTGGCTCAGAGTATAAAAGTAAAAATTCCTTTGAGCAGAAACCAGTGAAGGCTACCTTCTTGCAAAGAGGGGAGGGCTATGAAGTTGTTTCACACTGATCAGATTCTCAGGCATTCAGAGGCTACTGCAGCCTTGGTCCCTAGAGGCTTGGCTACTTCTCAGGTGACAGCAGATCTTGGTATGAACCACATAGTGCTAGTTTTGTAGGATTGCAGGAGGCTGGAGTTAGGGGATTATTGAGGCTTCCCCAAGATTTCAAAGGAAGGCCTGGGAGGCCAAGTGCAGTAGGAATGAAGTCCCTGTAGGCAGACCCCAAGAAAATGATGTGTGGAAATATGAGAAGAAAGCTGATGCTGCAGTGGTGACTCCTGAGATTGAGAAATGACAGTAATGTGGGCAATCCATCAAGGAGAGCTGCAGGAATTGAGCACAGACAACCCAAGAGAGAGGCTATGTGGTCTGCAACCAGCAAAGCTATAGTGGTAAAGCTGTGCAAATCCTTTGGAGAAAACATCACAATGTCAGGTGCCCCAGATGCTGGGTAGATGTGGAGCTACAGAACTTGTTTTCCTAGCTGGATTTTGGTCTTGCTTTAGTCCTGTTTCTTCTTTCTGTGCCTCTATTTCTTCATTTTGGATTGGAAGTTTTCATTCTGTTCTTTTATATATTGGATATATGTAATTTGCTTCTGATTTTTACAGGGGCTCATGCTGAGAGTTTGCCTTCAGTTTTAGAGGAGGCTCGGACTTGAACTTTTGGATGATTTTTTGAACTGTTGAGATTAGGGAACTCTTGGAAATTAACTAAATGTATTGTGCATTGAGAGATGGCTATGAGCTTTTGGAGCTAGGGGCAAAATGTTATGGTTTAGATATTAGCTCATGTGTAAGACAATGCAAGAAAGTTTAGATGTGAAATGATTGGGTTAGGATTGTCTTAACCTAATCAGTACATTAATCTACTTGAATAAATTAAATGGTGATAAGTGTAGGCAGGTATGTTTTGGCTGGAGGATATAGGTCATTGGGGGTATGACTTTGGGGTATATATTTTGTATTTGGTAAGGGGAGCAGTCACATAAATTCTCCACTGACAATGGACTGAAACCTCTAAATCTGTGATCCAAAATAAATCTTCTATACTTTAAAAAAATAAATAAGATAAAATGAAAATTATTATTTAATAAGTGGTTATGTTTAAAATATGTTTTGTAACATATACCCAAGGTATTTATTGAATTTGAGAATGCATAAAACTATATTACCATTTCAATGTGTCAGAGGAGTTTTGCTTATTTTTGAGTTCCTGGGTAAATTTTTAAGAATTAAGATGTTCAAATCCTGTCTGAAACAGTCATTTGACCCAGCTATCCCTCTCTTTGGATTATACCCAAAAAACTTAAAAACAGCATACTACAGGGACACAACCACATCAATGTTTACAGCAGCACAATTCACAATAGCTAAATTGTGGAGCCAACCTAGATGCCCTTCAGTGGATGAATGGATAAAAAAATTTGGCATATATACACAATGGAATTTTACTCAGCAACAAAAGAGAATAAAATCATGGCATTTGCAGGTAAATAGATGGTTTTGGAGAAGATAATGCTAAGTGAAGTTAGCCAATCCCCAAAAAACAAATGCCAGAAGATTTCTCTGATATAAGGAGGCTGACTCCTAGTGGGGTAGGGAGGGGGAGCATGGAAGAAATAGATTAATTATAGATAGGGAAGAGGGGTGGTTGGGAAAGGGAGAAGGCAGAGATTAGCAAGGATGGTGGAATGTGATAGACATCATCATCCAAAGTACATATATGAAGACTCGAATTGGTGTCAACATACTTTATATACAACCAGTGATATGAAAAATTGTGCTGTATACATGTAATAAGAATTGTAATGCATTCCTCTGTCATTTACTTTTTTTAATCAATTAAAAAAACAGATTAGATAATGCTATAGCTGTACCTGCTCCTTCCTGGTCACTCAAACTTGCATTCAGAAGTATGCCATAATTTCTTGTGATTTAATCCTATATAACCACACATAATAATATGCATACAATGAGAAGAATTCAATGTGCTATAGATTCTGAGCTCTAAAGTAAGGAGTTACCTTATTCAATTATAGCATTTGCATATTTCCACACTAGATTGTTATACCAACTTGAATTTCATCATTTGCAAATTGCTTTCAAGCATGGGCACTGGGACATTATCTGCTTTTTGTTGTTGTTGTTGTTTGTTTTTGTTTTTGTTTGTTTTTTTATTTTGTTTCTGTTTTTTCCCCTCTCTCTCTATTAGGTAGAAGGAATTAGGAGCCTGACAATGTACAGAGAAATCATAAAGGGTAATGTCTCAAAGGCACATTTTGTATATGGGTGCCCCATTTGTTCAGTGATAACTATTACCATGATTCTATTCTTTAAACTTTCACCAAGGAGCTCTAGCAGAACAAAAGCTCACATGGTTCTTTACCACAGCTTACCTTTGAAGTTGTCTTGGAAGGGAATTAACCACTGTGAGTAAGTGGTTCTCACAGAAGTGTCTTTACAAGTACTAATATTCCATTGCTTTTCCCTGTCTTTGTTCCAAATATTCAAACTTTCCTTTATGGTATGTTGCCACCCTAATTCTTCTTGTTCTAATTAGTTACACATGATAGCAGAATGCATTTTGACTCACTGTACACATGTGGCATACAATTTTTCATTTCTCTGGTTGTACATGGTGCAGAGTCACACCATTCTTGTAATGTATATAAAGTAATAATGTCCATCTCATTCCACTATCTTCCCCAACCCCATACCTCCTCTCACTTACCTCTGCCCAATCCAGAGTTCCTCCATTCATCCCATTTCCCTACTCCATTTTGAATCAGCATCCACTTATCATGGAAAACATTTGTCCTTTGGTTTTATGGGATTGGCTTACTTCACTTAGAATGATATTCTCCATCCATTAAGTGGCAAATGTCATTATTTAATTCTTCTGTATGATTGAGTGAGATTCCATTGTGTATACATACAGTAGTCTATTTATCGACTCATCTATTGAAGGACATCTAGATTGGTTCCACAGTTTAGCTATTGTTAATTGAGCTGCTATAACATTGATGTGGCCGTGTCACTGTAGTATACTGGTTTTAAGTACTTTTGGTATAGACCAAAGAGTGGAATAGCTGGGTCAAATGGTGGTTCTATTCCAAGTTTTCTAAGGAATTTCTAAACCACATTCTAGAGTGATTGCACCAATTTGCAGTCCCACCAGCAATGTATGAGTGTAGCTTTTCCCCAATAGCCTTGCCAACAGTTGTTACTTGTATTCTTGATCATTTCCATTCTGATTGGATTGAGATGAAATTTTAGAGTAGTTTTGATTGGCATTTTTCTAATTGCTAGAAAAGTAGAACATTTATTTCACTTATTTGTTGATCAATTGTATAACTTCTTCTCTAAAGTGTCTGTTCAGTTTCTTAGCCCATTTATTGATTAGGTTATTTGTTTCTTCGGTGTTAAGTTTTTGTATTCTTTGTATACCCTGGAGATTAGTGCTCCCTCTGATGTGTGTGTGTGTGTGTGTGTGTGTGTGTGTGTGTGGTAAAGATGTTTTCCCATTCTGTTGGCTCTGTTTTCATGTTATTGATTATTTCCTTTTCTGAGAAGAAGCTTTTTAGTTTGAGACTGCCCCATTTATTGATTTTTTATTTTACTTTTTGTGCGTTAAATCTGTATAACATTTTTGGTAGTGTGGCCATTCTTAATTCTACACCTCCAAGAACAAGGGAGATCTTTTCATCTTTTAAGGTCTTCTTTAATTTCTTCTTTTAGTGTTCTGTAGTTTTCATTATAGAGATCTTACACCTTTTTATGTTGATTCCCAAGCATTTTATTTTATTTTATGTTTTGAGGCTATTGTGAATGGGGTCATTTTTTAAATTTCTCTTTTCAGAGGATTCATTACTGATGTACAGAGATGCGTTTGATTTATGGATGTTGATTTTATATCCTACTACTTTGCTGAATTTATGTTTTAGTTCTAGAAGTTTTCTGATAGAACTTTTGGATCCTCTAAGTATAAAATCTTATTGTTGGTAAAATATTGATAGTTTGGTTTCTTTTTTTCCTATTTGTATCCCTTTAATTTTGTTAGTCTCTGTAATTGTTCTGGCTAGAGTTTCAAGGAATATGTTGAATAGAAGTGGTGGAAGGGGGCATCACTGACTTGTTTCAGTTTAGAGAGAGTGTTTTTCTTCATTTAGAATTATGTTGGCCTTGAGATTATCATAGATAGCTTTTACAATATTGAGATATATTCCTATTATCTCTAGTTTTTCTAGAGTTTTGAACATGAAGGGGTGCTGTATTTTCTCAAATGCTTTTCTGCAACTATTTTGGTGATCATATGGTTCTTATCTTTAAGTCTATTGATGTGATGATTTACTTTATTAATTTTCATATGTCAAACCAAACTTGCATTCCTGGGATTAACCCTACTTGATCATGGTACACTATTTTTTCAATATGTTTTGTAAGTGATTTTCCAGAATTTTATTGAGAATTTCTGGATCCATGCTCATTGGAGATATTGGTCTGAAGATTTTATTCTTTGATGTATCTTTGTCTGGTTTGGTATTGAAGAGACACCTGCCTTATAGGATGAGTTTGGAAGGGTTCCATCATTTTCTATTTCTATGGAATAACTTGAGAAGTATTGGTATTAGTTCTGCTTTGAAGAACACAACTGAGAATCCATCTGGTCCTGGGTTTTTTTGGTTGGTAGGCTTTTAAAGGCATCTTCTAGTTTATTGCTTAAAATTGATGTGTTTAAATTGTGTATGTCCTCCTGAATCAATTTGTGTAGATCATACAACACTAGAAACTTGTCGATGTCTTCAAGATTTTCTATTTTATTGGAGTATGAATTTTCAAAATAGTCTCTAATTATGTTCTGTATTTCAGTAGTGTCCATCACTATTTAATTTTCTCTATTTGTTTTTATCACAAAATTTAGTAACTTTAATTTTCTTTGTCCTTTTCTTTGTTAGTGTGGCTAAGAGTTTATAAATTTTATTTA
Source organism: Spermophilus citellus (assembly GCF_964194105.1). Classification (NCBI taxonomy): domain Eukaryota; kingdom Metazoa; phylum Chordata; class Mammalia; order Rodentia; family Sciuridae; genus Spermophilus; species Spermophilus citellus. Next base: position 194,724,353 of record NC_138184.1, on the reverse strand, counting down.
TTTTTCAAAGAATGAGCTTTCCATTTTGTCAAGTTTTTCAATTGTTTCTACTGTTTCAGTGATTTCAGCTTTGATTTTAATTATTTTTTTCTACTACTACTTTTTGTGTTGATTTATTCTTCCTTTTCTAGGGCTATTGGTACAATGTTAGGTCATTTATTTGTTGACTTTTTCTTCTTTTAATAAATGAGCTTGATGCAATGAACTTTCGTCTTAGCACTCACTACTTTTATTCTGTCCCATAGATTTTAATATGTTGTATTGATGATCTCATTTACCTCTAAGAATTTTTTTTACTCTCCTCCTTGATGGCTTTTGTTATCAGGTGTTCACTCAATAGCATATGATTTAGTCTCCAGGTATTGAAAAAGCTATTTCTTATTTTATCATTGATTTATAATTTTATTCCATTATGATCTGATAGAATACAGGGTAGTATTTCTATTTTTTTTTGTATTTTCTAAGACTTGCTTTGTGCCATAACATATGGTCTATTATAGAGAAGAATCCATGTGCTGCTGAGAAGAAAGGGTATTCACTCACTGATGGATGAATTTTTATATATATTCTCTTGTAGTTTTAAAATTCTCTTCTTATTCTGTATGCTAGGATTTTCATTATAATGTACCTTGGTGTGGATCTGTTGTAATTTTGTACATTTGGTGTCCTGTAAGTCTTTTGTATTTGTTTTTCCACTTCATTCTTCAGGCTTGGGAAATTTTCTGATATTATTTCATTGAAAAGATTGTCATTTCCTTTAATTTGTATCTTTGTGACTTGTTCTATCCTGATAATTCTTAAATTTAGTCTTTTCATGTTATCCCATAATTCTTGGAAGTTCTGTTCATGGTTTCTTACCATATTCACTGTGTGGTCAACTTTATTTTCAAGATTATATATTTTTCATCGTTGCCTATGGTTCTGTCTTCTAAGTGATCTAGTCTGTTGGTGGTGCTTTCTATTGAGTTTTTAATTTGGTTTATCATTTCCTTCATTTCAACGATTTCTGTTTGTTTGGTTTGTTTCAAAATCTCCATGTCTTTATTGAAGTAATCTTTTGCTTCCTGCATGTGCTCTTGTATCTCCTTATTGGAGTGATCAATTGTTACTTATATTTGCTCTCATATGTCATTTTTTGCTTCACTGATCATTTTAATCATATATATTCTTAACTCTGACATTCTCTGACATTTCTTCTACTATGCTGCCAATGGATTCTATTATTGTAGCATCTTGATTTGTTTGGGTAACTTTCTTCCCTTGTTTTTTCATGCTTTTTATGTGTCTTCCCCTCTAGCAGCATGGATATGAAGCATTACAGTTTCTACCCAATAAAGACTTAACTCTCTTTATTGATTTCCAATACATTATCTTTAAGGGGGAGATCAATAATAATAGCAACCCATGAAAAAGTATTCAGCCTTAAACCAAATAGCTCCTATTTACATTTTGGGCACAATAAACAGAAATGGTGTGTTCAATTATTACATATAATATAAACAGTATGTTTGTAAAAGGGTCTACAGTTTCTAATGGTGACTAAAGAGAGAACTGGGGGTTTGTAGGATGAGATGTTTATGAGGTAGGAGGTTAGAATATAGAGGTATTAGATCATAGGGAGCATGAAAGAGGAATCCAAAGAAGTTGTCTGGTAGTAGGAGCAAAGAGAAAAGAGACTCTAGAGAGACAGATTAGTGGGAAGAAATATAGAGAGTAAAACAAAACAAACAACAACAACAAAAAACAATTAAAAAGAAAAATTGTAAAAATAAAAGGTAAAAGAATATATAACAAAACTCTAGTATATTGTTCAGATATCCCAGTCTTCAGTAGCCTGATGCATAAAAAGTACTTGGTTTCACAAATGTTGGGGATCTGAGAGCAGGAAAAGAAAGAAAAACAAATCTTGAGGGAAAATTGAATAATTGTTTCTGTTGGAGTTCAATATCTTTCATGCTTCCCTTCTCATCCAACAAGTGGGATTGTCTGGAGTTTGCTGGTAAAGTTTGTAGCGTGGGATGGTTACTCTTAGAAGTGGAACTCCTGGATGTGGGTATAGCAATTGCTGGTTCCTGTTGGAAGACTGTACCCCAGGAATCTCCCTTAAGATGTGGAGCCTGGTCTTAGTATCTTACATTACCTATGGCCCCCACAATTCCTGGTCTCTAATTTAGTCTCTAAACTGTATCTCTCCCCCACCCTTTCTAACTTCCCAATCAGGAAACTAACTCTCTCTCTCTCTCTCTCTCTCTCTCTCTCTCTTGAGGACTGTGCACCAGATGGATGCTCCTCTTGTAGAGAGCTGTTTTATATCAGGCAGATCAGGACAAGACATTCAGAGCTGCACGGACTGTGGGGCTGCAAGTGCTGGGCTGGGTTTGTGGCTGAGCTTGGGGATTGGTAGACTGTAGATATCTTAATTTCTGTCTTGTAGGCCCCAGCTGGTGTCCCAAGATGGAGTTGGCGATAGTGGAGATAACCCAAGAGGTGTCCTAAGATGGAGGTGACAAGGTTCAGAGATGGGGCAGCCAGGGAAGGACATGTGGTGGCATTAGGCAGCCTATTTGAAGATGCAGCACTGTATACAATGCTGCAGTGGGCAGCTTCCTCCAAGTCCTATCTGGTGTCCCCAGGGGGAGGCTACCACATTGAGTGGTTTTTTTTTTTTTTTTTTTTTTTTTTTTTTTTTGCAGTTGCAGTGTCCCAACATGGAGGTGGCTGGGGAACTCCCTGTTGGTAAATGGGGAGCAGGGCAGGGTTCTGTGCAGGTGCAGGTCTGAGGTCCAATATGGGTGCAAGTCCTTCACAATCCATTCCTGGACACTATTTTCAGTCCAAAAGCTCTTCTGTGTTGGATTATTTTATGTGTTTTTTTTCTTAACAAAGTAAATAAGCTAATGTTATTCAAATTATAATTTGTCTAGGTTCCAAGAGCCTATTTTGGAAGTTAGATGAAAAAAAAAAAACCTGAAACTAAATTAAGTATTTACTTCTTAATTTCATATTACCATTTAGAAAAGGATCCTAATTCCCCAAATCTTCTAAATGAGAAAAAGTAATCAGAATAGAAAAGCTTAAAGATGAATTGTTTTAATATATCTATAGATCTTAGTATAACTATATCCAAGGCATAAGCAATGCATTTTCATCCTTATTTTCTTATGATCTAGCAGAATACATTGCTTATTCTGGTATCTTTGTAATTATATGTTGCATCAACCACTAGATAAATATGGAGTTTATTAATAGTAGTTACAAGGGAGGAAGCATAGTTAAAAATATATCTAAAAGATATTAATATGCTTTTTAAGAATATAAGCACTTGTGAAATGTTTACTCAAAAAATCAGATGATACCCAACATATTATGAGAAATATCCAACAGATCTAGTTGACGCAATGTACAAAAATTATAACCTTTAAATTTTGTTAGAGCAACATTTCAGAATAATTCTGGAGAGCATGTTAGTATACTCAAGGAAGAAAAATGTATCAAATATCTTTATTTCTTAGTAAATCATGCTAACATTAGTATAATAATGTTACACAATATGGGAAAATAAAAGGATACCATTGATTTAGTTTAGGAATGTATCAAAATTTTATATTGTTAAACATGTTCATATAATGAGTCTGTGTGTAGACTAACATGTTTTCTAGATTTTGCCTACCACTGATATAGTAGGAAAAGAGGGTCAGGAGGCAAACCTTTATTAGTGGTGTCACAACCTAGAGGAATAAGTCCCAATGTCTAAGCCCTAAACACAGCAGAGCTTTTACTTTTATACATAAGCAACTTTGAGATACATCAAGGAAAGGGAGTTGGTGATTCTATAGGAGGGTGCATTATACATCCATGATCTGGATACAAGCTTGTCCAAAACCTAGGGTCTCTTAGCTCATTCAGTTTAGGGTCTTTTAATGTACTAAGCCTAAAGGGGTTTGTTCTGTCCCAGATATTTTCTTTCCTGCTTCCACTACTTCTGTCATCTCGTTACAGAAGTCTAAATGTCAATAAGCAGAAATGTTGTGTGTCAGCGTGCCAAACCACAGCCTGTCAGCCCTTCAAGTGCTAAAGTTTACATTGTTTTCTGCCACACTAGTGGCCCAGAGTTAGAGAAAATGAGAGAAAGACAGGTGCTCAGGCAATTGGATTATTGCTAATAGTATTTTAGCACACTTACTACCTTGAATGTGTGGACATTAAAACTGTGGCTTCATAGTCAGAAGCAAATTTTTCATTAAGCTATAAAGCTTAAGTTTTAGAACCCTTCACTCCCAGATAGCCATTAGAGAATGAGCATGTTCTACAGAATTTGCACTAGAAGTATGAGGGTGATTGAAAAGAATTGAAGTCTGCAATATATGAAGCCAAAAGTTTAGTCTGGAAAATTCTTCATCTTCCAATATATGTAAACTGTAAGTGGAGAATTTGATTATCTTCAAAAAATCATCAAATACCAGTTATAGTAAATTTTGATTGAACTAGAAAAAAAGATTACTTGTTTCACTTTTTTCTCTCTATTGAAAAGATATTTTTAAATTGCTGCTATATAATAACAACAACAACAAAGGATACACCTTAAATTATGGAAAAAAAAGTTTACAGATATGCTTATAAATTAATAAAAATGTTATTTTTTTGCTTGTATTTGTCAACATTTAAATAAGCACGCTATATGCATTTGTGGCAATCTACGTCCAAACCCTATGAATAGACAAAATGAATATGTTAATGAAACATTAAATGTATATTTTGTTGTGATTTATTTTCTTGTCCTAATTAGATATTCAATTATATACTTCATTTTCAACTCATGATTTTATTTTCCTTACAAAAGCATCTCCAAATTTTATCATTCAGATCTCACTAAATGTGTGTCTATCCTCTCTAACCCTAAATGGCTGCCCACAAGAAGAGGCTCCTGAGTGTCAAACTAAGAAAAAAATTCATAAAGAATACATAAAATACATTAATACAACAACTGCATATGGACACTAGTATAATTTCTGGTTAGACAAAGAGATAATTTTGTTCCTTAGGACAATTCACTCAATTCTTTGAGCATCCCTTGGTCTTCATTTTCTATAGGTGCTTTGCTTTGTTACTAATTCAAGCAGCATGGCACTATCAACTTTCACCATAACCTCACCATTATAGGGGATAAATTCATGCTCTTATAAACATAGATCTATTCAAAATATGTACAAAGATAAAGAGCAGAAACAGTTGTAGTAAAATACACATCTATCTGGTTATATCATTCCCCTAAAACAGAATCAAAAGGAATGTCTTTCAGTAGTTAAATCCATGGAGAAAAATCATCAGGTCATTTACAGCTACCATCAGGGACAACAGTGACAACTCTACCTGTTTTGTCTTTCATTCATTCTATCACCCCCCTTCAATCTCTGAATTCACTTGAATCTCCAAGCAGCCTTGTTGAAATATTGTATCAGAAATTATTTTGATTATATTATTTGATTAGGCAGAAGAAATTTTAATAAGCCTTATATGCAGTCATGTTCTCTTAAACCAGATAGTGTCTATTAATATTTATTGACAGTTTTACCGTACAAATATTTTCACCACAACCAATTTCAGACTACCCATGATGTCATTAGAAGTCAAGGTAGAAGAAAGGGGAGGCATCAGTTCTCCTAAGACAGTAGGAGCTGTGCCAATACCCTACTTCTAATAGACAAAAATCTTTGAAAAAAAACAGGTAGGTGGTGAGTTCTTCTACAGTATCAGTTAGAGCATCACTGCATTATTTAAAATTAATCATCTACACAGTCTGTTGGAAAATGTTGTATATAGATTTCTGTATCTACTGCTGTGTGGTCAACAGCTTGTTCACATTTTTGTAGCACGGCACCCTCAAACAAGGTGAGTTGATTAGAAAGCTTTATATTATTTATTAAAAATTGATAATCCTGTTTTCTTTTAAACCAGATTATATTCCCTGTCTAGTCACCTGTTCTATGTAGTTGGGTGAGCAGACATGTCAGTTTAATTGTTTCTTGCTGAATGCTTTGTCTCTCTGTTTTCTTTCACTCTTTATTTCTTATATGAAGCCAAATGATCTATGTTTGGCATAATAAGAATTGCAAATGTCCTTTGGAGTAAAAGTCATTTTTATTTAGTAAATAGAGGCATGAATAATGAACAATACAAGAAAATTGTAAAATAATTAGGAAGTGGTTCAGAGGTGCTCATTTACAACTGAGGAAATTAAAAATGCAAATGCATTATTATCACAAAGGTAGTTAACAGACAATTGAGTAAAAAAAAAAAGAGCATTCCTTCTAATTCATCATTGTTTAAAAGACACCTGCGAGTTCCAGCAGGAAAAGACAAGACAGAGAAATGCAGATGGTCACATTTTGTATTATATCCATCACATTTTTTTATACTCTAATTAGAAGGGGGAATCATTCTCAATAGGAAGAAGATACTGCTTATTTGAATATTTGAATAAAAGCTGGTTGATGCAGAATTCAAAATATTCCCTGTGTTGTTTTTTTTTTTTGTCTTTGTGATCGGGGTGGCATAATATTTATTTTCTTTGACCGAAGGAAACTGTTGTCAGTCTGCTCCCAAAGATCTATATTTGGACTCTGAAAATTAAATGAATTTCAATTTCCTCTTTTGTTCTAAGGCTGGGTTTATTGGCACTGAGTTATATTGTGATTTCATAAGATGCTAACCTATAAGCAAAATGTTTGCATTATCAGATTAATCTTATTTTAAATGTTATCTTAAAAAGTTATTTGTGACATTTATTTTTAATTATTTTCTAAACACATGAATTTTTCAATATGATCATCCTAAGAGCAATATCTGGTCTAAAAGTGAGTTCTACTCTATTAAGCAGTTTTGTAACTTCATATTTGTGCTGACAGTAATCATAACCATTGTAAGAAGATACATAAATAGATTTTTCTTTTGTCTTTAAATTTCAAATATATAACAAGAAATATTAACACCATGTTAAAGGAAAATAGAAAACACCTAAATGTAAAGTGGAAAATTAAAACAGGGAAAATAGTCCTGTATTTAAAGAAAATGTTAAGATTCAAAGGAATACATATTTTTGTTTTTAGTGATGAGTAAAGGCATCTATGTTTGCTTAAGTGCACTTAGGTATTTCCTAAATCTATTTCTTTTCCTTGCTTCAATCTCACTTTGGAAACAAAGGAAGGGAATGCAAACTATGCAATTATCTAATATAGTCTGGTAGTTGCACTTTTTTCTCCTCACCTCTTTCCATAGTTTTTCTCCGATCCCTTCCTTTTGCCCTAAAAGTAAACATGAAAAAAGAAACCTGATCAATTATATTGAACAACACCAAGGACATAACTTCGTATAGAATACTTTTTACCTTGGTATCAAGTTCAAATCTGGGCACAACTAATTGATTGTTGCTGCATTGAATTTTGTGCCACCAATATCAGAACTAGTTTATTGGTTTGCTTTTAGACTCTTCCTTGCTTTTAGACTCTTCCCAGGAATACAAAATTGGCATATCATAATAACTCATCTCTAACTGTGCAGATGAGAGGATGATCTTAACCAACTAATGAAATATATCTTTAGTATCATTCTCTTCATAGACTCAATCATAGGGTCTTCATTAAATCTTTTTAAAATTATCATTATACTTCCTTGTCTAAAATTAACAGTGTGTCCATAACTAAGATTGATTATTAGTAATGGAAAGTAATATATGTTAACTACATAAAAATAATTGGACAGGATTTTACAAACTGATTATTAATTTGGAAGGTGTCTAGCTTGTTATGGGACACAAAACACAGATCAAAGGCTACACTGTATTATTTTAATAATGGTTTAATATCCTGAACTCCTTGTTAGTCTGATAAAATCTACTCTGTGTTATGCACAGCTAAACTACTGTAGTGTAAACTGTTTTGACCAAATGTAACTATCATTTAGTATACATTATAGCACATAATAAAAACCTATCTCTGGTACTAAATTTAAAGTAGTGCTTTATAAGGCTAATATATTTACATGGTTGGAATCCAATATTTTTCTCAAGTATCCCACTGGTTTCTGCAGTAAGATTTGGTGCTTCCTTTTTTCCAGCCCACAACGACAAGGTAGCTAAGAATTACAACTTCAGGGCCAGCAGGTCTAATGAGACCCTCCTCTCTAAGTTTTGTACAGCTTCTTCCTAAATTCAACCCCTGCCTCTCCACTCTTCTCTGCCAACATAGCCATCTGCCCTCCCATCTCCCAAATTACAGACCATATTGCCTCCTCTATCCTCATTTTTAAAAATTTATTTAGTTTTATCTCCATAGAATGTCACCATTGATTTCAGTTTGTATTTCTTTCTCTCTAAATATATAGAGAGAATTATAACCAATTAATTTGAATCACTCATTTTTCTTAATAATAAAATTATAGGAAATAAGATGAAGATAAATAAAAGTACTGAAGAAATTATTAAATTCTAATGTATTTGGAATCTGGGTTAATTGCATAATATTCCCAAGCATAAAAAAAAATCATATTAAAAATCTCACTATGGTGAAGTTAGAAATGGGTCATATGGGTGAAGTTAGAAATGGGTCATATGGGTGAAACTTTAACTTAAATATAACATAAAAGGAAGTCCTAAAAAATGGGCAATTACTACCAAACCTTCAAAAATAAATTATTTATAAATAGTTTAAGTCATACTAAAATATAGTAATCGTAAAATCAGCAAACATGCTTTTGATCCTAGAAAGAAATAATAAACATTCACCAGGACTACAACTAAAGACTGGGTTTCCAGGTGAAACACTGAAGGCATATTTTTGCACAACCAGCTTTGGAGCACAGCAAATATCATCAACATGGAATTTGTGATGTTTAGGGCAAAAATAATTTTATATATAATAAATAGACTGCATAAAGTTAAAATTAGGTAGAATATTTTCAATTAAACTGTTAATTATTTCCTAGGTTTAATGAATGGGGCATCAGATACCAGGATCCACTTGTCAACCTTTATAAAGTGCCTGTAATTGAGATTATTAAGCCTGTGGAAGGAAGCAAGTTAGAATAATAGACTACAGCTATACATAAATTCATTTTTATAATTTTGCCAGAAATTCCTTCTTCAATTATTACTCTGTCAATTTGGCTTTAATTCCCCACCAAATTGTCTGTGGAATTTAAAAAAATATATGTTTTTCATGGTCTCATATACACATTCATGATATGGTCTAATATTTTACTGCATGTGACAAATAAACCTACTCCACAAGGGGAACATTGTTTATTATGATGTTTTTCTTCTATAGCTTAGTCATTTTTCAGTGTTTATTGTCAGACAGTTTAAAGTCCCAATAACCTCATAAACTTAACTCTTATTTTACAGTTCTAAAATGCTTGTGCTAACCTGGGGCTTCTGGTCATAATGATAGTATTTCTTACTTAATTAAAGCCTCTTCTTTTCTTATCTCATATATAGTCAGTGCAGAGTTAAAGACTAATATACTTAAAATATCAATATTCCTTAATCAATTCATTAATCAATAATTATAAGGTTAATTTCTAGTTCTGTCAAATAAAAATAAAAACCAAAAAAGTTATAAAATGAAATATAATATATTTTTAAAGAGACTATTAGACTCCTATAAAAAACATAGCCATAAGTTAAAATAAAAAAGGGATGGGCAGGTGGTGCATGCCTGTATTTCTAGCGGCTTGGGAGGCTGAGGCAGGAGGACTGAATTTAAAAGCCAGCCTCTTGCAGTTTAGCAAGGCCCAAGCAACTTACCTGATCCTGTCTCAAAAAAATTTTAAAAGAGGGTGAATGATTCAGTGATGTAGCAACCCAGGGTTCAGTCCCCAGGACCAAAAAAAAAAAAAAAATCTATATCTATATCTAATCTAAGAGTGTCTGCATGTGTGTAATATTAAAAAAAATCCTAGAAAGCTATAATTTACCAACATCTGAACTAAGGAAGAGAAAGTAGAACCTGTAAAGTCCTATAACCATTATATAAATTCAACTAGTGGTAATAGCATACATTCACAAAAAAAATTCAAACTGACAGGGTTTCTTCAATTAATTCTTAATGAAGAAATAATTAATTTAAATTTTATGGAAACACTTTAAAATATTAGGATAAAAAAGAATATGCTTCTCTACTTTTCTGTCTTGCTTCCAAATCCTGAGACAATACTAAAAAAAGTTATCCTCACTGAAGTATAGAGAGGAAAACTCTTCTCAGTTCATCAAAAGAGAAAAGAAAATGAAACACACACATCAACAAGATAATATGAAGATAATTCCATGTGACCAAGAGGAATGATGGAACATTAGGAAAACTTTTTATTACATTCCATAACACTACAAAATGAAGAAAAATACATGTTCACATTAATACATGCAGAAAGCATATTTAATTTTATATAATGTCTATTCATAGTTTAAGCAAATGAAAAATAAGAAAATTAGTAAAAAATTTTAAAATCAGATTTTAAAATTAGTAAAAAATTTTAAAATCAGATTTAAAAGTTGAAAATAAATGTCCAAATATCATAACTAGTTGTGAAATGCAGAAAACCTTTCCTATGAGTACAGAAATAAGAAAATGATGACCACTATTGCCATTTCTATTTAACATTACTAATGTAAGTTCTAGCCACTCAGCAAGAAAAAACATAAAAACAATAAAAATCAGAAAGGAGAAGCACAAGTGTCATCATTAGAGCAGTACATAGTTATGTACATTAACATTGAGAGGATAAAAATTAATTATTAGAATTTATAATTCAGATACTACAAATTTGACAGAATCAATATCATTTGGAAGCCTGCATCAAGTACTAACAAAAATTATTTTGTTAAAAGAATATTATTTTTATTGGCACAAAATGTGACTTAATTGAACATTCAGAATACAGCTAATTAACGATGCTGATGAAGGAGGGAATAGATGGATTTTTCAACAAATATTGTTGAGACAACTGGTGTCTATTTGACAATAAAGAGAGGGGGAGGGGAGAGAAAAAACAAAAACAGACAATAAAGTTGGGCTTCACTGTCATACCAATAACTAACTAATCAGTCCCATGTGGATTATAACCCAGGACAAGAAAAGTGAATTAAGCTTTTTTGGGGGGAGGTAGCAGACAGCTTCATTTTCCTCAGACCTATCATGCTGGTGGGTTTCTGTTAACTTTCAGCTGATAATTGGAAGGATCTGTTCTTGAACTGTGTGAGGCAGTACTTATGCAAGGTTTTAAGTGCTGGAAACTGGAAAATTTCCAGGAGTTGCACCCAATGTGCACTTTCAGGGTGTATCCAATGATTGACTCAGTAGTTGTTATAAAATTGCATGGGCTTCCTCTTCCATTGCATGAAATAATTCATGGTTGTGTATATTCTACCATTTCATGCCAGGATTAAAATCCTGTTCCACTATGAAATCTAGCTTAATAACATGTGTCTTAATTGTTTTCTGTTTTCTATATCATGTATCCAGTTTTCTATGGATATATCTTGCATGTCCCAAAGAAACTGATTACACTCAAATTCTTGGCTCATGTTATTCTTCTACAGAAACTTAAATTAATGAAGTTGATGCCAGAAAAATTCCTCAGACTGAGATATACTCAGAATAAGATTCCAGAATTGTGTAACTCACCAGAAGGTGGCAACAAAGATCTGATTTGCTTTGGATAAGTGATTTAGTGGCTAGCTCCTAGGATGCTGAGACATAATGATGACTATGACTTTATCACATGTGATTAATTGGAAAGGAATATAGATGGAAGGGCATAAACTGGCTTCCTCAGTCTCTCTGTATTTTGGACATCTGAGACACATCCACAAGTCTCTTAATCCTAAACATCTCTCAGTTCAATCATTTTGACAATTCAGATTAGCCATCACAGATGGCAAAGATAATGATAAAAACATGAAGTAGGATAGTTGTTATTAAATGTCCTTGATGTATTTAATATAGGAAATAGCATGCTTACATCAGCTGACCACCAACATAGCATAGGGTGTTGAAAACAGCATTTCTGTATGACACCACAAAAAGTGGCTTTCTGCAATTGAGATTCAAAATGTGATTGTTGGAATAGCAAAATTAAACAGAACCCTTAATTATTGCTCCAGCAAGTGTTTTATGCCCAAATCAGGGCTCTGACCTCTGACAATAGAATGCTTGAGTAGATATGCTATAGAACTTAAAAAAATCCAGAGTTCAATGCATTCTTTGAGGGCTCAGATTTGACTTTTTCCAAGAGAAACTTAATAGCGTCACATGTTTAAGAAACATTCAGAGATCACTTCAGGTGAAAGCCCAACAAAATGGTGCTTACCCTTCTTGAGATGTACATCCATGAACTTTCATGTCTTTAAAAGCAGTAGGAGTTTCAACCTGGAGACACTGGGACAAATATAGTTTTAGTTTCATGTTGCTATATCAAAATACCATAGGCTGGATATTTTATAAAGAAAAAAATTATTAGCTCAAATTTTTGAAAAATCAAGATCATTGCCCTGGCATCTCCTTGGCTATGGTAAGGGCTTCTTTGTGGTTGCCATCCAAATGTCCTGGGATTGAAACCCCAGGCAAATGCCAGGCTGGCTTATCACAATCCATTTTCATGGGAACTAACCAATCCTACAAGATTTGACCATCTTCCTCAAGACAGCATTAATCCACTCATGACAATGAGACTCATGAGCTGATTACATCACACAGGGGCACACATGTTAAAGGTTCCACCTCCATATCATTGCCACACTGAGAACCAAGCTTCCAGCACACGAAACTTTGTGGAAGAAACCACTTTCAAAAACTCCTTGTTTTTATAAAAACAATGTATTAATAAAGTTAATCTAAACATGAAATGTTTAATTTAAACTTAAAATTAATCTAAAATATTCTTTATTATTTTCTTTCACATGAAGAAACATATAAGCAAATAGAAAGCATGTGAAAGATAAGGATGCATCTAGCAGATCCCTAGTTTAGGATTTAACAACAACAGACACAGAAATTGCAATATTTTCAATTCTAACAGTTTTCAAATATCTCTGCAGTCAAAAATGAAAATTCCAAGTTGGCCCTTTGAATGACAAAACTGTAAAATCTCATGTTTTCAATCACTACATTATCATTTTAATTTTGATATTTTGCTGTATGAAGTAGGTACGGCAGAGATATGAGATAGAAACCATATAGATAAACCTTATTACTTTTTAAATATTATGAACTTTCTTCTCAAATCAAATGCATGTAGCTGAGCCTGTGCATCTAAGATGACTACACATATGAATGTAGTTCATATTAAATTATTATGTAAACTACAATATCTATTAATACTATTCTAACATTAATAAAAAAATTATGTTACCTTCAAGCTTTAATATATGTCATGAAAATTCAACAAAATAACCATTGCAATTATTTAGAACTTGGATTAAGAAAAAGGAAGGAAATCTTTTATCAAACACAATGTATAGAATTGCTGGGGCATGGGGATTATAATGTAAAACAGACTAGATTTAATTGACTTTAATGTTATTTTTACCTCTTTAGATTTAGTGTTTTCCTTTATCCAAGACTTCACTGCTAACATTCTCCCTTGATATGAATTGCTACTGGGCTAAAATTCATAACAATGGAGAAGTAAGGGATTGGTGGATCCCAAGAATTCCTAAAACATCTGAGTAAAGAATTAAACATTTATAGGCATTTGCCAAACCCAAAGATGATCTGCCAAATATGGACAAGGATAATTAAGTAGGAATATTCTTGGGTCCTACCCCTCTTCTGCCACTTCAATCCAGAATGTGCAATTTATTAAGTGGTAGGAACTTGAGAAAGTAATGGTTAAAGGTGGATATGTGGAGATCAGTCAGATATATTCCTTCCAGAACAGAAGGCTAAACTGTAGCAGATCAAACTTGCGGAGGGTGGGAAATTGAGTAGAAAAGTGCTAGTGATTGAATCCTAAGTTCATATGTTAGTATCCTAAGCCCCAGCATCTCAAAGTGAGGCTTTATATGAACATATACGCAACTGTAAACTAGTTAAGATGAGTTGGATGGATCCCTAACTCAACATCACAAATGTCCTTATATAAAGCACAAATCTGAGCACAGACATACATATTAATAATGCTTTAAATATTGTTTTATGTACAGTTAATGCATTCAATATGCAATGTAAAGTGAATATTCACAATTGGTTGTCTGCTTTGAATAGACATTTTATTCCCAAACAGCCATTACCAAAAATTTATGTAAAATATAGGGTTCCACCAAACCCAGGATGATAAGACCCTATGCCTCTGATAAAAAGGGGAAAAGGATAAACTGCTATGCTTACACCAACAGGTCCTGTCTGGACTCCAGCTCAATGTATGAGATCTATCAATTGTGAATGGACATCAGGGACTTCACAACCAGATTCCCAAGTTTCATTTGATTCTAGATGAGGAGAGTTCCACCAAACAAGAGGACAGTGATCACTCTCTTCAAAAGAGAAGAAACATTAAAGGAGGACATATAAGAAACACTCAAAGAGGATCTCAAGGTACTAGACTTTCAGTGAGTTGGGGGGATGTAAAATCGCCTCAGATCAACAGCTGTTAGCTCAAATGGGGTTAAAATGTACTCTGGAAAACTTTGTTACTGCTTTGTTTGCTAAACTTTGTTTGCAAAACTTTGTAAATGTTTTGATTCTTATGATTATGCTATTCTGCTATTGTATCCCAGTTTGGGGAAACTTAGTACAGTTAGACTCCTGGACTTCTAGAACCCATTATAATATCTGGTTTACTTAGTTGAAATTGTTATATAACTGCAAAAATGTCTCATGTTTACCCAATTTCATCTGGGTCCAACAATTATTCGTAGGTGGATGTTTACTGCTATTGAGATTGTTATACTGCACTTGCTGCTGTCAATACCTGCCCTATTTTTTGGCCCTATCATCATTGAAAAGAAAAGAGATATCATTCATCCAGAAGGCCTTAAAAAACAAAAACAAAAAGGTGGGGTGCTGTAGGTATTCTGACAGAATGTGGAAATAGGGAAGCATTTCCCTGTGAGCAAACTGGGGTGGGAGGGGGGGACTGGAGCCCTGATTCCCAGGATTGGAATGCCCAGCCTCTGGTCCCCTGAGGCTACTTAGATAACTATTATAGTGCATTACCTGGTTTCCATATTAACATCCTCGGGTGTGAGAGGCCTGTGTTTGCATTAACCTGGACCTTATCTCAGTTAGCTAGCACTCAGGGTTAGGAATACTGGTTAAGTGTAGCCAGGTGTGATAGGTAATATTTTTTGAGTTAATAATCTTAGCAGGAAGAAGGAGCAGACACATCACTTCACTCCTGTACTTCTTCTTTAAAACTTCACTTCACTCCTTTCTGCTCCACCTCCTGTCTGCCTGCTTCTACCAATTCTGTATCTGTTCTTTTGTGTGTCTCCTCACAGGTATTCCTCCACAGCTGTTCCTTTACACACATACAGGGAGATACTATGGGAAAATGAGGACAGATAACAAGGTGATGTTTCCACAAACCAAAGCCTAAGATTGCCAAAACTGCCATTCAGTAGCTTGAGGAACGGCATGGACAAAAGAATATTCCGTAGAACCTTACAATGAACCAACCAAGCAAGAACTTAATTTCAGATTTTCCATCTCTAGAACTGTGAGAAAATAAATTTCTGCTGTTTAATCTACCCAAGTGATGGTGCTTTTTTATAGCAGACCTGGAAAACTAATATTTGAAACTTTGTATCAAAAATTTTAACTATTACAGAGGAATAGAATCATAATTTCTAAAAAGATTTTGGCTAATAGAAGTGATCCTTGGGTACATTACCAAATGGTGATAAGGAAAACAATGAGATGTAGCCAAAACTTTATTTCTGAAAGACAAGAATAATTAAATGTCTGGTATGGATTATACATAAAAGAGGATGCCAATTGTACTCCAAGGTGTCCTATATTTCACTATTATATAAACTCTATTTACTACCTCATTGGAATTTTGTAAGATTGAATAACTTAGTATATTTAGGTTTAAAACAAAAATATGGTAGTTCTTTGTCATTCAGTAGATGGTAAATATCAGTAATTTGTAGTTCTTTTTTAGATAAATAGCTGAAATCTATAATATTATAATATAATAAATTATGATAAATTTTATTATCAAATAATAGTCAAAAGTCATTATAAACTATGATGGATTGAACCTTAATGTAAACCAATGAATGGATTAGAAGATTGCAGAGCAATACATGCATATCAATTATGTCTATGCAATATATGCAATAATAGCATTTCAAATATTATTTTTCTTTTCACTTATATTTCAAAGGGAATACTAACTTATCCTTAACATTTTCTTTTTCTCCAGGTAAATGTGTTAAAAATTTTGTATGTTATTGTAAAGTGATCTTACAAATGTCAAAAGTACGTTTTCGTGGATAGGAATACCAGGAAGGATCAGAGTAGTATACAGTTGATTTCATTTGAAGTAACTCTGTACTATGTGCTTTATTAAATTACCAGAAACATATATTTATTTTAAAATATTTTTCCAAATGTAAACAAATAAGGGAGATACGTTTTAAAAACAAGGACAAGAACAAAAAAAGAGTTAAAAATTAATAACTTTCTCCATAAAATATAGAGCAAAATAACTCATTAAACTATTTGTTACTAAAGAAAGAATGGTAAAATCACCAGAGATAAAACTAAATTTAGGAGCAATAATTATGAAATGAATGTGAAATTTTTGTGATCAAGAAACTAGGAAATAAGAATGAAAATTTTTAAATTAAATATCAGTAACAGTACAAAGTTAAGTGGAAGATAATATATTAATTCTATATTTATTACAGATCTTAATTTATGTTAACATTTGAAACAATGTTTTTGATAATATTTAAATTACAAAAGATATTTTAGGATCAACTACTCTTTCAAAATACATATATATATATATATATATATATATATATATATACATACACATACATACATACATACATAAAATTTCCACCATCCTTTATTTTCTCAAAAAACTTTTACTAAGAGCCAAATATTCCCACTGCCACAATGCCCACACAATTCACCTTACTTCATCTCATTGAAAGGAGATAGGTAAGGACAATACAGTTCAGTTCGATAAGATTTTTTTGAGAGAGAAAGATCACATTCACATATTTTATTATAGTATATGGTTATGTTGTTTAATTTTTATTAATGCTATCAATCCCTTTAATTTATAAATTAAACTTTGTTGTATATATGCATGCATAGGAAACACATAAAATATACAGAGTTCTGTACTATCTGCAGTATCAGACACATTCCCCACAGATAAAAGGCGACCAGTGTTCTTATGTGCCTGTGTATGTGTATGTTTTCCTAATATACTAATAAATATATTAATCATAATATACTAGTAAATCTGACTAAAGTAGCTTTGGAGGTGAATACAATGTAAAAGTTTGAAATGAGTAAAGCATGTTAGAGAACAAAGAGAAAGGTCATTCAGTTGTGTATATAGTATTTTCTATTTTGCTAGATTATTCAAGATAATCACAGATTAGTTCTAGCAATAATTTAGATACACGAATGCAATAATACTTTCCAAAATTTTGTTTATGTAATCAACATTCCATTAACCTTTAGTGTATATAGGAATTGAGGTGCAGAAACAATGAGGGACAAAAAGGGAAATAACATCCTTTTTTGGTTAAACAGTCTAATTTGTAGTGAATAAAAGTTAAGTCACTGAAAAATGTGGTCTATTTACCATTCACTTGGTTTTGTTTAATGCCTCCAACTTAATCATAAAGCAAAAGCACTAGGAATCAACTTATGTACCTCTTCTTCTTTGCCTACCCTGTTCCCAAATTCTCTTCTCCCTTTTCTCCCCTTACTTGTTCATTCCAGAAAGAGACAGCAATTCTGCAAAAGAATCACATAATTTATGTAGAGTAGAAAGATGCTACAAGATGACAAGTGTAATGTGGTACTCAAAACAGTAAAATACTCTTTTTTTTTTTTTGCCTATAAAGAGTTTTTCCTTTCCTTTTTATCTTATTATTGACTATCATACTCTGTTACTTCCTATCTATCTCCTTTCTTTCTCCTGGATTCATTTCTACCTCACCCTCTAGGCAACCAGCTCATATAATCTCCATTCTCTTTTTTCTAAGAAAGCATCAAGACCTAGTCAACTCTCATGAAAGAACTATGCCATAAATAAGATTTTTACTTTCCAAACTAAATCTGTATCCCTGGTTCTTTCCACTGCAGATCTAACAACTTACAGATACAGAAATTGTTTCCATTCAAAAAGGGTAATTTAGAGTACACCTGTTCAACTTCAAATAATACAATATATAGATATATTTCCTTTTTAAAAGCTTTGCATCTGAAAGGTATGGAAATATCAGAAAAGTCCTATTAGAAAGAAAAAATTAATTCCCCATAGTGTCTAATAATTTCAGATAATAGATTATGCATAAAATAAAGCTTAGCTAATTAGAGGTTCTCCTCTTATCTCAAAAATATCTTTAGATCCCCGAAATGTTTACTTATTCAGCCACAAATTTAATTCAATATGTCAAAGTCATTTGCTACCCTCTTATTTGTCTTCAGATCATATATGCACTTTGAAATTAGCACTATCAGGAATCACAGTTTTAAAATTTTGATCAGGACTCAGATCCTTTGCTTGGCACAGGATAGTACAGGATGGGCAGAACTGTGAAATGAAGTAAGTCTGTCTTCTTCCCTCTCCTTCACACTTTGGTTAGGAGAATTGAGAGGCTTGAAAAGCAGCTGACCTCTCCTCCACACAGGCATCTGGGACATTAAGCACCAACTGTGCAGACTGTGAAGGAAGTGTAATAGTGGTAATTATGTGTCCAGCTCTTTGTAAGCATTCTAGGATTAGCATTTAATAAATGTAAAGTCCGTCAAGGTGATAAACCAAAACCTTTGTGAAAGCAGAGATTGCCTCTTTGATCTTCAAACAGAAAATCCATATTGAGAATATACGAAATCCAGATTCTTCAAGTAAATTGCTTCTCAGATAAAGAAAACATGAGTGGGTTTGCAAGAAAATTAAATGTTCTCTCCTTGCATATGTGTGGAAATTTCTGTGACAGAAAGATGCAAACTAAAAACAGAAATTTCCATTCATTACCCTCATAAATGCACCCAAGTTGCCTTTGAGTCATGTAAACTATTTTGCCATTGCTTCATTACACTCAGTTGTATACAAGGCTCAAACAAGGTACAAGGGATGGTCTTGGATGGTTGACCAAGTCTTTCTGTTTTGATCACAGTGCAGCCTGACTCAGTTTCCCTGCCCTTCAATATCTGTCTTCCTTTCAATTGAAGCCACTTTCTTTTGCATGGCTGCACATATTTAAAAAAAATGAGTGCAGAAAGATATGAAAATATTACACAAATCTTAGCATTATAAGTAATTATGCCTCAATGAATATCCCAAATTGTCAACTAATACCAAGTAATAAATATGTATAAAATCACATCAAATTGAAAAGAATTAGGCCTGGGGGATTTAAAGTTTACTGAATCGTCTACCTGGTTTCTTGTCTATCTGTGGCTTCCTGGTTCTAATAGCTAGGCCTCATCTTTGTCTTTTGGGTTCAAAGCTGCACACCAGAAATCTTAAGCTGACACCCTACACAATTGAAGCTCAAGTTCAACTCCACTGAGCTCTCCCTAAGATCAGAGTTTTGTGCCTCTGTATATTTCATGAACCACTTCAGTCCTTGTTCATGTGTTTCTTTTACCGGCTGGGTTTTGTCTGCCAAACTTAACAGTATTTTTCTCTATGCACCAAGTCCTCCAGATACAGGAGGTTCTAGGTTTCAGCAATACTTTCACTCATTGAATTCCATCTTGCTCAAGATGTGAAAGCCTTTTCTTCCTGGAATACGTAAATATCTTCAGGGGAAAAAATCACTTCCTATTATCAATTGCTGTTTTCTGAAAGTTAAAGATGTTAAAGCATAACTTTACTTCATCAGTTAATGAAGACCAATCTTTAAGAGATTACTAAAATGATTCAATTGATGTAGGGCACATTTTCAACTGTGTATATTCAATTCATTGAGATAGCTCTTACACAACAGAATAAAAATCAATTTAACTACATTATACCTATACCAATTTGGTCAGTTTCTATTCCAAAATCAGCAACATATGATACATTGGCAAATAGCCTTTTATTTAGCTACAAAGGCAGTTGAGATTGAAAACTTTAAGACATAAAGTACAATAAAATAAAGATTCTAATTATTTTTAATGGTTAATCGAAGAGGAAATCTTTAGGAAAAGATGTTTAAATGTTTATACTGGAGTCCAGGTATTATTGTTCCAGGCTTGATTTTCTAGTTTTTCTCTATAAAAACTCCAGTAAATGACCTACAGACATGAGAATGTGGCTCAGGAGTTAGGGAAAATTCCCCAAATCTAGCAAATGTCCACAAAGAACAGGTTTCTTTCTCCAGAGTGACCTCTGTATATTTCCTTGTAATACTTCATCTAATCAAGCCAGTGATGTGAGCCATATTGTGAAAGCTTAACAAGTTAAATTATTTCATTCGTCACTGAATAAATACAGTGATTCCAAAGAACTTTAAGTAAATGTGTTGAAGATAAATTATTAATCATATCTCATAAATACTAATTTAGTTATGTGCATTGTTTAATTTAGAATATTGATCTAATGGGTAAAACAAAACTCTTTACATTTTAAAAACTACTAAATTCCACTCGCTTCTCTTTTGTTTCAAACACACACACATATACACAAACACAAAAAAAAAAGATGTCATGGAACTTTTGCCTAATTCAAATCCACAAATTTAGTCTAGGTGTTGTTTCTCATTCTTTTGATGTAGTCTGAGTAAGTTTGGAAGAGGCATTTTATTTTCTCTCAATATGTGTGACAACCTTCCCACTGGGCTCATAAACAAAATCCATCCGTGCTAGAAAATGTAAATAGAAAAATTTGATCACGTTTAAGCTCTAATGGGGTACTAACACATTCATCAGTAGAGTGTAAGATGGATTTGAATAAGTATACCAAGTTTCTTTAACTTAAAAATATTCAGACACAGACTTTAAATACAGATCAATTCATGTATCAAATTTCAAAATTTCAGATTTATTGGAAAATATTTCTCAATTTCATTATTAGCAATGTGTTTGATATGTTGATTCATATATATTTACATATGAACTTATATAGTCACATATATATGATTTATTTATAAATATATGAATCATACAGATGACCCATATATATGATCTTAGGCAATTTCATTAGCTGATATTATATTCTGATCTATTATGTATCTTATATATTGTACTTTGGAAACTTGAAACTAGTGAACATAAATAAAATAGAAAAATAGATTAGACAAACAGACACTTAAGTAACTTTTTTTTTAAAGAGAGAGTGAGAGAGGAGAGAGAGAGAGAGAGAGAGAGAGAGAGAGAGAGAGAGAGAGAATTTTTAATATTTATTTTTTAGTTCTCGGCGGACACAACATCTTTGTTGGTATGTGGTGCTGAGGATCGAACCGGGCCGCACTCATGCCAGGCGAGCGCGCTACCGCTTGAGCCACATCCCCAGCCCAGTAACTTTTTTTTTTTAAATCCAAAACCAAACTAAAGGCAACATATCATTTATGGTTTGATTAGTTAATACTTATTGTTGGTACTCTTTGGAAATATCCAATTTCTCTGAAATAAATTGATAATAGCAGGATATGTTATCTCACTGTAGTTTTGGTTTACATGTTCTAAATGATGATGGTGAACATATTTTGATGTTATAATTGGGAAAATATAAATTCTTTGGGGAAATAGTTATTTAAATATTTTCACCATTTTTAAACTTTAGTTATTTGTCTTTATTTTCCTGTAAGAACTCTTTTATATACTCTGTATATTAGCTGAAATTACATATATATTTTGCAAGTATTTTCTCCCATTTCAGGAGCTGTATTTTCACTTTAAATGTATTCTTGGCAGCACAAATGTTTTTAATTTGGATGAATTATAATTTATTTACTATTTTTTTCTTTGTTGGTTATGTTTGAGAAGTAATAACTGATAAATTATTGCTTAATACAAGGACAGGAATATTTAAATCTATATTTTCTTGAAGCATTTAAAGAAAATATTTAGTTCTTGCTTTTGAGTAATCAATCCATTCAGAGCAGATTTTTGTGTATGCTGAGAATTAGGGACCCAATTTCACTCATTTTCAAACGGATATATTGTTTTGTAAAAACCAGTGTGGTCAAAAGATTATTATTTCTCCATGGAACTATTTCAGCATCCTTATCAAAATTCAATTTTCTACAAATGGGAATTTAATTCTGGACTACCTACTCTATTCCATGATCTTATGTCTATCATTATGCTCAAACCCCTTTTTCTTAATTGTGTAGATTTGTAGTAAATTTTGAATCAGGGAAATGTGAATCCTCTGACTTCATTTTTTTTTCCTCGAAGCTGTTTTGGCTCTTATGGGTTCTTTAGTTTGCCATATAAATTTTAGAATCAACTTGTCAACTTCTGAAAACAACAAAAAGCTAGCTGATATTTTGATATGGATCACATTAAATCTATGGATAAGTTTTAGTAATATTATAGTCTTAACATTATGAATTTCTTTCACACAAGAATACAGATTGCCTTTTAATTTATTTATTTATTCTCTACTTTCTTTCAGTAATGTTTTATACTGTTCAGTGTATGACCTCATACTTGTTTTAAATGTATATTTATTTTTTTTGCTATTTATATCGAATTTCTTTATTTTTCATTTTTCTAAATTTTAATTGCTACTGTATAATAGTATAATTGATTTTTGGATATTGATCTTGAATCTTCCTTTCTTCCCATACTTGATTATTAACTCTTCTAGTTTTTAAGAAAATTACTTAAGACTTTTGGTATATAACGTAGCATTTTGTTATTTTCAAACATATTTGAGAATTATTTGAATTACATTTTCCTTTTCAATGTGGTACCTTTTATGTATGTATTTTTTTTAATTCCTCTGGCTTAATCATGAATAAAATGTTAAATAAAAAATGTTAACAAAGGATATCATTGTTTTATTATTGACCTTAAAGAGAAAGTTCTTTACATTGAAACATATAGTATTACCTGGGGTTCTTCATAACTGACCTTCATAAGATTGAAAGTTGTCCTTAATTCCTAGTTTAGCATTTCTATCACCAAAGAATGTTGGCTTTTTAAATATTTTTTCTGTATTTATTAAAATAAACATGGGTTGTTTTGTTTATTTATTTATTTGGTCCTATTCATGTTGTGTATGGTTCACTAATATGGTATGTTACATACAATGATTTCAGTATGAAGAATTAACCTTGTTTTCCTAGGACAAATGCCATTTGTGCATGTTGTATATTCTTCTTTACATGTTGTTGGATTCAGTTTGCTAGCATTCTTTTGAGGGTTTTCTGCATGTATATTAATAAAGGGTATTGGTTGCCTGTTTACTGATTGTATCTTTGTCTGGTTTCAGGTTCAGGAAAATATGGGCCTTGCAGAAAAAAAAAATAAGGAATTATCTCATGCTTTCCAGTTTTTTAGAAACTTTGTTAAGGTTTATGAATTTAACTTTAAACATATATTAGTTTTTCTCAAGTAATCCATCAAAACCTTGTTTTTTTATCGTTATGGGAATATTTCAAATACTTTTAAATTACAATGAAATCTTTATTTTTGATGTGTTCAATCAGGTTTGCTATTTTGTCTTTTAGGAATTGTTATTTTTCATATATTATCTAATTCATTATTAAACAGTCATAGATAGTACCTCCTTATAATCTCTTTTTTTTTTTTAATTTTTTATTGATTATTTAAAGCATTACATAGCTCATGATATATCATCTTTCATACATTAGACTCAAATTGTGTTTTGAACTCCCATTTTCACCCCAAATATAGATTGCAGAATCACATCTGTTACATATTCACATTTTTACATAATGCCATATTAGTGTCTGTTGTATTCTGCTACCTTTCCTAACCCCTACTATCACCCCTCCCCTCCCCTCCCCTCCCATCTTCCCTCTCTATCTCCCCTGCTGTTGTTCAATTCTCTCCCTTTTTTTTCCCTCCCCCTTGCCCCTCATAGCCTCTTGTAATTTTATGTATCCTTGAAGGTCTCCTACCATTTCCATATGCTTTCCCTTCTCTCTCCGTTTCTCTCCCCCCATTCGTCTTTGTTATCTGTAGTCTTTTCCACATGCTCTTCCTTCCTGTTCTGTTCTTAGTTGTTCTCTTTATATCAAAGCAGACATTTGGCATTTGTTTTTTAGGGCTTGGCTAGCTTCACTTAGCATAATCTGCTCTAATGCCATCCATTTCCCTGCAAATTCTATGATTTTGTCATTTCTTAGTGCTGCATAATATTCCATTGTGTATAGATGCCACATTTTCTTTATCCATTCATCTATTGAAGGGCATCTAGGTTGGTTCCACAGTCTAGCTATTGTGAATTGTGCCGCTATAATCATTGATGCAGCCGTATCCCTATAGTGCGCTCTTTTAAGGTCCTCAGGGAATAGTCCGAGAAGTGCAATAGCTGGGTCAAATGGTGGTTCCATTCCCAGCTTTCCCAGGAATCTCCATACTGCTTTCCAAATTGGCCTCACCATTTTGCAGCCCCACCAGCAGTGTACAAGTGTACCTTTTTCCCCACATCCCCGCCAACACTTGTTGTTGTTTGACTTCATAATGGCTGCCAATCTTACTGGAGTGAGATGGTATCTTAGGGTGGTTTTGATTTGCATTTCTCTGACTGCTAGAGATGGTGAGCATTTTTTCATGAACTTGTTGATTGATTGTATGTCCTCCTCTGAGAAGTGTCTGTTGAGGTCCTTGGCCCATTTGTTAATTGGGTTATTTGTTATCTTATTATTTAATTTTTTGAGTTCTTTGTACATTCTGGATAGTTATAAAATCAACACGCATAAATCAAAGGCATTCCTATATATCAGCAACAAAACTTCTGAAATGGAAATAAGGAAAACCACTCCATTCACAATATCCTCAAAGAAAATAAGATACTTGGGTATCAACCTAACAAAAGAGGTGAAAGATTTATACAATGAAAACTACAGAACCCTAAAGAGAGAGATAGAAGAAGATCTCAGAAGATGGAAAAATGTACCCTGCTCATGGATAGGCAGAACTAACATCATCAAAATGGCGATATTACCCAAAGTTCTCTATAGGTTTAATGCGATGCCAATCAAAATACCAACGGCATTTCTTGTAGAAATAGACAAAGCAATCATGAAATTCATATGGAAAAACAAAAGACCCAGAATAGCAAAAGCAATTCTAAGCAGGAAGTGTGAATCTGGAGGTATAGCGATACCAGAGGTCAAACTGTACTACAAAGCAATAGTAACAAAAACAGCATGGTACTGGTACCAAAACAGGCGGGTGGACCAATGGTACAGAATAGAAGACACAGAGACTAATCCACAAAGTTACAACTATCTTATATTTGATAAAGGGGCTAAAAGCATGCAATGGAGGAAGGATAGCATCTTCAACAAATGGTGCTGGGAAAATTGGAAATCCATATGCAACAAAATGAAATTGAATCCCTTTCTCTCGCCATCCACAAAAATTAACTCAAAATGGATCAGGGAGCTAGATATCAAATCAGAGACACTGCGTCTGATAGAAGAAAAAGTTGGCTACGATCTACAAATTGTGGGGTCGGGCTCCAAATTCCTTAATAGGACACCCATAGCCCAAGAGTTAACAACCAGAATAAACAAATGGGACTTACTTAAACTAAAAAGTTTTTTCTCAGCAAGAGAAACAATAAAAGAGGTAAATAGAGAGCCTACATCCTTATAATCTCTTTTATTTGTATAAAACCAGTGATAATGTTCTCTATTTTGTTCATGATTTTAGTATATTGAATTTAATCTCTTTTTTTATTAGTCAGTTAATCTTGGTAAAGTTTTGTTAATAATGTTGAACTTTTCAAGAGGTCAATTTTGCTTGTTTTGCACCATTTTTTATATCTTCTATGTTTTATTAATTTCTGTTCTTAAACATAATATTCTTATTCACAGAATTCCCTTCTTTTTGCTCGTTAAAAAATTAGTTTACTCTTCTGTTTCAAATTTGCTTATGGTGTAAAGTATAGACAGTGATTTGAGATCTTTGCTTTTGTAATAAATTTACTCATTCGTATAAACTTCCTGCTCTATGCTGCTTTTGGCATATCCTAGAAGTTTTAGCATGGTATATTTTGATTTATATTTGTCTCAAAACATAATTTCCTTTGTGATTTCTTACTTGAAAAATTAAATTAGGGGTATTTTCTAATTAAGTAGAAATATTTCTCTTCAATTTCCTTTGGTTAATGATTTGTAATTATATTTTATTGTGGTTAAGAAACATATGTTTTAAGATTTCAATACTATAAGTATTTTAATATTTGTTTTATTACATGATATATCCACTATTTCTCATAATCTTGCATCTGATTTGAGAAGAATGTGCATTTGCATTCTGCTATAGGGTGGAATGTTTTATCTATTTCTTTCTTTCTATCTATCCATCCATCTATCTATAATACTACAATACTTAAATAATGCCACAATTCAAATAAAATACTATGTGTGTAGTATTATTTAAATCTCCTATTTGTACATTGAAATCCTAGTTGATCTATGAATTATTGGTTGAGAGAACAATTTTGAAAACCAAATACTTTTATTGAATTGTCTCTGTCTACAATTGTGACAGCTATTGCTTCATTTATTTTTGTATTTTATTCATAGCTGGATGTGTGTTTATAATTGTTTTATCTTCTCAATGAACTTATTCTTTTATCATTATAAAATATTCATTTTGACTCAAGCAACAAATTTTGTCTTTAGGTCCACATTTCATATTTTCATAGTTGTGTCAGCTCTCTTTCAAGTTATATATCTGTGTACATCCCTTTAATTTCAACTATTTAGGTCTTTGAATCTAAAGTGTTTGTTTTCCTAGAGAACATGTATAATATGCATTATATTTGTATTCATTCTGCTCATCTCTGTCTTTTAATTGTAGTGTTCAGTTATTTTAGTTGAACACAATTTTGGATATATTCCTACTATTTAATATTTATTTCCTATATATTTGCTTTCTCTTTTCTCTCTTCCTCTTATTATTTTTCTGTTGCATAGACCTTTCCCAGTGTACCATATTTATTTCCTTGTTATTTTATTAATTATTTTCAATTTACAAGTTATTTTCCTACTATTTCCTGTAGTGATTAAAATGTGCATGTTTACTTATGAAGACCTACTACAGATTAATAGTAATTAATAGTAATAGAAAGTAATAAATAGTACATTTGTTTGTTCCTATATACCTTCATTCCCTCCCTCCTTGTTTGTTCTATTACTGGTACAAAATTACATTTTTACCCCACCAAAGCTAATTTGTAACTATTGATTTATCCTGTTTTCCTTTAATTCAGGTGGATGAAATAAGGTTACAAACAAAACATGCATTTCTACATTTTATATATATATATGGTTTCCTTGACTAATGCCCTTTATTTTTTAAAGTGGAATCTATTTAGTGTCTTGTATTCCTTTATTGTACAAGGAAAAATTCCCTTTAGTAGTTCTTTAAGTGCAAGCTTGCTAGTAGCAGATCTATAGGCTTTTAAATTATCATATTATTTATCAGTCATAATACATTGTCTTCAAAATTCTTAATTTGCCCTTCACTGTTAAAGGAAAGATTGCCAGATATAGAGTTCTTTGATGCTACTTTTTTTTCTTTGCACACTTTTTTATAATTTAATTTTTTAAATTTTTAAACTTGTTCTAATTAGTTACACATGATAGTAGAATACATTTGGACACATTATTTATCCAAATGGAGCACAGCTTCTCCTTCCTCTGGCTGAACATGGTGCAGAGTCATGCCAGTTGTGTAATCATACATGTATGTAGGGTAATGTTCATCCCATTCCACTGTCCTTTCCATCCCCACACTTCTTCCCCTCCCCTTACTCTCCCTGCACAATCCAAAGTTCCTTCACACCATGGCATTGTGGATTAGCATCTGCATATCAGAGAAAATATTTGGCCTCTGTTTTGGGGGGTTTTGTTTATTTTGTTAGCATGATATTCTCCAAATTCATCTATTTACCTGGAAATTCCATAATTTCATTCTTATTTAAATCCAAGCATTTTCAATTGTGTATCACAATTTCTTTATTTATTCATCTGTGGAAGGGCATCTAGGCTTGTTCCATAGTTTAGCTATTGTGAATTGAGCTGCTATAAACATTGATGTGGCTGTGTCACTGTAGTATGATGATTTTAGGTCCTTTGGATATAAACAAAGGAGTGATAGAGCTGGGTCAAATGGTGGTTCCATTTCAAGTTTGCCAAGGAATCTTCATACTGCTTTCCATACTGGTTGTACCAATTTTTAGTCCCATCAGCAATGTATGAGTATGCCTTTTCCCCCACATCCTTGGCAACACTTTCTGTCGCTTGTAATCTTCATAATTGCCATTCTAAATGGAGTGAGATGAAATCCTAGAATAGTTTTGATTTGCATTTCTCTAATTGCTGGAGTTGATGAACATTTTTTTTTCATGTTTGTTAATTGATTGTGTTTCTTCTGTGAAGGGTCTTCAATTCCTGACCATTTATTAATTGGGTTATTTGTCATTTTGGTGTTTAGCTTTTTTTTAGTTCTTTATATACCCTAGAGATTAGTGCTCTATCTGATGTGCAAGTGGAAAAAAATTGCTCCCATTCTGTAGGCTCTCTATTCACCTCACTGATTGTTTCCTTTGCTGAGAAGAAGCTTTTTAGTTTTAATCTATCCCATTTATTAATTCTTGATTTTAATTCTAGCACTATAGGAGTATTATTAAGGAAGTAGGGGACTAATCTTATATGATGAAGATTGAGGCCTATTTTTTCTTCAATTAGGTGCAGGGTCTCTGGTTTAATTCCTAGGTCCTTGATCCACTTTGAGTAGAATTTTGTGCATGGTGAGAGATAGGGGTTTAATTTCATTTTGTTGCATATACATTTCCAGTTCTCCTAGCACTATTTTTGAAGAGGCTATCTTTTCTCCAATACATGTTTTTGGTGCTTTTGCCTAATATAAGATAACAGTAATTTAGTGGGTTAGTGTCTGTGTCCTCTGTTCTGTACCATTGGTCTATTAGTCTGTTTTGGTGCCAATATCATGCTGTTTTTGTTAGTATTGCTCTGTAGTATAGTTTAAGATCTTGTATAGTGATGCCACTTGCTTTACTCTTCTTGAATTAAGAGACCCAGAATAGTCAAAGAAATCCTTTAGCAAGAGGATTTCTTTGACTATTATGGGTCTCTTATTTTGCCAGATTAATTTCATGACTGCTTTTCTCTATTTCTAATGAGGAATGTCATTGTGATTTTGATTGGAATTGCATTAAATCTGTATAATTCTTTTAGTAGTATGTTCATTTTGACAATATTAATTATGCCTAAACAAGAATAAGGGAGATCTTTCCATCTTCCTATGTCTTCTTTAATTTATTTCTTTAATGTTCTGTAATTTTGTTGTAGAGGGTTTTCACTTCTTTTGTTAGGTTGATTCCAAAGTATTTTATTTTATTTATTTTTAAGGCTATTGTAAATGGGGTTGTTTTCCTTGTTTCCCTTTCAGAGGATATGTCAATAATATACAGAAATGCCTTTGATTTATGGGTGTTCATTTTGTATCCTGCTCTTTTGGTGAATTCATTTACTAGTTTTAGAAGTTTTCTGATGGACTCTTTTGGAATTTCTAGCTATAGAATCATATCATCAGCAAATAGTGTTAATTTGACTTCTTCTTTTCCTATTTGTATCCTTTTAATTTTTTTTTGTCTGTCTAATTGCTCTGGTCAGTGCTTCAAGAACAATGTTAAATAAAAGTAGTGAAAGAGGCATCCCTGTCTTGTTGCAGCTTTTAGAGGGAATGCTTTTCATTTTTCTTCATTCAGAATGATGTTGGCTTGGGGCTTATCATAGACTGTTTTTACATTGTTGAGGTATGTTCCTATTATCCCTAGTTT
The DNA here is from genome assembly GCF_964194105.1 of Spermophilus citellus. Taxonomy (NCBI): domain Eukaryota; kingdom Metazoa; phylum Chordata; class Mammalia; order Rodentia; family Sciuridae; genus Spermophilus; species Spermophilus citellus. Next base: position 194,694,155 of record NC_138184.1, on the reverse strand, counting down.
TATATCACTCAGGAGTCATAGGAATGTGTGCTGCATTTTGTCAAATGTTTTTCCCTCATCTATTGAAATGATCATATTGTTCTTATTTTCAAGTCTATTGATGTAATGCATTACATGTATTTATTTCCATATGTTGAATTAACTTTTCATCCCTGGGATGAATCCCACATGATTTGGTGCACAATCTTTTTGATATGTTGTTGTACTTGATTTGCTAGAATTTTATTGAGAAATTTTGCATCTATGTTCATTAAAGATATTGAACTGAAGTTTTCTTTTTTTTTGATGTGTCTTTGCATGGTTTTGGAATCAGGGTGATATTGGCCTCATAGAATGAGTTTGGAAATGTTTCCTCTTTTTCTATTTCTTGAAGTAATTTGGGGAGTATTGGTATTATTTCTCCTTTAAAGGTCTTATAGAACTGGGCTGTGTATCCATCTGTTCCTGGGATTTTTTTTTTTTTTTTTTGGTTGGTAGGCTTCTGATGGTGGATTCTATTCTGTCACTTGAAATTGATCTGTTTAAATTGTGTATATCATTGTGAGTCAATTCAGGCAAATAATATGACTCTAGAAATTTGTAAAACCTTCAATATTTTCTATTTTATGGAAGTAAAATTTTTCAAAATAATTTCTAATTATCTTCTGTATTTCTGTATTGTCTGTTGTGATATCTCCTTTCTCATCACATATGTTAGTAGTTTGAGTTTTCTCTGTTCTTCTGTTTGTTAGCATGGTTAAAGGTCTGTCAATTTTATTTATTTTTTCAAAGAACAAACTTTTTGTTTTGTCATTTTTTTCAATTATTTCTTTTTTTCCAATTTCATTGATTTCAGATCTAATTTTAATTATTTCCTGTTTTCTACTGTTTTGGGTGTTGATTTGTTCTTCTTTCTCTAGGTCTTTGAGATATAATGTTAACTCATTTATTTGTTGACTTTTTCTTTTTTTTAAGGAATAAACTCCATGCAGTGAACTTTCCTCTTAGAACTGTCTTTATAGTGTCCCAGAAATTTTGATATGTTGTATCTTTGTTCTCATTTATCTCTAAGAATCTTTTAATCTCCTCCTTGATGTCTTTTTGCAAACCGTTGTTCATTCAGCAACATATTATTTAGTATCCAGGATTTGAAGTAGCATTTATTTCTTATTGTATCATTGATTTCTAATTTAATTCCATTATCATTTGATAGAATTCAGGGTAATATTTCTACTTTTTTGTATTTGCTAAGAGTAGCTTTGTGACATAATATGTGGTATATTTATTGAAGGATTTATGTGCTGCTGAGAAGAAAGTGTATTCGTTCATTGAAGGATGAAATATTCTATATATGTCAGTTAAGTCTAAGTTATTGATTGTATTATTGAGATTCATAGTTTCTCTGTTCAGCTTTTGTTTGGACATTCTATACAGTGGAGAGAGAGGTGTATTTAAGTCACCCAGAATTTTTGTGCTGTGGATCTATTTGACTCTTGAACCTGAGAGAAGAGTATGTTTATGAATGTAGACATTCCATTGTTTGGGGCATATACATTTATTATTGTTATGTTTTGTTGATGAATTGTTCCCTTAAGTAATATGAAATATCCTTCTTTATTCCTTTTGATTAACTTTGGCTGGAAGTCTACTTTTTTGATATGAGTTTGGAAACCCCTTCTTGCTTCCACAGTCCAAGTGAGCGGTATCATTTTTCCTAACCTTCCACCTTCAGTCTGTGGATGTCTTTTCCTAGGAGATGAGTCTCTTGGAGGCAGTATATTGTTGGGTCTTTTTTTAATCCAATCTGTCATTCTATGTATTTTGAATGGTGAGTTTATGCCATTAATATTCAGTTTTATTATTAAGACATGATTTGTATTGATACCCATTTTGTTTATTTTTGGTATTTAATTTGACTTGGTTTGTCCTTTGATTCGTTTTTCCTTTAGTATAATACCTCCCTTTGCTGATTCTCATTTTTGTTTTTCAGTTCCTCTTCATGGAATATTTTGTAGAGCATGCTTTCTAATGGGTCTTGGTGTGGATCTGTTGTGATTTTGAACATTTGGCATCCTGTAAACCTCTTGAATTTGGTTTTACAATTCATTCTTTATGTTTGGAAAGTTTTCTGATATTATTCATTGAATAGATTGCTCATTCTTTTGATTTGGAACTCTATTTCTTCCTCTATCCCAACAACTCTTAAATAACTCTTAAATTTGGTCTTTTATACTATCCCATATTTTTGTATGTTCTGCTCATGGTTTCTTACCATTTTCATTGTGTGGTCTATATTCTTTACAAGATTATATATTTGTCTTTATTGTCTGAGGTCCTGTCTTCCAAGTGGTCTAATCTGTTGGTGATGCTTTCTATTGAACTTTTAATTTGGTTTATTGTTTCTGTCATTTCAAGGATTTCTGTTGTTCCTTGATTTGTTTGGGGCACTTTCTTCCCTTGTCTTTTCATATTGCTTTTGTGTCTTCCCTTCTAGTACTGTGGATCTGAGGCATTACCGATTTTACACTATAGATTTATTGTGCCCCTGTAGGAATCCAATACCTCTCCTTGATGTGAAAGATAATGTTATCAGATCCCAATATAAAAAATATATACCTTAAAAAACAAATTTTTGCTAATAAGACATTTACAGTTTGTTCATAATGTAAAGAAATGGTGAACTCAATTATTATGTACAATAAACTCAGTTTGGAAAAGGGTTTACAGTCTCTGATGGTAGACAAAGTATCAGGGGTGAGGAGTAGGATGATATGCTAAGCAGGTAGGAGCTGGTGATACAGAGTTGTTATATCTTAGGAAATGTGAAAGAGAAATCTAAAAAGGAAGATTAGTATCAGGAGAAAGGAGGGGAAGTACCTTTGCGTAGACAAGTAAGTGGGAAGACAGTAGAGTACATAAAATAAGCACACATATATTCAAGAAAATATTAAAAATGTTAAAATAGCAGAAATTGGTGGGAAAAAAGAAAAAATAATTAAAAATAAAAAAGAATAAAAAGAATGTATAATACAATGTAATATACTATTCAGTCATCCCAGACCTCAAAATCCTAATTCATGCAAAGTAAATGGTTTCACATATGTTGGGGATTTGAGGTTGGGAGAAAGGAGATGGAGAGGGAAAAAAAAAAAAAGAGGAGAAAAAATCTTTTAGGAAGACACAGTGCTTATTTTGGTTGGTTGCCAGTGTCTTTCCTGCTTCCTTTCTCATCTAATACATGGAGTGCTCTATTGTTAGCTGGTTTCTCCACCCTCAGGATGGTGAAGGTAATCAGAGTGTCACTGTGTTAGGTTAACAGCTGCTGGGGAGAGTGGAGAGTTAGAAATTGGGTACCTGGAAGATGGTGATGAAGGTGACCCAAGGTGGAGGCTCCTGCTTTCAGCAGTGTGGTGTCCAGTCAGGTGGGGGGAGCCTGGTGATGGTTTGGGATGATGAGTTCAATGGAGAGCTCTGTGGCTTGCAGTGCCGGCTGACATCAGAGCTTGTGTGAAGTTCCTGGGTGCAGACAAGCTACTGCACATAGGGGATAAGTTCCCTACTGCAGAGTCCCAAGATGGCAGCAACCAGGGGATTCCCCATGTTGGTAGATAGGGCTTCACACAGGGGGTGGCGGCTGGAATTCTTACTCTCAGGAAGCTACATGGTGTCCTCCGTGGGAGCGGTGTCTGTTATTTCTGCTTCAGTGGGTATCCAACAGTTTTTTGCACGTGCTACTGCAGCCACTGATGGTCTCATTCAGGTATCCAGTAGTCCTGCATGGGCGAATAGTTGGGAGAAGTACTTTGATGTTGAGGCCTGGAGCCCTGGATGGGCATGGTGCATGGTTCTCCCTGCATGGGTTGGGGGCAGGAATATCAATGGCAGAGAATTCATATTCTCACAACTAGAACCTGCAGAATGCTGCCTCCCTCTGGCCTGCCATCTTGGAACTCCCTGGAGTTCTTTATGTATCTTGGAGATTAATGCTCTGAGTTGTGTGTGGTAAAGATTTTCTCCCATCTGTAGACTTCTCTTCATCTTTTTCATTGTTTCCACTGCTGAGAAGAAGATTTTTACTTTGAATACATTCCATTTATCAATTCTTGATTTGACTTCTTGCACTTTAGGAGTTTGGTTAAGGAAGTCAGTTCTTAATAATATGCTGGAGATTTGGTTCTATTTTTTACCCAAGACTGACATCATTATAAATGGAGAAAAATTGAATGCATTTCTTCTAAAAATTGGAAAAAGACAGGGATACCCTCTTTCACCACTTCTACTTAATATTGAAACTCTAGCCAGAGAAATATAACAGACAAAAAAAAATTAAAGGAATATGAATAGAAAAAGAAGAACTCAAATATCACTATTTGCTGATGACATGATTCTATATTTAGAAGATCCAAAAAATTCCACCTGAAAACTCCTAGAGCTAATAAATGAATTCAGCAAATTAGTAGAATATAAAATAAACACAAATAAATGCATTTCTGTACATCTCTGACAAATCCTCTGAAAGAGACATTAGGAAAACTACCACATTCACAAGAGCCTCAAAAAAAAAAAAAAAGAATACTTGGGAATTTATTTAACAAAATAGATGAAAGACCTCTACAATGAAATCTACAGGACATTAAAAAAAGAAATTGAAGAAAACCTTAGAAGATGGAAATATCTCCTTTGCTCTTGGATAGGCAGAATTAAAATAGTCAAAATGGCCATACTACCAAAACTGTTATACAGATTTAAACTCCCAATGATATTTTTCATAGAACTAGAATAGACATGTATACCAATGGTACAGAATAGATGACACAGAGACAAACCCACATATATATACAGTCATCTCATTACTAGACAAAAGCATGAAAAACATACATTGGAAAAAAGATGGCCTATTCAACAAATGATGCTGGGAAAACTGGAAATTCATACATAGCAAAATGAAATTAAACTTGTATCTCTTACCCTGCACAAGAATCACCTGAAAGTGGATGAAAGACTTAGGCACTAGAGCAGAGACCCTGTGTCCTTGCCCACTTTTAAGTTATCATTCCATTGCTTTCTCACCTCTGTGATTTTTCACCAGAAGTTTATTGTTATTCTTAATATGTTTTACCTGAACACAGTAAGTCACATCTCTGAAAGTTTGTGATACTCTTTTTCTTTAGCTATCAAGATATATTGGGAAATCTCTGCATATGAATCTTTTGATTTTACCCAGTTTATACTTTGTTGAGATTATTGAATATGAAGTTAATGTCCTTCATCAAATTTTAGAATTCTTCACCATTGTTATTTTAAGTACTCTGCTCTTTATATTTTAATTCAAGTAAATTTGTAGAGAGGGAAGATGGGAGGGGAGGGGAGGGGAGGGGGGATAGTAGGGGATAGGAAAGGTAGCAGAATACAACAGTCACTAATATGGCATTATGTAAAAATGTGAATATGTAACAGATGTGATTCTGCAATCTGTATTTGGGGTGAAAATGGGAGTTCAAAACACAATTTGAGTCAAATGTATGAAAGATGATATATCATGAGCTATGTAATGCTTTAAATAATCAATAAAAAAATTCAAGTAAATTTTATAAAAATGAAAATATTTCAAGGTAAACCAGTCTCACTTTTGTTTTAATTTTACTTATTTACTAGAATCCAATGCATATTTTAAAATTAAAGATGTAACGATTAGGTTTCACATTTTTAAAATTTTAATTTTTACTAACATTTTAAAATAAATATTTTTAAATTATAATGTGGAATCTGTATCCTTGTTGAAATTCTTCTTTTGTCTTTTAAAGTCAGCTTGGAATTATATAAACCTGAAAGCAATCACCTGTTTCCATTGTGAGAACACATTAATACATACCTTCTTTTTTAAAGATGAAAATCCTATTTAATTACATTTATTCATATAATAAGAATATAATACTTAAATTCCTAACTGTTGTTATCTATGAGAATTATCTGGACACACATTAAGAAGAAAAGAAAATATTTACATAATATGTTGATTTTGCAACTTGGAAAAAAATAATATATAAATAATTTCTCCTGGTTGAAATTTTGAATATTTATATATTTTTGATCTTCTAAAGTGTATAAAGTGCTCTTAATATTAGAAAAAATATATAACAATGGCAAATCTTTGTTGACATTGATTAATTATCCATAATTTCTGATTAATCTACCATACTATTTAAATTATTCTCTTCATCAAAATTATTTCTGCATAGTGATTCAAATCATTCACCAGATGATAATGGCAGGAAAGGTTATATTGAAACTCACTTCTAATATTCACTGATGAAGCTCAGACAGTGTATGTTTAACTATCAGGAAGTGTTTGGTATTGAAATTTTTACCTCTCATATTCCATATCTAAAATGTTATTAATTGTTTGGCCAAAAGGATACTACAAAGGTATCAGTAGTCAATTTCTGGTAATAAACTACCTGTGTGATATTTTGATAAAGCTACGAAACTTCAGGGGTGTGGATAGTTCATCTGTTAAAGCATTTTTTATTCAGGCACTTCCTGAAAAACCAGAAAGTTTTGACATCTCATTAGTCCTATAAGACCCTGACTTGCCCTATGATAAGTCATTACTATGACTGGTATCTAGCTAAATAATATTCTTCACAAAGGAAAAAGTGTTCATGTTCACTTCACAGAGAATATAGCAGACTGGTTAAACATTATAGATAAAATTATAATTGATGTCTATACTTCTAGTATCTTGAAAGTGTCTTACTAAAGTTTTTGGTTCAAGAATAAAGTCTAATTGCAAGTACTGAGGGAGTTCATTTGTGCAGCCTTTTCAGTCTTTCAGTTCTTATTGAGGGTACCCAAAGTGCATGATGCACAGTTTTATTCCTATTAAATTGTTGTAAAGTGTTTATTTTATCATTATATATTTTATTTATTTTGGCTATATTTTATATTTTTCTAAATTTTATTATGCAATATGTCTTTTTACATATTATAGAATTGATGTATCTCATGACATTTTAAATTTTATTTAAAGTCTTAAAATCACACCATGCATATTTTTCTGCTCAGACATTTTTGTTTATTTAGTATTTTATTTGGAGTAAAATTGAATATTCTTATTTTGTTATACAGTTCCAGTGACTTTCTATACAAAGCCACCCTCTGGACTCATAATTGTAATTGGCTTCTTTTTTCCAGCCACCCCAACCTCTGTACTATTCCTTGAACAGGACAAGCACACTACCACTTCAAGGCTGTTTGACTTCCTGTGCCCCTTGGCTGGAACATTCTCAAGCCAAGCTCTTAGCCACTGTTGAAATGTCAGTATCAGACAGGTCTTATGTGATAGCAGAATTATTCCTCTAAAACATGGCCAAAATTTAATTTCCAGAAACTATAAATATGATATGTTACAAGGCAAAAGGAGCTAAAATTGCAGATGGAAGCATTATAGTCAGTCTTCTGAGCTTTAGGTGAGGAGGTCGTCCTGGTCCATTGGAGTGATTCCAGTGTAAACACAGGATCCTTCAAAGTGGAAGAGGAGGTGAAAAAGTTCACAGAGGTGCTTTGTAAGAACTCCACCCTGGATGCTGACTTTGAAGTTGGAGGAAGAAGGTCAGCATCCATGGAGGAGGGGCAGCCTCCAGGAGCTGGAAAAGTTAACCACACAGATCGTGTTTCAGAGTCTCTGGAACAGAACTCAGCCCTGCTGACACCTTGAGCCCTGTGGGACTCAAATTAGATTTCTAGCCTGTAGAAATAGAAGATAATAAATTCATGTTGTTTTCAGCCACCAAATTGTGGTAGTGTGGTGTAGCTTCCATAGGAAACCAATACACTTTCCTAGATCAGCTTATATAAAATAGCACACCTGACGCATCACTTCACTATTCCACATCTTATTTCATTTCATAGCGCTTATTACCACCTCACATATGATGTAATATAACATAATATAAAGTAATATATATGTACATATCATTACTGTTGGTGTTCATGTTAGTAAATTATTCCATCTTTCTCCAATACGTTTTATTCAAGTTTTATGACACATTTCTATTGAATTTCTAAAATTACACATGAATGTTTCTCCTCTATAAACTCTTATAGAGTTCCTGTAAATTTTTGAAACTTTTCTTATAACACATAATCTGTTGTGTGCACTTGCTATGCTTCCATAACTGAGTCTGCAATTAGACAATTAACTTTTGTGAAAACTGCATTTAGTTTAGCTTACAATCATAATGAATGTACTCATTATTTTAAAATATTTACCTTGTTTCTCCTAACTGACAGATATGAAAACAAGACTGATAAGTATACAGGGAAATAAATACAGAAAGTGATGCATGCTGTGAATAATTAAAAATAATTCATAATAGAAAGTATTTGGGAATAGGCATGAGAGGGAGGGCAGGCATTTCCAAGACAGCAAGCTCTGTTAGAAAGGCTTCTGGGAGAAGCTGCCATTTGAGAATTAGATAGCTATGGACTGTCTGAAGGAGAGGCACACCACAAAGACCCAAAATGGGAACAAGCTTAGGATGGTGGAGTAATAAGGAAGTTCAGTAGGGCAGAATCAAAAGGAGCATGATGGGAATGGCATGGGTAAAATTGAAGAGGGATCATATTGGTAAGGTGAAGAATGGGATTTGAATTGTATTTTAAGCAAAATGAGGATCCACAAGAGGGTATGAAAAAGGATATGACATGCTCAGTTTTATGCTTTACAATACTATTGATGTTGTAAGGCAAGAGTAGAAGCAGGAAAATCAATTAAGCTATGATTTCAATGATGGCAGCTGGAGATAAGGGTGGCATGATGAAATGGTTCAAATACCAGCATCTGCCCAGGAGGCTGACAAAGCAAGAACTCCTGGTCCTTCACTTACACAATCATCTTCTAAGACCATTTACCTCATTCCGTATTCACAGCTTCATTACGTTTTTCTTAAGAAAATATGGTCCCAAATTATATAATATTCAGGTTCCACAAAATCTGAACCCAAAATCTTTGGCACTTATAATATACAAATATGTTGCTAAATGTATAAACTATACATCTTAGGGTCATCATCAATTTCTCACACACACACACACACACACACACACACACACACACACACATACTTTCTGCCTTGAATCATTTAAAATCTAGATAGAATACAATGTCTTATAAATCACATAGGTCAAATTCCCAAAGATCCCGGGATTATTGGATTGAGAATCAATGTAGCCAATTCAATTGTCGCAGGCTCTGCATTCCAAAGAAGTTTGACTTGAACCAGTGTTGCTTAAACATTTCATACTAAAATCTTTTGCCAAAATTTTTGAGAGACTGAAGCTGCCCTGAATTGAGGTAACTATTTCAACCAAGGAATAGATTTTCATTAAAATACACTGATTACAATGTAAGAGACCATTTCTATGTATAGCCAGATCCATCTGGATGGTAATGTTCATTTGTTAGAAAGTGGAACATCCACATGTTTTCCAACATATAATCATCTGAAATCTAAAAAGTCAATCATCATGCTAAAAATTTTAAGAGTCTTAATGTGCCTTTCTAACATGTGGAAATAAGAGTGACCTTAATTGTGTATCTTTTATATATATATATATATATATATATATATATATATATATATATATACACACATACATACACTAAAGACACTCTTCTATATATCACAAAATCTGCAAATCTAGTTATTTATTTAATTATGGTACTGGGGATTGAACTCAGGGTCACTCAATCACTGAGGCATATCTGCAACCCTATTTTGTATTTTATTTAGAGACAGGGTCTCACTGAGTTGCTTAGTGCCTCACTTTTGCTGAGGCTGGTTTTGAACTCACAATCCTCCTGCCTCAGCCTCTGGAGCTGTAGGGATTACAGGTGCCCCCCCCCCACCATGCCCAGCAAAATCTGAAAGGTATAAAAACAAAACAAAAAACATATTCACCCTCCCATTTTTGTAGAGCAGACTTATGTAAAGAAAAAAACAGAATGAATAACAAAAGAAGTAACACCATTATGTATGATTCCTTCTTTTCTGTTTTCAGGTTTTATTTCTATTACAAAACAGTACATGCAGATACAAAAAAATAATACAAATGAAAGAATGCTCCTTCATACACTGCTATTCATTCCCAAGACCCAGAGATAACCCCTGAAAATAATTTGATCTGGATTCATCTAGATCACACACAAAGGCATGCACACATGGAACACATGAGTACACACATACTAATACATGTGCATGTATAGTTGTTTTACAAAGATGAGTTCAATCTATAAAGTTCCTATGGCATTTCCATTTGCAATACAGCGTACACATAATTGTTTAATTACACATAAAATTTTTACTCTCTTCTCTGTTGATAGCTCTATATTAGTCCATAATAATTTAATTGTTAATACAATAATTCACCTACAACAGATAATTGTTTCCCTTCTTTCCCCCATGAAATTATTGATTTGTTACCATGAAAATTTTGTGCATATATTGAATAAGTTTCTGGAGAAATTCCATAGAAGAGGAATTGCTAAGACAAAGGCCATTCACATTTTGTATATTCATGATTAATGAATAATTTGTTCAAAAAGAATATACTAATTAATTTTTCCTTCAAAAAATGTTTGACAATATCCTTTTCTCATGCAACTGCCAGACTACTAAAAAAATTATATTCTTTAAAAACTTGTGTTCCTCCTAGAGTTACAACTTTCTTATTTTTATTAACACTTCTTTATTTTCCCTCTACTTATTCCTACTCCAGAGTAAAATTTTCAAAATAATCTCTCAAATATAAAAATTCTTATATGACCAAAGAAAGAAAGTGGTATATCCATCTTTGAGTCCATATATTGTTTTTTATTAGTTCTTTTTAGTTATACATGACAGTAGAATGTATTTTCACACATTTACATACATGGATTACAATTTCCTATTCTTCTGGTTGTACATGATGTGGAAATACATTGGTTGTGTATTTTGTAATCCATATCTCAGTAAGGGGACTTTGTAGTCCCCTGAAAACTTACATTTAGATGTTTAGTGCAGAAATTCTACTGGTATTCTGTGACTTCCTTGAATATTGGCCTAGGAAACTCCTGCACTGCTTGCTGATATATGAGCCTTCTGAGAGGTGATGTCTTCTCTCCAGGATTGTTATCTTACTCTAGGAGCAAATACATTTTAATAACTGCAAAGAAAGCACTTATGAGAAATCAATTAATTTGAATGTCTGAAAATTATTTAGTCTAACCTTACATTGAATTCATCATTTATTTGGGTCTAGAATTCTAGATGAAAATCATTTTCCTGGACAAATATTATTCTCATTGGGAATATACAATGAATTCTGGACATTTATAAAAATCTCAATTTATCCTTAGAATAAACTTCTAGAGTTGCCTCTCTCTTGGGTATTTTATTTTCTTGACAATCACCTTTTGTGTTTTATTTTTTTTCTTCATGCATTGTAACACAGATCTTATGGTTCAACAAACATCTTTTTTAAAAAAAATATTTTTTTTTTAGTTGTAGATAAACACATAATATCTTTATTTATTCTTATGCAATGCTGAGGATTGAATCCAATGTCTCACACATGCCAGGCTGGCGCTTGACCACTGAGCTACAGCTACAGCCCTCAACAAATATCTTTTTAATACAATTTTTTTAAAGATTCCTAGATTTTTTTAAAGATAGAGAGAGAGGAGAGAGAGAGAGAGAGAGAGAGAGAGAGAGAGAGAGAGAGAGAGAGAGAGAGAGAGAAAGATTTTTTAAATATTTTTTTTTTAGTTTTTGGCGGACACAACATCTTTGTATGTGGTGCTGAGGATCGAACCCGGGCTTCACGCATTCCAGGCTACTGCTTGAGCCACATCCCCAGCCCCATAGAATTTTTTTTGATAATATCCTTTCTTCCATTTTTTTCTCTAATTTTTTGGAAGACTATTCTGAAGAAAAATTGTCAGAATGACTCTCAATTTTATCGTTTTCCATTTATTATTTTTTCTGTGAGATCCTCTCAAATTTAATTTGCAAGAATTTCTTATCTTAGATTTTTAGGACCAGTTTCTTGACCTTCTTTGTTTGACTGTTCCTTTTTTTAATAGTATTTTGCTTTAGTTACATTATACAGTATTTTTTTCTCTATGGCAATATTAACTATAGGACTTCTCATCACTCCCCAAGATTTTTCTTCTCCTTAAGTTTTCTCTTTCCCCTGACTTCTACATTTTATATTAGAGGACTTTGACAAATATCTGGTGATTCTTGGCTCTTTATTTATAATAGCAATACATGCAAATGTTATTATCATTTTAGTGCAGGGGCAGGGTATAAAAGTCTTCTTGACTGTATTTTTGTGGTCTCCTTTTATGGTGTGTTCCCCCCAAGATGAATTCAAAGTCTGCCTCATAAGTTAAGGTTTATTTGATATTTGGACTAGAGGCTAAACCCTTGTTTGCAATAATTTTCTGCCTCTTCCTAGCTTGTTTCTGATATCCCTGAATACAACTCATCCATTATAAATTTCTTACAAGAGTGAAAAACCATTTGCTTGTAATATTTAAGAAGGGGTAGGGACCTCACTCATTTGCAGATGATTGCTGGGTCCTATACATGAAAACAGTCCTTTAGCTGTAGTTTTTCTGTGTCTCCCTGCCTTCAAATGTACCTAGTGCCTTGACTTTCTGAAGTTTTATTGCATAAACCATTTGGCTTTTAAAATTCTTTTCAAGTTCCAAACCAGCTCCCTCAACAGCAGCACACAACTTTTGGAAGCAGCAAAAGTTTGCTTTCATTTTGCATACTCCCCCAAATCTGCATTTGACAACTCTTCCTATCTCTTTGATTTTGAATATTTATCCAATTGGTGTTATTACAATAGAGTTTTGGGAGGATTCAGATATAAATATATGTGTTTGATCTTCAAAGGTTAAAGTTAAGCCTTATTAATTCTGATTATAAATCCAATAACAGGTTAATGTTTCTCTTTACTAGGATTTTTGTTATACCAATACTGACTTAAAACTTTCTTACTACCTATTGGTCATATACATTTTTGCTAAATATCATAATAATTTTTGTTTAGTAAAATGTATTTCACCAATTCCAAACAAGAATTTTTTTAAACAATAATAATCTTCCATATGATATTTTCTTTTCCACAAATGTATTCTTAAAGTTGAAAAATTGTATTAAAACTATGCCAAAAACCCACAACGTTTTTTTTTAATAATAATAATATACTAAGTATTCAAGGAGAGAAACATTTGTAAAATATGTTGCATGCATCATTGACATTGAATTGATCAATTATCAATATCTTGGGAACATATAATATGAATTAATAATATGGATGAAAGATTGAAAAGAATAATGTTGAATGTCTTTATATTTGGGAAAAACTATAATAATTAATTTTTGTTTATTTTTCCTATTTTCATTTTTTAATATTTCCACATCATAAAATAATCCTTTTGTTTTTGAAACAGATAAAAATGTTCATATAATTTTTCTAATATGGTGAAGGAAAGAGAAGAGTTATTTTTTCTTCAACTTAATTTTAACACTTAAATTATTTTTAAAATGCATATAAATAATGGAAAAAATCCCCAAATAACATTTTTTTAAAATTTTTTGAAGTAGATCCAAGATATTCATCATAAAAATTTAAATGTGCAATAACAAACACAGAGCTTAAGATGAATTTAGTTCATAATAAATAAAAAGAAAATGGAACATGAGAATTTTGTAGATATAATACAAAGCCTTAAAAAACTTATATGATTTTTTCAAGGTAAAGAGTCACTCATAACTTCTAAAATCCTGGATGTTTCTCTTTATTGAATGACATTTGGTATAGGAAAAGTCATCTTCAGAGAAGTTTCAAAAGTAGAGTCAAAATTTAAAATAAATATTGACAATGTTCAAATAGCCCAACTGGTTGGCCTTGGATGTAGTTCAGTACTTGCCTAGAATGGGCAAAGCCTTGGGATCAATCCCCAGCACTGAAAGAAAAAAAAAAAAAGATTTGAAATATAAAACTGAAGATTATAAAATGATGTTACTTGAGATATAATTGCTAATGTAACTTAAAATTAAAAGGAATAAATGACATTAATTTTGGTGTATTTTTTCTAACATTGAAATGATAGACTATATTTGGAACGAACAGTGCAGAGATGAAAGGGGTCATTTTGGCAAGAATTTTCAAAGAGTCCCTTCATTAAAATTCCTAATAGCTCTTCATCTTTTGATATTCAAATCACTTTTTTAAGAATCTCTTCTTATCTTGTACATTTCTCTAGTTATTAACTTGATAACTCTTCTAGAATTTTCATATCTCATGTGTTGATGGTTTTGTATGTGGTTTATTAGTTCTTCCAAGTCACTTTACTAGATTTCATGAAATCTTCCAGTATTTGTAAGATTAAGAAATTCCTTATTCTTTCTGCTTAGCATTTGTATTAGAAGATTTTTCCAATATTGGAAAATCAGAGAAGATGCTCTGTGACATAGATAAAAGTGTGCTTTGGCTAAATGGAATATATTAATAAATAATCAAGTCATTAGTGAATACGTTTGTGCTATAATCACAGTAGCTTTTCAGTCAACTGCTGGAGTTGAAATAAATGGATCTCCTATACATAAATTTATATGTTATCTATTCCCAATTGCTACAAACTCTATTTTTTATTTCAAACTTCCAGTAGTTCTTGTGCTTTAATGAGCTCTTCATCACTGTTAGTTCCTGTTGAAGCTGGTGAATCCACTACACCCATCCCATAATTACTCTTTCCCAGCTGACCTGGGCTTGCCACTCCCCGCATCACAAACAAATGCCCTTTTCTTTCCACCTTTCTTACCCAAATGTCTAACATAACAGAAGGTAAAGCTTAGGCAAAGATACAATGGGATATCTTCTAAGTTGCATAAGTATTAGGATGTAGGTCCTATAGACTGTGAATTTCCTTTGCTTAAAATAAGTTTAGAGAACACTATTGTGAACATTAACATATTATACACTACAAGCACACATATATTCAAAGGGAAAATATTAGAGATATTTTTTAACTGAAAGAAATTTTAGTCTTTATCATTCTGATGTACAAGATGACTCTTCAACATGGACATGTGATGTGCAGTCCTATCTCAACATTTACTTGACTTCACTATTTTTTCAAATAAGATCTTGGTCTGCTATCTTGAGAATGTTTTGAAAAACATTACCTACAAATTCTTTTTCTCAATTACTTTTTAATCTTATTACTTTCCTAACAGTTTAGCATACCACATGGACCATGCTCATAGAATTAAGATACACTTAGTATTTTATACAGTCTTATGAGCTTTCATGTACCAATGCACATATATAAAGCCAAGTTCAACTAAAATTCCAACTTCTTGATGAGACTTTTGTGAACCTTATTCTCCTGGATTGTTTGTAGACCTATGGTTCTCAGTGAGTGGGGGTGGGAGCCATTTTTCCCCAAGGGGACATTTGGAAATATCTAGATATGTTTGTGGTTGTCACCATTTGTGGAAGTATAAAAGGGACTGCTACTGGTAGTTAGTGGGCCAAGGTAGAGGCATAGATAAGCATCTTCTACTATCAACAATGTCAAGTCTGGTAAAAATTGGTGTCCATGCCTGTGCTTTCTGAAATACCTTGTCCACAAACCTCTCAAGTAATATGTTAGTAAAAATATGGGAATGCCCAATTTAAACTAAAAACTAAAAGATAACATTTATATGACTTTCCTTTCAGGTAAAATAAACATCTACTAGGAAAAGGCAACTTTCTCAAACCTCTAAAGTGTAAGCCTAATTATAAACTCTAAATAGCCCCAAACAAACACTAACTGAACTTGATAGGTAAATTAACACCATGGGCCAATATGAGGCAATGCTCATGCCTTGACACTTTTCTTAACATTTTCCCTCCTTCCTAATACTTAGATGGAAAGCGAATTTCTAATTCTTATTCTACTCATTACTTAACAGGAACACTGAGGTCACAGCAAATAAAGCACTATGAGTTAATGAGAACAGCTTTAGCCAAAGAGGAGGTATTTCTCCAAGTACATCCAGTGCTTCACATATATTAAGAAACCCCAGCTGAATCGATTTAATAATGTTGGGATTTACACAATTATTACAGAACCTTCATTATTCACCCAGTCTGCGCATACCACAGCACAAATGAACATCTCAGTCTGGTGGTATTAACATTGCCATTTTTTCACCCATTCCCAGACCATCTGCTCCTTGCTGATCATTCACTGCTTTAACATTTAACAGTTACCCAACTGCAACTTAGCAGATTTGTGTACTTTTGAAAACAGCTGGTTTAATAACTGCTTCAGAGCTTTTGGATAAAGAAATTATTTTGTAGTGCTTCATAATAGTCTTTTTTTATCGGTGCCTCTGAGGGAAGAGTATTACACTTGTTCCATTTATGCATTTGCAATTGCTCATAATATTTCTTGTCACATTTGGAAACATATCTCCAGTATTTATAACACAATAATGTAGGAAATCTTTATTACCCTCCTTGTTTTTGCTGTTTGTTGTTTTTAAATGTCTCTGAGGACTGGAGTGAAACCTTTGCATGAAATAATTTAGAGTAGCATGGCTGTATAAATTTGAGGTGTCTCAGAGTTCCAACTCAGTTGCTATGCTTTATAATTTTTTTCTATCTCAGTAATGTTTCTCTTTTCCACTTTGTTAAAGAAAATACAAAAAAGAAAGAAAGGAAAGAAAAAGAAAGAAGGAAGAAAGAAAGAAATTTTTGTTTCAATATTCCAGGGCTCTAACTAGATACATTACAACTAAGGAGTGTCTAAGATAACTTCCTGCATAGCTACTCTGCTAATGATCAGAAAATGTCCAGGCAATGCTTCTGAGTGCCAGTACTTTCCTGTATTTTCCATCTGAATTGGGGTTATACATACAGTTTGCTTTGTGAAAATTTAGTGGAATATATCTTTCGCATTCTCTATTTCAACAAAATTTTCAAAAAAATAAGCAAAAGGGAAAACTTTACCGAGTTCTCCCAATAATTTTAGTCTAAACTCTAAACTCCTCAGTCAGAAAATCTTTTGTGTTGACCTCTGACTGTGACATCAGTCTAGTAGTTGACCATTGCTAACTTTGCACTTGCTCTCCAGTGATACAGAGCTATTTTCAGTTTCTAATATAAATTGCTGTTTTACTGTCTATAATTTTCCCATAAGTTCTCTTCACCAGTGGTGGTGTTGGGGTGTGGCTTTCTCTTCAGGAATCCTCCTCACCTGTAAACTCATGTCTACATGAGTTTACAACAAGTGAAAGAAGCTTTCTAGCAGCGCCTTCCAAACCTCTTAGCACTATCAACTTTCTGATCTGTATTGCTATTGTTATTATGTTATATTCCCACTGATTCATTCATACTTTCGTCTTTCATAATAAATAAGGTGAAATCCCAATTTTGCTCTATTTAGTCAGTCTTCAAGTCAGTATAATAAACCATTTTATAATTCTACAGAAGTGGATAAATTACTCATATATGCTGTGTTCTGATGAAATCAGACAAAATAAAGCAGTTTTGAAGAAGTATTTTTTTTTTTGCTTTTCAAATGCAAAGTGTTCTAAAATTATCTATTGCTATGTAACATGAATTCACAACCTAATGGCATAGACGTTTGAGAATTCCCTGTGGCACAGTTTATGTGGCTGAGGAGGTTGGAAGCAGCCTAGCTCAGGGGTTCTGAGCCAGAAACTACCATAAGCCTGCAGTTGAGATGTGGGATGAGCTGTGGGCTGAGTTTTCAAGATGGCTCACTCACGTGGCTGTTGGCAAGAGGACTAGGTCCCCTCTGATTGTTGGCTAGTAGGAGGCTTCAGTTTCAGGCTAAGTGGATTTCTCCAAAAGACTGCTTAGTAAGTATTCCAAAAACAAAGCCACTGGTTTCCCTGTAAGTGAAGACAGAGAAAGACAGACTAGGTGTATTCTCACTCTTGAAAGTCACACATTGTCTCTTCTACAACATTCTATATTAGAAAGTAGCCACAAAATCTGGACCCCAATAAAAAGAAGAGGATATTAGTCTCCATCCTTTGGAAGACTGTAAGACAATATGTGGATTCAATTTTAAAGTTATCACAGTCTTGTTAGTGTTTGGTGTTTCAAGACTTCTGCTGTCAGTGAGATTCTGGATTCATTAATTCAACCATAAGCATTCTAATTTGGTAGTAAACCGGTACAAAGTAAAGTTTAATATAGCACATGAGATACAAACATTTTGTTCAATAAAAATAATTAAAAAAATAAAAGAACCATTGCACTGATAAAAATTCTTCTGATTATTGCCACTCAGTGAACAAATACACAGAAGGAAAATGTTTGTTTTGCTCCTTTCTTCTCCTTTATTTTAATCTGCTTGTCAAAATTAACTTCTCTCTAATATTAGATGAAAAAATTCATAGTTTATAGAAAAGTCATTAAATATACCTTATTTTCCTTTAATTTTTTTTTTAATTCTCTAAAGATATCCTGGAATGTGGTAGTTTCTAACTGCTCTGCTTGTGATGAAACCCAATCTCTGTAGGGAAACACAGTCTACAGGGAATAAGCTATTCTTGACCGACTTATTTGGGCACTCCTGAGACCCTCATGATATCAATAGACATATCACTACAGCTTTAAATAATCTCAATAATCAACATACTATATAAGTAGATTTTACAGTATTTTATAAAATATGATCTCTAGCTGTTACATAAGTAAATTTGTTGAGTTAAAATTTCTGTCATTGAGAATATTAAAGTCAGACATTCATCTGTGCTTTTTACTTATTAGCCCAAAATTAGCTTGTAAAAAGAAAGAAGTTGGGAGTTTTATTGTAGTTGTTTTCTTTTTCATATACTGTATTACAATGAACAGATTGACAGAGTGAGTTCTAATAAATTTCTGTCGTGATGTTAGAGCATTTCTAATAAAGAAAGAACAATATATAGGAAATCCCTTATATAAAAGTAATATTTTAAATATTTTATTTTTGCATATTTTCATAGACATTCACTGAGAAACTATATGTACCTCAACTCTTAGGACCAAGTACTTAAGAGAAGTGATAATGTACACTGCTTTCCTGTGACACTGAGATATATCTTCTGAATTCTTTAAAGTCAGTGAAAAGTTTGACAATGAATAGTAAGTATTGACAAAACTACTTAATTCATATTTCAGCAGAAGCAAAATAACAACATAGGCCAAGATGACTTAGAAGATTGGCCCCCAACCAATTGTTCTTTATATTCTGGTCTTTCTTTAGAAAATAGATAAAGAAGAAATAAGCAAAATATATAGAATTAATGATTGAAAATATATATGTTTAAAAGCACTGGCAATTTAAGGAACATCTTATGTATAATACAATGTCCACTAATAATCAGATTTTAATTTTTGCTTTTTGAACTGTAAATGAAAAGAATATTTCAAAGTAAATGGAATACAAATTTACTAACCAAATACATTTTTGTGGGAGTTTGTGATTTATTTAGTTTTTTTTTTTTTAAATATAATTAGGGGAGAGCTCAACAGTTCTGAAAAAAAAAAGGAAATAATTCACTGACCTCAGTTTTTCAATTGCAAAATTAGTTGTACTTGAATATTATTCAATAAATAAATACTAATATTTGTTAATTAACATTCTAGATATGGTATTTTTTTAAAAAATATTTTGTAACTGTTTTAGATTTACTTATATTCTTTTTTACTTATATATTCTTTTACTCAAAAATTCTTCCTTTTTTGCTGTTAAAAAGCATTTTGTGTAAATATGTTTATTTTTTAGAAATTAAATTTTTATGTGAATTTTATGTAAATTTACTTACTTAAATTTCTTAAACTTCCTCCCACTGTCTTTAAAGTTTCAGTTATTTTGTTATATATATATATATATATCGGAAGCTAATAATTGGTCTTAGAATGTTATAAAAGACAAGAGACTTCTGTTTTGAGTCAAGATGGTAACAGTGGACTAGATTTGCTTTGTCACGTGAAAAAAACACAAAAGACTGAACATACAAAACATGATGTTAGCACTCTAGGCACTAGACATCAGAGAGCAAAGGAAATGAATCCTTGAGGGACAGAAAATGAACAACTGTGACCTACGACAGATAAAAGTTTTAAGGTAGAACAAACAACTAGAACCAAGTTGTACAGAGCGAGAACCTGAAGATCTACAGAGTCAAAATATGATATTCATTGGAGTCATTTCCAAAACATGCATGGAAGAAAATCACCTGAAGCAAAGGAAAGAATCTTTTAGAAGGCTTATAAATGAGCTCTTAGCCCTCGCTTCATATAGGAAGTAGAATGGAACCTGTCTCAACCAGTCAGACTAGAACAGATCAAAATTCACAAGGAATTAGTTAAAAGTGTCTTGGTTCTGTAGAGGGCAGTAATTAGACCAAGATGATGTTCCTCTGGTACCATTTGCTGACCATGTGCTGAACCTCTAAAACCATAAGCCCAAGATAAGCTTTTCCTCCTTTGAATTCTTCTGATCACAGTGATAGAACCCTAACACACACCTGCAAAGCCCAATATATTTAATATTTAATGGTCCATTGCATAAAATGTTTGGCAGCCTTTATCATAATACCCATTGCTCTGTTACAACAGCTATGAAAACTATTCCATCTAAATCTTAACTTAATTGTACATTAGTTTTCTAGTTGTGATAAAAGTAACACAGACAAGATGGCTTAAAGAGCAGACACTTATTTTCTTCCAATTCTGGAGGCAAGAAATCTGACATTAAATTGTCAACCCTGTCGCTTTCTTTTGGAGTTTCACTCCTTGCCTTATAAATGGCTGTCTTCCCATGGTCTTCCCTTTGGGTGTGTCCATTTCCTAATCTCATCTTCTGAAGACAGTTACAAGATTAGGGCCCACTCTAATGACTTCATTTTACTTCTTTAAAGACTCCAAATACAGTCACATTCTGATATACTGGAGGATAGGACTTCAGTCTAACAATTGATGGGGGTATGATTCAACCCTTATCAGTGAGATTTTTTTTTTCTGAGAAAAATTTACATTTCATACGAATAACCCTCCACTTCCTTTTCTTATACTTACATTTTGACTACCCTATTTTGGGCTGCAGAGCTGATTTTGCTGGATTTGGGGTATTTGACAATTTGAATTTAATGTGAAGTTCATTGTATTCTCTATCCCTTGTATTAAATATATGTACTTATGGACAGATATACTGTCTGTCTTTATTAATCAAAGTAAATTTTAAAACAGGTAGAAATTTAGATTAGTGGCTGTAATTATTTTATGAGAACTTGTCATTAAATCAACTTCTCTTTCCTGCCATTCACAATAGTGAATGTAGTTATTTTGTGACCTTCATCTGAAATCCTAATATTTAATCTTGTATGGTTCATTCTTTTGTTTATTTTTAAGGTCATTTTTGTTCATAATGCTGTCTTTTTACTTTTATTTTGATTTTTCAAGAGCTGTAATATTTGTGGGAACTCTATTTCTGGGAGTAATTAAATCTGGGTCTCCTTAAGACATGCTTTCTTCAAAGGGACTGTTCCCACCCTCCAGAGAAAGAATAGTGGGGAGGAAGGGATGGGGGAGATCAATTAATGGCCACTAAGATTCAGTTAGAAAGGAGTAAGAAGTCTTGGTAAGCTGGTACATACTAGGGTGATTATGTATAATGATAATATTCTGTATGCTTCAGGAAGCTAGAAGAAAGAATCCTGATTTTTTTATAAAGATACCATGCATACTTAAGGAAATAGTTATATTTATAATTAAATATTATATTTGTCTGCATGTATGGAAACACCACAAGGTACTCCATAATTATGTATGATTTTTATGCTTTAATGTAACTGTTCAATTAATTTAACATGAGTGAATTAGGTCTTTTTATTTAAATGGAATTCACAAAAATTTAAACAAACTTATTTAAGGCAATGAATATGTTAACAACTTGAATGGGCTAATCATTTCACAATGCATAAAAGGATCAAAAGATAACATTGTACACCCTAACCATACACAAATTTTATTTGTCAACCATATCTCAATAAAGCTGGTTAAAAAAATGTTGAATGAAAAAAAAACTTCTGATTTCTTATGACAGAACCAAATAATTTGTCAAGGAGGCTATCTGAAAACTTGGTGTTTTATAAAACTATATAAGAATATTGATGTATTTTATATTGGCTTTTGGATGCTTCAAAAATAATGACACATCTGGATATCTTTCCATTTGGCAAATAATAACTAAATATATTTGTGAGGCACAATGTGATATTTTAGCATATCTACACATTGTATAAAGTCTGAATCAATCTAAGCAACATATCCATCAACTTAATTACTTGTATTTTGTGTGTGTGCATGTGGTGAAAGTATTTCAAAACCTACTCTTAGCAATATGTTTTTTGACCAAATATAATCCACAGCTCTTTAGTGGTTTGAGGACATCCATTAGCTTTTATCTGCCAGTTAATTACTCCTCACATGAAACTGCTGCTCCTTCCTAGATACTTAATCAAATTGAACAAAATCTTCTGGGGTTTGCTTGCTTATAATCACAAAATCACACAAAGCTGAATGACTGGTGCAAGATAATTTCAAGCAGATTTAAATATCATGAATACATTTCTGGGAAACTGTCAACAAACTCAGCTTTCTAGGTATCCAAAGTTCAATTAAGATTTCTAGGAAATACATGGAGTAATTCTCCATGTTTGCCTAATGATTTTCTATGTAACTTTTAAAAAAGGAGAATCTGTTTTATTTGTTTGTAGTATTTACACAATAAAACAAGCAACAACAACAACAAAAAAAATCCATCACCACATAGAACAAGAAAATGTTATTCAATGAATTACACCTCCAATTTGCTTTTTTTAATGGATTAATTAATTACTTCATTTGTTTTGGTACTGGGTATTGAACCCAAGGGTGTTTTACCATTGAGCTATATCCCCAGTGTTTTTGCTTTTTATTTTGGGAAAGGGTTTCACTGAGTTGGTGAAGTTGGCCTTAAACTTGTGATACTCATGCCTTAGCCTCCTCAGTCATTGGGATTACAAGCATGTGCCACTGAGCCTAGCCAATTTTTTTTGTATACAATATTTTTCTTTAACTGTATTCTGTAAAAATTATAGCCAATTAGCAAGCTTGATAGCAAATAGATCAAGAATAAAATTCTGAATTTAAATAAATAAATTATATGAATATTAGCAACTGTATTTATGTAATTCTTTAATCTGATTTATATTGAATGTTACATGTCTCATCATCAATATACCTTTCAATGTCTAGAAAATTCTAGCATCAAATTATATTATTTGTATTAAAAGCCTATTGAAATAATGGGAAATTTTTAATAATGTGCTACATCCTTTTATATATGCAATTATGAATGGGAAAATAATTTGAAGTTTTTTTTGTTGTTGTTTTTCAGTATCACTAAACACATTCCAAAAAATTCTTAGAAATTAAATTTTAACACAAAAGTATGTATTCTCAGTTATATCTCTCCGAGAGCATAATTTGTCTTCTGAAGCTTCTATAATTTAGCATTATGATTTTACATTGCATTTGATGATCTGATTTAACTTTAAATAGCTTTTTTTTTCTTTTTTGGCAGGGGCAACAATGATATTTAGCTTGATTTTATTTTATTACATTTTCTATGAAATTTATAATCCATCCATGTGTTCTCATTTTTTTATCTATTACACAGGGTTCTTTTTCTGTGCATTTATAAATGCCTAACAAAAGCTTCAAAGAGGAATGTAAGTGTATATATCAGTAACCTGATCAAATAGAGAGGTTGCTTTCACACACACACACACACACACACACACACACACACACTTGCATGCATATTCCTACTAGTTTCCACTATTGAGAGAGAGAGATAAGGCATTTAAAGATGCCCCAAAAGAGGGGAAAAAAACCATAGTAAGTTAGTAGATAACATTATTGATATTTACACTTGCTTGTTGCTCCTCAGGATGTTCTATATAAGTAGCTACTGAGCTGGAAAAAAATAAATTTCTATTATGTATATTAAATAAAATGAAGTAGAAGTAAATAAAATCTAGGGACTGAGGTTGTGGCTCGGTGGTAGAGTGCTTGCCTAGCATGTGTGAGGCTCTGGGTTTGATCCTCAGCACCACATAAGAATAAACAAAGTAAAAAAAAAATCCACTGGCAACTAAAAATATTTAAAACATCTGAATTTATTTTTTTAAGTATTATTATAATTTATATCTCAGTTTAAATTATTTTACGATGTCTATACTGTGTAGAAGAATTTTGGAGAGATTAATGATTGTTTTTTTAAAGGGAGATAGAAAACTTCAAAGTGTTTATTCACTTTTTCTTTCATTCATCAATTTAATAAATATTTATTTTGAATATATTTTGAATACTGTGTTAATATTGGAGATTTCCTGGGATTATAAGAGTTCTACCACTCATGTTACTTGCTTTTTATTTGTAAGGTGCATTTAAAAAAGGCAAGCAAGCATAATTGAACAATAAAATCCATAAGCATAAGTGATTGCCCCCCAAAGTACCTAAGAAGTGCACATTCCTATTATTGATACAAAAGTCAATAAAATAGTCCTCTAATAGGGAATAATTAACTGCCCATTGGAGGGGATCTTAATTTGGCAAAACTATCTGGACTGTGGTTCTCTTGCCACACAACTTTTTGACTGGGAGCTGTCTGTGAATAGCTTGTCTAAGCTTGAAAGCTGAAGGAGATGCTGAAGGCACTGAAACAGAAGACTATGAGGTCATTTCCCTCCTTGAATTCAAATGAAATTTCTTCTTGAAGAGAGATTTACATGGTATATTGCCATGGCTTTTACAAGTTAAAGTTGGGTAGAAAAAGCCATAGAGCTGCTTAGATAACGAGAATGATAAAAATAATAAATCTTCTACTGGATTGGCCAGAGAAGAATTTGATGATTTCAAAAGTTTGGTATGTAATATTGAAAAATATACTATGATTAGGGATGTGGCTCAGTGGCAGAGTGTTTGCCTGGCATATATGAGACCTTGGATTTGATCACTAGCAACACACCACACACACACACACACACACACACACCCCTACACATACACTAGATTAGAATGGAATAAATAATATGAAAATTGAGCAAAGAAGTTGAAAATAATATGGTATAAAAAGGAAGAAAGATATAATATAGGAGATATTGGTTTGTTGAAGAAAAAGTATGTTCATTTCTGAAAGAAAATTGATTTTATAAGAGATAGTAGACAATTTATGGATATCACTGTGGTTACACAGTACAGAGGAAGTGAATAAAGATGTAGGAAATAAGGAAAATGATGAAAAATATACAATCTATAAGAAGATATATCAAATTTTAGAAGAGACTATAATTTGATATGAGTATAAACACTTATCTTTTCATAATAGGGAAAAGGAGAAGTCAGGAACTATTGCAAGTGAAGATATATTTGTTAATGGAAAGGTAAGGTATTTCAGGTATTTGGCTACCATTTTCTCAAAGATTTCTGATATAAAGAATGAACTATGAGAAAGAGAACCCATTATCTCAGAAAGTGAGGAATGAAGCTTCAGACTCAAGGATAGTTGATCTTTTAGTCCGTATTTAATTACATAAAAGCTGTGAATAGAAGAAACATACACAATAGAGGTTATGCAATGAATGATACATAGAAAATAAGAGAGGCAAGGGAATTTCAAATCTGTGACTATAAAGATGGACAATAATGAGAATTAATGGTTTTGTAAAATCAGAGAGTTCTAATTGTAAATGAGGTAGAACAAGTTATTTTGACAGATGGGAGATGACTGGTGTAGATAGAAAAGCAGAATTTCAGAAGTGATTCACTTTTTATCGTAAAACTGAAAATGGCTAAGTGAGATGACACAGAGAAAATGTCATTAGAAATAAGGACACTGGGAAATGAATTGATGGGTCATCTTCCAAGAGGACAGCAGTAGGCATTAAAATAAAGATCATTATCCAGGATCAAAAATCTTTAAGAAATGAAATAGAGTGGCCAAAAGATAAGAGTGGCAAAGGTCAGGGACTGTCAGAAGAGATAGATGGTATCAGGAGGGATAAATAGTATTATACATACTTTGGAGCAGAATTGATGTCTTTAATTTCCTCCCCCAACCCTTGCCTAGGAAAAAGTTAAGAAGTGGAACACAGACTAGTGGGGAACAGAAAGGTCACCAGCCTCATCTTGTTTGGGCTTAAATGCTAGGCATCAAGTCCATGAGGTCTGATATTTGGACAAGTTTAAGAAACAGGGATAAAAACAAAAAAAGGAAAAAATGTCTTGTTCTAGTCTTTGTGAAGAAAAAAAGACACTCCTGTGTCTGTCTGAGTCATCCAATTTTAGAGCTTATTTAGTCTAAACTCTTAATTTCATGGAAAAGAAGACCAAAGCTTATACAAATTGATGTCTCAAGCACATACAACTTGTTGCTAACGACATCTCACTCCCAGTCTTGTATTCTTTCTCCTATTTGAACATATTCTCCTATCAGATAGATTTGCAAGAGGCAGTACTAGTGCTAGATTCATCTCAGTACATTGAATACATTAATTTATTTGAGAATATATAAAAGCCCAAACTAATGTTATTCTGGTGTAGGAAGTGCTTTGCTATAAGGATTTTCAACATTAAGAAAAAAAGCGACAGCTCTGGCATGCATACTTTTACTTGAACAAAAGCAGTTCCTTCGTTCTAAATTTCCACGGCATTTACAGGATTTGATGCTAATAAAGGAACCAAATGGGCAAAACATCATTAATGTAATCTCAAAAATAGTAGCCTTGCAACTGTTCAACAGTTTTATTTCCATCTGAAAAACTTCTTTGCTTGGACTGAGGTAACAGGAAAGAAAACACAATGTTCTTTTTATTTGTGGTTTACAGATTGATCACAGCAATGCTACATCTATAAATAAGCTTCTATGAGAGTCTTGGAAGTCCTGCCACAAGTCCACTGTCACAGTTTATTGGCTAATCAGCAAAGAATTGAAATCTTGATTGGCTTTATTTGTTGGCTGATTGAAACACTGAGATAGGAAGTAGTGGACAGATTAATTAATTTGTGCTGGGGAATCCAAAGTTAATTTAAAGAATGCTGTCACCTTGATTGATGGTTGGGTGAGAGAAGAAGTCCTTAAAAACCACCATGAATCATCACTCTTTGGGCACCTAAATGCAAGGGTTTTTTTTTTTTACTTAACTGATTGAATTCTACTGAATGATACTGAATACTGTTTTCGTGTGCAAAAAAAAATTGCATATATTAAAGGTGGACTACTTAGGACAAAGAAGAATAAACAAAGGATTTTAATTAAAGCAAACAATTGCATCTCAAAATACTATTATATAGAAGAAATATGAAGTTCCCCTTTACTAATATATACCAATGCTAGTTTCGTGAGGTATTTTAAACTGACTTTCAAGATAACATCTTTTACAAATTTTTAGTAACTTCCACTTACAACTATAATTATAGGATGATGTTTTCATTCTAAAAGAACCAGATCAAGTTTTCATGCATATACAATGTATGAGCAAAGCAAAGAAAATATGAGTATCTAATAATTCATACCCTAGCTAATAACTTTCCACTGAGCATTGGAGGGAAGAGAGACTGGGGAATGTATGAACCTTGATAAATTGGATTATCTGTCTGAAAATTATAATCAAAAATGAAGTTTCAGAATGAGGTCCTCATTTTGAATGTAAGATTTTTTTCCATGAATACAAAAATGAACAATAAATAGAATCACAGATTTATGGTTTTATATGATTAAAACCTTTAACCTTTACTTCATATTGGGAGAAATCTAGATTACTGAATTTTAATTTTTTGCATTCACTTGTGTTAATTAGTTAAATTTCATTTAACTTGAGTTTATAATCTTCATTATATTTGGAAATAATACTTGGACACTAATTACTGAATTTTTTTTCTGTCTACCTTCTCTATTCTTTAATCCTCTAGTTGAACACACATTAGGTTGTCTAAATTTGTCTGATATCTGATACTGTTTGTTTGTTTCTTTTTTTTGTCTTTTAAAATGTTCTATGTATTTCATTTTGGATATATTACACTGATGTTGTCAAGTTTACAACTGTTTTCTCTTTGGTGAAACCTAATCTGCTAATTATCTAATTCAATGTACTTTTTAGCTCAAAGATTTTAGTTTTGATTCCAAAAGTTCAATTTTTACTTAAAAAATAAACCTTTCCTATCTTTTCTTAGCTCTTTGCAATACAGAACACACTATAATTGTTTAGTGTAAGAAGGACACAGTGGAAAAAAGCTGCCACTCTGCTTATGACCATCAGAAAGCCAAGACAGAGGGGGATGATGCCCCAGGCAAGATGAATCCTTTCAAGGCACACCCCCAAGGACTTATATCCTCCAGCCACATCCCTCCTGCCTATAGTTACCAACCAATCTTAGTTTGCTCTAACTCATTAGGTTATAGGGCTCACAGTCTAAAAAGTTCACCTCTGACTATTTTTGCATTAAGGCAGGAGCTTTTGGGGACACCTCCCATGGAAAGCATAATAGCAGGCTATGTGTTCTCTGTGGCACCACTCAACATGTTTTCACAGCAGGAAAGCAGACATAGACTATACATAAAGGAATGGCAATGCTGGGTTCCATAGTGTTTGTATTTGTAAAATACAGGCAGCAGACTGGATTTAGGTTTTGGGGTATAATTTGCTGACTCCTGTATGGGGAGATCAAAAGAGAGGGGATTAATTTCAAAAACTATCAAAGGTGGCAAAGTTGTTAAAGCATTACTTCTGAGGAAGAGGCATGTAACTTGGAAGGGGAAGATTCCCTGAGATTTTGGATGGTGACGAAAAAGAAAGAAGAAAGAGTTGGATGACATAATGACCCCTATTGTCTCCACATTTCACCTCTTCCTTAAAAAAACTCAATGTGTTGTGCCAATAGAAGAGGGTGCTTTTGATATTAAAAAAAATTACAAGCCACATAAACTTTGCTCTTTCGTCTGCATACAACTGTCATTTATAGCCAACCAAAAAAAGATATTTTAAGCAGCAAAAAAAAATGAAAGAAAATACCCAACCACATTTTCTATTAAAAAATATGTAATATGAAATTTAAAATGCCAGAATTTGGGGCTTGGCATATGTAGCTGTGACATTAACAGAGAAGAATCCATTGTACAAGGTGGTGGGCATATTGGCAAAGATGGTACTAAGGTTTAGTTATGAGGTGGCCCGAAAAGCATATGTGTGAGATATTGCAAGAAAATTTAGAGGTAAATGATTGCGTTTTGGGAGCCTTAACCCAATCAGTGCATTAATATATTTGAATTGATTAAGTGCATGGTAAACATAGCCAGGTAGGATGTGGCTAAAGAAGGTACATCATTGGTGGTGTGACTTTGGAGTGTATATTTTGTCCCTGCTGAGTGGAGCAGTCTTTCTTTGCTTCCTGGTAACTATATCCTGAGCTGATTTCCTCCACCACCTTCTTCCCCCATGATGTTTTGCTCACCTTGGGCTCAGAGCAATGGAACCTGATATCTGTGGACTAGACTTCTCAGCCTGTGAGCTTCATATAAACCTTTCCTCCTCTACACTGTTCTTATCAATTCTTTGGGGCACAATAACAAGAAAACTGACTAAAACTGATGGTCTTAAATATTTACTTTCCACTAATGCCTGTTATTTGAAAACTTTGTTACTGGTTTTTATCATAAATGAATAAGAAGTGCAGGAAAGCCAATAAATACAAATCTAAGAAATTAAATTTCCAAGTACATCATGAAAAAGTGTTTTCCATTTATTTATTATTTATTTATTTGTTTATTTATTATTTTTATTTTTTGGTACCAGAGATTGAACTTAACAGTGCTTAACCACTGAGCCACATTCCAAGCCCTTTTTTGGTTGGTTTGTTTTGTTTCATTTGTATTTTATTTCTAGACCGGGTCTCATGAAGTTACCTAGGGTCTCACTAAGTTGTTTAGGCTGTCTTTTAACTTGCAATCCTCCTGCTTCTGGCATTATGGGAATGCAACTGGATTAAAAAAAAAGTGTCTTTATTTAGTTAATCAAACACACATGACTGTTAGAGTCTGTAAACAAGACTGGATGGCACCTGGCATTTTGCCAGAGGGAGTGGTTTGTGAAGTAATGCCAGTGAACCAATAAGTGTGGAGATTCCTTATTGGTTGACTGCTGTATCTAGTTTATGTTAATTAAGATAAGCTGTGTGGAATGTATATGTGTATATATATATATATATATATATATATATATATACCCCTCCAGTCCTACAATAAACGGCTCCCACTCCTGCTGTATTGATCTACACAAGTCATTCATCACCCCCCAGTTATTTTGCTACAGCCGGACTGCGGCACATGACAGAAGGAAGATAGATCCATAGTTTACTGGGGATTTTTGTTTTGTTTTGTTTTTGGGAACTTATTGCCAAGGAAACCTCAATGATAACATGCAGAATATAGTCTTTGCCAAATCTCTAAACAACCAGTGGTTTCCCTAAACTTAAAAAAGTTGGCCACTTAAATTCCAGGTTTAATATGGCAATGAAAGATAATATGCAAGGAATAACACTCTAGAATGCAAATCTAGGGGCTATTGAGGTCACTAATGCTTAGTGAGGCTAATTGTTCTTGGCCAGGAACTGGAGACTTAATGAACATCTTCTACTTCCTTGTTATATAGAAAATAGTTTTTATTTCTTTATTATTAAATTGCTAAATTAAATTGTATACCTTTTTGGTGTACAACATAATGTTTCAATATGAAAATACACTAGAAAAGAGTCATTTTGTCCCTTGTGCACAATATAAAAATGAATGAGTTTTTGCAGCTGTCATTGAATTTTGGTCACTAGACTAGGTTACTGGACAATGAGACGATAAGTAAGAATTTGATTGTGAAAACTTACCAAGCCCATTTTTAGGTCCCGGAGTAGCTACAAAAGAATGTATGATTGTGCAAAGTAAAGTTCACTTTCTATGTGGTATTAAGAATATGCACAGCCGGTGCACCCCTGTTATCCCAAGGGTTTAGGAGGCTGAGGCAGAAGGATCATGAGTTCAAAGCCAGCCTTAGCAACTTAGCAAGGCCCTAAGCAATTTAATGAAACCCTGTCTTTAAATAAACTATTAGGATGTGCTGGGATGTGGGTAAGTAGGTAAGTACCCTTAGGTTCAATACCTGGAACCCAAAAAACAACAACAACAAATCATAAACAGGGACTATCAAAAGGGCGGATTGTAGCTATACCACAAATCAATTATTCCCATTTGTTTTGTAAAAGATCCCCATATTTTACCTGTACACATTTCCCAGGCTACATTTAGTAACTTCTTTTACAGTTAGGTGTGATCATAAGATGTAGTTGTGGCTGGGGACTTCTGAACAGAAAAGTTATTTGTAACTCCCAAAAAGTCTGGTTGAAGAACTTTACCCAACTATTTCTTACACTCTTTGGAACAGATCCTTTGGTCTTTCTACTGTCTCCACCCTCATACCAAGAAGAATGAAATAGGATCCCTTATTTTTCTCATTCTGTTCTGTGAACTTGAGTTTGTTAATCAGTGTAGCAGATTTAGGGTGAAATGACTTTATTGGATATTATTTTATCCTGGTAATACTTGTTTTTATTAGTTTTTCTGTGTGTGTGTGTGTGTGTGCATGAGAGTGCACACACGAGAGCCCGCAAGTGTTGGATTTTCAGTAGTGTTTTGTTTTTACTTTGTTCTAATAATATGACACAAATTATAGTATTTTAAAATCAATCTATCATTAACATCATCATCATCATCATTATTATATTATTATTATTTATGTGCACTGGAACCTAATCCTCAGTGATACAAAATGCCAAACATGTTTTTATGAATGCTCAGAATTCCTTTCTTGATGGGGTTTTCAGCACAGGTAAAACTAGAAACACTGGAAAAATGCTTGTTCCTGATTTTCAAAGTATCACTAGCTGTGACAGAAAGTAATTGCAACTCTAGACTATTGCTCTGTAGGATTGAACAATAGAACCCCAAAAACAGAATATAATTTCTTCAGCATTTTAATGAATATCTAAACTATACAGAAATTAGTTGAAAAGTCCAAATATTTGTATATCTAATATAGATTCAAGACATTAATATTTATTAACAGGTTGACTCCTCCTTTGATAAAATAATCTTATATTGTTAAAAATTAAAATCAGTCCTGGTTTTTAGAAATTAAATCAGTTTCAAATAATGTGTGTAAAATATATCAACCGTTCTCAAACTTCTTGTTGCAATGTTCTTAAAAATGTTCATTATCATTATTTTCTATTTTTATTAATTACTTATTTTGTATTGAACTGCTGTAACTTTGATATACTGCTATTAATGGGCATTACCCAAGTACAGAGATAGAGGAGGGTGGTGGAGATAATAGATATAAAATATTTGGATAAAAAACACTAACTAAACCTTCCCTTTGCCTTGTAGACAGAACATCAAGACTTCTCAACTATTCCTTTGTGTAATAAAAAAAAATTACTTATTGAACTTTTAAGAAGTAATCTTAGAGTTTGGTTGAAATTTCTGTATACTTGTTTCTGTAGTTCAGAATGTAACCACAGGGCAACTCTGTAGAACCTACTGACATATCTATTGCCATGGTTATATTTCAT
This sequence comes from Spermophilus citellus, assembly GCF_964194105.1. Lineage (NCBI taxonomy): Eukaryota > Metazoa > Chordata > Mammalia > Rodentia > Sciuridae > Spermophilus > Spermophilus citellus. The sequence goes on along the minus strand of NC_138184.1, from coordinate 194,661,386 downwards.
TTTACTAGGTTAATCTCTTAAATTTTTATTAAAATTGACCTTTCATATTACAATAGTAACCTATGAAAAATTACTTAAATCTTGAACCACATTTTGATCCATTAATTCAAGCATCTTTGTTTAAAAGGTTAAGGCCTATTTTGATGGTGCCCAAGGTGCATTTTAATGTCTTTGAAATATCTAGTCAAATATCATCTGTAATTGAATAATATGTATTTTGAAAACCCTTGCTCCTTTCAGAAAGCTTCCAATTTAATATTATATTAATAGAGTACTTGACCATAAAGTAACAAATCTAGTTTCTGGGTAGAAGATAGTGTGGGCAGCAAGACAATATCCCTGATGAGAACAACTAAATATCTATCAGGAAAGTTTATACTACACAAAAATTATATACTCAAACACATGAGAATGTTGATGATATTAATGATTTGATGCCAAGCAAGTATTTTAAGTTAAAAATGCCTAATTATAATAGAAATCACTGATACAAAGTATACTCTGTCAAATTTGTATTATTCTGGAAAAGAAATCTCTGCACACTGGGGATAATAATACATACACAGTATGTACAAACATACACATGTGTGAGTGATATATATATGTGTGTATATATATATACACATATATATATGAAAGGAATTTTATTTAGAGAACATAAAGTACTGTTAAAACTGATTCATATGAAAAAAATTAATCATATAATAAGGTGAACTAAAATTTTGAATCAGCACATCAGCAAGTAATATATATAAATTGCAAAGATGAGACAACTCACTAAAAGATATTACTATATGTGTGCTAGAATTGCTAAAATTAACAAGACTGACAAATCAACATGTTTGTGAGGATTTAGAATAACTGAAACTTTCATGTTTCTTTTGGGAACACAAATGGCATAATCACTTTGGAAAATAATTTGGCAGATTTTTATATCTATAGTTAAACACTGGTACAGAATTCCACTTGTAGATATTTACCCAAGAAAGTGAAAAATTATAAAAATTGCCCTAAAATGTAGAATATCTAAAAAAAATGTTTCCAGCAATATAGAAAAGGAAAATCAATTCCAGATATTTTACTATTATATGTTAGTTTTTCAAAGAAAACAGACCATATCCACTGATTTAGAGTAGAAAAATATAAGTAATATAGTAAAATAATATTAATTGTAAAAAAACATTTTAATTGAATTATTTTAAGGTTATGCCATCATTAAAAATAAAAATGGAGCACTAAAAATATACAACTGGTGAATTCACAATACATGCATCTTACTAAATACTCCTATTTTAAATAACTCCTATAACAATAAATCAATAAGGAATTTAGGCAATCTAATCAGAGTTGGGGAAAACAGTCATTATATAAAAAGAACACACAAAAGGGTAATGAACATATGAAAATATGTCCTCTTTTTATCACTCATTAGGAAAATACAAATTAAACCACAGACCATGCTGTGATATTAGTGATCATTTGCCAAAATGGTTGAAATCAGAAAATAGGAAAGTAGCAATTTGATGAAGATATTGGAATGAAATTCTCATAATATTGTCAATGACAGTGTGAAATATATATAGCCACATTATGAAACATGAAATTGCATGATAAAGGCCAAGAAAAATTAGTATTTCAAATCTTTTGGAGCTGAAATGATGGGGATAAGGGATAAGACATGGATAAGATATACCATTGAAATGCAGACAGGGTTCTGATAGTGAAGCTTATACACAGTATGAACAAGTTTGAATTCTAATTGGTGTGTGATGAAAACTATTGGAAAAATGTCAACATTGTACTGATATATCCAAGTTTTCATTTTATAAATCCAACTAATTCTAGCAATAAAATGAATGAGGGGAAGAGATATCACTAATTGGCAGAGGGATTGTGGTGAGGATTATAAAAGATCAAGTGAAAGATTGTGAATACATAAGCTGAAGTATTTGCATTTGGGATGGAAAGAAGCTGTTCAGGAGGAAGAATAAGCAAGATTTAATAACTTGTTGGAGTTGAATCAATGAAGAGTATGGACTAAAATAGAGTCTAGCCGAACTTCTAGGATTCCACATGAAAAGCAGGTGGTAGAGATGGTTAGATATGTCCTATCCATTAATAGAAAAAAGAATAGGGACTTAGATTTCTTGTCAATTGAGAAATTGTCAGGAAAAGGACTTATCATGAACATAATCATTCAAATAAGTTGAGAATCAGTTAAGCAATTGAAATTTTTGCAAGCACAATTTTAGTTGTGAGAGATACATATTGAGCTTATAAAATATTGTGCGAAAGTGATATCTTGGATGAATAATAGAATCTATTCAAATACTGAAAGAAAAATTAAGGTTTGTGGAGATAGCAATCAGGATAGTTGTAGGGAACACAGGGACCATATTCTAAAATTTTCCTAAGTAATCTAGATGATTTCCATCTTACACATTAATTATCTGTATGTGTTAAATTTATTCTCTCAAGTCAGTTTTTCCAGGTGAGATAAGGTCATTCTCCACTTGGAACTTAAATGTCTATAGTCACCAATACAACAATCTCCACTTTAAAAGTTTGAATTGAGAGAAGAAAAGAAAGGATGATATTTGGCCTATCTTGACCCAAGCATTCATCCCTGGATGAATTATTGAGGCCATATGAAGTACTATATTGGGATCACCTTGGTCACTTATACCAATCAGTATTTGTTGAAGAAGCAGTCTCAGATGCATTGTCCAATAAAGTTGTATAGTTACCTCATACTGAATAGAGCACAAAATGTAGATGGATCATGTTACTAGAAGGGGAAATAAAAGTGGAGAAAGAAAATCTGTCTCAATAGAAAGTTCCAGAATCCAGGAATCTACCATAGTGCCTCTCTGTTCATCAGTCTCCATAATCAGTACCAAACTCTTTCTATCTCCAACCTATCTCTATCATCACTTTATTTTCTTCAATTCCTTTATCACCAACATGCCAAGTCATGCATATTATACTTTTAACAATTCTCCATACAAGGTGCAGAGTTGGTATATCTGATTTTGCCATTTCCTACTACCCTTTCCTTCAGTGACTTATAATTTTACTTAGGATCAAAGTAAAAATTCTTAACATCCTAAAAGGATGTCAGGGTATATCAAGTTCACAGTTGTCTTTTATTTAATCCACATACTATTAAAATTACCAAGCCAAAATTTAAAAATTTGAAGATTTAAGAAATATTATATTTCTGGTGTCCCTTGGTAAGTCACATGATAGGAAAACGGTAGATAGTAGGCCTACACTTTATGTGCAGCAACCTGGAATTAAGTAGAAGCTGAGCACATAGTCTCTAGCTTGTTCCAGTCTCCATTAGTCACTAATTACTTTCCTAATAAATACACTGTGCTTCTCACATGGATGTACAGGCAAAACAAATTCTCCAAGCTTTTGACTGCTGGGTATTTTTCAAAAACTATTACATGAAAGGCCCTTCCTTACACATTTAGCTGCACTCATCCTTGGAACTCCTCTGAATGTCATTTCATCAGAGAAACTTATTTTTCTCTTTCTATGCCATCACTATTTAAATCTACTCATACTTTTAAAATCTGCCATTTATTCTTTAAGATTCTTTAATTGCATTAATCAAAAATTTTCCATTGTATGTCTGTCTATCTGTCTATCATCTAAATGTAGAATTGTTTACTGATGACCTCCTATTTTATTACTTCCTCTAGCAGAAGGCAGAAGACTGGGTAGTTTTCAGGTATCCCAAACCAGCCAAAGATCACCTTCGTAACATTTGTCAATCTTCTTCCAGTTCTACATTCTATCTGTTCATTAATAGTAGTGAGGCAATATAGCTACAATTTGTCTACTACAATCATCTGGGTTGAATCAAGACAAGAGATAGAACAACAATAATTCCAGAAATTATCATATATCCATGCTTGAGATTTTATGTATGTCTATAAATGTGTGTGTGTGTGTGTGTCTGTGTGTGCACGTAGTCCTTCCTTAGTAATAACACTAAGGGAAAATTATATTCTTTTTAATAATTATGCAAAGAACCAACTATTCTTTTCTGTTATATTTCATAGATGACTGTTGATACTAAACGGATGTATCTGGTTTGTTACTCCTTTTGTTATTTGCTTCTAGTTTTTTTTTCTATCGTTGTGTTGGTGGTTATGTTTGTAATTAATTCTTGTTCATATAACTTATTTTAAAATATCATGATACAAGTATTCATATTCAATTTTATTTTTATTCTTCACTAGTCTTTAAATTCAATGGAAACATACATTTTGTGTACACTTTAATGTATTCTTCATCATGCCTGGAACATAGTATGGCTCTATTGCATACCTGTTGAATAAAGAAAGTTAAGGTTCAGGTATTATTTCTAAGTTAAAAGGGTATTGGTAAGAAAAATTATCATTTAGCTACAACAGCAAAACTTCTCTGTTTTGGAGTCTTTTTCTTTGTTGTTGTTACCAAAATGGTATTTAACACTGACATCGAAAAACTTTTTTTCCAAAAATATTCTCGTTTTGTTCCCATGATTTTTATTAGGATATTATGGTGGTTTCTAAGGAAGACTTAGGAGATACATATAAGGATATGGAAATTATGCCACATCCTCAAGAGACTTATTGCTCTAGTTTGTTTGTGAATGTTCCTCCAAGGCTCATTTGTTGAAGTCTTAGTCCCCAGAATGTGGTGCTATGGAAAGGTGGTGAAGCATTTAGAAGGTGGGTCCTAGTGGGGGGGGAAGTTAAGTCACTGGGGGTATTCCCTTGAAGGGGATACTGGGACCACCTCTCTTTCCTCTGTTTTTGCTTCCTAATCACAATGAGATGAAAAGAACTCCTAAACCATGCGCTGCTGCCCTGAGGTATTATGCCATTATCGTCCCGAAGCAAAAGGCTAGTGTCCATGCACTGAAACCTCCAATATCATCCACCAAAATAAATATTGCCTCCTTATAAATTATTTATCTCAAGTATTTTGTCATAGTGATTAAAAGGTAGCAAACTCATACAAAGAAGCTAAAAGGTATAGGGTAAATTTATGGAAGTTAGGAGAAGAGGATGTGTTCATGTTTTCAGAATAACTCACAAGGAAAGAAGTTGAAGAAAGAAAGGAAGTAACCCAAACTAAACTGAAAAAGGCAAGTCAAGTTACAAAAAAAAAAAAAAACTTTAAAGTTACTTTTTAAATGATTTAAATTTTAAATGTATAGACCATTTTACACAGTAACTTGAATTAGATTAGTCATTGAGTTTTTGCAGATATAGGCAAATAGATAAATGCTAAAAAGAGAATGTGGGGAGAAACCTGTTGCACATTTGAACACTGAAGAGACTTAGAATAGTAAATACAAGCCTAATTTTCTATGAAAGATTAATACAAAGCCAACATTCAGTGTGGAATATATAGGGAGAAAGAAACTACTTTAATATCTAATGTTTGTGAAAAAACACTTCTTAAACTCTGGCATAGAAGTAATGCACCACAGAGATTAAATTTATGCATGTCACATATTACTTGTAGAATTTGTGAAATTAATAAGGTATTTTTAAATTTGCTATTCAGCCCAAATATTTTTATTGCAGTCTGTCTCTTCTTTTGTTCATTGCTTACCAATGGACCCTAGCAAGTTTGGTAACCTACAAATTTACAAGTACAGTGGACTTAAAAAATGTGAGACCTAGTATTTCTTGCAAAGGTTTACAGAGGGTCTTGCACAGAAGGATAGTTTTTTAAAAATAAAGTTTTAGAATAAATTATCATTGAAAATATTTCTTAAACTTCCTTTCTAAAGGAATTTCTAAAATCTGTTTTAAAACATTGTTGATGATGTCTATTGTTTGTTTTAAACCTAGGGAATTCTCCCAATGTATTAGGCAGATACTAGTTGATTTGTACACATCATTTGCTTAATCCTCACAATGAGATTAAATAAAGTGCTCTGCAAATATAAGTTATTGTTCAGAATTATGTAGCTAAAAAGTGAGCTGTCTTGGAAGATTATGTTATTTTTATATTTCTTCTTGCTCTAAGATTGTGGTTTTTTTTTCAATATTGTAAATTACGGCCCTTGCCTTCATTATATTTAGTAAACATTTTATTTTATTAAGTGCTTACTATGTTCCAAAGTAGCATGCTAACTGCTATTATTTAGTGATGAGATACACACATATAGCCACTCTTTATATATGAGATAGATTATTATGCAGGATCTACACCTACTTGTGTGTGCAGATTCCTTAACTGATGCAACAATTGTCATCACAGCTATAGATGCATTCTTAAGGAAGAGAGAGGAAAGTTGCAATGGATATTTTCATTTTTAGGAATTAAAGTATATATTGTGTCAATAGAGTTTCCGGGTTATAACATCGTGTCTATTTTCAGTCATTATTACTTTTTCCCCAAGGAACTTTTAGCCATTTGTGATTGTCACTATCTGAACATGTTGATAAAATCAGGAGCAGGCTCAAAAATATACATACCTTACTGAGCTCTCTGGGAAAAGTAAATTCCAGAGATCCAGCTGCTGCTGGCTTTGTTTTGACTATATGTTTACATCTGTTTAGACAATGATATGTAAAAAAGAAGCAACAGAGAGTGCAGGATGTAAAATAGAAGAGGATGAGAGATGAGAACAAAGCAACACTTTATAAATCATTCATTTTAAAAGGTAGTGTTGTGCATTTTTATTAGATAATATACTTACATAGCCATACTTGGTGTCTCACATGTAATTTTTAGAACATATTTCAAAGATATTTTGGCATAGCAAATACTATAACTCTGGCTTTAAAAGTGTTTGAATAAATGAATTAATCTAATATGCCATTTATCACCCTCCTTTAAGCCAGCAGTAAATTTGAGATTTTGTTATTTGACATTAGCAGTTTCCAATGACTATTTCTCTTTCCTACAGAGTTCATGTTAGGAAACTCTACTTTTAGATTTTTTCCTCTCTTGAATGTATATTTTGTTCCTGTAAGAGTAGCTTTGAACTTGTGTATCGATAGATAGATAGATAGATAGATGATATTTAATGTACTGAACCAAAGGCAATTTTGTACATTCAAATACAATTGTCATTAAAAAAAAATCTTTCAAATTTGTTTACTATGAACCCTGCAACAGTCTACTTTGAATACACATTATGAGAGAAATTTATTTTACTCAGAAATACTCAATTGGAATATTTTATACATAAATATTTATATAGAAATAGTTCATCATAAAAGAATCTCACATGTTTTTGCCACTTCTCAGCCAAGAGTGAGAAAGCATAACAATATTATGAGATACACAATACAAGTAAATATATGCAAAAGTCATTTATTAACTTTTTCTTAAAAGCAATTGTTTTCACTGTTTGAATTTCTTCATCAGGTACACTTGAAAGTTAATCAATAAGCTGTCCTTGATTCTAAAGAATAGCATGTAGCACATTAAGAGGGATTCTTACCTGGGAATCATGGAGCAGGCATAGATGTATGAATTTTGTAAATTCCTACAGAGGACTTTGGGCTATATATTTTTTCACTTAAATATTCTTCAGAGACAATAATACCTGCCCTCCAAATTTGGAATTGGAGGGACAACTAAGTGAAGATACATGTGAAATGTGTATATTGTAATTATTTGTGTGTATCAGAGAGGAAATATGGTACATAGAAGGGTGATTCCAGAATAGTTTATCCATTTCACATTTGCTACAATTTTGCAAGTAAATATGGTTTATTTTTTTTTAATTGTCTTTGGGCAGAAATGGCGTGTGCCATTCAGAGCATGACTATGCTGAGAAAGTGTGTAACCATGGAATCATCTGTTGTCTCATGCTTCCTGAGTGAGTTTTATATTGGGTTTAAGAAGTGATATGGTGAGGATTATCATAAGGTACCTACATTGTACAATTTGGAAGATGAAGTTGCTAACAATTAAGCAGAGGAAGGTTATTACGTGAGGTAGATTTGGAGAAACATAATAGGAATTTAGTTTTGATAACCTAAAATATGTGATGACAATTTGATGTCTAATTGGAGATGCCATTTAGACCACTGGATTAATGACTATAAAGTATTGTAGAAATTTTAGTACTGATGAAACAAATGTGGGAGTTGGTGTATGCATGGTGCCTGAATTCATGGGACCAAGATTACCAAGGTACTGAATTTAGATATAAAGGAGAAATGCAGACAGAGCATCTCATCATTCCATCATTATGGGATGTTATAGAAGAAAAATCCATAATGGAGACTAAAATATGCAAAAGAGTTAAAAGAAATTTCAAAATTATATCATGTGTGAGAAGACAAGTAAAACACCAAGGAGAAGGAAGTTTGTAACTACACCAAATAGGCTGGTAGATAAGGGAAATAAAAAATAAGACAAATGACCACTGGAATTGGAAATACGAGGTTCACATTATCAATTGCTGCATAGCAAACTATCATAAACATTCGGGGCTTAAAACATAAATTTATTATTATTATTATTGACTTTACATTGACTTTACTTATGCTACAAACAATAGCATGATGTTTTCGTTTTTTTGTAAATTTATAATAGTCACAAGTTTTAAAAACATGAACAAAACAAGATATTTGTCCATCTATGTAAATATTTATGAGCAGACATTATTACATTATTATTACATTTTCCAAACACCAAAATTTTGTTTGCTGAAATATTAGCACACATTTGAACATATACATGCACATGGTCACACTGTAGCTTTCATTTTTCTTAAACCAAGGGTCACTGTGTGTAATCAGAACCTAGTAAGACAGCATTTGACAACACCACTAACAGAGGTCAGATGTAGAGCTGTGAAACTGTTCAGGGGAAAGATTCAGCTCAAAAAATAAATATTCTGAATTTCAGAAAATTGTCCTTCATTATACCTATTAATTACTTCTTAACATTTAATACACTTTCCTTTCTAGTACTATTATGTTTTTAGAATGTACTAAAACCAAACCAAAAAAAAAATCAAACTATATACATCTCAGTCAATTAACATTTCTGAAGGGTTTATTTACTTATACTCATCAGGCATTGTACCATCTTTTGGGCATTAGCTTTCATGAGAAAATATAGTGCATTTACAAGCAGTTTTCTCCATAAGGAAAATATAAGCTGGCAAATGCAACAGCTTTGTCTGCCTTACCATTATCTAATTTATGAATCTGTCTTCATCTACAATTACTTTAATTTGTTCCTTTCTAGTTACTATAGAGGAAGCACCCCTTCCTTCTTACTCCACTGGTGCATCTCTCCAAAATTCTTGCAACCTAACTTCCATCTCTTCATAGGAGACACAGTCTCATAGATTATCACACACACAGACATATACATAGTCTCCTACATCTTCATTTATTCTCTTTATTATACTCTTCGTATCAGTATGCAAACAAACTAACAAATAATGCAAGCAAACACATACCCCTGATTGTGCAATGCCCTTACACTATTGTCCTAACTCTTGTGTACCCTTCACATAAAGCCAATGCTGTCCTAAACTCTCTCACTTTCCACTCAATATTATGAATGTTCTTATTCATTATTTTATGTATTAATTATAAAAGTTTTCCTCCATTCCATCATTTGTACCTCTCCAATGTGGCTTTTATCCACCACCATTCTATTAGCATGATTTTTGCTAAATTCGCCCATGACCAACATGTTGCTAAATCCAGCAAACATTTTTCTTTTTTTTATTAGTTGTTCAAAACATTACAAAGCTCTTGACATATAATATTTCATACATTTGATTTAAGTGGGTTATGAACTCCCATTTTTACCCCATATACATATTGCAGAATCACATCGGTTACACATCCACTTTTTTACATACTGCCATACTAGTGTCCGTTGTATTCTGCTGCCCTTCCTATCTCTACTATCCCCCCTCCTCTCCTCTCCCCTCCCCTCTTCTCTCCCTACCCCATCTACTGTAATTCATTTCTCTCTCTTGTTTTTTTTTACTTTCCCCTCACTTTCTCTTGTATGTAACTTTGTATAACAATGAGGGTTTCCTTCCATTTCCATACAATTTCCCTTCTCTCTCCCTTTCCCTCCCACCTCTCCTCCCTGTTTAATGTTAATCTTCTTCTCATGCTCTTCTTCCCTGTTCTGTTCCTTAGTTGCCCTGTTCTTAGTTGCCCTTCTTATATCAAAGAATACATTTGGCATTCATTTTTAAAATATTGGCTAGATTCACTTAGCATAATCTGCTCTAATGACATCCATTTCCCTGCAAATGCCATGATTTTGTCATTTTTTAGTGCTGAGTAATACTCCATTGTGTACAAATGCCACGTTTTTTTTATCCATTCATCTATTGAAGGGCATCTAGGTTGGTTCCACATTCTAGCTATTGTGAATTGTGCTGCTATGAACATTGATGTAGGTGTATCCCTATAGTATGCTCTTTTAAGATCTTTGGGGAATAGTCCAAGAAGAGGAATAGCTGGGTCAAATGGTGGTTCCATTCCCAATTTCCAAGGAATCTCCATACTGCTTTCCAAATTGGCCGCACCAATTTGCAGTCCCACCAGCAATGTACAAGAGTACCCTTTATCTTAGTCCTGTGGGGCTTGGAATCCCCTGAAATCTCCAATAGGAAGGCTAGCACTGCCAACACTGGTTTTGGCTCAGCATGGCACATTTTGGTCTTCTGATACACAGAACTGAATGAGTTTTAATTATTGTAAGCCACTATTCTTACGGAAAATTATTATAGCAGTAATATAAAATTAACAAAGCCTGCCAGGTGAAGCACCCACTTGAGATCTCTCCATTTGCCTTAAGTGTCTGTGACTATGGGGTCTGGTTCCAAGAAAGTATGCCCTGAGAAAAAGTTATCCAAGGAATGCAGGAAGAGTCTGCAAGGCTTTTTATGATCTATCCTATAAAGTCTGATATTGTCAATCGTGCCACAGGTTATCAGTCAAATAATTAAGATAAGCCTGGATTCAGGGGGAGGTGAATCAATACACCTATTGATGTGAGAAGCAACATGCTCTACATAAAAGAAGGAATCAGTGCAGACATCTGATAAAATGCCTATAATGGTAGAGAACAAAAAGAAGAAAGTGATGATACAAAATCCTGATGGGAGTGAACTTAAAGAAGAATCAGAGAACATAAATGGAACACAAAAACCTAAGTAAGTTTTTTGAAAACAACTTCTGCAAAGAAGAGCAAAAATGCCTTTCTTAACGGGAAGAAAAGGGTGATCAAAGAAAAAAATGGATGAGAAAAAGAACATATTTTCATGCTAATTGGAATAATTAAATGAGGAGATAATATTTTTAATTAATATGTATCTATGTTATATATAATTTTGATATATACATATATCAAAGCATATTGTATATATTAAAATTATCACAGAATGATTATTGCCAACTATTTCTTTATAAGAATGCACAAATATATTTTGAAGGAATCCAGCCCCCCCCCTCTGTGTGTGTGTGTGTGTGTGTGTGTGTATATATATATATATATATATATATATATATATATTACAGATATGTTATATATATATATATATATATATTACAGATATGTTATATATATATATATATATATATATATATATATATATATATATATATATATATATATTTCCTCCTTAGGATGAATCATGCCTTGAGACACACATCTGACTTAGATAAAAATTTAGATTAGATTTTAGACTTCAGAACTGATATTGGAGTGAGTTAACACTTTTGGGATTGTTTTAATTAATGAATGTATTTTGAATGTGGGAAGTAGATAGATTTAGGAGGCTGGGATTGGAATAGTATGGACTAAATATTTTTGTCCACTGCCAAATTCCACTGCCAAATTCGAATGTTGAAGCCCTAAACTTCCATGTGATTTGATTGGGGGAGGGTCTTTTAATAAAGAGATAATTTAATTAGGTCATAAGAGTGGAGCTGTGATTCAATAATACCTGTGATTCAATAGTTTCTTTATATAGTACCCTTATGTGAAGAAAAAGAGACATCACACCAGAGACACCACAGATCTTTTTGACACTGTATATGCACTAATACACAGTGAGATAGAAAATTGTCAAATTATTATAACTCACTTAAACAATCTGGGTAACTAAGACAGATGCATAATTATTTTTTCTTTGCAATGTATGTAATGTCCCAATTTATTTAATTCTATATACATGAAAATAAACTTTATGATTGAAATGAGTTAGATACAATTTCAATATATTAAACTTTTTAGAAAAGCAAGAAAATAATTTGTAGTTGACACTGAGATATTGCAGATATTTTTGGATCTTCATGTGTATCTTTGGCTGTTTGCAACATACTCTTTGAATAATGGCCTTCCCATGATTTTAAGAAAGTAAATAAATTTTAACAACTTTTTCAAGTACCACATAGGTAACTTATATAAGTATTTTTTTCTTTATTTAAATCCAAAATTAGTAAGTAAAAAAACAATGTCTTCTGTTTAACATATTTGCTTGCATAATGTCACTATAAGAATGTTAAACATATCTGTAATTGTTTTCTTTTCGAATCTATAGGGAGTAAAAGACAAAATGGATTATTCAAATGGTTTAAATTCCTTTGAGACTTGGACCTTACAGCAATACTATAAATTTTGTTTCCCCTTCAAGGTTGGTTGCAATGTTGGCCTTGACTTAAAATCCAAGACACTATTGGAAATGACAATGATATTGAGCTCTGACAAATTGAATTGGTCTCAAGGTATCAGAGGATGACTAATAAATCTGCAACCTGATACAGAAACTATTCTATAAAAGATATTCTTTCCTCTTGAAATGTTTGTGATGCTTTTAAATGTTAATACCACTTGGTTTACTTGACTTGTATGTTTGGGGATGATTGCATTCTTCTTGTTATCAATACACACCTGCCTATGATAATTCATTTGGATGAAAATAAAACTGAGTACTGTTATGTCCTTTTTTTTTTTTCGTACAGTGTAAGATTTTATTTTTATTTCATTTCCTTATAGGAATTGGCAAGGTACTTTTTACTACTATATTTTGTGTTGTTTTGCCAATCCATGAAAGGTAATGTTATGTTTTTATAAGTCAATTCCAGGATTATGACTTAAAATTTGCCATTTTACTACTACATAACAATAGGTAAACACTTTTGCTGATACCAGAAACAATGAGAAGGCACATTTTAAGTATACATTTTTGGAAGCTTAATGGAATGATTCACTCAAGAAATTGGTTTTGAATGTTTACCTCTTAATATTAAGATTATACTTGAACAAGCTATTCAATAGTCTATTTTTAAGATAGTATTTTGTGTGTAAGGATATTGCATAGATTTCGTCTTAAATTTCTTAAGTTTCATTTATTAACTTATTTCTATAATTGTAGGTATTTGGAGAAATAAATGACTTACTCATAAGGTCTAAAAGGGGCTCTGGGGTCCAATTCAGATACCTTCTCTAGTCAAAGGTTGCTGCTTCATTTTGTTTGAATTTCACCTGTAGGGACTCTAGCTTTTTGATGTATTGTACAAATACACATTTTCAATACAGAGCATCCTATCTGTATTTTGCACCATAATAATTGAATATGCTAGAGTAGGAATTTCAGAGATGCTTTATTTTTTCAAGTATATATTGTCTCAGTTTTCTAAACAAAACACATACTACTTTAATACTCTGAAATGATACAGAATCTAAAATACACAGAAACACCACAAGATCTTTTGAAAATCTCTTATTCAGCATTTTAATGAGATAAAAGGCAAATATTTTTGCTCATAGAAAAATACTTATAATTTCTTGGGATTTAAGTATAGACTGGTTATTATAATTACTACTACTATATTGTATAATGGAAATTCAGTAGGAAAACAGATCTTTATTCTCAACACACACACATACATATACACACACACAGAGTATTTCAGGCAAAAGGTGAGTTAACAAACTTGCTAGTGGTAATCAAGTTACAATTTAGCACAATTTTCACATGGATTATATCATCATGTTGTATAAGTTAAGTTTATACAATGTTATTTGTTGCATACACCTCAATAAAACAAAAAAAAAGAAGAAATAAGATTTTCTATTTTCCAATATATAGACTTGTGTTCCTTAACAACATAGATATAATCTGAGAAATGTATCATTAGGTAATTTCTTCACTATGAAAATACCATAGAATATACTTATACAAACCTAGATTATAAAAAAGTAAACAAATTTAGTATAGTCAAAATGTACAGTGTTTATAAAGTCTACAGAAGTATACTCTTAATATCCTGGGCCTTTATATTCCCTCACATGTTAATCAATGTAAAGGTCCAGGATATTAAGAGTATACTTCTGTAGACTTTATAAACACTGTACATTTTGACTATACTAAATTTATTTATTTTTTTCAATAATAAGTTAAGATTGTTTCTTAATACTTTTACTCTAATTTCTTTTTTTTTAATTTCTGAGTTTTTTGTACTGACACAGCTTAAAACACAACACATTGTACAGTGATGCAAAATTTATCCTTTTGTACCTTTGTAGTATGAATTTTAGTTGATATTGCTTATTTCTCTTTACTTTTTAAAACTTTTTTGCTTAAGACAAAATCATACACAGACACATTAACCTAAGGTTACATAAGAGTCAGGATTATCAACTACTCTGTCTTCTACCTCCAAGTTTTCTCCCACTGGAAGGTCTTCTCGGCAATCTCATTGCTGTGATAGCAATGCCTTCTTTTGGAACCCCTCTTGAATGGCCTGCCTGGGGCTTTCCTTGAGGTTGTGTCACTCTTTTTAGAAATGTGTCAATTGTGGTTTGCTTATGTATTTGTTTTTTTCCATCTTGAATTTGCTGGTAAGCAGGTCATGGACCATGAGCATTACTATTAATGAAAACCTTTCAGTGTTGGGGTCCATGCTTTTAGATACATTAAGGAGGTTGATGAGGTCAGCAAAAGCTTTTGCTAAACCCTTCACTGTAAATTTTCTTGGGAATTAGTTATTTTCTTCTTTGTAGAAGAAAAAAAATATTTTTCTTTCACCTCTTCTTCAGCATTACTTTCCTGTTCTGATCCCAACAACTCACAATTAATTATTCCTTGGAGCCACCTCTGAAAGCACCTTAATATCTTAATTCTCTGCACGCAGATTAAAGCCATTCTCAATCTCACCACAGTCCTGTTGATTTTCAACTTCCATATCCTTGACAAATCCTTTGATGTCATAGATGAACGAACCTCTTCAAAGTTGTCTTTAAGATACCATCATACACTCCTTGATGATATCACCTTATGGTAGAATAAGCCATCATAGATGTTAGATCCTTCCAGTATATTCTCAAGGTCTCTATCAGTCATACAAACTGCTTGGGACAATGTTCTCCTCAGATAATACACTTTAAAAGTTGTTGTAGTAATTGTAATACATTGGTTAGTTCAAAGAGGTAGTGTTTGAAAGGAGAAAAACTATGTTGGTATTGGTATGAAGTTCATCAATAAAAGAAAGATGTGCAAGACATTATCAACAAGAAGCTAAATCTTGAAAGGTATGTAATGAAAAGCACAAATGGTAATTCTCCATTTTGTTGGATTAACAGTTCAGGAGAGCACTTTGGAAGAGAACCTGGGTCATGCATGACCTCTTGTCTGTACAGTACCCTGTAAATTGTGCATTTTGATATGCTTCTGAAGGCTGTGGGATTCTAACCATGCTAGATGACAAAGGGTTTCAACTTGTAGCCTGCAATACTACCCCGACTGTTAATATGTCATTAAAAGTCACTAGAGATAGAATGGATAGACGGTAAGAGGAAAAGTGAAAGTTCAGATTACGAGTTCCAAAATTCAGTTACCAAGGAGGAAGCGTTCTAATGCTGCATAGAACAGTAAGTAAGTATACTCTAAAAGAATTTTAAATATATTTCTAAATAACCAGAAGAATACTAAACTTCTCAATACATAAAGATGCTGAATGTTTGAGATGAAGAAAATGCTAATAACCCTGATTGGATCACTGTACATTTATACATATATCAAGTAATTATACTGTACTTCAGTCATATGTATGAAAATAATGTGTCAAAAAATTTTTAAAAGTATTTAAAAATACTTGAAACATGGCATTGATTTTGACTCCTTATTGATGAAACTCCTTTCAGGTATCCATTTCCAGAATAGGAAGTTTAATTTATATCAAAGATTTGTTCTGGGAAGCCATTTTCCTCCACCAGCAGCTTATCTGTATTTTTCTAAAGTTTTTCATCTGATTTCACATCAGCATTCACAAGCTCACCATTTGCTTTCACATTTTATACTGAACAATGGTACTTTAATCATTTAAACCACCCAGAGCTAGTATAACATTGGTTATGGCATGTCACTTAGATGTCTTCCAAAGACTCATGTGTTAAAGACAATTGAAAAAGAAGAGCAAAACAACAGCAAAAGAAGTAGAAGGCAAGAAATAATTAAAATCAGAGCTGAAATTAATGAAATCGAAACAAAAGAAACAATTGAAAAAATTGACAAAACCAAAAGCTGGTTCTTTGAAAAAATAAATAAGATCGACAGACCCTTAGCCATGCTAACGAAGAGAAGAAGAGAGAGAACCCAAATTACTAGCATACGGGATGAAAAAGGCAATATCACAACAGACACTTCAGAAATACAGAAGATAATCAGAACTTACTTTGAATCCTTATACTCCAACAAAATAGAAGATAGTGAAGTTATCGATAAATTTCTTAAGTCATATGATCTGCCCAGATTGAGTCAGGAAGATACAGACAGCCTAAACAGACCAATAACAATAGAGGAAATAGAAGAAACCATTAAAAGACTACCAACTAAGAAAAGCCCAGGACCGGACGGGTATACAGCAGAGTTTTACAAAACCTTTAAAGGGGAACTAACACCAATACTTTTCAAGCTATTTCAGGAAATAGAAAAAGAGGGAGAACTTCCAAAGACATTCTACGAGGCCAACATCACCCTGATACCTAAACCAGACAGAGACACTTCAAGGAAAGAAAACTACAGACCAATATCTCTAATGAACCTAGATGCAAAAATCCTCAATAAAATTCTGGCGAATCGGATTCAAAATCGCATCAAAAAAATTATACACCATGATCAAGTAGGATTCATCCCTGGGATGCAAGGCTGGTTCAATATACGAAAATCAATAAATGTTATACACCACATCAATAGACTTAAAAATAAGAACCATATGATCATCTCGATAGATGCAGAAAAAGCATTCGACAAAGTACAGCATCCCTTTATGTTCAAAACTCTAGAAAAATTAGGGATAACAGGATCATACCTCAACATTGTTAAAGCAATTTATGATAAGCCACAGGCCAGCATCATTCTGAATGGAGAAAAATTGAAGGCATTCCCTCTAAGATCTGGTACAAGACAGGGATGCCCTCTCTCACCACTTCTGTTCAACATAGTCCTCGAAACACTGGCCAGAGCAATTAGACAGATGAAAGAAATTAAAGGCATAAAAATAGGAAAAGAAGAACTTAAATTATCACTATTTGCAGATGATATGATTCTATACCTAACAGACCCAAAAGGGTCTACAAAGAAACTATTAGAGTTAATAAATGAATTCAGCAAAGTGGCAGGATATAAAATCAACACACATAAATCAAATGCATTCCTGTATATCAGCGACAAATCCTCTGAAACGGAAATGAGGACAACTACTCCATTCACAATATCCCCCCAAAAAATAAAATACCTGGGAATCAACCTAACAAAAGAGGTGAAAGACCTATACAAGGAAAACTACAGAACCCTAAAAAGAGACATAGAAGAAGACCTCAGAAGATGGAAAAATATACCCTGTTCATGGATAGGCAGAACTAACATCATCAAAATGGCGATATTACCAAAAGTTCTCTATAAGTTCAATGCTATCCCAATCAGAATCCCAACAGCATTTCTTGTAGAAATAGATAAAACAATCAGGAAATTCATATGGAATAATAAAAGACCCAGAATAGCAAAAACAATGCTAAGCAGGAAGTGTGAATCAGGTGGTATAGCGATACCAGACTTCAAACTATACTACAGAGCAATAGTCGCAAAAACAGCATGGTACTGGTACCAAAACAGGCGAGTGGACCAATGGTACAGAATAGAAGACACAGTAACCAATCCACAAAACTACAACTATCTTATATTTGATAAAGGGGCTAAAAGCATGCAATGGAGGAAGGATAGCATCTTCAACAAATGGTGCTGGGAAAACTGGAAATCCATTTGCATCAAAATGAAACTGAATCCCTTTCTCTCGCCATGCACAAAAGTTAACTCAAAATGGATTAAGGAGCTCGATATTAAATCAGAGACACGGCGTCTGATAGAAGAGAAAGTCGGCTATGATCTACATACTGTGGGGTCAGGCTCCAAATTCCTCAATAGGACACCCATAGCGCAAGAGTTAACAACCAGAATCAACAAATGGGACTTACTCAAACTAAAAAGTTTTTTCTCAACAAAAGAAACAATAAGAGAGATAAACAGGGAGCCTACATCCTGGGAACAAATCTTTACCCCACACACTTCAGATAGAGCCCTAATATCCAGAGTATACAAAGAACTCAAAAAATTAGATAATAAGATAACAAATAACCCAATCAACAAATGGGCCAAGGACCTGAACAGACACTTCTCAGAGGAGGACATACAATCAATCAACAAGTACATGAAAAAATGCTCACCATCGCTAGCAGTCAGAGAAATGCAAATCAAAACCACCCTAAGATACCATCTCACTCCAGTAAGATTGGCAGCCATTAAGAAGTCCAACAACAACAAGTGCTGGCGAGGATGCGGGGAAATGGGTACACTTGTTCATTGTTGGTGGGACTGCAAAATGGTGCAGCCAATTTGGAAAGCAGTGTGGAGATTTCTTGGAAAGCTGGGAATGGAACCACCATTTGACCCAGCTATTCCCCTTCTCGGTCTATTCCCTAAAGACCTAACAAGAGCATGCTACAGGGATACTGCTACATCGATGTTCATAGCAGCACAATTCACGATAGCAAGATTGTGGAACCAACCTAGAAGCCCTTCAATAGATGAATGGATTAAAAAAAATGTGGCATCTATACACAATGGAGTATTACTCTGCATTAAGAAATGACAAAATCATAGAATTTGGAGGGAAATGGATGGCATTAGAGCAGATTATGCTAAGTGAAGCTAGCCAATCCTTAAAAAACAAATGCCAAATGTCTTCTTTGATATAAGGGGAGTAACCAAGGACAGGGTAGAGAGGAAGAGCTGGAGAAGAAGATTAACATTAAACAGGGATGATAGGCGGGAGGGAAAGGGAGAGTTAAGGGAAATTGCATGGAATTGGAAGGTGAGCCTCAGGGTTATACACAATTACATATAAGAGGAAAGGAGAAGTAGGATAAAAATTATATAAGTGGAAGAAACGATTTTTAGTAGAGGGGGTGGAGAGAGAGAAGGGGAGGGGAGGGGAGGGGAGGGGAGGGGGGATAGTGGAGAATGGGATAGACAGCAGAATACATCAGTCACTAGAAAGGCAATTTATAAATCAATGGAAATGTAACTGATGTGACACAGCAATCTGTATAAGGGGTAAAAAATGGGAGTTCATAACCCACTTGAATCAATCTGTGAAATATGGTATATTAAGAACTATGTAATGTTTTGAACAACCAACAATAAAATATTATAAAAAAAAAAAAAGACTATTGGGAGTTGGTGGAACTTTAGGAAGTGGTCCTAGTAGAAGAAAATTAGGTCACAGGGGAGTGTACATGAAGGGGACCCTGGGGTCCTGGCCCCTCATTTCTTTTTGTTTCCTCAACTGCATGAGATAAGCAACAATCCTCTACCAGGCCCTCCCTGCCATGCTGTTCTGCCTTGCCACAGGTCCAAAGTGAAAGAGCCCTGAGACACACTGCTTGCCCGGGGCTGCCTAGGTAATTCTTGTTTCAGGTTTTATTTTCCCATGCTTGGCCATCCAAGTACTCAGAAACTACTGCAGCCTTGTTGCAAAGGGCTCAGCCTCTGTTTTAGCAGGTGGCAGACCATAGTATTGCTCCCCTGGTGCTAAATCTGCAGGCAAGCAGAATATTAAAGTTATTGGGTCATGGAGGATTCTGCCAAGGTTTCATATCAAACCCTGAGAGGCCAGGCAATGTTTAACAACGATAGAGTTCCTGCAAGCAGATTTTGACAGAGCAATGTGAGAAACTGTGAAAGTAAAACTGAAGCTGCTATGGAGACACTATGAAGTGTTAGATGCTAGGAATATGGAACACTGGCTGAAAAGAACTACAACAAGCCAAAAAGAGAGGCTATGTGGGATGCCATCAGAAAGGCCATCAGGGTGAGCTTACATCAATGCTGCCTTGCACTCTGGATGCTAGATGTGAAGTTACAGGATTTAACATTTGCACTACTGGATTTCAGTTTTGTTGTGATCTAATCATTTCTTTCCCCATATTCCTCTCTTTTGGAATATGAATGTTGATCTTATGTCATTGTACCTTGGAAGTATATGATTTCTTTTTTTTAAAATTTTCTTTATAAATGTTTTACAGGAGCTCACAGCTAAGGTTTTACATTAAGTCACAGGAGGCTTTAGTCTTCATTTTTTTTTTTTGCAAGCTGGAATAATTAAGAATTTGGGAACCCTTGGGTTTGAACTGAATGCGTTTTGCACTGTGAGATGGAGGTGAACAGAGGCCAGAGTGGAATATTATAATTCGTATCTTAAAGGCTCATATGTTATTGGTTTGGTTTCTATCCAATTATGAGTAAGAGAAACACCATTGTGAGTTAAACAAAACTGTAAGAGGTGCAGCCTAGAGTAAGGAATTTAGGTCACTGGGGATATGTCCTTGAAGGGAAGGAGTACCCTAATAATAATAATAATAATAATAATAATAATAATAATAATAATAATAATAATAATTCTTCTTCTTCTTCTTCTTCTTCTTCTTCTTCTTCTTCTTCTTCTTCTTCTTCTTCTTCTTCTTCTTCTTCTTCTTCTTCTTCTTCTTCTTCTTCTTCTTCTTCTTCTTCTTCTTCTTCTTCTCTCTCTCTCTCTCTCTCTCTCTCTCTCTCTCTCCTCTTTGCTTTCTGGCTTCCATGAAGTGAACAGCATTCCTCTGCCACATTTCTACCATGATGTACTGCCTTGTCATTGGCTTAAAATCAGCCTGCCCAAGTGACCATAGACTGAATTCTCTGAAACTGTGCCAAGATAAACATTTCCTACTTTATATGGATTTATCTCAGGCATTTTGTCATAGCAATGAAAAACTAACACAGAAAATTGACACCAAGAGGGAAGTCCTTGCTGTGACATTATCTGACAATGTTGTCTAGAGGACTTTGGATTTGGTTTGCAGAAGAGCTTTGGAAATATTTGCAGAAGCAGGCTAGAGAAAGGTTAAGTGGAAAATAATGGTTGATTGTGTTGGAAACTTACAAGATTTGAATACTGGTAAGAATGTGGGCAGTGAAAACCAGTCCCATGAGGTTTTACATAGAAATGAAGACAATGTTGAGTTTGGACTCCAGGCTGTTCATGTTATATCCTGGCAAAGAACTTGTCTACATTTTGTCCATGCCCTGGGATTTTATGGTAGGATGAGTTTAAATGTGAAGGATTAGATAATCTGGTAGAGGACATTACAAATAAACATAGAATTCATGTAATAGCATGAGTATTGCTGACTGGTTGCTTTTATTCAGATTTATAGTGAGATCCAGGAGTAAAAACAAAAACCAACCCCATCTCCCCCACAGCCCCCACCCCCACCCCCCCAAAAAAAGCAAAACAAAACAGAAAGATTTGAAGACCTTTCAGTATTGCCAGAAAAGATGCCTGTTTAAAATTGAAGGCAAGGAGGGCATGATTGCTAAAGAGATCACCATCCTTACAAAGAAATGAAGTACTTTGTATCAAAACACAGGAAAAGTGCTTGAGAGCTTCTTAGGATTCTGCAAGACACTACCCTTCACTGACTCCAAGACTTTCCTCTGAGAAAAGAGTCCTGAAGCAACATGCTCACAGAGTGGCCTAGGAAGTTGGCTAGGGAACACACAATAAAATGTGTGCCTGCCCACTTGAGCGCGCGCGCACACACACACACACACACACACACACACACTCACCATGTGCATCCATGGCAATCAGATGCTCCTTGGCCATGGTTTGAGCAGGCCTTTGAGTGTAGCTCCCCTGGTGGAAGACCTTGGCATCGCCCACATGATGCCAATTTTGTAGTCCTGAAGAATTAAAATTAATAGAGTCTCATAGTTTGAAACTGAAGTGTCCTTCCAAGGCTCATGTATTAAAGGCTTTGTCTCCAGCTGATGATATTGTTGGAAGCTAGTTGAACACTTGAACACTTAAGGGGTGGGAATTGGTAGAAGGAAGTAAGTTTACCAGTAGCATGTCCTGGAAGAATATATTTTGTTCATGGCCCCTCCACATCTGTCTATCTCTCTCTATCTATCTCTCTCTCTCTCTCTGCCTCCTGGTCACCATGGGGTGAACCACTTTTCTCCTCCACATATTCCTCCTCCACATACTCCCTATCATAATGTTCTTCCTCATCATAGCAATAGAACCAGCAACCTATGGGCTGAAACCTCTGAAACCAGGAGCCAAAATAATAAAATAAGTATTTCTTCCTCAGGTATTTTATCACAGCAATGAAAACCTGACTTTCCATGGAGGCTTCGCCTAAGATTTCAGAGAAAACCTGTGAGTCCGGGTATTATGGAGCACAAGTGAAGGCCCTGCAAACATTCCCTGAAAGAATGATGTGTGAAACTGTGAGAATGAGACTGGAGTTTTAGTGGTGACTTCAGGAAGTTAGAGATGATAGAACATGAAACACCTGCTGAGGGGAGCTATAAGTATCAAGTGCAATCCATCGGCTCAAGAGAGGGTCTTTAAAGGCTGCAGTCAGTAAGGTTGGATGATATGCATTTTGCATTATGAAATGGGCATGGGTCTTTGGAGACCAGGGGAAGTTCATTATGGTTTGGATCATAAACATCCTCCAAAGCTCATGTGTTGATGGCTTGGGCCCTAGCTGTTGACACTTTTGGGAGATAGTGAAAATTTCAGGAATTGGGGCCTAGTAAAAAACAGGTCACGGGGACATGGCTTTAAAGTGATATATAGATCCCTTCTCTCTCTCTGCTTCCTGGCCACCATGAGGTGAGCAGCTTTCCTCTACTACATTCTTCAGTCATGATGTTCTGCCTTGCCATAGGCTCCCAAACCACAGACTAAATCCTGTAAAACTATGAGCTAAAACGAATGTTTCCTCAGTATTTTATCACAGTGGCAGAAAGCCCAGCTGGGTGGCACACCTATAATCTCAGTGGCTCAGGAGGCTGGGTCAGGAGGATCACAAATTCAAAATCCAGCCTCGGCAACTTAGCAAGACTCTATGTAACTCAGTGAGACCCTGTCCTCTAAATAAAATAGTGTTAAAAAGGCTGGGGTTGTGGCTCAGTCATTAAGCACCCCTGGGTTCAATCCCTGGTACCCCACCCCCCAAAAAAAAGCTGACTAACAACAACATAGGTGAATCCCAGGCTTTTCTTGCAGCATTGCAAAAAAACATTTTACTTTCAATGTTATTGTCATGGTGCTGAGAGGGATGTCGGTTGATAGAAGTTTCTCCATAGCTAACACAACTCAAATTTTTGTTAGTCTGTTGCCTTCAGTGAAGAACATCTTTAAAAAAAAAAAAAAAACTTGCATTACTTTGTTCTTGTTCTTCAAGATAGTGGCTATGGTGGAATGTGGCATGCCCGACTTGCCAGGGATAACTGTCACTTGTTTTCCACTTTCATAGTAATCCTTGATCACTTTTAATTTGTTTTTTTTTTTTCAGTTCAACCACTCAATAAGTGCTCCGATTGGCAATATTAACAGTGGGTTGTGTATGTTTACAGACCACGCTGAAGAAAAGAATGTGTGATTAAATCAAGAACAAGGGACAGTAATGCTATCAAAACATGGTAAGTACAAATGTATAAGTTTGTGGCAAACATACCACTGTTGCTCTACTAAAGTGAACATTGTTTTAAAAACTGGAAGGAGTGTACTCTAAAATAATGATAAGAATATAGTAGAGTCAATCCATACACCAGTAATGTGGCCCTTCATCATCATGTATTTCATACTCTCATAACTCCACATGGTATGCTTTTACACAACAGGTAGCACAGTAGTCCTGCTTACACGAACACCACTGCTTACATGAATACCACTGCTTACATGTGAGCAGTGCATTTCCCAAGAAAGTGACTATGATTGTGACATCACTAAGAGAGAAGAATTTGTTGGGTTTTTTTAGGATTTTAATTGTATACCTGGTATATTATTGACCAAACCCTTATTGCACATCACTTGACTGTACTTCTATACATAAAAGGGTTATATTTTTATAAAAAATTGAGGTGTAGCAAACTGGGAATAAAAATGTAATGTTTCTAGGAATATGTCTAGATTTGGAAAGAAGCTATAATTCTCTGTGTAGAGAAGGGTGTTAACTTCAGGAGGTGTAGTTAAAGTAAGAAAAAAAGGTTGGCACATTTCATTCATGCTAGTGGAAAACAACTCCTGGAAAACATTCTTCTCTCTAGGGACCTGGCAGAGAATAGGATGCAATCCTTTTTTCTTTGACTGCTGCTTCTCTGGAGAAAGGATCCAGACTAGTTCTTTTGATTTAAACCTCTTTAGTGGCAACAAGTATTAATGTTTGAAAGATTCATTCCTGCTTAAAAAGATGGGTTATTCTAATTCGTTCCCCAGCAACTGAGCTAGTATAAAGCAGATATTTTGGGAAAAAATCAATTATAAAAGAATTCTAATAGTGCCCAAAGTACCACTTCTACCTACCCACTCATTTGTAATTGTTAGGCAAACAATAATAAAGAATTTGGCTCCTGACAGAGCATTTTAGCAATTAAACTTCTGATGTATCAGACTGCCAGCTGTGGAAATGGGCTTCTTGGCTTCTATTTTTTAGTTACTTATAACAATTTGTTTAATTACTGAACCATAAAACAGACAAAACTCATTAAGAAATGGGATGCTAGGCAAGAAGTGCAGATGCATATTAGTTGTGGCTACCACCTGTGGCAAGATTCTCCAGCTTTCTTTATCAAAACACTCTGAATTTGTTCAGAGCAAAAGTGAGTCTATACACAGACAGGCTGCCTGTGTACACACCAGAAAGCAGTCTACATCTGCTCTTGCAGATTCTCGCCCACTGTGTTGTGTAAAGGGACCCATATTATCTTTCCTACACCCTTCCAAAAGAAATAGACCCTATTTGCTTTTCTGGGAATGTAGAAAGATTAATTAAAAGAATGGAAATAGTACATGCTGAGTCTACTTTGCCATATTTTTATCTGTAAAAATGGGGACATTTAAATTTGTTTTCATGTACATGCAGTATTTAATCCATCAGAAGTTGTAAAGTATCTGCTATAGGTCACATATGTGTTTATGTTGAAGAAAAGAAAAACAACAACAACAAAAAACCACAAGACTAGAATTCACATAAATCAATTTGCTGTATAGTTTTTCATTTATACTGGTTTAACTTAGTGATGAACCTCTGTAAGATAAATCAAGAGAAAATATTGGAATTGATATAAGTTAATGGATTTAATTTATGAGGAAATAAAGATGGTTTTTAAGTGAAAAACCACAAATATAGTCAATGTGATATATTCTTGGCACTTGATTATTCAAACATCTTAATAATATTATTTAATTGGAGACCAAGCTTGGAAAGTGAGCTTAACTGAGTTTGAAGTTCTACCCAGTGCTCCCCAAGTATGGTGGGCACATAAGTCAATGAACCTTTATGTCACTCAGATTGTCATATGCATTTGTAGATAATCACACTTCTATTAAGGGGTTGGGACTATTACACCACAAGTTTAACATACCTGGAACCTAATAGAATAAATATCGTTGTTAATTTCCTTTTAGGAAGGTACCTTAGATTACACAGAGGTTAATTTGCTATTCAATGACTTTAGAAGTGACAGATTTAAGTATATACTTATTTTAAAAGTTGTCAAAGGATTCTTATATTCTCCTGTGTGTTTTGGGTTATTTTGTGTTGTTTTGACGTTAGCCTTTTCCAAAAGATTAAACTGATAATCAAAGGGCACCTTTTGAGAAACAGTAAGATAAAATTTATTCATTCCCCTAAATAAATAATTTAATGACAAAATTTTGCCCTAAATTTTGATCTAAAAGATGATATCTATACAGTGAGACTAGAAACACAATTATTTCACCATGAATTATATAATATATACATGTATATGATTAAAATATTAATTTTAATAATATTAATATATATTTCTTTAATCTCTGTTTTCATATATAGGTTCTATAGTCCCTGAGGCAGAAATCATCATAAATTTGTCACCATAAAATTTTCTGCTATTTTATGATTTAGAATGTGTTTACAAATCTAAAGTATAAGTCATTGTGTTTTACTGTTTAAAAAAGTTATGTTATGGAATAGGATTATTTATACCCTTGAATAATTTACATTTTTCTCTCTCAAATTTGTTTTTGAGGTCAAAATAAAAATGCATATGTCAATAGTCTATTATTTTTCTCTGATGTGTTTTACATTATATATCTACAAGAAAACATTTTAAACTATGGTTTAAAGATTCTTAAAATTTTTATTTGGCTGTTTATTATTACTTGAAAAGAAATTGAAATACACACAAGAATACACAATAGAAATTGAAATATACACAAGGCATTCTAATTCAGTAACAAAAAAAAGAAAGAAAAGAAAGCAAATAAATAAGAGTTATAAGGCAATAAATGAGAAAATACAATCATTCAAAATAAAAATTAAAGGATGAAAAACTTTAAAAGTATGAAGATATAAATGAATTATAAGATTATAGAACTTACTCATTAAATGTAAGTCATCTACAGAACTTAATTAAAAGGCAGAGATTTTTAGATTGGGTAAAAATCATAACTCATCTATATGTTAGCTACAAAAAAATACTTCAATGTAAAAACAGAAAATGTCAAAACATGAAAGTATATAAAAATAAATTCAATGCTAGTAAAAATTTATGTGACTATATTAATATCAAAAAGTATTAAAATAATTACTTCTTATGGTAATTTAATTAAATTACTAGAAAGTCATAATAATAATAACGCCATTAACAAATGTGCACTGTAAAGGAAGTAAAACAAAATGGCAAAGAAAAATAGAAAAAAAAATCATGTATCCATGTGTTTCAGTATTTAATAGAACAAGTGAACATAAATTTAGTAATAATATATAATGAAAATTGTTATCACCCAAATGGAACTACTGACCATGTGTATAATATCCTACTCAACAACAGCAGAAGACCCATTTTTCTTTCCTAGTCGATATGGAATATTTACCAGTATAAAGCACAATCTTTGTTATATTAATACTCCCAAATAAAGCAAAATGCAAATCGCATAAAATATGATCCCTAAACACAATGGGATTAGATAATAGAAAGATCTTTAGAATAAAGAAGCACTTCTAAGTAACTCACAGCTGAAAGAAAGAAAACTCAAATGGTATTTAGTGTATACAATCATTTATTTATAATGATAATAAAAATATTGCATGTTAATATCTATCAATTATGCTTATGTCGTATTTAGTGATGTTAATATAGTGATGAAAACCTTTTTTAAAAACAAAGTTTTAAAACAATTATTTAATTTTGACTTTTAAATATTATAACAATAAGGTAAACTTAAACACAAAGATTTGCATTTCTCTGATTGCTAGAGATGGTGAGCATTTTTTCATGTACTCGTTGATTGATTGTATGTCCTCCTCTGAGAAGTGTCTGTTTAGGTCCTTGGCCCATTTGTTGACTGGGTTATTTGTTATCTTATTGTTTAATTTTTTGAGTTCTTTGTATACTCTGGATATTAGGGCTCTATCTGAAGTGTGAGGAGTAAAAATTTGTTCCCAGGATGTAGGCTCCCTATTTACCTCTCTTATTGTTTCTCTTGCTGAGAAAAAAACTTTTTAGTTTAAGTAAGTCCAATTTGTTGATTCTAGTTATTAACTCTTGTGCTATGGGTGTCCTATTAAGGAATTTGGAGCCCGACCCCACAATAAGTAGATCGGAGCCAACTTTTTCTTCTATCAGGCGCAGAGTCTCTGATTTGATATCAAGCTCTTTGATCCATTTTGAGTTAACTTTTGTGCATGGTGAGAGAAAGAACTTCATTTTCATTTTGTTGCATATGGATTTCCAGTTTTCCCAGCACCATTTGTTGAAGATGCTATCCTTTCTCCATTGCATGCTTTTAGCACCTTTGTCTAATATAAGGTAGTTGTAATTTTGTGAATTGGTCTCTGTGTCCTCTATTTTGTACCATTGGTCTACCTGCCTGTTTTGGTACCAGTACCATGCTGGTTTTGTTACTATTGCTCTGTAGTATAGTGTAAAGTCTGATATCACTATACCGCCTGTTTCACTCTTCCTGCTTAGAATTGCTTTTGCTATTCTGGGTCTTTTATTTTTCCAGATGAATTTCATGATTGCTTTATCTATTTCTGTGAGAAATACCATTGGGATTTTGATTGGCATTGCATTAAACCTATAGAGTACTTTTGGTAATATCGCCATTTTAATGATGTTAGTTCTGCCTATCCGTGAACAGGGTATATCTTTCCATCTTCTAAGGTCTTCTTCTATTTCTCTCTTGAGGGTTCTGTAGTTTTCATTGTATAGGTCTTTCACCTCTTTTGTTAGGTTGATTCCCAAGTATTTTATTTTATTTTTTTTGAGGATATTGTGAATGGGGTAGTTGTCCTCATTTCCATTTCTGAGGATTTGTCAGTGATATACAGGAATGCCTTTGATTTATGCATGTTGATTTTACATCCTGCCACTTTGCTGAATTCATTTACTAGCTCTAGAAGTTTCTTGGTAGAACCTTTTGGGTCTGCTAGGTATAAGATCATGTCATCCACAAATAGTGCTAATTTAAGTTCTTCTTTTCCTATCTTAATCCCTTTAATTTCTTTCCTCTGTCTAATTGCTCTGGCCAGTGTTTCGAGAACTATGT
Source organism: Spermophilus citellus (assembly GCF_964194105.1). NCBI lineage: Eukaryota > Metazoa > Chordata > Mammalia > Rodentia > Sciuridae > Spermophilus > Spermophilus citellus. The sequence continues at coordinate 194,632,221 of NC_138184.1, read as the reverse complement.
TGAATAGAAGTGGTGAGAGAGGGCATCCCTGTCTTGTTCCAGATTTTAGAGGGAATGCCTTCAATTTTTCTCCATTTAGAATGATGCTAGCCTGAGGCTTAGCATTGATAGCTTTTACAATGTTGAGGTAAGTTCCTATTATCCCTAGTTTTTCTAGTGTTTTGATCATAAAGGGATGCTCTATATTGTTGAATGCTTTTTCTGCGTCTATCGAGATGATCATATGGTTCTTATATTTAAGCCTATTGATGTGGTGAATAACATTTATTGATTTTCGTATATTGAACCAGCCTTGCATCCCAGGGATGAGTCCTACTTGATCATGGTACACAATCTTTTTGATATGTTTTTGCATCCGATTTGCCAGAATTTTATTGAGGAAAATATCCAATCTTTTTAAATGTAACTTGAAACAGTAAGCAAATTCAACAAGTTTTTTTTAAAAAATAGTTAATAAACAAAAATTAGTCATATTTATATATTAGAAATAAGCAAATGGAAACTGATTTTTTCGATTCATTTATCCAAAAAAGAGTACATGACCTATTCTCTAATATAAAATATTGCTAGAAAAATTTATTATTTAATAAATAAAATTATAAACCATATCAATAATTTAGAATTTTTAGTAGTAAGATCAAATATGACCATGTTAATTAAAGATTAATATAATTGATCAAAATTTAAGATAGTAGAGGATAGGAAAGGCAGCAGAATACAACAGACATGAGTATGTCAATATGTAAATCAGTGGAAGTGTAACTGATGTGACTCTGCAATCTGTATACGGGGTAAAAATGGGAGTTCATAACCCACTTGAATCAAAGTGTGAAATATGATATATCAAGAACTATGTAATGTTTTGAACAACCAATAAAAAAATTAAAAAAAATTAATCAGGCCATTTCCTTTTCTAGACACTAATAAAGTAATCTAGAAGTCACATAGAAATTCAAAGAACATAGAAGATAATAGAATAGCCAAATGAAAGAAAAGAAGAAGACTAAACTACCTGATATTTCTGTTTAGTTTACCTTTGTTTCGGTTTCCCAGATAATATTTATTAACTATTTTACTTTAGTGCTTTATTTGTTTTATTGTAAATTTTTGCTATTTGGATTTGCACTGTGAAACTACTTGACATGTTTGAGATTTTATGATTCAATTTAATTCATTCTAAATAATTTGCATCACTTCAAAGAGGTACTTGGGGTGTTTTTATATTAATAAATTATGATTAAAGACATATTGATTACATTATTTACAAATTACAACATAAACTCAGGATTAATTTCTGAACTGTTTTTTAATTTTTTTTCTTGATGTGAATAGTAGAAAAGACTAAAACCTAAATCAAATTTTAATTTTGTGTTTTAACTTATATATTCCAATGTCAAAGTTGAAGACATTTTGAAATTCATATGAGTGCTGTGTCTAAGTGAGCACCCTAAAGCAAACTATAAAAACATAATATAAATCTCAGTTGTCCAGTAATGCAAGTGATTGACAACCTACAACCCAGACCTTAAAATAAAGCATTTAAGAAATTTGCTGATGAAATTATTAAATATAACCAATGGGAAATCTAGTACATGACAGTGTTACCTTTGCATATTCATTTGTTATTGTGATGATGAATATATGGAAAGTAAGAATGTCCATAATTCCTTGGAGCTTTTTCTTTCTCCAAATTCTCAATTCATCACTAATGAAAAATATCTTATTCTTCTTTCTCTGTCATGCATACATTGACTACTGAAATCAGGTTGGGTAACTTTTTTTTTTTTTTTGTACAGGTGATTGAACCCAGGAATGCTGAGCTACATCTCCAGCCCTTTATAAATACAGACATAGATATAGATATAGGATTAGGTATAGATATATAGGAACAGGTTCTTGATATGTTACTTAAGATCTAACTATGTACATTGCTGAGGCTGGCCTTGAAGTTGTGATACTCTTTCCTCAGTATCCCAAGTCACTGGAATTACAGGCATATGCCACCATGTCCAGCAGGTTGGGTAACTTTTTAATGCTGAGATAAACATAAATCAGGTGGATTTTGATATCATTCTTTTTACACTTTATTTTATATAGGTGTTAGACTATCCAAACAATTATTTTAAACTGAAAAGAACTTGTGACTTTTTTAATTAAATGATCTTCATAGTAAACTGAAAAATGCACTAATATTGGAAGCATTTATATGGCTATTTCACACCCCTTTTATTAAAATGCTTGACTTGTTCATAGATAATTTGGAATAATTTTATAACATAGCTAAAACTGATATAATGTTTAATCTAGTATCCCAAATAATTCTTGAATATTTCTATTCTTAGAGTACAGTAATGGAAGAACAGAACTTTCTGTACTGAATAAAGTAGTTCAAAATAAGTCTAAAATTTAAAAAAAAATATTATCTAGTAGGAAAATTTGAACTCAACTGTCAAATAATTGTTGATTAACAAGAAGGACACATGGCCAGGCATGGTGGTGTATACCTGTAATTTAAGAAGCTCTGTAGGCTGAGACAGGAGAATCACAAGTTCAAAGCCAGCCTCAGCAACAGTGAGGCGCTAAGCAACTCAGTGAGACACTGTCTCCAAATAAAATGTAAAATAGGGCTGGGGATGTGTCTCAGTGTTCAAGTACCTCTGAGTTCAATCCCCAGTATCAGGAAAAAAAAAAGAAGAAGAAGAAGAAGAAGGAGAAGAAGAAGGACACATGGTTTCATAGACTGTGTTGTATCCTTAATATTACAATCTCTGTGATGATTAAAATGATGAACAGTTTCTGTATCTATCAGTATGACAGGGAATTCAATATTATGTTTAGGCAAAAAAAAAAAAGGAAGAAAAAGGTAAACACACTAGTTATTGGAAATTCTAATGAAGTAGATTTTACTTTAGATATTCTCAGGTGCTGGGGATGTGGCTCAAGCGGTAGCGCGCTAGCCTGGCATGCGTGCGGCCCCGGTTTGATCCTCAGCACCACATACAAACAAAGATGTTGTGTCTGCCGAGAACCAAAAAATAAATATTAAAAAAAAAATTTCTCTCTCTCTCTCTCTCTCTCTCTCTCTCTCTCTCTCTCTCTCTCTCTCTCACTTTCTCCTCTCTCACTCTCTCTTTAAAAAAAAATTCTCAGAAATGATAGCTCAAAGAAGCAGAACCAAGAAAAGCAAGCTCAGATTCTGGTAATGATGGACAGTGTCGCTCCATCTGCTTAATGTAATTTATTCTACATAATTCAAGTATATTCCCTGTGCACATCATATTTTTGATATTCTCTTTGCAGCTATTTAGAGCAAGTATTTTGGCAATCTAGATACTTTCTCATACCTTGATATGACCTAAAAACAATTGTCAGACTACATTTTCTGAATTGGCATTTGGCAAATATAATCATTATAAGCACATATGTTATGTACATTTTCTAATTTCAGATAAAACAATAAAACATCATTAAAATGATTTTTGAATAGAGTTTTTCATGATATTTTAATATTAAAAATGTTTTGAGATTACATTATTATTTTGAGGAAATTATTCACTGTAATATACTGTAATGCACTTATGCAATAGAAAATTCTAATTGATAGAATGTCAAGTAACAAAGTGTAAACTTTTTTTTTAAGAGAGAGAGAATTTTTTTAATATTTATTATTATTATTATTTTTTTTTTTTTTTTTAGTTTTTGGTGGACACATCTTTATTTTATTTTTATGTGGTGCTGAGGATCGAACCCAGCGCCTCGCGCATGCCAGGCGAGCATGTTACCGCTTGAGTCTCATCCCCAGCCCACAAAGTCTATAAACTTTTTTAAAAATGTCTTGAGTTATTATCTGATAGAGTTAATTATAGTACACCTTGAAGCCTAGTTCATATTTATTAAAAAAAATGCTGTGCTTTCTTTTCAGCACAAGTTAATGAGTGTTGAGTTTTAGAGAAAGTAACATTAAAATTAAAAAGGATATTGGGCTGGGGATGTGACTCAAGTGGTAGCGGGCTCACCTGGCATGCCAGCGGCCCGGGTTCCATCCTCAGCACCACATACAAACAAAGATGTTGTGTCCGCCGAGAACTAAAAAATAAATATTAAAATCTCTCTCTCTGTCTGTCTTCTCTCTCACTATCTTCAATGCTGTTAACTTCCAACCCCATTAATTCTGTGCCCAGATTCTGATTTGGAACTAAAGCTTGCATCAAGAAAGGGGAGGTGGAGAGTTCAGTTTACTCTCTTTTTTCTGGCTATATTCATTCTTCCTTGGTAGATTCCCTGGTGCAAATCTAAATTTCAGGATTGAGTCCGTGGAGAAACACAGGGAGAGTTAGATATAATGAGCTGAATTTAACACAGGTATATTACTGTAAGCTAGTGTTGGAGTCCTCCTTGGTAGAATGTCCAATACTGGCTTTTTTCACTTACAAAGTGTTTCTCTCTCTCTCTCTCTCTCTCTCTCTCTCTCTCTCTCTCTCTCTCTCTCTCTCTCTCTCTCTCTCCCCCCCCCTCTCTCTCTCCTCCCATATAGTAAGATATTCCTTTGAAGTTCTCCAGTTTCAGATAGAACCTTATCCATGATGATGTCAGCACTTTGCAGCAGGGCATCCACCTTCAGTTAAAAATGTTTTGTTTAAACATGTTATTATTCCTTAATATACTACTTTGCAAGTCCTATTTTGAACTCTGGTGCAGGGCACCAATAATTGCACCATAAACAGTGACGGTAATTCTGCCCATTCACGAGGATGTTTTAGATCCACATTGTGAGTTCAAATCTTAATCACCAGAAACTCAAATTTTTGTTCAAGTATGCTCTGAAAGAGAAAGATTTTACACAAAACTTTGGTAAATTACTGAATATAACCTCCCTCCTGACTTGAAATTTTAAAGCAAGTCAATTAACATTCCCATTATTCTCCCAACTCCATAAGACACATGCCAATGTCTCAAAAGGCTTAGGAGTTTCATCTTCCCAAACACATGACAAGATTTAAGGAGAGAGGAAAACCCCATACTCATGAAATCCTGAAAGATTTGTAGAGGGAGCACCATAGAACACTGACAAATCATTTCTAAGAAATTCTTACTCCTAGAAGCTTAAACTTGAACTAGAGAATTAGAGTGGATAAGCTAGGATTACTATTTTCATAGTGCCATAACAAATTCTGTTTAGAATTGACTACCACTTTTCTCAGCTTTGACTGAGACTATGAAAGGAGAGATAGCTACATGCTTTTCCTTATCCCACTTTGTCCCATTCTTAAATTGTATCAGATTTATAGACATGCTACATTACTTTTTAATTGAAAATCTGATTAAAAAATAAAATACATCTACTAAAATTCTCTGAGAAAGGACAGAAATGGAACAAAATTGTTGAGTACAAAATAACCCAACAAGGTTAATCTTTCAATACGATACATACATGGAGGTCAGTCAAAGAAGGTAAAAAGAATGAGAGGTATTAGGATTTGGAAGGGAGGTTAAATTATTTGCATCAATAAAGAGTGTCATAGATAATACTTATGTCCTCTCATTTTAGAATAGATAATACTGACTCTAGGGATTTATAATGCTCTGCCTGCTGCATACACAAAGGAGGGTGGCTTATAACCAAGAATGAAATCAGAGTTGAGCACTAGTTAGAATTAAGATGTGAGTAATTATGACAATTTCACTGTAATCAAGTAAGAACTAAATGCATTCTGTAAGCTAAATATTAAAACCACACTAATTGCTTTACTACTCTTGGTTATCTTGACATTTTAAATGTATGATGTACCATGGTTTATTGTCTTCCATCAAATCAATAACCATTTATTAAATGCCAATGCTAAGCTTTATCCAAAACTAGACACTAGAGTGCATTAAACTAGGTAATACTTTGGTCAAGGTTACATACCAGAGAGAAGAAAAGCCTTAACATAATTAATTGAAACATATATTATGTGCTAAAATCATAAAACTAAAAATACTTAAAATCTTTAGCAGCAACACTGAATTTAATGTACTTGAATGGTGAAATCATCTATATAAGCAACAGTAAAGTATATTTTCTCTGTTCTCCAAATAATCTTACTTAGTTTTGATGTGCAGAGTCCCAAATAAACGTGCATCAAGTAGCACACTTTAGTTAAATATTCCAATATGCATTCATAAAAGCATGTGTTTGAAGATGCCAGTGCAAAGGAGAGCTCATTCAATAGAAACTAATGGTGTCTAGCAGAGAATAAAGTAACTAATTGAATTTTGTAATGTAGCCAGAAACACGATTTTCAGAGAGTGTGGTATTTGCAAACAAAGTGATTTATTATCTACAATGTTGAGAAATAGCACCTCAAAGTGGACTTAAATCTTCTTTCACCAAAGTGCTTTCTTTACAACTGCTAATGGAGAACAGATACACTCTAGTTCTTTTGATATAAATATTTTGAGTGACAATTTTTCCTTTCAGCTTTATCCTTATACTTAACACACAAGTTATTTTTGAATTACAATGAGAGTCAATGAGAAAGGAGAATATCTTACATTATTAGCAGTTTTATAGATACTTCATAGATAGGAGGGAGCTGGCGATCAAGACTCCATCTAGATTCTACATTTCTCATGTAACATTGGGAAAATCTCTTATTCTGCCCATAAATTTTTACTTTTTATTAAATATAAATACTTACATATGTACTTACATTATTTAAAAGCAAAACAATCAAGAACAAATAAAGGTGATACTTTATCATATCTATCTTATACTAACTACCTTAATAATAGATCATTATGCATATAATTTCTACAGTCTATAGAAATGTATAATGTCTACATTCATTTGCTACATTCAAGTAACTGTGGATAGAGTAAGATTTTACTTTGTTTGCAAGTTAATGAATTAGCCTGCCACAGTTTCATAGGTGATGACAGCACACACAAGACTCTGGATCAAAGACAAAGAATAATCTATTAATCACAGAAGTATGGTCCAGAATACCCATATATTTTTATTTTACATCAGTTTCCGAATCTCTAACTCACAGTGATTTGAGAAGCATCAGATAATACCTGAATATGCAAAATAAAGTGAGTTGTATTGCAGGATAAAAGCACTGAATTTATGGAAAAGAAAAATGTGTAATGGCAATCAGATATTTGCCCCTTGTTCCAGAAGGAACTCCTATGTTTTCTAAGGGTGTTTGTTATATAAACATTATTTAAAATATAATTCAAGAAGACAATTGGTCTTTCTTTGTAAATGTGGGGAAGTTAAAGATACTTGTGGAGAATCTTCTCTCAATACTATATCCATGTGACAATGTGCTTTTAAAAGATATAGAATCACACAATCTGTGTAAAAGAATAATATGCAAACTTCTCATGTGAAATGATAACAACAAGAAAAAAAGCTTAAGAATAATCTATTCAAATGAATTACCTACAATTTTATTATTTTCTTCCAGAAAATCAAGGATTTGATTTGGAATATCATGTGTAAACACAAGTCAATATAAAAGTATGAACCTAAAAGGAAATTTAATAAAACATTTTAGAACATACAATGGAACAATATTTTAAAAGAATAGCATAAAAAAGATTAAATAAGATTTATTCCAATAATAAAAAGTTGGCAAAATATTATTATTTATTTAATTTTAACTCAATAAATATTTAATTAGCTCAACTGTATGCAAACATGGTAATAAATATGTATAGAATGGAAAATGAAAAAGTAACAATGTTTTAATCTTAGTATATTAAGGCTCTTAGAAACATGTTGTGAGGGTCCCTGAACCAGGTTCCATGCTCTTGAAAACCCCACTCTAGCCCTCAGTGAGGTCATGCCCACAATATGAGGCCATGAGTCACATTTTTTAACAAAACAAACTTTTTTATATGTCCATATTTCCCTATTAAATTATACTGTAACCTCTTTAATGGCCTTCTTCAGAGTAATCTGTTTTAGAGTAGAACCATTCTACCTCTAGTCCTGGAGGTGATAAAGTTGGGTTATCCTTTGTTGGAGGCAAATACCTTATTTAAAGCCAAGGGCTGGGATATTGAAATGCAGTTACATACTTGGGATAGAAGTAGGCATGGGAAAAGGGAAATAGACCATGACATTGTCCCCAGAGACTGGTTCTCCCATTTATATTAAAGTCTGGTATAGCATTCAAAGAAACTATAATTGTTACTTCACATTTGTCCTTTCAGTTAATTATCTAAACATGGCTATTTGTTTAGAAGCTGGAAAACAGTTTGTTTAATAGATGGTTAGCTTGATTTATGACTTTTAGATATTTACTCATATGTTATTGGTATTTGTATTTATACACCAGACCTAGGCACCTCCACTGTTCAGAGATATTCTGCCCAAATAATTAAAATCTATAGGTTAAAATATACACAAACAATATACACATTCAATATATATATATATATATATATATATATATATATATATATATATAATTTAAAACAAAATTTTTATTTAAAATAATATAAATAATAAATAACAATGTACCTTATAAAGGATGAAAATATTTCAAAATATATCAGCTAAAGAAATTCTGAGCACATCTAGTGTCATAATTTAAATACAAATAAGTTAAAAATATTTTATATAAAAGTAAGGAATTTGTGTGCACTTGTACATACACACTTATAAAACAGTTTATTGCCCAAGTAATTTTCAAAATGATTTCTATTTATTAATTCATTGAATTATCATGAATATAAAATGAAAGGGATAATTTATTGACTTCCATTTTATAGAACAGGAAATTCATAGCAAGAAAGATTATTTAGATGGATGAGATCACATAGCTAGGAAGCAGTAGAGCAGGAAGTGAACTCAGGCAACTACCTTTTTCCTAACTACTATGGATCTTGTTTTATCTTATATGTTCTCCGTTATGTATTTGTTGTTCCATAGAAAATACCAGAAAATTTCATTATATCCTCTTTTTTTCTTCTTTGCATTAAATGTTAGAATATTATAAAATTTTTGTTTATTCAGTCATTAGCAAGCATTTTATGAGGACTTCTATAAATGAGGCACAATGCCTGATCTTGAGGCATGTATAGTCCAACAGTGCAGTCATCCATATAGCCATATTGTTATGGCATGAGAAAAATGTTATAACAGAGAAAGGCACAACATGTTGTAGTAAAAAAATAACATTAGTTAGTATAAGAGTCTACATTGTGCTTCAATAATAATCATCATCAAATTTTGATGGCTTAACAAGACAAAATTATTTTTTTTCTCACTAAAACCAGTGTCAGGAATTTAGTAACCAAAGGTCCCTTAAAATTACACAATTACTGTGATGGGGAAAAATCTTAAAACCTATGATCAGAAATAATACATGTTACATACATTTACAGTTGTAAGTATATGAAGTAAGGAACAAAATGATACATAAATGTGGAAAAAATACCGTAATGTTTAGCAATCCAAATGACTACTACATGAATATAAAAAAGAGAAACTGACTCTGCCTTTTGAGGTCACTAATAATACACTAATTGTTGATACACTCTAATCATTTGAAGAGTCAGTTGAAAACTAAATTAAAGGGACTACTTTGCCCACATCCATTTGTATTTCTTCAGGCATTCAAATGAAAAACACACAATTCCATGTATTCACTTACTATATCAAACAAATGGAAGCAATATTTGTGTGTTTTCATGAAATACAGTTTATCTCAAAAGTAGTATATAGTATTCACTGTCATATTTAATTAGATCCTTGTAAAATTAAATTTTCCCTTAAATAGACATTTAATTAGTGAGGAAACCAAATGGTACAAAATGACATTTGATAAACCTAAGACAGAATTTAATATGAAAAATTGAGGGTCTGATAATGTAGGTCAGTGGTAGAAAATTTACCTAGCATACAGGAAGCCCTGGGTTGTTCAATCTCTGTCACTGAAAACACATACACACACACACATACACACAAAAAATCACATATATTACTCTATTATAAAAAATGTGATTGATTTTGGTTTTGGTTCCAATTTGTGGTACTGGTGATTAAACCAAGGATGCCCTGTTATTGAGCTACTTCCCCAATCCTTTCTTATTTCATTTTGAGACAGGATCTCACTAAATTGCCTAGGCAGGCCTCAAACTTGTGATCTTTCTGTGTCACCCACCAAACTAGCTTGGATTACAGGCCTGCATCACTGTGTTTAGTACTGGATGTTTTTATTTGGTGATCATTAGGGGTAATTAAATAAACATCCATACTAATTTCTATATTGCATTGTTTGAGAAGGATGTAATTTATAAGACAGAGTAGATAGAAAACAAGAAGATAAACAATAATAATAGGCTATGGAAGTAAGAAAATTAGAAGGTGAGTTTGTGGCATTGATCACATTGGGTAGATCATCTTTCAAAATGGGTGGAATGTTATTAGAATACAACTATGTCAAACTATTTTTTTGCTGTTATTTCAAGTGACAGAAACTGGAAAATCAAAATCAAGTTAAAGTGACATTTCAATGAATGCCTCTCTCTCTCTCTCTCTCTCTCTCTCTCTCTCTCTCTCTCACCGCCCCTCAAACTCCCTCTCTTTCTCTTCCTCACATTCCTCTCTTCTCTTTTTCTCTCTCTCTTCATCTTTTTGTTTTCTTGACCAGCCTTTTGATTTTATCTGTTCCCCATATTGCTGTACTGAGGGCATCTTGAATTGCAGGCTTCACTGCTTCCCAGACCCAATGATTCCAGAGCAAACCATGACTATTTTCATCCAACAGTCAGATTAATCCTAGGACCCTGCAGAAGTCTTTGTGCCCACATGCATACCTAGAGAATCAGCATACCTATAAACACAAGAAATTGGAGAGTGGTTCTTGACCCTCATATTGGAGGTTTTCTTTACAGAAAAAATGAGAAAGAAACCTGAGCAAACACTAAATAACAAGCAAGGAAACCACAACAACCAAAAAAACCACTGGCAATAGCAATGAAACACAAAATAATTTTCTTATATAAAACCATTTATCTTTACATACAGATGAAAAATTACCAAAATATGAATAAATAACAAATATGATATATTAAGAACTATGTAATGTTTTGAACAACCAACAATAAAAATAAAAAAAATTAAAAATTAAAAAAATAAAAAAAACAAATCAAAGGGTAAACAAATCAAATTGAATCAATTGAATCAAATTGAAATCAATGTCAATATATTCATGTCATATCAATATATGCTTGTAGCTACAATTTTCCATAGATTAGTCTTTCTACAAAAATTATAATGTGAAAGTTTATTTGTTATGGGATAATATATGCAATGCCATTTTGGATTTCAGGCAGTACATTCACCTTGCTTCCTCTTATTTAAATCTGGATTGAATTGTAATCTTTCTCATTATAAAATGTGCTTCTTCTCTACTATGTCATATTTTCTTCATTTCACTATCAATTGAACAAGGCTAGAATTGTGGCAGGTGATATTCAAAGTGGTAAAATGATGTCTTTGTTTATTAGAAATGCACAAATAAAAATAGGCAGTAACAGTTGAAATAAAGATTATTTCTGAATAATTGACAGGATTCTTGCTAAGAGGAACATATCTTTCACTCTCACTTCTTTTTCTTTCAATTATATATATTTTAAGAGTTCCAAGCAGTAGTGTAGTAAGCATTGTTTCTATAAGGAATAATTTTTAAACTGATTATTTTAGTAATATTTATGTAATAAAATGAATAATAATTGTCAGAAAAGAGACAATGAAACTCCTTACATTTTACATCATAACAATGCCAATAAAAATAAATATCACTTTCCAGAAAATGAAAATATAATAAATTAATACATGTACTTAATTTCTGTAGTTTTCAAAAATAAAGCTATTATTAAGTGTTGGTCTGTCATACTAAAGTCAGGTACAAAAATAATGAGATAAAGTGATAAGTGTAAGAATAATTTTGAGAAAGATTTCCCCCCAAATATCAGGAAATTTAGTACAAACATTCAAGTAGTTCACATAATCATAGAATTGAAGAAATTCAAGTTTTTTTTTTTTACAATCACTGGACTACAATTGTATACTCCAAATCTAATGTTCAAATTAATAAAAACAGTATGACAGTATGACTGGGATCCAAAAAAAAAAAAAAAAAAAAAAACTCTGACCTCAAAAAGCTCAAATATTTTGAAACATTACAAACTTACCCTCCAAGCAAATGTGGATAGCCAAGTATCAGTATATGATGATGGTCTGTGTCACCAATCTTTCTTTAATTAATTTTCTCCAAAAATATAAGTTTAGTAAATAAAGAAAATGTGTTAATTTGCAGCTTAACTATATATTAGTAGAGTTTAACTCGGAACCAATTTACAAGTTTAAAAACAAAAGATTATTTCAACAAAGAATAATTTAACTCTGGTTAGAATCCTGAAGATAAAAAGAAAAGCAAATGACATGTAGTCAGTTTTATTATTACTTGGAAGATCTCAAACAATGACTTTCCACAAGTCTATTTGGAATCTAACACTGGATATTGGTAAATTCATAATGTGATGGTATTTGATGTCATTGACACTCAAGAAGAAAGTTATAATGTTAAATTTTTAAAAAATAGGAATCAATAAGAACTTCAAGGGTGATAATTAAGGTAACTTTTTGAAAAATGTTCTTACTTTATGACCAGAAGGAAAAATTTTGATAATTTGTAAGAAATGTTTAAATAGATGAAATTAATGTGGTGTAAAAACACATTAAATGTGTGGCACATCTTTTACCATTTCTTTCCTCTATCTCATCCTAGACGGTTAGCGATAAAAACTGAATCCACTCTAAAATTTTATTTCCATGGCTTTCATTATTTTCTCCCAATATACATTAATAGCTGCTGTTATTTGTCAACAAAATTAAGATCTAAGAAAAACACCATAGTTGTAATCCTTTAACACAATAAAATCTTACTTAAATTTAGTTTTGAAAATCTAACTCATGTAGAACATCCTCTGATTGCAAAGGTTAGTGAGAATTAATTTTCAAACACTTTTCACAAATGAAGTAGATTAAAGGAGCATTGTTCCTGAGAAGCAGATGATTCAGTGCCTTAGTTTATTTCATTCTGAGTAAGGGAACATGGCCTTTCTAAGCACTGATATCAATGAATTTGAAATGACTCCAAAGTTCAAACATCAGTGAAGCATCACATCGTATGTTCAAATCAGATGACCATTTTCCTAGGTGAATGTCATTTATATTTCAGAAGACATCCATGTCATAATCAAAAATGAATTAGCAGACATGGAAACTTCAAGCACCATTTGTCATCTGGAACTCATGTGCATTAATATGCCTTGTATCTGTGACTCTGAGAAAAGCTAAGTCAATTCCAGATTTACCATAACATTCAAAACTACACAGTAATGCATTTTAAAGTGAATGTATTGAAAATTGAATGCCAGCTGAAAATAAATGATGGTACCTTTTAAAATTAAATTACAAAAGGTTTTTTTTTCTTTGTCTTTGCTCTACTGTCATCCTCGGTTAGCATAGTTGTCAGATTTCTACCACTTATATCCTATAACAAAGACGGCTTGCAATATAGAATGAAATAAAAAACCAGACCTAATTCGACTTAAGTGAATATCTGATAAATATACTTAGTTTATTATGGAGGAATAATCCAATGCTATTCAATTAATTGACTTGAGTTTTCCATAGAAGATGCTACCCCCTAATTGCCCTGGGTTTTATTTTCATCATTATTACTTCCTATGTACAATGACATACAATATTCTCTGAATGCATTTGCAGTGCAATAAGAGACAAAAGGAAAGTAACCACTAATGCAGTAAAATATAAAATATTGAGAAAATTGGTAAACTTTTTTGGTAAAAATGAAGTTATGAGCTATTTATTTTTTGTCCTCCTTAATAAGCTTTAAAATATGAACCCATAAAAATGAATTATGTACTAGGCCTAAAAGCAAATATAAATCAAATAAAAAGCAGCTGAGATGTTTTTTGCCAATAGATAACTCTCTTTGGATGTGGTTATGTGTACTGTAACACAGAACCCTGTACCAGAACACATGAATCATTCTAATTATGAGAAAAAAAAATTGCAAAGCACAACAAAATCCTAACCATCAGATACTATTAACTAAAACAAATTCACAAAATTTCACCATTTCTACTAAATAAAGGATAATATTCAAGTTTTCAAAAGTAATAATGTAGTAACTATTTTTCTTATCTCAAAACACTTTATTATAGCATGTCAGTCATAGAACAGCATTATATTACACATATATACATATATATGGTTTTATACATGCAGACATATATAGTTACAGTGGGGAAGATACAATTTTATTGAATATATCTTGACAATAACCACATCTTAATTTTATTTTATTTCTCTTATACAGAAAAGATAAACATACATTTTGAATTCCTGCTGGTGATTATGTTTGTAGTGTGACTAAAATGTTCCATATGAATTAATAGCAGACTGTAAGAGATGGCCTTTATTATCATAGTGTCTATCATTTAGAGAAAACTTTTTTGTTTCTGGCACATAAAAACATCATTGATATATCAATAAAGGTTGCATACTGAAAAAAAGATAAATAAAATGTGCTATGTACATATGGGTGTGTATCATAGCAGTCACCAAAACAACAACAACAAACTTGCCATTTGCAATATCAATTAATCTGGAGGGCAATATGCTAAGTGAAATTAGCAAGACAGAGAAAGGCAAATTATGTACAATCTCACTTAGATATGAAATGTAAAATACTCAAACTCCCAAAGGAAGAATATAACACAGTGGTTCACAGAAGCTGAGAGGGTAAAGATGAAGTGAAAGAAATGAGGTGATATTAGTTAAAGGGTACCAAATGGTAGTTATAAGATGAATGATTTCTAAGGATGCAATGGTGGCTACAGTTAATAATATTTTATAGCATATTTTAAATATACTAAATATTTAGGTCCTAAGTGTTCTTAAAACTAGTAACTCTTTGAAGAAATGATTTAGTTAATTAAGTTGATTGTTTTAATCATTTCACAATCTATAGGAACATCACATTGTCATGATGTACATTTTAATTCATTGGTCAATATTGTCTGTTTAAGCTGGGGGAAAATGTGTAAAACTTAAGGGAGCTCTGATAATCCTGCAGTTTCTCTCACTGAACAGTAAAATGTGAGGAAATAGCACTAAGATTAAAAAATCTTCAATCATTAACAATAGATTTTAATGGCTTAGGTTATAAGAATACAAATGATTTTAACAATACACCACCAAGATTGAGCTAAAAAGAAATCACAAATATTAAATACATTAATAAATACATGTAGACTATAACCTTATACCATGTGTTATGCTATATATAATATGAATCAACAATTACAAAGAAAATATTAAACAAATGATTTTTTGCAATAGTGCTCTATTAGTAACCACCAACAAAAATAATTTCAATAAATGTATTTTTGAAATAAAAATTTCCTCACTAATTATAGGTCAACAGAAAATGATAATGCATCTCCATACTGTTTTCCAGAGTAGTTATACTAATTTACAGTCCCATTAACAATGTATGAGTGTAATTTTCCTCACGTCCTTGCCAGAATGATTGTTAGGTATGTTTAATATATTTTCATGTATTTATTGGTCATTTGTATTTCTTTTTTTGAGAAGTGTCTGTTTAGTTATTTTTCTCATTTATTCATTGGTCTTGGTGTTAAGTTTTTTAGTTCTTTATATATCCTGGATATTAAACCCCTGTTGGGGTAAAGCAAGCAAAGATATCTCATTCCATAACTCTCTCTTCATGCTTTTTGTTTGTTTGTTTGTTTTTGCTTTAGTTTTTGTTTTTTGCTATGCAGAAGCTTTTGAATTTGTTGCTGCCCCACTATTGACTCATGGTTTTATTTCTTGAACTTTAGAGGAAATGTTAAGGAAGTCAGTGCCTATGCCATCATAATGGAGTGCTGAGCCTAGATTTTCTTAGCATTTGCAAAATTTCTGGTATAATTCCTATGTGTTTAATGCACTTTGAGTTGACTTTTATGCAAGCTAAAAGTTATGGATCTAATTTGATTATTTTGCATATGAATATTTACTTTTCCCAGCACCACTGTATGTTAAAAGGCTTTTTTCTTTAGTGTGTATTTTTGACACATTTGTTAAGTATCAGATGGATGTAAGTATTTAGGCTTGTCTTTGTGTCTTCTATTTTATTTCATTGTTCTTCATGTCTGTTTTGATGCTGTTTTGGTTACTACAGCATTGTAGTATAATTTGAAGTCAGATGTTCCAATGCCTCCTGCATCTTGCCTCTTATTGCTCAGGATTGCTTTGGATATTTCTGTTCTTTAATTCTCCAAATGAATTTCAAAACTGTCAAAAGTATGGCATTTAATGATAAATGGTTGGAACTGGAGAGCATCATATGTTCTAGTCAGCTTTTCCACTTCTGTAACTTAATGGCCCAGCCAGAACAACTGTAGAGGAGGAAAAGTTTATTTGAAGTCTTATTGTTTATTGTTTCAGAGGTCTTATTCTGTAGAAGGCTGGCTCCATTTCTCAGAGCTCAAAGTGAAACAGGACATCATGGTGGAAGAGTGTGGCAGAGGGAAGCAGCTCACATTGTGATCAGAAAGCAGAGAGAGACTCCACTTTCCAGATATAAAATATCTACCTCAAACCCCCACTCCCAATTCCCACCTCCTCCAACCATACCCTACCACTTCAGATACCACTTAGTTAATTCCTGTTAAGGGATTTAATCACTGATTGCTTAAGACTACAGCCCAATCATTTCTCCTCCAAACCTTTTTGCATTTTCTCACAGTTTAGCTTTTGGGGGACACCTCACATCCAAACTTAACATCATGCTAAATGAAGTAATTTAGACTCAATCAAGTGTCTAATGTTTTCACTTGCATGCACAAGTAAGAACAAAATAAGAAAAAGGAGCTGCAGTGGGGATAAGTAGAGTTCCATGAAAGTAGAAGGGATATGAATAAAGTGGAGAAAGGGGTCAGAAGGAGGTGGGCAGGCATGGGAAAAGGGAAGAATTACAGCATGAAATTGACCAAATTATCCTGTGTACATGCATAGATATACCACAGTGAAATTCACCTTTATGTATAGCCATAAAGCATCAAAATTAAGAGTTATAAATAAATAGAAGGAAGCCAGTTGAGAAAAGAAAGGGGAACTGAAGAAGGAGAAGAAAAAGGAAAGGGGAAGGATTGGAAACTAAAGTGGAACAACTTACATTCCATGCATGCATGTATGATTATGTCAAAATGAACTTTAATATTATTTATAACAATAGTATATTAATTAAAATATTGAAAAAGGAAAATGACAATGAAAATATTTGTGAGAATTTTAAATTGTTTATGTATGTAAATGAACATTACAATTGAAGGATTTTTTTAAAAATAGGTAAATTTAAACATTGAATATGTATTAAACTGAAAAATAAAAAGATTAATATATAATGTGCTAAACTTTTGCTTAATGATAGAAATATGCCATCAGAATAAAATTAGGTGGGAAGACAGTAAGTAAGCACTAACCAGCATGATTACAATGCTAAAGTGTATGTCTAAAAGATTCTTACTCACTTTAGGATCTTAATTAAGTTAAATATTTAAATAAAAATGAGTAGTTTATTTTAAAAAATCTTGCCATTTTTATGTCCATATCTTCAATATTAAATTTCTGAAATATAGAAAAATAATATAAAAATATAGAAAAATAATCAAAACAACATAGAAGACAGCCAGAATTCAGAGCAAATGTACATAAAATAAGACTATAATTTTCAAGAAAGAAAATGTCATAATATTTTAACATATATGCACTTTCAAACTATTTTAAAAATATTAATTTAACATTTTATCCTTACATTATTACAAAGCTCTTTACTCCATACCATGTGAGTTTTGGGTATTTCCAAGCTTCAAGAACTGGGAGAAATAAATGTTTAAACAACCAGTCTAGTGTAATTTGTGACAGTAGCCCAAAATGACTAAGGCAGCATTTGTATAATGTAGGTGATAATCACACAGTTACCTTACAAAAATTACTAGAATTTTAATGTGGTGGTAAAAAACTTAATGCAAAGTTTATTGCCTATATGTATGACAGATGTGCCTCAATAGATGTGTACAAACAGACATATAAGGATATTTATAGCTGTTTATAACCATAACAAATCTCAAATGCCATGAAAATCTATTTGTATCATACTTTTATAAACTTCAAAGGTTTTAATAGAATTATTGCTTAAAGATTAGTACAGTTAACTTAATTTTCAGTGTTACCCTTGACCGATATCTCAGATGACAAGGATGTTTGAAGTATATCACAAGATGTGAGTTATCACTAGACACTGTCCCCAAATCATCCTCATGTCCCTGCACTTGTATTTTATATCTAAGGAGTATAACTCTTACTTACAACCACAAGGAGAAAACTTCAGAAGACAAGTTCATTTTTTTCAATCAATGATGCCATTTATGTGGAAAAGCAGTATTTTTTTCAAGTTGTTTTAAACAATTAGTGACATTATTATTTATGATCAGGCATTTTACACTTCAGAGTGCATGACATGTCTGAGAGTAATAGGGTTCCGGCTTTGCGGGGATTCTAATTCATCATCCCTTAATTGCTTGCTTGGAGCAAAGTCAAACCAATTCCCTTCTTGCCTGACCAAAGCAGCACTCCTTTTGGCCTTAAACACCTGACTCTTGCTTCTCTTTATAACAAAACTCATGTCAGTTTGAGAAACACTCACCATAAAAAGAAGGTGAAGAAATAAAATATGTTCAAATGATTTTTATTAATGTCATTGGCACCACCATTTTCCGGGTTGTAAGGTATTACAGAATTCAACTCATAGTGTCCTCAGATATCCTTAGAGCCTGCCCCCAGAACTCAAATAAGGATTAACTTTAGCCTGAAGTCACATTAAAGCAAGGAAAAGCAGAATAGAGTACTTAGGAAAATATTTGCTCCATGAAAAGAAAATTCCATAAATTTAAACTCTACTACATTTTTATATAGATCCAATAACTGACTTTTGTGCATTAGAAGAAAGTATGTTTTTTATTTGTTTGCTTTTTGTTAATTTATGTGGTGGTCCTGAAAAATTTTATTTTTAACCAAAATATCATTTTTGGAAAATTCAAGTAACAAAATATGAAATATACTATTATAGAAAATAAGTTCAAGAAATTGTTGGCATAACTCTCCTCACCGAGGTTGATTCTCTTATAATATTTGTCTTCTCTACTCTCTTCTCCCAGTTGCCCTTTCTTTCTGTGATCCTAGGCCTGTTGAAATATGGGATTTCATTGACATTCCACAGTTCTAGGACCCCCACACTTGCAATATATCAGTTAGATCAAAAGTTCTAAGATTAGCAAGACCTCTCACATCAATGCTTTCAGTGTTATGTTACCACTGTGTAATACCATTTTCTCAGATTTTTGCCTTTTGGAAGGTACTTTAGGTTTATTCAGGTCAAATTATTTCGGTCTCAGCATCTAGATTTTTGCATTTCCATAAATAAGCCATTATTGTAAAAAAGTTATTCCTTTATTAATGATTTATAAATTATATATTTATATTGTTATTATCTGGAAAAGGACTATGTTAATGTCCATCAAATCATGATATAAATCACTTAGCTAATCGATACTGACATTGAGACTTATTTTGAGGCTCAGTTCACAAGCTCTGATATTGCATCAATGTTTTGCCATATAGCAACACAAAAGAATGAACACCACCCAAAATAGGGAATCATTATTATTACACCAGGTCTACTCTTCATATGGGTCTCATTGCATTTACTGACCCTAGAACAATAGCTTATTAAAACTGAGACCAGCAAATCATGCCCTTTGGCAAAATATAGCTTGAGGCCTATTTTAACATAGTCTGTAAAATAGAATTTTTCTCCATGTGAATGGTAGTATACAGAAAGAAAACAAAAACAACAACAACAAATAAAATAGAAGATAATACAGAGAACATAAGTGGCTCCAAAGGCTGTAACTTTGTTTCTGGTCCCTTTAAAAAAAAAAGTCTACTATTGTTTGCATTAAGATATAATGGGCTGCTATGAACATCGATGTGGCAGTGTCCCTGTAGCATGCTCTTTTAAGGTCTTCAGGGAATAGTCCGAGAAGGGCAATAGCAGGGTCAAATGGTGGTTCCATTCCCAGCTTTCCCAGGAATCTCCATACTGCTTTCCAAAGTGGCCTAACCAATTTGCAGTCCCACCAGCAATGTACAAGAGTACCCTTTTCCCCACATCCTCTCCAGCATTTGTTGTTGTTTGACTTCATAATGGCTGCCAATCTTGCTGGAGTGAGATGGTATCTTAGTGTGGTTTTGATTTGCATTTCTCTGACTGCTAGAGATGGTGAGCATTTTTTCATGTACTTGTTGATTGATTGTATGTCCTCCTCTGAGAAGTGTCTGTTTAGGTCCTTGGCCCATTTGTTGATTGGGTGATTTGTTATCTTGCTGTCTAATTTTTTGAGTTCTTTATATACTCTGGATATTAGGGCTCTATCTGAAGTGTGAGGAGTAAAAATTTGTTCCCAGGATGTAGGCTCCCTATTTACCTCTCTTATTGTTTCTCTTGCTGAGAAAAAACTTTTTAGTTTCAGTAAGTCCCAATTGTTGATTCTTGTTATTAACTCTTGTGCTATGGGTGTCCTATTAAGGAATTTGGGGCCTGACCCTACAATATGTAGATCGGAGCCAACTTTTTCTTCTATCAGACGCAGAGTCTCTGTTTTGATATCAAGGTCTTTGATCCATTTTGAGTTAATTTTTGTACATGGTGAGAGGAGAGGGTTTAGTTTCATTTTGTTGCATATGGATTTCCAGTTTTCCCAACACCATTTGTTGAAGATGCTATCCTTCCTCCATTGCTTGCTTTTAGCCCCTTTATCAAATATTAGGTAGTTGTAACTTTGTGGGTTAGTCTCTGTGTCCTCTATTCTGTACCATTGGTCCACCCGCCGGTTTTGGTACCAGTACCATGCTGTTTTTGTTACTATTGCTCTGTAATATAATTTGAAGTCTGGTATTGCAATACCGCCTGATTCACTCTTCCTGCTTAGTATTGCTTTTGCTATTCTGGGTCTTTTATTTTTCCATATGAATTTCATGAGCATGCTACAGGGACACTGCCACATCGATGTTCATAGCAGCACAATTCACAATAGCTAGACTGTGGAACCAACCCAGATGCCCTTCAATAGATGAATGGATTAAAAAAATGTGGCATCTATACACAATGGAGTACTATGCAGCAATAAAAAATGACAAAATCATAGAATTTTCAGGGAAATGGATGGCACTAGAGCAGATTATGCTTAGTGAAGCTAGCCAATCCTTAAAAAACAAATACAAAATGACTTCCTTGATATAATGAGAGCAATTAAGATTAGAGAAGGGAGGAAGAGCAGGAAGAAAAGACTAGCAATAAACAGAGACATGAAGGGGGAGGGAAAGGGAAAGAAAATGGGAATTACATGGAAATGGAGGGAGAGCCGCATTGTTATACAAAAATACATATAAGAGGCTGTGAGGGGAATGGGAAAATTAATAAGGAGAGAAATAAACTACAGTGGATGGGGTAGATAGAGAGGATGGGAGGGGAGGGGAGGGGAGGGGGGATAGTATAGGACAGGAAAGGTAGCAGAATACAACAGTTACTAATATGGCATTTTGTAAAAATGGGGATATTTAAATGATATGATTTTGAAATCTGCGTTGGGGGTAAATATGGGAGTTCATAACTCACTCAAAGCTTATGTAAGAAATATGCTATGTCAAGAGCTGTGTAATGTTTTGAACAACCAATAAAAAAAAAAAAAAAAAAAAAAAAAAAAAAAAGGGAAAAGATCAAAAAAAAAAAAAAAAAAAAAAAAAAAGATATAATGGGATTCAAAACAGGTGCAGTGGCACCTCAGGCGGATGAAACAGAAAGATTGCAAGTTCAAAGCCAGCCTTAGCAGCTCACCAGGACCCTGTCTCAAAATAAAAATAACAAAGGGCTGGAGATGTGGCTCAGGGGTTAAGTATCCCTGTGTCCAATCCCCAGTATCCGCCCCCCTTACCAAAAAACAAAAACAGAAACAAAAAGACAAGAACAAGAAATAATGAGATTCAAAACAAAAACAAAAATAAAAAAGCAATGGTTTTATACAGAAGACTTTTAGACAAGAAAATATTCTTGATGTTATAAAAGCCATAAAAAACTATTATAAACACACATACATGCACAAACCACTGAATAAACACATTATATCACTTGCATATATAAGTATAGAATGCATCTGTTGGAGTGCCTTCTAGTACTTATTGTTAAAATGCAATATTGATCATTCTCTGTTATCAGAGCTTGACTTCCGACTAAGGGACACAGGTGAATCACATGTTGATTACTTCTAAATAAATCAATACATGCTTTAAATATGTTTGAGAAATTTGGCTGATGAATACTTTGCTCTTCAGAATATGATTTTTTTATTAGTTGCTCAAAACATTACAATGATCTTGACATATCATATATCATACATTTGATTCAAATGGGGTATGAATTCTTATTTTTCCCACGTGTACAGTTTGCAGGATCACATTGGTTATACAGTCACGTTTATGCATACTAGTGTCTGTTGTATTCTGCTGCCCTTCCTATCAATATGCCTGTAAGTTTTCTTTTAATATACATGGAAATTATCCTTAATAATAAGATGTCTGGATAATTGTGGCAATAACCCCATAAAAGATAGGCAAATTGGAATAAATCAGTGAGACCAGAAAAGTAATTTGTTTAAATAAAGTAAAATTCAAAGACTACTTAGTAAACATTACATTCATATAATAGCTCTGTAATTCCTAAAATTAAGAAATGCTATCACTTCAATATAAAATTATATTTCTAACTTATAGTTAATCATGTATTCTGTTCTATTTTAGAGTCATCAAATTTGGCAGGAAAATGCATACACTGCATCTTGTAACACAGATGGTAAGGGCTACCATTCTGCAGAAGAGACCCAAAATCATTGAACCCTCCTTATATGGACCTTTTTAGCAGCATGTGCTATTAGTAGTTCTATTGATACCAGTGTTATTAATACTTGAATATCAGTTATGTTTAAGTGGACCATTCAAGTGTTCACATAGCTTAATGTTAGCTTATCATCAGAACAACTCTATCAAGTAAGTACTCTAAAAACAGATTATGTAAATCAGAAAAACACATTTTTGTTTGTTTGTTTGCTTGTAAAAGGCCAAATTATATCTTTCACTTTGTGGGCCACATGTCCTCTGTTGTTCCTATTCAATCCTTTTGTGTTGAATGTTGCTGAGTTTAGTAAAATAATAATAATAATAATAATAACTATTATTATTATTATTATTAACAGAGAGAGTAGAGTCCACATGCTGTATTTGGCTCTGATGTTTATGCAAATCCTAATATACATCATAGAAATGGGTGTAGCTAATTCTACATTCTATAGATATGTAAAATGTAACAAGAAGAGGTGACCCATTTTTGATTAATTTTCTCTATTCTTAGTTGTCAAATTAAAATGAAAACCCCCTATAAAATTTTCTCCATACACACATAATTTTAAATCACAAAGATAATTCATTTTCTCCTCAAAATAGGTTGGTAGCAACCTTTTGGGAATCAGTGAGAAAAGGTATAAAATTATGAGCAGCAGTGAGAAAAGAAAAAGAAGAAGAAAAGAAGTACTGTTATAAGCATTGTTGATAAGGGAAGGAAATGGGCAAAAAGATTCATGGAAACAAGATGATAAATGCAGGTGCTATGTGAAGGGAAAGTCAATCCAGGCATACTGGTCACAAAGATTAGCACACAAGAAGCCTCACATCAGAGTTCAGTTATAAAGTAATCAGAAGGGAAATCACAGTATGGCACTTACCCTAAGCATATTAACATATTTAATTGATAAAATGTGTTTTAAATAGGAAAATTTTAATCTCAATGATTTTTGTAGGTATTGTGTTTCATCAGATGGACTATCATCTGAATAACAAAAACTCGAACATGAAATTGAATGGCACTGTGGGAAATGAACACTGAGCTCAGCATGTTGCATGCTCCCTGTCTCTTGTCTTCCTGAAGATTTTGGCTGAAAGAAAGCCACAATAAAATCAATAAAATTAGTGACTCAGTCATCCTTGTCATCCTTTTTTCAAGGTGTAAAAAATACCTTCAGGATGCATTTTAATTGGTCCACTTATTTACTTTATTCTGTTTTCCCAGAATATCCCAGCAGATAGTCCCCAATCATATTTAAAATGCATTTGAAGATATGCTATCAAACAGCACCCATAAGTATTCATACTCTGAGGTAACCCACTGAAAACATTTGCTTCCTTTTAATGCCACAGTCTTGTTTTTGCCCAATGTGTGGTTCCATACGATTGTGAAATGAAATTCTGAACTTCCTCCAATACCAACCTCACACCAGTTAGGACTGGCATGGAGTCTGACTTATCACCTTTATGTAGAAATTGAAAGAAACAATAAATAAACCATAGTTATGATCTATACATTTTCAAAAATCCTAATGTTCTGTAGAATTCAGAAACATAGTGACTAATTCTGAACCATAAAAATTACTAGATGATAATATAGTCAAATGGTTCATTACATTGGTCTTCATGTTTAAATATGAAGGACTCTAGGTTCAATATGATTATTAAGATGTTTATCAATTATTGATACCTCATTTTGTTCAGGGGCCTCCTGAATGATAAATTCCTGGGTCAAAGACATAGGAGACATAGCTGCTTTAAAAAAATTACTGTTTTCAAGATTCCATGGCTAAACTTTCTACAGATGTCTTGATATACTTTCACACTTGTATGTATGTGTGTGATATTTCTTTTCCAAAGTACAAATGTAGATTAGGTTAACATCATTCTAAACCATTAAAATAGGAGTTCTTCTAAATTTCCCTCAGCTCATTAATCTGCATAATGCTTCCCCATATTACATTTGCCATCTTTTAACTCTGTTATTGACCATGTATTTTTTCTAAGTTTTTACTGCTTCTTTTATATAGAAACAAGGGGAATTCATAGTTTTTGAATAGGGAATTCATAGTTTTTGAATATTTTCTGATTCAGTAATGCAAAAAAAATTAATGATTAACACAATTGCTAATTGGAAATTATCTTTCAATTTGGTGTCAAAATTTATACTATTATATTTTCATCCTTAAAATAATACCTAATAATTATCTAATTGAATTCAAAAGTTTTAAGATAGCTACTACAACAACTACCCACGATTTTAATCAGATCTTAATTTAAGTTTTAAGAGTGAGAATGTCTCTCACTTCTACTTTAAAAAAGAATCATGGCTGAATGAGGGTTCAAAAATCAGCTATAGAATATGATTTGTGCACTATAAATTTTGCCAGCAAGTTTTGACAGGCAATTTGTTTAGCTTCCACAGTGATAAATTGCTTCAGATAATGGGAGTCATAGCATCCTCACATTAGTTGTTAATAATCAAAGATGATTCGAGGAAGGTGTTGCTATGTGGAAGAGCAAGAAGACTAAAATATTGGATGGGATACTGTCATCCAGTCTTGACTCTTGGAAGAGACTTTATTGTTGTTTTTAATCTTTATACAAGTCTTCTTAAATATCTTTATTTGTTCTATGTTGCAGATAAAATGCTACACTTCGTTCTATGCTGTCATCAACTGTTGGTCACTACAACAGCCTTGTAGGTCAGGTGTTTTTCATCCATCAGTAACTCCACAGCATTGATGCCCTTCATGCTTGACATGTATTAAGGGTTCTTTCCTTTTTTTTTTAATGCTCCTTTTACTGTCCTATCCTTTATACCATATGCTGTTGTGAATTAGCTTTCAATCCTATTTCTGAAGATAGACTAAAAAATTCTGATTTATAATTTAATGTAACTTAGGAAATATTGTTTCAGAGATCCTTTATGTATTATATTTTTATTTGGTGCTTTGGTTTAGAAGAGATCTTTTTTGTAAATTTTACGCCTTAAGAATGAATTTTAGTTTATGATAAAGGTGAAACAAACTGTGTGTATTGTCCACATACTTGGGGTTGTTGCCTGTTATGCCTTATCTGTAGACAACTGAGCCACAGGTGTGGAACTGGATTCCTTACTATTCAGTGTAATCCTGCTACTACTTCATACATATAAACGAAGTAAAATATAATATACATATATATTACCTCCTCTATAAATGAACTTTTGTCTGAGAGCAATGCCTGTCTGCCTCAAAAAAATTCTTTTACCATTTCTGATAAAGAAAGTCCATTGTTGGGCTGGGCAAGTGGCTCAAGCAGTAGTGTGCTTGCCTGGCATGCGTGCAGCCCGGGTTCGATCCTCAGCACCACATACAAACAAAGATTGTGTCCGCAAAAAAAAAAAAAAAAAAAAAAAAAAGTCCATTGGTAATATATTGTCTTAGCTTTTTCTATCTAAATGATGTTTTTGTCTTTTTTTTTAATATATGACTTAATTAAGAATTATAAAATTTTATTATCAAATTTTTTGTTTGTGGTTTGTTTTCCCTTTTAAGGTTTCAATTATCTCACTTCACGAACTTCTAGAATTCATTATTTTTTATGTTAGTTGTTTTTCTTACTCTTATTTTCCTGAATGCAAAGTATATTTCTCTTTTTTTCTTTTAAGATTTTTCTTTCAATTTTTATTTTTAGTCTTCAAATTATGATATGGTTGAGTATAGATATTAATATAATTTATCAATGTTTTAACAACTTTTGAACAATGTTATTTCCCTTTTGATTTCCAAATATATGCACATTAGGCAATTTTATATTTTTTTCAAAAGTCTCGGAAGTTCTATTGAGTTTTTCTTTTATTATTATTTCTTCTATGTTTTAAATGGAAAAATAATTTTATTTTTTATTTATATATGACAGTGGGATGAATTACAATTCTTATTACACATATAGAGCACAATTTTTTATATCTCTGGTAATATACACAGTATATTCACACCAATTCATGTCTTCATACCTGTACTTTGGATTATAATGATCATCACATTTCACCATCATTTATAACCCCATGCCCACTCCCTTCCCCTCCAACCCCTCTGCCCCATCTATAGTTCGTCTATTCCTCCCATGCTCATGCTCCCTATCCCACTATGAATCAGCCTCCTTATATCAAAAAAAAAAACAAAACATTTGGCACTTGGTGTTTTGGGGATTGGCTAATTTCATTTAGCATTATCTTCTCTAACTCCATCCATTTACCTGCAAATGCCATAATTTTATTCTCTTTTATTGCTAAGTAATATTCCATTGTGTATATATGCTGCATTTTTTTATCCATTCATCTATTGAAGGGCAACTAAGTTGGTTCCACAGTTTAGCTATTATGAATTATGCTGCTATAAACATTGATGTGGCTATGTCCCTGTAGTATGCCGTTTTTAAGTCCTTTGGGTGTAGACTGAGGAGAGGGATAGCTGGGTCAAATGTTGGTTCCATTCCCAATTTTCCAAGAAATCTCCATACTGGTTTCCATATTGGCTGCATCAATTTGCAGTCCCACTAGCAGTGTATGAGTGTACCTTTTTACCCATGTCCTCATCAACATTTATTATTGTTTGTGTGCATAATAGCTGCCATTCTGACTGGCGTGAGATGAAATCTTAGAGTGTTTTTTTTTAATTTCTTACATACATCACAATAGTGGAATGCATTACATTCATAATTATTCATTCACAGCACGATTTTTCGTAACTCTGTATATAAAGTATGTTCACACCAAATTATGCCGGTATACATGAACTCTCATTTTTTTTGCATTACAATTCTTAATACATCTTTATACCACAATTTATCATATCTCTGTATAATTTTTCTAACTTTATATTGATTGAAATATTGTTAATGTTCTTGGGAAGTTAACACTGAAATATTCAAGGTAAATGTCTTTATCTTACTCTAAAAGAGTTTAGAAAAACACACATACAGATTGATTGATGGGTCAGTGTGAGACAGAAGATGATAAAGCAAATAAGGCAAAAAATAAACAAATGATCAATCTGAGAAAATAAAAAGTTCTTTACACTATGCTTTCAACTTTTCTATAAGCTTGAAAATACAACAAAATTAAAACTTAACAAAATAAACATTTTGACTTCTTATCCTCTTCTATACTATCTCTTGATAGGTGTATTTCTTTTTTCACTGTGTCTCTTTAGAGAAATAAGAAACCATTGGTCCTTTCTCGCCTAATAAGGATTATGCTGTTTTGGAACTTTGTTCATTGAAACTATTTTCATTGGCAATTCTGATGAATTTTAAAAAGTCCATTGGATATTTTCTGATTGTTGGAGTAGATGGGACAGTCCCTTGCAGCACACTCTATCCTAACATGGAATGGTTAGATTTCTACACACAATCTGCTTAAATTAACTATTAGAATAGATGCCAATGCTTTATCCAACAGACATGTGTCTCTGGTACCTTGTGTTGAAATTCAAACATGTAGCCTCTCTGATTACGACAAGTGATGGCTTTCCATATGGCTGACTTTTAAAATATGTTCATGTACTTCATTAATGAAAAATTTTTAAGCATCTTGACAATGATCCTGAAATAAATGGCCACTCATTTTATTCTTTACACAGTTGTATGATTTTCTTCTATGCTTCCTAAACAACTTGGAAAATATTTTAAATGATTTTTATCCAAAAGTAAAATTGTCAAATGGCAAGTTTTACATTTCTTTAATATAAACTAAGCAAACAATTCTGAAACTATTCTTTAGATGTTATCCACAAAATCTTGGCTTCCTAGGTAGACAAATTCCCTTAAATTTCCCATAACCAGAGCCTTTCTAAGATCCCCCAAAATATTTCAAAGTACATTTTTTCTCATATAAAATTAATATATCATAGAAGAAAATTTACAAACTTCAAATTAACTTTTATATCCTCATGAATTTTTTTAAGGATTTCATTGTCTAATTTGCATGTATTTGGAAGTGGAGAGGGAGATGACATTGTTGTTTGATAGTTACAAAAAGTTGTTGAAAGTATGTTAACATATACATCCAGGAATCTCAGAGAACTCTAAGAGAATAAAAGTAGAAATGCAATAGCCAATGTGCCAGGCATTGTTAGGCATGAAAAAATATATCAATGAGTTATATTTTTCCTTATGGGTTTTAAATTACACTAGGATATATATATATATATATATATATATATATATATATATATATATATATATATCAATAAGAAAATCATATGTTTAGATAAAAATGTACAGATGGTAGGGAAAATTTAGGTAATATTTTCAGGTGGCATTTCACCATTTAAGAATTAAATAGTATATACGATTGCATTGGGTGTAGGAGCAGATAAAATTGGTAAGGAAGTTTGGAAAACTGCTGTTTTCCATATCTTAAATTTTGATTGATTACATATTTTCATGACTTTTGGAATCAATTCCACATGTTTGTCCTTTTACATTATTTGCAAATTTTCACCACATGTATGACCTCAGTGGGACTGCAATAGGTCCATGATTGCACACATTTGATATTTTCCATATAATTGGAATTTCAGCTGTAACTATTACATGGAAGTCTAACATGTTTTATTTATAAAATATCACTTTACAGTAAGACTACTTTTCATATTTCCACAATCACTGCTTGAATGTAGTCATTTATCTAAATTGTTCTTTACACAATACTTTTTAAATTGTGAATCCAGTGGAAAACAATTGTACATTGTTATTTTTATATTTCTTTGCTTTTTTCCACCAAATTGTTCATAGAACCATTGTGTAATTGGATGCACAGAAAATGACATCTGTGGAATTTTCTGAATAATCAAACCCATTCCAAAAAGGAAAAGATATATAAAAGATACTGCCACATTATTTTGTTAGTTAATGAATCATAGAACTTGATCTTGCTTAGCTGCTTTATTTTCTTCTCTTTCTCATCCATCTTCGTAATCAAATTAATGCTACTTTCAGAGAGAGTGATATGGTTGTCCTAGCTTTTAGGTTAGATGCTGGCAGATGTCCAAAGACCGATTTGTAAAATAAAGGTAAAGCTTTTCCTGCGAAACCCTCAATGCTAATGTGTATGATGTATAGGCAAGAGTAAGGAGTTAGAGAAGAAAAATATATGGCAACAAATAACATACACTTGGAAAATTCTGGTTTTGCTTTATTAGCAAAGATAAGTCTATAAAACATCATCTGGCTGATTTAGTTGGTTAGGGAATTCATTGGATCCCAGAGAAGTTACATTAGGATTCTGTCCAGTTCCTCATAATGTATCCATATGCAAAAATTTAATTAATGTTTTAAATATAGTAAATATTCTAGATTAAGAACTGAGTATCTGGCAAATTTGAAGCTCAGCTGTTTTATACTTTTTTGCTTGAGATACCAAAAAAAAAAATTGAACTATATAAACCAAACAATTTACTCCTTAATCTTTTGAATTTGCTGATTTGTTTCACATTTTGAAGAGATCTTGCCAGTCTGAGTGCCTATACACTAGGATGAAGCCCGAGGGATTTGTTTTTTAAAAAATCAATTTTTATGAGATTGAAGCTTAATTAAACACACTGCCATTTGCAACTAAATTCGCTATGCAAAATGTCTTGGCAAAATGCTTATGCTTTTTATTTTCTGATAGTTGTGATTGTTAATAGTGGTATTTAGTACAGAGAAAGTCAAAATATATAAGGGATATGTCATGAAATTAAATAGTATTGGTCTCGATTGTTAAGATTAATTTTGAAATGATTGATATTTTTAAATAAATCAAATTTAACTTAGATGTTTCTCATAAAATAAATTTCCTATGTAACAGTTATTACTTGCCAAATTTTTTTCTGTGATTCTACTTGTTTCTGAGGTGTCTTTTTGACAATAAAAGTTTCAAGGTCTTAGGGTTTAATGATTATTTGATTCCCTTTTGCTTCATAGGCTGGAACAAAGTTGAAAAAGAGTTAATTTTTAAATGTCCCCTAGGATAAGATGTAATATCTCTTTTCTGATATTGAGGAACTATCATAATGCTTTCTATGCCTTTCAAATATTCTCAATCTAATGAGAAACAAATTGAGATAAAGAAATAAAAACAGTTCAGATAGAGCATTAATTTTCAGGATTCATAAAGAACTCAAAAACTTAACACTAGATAAACAAATAACCCAATAAATAAATGGACAAAGGAACCGAACAAACAGAACAAGAAATAAAATAGACCAACAAAGATATGAAAAAATATTCAAAATCTCTAGCAATTAGAAAAATGCAAATCAAAATTACTCTAAGATTTCATCTCACTCCAGTCAGAATGGCAGTTATTAAGAATATGTGTAACAATAAATATTGGTGAATATGTGTGTAAAAAATCATTCATACATTGCTGGTGGGACTGCAAATTAGTACAACCACTATGGACATTCCTAAGAAAACTTGGAATGAAATCAGCATTTGACCCAGCTATCCCACTCCTCAGCGTATACCCCAAGGACTTAAAATCAGCATTCTACAGTGAAATAGCCACATCAATCCAGCTCGACTCACGATAGTTAAACTATGGAACCAATCTAGATGCCCTTCACCAGATGAATGGATAAATAAAATGGGTATACATACAAAGTGGCATATGACACAGCCTTAAAGAAAAGTGAAATTATAGCATTTGCCAGGAAATGGATGGAGCTGGAGAATGTCATACTAAGTGAAATAAGCCAATCCCAAAGAACAAAAGGCTGAATGTTTTCCCTGATTTGTGGATGCTAATTCACAAGGGAAGGGGGCTAGGGAAGAACAGAGGTATTTTGGAGTAGACAGAGGGGAATGATGGGAAGGGAGGGGCTAAATAGATAGGGAGAAGAGTAAGATGAATTGAATATTATTACCCTATTTTCATATATCATGACCATTGTAGTTCTACATCATGTACAACCAGAAGAATGAGAAATTATACTACATTTATGTATGATGTGTCAAAGTGCATTCTACTGACATGTATAGCTAATTAGGACAAATTTTAAAAAGGGAAAAAAAGAGAAAGTAAAGTAAAAAAAAAGAATGAGTAAAAATAGTTACAAAAAACAGTAAAAAAAAAAGAATGAGTAAAATAGTTACAAAAAACAGTTCTGGGGAGATTATTTCTTCTAAAGAATAAAATAGGAGTCAATGATTAGAATAACTCCAAAAAATAATAAGCAAAGACAATGAACAAAATTACTTTGCAAGAATAGCTGTAAGACCTTTTGTGCATGTATAACTACATGACAGGTGTGATCCTACATCATGAAGAATGAGAAGTTATACTCCATTTATGTATGATGTGTCAGAATTCATTCTAATGTCATATATAACTAAATAAAACAAATAAAAAAGATGAAAAGAAAACCTGGGATTGGCATACAACCATGTTATAAGTCTCAGTATATTAATTACTTTATAACAATGAAAGCTAACAAAGCCCTTTGATTACTCAAAAAAAAAAAATGCTGGTTAAAATAGCCAGATAATGCCAAAGCAGTTGACATCTGAAATTTTAAATGGAAGGAGCAAGTAGATTTTCAGGAAAGTATTTATCCTCTTGCTAGTCAATTTGAAGTTTTTGAAACTTCAGTGAAGTAGGAGTACATAAAAGAATGCAAAAGACACTCCAAGAGGAAACTCACTACAAGAGAGATTTCTGTTAGGTTTTGTTTGTAGTCATTTTAAAGTTTGAAGATGGGATAGGCTTTTATATATGTATTGGTTTAATTTGTTTATTTTGACTTGTATTGTATTGTTTAGATTTTTTTCCAACTTTACTGAGGCTTAATCAACAAATGACAATTGTATATGTTCAACGTATATGATGTTATCATTATATATATATATATATATATACACACACACACACACACATTATAAAATGATTACCACAATAAGATTAATGAACACACCCATTTTTATACACAGTTAACTTTTGTGTATATATGATAAGCACAATTGTAGTGGGAATATAAATTGGTACAGCCATTATAAGTGACTGTTTTTAATTCTGAGTTTTTAATTCCAATGCTAGTCTTTAGTGGGTAAGTGATAGTTTTGAGCATAGCACATGAATGAGGGCAGAAACTAATGACTCCATGGAATACAATGGAGATGCTAGAATATTCTGGTGGCAACAGATGACTTTTTAAATTCTTATTAGTTATACATGAGAGTAGAATGTATTTTCACATATTATACATATATGGAATACAACTTCTAATTCCTTTGGTTGTGCATGACATAGAATTACATTCATTGTGCAATCATGTATGCACATAGGAGCATAACAGCCAATTAATTTACTATCTTTCCTATTCTCATTCCCTCCTTCCCTCATTCCATGTTGGCTAATTTATAGTGCTTCTATTTTTCACCATCCCATTCCCTTATTGTGAATTAGCATCTTTGTATCAGAGAGAACATTGAGCATTTGATGTTTTGGGATTGGCTTATTTTACTTAGAAGAGTCTCCAGTTCCATCAACTTAGCAGCAAATGCCATAATTTTATTTCTTTGCAAGGCTGAGTAGTATTCCATTGTATATATACCACTTTTTTAAAATCAGTTCATCTGTTTTTGGGCACCTAGACTGGGTCCATAGTTTAGTTATTGCAAGTTGATCTGCTATAAACATTGATGCATTTGTGTCACTGTAGTATGCTGAATTAAAGTCCTTTGGGTATAAACTGAAGAATGGGATAACAAGGTCAAATGATGATTCCATTTCAAGTTTTCTGAGGAATCACATATTGCTTTTCATAGTGGTAGCAGCAATTTGCCTACCCACCAGCAATGTGTAAGTGTACATTTTACACATAATGTCATCAATATTTGTTGTTACTTGTATTCTTGATAATTGCCATTCTGATGAGTGAGATAAAATCTAGGTGTTGTTTTAATATGCATTTATCTAATTGTTAGAGAAGTGGAACAGTTTTTCATACATTTGTTGATGGATCATATTTATTCTTCTTTAAAATGCCTGTTCAGTTCCTTTGTGCATTTATTAATTGGGTATTTTTTTGGTGTTAAATTTTTGAGTAATTCTTTATATATCCTGGAGATTAATGCTCTATCTGAGGTGCAGGTGAAAAAGATTTTCTCCCATTCTGTAGATTCTCTTCTCACACTCTAGATTGTTTCCTTTGTTGTGAAAAACTTTTTAGTTTGATTCCTTCCCATTTGTTCATTCTTGGTTTTACTTTTTGTGCTTTAGGAGTCTTGTTAAGGAATTCAGTTCCTAAATTGACATGATGTAGATTTGAGCCTGTTTTTTCTTCTATTAGGTGCAAGGTCTCTGGTCTAATGCCATAGTCCTTGATCAGCTTTGATTTGAGTTTTGTGTAGGGTGAGAGGTAGAGGTTTAATTTTGCTACATGTGGATTTGCAATTTTCCCAGCACCATTTGTTGAAGAGGCAATCTTTACTCCAATGTATGTTTTAGGTGCCTTTGTCTAGTTTAAGCTAACTGTAATTATGTGCATTAGTCTCTGTGTTTTGTCTTCTTTAGCATTGGCCTACATGTCTGTCTTGGTGCCAATATCATGATGTTTTTGTTAGTAGAGTTTGGCTCTGTAGTATAGTTTAGCTCTGTAGTATAATGTAAGGTTTGGTATTGTGATGCCTCCTGCTTCACTTTTCTTGTTAAGGATTGCTTTAGCTATTCTGGGTTTCTTATTTTTCCAAATTAATTTCATGATTGCTTTTTCTACTTCTATGAAGAATGTCATTAGTATTTTAATAGGATTTGCATTGAATCTATATAGTGTTTTGGGTAGTATAGCCATTTTGACAATAATATTTTTATATGCCACCAGAAAGAAAAGACCAGTATTGAGGCTCTTTTTAACCCTAACTTACTATAGCACTGAGTTGGACAAGTCTTAATTTTGACATCAATGGACAGGTAAATGCCAAAGCATATCATATAACTGTTCATACACTTTTATAGAATCATATTAATATTTTAAGTATTTGGCAGTGGGAAATATGGATATTTGATCTAAAAATAAAATATTTATTAGATTTAAAAGCTTTTTCATTTCCTTAAGACACTGGAGCTTATTAATTAGGAAAGGGATAATCAAAAAGATTTGTTTAAATAATTGTATGATATTGTCTTTTTCAGGAATAATGAATAAAATATAATGGCTAATTAAATTGAATTGATAGGAAATAGAGAAAATAAAGATTTTAATCAACTACAAGGTTTTAGACTTTCAAAAGTATTATACAGCAAAATCATAACCATTAACTGACAAAAAATATTGGATGCCAACAAAGGAATTTATTTCTGTGTGTCTGTGTAAGAAGGGATAATTCACGTAAGTGAATGAGGTCAACTTGTGACAAGTCAAATTTAATAAATCATGATAATTATGTAATATTTAAGACATAGAGAGCCAGGTAATGTCGCCTACACCTGTAATCACAGTGACTCAGAAGACTGAGATAGAGAATCAGTTCCAGGCCAGGATGGTCAAATTAGCTAGACACGATCTCATTTAATCAATCAGTCAATAGTACTGGGGATGTATCTCATGGTGAAATGCCCCTGAAAAATGGGTTATATATGAAGACATCCAAGGGGAAGTAATATCTTCATAGTTATGGAGAGAAATAGGGGCTAAATATTGAATTTTTAGCTACTACATAAGAGGTAGTTAAACTTAACACTCTGAAGCCCCCTTGAAACACACACAAAAATAGTATGAGTTTTAAAAACAGGAATTGAAAATAATAAACATATCCATGTTTTCATAAATACTTACATAATGATAAATGTGCATTTAGACTCAATGATACTTTCTTTGGCTTTCTCCTTGTAGAAGAGCAAGTCCTTGTGTTTTAATGTATCACTTCAAGTGTGTTCTTTCAATATGTTGGGTACCTGACACCTTCACCTTTAGTAAGTATCATTATGTCTTCTCTTCCATATCTTCATATAAAAAGTCCACAAATACCCTGGCGATAATGCCTCAAGATGGATGGGATGTTTCATCTGAATGATACCTCTATTTATGCCTTAAAGCTTTTATCCTTAAAATTCAAATTACCACAAGAAATTTAACTTCTTAAATATTCTACATTCTTCTACAATTTAGACTTCAGAATTATGCTGACTAAAAAGGGGTGGTGTAGCTGAGTTGTCCAATTGTATATGAGCTAAATATTTATTCTTTTATAGCTGCCCCAGGGAACTAATATTCATAGTCATGAGCAAAGTCCAGGGAAATGTGATTAACTACAAGGAAAAGTAGAAGCATGTAAGGATGCAGGATTAGGCCACTAAAAAAATCTACTGTGTTACAAAAAATTAATTTAAAGAGATATCATCACATGCTCTTTTGTTTTTCTTTTAATAAAAGAGTAAAACATCCACTAAAATTCTTCATTCTGGAGATGAGGGTGTGGCCCAATAATATAGTGCTTGCCTAGCATGTGAAATACCCGGGTTAAATCCAAGTTCTGCATTAGATAGATAGATAGATAGATAGATAGATAGATAGATAGATAGATAGATAGATTTCTTCATTCCTATGAAAGATCAGTATCCTAACCAAAATTTCAGAAAACTTCCATATGTGTCATGGTTTGGATGTAAGGTGTTCCCCAAAAAGCTTATGTGTGAGATAATACAAGAAGATTTAGAGAAGAAATGATTGGGTTGTAAGAGTCTTAACCCAAGCAGTGATTTAATCACCTGATACAGATTAGCTAAGTGGTAACTGAAGTGGTAGGGCATGGCTTTGAGTGTATATTTGTATCTGGTGAGTGAAGTCTCTCTGTTTCCTGATACCATGTGAGCTGCTTCCTTCTGCTATACTCTTCCACCATGATGTTCTGCCTCACCTTGAATCCTGAGGAATGGAGCCAGCCTTCTATGAATGAAGACCTCTAAAACTGTGAGCCCACAAATAAACTTTTACTCCTCTACAGTTGTTCTGGTCAGATCCTCTAATCACAACAGCAAAAAAAGCTGGCTAAAACAGAAACTGGTAATAAGAAGTGGTGTCATTATTGTGCTTTACCTGACCATGTGGTTCAGAAAGTTTTTGAGCTTTGTGAAATTGGTGGGAAGAATTTTGAGATGCTTAGTAGTGCAAGCTGGAAATGCAAAATTCATTTTTTCATGCATTTGGAAAGTTATACTTTTGAACATGCATGTAAATATGTGCTACTAACAATTTTTCTTATAGAGACATTTTCCATGTGTAATAAAAATACTTAAACAATTAACAGTAAATATTTGTTGCATACCACATACAGAAAAGCTAATAGATAACATTATGAACACTTTTTTTTTTCCTTTTCACTGCAGGTATATGTAGATTTTCTAAAATTTTAGGGCAAATTAGTCACACCAGCCCTTTCTAAGGCTCCAGGAAGGCCCTTAAATATGTAATCAAGTGATTGTGTATGTTCAAAGGATTTCAAAAGTAAAAAACAAATGGCAATAACAAAATTATCTATGATTATACAAAACCTTTCTCTCTTTGCACTTTGAGTGTCTTGGTATCAACTTTTCCACTTGAAGAACAGTTTTGGAGTGGTCATGCACATTTTGAGAATATAATCAAAGGAAAGTTGAGTTGAAATATGCTTTATTGGAAGGAGGATGGATTTAGTGGAACAATTTTCTGTTGTATACTTCCATATACAAGCAATTATGGATATATTCTTGCCATTGAATTTCATCCCTAATTTTGTATTCCTAGTTTTATACTGAAGAAGTTTTCATGTAGACAGTTTAGAGTTTTCAACATTTCTCCTAATTTGCCTATTAAAAATATCATAATCTGTCTGACAAACTGTTACTGATAATCAAGAAGGCAGAGATAGATGTCTGTTGCTACCTTTGATTCTTTTGTTTGAAATCATCAATATAATCCTTTGGACCACTTGCTAATCTGTCCATTTTCATTCACATTGTTTGGAAACTATCATAGCCAACTGAAGCAGACAATGGGATAAATTGGATTGACTTGTTTCCCTCACAGATTATTTATATTCTAATTTCATTTAGCACACACCTTTATAAACATGGTAATTTTATGTGGAAGACTACTTTAATCCATACCTTAGAGGTACTCATCACTTGAAGAACTTTGAATGAAACTTGTTATCTAAACATGGTTATATGAGCATGTTAAACATTGTTGTTGAAATCTGTACAAGAGTTTTTGTTACATGAATATTAGAAGTAATTTTCATGAGAAAAATGACTGGTCTTCAAGATCTATGTTTATTCAGAGACTATACAAGTGCCACTCCATTTGTGTCATCAAAGTATAAAATTCATTAAGTCAAGGAGCCTCAGAGCAGCTCTTGAATCCTTTGTTCCTCTGAACACCAACTTGGTCCAATGTGCTTCATTTTGGGGAAGGCTCTTCCAAGCCTCATTGTAGGCTGATTCAGCAAAAAGAATCACAGCTTTACCTTGCTTTGAGTGTCTGTACAAAGAGACTGAGCAGTTCAGCAAAGTCACATTGATTGGTTTAAGACTGACTGCATATTACTAATAAAACTTTGTGTTTGGGGAGGTCTACCATTACTTTATAAACACCCACCCAATTAAAAAGAGTTTTGATCAGGTTGGGGAGGAATGGAAATTCCCCATTCACATTTGTCTCTTGAAAATTACTGATCATATAAGTTTATATAAAAATATTTGGTTCAGTTTATACATAATCCACCCAAGAGATGATTGAGAGATAGTCAAGAAAGTGTGTGTGTAGGTGTGTAGAAAGGAGACATAAAAACAGATAAATTTGATTTGTTTGAAATTTTGCAATGTAGTGGAGCAGGAAGATATTAATTTTATTATTATAATTTTTACTTCTCAGTTGCAGCTTCCTTCCCTACAACCTTGCTAATCTGAAGCAACAGTTTCTGTTTTATATTTTTTCTTCAATGTGTATGGTCTTTGTGGTGCATTCATGTCAATTCTGTATGTGGAAGGCCTCTATGATGCTTCATAGAAATCACTGAAGAGAGTTTTGTGTACTAAAATATGAAAGAGCCATATTTCTACCATTCCAAAAAATTACTAAAGATCTTTTGTTTATTCCATGTGTCTTTTTTTTTTTTTTAAAAAAACAGTTTCATTTTTTTTTTAAAGAGAGAGTGAGAGAGGAGAGAGAGAGAGAGAGAGAGAGAGAGAGAGAGAGAGAGAGAGAGAATTTTTAATATTTATTTTTAGTTCTCGGCAGACACAACATCTTTGTTGGTATGTGGTGCTGAGGATCGAACCCGGGCCGCACGCATGCGAGGCGAGTGCGCTACCGCTTGAGCCATATCCCCAGCCCATCCATGTGTCTTATACCTAAGTAAATTTCTCCTTAGCAGATGGTTGGTGACATAGCCATTATGCTATTTTAGATTACTAGAAAACAATATTTAATCTATGTGCCTAATTTTTAATTTTTGTCTTTAAACAAAAGAGCTAGGTAGATGTAGTGGCTCATGCCCATATTCCCAGATTGAGGCAGGAGTATCACAAGTCAAAGCTAATCTTGGTAATTTAGTGAAGTCCTGAGCAACTTAGTGAGACCCTGTCTCAAAATAAGAATTAAAAATAGTTGAGAATGTGACTCAGTGGTCAAGTAGCTCTAGGTTAAATTCTAGTACATACACACACAAACACACACACACAGAGAGAGAGAGAGAGAGAGAGAGAGAGAGAGAGAGAGAGAGCTAATAAATAACATTTAACTTATAGATGTGTTATACAGTGTTATGCATATTTAAATGCATATGAATCACATTAATCTCTATTACATAGTACATGCTAAATAAATCTTAGTGATTGTGATAAGGTTTTTTGGTCAATATGAGATAATTGTTTAAATATAATAGTAAAGGTACAGTTATTAGAGCCAATTTGTTTCATGTCAATTTCAAATTTTTAATCTCTTTAAATGTCTTACCATTTTCTTTTCTGCTATATAAAACTATGGAATGACCTCAAAGATATTTAAATCTACATATTCAGAAGGTCAGAAAAACATAATTAATAGTTTTGGTTTTATAGCCATATACTCAAATTTGTATTTTGTATGATGAGTATATTAATTCCCAGTGGCTATAGAGCATTTACAAAATTACATTACTGTTCGGGCCACAAAAAAATTCATAGCTAATTTTAAAATAAGAA
Organism: Spermophilus citellus; assembly: GCF_964194105.1. Lineage (NCBI taxonomy): Eukaryota > Metazoa > Chordata > Mammalia > Rodentia > Sciuridae > Spermophilus > Spermophilus citellus. The sequence goes on along the minus strand of NC_138184.1, from coordinate 194,591,920 downwards.
ATTTTAGAAAGCCACAGTCTATGAAAACCACCAAGCTAAAAACTGGAAATTAATGACATTTCAATGTTATAAAACTTGAATAATGCAGAACATTTGATCAAATCCTGGGTTAAGATGAAAATAAAATTGTAAGAATCTTCTATGTAGAAAATATTTACAACATAATTGTTTGGCCTATAGTGTACTTGTTAGGATATGTGGTGGGCCTTAAATATTCACACAGTTATGCAAGTAAAGGAAAATAATAAACCAAATTGTTCAATCAGGATATGAGAAAAATAGTGCAATAGAAAACAAAACTCAAAAACTAGGAAGATATTAAAGAGCAGAAAGTAATCAAAGGGCAGTATTCAGTATGAAGAGATTTAAGATTTTCAACAATGAGACCAATATCTATAGGTATCTACCAAGTATAACCAAAAAAAAAAAAAGAAAATTATAAAGTGATAATGTTAGAAATGTGAAAGGTAATTTTAAAAAAATGCAAAGGAGATTAAAAGTGAAATTGAAAAGATTTCTAAAATATGAGAAAATCATCTTGAAGTGGATTTGTTAATATATTTTAAAGTCTAATAAAAGTAAATGTTTTTTATAAAATATAAATTAACAAAGCTGGGTGATGATTTGAGCAAAAACTCAGTAGCCTCACAAATGCAGAAATCCTTGAAAACTGCATTACTGAACCATATCCAAACATAGTGTCAGAATTACTTTCGAAAGTTAAAAAAAATAACTTTTATTTTATTTTAAATGTTCCAAAGCATATTAAAATAAAAAAAATTCCTTTGATTTTTATGTCAGCAAAACATTAATGAGTTTAGCATAAAATTGTATAACATGAAAATCAAGCCAATCTCACTTAAAAATCAAGATGCAAAAAAGAAAAACAAAATACTAGTAAAAATTAATTTAGAGCTACGTTAATACAATAAACTTTCATTATAAAATAGCTATTTTAAAAATGTGAAGCTTCTTAAAAATGTGGAAATCTATTATTAATTGACTTTGTGAAAAATTATAAAAATACAACAATCATCTCTAAAATATGAAAAAATAATTTCAAAAAAAGATTAGCAAACATTTTAAGTAATTTTTTTAGAAAGCCATGAAGACTGTATAGGCCCTGAAAGTTATTTTAAAATATCTACTAGAACTCAATGGACATTTGTCATAATAATAAATGAATGGCAATCATATTAGCTTAAAAACAGCACAAATATACTCACTGTTGTGTCATTTAATATTGTTCTCTATATTCTCACCAGAACAATAATTTAAAAAATGGTAAATTTTGCAGTATTCAATAGTTGAAAATAAGGAATCAAAATGATCAATTGTTATAACTGATATCACTGGATATCTCAAACTTATTTGCATAACTCTCAAAAATCAGCACGCATAAGAGTTTATAAGAATAATGATTAAAATAACTTACAGAAGTATAATAATAGTTAGAGATATAAACTGTTGTGTAGCATTTCAACTTTGCACTAAATGATTAGAATGAAGTTTATTGTATATTTTTTATATGAAAACACAAATATATGAAACAACTAACAGACACTTGAATCATTAAAAAGACATACTGTGTGACATACATAGTTTGATAGAGCAAATTATGTGTTTTAAATCCCAATTAAGATACAAATAATCCTCAATTCTAATTTTCTATTTTAAATTCAATTTTGGTGAGTAAAGGAGGTATGTATTTATATTCATGCTTCCCTGAGAAATGAAATATTTGAACAGTAGTGTCAGCATTTAGAAAAAAAGTTTGTAACTGCCTATAAATATTGAATAAATAAAGCAGAAACTAAATATCACATTAGTACATATGTACACAAAAAAGTTTGGTGAACTTCATGGGGCAAAGTCTACATCCACCTTGTTTCAATGTTCAAATGCATATAGAAGAGCACAGATGCTAAGTAAAAGTGCAGAATGAGTAAGTGAATGAATGAATGAGCTAGGTCAGGTTGTGAGATGCCTGTAGTGCTGCTTGGCAGCTTGATTATCAGTCTCTTGAGTGGCCCAGAGCCTAAGGACCTACCTAAGCTGTGACAGAATTCCTTCCTCACAGAAACTGTGAGGCAATAAATATGTTTTGCTTTAAGTTGCTGAAATCTGTTTAAGTTTATGAAATCTGTTATACAAAAATAGATGAATAATGATCATGGGTTATATGTGAGCATATAACTAATAGAAAAAAATATATGTGAACATATATCTTGCTTTTTCCTAGGCAAAGACTTCAATATATTTTAGAGAGATAAATAATAAGACTGAATAGTTGACTACATGAACATGTTAAATTGTAAAAGATATTTGCAATATGACATAACAGAATTATTATCAATAATACATAGAGAATTATTTAAAATATACATGTTAAATTGGGAAAAGATATGAAGGAATAATTAAAAATATGATAAGAACATAAATTAAAAACAAGAAAATACTAGAAAGCCATATATATACATATTTTTTCATATTTATACCATGTTGTCATGTAAATAAGACTTGAATTAATACAGTCTAATTGTCTGCTGAAGGGAATGGAAACAGATAGAACAATTTGTTTTTTTTCTGAACAATCTGGTAATATCTAAACTTTTACATTTGTGATGAAAGACATTTACAATAATGTATGTCCTAGCACTCTTTAAAAAACCAATTTAAATACACAAAACAATGTCTATTTATAGAAGAATACAAAAATAAACTATGGCATACCATGGAATAAAACATTCTAAAATTAAAAAGCCAAAGAAGAATTATAAATAGCAAGACAAATAAGCTTGTGTGTGAGCACGCACGTGTATGTGTGGGAGGGGTTAAAGGGATCAAACTGAGATTTTTACATGGGTTATGCAAGTACTCTTCCACTCAGCTAATTCTCACCCCTCAAAAATATATGTTTAAACAACAAAAAAATATTTTACCAAAGGAAATAAACAATCTAATATAATAATATAAAAACTGAATACCTGCAATATAGCATCATACACTATCAATACGTAAGTGTGTATCTAACAATTTAAAAAAGAGTATGAAAACAATTTTAATTCTGGAAAGAAGCAAAGTAATGGCAAGAAAAAAATACACCTTCAGAGATTCAATTGTAAAAGTGATGTTCTGTATACTTAAAATAAAAAGTCTGAAAATGCTTTATTTAATTAAAGTGAATAGTGAGGACTACAGACTTCTTTTCATTACTCTATATTCAGAATGTTGTGATGAGAATAAACTCTTTTTTAGGGGGAGAGAGAGAGAGAGAGAGAGAGAGAGAGAGAGAGAGAAAATTTTAATATTTATTTTTCAGTTTTTGGCAGACACAACATGTTTGTTTGTATGTGGTGCTGAGGATCGAACCCGGGCCTCACGCATGCCAGGCAAGTGCGCTACCGCTTGAGCCACATCCCCAGCCCGAGAATGAGCTCTTAAAGCAGGAAACTGGAGAATAAGATAATAGTCCCAGTGCAGGATAACTATGGTACAGATTTTGGCAAAGATCACAAGAAACAAGTCATTGGATTGAGGATATTTTTTAAAAGTTATGGTTGTATGTTGTCTATCTGTATCCAAGAGGCTATTTCAATTAGACAATTCAATGTACAAGTTACAGGTCAAAAGAAAGTCACATCTGGAATTATGCATTTAGGAATTAGTATAATATTAATACTTAGAGCAATGCTATCACTTAAGAAGATGGAGAAAAGAAAAGAGTTGAAGACAGTTTCTTGAGGCTCCCCATAATTATAGAGCCTAAAGTATGTCTGAAAGAAGAGCCAACTAAGAAAGAGTGACTACTGAATCCAAAAAATGCTAGGAGAGGGTGAGATCCAAAAAATTAAATTGAGAAAGTGTTTCATGGCAGGAGATGTGATGTAAATGCTATGGGTAGTTCACTAATATGGAGACTGTGGATTGAATCAATGTTTTAAAACATTAGACAATATGAATGAGAATTTGTTTTAAAAGTTGGAAGATGTTGTAACATAGTCATATTCTAATGGGAATGCGCCAGCAATAAGAATATCTTGATGGTGAAGAATAGCATACATTCTATAGCCAAAACTGTGAATGAAAGAGGCTTGAGAGGATCCAGTAACCTGTGGGGGACTTGTCATTGGTATGGTTGTCTATTATAACAGAAATGAGGAAGAATATGAGTACCTATGACAGTATCAAGCTGTCAGATTTGAATGTGTAAAGTTAATTTATTTGTCATCTAATGTTTCTGTGCTCTTACAGAAATACTAGTATTATGGTTTGAATATTGTCTACACTAAAATTCACATATTAAGGCCCTAACCCATACTGTGTCCATATTTTAAGAAAGACCCCACCAAGAGATAATTATAGTTAAGTGAAAACATGAAGTTTGGGCCCTTAATAGATAGAATTATTATTACCTCTAATGGTGGAAACTCTAGAGAATTCCCCACACCTCAAACCTCCACTCCTACAGAAAGAAGTCATGTACGCACACAGCACAATCATACCATCTGCAAGTCAAGAGAGAGGCCTCAGAATTAAACGTACTTTAGCCCCAACAGATAAAAACAAGATGTAAGTGTAAGGAAAATAAAAAGAAGACACAGAGACAAGGTGCAGAGGCAGGAAAGAAAGATGGCAGAGAGGGCAAACCGCCAAGGTTTATTTATATCTATAGGTTACTTTAGGTCATTAGTGCCATAACTACATTATTTTTTATATTATCAGTAAGGTTGCTTATTCTGCAGTTGCATTCTACAGTTACAATATTCAATGTTAGGAGCTTTGTGCAGCTCTCAAGAAAGTCCATTGCCTGAAGTTACTGTTAGATATGCACATACAGGAGCACCAGAGCTTAGGGAAACATTGTAGTTTTCTAACAAGAGAGTTCCTTTATTCCTAGGAGCTGTGTGCCTGAGATCAATGTCAAGGCTGATAAAACTCTAGAAGCATGGCTAGAGCAGCTAGACATAGCACATGTATTAGTTATCTTACTAGTTCCTAGGAAAAACTGCAGGGCATTCTAAGGGTGGGAAACAGAGTGCCAGAGACCCCTGGGGAATTTATTCACCAGAGGAATGCTTACATGTATATTTCCACAGTCAGAATCCCTACAACTAAGTTTGCCATCAGAAAATGAAAACGGAGAAACTGACAGTGAAAGTTTGAAAGAGAAGAAATGAGTGACCTCTGAGGGTGAGATAGTAAAATGGGAAGTGAAACTTATTTTAAAGCTATTCTGATGACTCAATAATCAATGCTGGGTAAGAGTTTGAGAATATATACAGAGAGATGGTTGAGATCACCTTAGAAGTGGCAGGGTAACATAGATGAGATGTTGAGAGGGCTATGGGACTATATGTCTGAGCAACAAATGCCTTAAAAGGTGCTATAATTTGGATCTTTTCTAAAATTAACTAATTTATTTATTTTAATTAGGTATATATGACAGCAGATGCCTTTTGATTCATTGTACACAATTGCAACACAACTTTTTATTTCTCTGGTTGTACACAATGTAGCGTTGTACCATATGTGCAGTCATACATGTACCTAGGGTAATGATGTCCATCTTATTACACCGTCTTTTCTGTCCCCATACCTCCTCCCCCTCTTTTGCACCATCCCCCACCCCCCACCCCTGATCATGGACCAGCATTCACTTATCAGAGAGAACATTCAGTCTTTTGGTTTTGGGAATTGGCTTACTTCGCTTAGTATGATATTCGGCAATTCCATCCATTTACATGCAAATGCCATAATTTTATTCTCTTTAAATGCTGAGTAATATTTCATTGTGAATATATATCACAGTTTCTTTATCCATTCATCTATTGAAGGGCTTCTAGGTTGTTTCCCCAGTTAAGCTATTGTGAATTGAGCTGCTATAACAATGATGTGGCTGTGTCACTGTAGTATGCTGGTTTTAAGACCTTTGGTAGAGACCAAGTAGTATAAGAGCTGGGTCAAATGACGGATCCATTCCAACTTTTCTAAGGAATCTCCGTATTGCTTTCCAGATTGGTTGCACCAATTTCAGTCCTACCATAAATGTACAAGTGTGCCTTTCCCCCAACATCCTTGCCGACATCAAGGAAAGAAAATTTCAGACCAATATCCCTGATGAACATTGATGCAAAAATTCTCAATAAAATTCTGGGGGCTGGGGTTGTAGCTCAGTGGTAGAGTGCTCCCCTAGCATGCACAAGGCAATGGGTTTGATCCTCAGTACCACATAAACGTAAAATAAAGATATTTTGCCCACCTAAAACTTAAGAACAAATATTTTAAAAAATAAAATAAAATTCTGGTAAATCGCATACAAAAACATATTAAAAAAATAGTGCACCATGATCAAGTGGGGTTCATTCGAGAAATGCAATGTTGGTTCAACATAAGGAAATCAATAAATGTATTTCATCACATCACTAGACTAAAGATAAGAAATACGATTATATCAATTGATGCAGAGGAAGCACTTGACAAAATGCAGCACCCTTTCATGTTCAAAACACTAGAAAAACTAGGGATAGTAAGAACATACCTCAACATTTTAATAGCTATCTATACTAATCCCAAGGCCAACATCATAATAAATGGAGACACATATAGTTTAAATCCTGAATGTCTCCCAAAAGTACTTGTGTCCCGGGCTCGGGGCCTAGGGTGGCACTATTAGAAGTGAAGCCAGATTTAAAGTTAAGTAGTCAGTGTAGTTAGATCGGGTCTAATACCGAGTGAAATCTAAAATGGAGGCCCTGCTGAGAATGACTCAGGGAAAACAGCACAACTCATGGAATGTTAATGAAGTCCCAAAAAGGCCCTAGGCCAAAGTCCACCTCAAAGAAATGTTAATGGAGCCCAGGAAACAGCCCCCAACAGATTTGGAGATAGCCCATCCCAGAGAAGTGATAAGTCCATCCCAAAAGTCCTTCCTGCCCTTTTGGCCCACCTGTGTCCTAACCCTTCCAACCCACATTCCATCACCAAAACTATAAAAAGGGGAAACAACCGCACTTCCACGGATTCCACCTCTTGGGTCCCCTTCTTCCTCCGGGAGAAGTCTTTTCTGCTGTCCTTTAATAAACTTCTAATTTCTACTCTGACCTTGCCTCAGCGTGCTTCTTTGGTGTTATTCTTCAACATCAGGGAAGCAAGGACTCGTCACCAGTCAACAGCGGTAACAGAAGGATGTGTAAACTTTAGTAGGTTGCTGAGAGCCATTGCCAAGTAGGAATGACGCCTACCCCATGTTGCTTAGAGGAAGGACTCTCCATTGTGGAAATGGGATTGTCTTAGACTCAGGTCATTTGCAGTGACATTGCATGTAAGGTGACCTTGCTCAAGGACCAGGGCAGATCCAGGTTTAGGGTGTATCCTGCTGGGATTAGGGAGTATCCTGCTCCTTAGGTTTAGGGCTGTTCCAGGTTTAAGGTGTACCCTGCTGGGAATAGGGCCTATCCTGCTGCCTCAGGTGCCTTGAGTTCCCCTTGAGTTCTTCTGGGATTCAGAGAGAGTATTTGGAATTCAGAGCCTGGTGGAACACGTGGATTTTGCCCAGAACGTGGATTTTCCCAGAACGTGTGTAGAGTGCCAGTGTGAGTTAGGGAATAAAGAATTGCTGTTTGAATCTACAAGGCTGTGAGTGGCTCGTGATTTTGTGCCCAGATCTAATGGGAGGTCTTTAGGTCTTATTTTTTTTTTTTTTTTTTTTTAGTTCATTGAAAGTTTTACTGACTATAAATGTTAGCCAAAGTTATAACTCCAAATCATTTACCTGGGATACTTTGAATGTCATTCATAAAGTGATAATATCTGCTAGTGATGCTTTACATAAATTAGATAGCCTTGTTTAATTTTTTGTAGTCTTTAGTTAGCTTTCTTTTTTTTATTGGTTGTTCACAACATTACAAAGCTCTTGACATATCATATTTCATACATTAGAATCAAGTGGGTTATGAACTCCCATTTTTACCCCAAATACAGATTGCAGAATCACATCGGTTGCACATCACATTTTTACATACTGCCATATTAGTGACTATTGTATTCTGCTACCTTTCCTAACCTCTACTATCCCCCTTCCCCTCCCCTCCCATCTTCTCTCTCTACCCCATCTACTGTAATTCATTTCCCTCCATGTTTGTTATCCCGTTCCCCCCATAACCTCTTATATGTAATTTTGTATAACAATGAGGGGCTCCCTCCATTCCCATGTGATTTCCCTTTTTATCTCCCTTTCCCTCCCACCTCATTACTCTGTTTAATGTTAGGCTTTTCTTCCTGCTCTTCCTCCCTGTTCTGTTCTTAGTTGCTCTCATTATATCAAAGAAGACATTTGGTATTTGTTTTTTAGGGATTGGCTTGCTTCACTAAGCATAATCTGCTCTAGTGCCATCCATTTCCCTGCAAATTCCGTGATTTGTCATTTTTTAGTGCTGCGTAATACTCCATGGTGTATAAATGCCACCTTTTTTTATCCATTCATCTATTGAAGGGCATCTGGGTTGATTCCACAGTCTAGCAATTGTGAATTGTGCTGCTATGAACATCGATGTGGCAGTATCCCTGTAGTGTGCTCTTTTAAGGACTTCAGGAAATACTCCGAGAAGGGCAATAGCTGGGGCAAATGGTGGTTCCATTCCCAGCTTTCCCAGGAATCTCCATACTGCTTTCCAAATTGGCCGCACCCTTTTGCAGTCCCACCAGCAGTGTACAAGAGTACCCTTTTCCCCACATCTGCGCCAGCACTCATTGTTGTTTGACTTCATCATGGCTGCCAATCTTACTGGGGTGAGGTGGTATCTTAGGGTGGTTTTGATTTGCATTCCCTTGACTGCAAGAGATGGTGAGCATTTTTTCATGTACTTGTTGATTGATTGTATGTCCTCCTCTGTGAAGTGTTTGTTCATGTCCTTGGCCCATTTGTTGATTGGGTTATTTGTTTTCTTATTGTCTATTTTTTGAGTTCTTTGTATACTCTGGATATTAGGGCTCTATCTGAAGTGTGAGGAGTAAAAATTTGTTCCCAGGATGTAGGCTCCCTATTTACCTCTCTTATTGTTTCTCTTGCTGAGAAAAAACTTTTCAGTTTAAGAAAGTCCCATTTGTTGATTCTTGTTATTAACTCTTGTGCTATGGGTGTCCTATTAAGGAATTTTGAGCCCGACCCCACAATCTGTAGATCGGAGCCTACTTTTTCTTCTATCAGACGGAGAGTCTCTAATTTGATATCTAGCTCCTTGATCCACTTTGAGTTGACTTTTGTGCATGGCGAGAGGAGGGGATTCAGTTTCATTTTGTTGCATATGGATTTCCAGTTTTCCCAACACCATTTGTTGAAGATGCTATCCTTTCTCCATTGCATATTTTTAGCTCCTTTATCAAATATAAGATAGTTGTAGCTTTGTGGATTAGTCTCTGTGTCCTCTATTCTGTAACATTGGTCCACCCGCCAGTTCTGGTACCAGTACCATGCTGTTTTTATTACTATTGCTCTGTAATATAGTTTGAAATCTGGTATCGCTATACCACCTGATTCACACTTCCTGCTTAGAAATGTTTTTGCTATTCTGGGTCTTTTATTTTTCCATATGAATTTCACGATTGCTCTATCTATTTCTACAAGAAATGCCATTGGGATTTTGATTGGCATTGCATTAAACCTATAGAGAACTTTTGGTAATATCGCCATTTTGATGATGTTAGTTCTGCCAATCCATGAACAAGGTATATTTTTCCATCTTCTAAGATCCTCTTCTATTTCTCTCTTTAGGGTTCTGTAGTTTTCATTGTATAGGTCTTTCACCTCTTTTGTTAGGTTGATTCCCAAGTATTTTATTTTTTTTTTGAGGATATTGTGAATGGAGTGTTTTTCCTCATTTCCGTTTCAGAAGTTTTGTCGCTGATATACAGAAATGCCTTTGATTTATGTGTGTTGATTTTATATCCTGCCACTTTGCTGAATTCATTTATTAGTTCTAGTAGTTTTTTTTAGGCCCTTTTGGGTCTTCTAGGTATAGAATCATGTCATCCGCAAATAGTGATAATTTAAGTTATTCTTTTCCTATTTTTATGCCTTTAATTTCTTTTGTCTGTCTAATTGCTCTGGCCAGTGTTTCGAGAACTATATTGAATAGAAGTGGTGATAGGGGGCATCCCTATCTTGTTCCAGATTTTAGAGGGAATGCCTTCAATTTTTCTCCATTCAGAATGATGCTAGCCTGAGGCTTAGCATAGATAGCTTTTACAATGTTGAGGTAAGTTCCTGTTATCCCTAGTTTTTCTAATGTTTTGAACAAAAGGGATGCTGTACTTTGTCAAATGCTTTTCCTGCGTCTATCGAGATGATCATATGGTTCTTATCTTTAGGTCTATTGATGTGGTGAATAACATTTATTGATTTCCATATATTGAACCATCCTTGCATCCCAGGGATGAATCCTACTTGATCATGGTGCACAATTTTTTTTGTTGTTGTTCTTGTTTTTTTTTCTTTTTTTTTTTAAGAGAGAGTGAGTGAGAGAGAGAGAGAGAGAGAGAGAGAATTTTTAATATTTATTTTTTTTTTTAGTTCTCGGCGGACACAACATCTTTGTTGGTATGTGGTGCTGAGGATCGAACCCGGGACGCACGCATGCCAGGCGAGCGCGCTACCACTTGAGCCACATCCCCAGCCCAGCACAATTTTTTTGATGTGCCTTTGTATCCGATTCACCAGAATTTTATTGAGGATTTTTGCATCTAGGTTCATCAGAGATATTGGTCTGTAGTTTTCTTTCTTCGAGGTGTCTTTGTCTGGTTTCGGAATCAGGGTGATGTTGGCCTCATAGAATGAATTTGGCAGAGCTCCCTCTTTTTCTATTTCCTGAAATAACTTGAAAAGTATTGGTATTAATTCTTCTTTAAAGGTTTTGTAAAACTCCGCTGTATACCCATCCGGTCCTGGGCTTTTCTTGGTTGGAAGTCTTTTGATTGCTTCTTCTATTTCATCTATTGATATTGGTCTGTTTAAGTTGTGAGTATCCTCCTGACTCAGTCTGGGCAAATCATATGACTTAAGGAATTTATCGATGTCTTCACTATCTTCTATTTTATTGGAATATAGTTTTTCAAAATAATTTCTAATTGTCTTCTGTATTTCTGAAGCATCTGTTGTAATATTGCCTTTTTCATCCCGTATGTTAGTAATTTGAGTTCTCTCTCTTCTTCTCTTCATTAGCATGGCTAGGGGTCTGTCGATCTTATTTATTTTTTCAAAGAACCAACTTTTTGTTTTGTTAATTTTTTCAATAGTTTCTTTTGTTTCAATTTCATTGATTTCTGCTCTGATTTTAATTAATTCTTGCCTTCTGCTACATTTGCTGTTGTTTTGCTCTTCCTTTTCTAGGGCTTTGAGATGAAGTGTGAGCTCATTTATTTGTTGGTTTTTCCTTTTTTTGAGGAATGACCTCCAGGCGATTAATTTCCCTCTTAAAACTGCTTTTATTTTGTCCCATAGATTCCGATATGTTGTGTCTGTATTTTCATTTATCTCTAAGAATTTTTTGATTTCCTCCTTTATGTCTTCTGTAACCCATTGATCATTCAGTAACGTATTGTTCATTGTCCATGTGATGTAGGATTTTTCCTTCCTTCTTTTATCATTGATTTCCAGTTTCTTTCCATTATGATCTGATAAAGTGCATGGTATTATCTCTACCCCTTTATATTTACTGAGGGTTGCCCTATGGCATAATATATGATCTATTTTTGAGAAGGTTCCATGTGCTGCTGAGAAAAAAGTATATCCATTTGATGATGGTTGATCTATTTTATATATGTCAGTTAAGTCTAGGTTATTGATTGTGATATTGAGTTCAATAGTTTCTTTATTCAACTTTTGTTTAGAGGATCTGTCCAATGGTGAGAGAGGTGTGTTGAAGTCACCCATGATTATTGTGTTGTCGTCTATTTGATTCTTGAACTTGAGGAGAGCTTGTTTTATGAATGTCGCAGCGCCATTATTTGGTGCATAAATATTGATACTTGTTATGTCTTGTTGGTGAATGGTTCCTTTTAACAGTATATAATGTCCTTCCTTTTCCCTTTTGATTAACTTAGTCTTGAAGTCGATTTTATTTGATATGATGATGGCCACCCCTGCTTGCTTACGAGGACCGTGTGCGTGTCCGTGTTTATCATGAAAGATTTTTATTTCGTTGTCGTATCTGAAGCTTAATTTTGCTGGATACAGAATTCTTGGTTGGCATCCATTGTCTTTCAGTGTTTGAAATACGTTGTTCCAGGATCTTCTCCCTTTCAGCGTCTGTGATAAAAAATCCGTTGTTAACCTTATTGGTTTACCCTTAAATGTAATCTGCCTCTTTTCTCTTGTAGCTTTTAATATTTTCTCTTTGTTCTGTATATTGGATATCTTCATAACACTGTGTCTTAGCATTGGTCTACTGTGATTTTGTGTGCTCGGTGTCCTGTATGCATCTACAATTTGTATATCTGTTTCCTTTTTTATTTCTGGAAAGTTTTCTGTAATTATTTCATTCAGCAAGTTACTCATTCCCTTGGCATGAATCTCTGTGCCTTCCTCTATCCCGATGACTCGTAAGTTTGGTTTTTTTAAGTTATCCCAGTCTCTTGGATGTTTTTCTCGTGATTTTTTACCAGCTTATCTGAGTTGGCTAGACTCTTTTCAAGATGATATATTTTGTCTTCATTATCTGATTTTCTGGCTTCTTCTTGCTCCACTCTGTTAGTGATACTCTTGATTGAGTTTTTCATTTGGTTTATCTTTTCCTTCACTTCTAGAATTATTGTTTGATTTTTTTTATAATCTCTATCTCCTGATAAAGATGCTTAACTTCTTCTTTTATCTGTTTATGTAATTCATTTTCAATGTGATCTTTAAGGTTCCTTTCCATCTGTCTAAGGTGTTCCTTGAGTTCTTTATATGGCCATTTTTCTGATGACTCCAGGTCCTCCTGAATATTTAGGCTATCCTTCATTGTTTGTACTCCTTTTCTTCCTTGCTTTTTTATGCTCATGATACTTCTTATTCTGTTTGACTGCTGAGTTACTGTTTACTCTTATAAATTTATTTGATGCTTGGGAGGAGAGGTATTAGAAGGGAAGGGAAGAAATCACTAAAGAGAGTGAGTGTAGGCAGGTAGAATTCAAGAGAGGGGGAATAAGAAAATTGAAAAGAAATGAAAAGACAAAAGAAAAAAAGTGAAAAGAAAGAAAGGAAAAATGAAAAAATAAAAATTTAAAACCCCCCAAAAAATTATAATGATAATAAACAAATGGAAATTAAAGTTTAAAAAATAATAGTAATAATAATAGAATAAAAAGAATTAAAAAATTGAAACCATTAATAAGAAAGTTGAAGAGCAACAACAACATCAACAACAAAAAGTGAAAATAACATTTAAAAAAAGACCAATAATAATCATTAAAATAATAATAATAATAATAATATTAAATGCAATCATAGAGCTCAATTAACTTCTCTTCCAGTAGGTGGGAACTGGGCCAGGCTTCTCTTCCTGATGGGTGGGAACCAATCACTGTTCCTCAGCTCTTCTTCCCAGTCTGTGCGGGTCTCCAATCCTGAGTGCCTAGGGCCTTATCTTGTGGTTCCTCAAGCCAGGCCCCGCTCACCTGTGACGCTCACCACAATACTGGCTACATGCCAGGTCTGCCTCTCCTGGGAGCCCTGTTTCCATGGATGCCTGGGCACACCCTTTCTGTTTGCCTCCCTCAGATCCTAAGTTTGTAGGGCTTGGGGCTGAGGACCCCCAGCAAATTTGTTTGCCCTCAGGTAGCAACTCCCCTGGTAGCTGGTGCAAGGGACCTCTGTTGTCAGCAGAGGGATACCCTGGGTCTGACTATCGTGCTCAGTTGGCTTTTACCTCTGTGAGTTCAGGTGGGCCGACTAGTTATTTCAGTGGGATCATTAGTGCTGAGTCACTAGAAGCAGGCGAACCAGAACTAGAATGCAGCCCAATCGGGGCTCGGTGTGTTCTGAGAGGGGCAGACTGTTCGCCTGGGATCCCCTTCAGCTCAACAGTTCCTAGTGGTCCTGAGCGAACAGTATTTTGACAGTTTACTTCTCCCTATGCTCGCGCAGCTGAAGGGGTTAGAGACTTGATCTCTCCGCGTCCGCCGCCATGTTGGATCACTTAGATTTTAAATTGTCACTCATCTTATCAGCTGTTTCATTTAACTCGGCAGCTCACTCGCGCGGTGAAGAGTCGCGGGAGGTGGCGGCGGTGGCTGCGGCGGCGGCGGCGGCGCGGTGGCAGCTCAGCTGTGGCCTTTGGGACCCCTGGGGAGGGGGTGCGGGCTGGGGGAGGGGAGGCAGCGCCTCGGGGCCGCATGGGCCGGGTACCGGACACGCAGGAGAGCGGGCGGTGTGGGGGAAAGAAATTGAGATCTAGATTTAGGGACTGAGCGTGGGAGGAGAGACAGCTGGGGAGAAGCAAAGCGGAAAGGTGGAGAGGAGAAGGAGAAGGGGCCAAGGGAGCCGGGCAGCTCGGGCTGCAGCCTTACTGCTCGCGCTGAAGTCGTGATGGACTCACTCCACCTTGGTTGGAGTCGTGGCGGATTCACTCCACCTAGGCCCCTTTCTTGACACGGTGCTGGGTTTTTGTCGACAGATCTCCTTTAATGATCTTTACCTCATCTTTTCAGACGCGGTGGCACGGAGCACGGAGCGTCTTACTCACTTCCCGCCGCCATCTTCCTAGGTCTCATTCTTTTCTGTCCCTAATAATCTTGTGTAGAATCTCTCCAATTAGAAATTTATACACATGGATTATTGCTACTTCTTTCAGGTTTGTTTCTGTAAATAAATTTTGATAATCTGTACTATAATCAAAGATCATACAGAAATGAACACCAAATTATCAGTTTTTATTTATCCTAGTTCCTATCTGAAAACTGAACATTCCTGTTCTCAGTGTCCCTCTATAATTCCGGAAGACTTTGAAAAACAGCTGTTCGATTCTTCTTTTATTTCTGAATGCTTCTTGGCATTGAATGCTGGGGTGGGATTTAATTCCTCCATTAAACAGTGAATCCATATTATATTTTAGCATGCATTATAGGAAACTCAAGCTAGTTTGAATGTTTAATAGTTTCTTACAGTGTGATCCTTTGTATTTGTTTTTGAGTGTAGCCATTTTTTTTTTAACTAGCCTCAGTCCTTGCTTTTGCTTTTTTGGCTTTATTTCAATAAGCACTTATGCTAGTGCTACTTATCACAAGTCTTCTCTCATTTTTTTGATGTAAAAAGAGAAAAATATTGGTCATTTATTATAAAGGCAATAATTCTTTGGCCTTCTTTGAAAAATGCCAATAGTAGAAATAATCCACTTAAATATGACTGGCTCAGATTTACATGTCCAGGTTCAAAGTTCCCAACTTGAACCCCCAACCAAACTTCCCCTTGGTTATGTTTTTCAATGCATCAAGCTTTTCATCCTTACACACATTATTTCCTTTGTTTACAACAGTTTCCCCTTCTACCTTCTCCACTATTAAATTACCAAATAGGTTCCTTTATAGGTCAATTCTTGATTGATCTCATGACTTATTCTCAAAGTTTATTTTTTCACTAGACCTGATCAAGTGCTCCTGTGAAAATCCTCCCTCTTACAGCTGTATTGCAATAAACTGTTTGTATAATTCCTTCTGACCCAATATATTAGAGAAATTATAATTCAAAATCTTAAAATGTGTACTTTGCATTGCTATCTGAATAACAGTCTCAGACAGTAACCAAATAATCTATGCAAAGTAAGTGATGGTTATGAAATTATCCTTTGAACAATTTCTGTTCCTGAGCGATGCAGATAATTTCTTTACTTTCTGCTATGTTTTAGTTGCATGTTTGGAAGCCAGAAATATAAGAAAAATTTTATTGGTCAGATTACTATGCTAGATTTATTTAATTTTGTTTTACTTAACTGTGATATAAAGAGTTTCAATTAACACACTTGCAGCAATAAAATGCTTTGTCAATACATTATAGCAATATTCTAAGCATGAATGCATTTTAGTAAGGACACAAATCATTGGTAATGAAGAGGTTCTTTGACAGATTAAAAAAAAAAAAAAAACCTAGCAGAATGAACTAACGTGCACTTTGCTTATCAAGTAAAAACCAGAGACAAGTTTCACTGTCAAGCAGGTCAACACTATCCAAGTCAGTATTGCCTCAAATTTTTCTGAATATAAAAGTCTGAATTATGCAAGCATATTATTCCTCTTTGCTTTGTTCATAAAAATCAATGTTTGATTATAAAAATGTTAAAAGATACAAATTGAAATATGTCCTTTTTGTTTAACCTTTTGTTTATTAGATGAGGGAGCTAAACAATTTTTAATAAAGTGATTTACTCAATGTCTCATTGTTTGAGATGACACAAATTCACGTAGTATACAAACATTCTGACTGTGACTTAAGCCTAAATCCAATTCCTTGTTACAATTATTGTTTGTATTTCTAAGAAGACAGTTTTGTTTATTTCACAACTGTATATGGAAGAACTTAAATAAATTAAGAACAGTATATGGGAAATTAGAGACTCTGACAACAGCTATCATGACAAGAAATTGGTTAAATATTATTTATTTTAAAGTAGGATATT
Source organism: Spermophilus citellus (assembly GCF_964194105.1). Lineage (NCBI taxonomy): Eukaryota > Metazoa > Chordata > Mammalia > Rodentia > Sciuridae > Spermophilus > Spermophilus citellus. The sequence continues at coordinate 194,575,274 of NC_138184.1, read as the reverse complement.
GGAGCACTTGAAGTTTCTCTATTAAGTAAACTGAGCATTTCACCCACAAGCTCATTTAAAAGTTAATTTACTTAGCAATTCTTATAATTTAAAAGTAGGCTTTAAAATAGTCTGTGCAAATTGTCATGAAGTCTGGATTATTTTGAATTAATAAGATTTGGCTGCAATAAGAAAGAATTTAAATTTCTTGCCTTTTATTGTTGTATTTACATAGCTTAATCTTTTCTTAATTTTCCACTCACTTAAGAAGCAACTTTATGCTATGATTTTCCACTCTTGTAAATAACAGATTGATGCTAGATGTTCCCTTCTAAAACCCAGATGGGTTGTATTAGTCAGTGGTCTTTTTTGTTGTTGTTGTTTTTTTTTTTCGTCATTGTGACAAAAATAAATGATGAAGGCAACTTAAAGAAAGACATGTTTAAATGAAGACTCAGTCCCTTCTGATTCTGTTGGCTAGTTTTGTTAACAATAAGATACTTTAGAAGAATCAGAGACAACAAGAAATGATGTTGGGATGGCTAGATTTTTGTTTTTGCTATTGCACCTGTATCTTAGTCTAATTAATTAACATTAATTAATGAAAAATAAAATTAAACAAATTTTATTTTGAAATTTGAAAGTATATTGTTATATTAAGGCAAACGCCAACATTTTTCATTGAATCATGAAAATGACTATATGGCTATAGGTTAGAATGCAATCCATGCATTGACACTGTAAAGGTTCAAAGCACGGTTCAGCTATCTGCTCCCTGTGAGATTCCACTAATCATGACAGCACCTTCATATTTCCCCAGATGTGAAATGATTATTACAATGCTATTAAAATCTTTAAGAATTAAGTGAGATAATGCAAGTAATGTGGATGACGACTAGCACAAACTGTACACTGAGCACCTCACTATTAATATTTTTTAAATGTTTTAGTATTTGAGAATTGGTCAATGATATTGTCTTTTGAAAATTAATTAGAATACAAATATTTATCAAATATAAAAGGCACAAAATATAAAGAATGTATATTTAAATAAAGATGGCAGATAGTTTTTTTTTTCCCCTTTGGGGAGGGCGGTTAACAGAGATTGAACTCAGGGGCACTCAACCACTGAGCCATATCCCCAGCCCTATTTCATATTTTATTTAGAGACAGGGTCTCACTGAGTTGCTTAGAGCCTTGCTTTTGCTGAAGCTGGCTTTGAATCATAATCTTCCTGCCTCAGCCTCCCCAGCCACTAGGATTACAGATGTGCGCCACTGCACCCCGACTGGTAGAGAGTTTTAGTCCACTCATATCCACCTACACTTTGCAAAATACAACAGAATAAGAATAAAATTAAAAAGTTGAACTTGTATTAAAAATGGAAGAAAAGAAACTGTCAAATCTACATCCCTGATCTTAAAAGAATATCTACCAAACAGTGAAACTGGCATAAAGAAGAAAGCTAATACAGAGTTCCTCAAAACCAAGAAAAATATAGATTCAGTTATAAGGTACATTCAGGACTCAAATGTCCTTAATGTCTCTTAATTAGAATGAGAGCATTTAGAAAACTAGCCCTGATTGGGACACACTCCTGTGTCTTTCCAGCTACACTCAGCAAAATAGCAGGTGAGGTGGAGTTTGAAAAGGAAGAAGCTCACCAGTATTATTTAATTACCACACTGAAGTCTGCAAAAAGAAGTGCAGGAAACGAAAAATGGAGAGGAATGAAGAGCACAACATGGAGGTCCCACCATCATGACTTGCTGAAATTGAAAGCAACCGGGGTGTGGATCTATCCCATACCTTTTTCTCCACAAAATGCTATATCAGTATTCCAACAACTGGCTCATTCTTAACTCTAAGATATCACTAAAAAGGAAGAAATCTGGGTAGAAGACATGTATATGGATTAGCAAAAGAAGAAAATAGGAAAGTGCAATGCAAAATGATATCTGATATAGTAAGAGAACACTCCAGGAAACAGACATTCCTGAGAGTTTCAAGAACATACACATTTTCAGGGCTGTGGAAGATGTACATGTTGGCATACATCCTAAATTCATCCATACTCTTAAAGGATAGTTTATTTGAATATGGAATTATAAATTGGAAGTATTTTAGTTTCATACTTGGAAGCTAGTAATTTCTATTTTTGTTTGGTCTCAAAGTGTTATTGAAGAAATTTCTGGTGAAAGTTTCATCATCAGTAATTATTTTATGTCAAAAAGTAAAATTCATATCTTTTGGAATATGCCCTTTGATTATGTTTTGCGATTTCAACACCTAGTGTCTCACTGAGTCATCTTCCAAAATGAGACCATCTGTCATCTTTCTGTTTCATTCTCATTTTGTTGTTGTTGCTGTTTTGTTTGTTTCAATTTTTAATTGTGCAAGCTGTGTCAATCCATTTGTTTTTATATTTTCTTCTTCTAAACATTAGCTAGATGTGGAAACTTTCTTTATCTTGTGTGTCTCCACTCTTCTCATTGATATCTTCCATCTCTGTGTCTTTCTTGTGAATTATTTTTCAGATCTGTCTTCCATTTGAGTACTTAATTTTCCGCAATGCTTAACATACCTGCTCTAAACCATGGCTACACTATTTGTTTATAGAAGGTTTATTAATAAATTCATTTTTCTATTATACATTTTAGCATCATGATTTCTGTTTCTTGTTTGCTCTTTTAACATTTCAGACACATATTTTTGGAATCACATTATTTTATTCTCTAGAGTTTGGAAAGCATCAGTACTTTAAATATTGCATCTACTGATTCTTTCTCCTATGTTCTTCTCAGTTTCCTGATGTAAATTTATTCTCAGAGATATCTTTTTCCATCACAGTATATGACCTTGAGTCTTCTCTAAACATCAGATTTACCTTTGTGTAACTAGGACTCAACCATTTTCATCTATTGTGTGTCAGTTTTTTCTTGTAAGTTCTAAGTTCGTTTTTTATATGCGCAGTACACAATTTTACAGCTTTGACACAGAAAAAAAAATCATGAAACTGAAGGCATATTTGTGGCAGCATTCTGGTATGAGAAGACAATCATCCAGAGAGGTGAATGGTTTTTTTGTTGTTGTTGTTGTTGCTTTTGGTAATTTGTACAAAAGACAATTAAGAGCTATCTTAGCCCTGTTTTCAACCACTCAAAATCCCAAACAGACTTTCAATCTACTTTCACTTCCTTAAACTAGTCCATTTTCTATTTCCTAGAACCTTGTGGATTCTAGTTGTAGGCAAAAATCTGCATTCCTACAGGAGACTCGTGTAGATAATTTCACTTTGCACATGTCCCTACATGGTCACTTCAAACCTCACACCCTGCTTTAAAGCCTATAAATTGGATACACTACGAGCTATTTATTACTCAATACCAGTCACTGCTCTGTTATATCATCTCTGGCACATGACAACTTCAGAGTATTACTACTTTTCTGTCTTTTTGTTACATTTTGTTCAGGAATCTTGTTCATGTTGAAGGAAAAAGTACCAGACCACCATATCAAATAGAAAATTTTCACTCTGCTTTAGAAATTATCCCTGTTTGCTTAAATTAATAGGAAAAAAATCTCAGTTTCCCCCTCACTGTGCTGGCCATACCTTCTCATTATCTGTTCTAATACATTTTAATATTCTTCTTACTTGGTCCTAATCCTTTGATCAGTGTTACATTTTGAATCTTGAATGTCCCCCAAAAGCTCATGCATTGAAAACATGGTCCGTGATGTACAAAGCTTCAAAGGTAGATCTTTTAGGCAACACCTAAGAACTCTGACCTCTTCTGCTCTTTGATGGACTAATCCATTGATAGCTGATTGGATTACTGGGAGGTGGGACTAGTTCAAGGAAGCAGGTCACTGGAAGAGTTTATCTATTCACCAGCCTCTCTCTCTCTCTCTCTGCCATGAATTGACCAGCTCTCCTCTCTATCTTTCTTCGACTACACCCTTCTGCCATGTTCTGCCTCGCCTTACGCAGAAAGAAGTGGAACCAACTGCCCATGGACTGGACCTCTAAAGCTTTGTGTCAAACTACATCTTTCTTCCTCCAAGTTGTTCTTGTCAGATATTTTGACACATCAATAAAAAGCCAACTAACACAGAGTTAATCTGTTGTTATGCTGTATTTCTTTTGTATGCCTGTGTGTATGTGTGTGTGCAAATTGTATGTGTGTGTGTGCAAATTGTATGTGTGTGTGTGCAAATTGTATGTGTGTGTGTGTGTTTGTATGTGCGTTGTTCAGATGGAAGAAAGACTGTCACTTTTTACAAGTATATATACTGTCTAAAAAGTTGTGAGAATGCTTAATTCATTACTAGGGAGAAGTTGTATCTGCAATGGGGAGGAATGAGGGAGTCTATATGCTCCCTGTTTGGTGATTATCAAAGCTCTTTTTCTCAAATTTCCCTGAAGATACTATAATTTCAATTAAAGTTATATGCCAGCTATTTGAGTCTTTACTTTACATTTTTGAATATGTTATTGTGATGTGTTATTTTATAACACACTAGTAAGTCTGACACCAGTAACACAAATAAAAGTGTATACAAAATACGCAAAATATTCAACTGAAGAAATCTGGGAGATGCTGAGACAGCCACATTTAAAGAGGTCAAGGTCCAGGATCCAGTGAGGCTGATGGAAGTGATTCTTATGCTGAGGTTTTAACCATCCTATAATGCTAGAGAGAAAAAAAATCAGAATTTTATCACACAAATACTTAAGAAATATCTGAGACTTTCAGTGGAAAGGAGATAAGCCAGAAGAGCTAATCTAATCAAGGCCCTAAAAAGGCTGGCTAATTTAATAAATTGAAAATAAAATATATTTTCTTACTTGCATGAGAGTAGATGTATTCTAAATTACTCATTCAACAATTATTATATTCTTTTATAGATTGCCTTTTCATGAACTCTTGAGAATATTGATTTTTTTATCTGTCATCTTTGTTGTAAAATATCTTCTCACATTTTAAAGTGGTCAGCAAATATAATTGTGTACTTGATAATGAACTAGTTAGTGTGAATAACTAATAAATTCATGGCATTGTTATGTAGTGTGTTTAGCTTCTATAAATGTATCATTTGCTAACTTCTACCATCTTCATCAATACAATAGATGAGTAACAAGACTCAAAATACTTCACCGGAATGTTTTTCATTCTGTTTTGAGAACAGTTTTCAAATTCTCTCTTTTGTGCATTTTTTAGGATTTTCTTGCATCCCTGCCAGAGCTTCTGCCATGTCAGATATTGCCTTTGTCCATCTTGATGTCTTCATGAATATTTCCAGAAACAGAAGGTGGTGGGAAGTATAGAGGCTAATCTGTAACTTCACTCAAGTACTTATCTGAGTTATAACAGAAGTTTATAACACATCCAGGTATAGAGAGTATATTCTCTGATTAAGTTGAATTAAAGACAAACAAATATTTTTTAAAAGAAAATAAAAAGTATAAATATCTTGGAACCAGACAGCATACATCTAAGTAATCTATGGGCAAAAGAATATATCAAAATAGAAGTCAGATAACATTCCTAGATATTTGAAAACAGAAGTAAAGTATACCAGACATTGTGTCATATGCTAAAGCAGCACTTATTGAAAATAATGTCATTAAATTACTGCATTAGAAAAGAAGGAAAATCTATGATGTACACATAAAAGAATAGCACAATATAATCAAGTGGAGTTTATTTTGGGAATGCAAGATTGTTTTAATATTTCAAAATTTTAATTCACCATGATGGCAAATTAAAAAGAAAAATCATGATCATCTCCAAGACACGGAAAAAGGATTTGACAAAATTTAATACCCATTTCTAATAAAAAATATAATAAGGTAGAAGTCAAGGGAAGTATGTTCTATCAGATGAAAACTACATAAGAAAATATAATTAACATTAGCTCAGTGATGGAAGACTGAATGCTTCTCCTTGAGATCAGGAGTAAGATAACGTGTCCACTTCAGCACTCTATGCATCACTGTTCTGGTGGTTATAGCTGAAAAGAGAATATATGCAAGGGTAAAAAAATATTTCACTGACAGAACGTGATCATCTGCATTGAAAATGCACACATTTTTAAAAAAATTCTAAAACTGCTAATTGAGTCAAGTTTTAAAGATAAAAATAGATATTTATATATGATAATACCAAAACACAATGGATAGTTGAATTTTTAAAAAATTCCTTTATTGCACAGTAAGGTGACTATAGATAGCAATAATATACATTTCTAAAAGCTAAATAAATTTTTTTGAAATTTTCACCATAAGAAATGATAAATACTTGAAGATTTAGGTATGTTTAGCCCAATTGAAATTTTACACAAGGAATACAAGTATCACAATATTGCATGGTACTCCATTAATATACACAATTTTGTGATTTTATATATCAGTTAAAACACATTTAAATAAAAAGCTTTTAAAACAAACATTAAGATAGTAATTTCATTGGTCTCCGAACTTGAAATCTTTAGGGAGGAAGCTGATTAAATATATTCAAAACATATATACTGAAAATAACAAGGCACTATAAATCATTGCTAAATCATTGCCCAAACTAAGGGCTCCAGGCAATCCTGTATGTGCCCTGATATGTCCTATAAAGAATGGATCTTTTCTGTCCCAGATTAGACTTTGTATAGTGGAAAACAAAGAGAAAACAGTAGAGGAAGGGGAAATCCTACCAGCATCTTCAAGGGATACTATAGCATTAACTATATACTGACTATTGGAAAATAAATTAAATACTGAATCTTTAAACATCACAAAAGCTGTAGTACTGCATTAAGCTCTACCTTTTGAGCTGATTGCTTGGGTACTAAAAATGTAAAAGTTTGATCAGGTGTAACTATTGCTGCTGTACCATTATTTGACCCATCAGTGAATATATTTGGAGCATTCATGATAGGTGTCTTTCTTGTCATTTTTGGAAAAATTACAGGATGCAATAACCAAAAAGACAATAAAAGATTAGATGGTAAGTGGTTATCAAATGAAATATTAGATTTGCACATGATTATTGCCCAAGTATTTAACTCATTAGCTAACTTATCAATTTGATCCATAGTATATGGAGTAATAATTTTATTGGGAGAAATTCCAAACACTCCCTTTGCTGCTTTTATTCCTTTGAGTATTAATTGTCCTACAGCCTCAGGATATCTAGTAAGAATAGTGTTAGGAGAATAAGATAAATGTATCCATAATAATGGACCTTCTTGCCAAAATACTCCTGTAGGAATATTTTTTGTTGGTAGTACAATAAATAATAAAGGCAAACTTATATCAATTCTATCCAAATGCATATTTTCCATATATGTTTCAATGATTTTTAATGCCTTTCTTGCTTCAGGCGTTAACATGCAGGGTGAATTTGGATCTGATGGACCTTTTAGGATATCAAATAAAGGTCCCAACTCTCCTGTTGGTATACTTAGATAAGGCCTTATCCATTTTATGTCTCCTAATAACTTTGAAAATCTTTAAGTAATTTGAGTTGATCTACTTGTATTTGAATTTTTGGTGGACGGACCATGGTTGAGGATAATAGAACTCCTAAATAATTAATTGGAAAATTTAATTGTACTTTATCTATTGCTATCTCTAGATTATAATTTTTTAATAAGTTTGTGTGGCATAACATTTTAGCAATGTGTTTTTATCTTTGTGTGCTAATAATATATCATCCATAGAGTGAAATATTTGTAGTTCAGGATTTTGATTTCTAAGTGGCTGGAGTACTTTGTTAACATAAATTTGACACATAGTTGGGCTGTTAGCCGTCCCTTGCGGGATTACTTTCCATTTATATCTCTGATCAGGACCTTCATGATTCAGTGCAGGGATAGTAAATGCAAAATTTGGAATATCCTCAGGATGAATTGGAATTGAAAAAAAAAAACAATATTTTTTATCTATAACTAAAACATACCAGGTTTTTGTCAAAGCAGACAATTGAGGAATCCCCGATTGAGCAGGTCCCATAATAACCATCTTATTTAATGGCTCTTAAATCTTGCAATAATCTCCATTTACCAGATTTCCTTTTGATGACAAAAATGGGAGTATTATGGGGAGATACAGAAGGTTGTATATGTCCTTCTGCTAATTGTTGTTTGACCAGATCATGGGCTGCTTGTATCTTTTCTTTAGTCAGGGGCCACTGAGGAACCCATACTGGTCTTTCTGATTTCCAAGTAATTTTTATTATCTCAGTGGCCCTTTCTGAAAATTCAACCCATGTCTGTCCGTTCCTTGGTCTATTTGTATTGGTGCTGCTATAATTTGTTCTTGTTTTTCTAATCTTTTTCCTTTCCTAAATCCTTGTCTATTCATAATAGTGGGTGCATTTTGGTTGATGTTATTTGATAATGTCAAACCTAATTGATCTGGGACATCTAGTTCCCATAAATTTACGGGAAGATGATCCAATACATATGGCTGTATAGTTCCTTCACATCCTTCAGGATCCTTCCAATCTAATACCACTGCACTTCTATGAGGATTAGTTGCCTCTCCTAGGCCTCAAAGCGTTTGATTGGCTTGTTGTAATGGCCAATGTTTTGGCCATTCTTGACGAGAGCTGATGCTAAGGTCTGCACTTGTATCCAGTAGCCCATTAAATTCATGTCCTTGAATATTTATTTTTAGCATGGGGTGAGAATCTAAATTTAAAGAAAGCATAACCCAATCTACACCTATGGAGCCTAATCCCTTGGAACCTCTTTCTACAGTAGGGCTGGAAAATTTATCATGTAGGCTGTGCTATTCTATCTCCTGGTGAAATTACTGATATACCCTTTGGAGAACTGGCTATAATTTTTATTTCACCTTCATAATCGTGATCAATTACCCCAGGACTTATCATAAGTGCTTTTAGAGTAGAAGAGCTGCGTCCCAATAATAAGCCTACTGTTCCTTTGGGAAGAGGTCCTTTTACCCCTGTGGGAATGATTTGAACTCCCATCTCTGGAGTTAATACTGTTCTGGTGGAGGCGCACATGTCCAATCCTGTGCTTCCTCTGGTTTGTCTAGTGAGGGATTTAATGGACAATGTATCCTGGGCAATACCCTGATGGGGTTGCTGGGTTTCTCCATTGCTCCATATATTTGTGGTCTTGGGCCCTGGAGCATTGGGCCCCCCCTGTCCATTTTTTGGCAATGGAGCCTGATGCCTTTCTCCATGATATCGTGGATAGACACCTGGTCCTTGTTCATTTTTTGATAATGGAGTACCCTCTATGGTGGTTTGAGAACTGCATTCATTAGCCGGCATCAGGGGAAAATACCCAGTATTCTACTCCTTTGATACCTAGTTTTGTTAAACCCTCCTCCTATGGGGCAATTCCTTTTAAAATGTCCTGTTTGTTCACAATTGTAGCATGTTTTTGGCCTGGCATCTAAAGCCTGTTGTACTGCAGCTGCCAAGACTTGCCCTTATTCATTAATGTCTCTACATAATTTAATATATATGTTTAAATTTTCATGTTTCCATGGTCTAATGACTTCTCTGCACCAAGGATTCGCTTGCTCATAAGCCAGTTGTTTTATTAATGGCATTGCTTGTTCTGTATTCCCAAAAACTCTGGTAGCTGTTTGAATAAGCCTATCTACAAATTCAGCATAAGGTTCATTCGCTCCTTGTATTACCTTAGATAATTGACCTTGTAAACCTCCATGTCCTTGTAAAATCTTCCATGCCCTAACCGCATCTGCAGCAATTTGTGAGTATATGCCAGGATCATATGCAATTTGTTGCTGCTGCTCCTCATAAGGTCCCTTTCCTAACAACATATCTAGATTTCTCTGAGGATAACCAGCTGCTGCATTTCTCCTAGCCGTGTCCTTGAAAAATTCCTCATTGACAAACTTCCATAACAGGTATTGTCCTCCATTTAGCACAGATTTACAGATATTAGCCCAATCTGTTGGCATCATGTTCAAGTTGGTAATGGATTCGACCATGCTTACAGTGAAGGGTGCTTGAAGACCATAGGTTGTTACAGCCTCTTTTAGCTGCTTCACTGTTTTGAAACTTAAAGCATGGTGAATTCGCTACCCTCCTTCCTGCTCAAATACAGGGCATGTTAATATTTGAGATCCTGTCTCAGGATCCCATCTATCAACTGCGGGGGTTGGGGGCGTCCCAGCATATGGAGGTGGCGTTGTTGGTTGGACACTTACGTCCTCTGGTGATAGAAAGGTGTTAGTAGCAGTCTCCTGTAGAGGTGGTGCTGTTGGTTGGATACTTATGCCCTTTGGTGATAGAAAGGTGTTAGTACCAGTCTCCTGTTGTAACTTTCCCCTAATGGCTTTTTCTGCTCTAAACTTTCTTCCTCTGTCTGACTAGCTCGAGAGACCTTCTCTTTTACTTGCATTTTTCTACTATAACTATAATACAACCCAACAAAATAATGACAAACAAAACTGAAACAGAGTGAAACAAAATTGGAACAACAAAAAATCATTATATTAGTCTTTCTATCCTCCTGAAATGTCCATCCATCCTTTCTCCCTATCTGTTCCTCAGATGTGAGCAGTTTTTCTTCCATCTTACACATCTCCAGGGACAGGCAACTTAAAACAAAAGTGAAGCAAAACAAAAGAAGAATCTTAAAATGTCTACCCATCCTCTCCCCCTGCCCTCAGGGGCGAGCAGTTTACCTTATCACTTACCCTCAGTCGTTCCCCTTGCAGGCCACCAAATGCCTCAGTCTGGCTGGGCACAATTCAGGAGCCACTTGTCAAAGGAAACGAACTTTATTTTTAGAACACACACACCGCACCACACAGCTCTTCAGGAAAACCCTCAGAGCCCAACTGCCACCACCGGCTTCCCACAAGCCTCTCAACCTCCCCCACTCCTCCTGCTCTTGAGGCCGATTGGCTGGGTCGTGTGGGCAGAGCCAAAAAAAATTCCCCCAATGAGCAGCTCTGTGGTCTGAAAGGGTGGGGAAACAGCCCAAAGAACATCACCACAGAGGAGCCAATCAGTTGGCAGCTAGAAGTTTGCTTGGGCTGCTGTGAGCCATCATCAGCTGGCAGCTGGAAGTTTGCTGGGGCCCCTTCGGATGTGGCTCTCAACAACTCATAAATTAATGAAAATTGCCAATGTAAAAAATATGATCCAGAAAGAAAAAAATGATAAATCAGATTACATTAAGATTAAACAATTTCTTCTTAAGATTAAAAGCTTAAAAGATATGGCTATAAGAAAGAAAAGACAAAATGCTTGATGAAATAAAATATTTGCAAATTATGTATCTGACATAGGATTTACACCCATTATCAGTTTTCATTATTCATAAATGGGAGAAAACCTTACTTTTAAAAATGTGTTAAACATCTGAACAGACATCTTAATAAAAAAGAAGCACTTATTGATAACAAATATATGCAAAATCCCTAAGATAATTAGTTAATAGGAAGTGCATATGTAAGCTCAATGAAAAAGTTCTACAGGCCTTTACAATATCCAAAGTTGGACAATATTTGCCATATCATTTTTTGGTAAGATGTAAAACAAATGTAACTCCCATACACAGATGGTGGAAATGTAAAGTGACACAATATTTTTGAAAACAATTTAGCAATTTTTGAAAACCTTGATGATATCCCCACCACATGACCAATATTTTCCACTTCTAAATATTTACCTCAGAGATAAAACTCTATGAGTATTAGGATCTATAAATATATTCATAACTTTATTTCTGTCAACAACTGGACACAAAGAAATGCACATCAAGAAGCAAATAGATTAAAACAGCAAATTGATAGTAAAATGTAACAGTATGAAGCAAAACAAAAAGGAATAATGATACATGAAACAACCCATATGTAAATTAAAATAATTATGCTGAGTACAAAGGCAGAAATAGAAAAGGTCATAAGGTGCCTGATCCCACAAAAATACAACCAAAAGCTGAAATTTTAATCTTAGAGAGTAAAAAAGATCAGCAGTTTCCTGGCATGCAGTAAGATATGTAGTAACCAAGGGAGAGAGAGTATAATGGGACATAAAGATCTTTGAGGATGACAAATGTTTCTTAACTTCATTAGGACAATGCTCTCCCTAATTTAAGCATATTTAATTCATCAAATTTTTACTTTAAATATGTTCAGTTAATTGTATATCAATTAGATTTCCAGAACACTGTTAAAAAATACTATTATTTTAGACAGCTATTTCACTAGCGTGACTAAAAGAACTGACAAGATGAATTTTACAAGGAAAAGTTTACTTTAGGGCTCATACAGAGGTCTCAGTGCACAGACAGCCTGCTTCATTCCATGGTGGGGCTTGAGGGCTTGAGATGAGGCAGAATATCATGGCAGAAGAGTGTGACAGAAGAAAGCAGCTGGGATTATGGCACCAAGAATCAGAGACAGAGACTCCACTTGCCAGATATAAAACATATACCCCAAAGGCACTCCTCATCATAACCCACTCATGTCTCTTCTAAACCTTCTTGTATTGTCTCACAATTGAGCTCCGGGGGACACCTAGTATCTAAACCATAACAACTCTCCTGGAAAGCATTATGGTAACTGGTGGTTTCTCCTAACTAGGTTCTGAGCGTTCCATTTTTTGTTTTTGTTTTTTTATGATAGTAGGACTCTGTGAAAAACACTGAACAAAATGAAGGGGAAAGAACTGAAAAATGCAGACTTATGTTGTGGTGGTAATTAAATTTTAACTTGAGAACTGGAAAACAACAGACGGTAAATAGTCTATAGTCACAAATGAAAATTGTTTATGAATACCACAGTAGAGATTTAGTAAAACACTATGGCTCTCCTAAGAATTTTGTATTTCTGCCAAAGGCCCTTATGAAAACTCTAGAGGAGGTTTAGATAAAGTAAACCTAGTGAGGGGAATAATTGAAATGGTGTCTCATTGTTCTTTCCAGTGCATGGTTCCTACCCTCCACTTTCACTGAATCATTAGAAACTGGTCCATGTTGACAGAGATGAAGTTAAGTTCATAGACTGTGAATGCAATGCAGAAAGACACAAAGGAATTAAGGGAATATGCATATTACACTTGGGTCCCAACCAAACCCTTTGTTTAAAAGGAGGGGGGAAAAGAATAGGTGGATATACCTATAATTTCAGGGCAGTCTCCAGTTCCAAGCTATAATTTCAGCTAACATATCCTTTTAGTCTCAGGGTTGAATGTAACAGAGCTGATTGTTTAATATTTACTAATGGAGATGATTGTTTATTATGCTTCAAAATATCGCCATTGCAACAAATATTTAGTGAATTAGATACATAAAGAAAAGTTTAAATGCTGGGAATAGAAGGCTAAAGGGTAGCCAAGAGGTCTTTAAATATATTATCAACTGCCATTTTTCTTTACCCATAAAAGAACAGAAAACAGAGCTAAATGAGATTTCATAAAGAAAAAATTTTAAAATTGCATGGTTCTGAAAATTATCTTCTGTAAAGTACTTCTGAGAAAGGACAGTTGCAACAGAAAATTATGTGTCTGAGTTATTTTCAATGTATTCCTCTCAGTCAGCTAGTAGAGAGGATATTTTTTCCACCATTATTTATGTAAAAACCAGTAAAAGCATAAAAAAGTCTGTTCATATTAAACGGGTTATTTATGTGACATCTTATACTCATCTTTAAAATTGTGATGGTGTACATAACATTAAGAGTAAAAATTCTTGGAAATGTGTATTTGAATATTTGTTTTATTCATTTACTGTGGAATGTAATGAACCTTTTAAGTCTATATATTCAGAATCATATTTACTTCTTCAAAGTTCTATTATATCATACATTTAATTATTTTTGTATTTTTTCCAATCATAACTCTTCCTTGGAAATATTAATAAGTTGTATTTTCTCCTTTTCCATGTTTTTCAATATTTATTTAAACATTTCCTTTTTTCAACATTTTTTCTTTGAATCCTGGAAAAGGAAATTGAATTTTTCCCACTATCTGAGATAATCTTTAATTTAAAAATTTTTAATTTACTTAAATTAATAAATGGTTTATATTGCCATCATTTTTGTGAGCTAACTGAAGTTAATATGTCGGCATCATAATCCCTCAACTTTTAGTCTCAGAACACAGATGCTGCATTCCCCAAACATGTATGATTATAAAATTCAACAGATTTACATTGATTAAAATATTACTATTAAATGCATATTCAAATTTTCATGAATGTCTTTGCTAATTGATTGCATTTTCTTTCTGCTCTCAGATTCAACCCAGGACCTCTTAAAATCTTTGATCTGGTGCAGTTTCTTCGTCTTCTTGACCTAACCATTTTAAAAGAACAGATCAAATGCTTTCAAGAATGCTCCTTACTTAGTGTTTCATCAATAACTTTCTCAAGATTATATTCAAAATAAGCATTTTAACTACAATACCAGGAACTTGACTTTGTAACCTTCTCAGTGTATCAGATCACCCCCTTTTCTTTCCCATTTTTGGTCATTAAACACTGGTCATTTGGTCATCACGATGTCCATCAGATTGTTCCACCATAAAGGCACATGTCCCTTTTTAGCTGACATTTAACCTGTGGGAAAACACTGTGAGACTGTGTAACAATCCTATTAACATGATGGTTGTAGCATTGATTGTTTAAATTAATTATTATTATAGAGTGTTTTATTTTAGTTCCATTCAAGCTTTCTGCTTCCATTAACTTCTGGAGCAAAAACTTCCCAATACTGAAACTGAAACTGTTCTTTTTGTTTGTTTGTTTTTGCTTTTTGTTTTGTTTTGTTACAAAGTTTAATTCACCTTCCTTTCCATTCCTTCAGGTCTCAGGTTGGTCTAGATATCTCCCGACTTGTTCTCTCTGAGGATGATTTTTTTTTTACCTGCATTCTTCTCTTACTCATCTGTGACTGCATCTTCCTTCTCCCCTAGTTTCTGCTTGATAATTTCTTTGGACATGGCTCCCACAGCTGGTTCTGCAGACTTGAGCCCTGCATTTCACCCTCTGCATGTAAATGAAATGTTACAGTACTTTGTTTGTGTCATATAGTAGGCCTGATGACTTTGGATGGTTTTAATTTCTTTGCTTGATTTTCTGGAGGAGGGTCAAAGAAAAGTTGAAAGAGAAATACAGTGGTGGGAGATGGAATAACAGAAACAGAAAAACAGAGACAGTATAGGAGAGACAGAGAGAGAGAGAGAGAGAGAGAGAGAGAGAGAGAGAGAGAGAGAGAGAGAGAAATGCCTAATGGGTTAGAGAGAAATTTAAAAAAAAAGTCATGAAAGAAATATATTACTCTTATTTGTGCCTTGTATTAGGACAGCATTTAAAATAATCTTATTTATTTGGCTAACTTTGTCAAAACTATTACCAAATCAGCAACAGTTCCTTCTATTGCTCCCAGATGAATTTCTGTTTTCAGAAGTCATCTAAGCAATGTACACTTTATTTGATAAATTACTCAAAGATCCAGAATTTAAAATTGTTAATAAATGTGAGTCAAAAGGCAAAAAAATAATAATTATTATTACACCAAATAGTTTACTTAAACATACAATCTGAAATTTTACGTTATGTTTTATATTAAATATCCAGCATTTAAAATGTACATGACACTAATTGGAAATGACAGAAGAGACCACATCCTATTTGTATTTAAAGGTATAAGAAAACTCAAAGGCAGTAATGGAGTTTTAGTGGATTTTTCAAATGGGGCACTTAGACTTCACTGGTCTTTACTCATCCTTACACTTCCATACTTGAGGAATTTTCCTGTATCTATTAAACTTAATGTCTTATCAAATGCCCAGAAGCTGACTCATTTAAATGACTCAACGACATAAAAATATTAAGAGTATGGGATTCAATGCTTTTTCTTAAAATCTGCAACGAGTGAACTGTGGCAATCAAGTTTCCAAATTCTGTTAAGCATAAAATGTAAAATTTGACTTATTTTAGGCTAAGCATTATGTATAGGACTTTTTATTTTAAAATAGTGAGATAGTATCAAAATGGCCCCATATAACAGTTCACTTAATTTGCCATGTGAAAAATATATTTAATATCCTGATGAAAAGCAGCCCTATTAAACTGAATGGCCTTTTTCCTATTTTCAAATGTCTTAGTTTCTTACAATGAACTGTTAAAAATACTCCCATGCTATTGAATTGCTACTGCATTAAATGAAGTTTCCATTTACTATTGTACAGATAAATATACACATAAACCATGTTTTATTTAAGACGCTTAGCTGGAGTGTGAAAAATGGTTAAATGAGAAATATTTAATAAACCAATTTCAAAAGGTCAGCTTTCTATTTTCATTTCTCAGAATATATAAATTCTTGTCATTGTCAGTATTTAATAAAAAACTTTAGTTCGGTACTGTGAATAAATTAGTGAACAATCTTGTTAATATATCACATTGAAATATTGATTGTATTTCATGCAAACTGAAATTAGAGTCTATATAATGTTAAACAACTCTACAGCTCTGGCCCTCAAAGAGATTTTACTCCCTGTTAAAATAATATCTTATCTAGCATCTCCACTTTTACTTTCTCTAGTTCAAACCATTTTCTATATTATTGTGGGTTAAATCAATAACTTGATCACTTTGGTGATGAAACTTTGGGACAATAAATTCTGAAATCTGTGAACTGAGCTGAAGCTCACACTGAGGTCATATGTTTCTTCTATGGGGCATAAACACTGCAGTATAAACACCAGAAAAGGTCACTGTGACACCATCATCAAGTAACACAAGACAAGGGCCCTAAGCAAGCCCCATAACACCACACAGTCCCTGTCCCAGTGAAGTTGAATAATGGCCATCTCTTTAACAATGACAGCATTATCCTTGCTTTAGTAGGATAAGATTTACTGAGATATCTAACCATGGGATTTCCCTGTCTTTCCCAACAAAAATCTAGAGTGAATTCCTATTTCTCTAGATCCTCAAAATTACTTAACCAACACCTAATTCTTTTACAGACTCAGTAGCTAACATCTCTTACCATGGCGATCACTGTTCCCCATGTTTAGTGCACCCATTAAGCAATAAACCCAACTTGACAACTAGAGGTGCATTTTTGGTGGTTCTTGGCTGGAGAATATGGACACCCCTTCAGTGATTTTCTTGTGCCTGTACAAGTCTATCCTGTCCTTTGAGCTTGACTTGCAAAACCCTGTGTAAGTGTTCTCCTCCTTCTCTATAGCTTATATACTGCTGGTTCCTTCCACAGGCAACTTGTTTTCCCAATCAACTCTCTGATTCACTGAGTTTTCTATGATAATTGTTGATTACAACTAAGTAATAAGAAAGGACTTTGGAAGAGAAAAGGGAGATAAAGAGGCTGAATAGAAATACAAATTTTCCATGAATTCTTGTCAGCAAAAGGACACATGGGCTGAATGAATTATGGGCTGTTTATCAATTCTATTACAATGGAATCTGAGAGACTCAAGTCAGAGAATCTTACAATGTGCACCTACCACTTATATAAGGAGCTCATCTTCCTTACATAAGGCATTGTATAGAAAATATTGAGGGTGAATTCCAGGAATCATTATTCTCGAAACTACCCAGGTTAAGTTCAATGTACAGTCAGGATTCCTAGCCAGCACTATAGAGAAAACCAAGACAATAATAAAGGTAATGTTCAGTTTATTGGTGACTTTGAGCAGGAGGAAAGAGTGATATGCATTCAGGACAATCATAAAACCCCAAGTACTTTGGCATATTCTTTTAAAAAGTTATACAATGATGTAAATTTTTATTAATCTTACCATCTTAATAATTATGATTATATTCTGTATACATTCATTTTCAATGAGATGAATTTTTTAAATAATTAATAAAATTTAAAAAGACAAATGTGTCTTTCAAAAAAGATTCTACTCTATAGGCAGGTGCCTCAGTCATCAGCACTAATGCATATATAGTCATTTAGATGCCACTAGACCAATTTCTTACACAGCCTTTAAATATAAAGTTCTCTAAAATTTTTTGTATAAAAAATTACAAAATAAGTTAGGTTTATGATAACTTATTGGATCAAGATAAAGAAATATCCACAGTAAATATCATGATCTTAAAACAACATTTAATGAAGTAAGCACCATCTCTTTATTTCAAAAAGTAAAAACAAAAATTAGCATTTCAGAAATTCTGCCACTTCTGAGTAGCTCTGATTAGAATGGATGGAAGCTCATTCTCAAAGCTACTGGAGATCCCACTAAGGTAGAACAAGCATTTTATTCTTTCTTCTACCCAAAGGATAGCAACACATGCACGAGGAACACAGATTCCACTGCTTCTTGCGTTGTCTGGCTGAGCCCTATTAAAATTTTAATTTAATTTAATTTAAAATAGACTATTAGAAATAAGGTATGAATTTTTCATGTTTGTATTTCAATTATTTTTTATTTAAATTGCAGTGCTATCCCAAATTGAAGTTTTCACAAGAGTAGTATTGCTGTTGTTTTGTTCTTTCTGCTTTTTTTTTTTTTTAATGGGAAAATAAAAACAAAGAGAAAGGAATAGGAACGAGGGTATTTGGAAGAGCTAACTGCTATGATTGTCACTCTGGTGTTAATTGGATTTAATTAGTATATGTGAATTTGAACTATCAAGGAGGATACTATGACAAGAGAGGGGAATTCTGATTTATGCTCAAAGATTTTCAGCTACCTTTGTTTTGGCAAAAACCTACAGATATCCTCTCCAAAATAAAAGAAAAAAAAAAGGGGGGGAGTCCAAGCTCAAAGTGTTTCTGATAATACACAAATTAGAAATACTTTCTGATGATTATTTCAACAGCACTGTTGTCTGAACATCAGTCTGAGTAAGTATCAGTTAGTAGTACAGAGCCTTAACTGTCTATCCATGGGGTTTACCATCTATTTTTATAAATTATATTGAATTGAAATATAGTCACGCCCCTTCATTTATGTAATATCTATGTCTGCTTCATGATAAAATAGTCCAGTTGAATGGTTGAAACGAAGAACTTTATGACCTGCAAGCTTAAAATAAATACTACCTGTCCCTTTACAGAAAATATTTATTGGCCTCTAAAGTCATAGTAGAAAGATTTTATTTGAATTCTGGCCACCTTAATTGTCATTGTGTAGCTTTGTACAATTTGTTTCTTCTTCCTTAGTATTTTTAAGGCATGCAGGTTATCTCTTGATAAATATGAAGCTATATAATTCTTTGCTCTTATTCTTGAAATTTGGATGATAATACCATATAATATCCTAAGAAATTTTGTAAAATTGTTATTAGATAAACGCAAAATATAAACTTGTTCATTGGAAAATAAATACATGATAACTAACCATCATCAATTCTACAGAATTTTGTGAAATGTATTTTTGCAGTACAGCTATTTTTCATTACTATACAAACTATCTGAATCATCACTCCAGAATATCTAAACTTTCAAGATCACAGTTTATTAAGTTTAACTTTCTCTTCCAAATGCACTCGGATGACTTTCAGCTAGTGCATTTTTCTACTTATTAAAGTAAGTAATTAGAGAAACCTTATGATTTTTCTTTCTTAGGTAGCCCACAATGGTGCAACTACATCTTTTTTTTAGTTTTTCCCACGTTATTTCTTACTTTATTTGTAAAGGAGCAGAGCACTGATATACTAATGATTATGGTGTTTTCTCCTTAGGCTGTTTTTTTCCTCTTCCCCTCTCTAGATAGAGAAGAAATATATCCTGTTGTGAATTTTACTGTTTTGATAGGGCTGCATTTATATGCTGGACTGATTAAGCTGGCAGAAGTTAATGGCACAGGTCTGTTCATACATTCCTTTCCACTGGGCCCTTTCTCTATGGTCCTCCTTGCTGATAAGGGAACAACATTTGGCAATGACACAGTAAATAGCAAGATTTTAACACTGCCGAGGGACTCTGTGAGTGCTTAATGAACCATTTCACTTGGTTAATGTCTTACTCTTTACTGTGGATTGTTAGGTCAGTGGGCAAATTGCAACGATAAAGTCCATGGCTGCCACACATATCCCTGAAAATAGAGTCTGCGTTTTTGTCTTTGTGTTCTTATTTTGGAAAGCATTTCCTACTCCAGTTTTCAGGAGACAATACACTATCCTATTAGAATGGTGAACATTGTCTTATGTTAATGGTTTAGTTGACTATTACTCACACTAAAATGATTTCATTTTGCATCTTTACATTGCAGTTGGATTCAAATCTGCATTGTACCTCATTCCTTTTAACTTTGATGCAAATAGTTTGTGGTTTCATATGTCAACAATGGGTAGTGTTAGAAAACATGGGACCCCTCTTCACTGTATAGTCTACAATAGTAACAATTTGGTCAGATAATAATATTTGAATTTGAAATTTAATGAGGGTATAACAAATAAAAGGAGCAAATCAATTGACGCAATATCTGAGTACACCCACAAGTTTTTCATGTCCTCCTCTCATCTCTCTCTCTCTCTCTCTCTCTCTCTCTCTCTCTCTCTTTTTCTCTCTCAGACACACACACACACACACACACACACACACACAAAAAAAAAAAAAAAAAAAAAGCACTCGTCTAAAGGACCTCATTGTCCTTTTTTAATTTTATCAATCTCATTATCTTCACACTGAGACATCATGGTATACTAAAAGCAGTGGACTTCAGAGTCAGACTTCCTGATTTCAAGACTTGTTTCAGTGGATTAATAACAGCGCACTCTAAAGCATAATCTTAATTTTCCTACATTAAAATTTCCACAGTTATAGAATAAAAATAATACTAATATGTACTTCAAAGAATGTTTTGAATTAAATGAGATAAAGCATGTTCATTGCTTATTGTACCTCCTTGAGCACATAATTACTAAATTGATAACATTAACATCATAATTAATACTTAAAACATACAGGAGATTTTGCCTTAGAGCAAGTTATTGTGGTATAATTAATCTTTCAATCCAAATCTTCTATTTTTTCTACACCCTTAGAAGGTTAGAAGGCTAGGTGGATACAATGGTTGGGTGATGAGAAATCTCATAAATAATTCTTTTTAAGAGTCAAAACTCTTATGTTTCCCTAATATATATTATCAATTTGAGATTACCATAATAGACCAAACTAATTAACATTTCTCTGTAATCACATAAAAGCACTTCATGATGGTCTCTAACGACAACCTGTGACCTAGTTAAATATGCTAATGTAAGCCAGGCACAGTGGCCCATGCCTATTATCCCAGCAGCTTGGGAGGCTGAGGCAGGAAAATCCTAAGTTCAAAGCCAGCCTCAGCAAAAGGGAGACACTAAGCAACTCAGTGAGACCCTGTCTCTAAATAAAATACAAAAAAAAAAAAATAGGGCTGGGAGTGGTCAAGTGCATATATGTTCCTTGGAAAGAAATATTTTTTCATAGATTTCTTATTTTATTTTTTAAATTTAGTGATATTTACTTTTATTTATTTATTTATTATAATTAGGTGTATATGATATCAGAATGCATTTTGAGTCACTGTACACAAATGCAGAGCAACTTTTCATTTCTCTGGTTGAACACGATGTGTAATCACACCATATTTGCAGTCATACACGTACCTAAGATAATGATGTCCATTACATTCCACCTTCTTTCCTGCCCCTATACAACTTCCCATCACCTCCCTCCCGTTTGTCCAAAGTTCCTCCTTTCTTCCCACATCCCCCTCCCCATATGTATCAGCATTTACTTATCAAAAAGAACATTTGGCCTTTGGTTTTGGGGGGATTTTGGATTACTTTGCTTAGCATAATATTCTTCAACTTCATCCATTCACCTGCAAATGCCATAATTTATTCTCTTTTAATGGTGAGTAATATTCCATCATGTATATGTACCACAGTTTATTTATCCATTATCTATTGAAAGGCATCTAGGTTGGTTCCACAGCTTAGCTATTGTGAATTGAGGTGCTATGAACATTGGTGTGTGGCTATGTAATTATAGTATGCTGATTTTTTTTTTTTTTTTTGTGTGTGTGTGTGTGTGTGTGTGTGTTGCTGGGAATTGAACCCTGGGGCATAAGCATGCAAGGCAAGCACTCAACCAATTGAGCTATATCACCAGCCCCTAGTATGCTGATTTTAAGTCCTTTGGGTATAAACTGAAGAGTGGGTAGTTGGTGAAAATGGTCATTCCATTCCAAGTTTTCTAAGGAATCTCTATACTGCTTTTAAGATTAGTTGCACCAATTTAAGTTTCACCAACAATGTATGAGTGTGTGTTTTCCCCTACATCTTTGCCAACCCTTATTGTTGTTTGTATTCTTCAAAACTGCCATTCTGACTGAAGTGAGGCAAAATCCTAGAGTAGTTTTGATTTGCATTTCTCTAATTACTAGAAATTTGCTTCCATACTGTAGGCTTTCTCTTCACCTCATTGACTGTTTCTTTTGCTGAAAAGAAGCTTTTTAGTTTGAATCCATCCCATTTATTGATTCTTGATTTTATTGCTTGCACTTTAGGAGTCTTATTGAGGAACTCAGGGCCTAATCTGACATGATGATGATTTGGGCCTACATTTTCTTCTACTAGGCACAGGGTCTCTGGTTTAATTCCTAGGTCCTTTGAGTTGAGTTTTGTATATGGTGAGAGATAGGGGTTTAGTTTCATTTTGCTACTTATGGATTTCCAGTTCTCCTAGCACCATTTGTTGAAGAGGCTATCTTTTCTGCAGTGTATGTTTTTGGTGGCTTTGTCTAGTAAGAGATGACTGTATTTATGTGGGTTTTTTCTCTATTCTATAACATTAGTCTACATGTCTATTTTGGGGCCAATAACATGCCCTTTTGTTACAATAGCTTTGTATTATAGTTTAAGGTCTAGTATTGTGATGCTTCCTTCTTTAATCTTCTTGCTAAGGATAGCTTTGGCTATTCTGGGTCTCTTAATTTCCCAAATAAATGTCATGATTGGTTTTTCTATTTCTATAAGAAATAGCATTTGGATTTTAATTAGAATCAC
Organism: Spermophilus citellus; assembly: GCF_964194105.1. Taxonomy (NCBI): domain Eukaryota; kingdom Metazoa; phylum Chordata; class Mammalia; order Rodentia; family Sciuridae; genus Spermophilus; species Spermophilus citellus. The sequence continues at coordinate 194,552,309 of NC_138184.1, read as the reverse complement.
ATTGAATCTGTGTAGCACTTTAGGAATTATGGCCATTTTGATACTATTAATATTTGATACTATTAATATTGCCTATCCAAGAGCATGGGAGATATTTCCATCTTCTAATGTCTTCTTAAATTTATTTATTTAATATTTTGTAATTTTCATTGAGAAGTATTTCACCTCTTTTGTTAAATTTATTAGCATGTATTTTTTGTTTTGGAGGCTATTTTGAATGGGGAAGTTTTCCTAATTTCTTTTTCAGAGGATTCATCAGTATAGAAATGCATTTGATTTAGGAGTATTAATTTTATATCCTGCTAATATGCTGAATTCATTTATTAATTCTAGAAGTTTTCTGGTAGAGTTTTTGTATCCTCTAAGTATATAATCATGTCATTAGCAAATAATGATAATTTGAGTTCTTCTCTCCTATTCACATTCCTTTAATTTCTTTCATGTGTCTATTTGCTCTGGCTACAGTTTCCAGGACTATGTTGAATAGAAGTGATCAAAGAAGGCATCCCTGTCTTGTTCCAGGTTTTAGAGGGAATGCTTCCAATATTTTTTCATTTAGAATGATGTTGGCTTTGGGTATATCATAGGTAGCTTTTACAATGTTGAGATATGTTTCTACTATCCCTAGTTTGTCTAACATTTTGTACATAAAAGGGTGCTGTATTTTGTCAAATGTTTCCTCTAATCAATTGATATAATCATACAATTTTTATCTTTAAATCTATTGATGCAATGAGTTACATTTATTGATTTTTGTATATTAAAGCAAATTTGCATCCCTGGATCATGGTGCACTATTATTTTAACATGTTTTTTATGTGATTTGCTAGAATTTTATTGAGAAATTTTGTATCTATGTTCATCAGAAATATTGGTTTGCAAATTTCTTTCTTTGTTGTGTCTCTGCCTGGTTTTGGTATCAAGATGATACTAGCTTCATAGAGTTAGTTTGGAATGTTTTTTTTCTTCTCTATACCATAGAATAATTGAGGATAATTGGTATTTATTCTTCTTTGTATGTCTTTTGGAACTCAGCTGTGAATTTTTCTGGTCCTGAGATTTTCTTGAATGGTAGGCTTTTTATGGAAATTTCTATTTCTTTGCTTGAAATTGATCTGTTTAAATTTTGTATGTCCTCTTGACTAACTTATATGCTCCTAGTAATTTGTCATTGCCTTTGAGGTTTTCTATTTTACTGGAGTATAAACTTTCAAGTAGCTTCTAATTGTCTTCAATAGTGTCTGTCACGATATTTCCTTTTTCATCAGGAATTTTGGTAAATTAAATTTTCTCTCTCCTTTTCGTTAGGGTGGCTAAGGGCTTGTCAGTATTATTTATTTTTTCATAAAACCAGCTTTTTGTTTTGTCAATTTTAAATTTTTTTTGTTTCAATTTCATTGATTTCTGCTTTGATTTTAATTATTTCCTGTCTTCCAATATGTTTGATGTTGGTCTGTTCTAATTTTTCTAAGGTTTTGAGATGTAATGTCAGGTCGTTTACTTGTTGACTTTTTATTCTTTTAATGAATGAGCTCAGTGGAATGAACTTTTCTCTTAGCACTGCCTTCATAATGTCCCAGAGCTTCTAATATGTTGTATTGGTATTCTCATTTACCTCCAAGATTTTTTTGTTTTTAATCTCCTCCATGATGTCTTCTGTTATCTATGCATCATTCAATAGTGTATTATTTGGTCTCCAAGTGTTGAAGCAGCTTCTATTTTTTATTTTATCATTGATTTCTAATTTCATTCCACTTTGGTCAGATAGAATGCAGGGTAGTATCTGTACTTTTTGCATTTGCCAAGACTTGCTTTATTTCATAACATTTTGGAGAAGGATCCATGCGCTACTGAGAAAAAAAAGTGTATTCCATTGTTGATGGATGAAATATTCTATGTATCTCTGTTAAGTCTTTATTATTGATTATTTTATTGAGTTCCATAGCTTCTTTTTTTTAGTTCTTGTTTGGAAGATCTATTTTGTGGTGAGAGAGGTGTATTAAAGTCACCCAGTGTTATTGTGTTGTGACCTATTTGATTCTTGCAGTTGAGAAGGGTTTGTTTGATATATATAGATACCCCATTGTTTTGGGCATAGATATTTATGATTCTTATGTCCTTTGGATATATGATTCCTTTAAGCAGTATGAAATGTCTTTCTTTATCCATTTTCACTAGCTTTGGTTTGAAGTTCACTTTATCTGACATGAGGATGGAAACAGATGCTTGTTTACATAGTCCATGTGAGTGGTATGTTTCTATCCACCCTTTCACCTTCAGCCTGTGGATGTCTTTTCCTGTGAGATGAGTCTATTAAAGGCAGCATATTATTGGGTCTTTTTAAATCCAATATGTCAGTTTATGCCTTTTAATTAACAAGTTTTGGCCATTCACATTCATGGTTTTTACTGAAATATGATTTGCAATCCTGGCATTTTGGTTTATTTTGGTTTATAACTTGACTTGGTTTCTCCTTTGACTGGCCTTTCCCTTAGTGTAGTTCTTCCCTTTGCTGATTTTCATTGTTGTTTATCATTTTTTCCTCATGTAATATTTTACTGAGAATGCTCTATAGTGCAGGATTTCTCACTGTAAATTTTTTTAACTTTTGTTTATCACGAATGGTTTTTATTTCATCATAAAATCTGAAGCTTATTTTTGTTGGATTCACGAAACTTGTTTGGCATCAATTTTCTCTCAGAACTTGGTGTATTTTGCTCCAGGATCTTCTAGCATTGAGGGTCTGGGTTGAAAAGTTTGCTGAATTCCAAATTGCCCCCCCCCAATATGTTAATCTCATTTCTCTCTTGTGGTCTTTAAGATTCTATCCTTATTATGTATGCTAAGCATTTTTATTATAATGTGCCTTGGTGTAGCTCTGTTGTAATTTTGTATATTTGATTCCTGTAAACCTCTTCTATTTGATTTTCTAATTCTTTCTTCATGTTTGGGAAATTTTTTGATGTTATTTTATTGAAATTTTGTGCATTCCTTTGGTTTGAAGCTCTATGCCTTCCTCTTTCCCAATAAATCTTAGATTTGGTCTTTTGATTCTATCCCATAATTTTTGAATGTTTTGCTCATGGTTTCTTATCATCTTCACAGTGTGAAAAGTCATTGACATCTATATTATATATATATATATATATATATATATATATATATATATATATATATGTGTGTGTGTGTGTATATATATACATACACACATATATATATGTATATATGTACATATATCTACTATATAATTAAAGATATTATTATCTGAATTTTTTACATACTTTGCTTTGAATTTTTAATATCATAAAAATTAAATATTCATTGATATTGATTCTTAAATAAAAGTGTATGTACATTTTTAAAGCTGTTGATAGATATTTCTGAATTGACCTCCAAAAATGTTGTATAGTGTCATAATCCCAACAAGAGGCTTGGCATTTTACCAAACACTTAAAAAAATGTTTACTATTTTGAAAAAATATTTTTACCAATTTGGATGTGAAAAGAAGAATTTTGTTACTTCTTTTTATAGATCTTAACATTACTAAGGACATCTTTCTTACTCTTATTCATGTTTCAATTTCTTTGATAAATTGACATATTATTGGCCACTTACAATAAAGGTTTAAGTATATTTTGTACTTATTCATAAGACAACTTTGTTCATGGAGGATAACAGGTATATATACCAATAATATTATTGTCATATTTTCTGTTCTATCTGTGTTTACCTAAATTTGTTATTATTTTAACATATTAAAAGTATTATGTAGATGAATATATTGATTGTTTTTATTTCTTCTTTCATTAAATTTATATTTAGAATCCTTTACATTGAAATCAATGAATTATTGTTATAAATTTTCTTCTATTTTAAATATTCTCAGGATAGGGGTAAAGCTCAGTAGTAAAACACTTTCTTAGCATGCCTTGTGAATCTCTGTGTTTAAATCCCAAGACCAGAAAAACAAAACAATAAACAAAACAAAACAAAATTGTTTTCTACTTTTTACTTTTAAAAAGACTGTTTCATATGTATTTGTTCTTCTGTCTACATCATTTTTAGACATTACTGAAATCTGTCCTCTTTATTTCTTTTTTCTAAGAAAAGGATTTTTTTTTTTACTTTCTTTATATATTTCTCATCCCTCCCTGCCCTCCTTTCTCTCTGCCACTGTGGAGATTAAACTCAATGGAATTCTGCCACTTAGCTATATCACCATTCATTTTTATTCTTTTATTTTTAAGCAGGCTTGTCCAGGCTGGGCTCAAATTTGTTATCCCTGTGCCTATGCTTCCCAAGTAGCTGTGGTTATAGGTATGCACCACTATGCCTGGCTCCCATTTTTAAATTATTTTAATTAAACCTAATGCAACTATCCCAAAATACTCCAAAACATTTTGATAATATTTTCAATGAAATTAAAAAATGCCTTAAGGTTAAGTGGGTAAAACACATGTAATCTATTTCTCTAGGAATAGGTAATAGTAGGTAATTGTTGCAGTTTAAATTTATTAGCACACCTGTCATTTTCTTCACAAGTCTTACTTTTTACTGGTTTTCATGCCACTATGATTAGAAATCATTTTAGGAGAGTTCCAATTACAAAGGAAACTCTTAATTCTGTTTAAAATTACTTAGTTATTTTTAGTTGAAGTTAGCTTTGTGTATTTTAGGGGTATAGTGTTATACTTTGCTACATGTATACATTGATAATGGTCAACTCTGGATATTTAGGTTATTCATTATCTCAAACACTTCTCATTTCTTTTTGATGAGAACATTAGAATCCTCTCTTGTAGCTATTTTGATACAACATTGTTTGCTATTGTCTTCTGTGTGTACATCCAAACCTGCTTCTTTATTTATGCTAGGAACATCATAATTTTAATTTTAACATATTTCATAGATTCTCTTATGTTATTTGTATATGTTAACATATTAGCAGACATGATGCTAATTTTGTTTTTCTATTTCTAATTGTTTTTTATTTCTATTTCATATATTATGAATATTGGTCTGAAAATTCAGAAAAAAAATATTAACCAAAAATGATGATGGCATTTATCTGCCTTGGTTTCTAATTGTGGAATTGAGTGGTGTTCATTGTTTCACTTTTCAACATTATGCACACATATTAGATTTTGATGCCTTCTTTTTATTATATGAAAGAAAAACCTTAATTATTTTTAATTTTCTTCAATATTATTTTAAAAATTAAGTTCTAAATTTAATGAAATGACTTTTTTACTATTCAAGATGATCTATAATTATCAATTTTCCTCTTTCATCATAAAACATTTAGAAAAATATTTCTAAAAATCTCATAAATGTTTTATTTTTGCTTGATGCTGTTTTAACATGTATTGGGTGATAATCAGAAAATTTTCTCTGTGCATTTACTGCATGAATGAAATTTTATTTGCAGTTCATTAGATAATCAATCTTGATTCATGCTATTTTACCTGCTCAATAAAATTTTGATTGAGTTGTTAATTTTCCTGTAATAACATTGATTTGCATTTTCCCTGTATCTTTGCCATCTTGTTTTACTTGTTTTACATATTATCCAAGTAGTACTTTTGCTGTTTAGTTAATAAAGGTTTGATGACTGTTCAGATCACATTGTACATTTCATGCATTATGAATATGAAATGACCCATAGAATATATTTTTCTCTTTAATGTTTTTTATATAAAATAAATACTGAAATTCACAATTGTTTTCTTAGTAATTATAGACTAGTCACTCCCTCGTAAACCCTTTTCTACTATGTTGTATTTAACATTAATTTTATAAGTGAAGATAATTTTAGCTCCTCAAACAAAACATAAAATTTCAGTGGCTCCAAAGATTAAAATTTTATTTCTTTGTCTTGTAAAGACCAAAATGGGCTTGCCTAGTTGTAGAATAGTTGTCAAAGCAGTGATTTGGGTATTCAAGTTTTTTCCATCCTATAGCCTCAATGTCTTCACCATATGGCTTGGCATATTTTCTCTGGTAATTGATGAGGGCTGTCTAAAGAGCAAAGGGTATAGGTATGGAGTTTCCCCTTGAGTGGATGTTATGTATCAGTCCTTACAAGGAACAATCCCACTTTTTTTGGGCCAGAACCAGAATAAAAGTCAAAACTTACTATAAGTATCCTAGTCATATTTTTAGGAAAGTATAAACATTTCAGCCAATGGCTAACCAATTTTTGCCAGGAAGCATTTGAAAATTGCTTCCTAGACACTATGGAAACTATATGGATCTCCTCATCTTTGCTTTTTGTTCATCCAGAGAAACATAATTTAATTACAGTCATTTTTATTTCAGTATACTTAGCTTTATTTTTCTTGATTGACTTTTTGGTTTTTCCCTGTGTTTTTATTTATTTATTTTTATTTCTGTTCTCATAATTTTAATGCTTCTATGAAATCATATTCTTGTTTGAGGAGATCCAAGATGGCATGTCCGAGGGAGGCTGCATTCTGTATTGCTCTGTGACCTGGGGTTCAAATAGTGCAAATAATTCATCTTTGCAAGTAATTAGAGGACACCTAACAGCTGCTCCCAGGTAGGAATCCAGCCTCAGTGCCTGTGCATGTCTCCAGACCTCAGCGTCAATGCAGGACTCTCAGTCACTCACCTACATAGGACCTCTGGCCACCTTGCCCTAGCAGGACCACCGGCATCAGCACCTGTTCACAGGACTCCTGGCACTCAGCCACACAGGTATCTCAGTCACTGCTCCCATGTAGGACACCCAGACTGCCCATGTACAGGACCTCTGGCTGCCATTCCCTTGTGGACACCCAACTAATAACCTGAGGCTACCTTAGTTACCTCCATCTTGGCACAATGCAACCACTGCCAAAGTTCCCTACACAAGGTAGCCTGTACGTGGGGACACCTCACAGGGTCAGGAGACAGCCCCAGCCACAACACTGCATGCCACAGAGCTTCATTTCTGAACACACTGCCCAGTGCCACCACCTGGCCCCACCTGACCCAACACCCCATTGCTGAAAGTACCTGCTTCCACATTGGGACACCTTTGCTGCCATCTTTAGTTGGGACAGCTGCCAGATTGGAACACCAGCTAGGGCTTTGAAACAATATCAAAGAGAGGTACTGGAACCCTAGAAGGACACTATAAGCCTATAGGGTAAAAACTGTAATGTCTTGAATCCACAGAGCTAGAAAGGATGACTCAAACAACTTGAAAAAACAAGGGGAGAAAGTGCCCAAAGAAACCAAAATACTACATTATTAGAATCCATGGCCAGCATTGCAGAAGAAAATACACAGGAGTTCAGGATGTACATAATGATAATGTTCTGTGAATTAAAGGATGATAAAAGAGAGCAAATATAGGCAGCAAAGATCATTTTCTTAAAGAGCTACATAAGCAAATACAGGAAGCAAAAGATTACTCCAATAAGGAAACAGTGGTTCTGAAAAAAACAATCCTTGAAATAAAAGAAACAATAATCCAAATTAAAAACTCAGTAGAAAACACCACCAACAAATTAGACCACTTGGAAGACAGGACCTCAGAAAATGAAGACAAAATATGTAATCTTGAATATTGACCACACAGTGAAGATGTTAAGAAACCATGAGAAGCACATCCAAAAATTATTGGATAACATAAGATGACCAAGTTTAACAATTATTGGGATAGAGGAAGGCATAGAGATCCAAACCAAATAAATGAACAATCTATTCAATGAAATAATATCAGAAAATTTTTTACCAAGCATGAAGAATGAATTGGACAATCAAATAAAAGACACTTGCAGGACACCAAATGTACAAAACTACAACAGAGCTATACCAAGGCACACTGTAATGAAAATGACTAGCATACAGAATAAAGAGAAAACTTTAAAAGCTACAAGAGAAAACCATTGGATTAAATGTAGTTGGGAAACCAATTAAGATATCTGCAGATTTTTCAACCCAGACCCTCAAAAATAGAAGAGCTGGAACAATATATACTAAGTTCTGAAAGAAAATGGATACCAACTAATAAACTAATATCCACCAAAATTACACTATAGATTTGATGACAAAATAAAAACATTCCATAATGAACAAAAGTTAAAAGAATTTACAACTAGAAAGCCTGCAGTATAGAAAATACTAGGAAAAGTATTACATGAGGAGAAAATGACAAACAACAATGAAAATCAACAAAGGAAGATACCACACTAAACAAAAAACCAATCAAAGGAGAAACTAAGTCAAGTTAAATACAAAAAGTAAACCAAAATGTTCAGGAATACAAATTGTGTCTTAATATTAACCCTGAATATTAATGTCTTAAACTGAGCAGTCAAAAGACATAGACTGGAAGGTTGGATTTTTAAAAAGGCACACAATATGCTGCCTTCAAAAGACACATCTCATAGGAAAAGACAAACACAGACTGAAGGTGAAAGTTAGGGAAAAACATACCACTCACATGGACTGTGGAAACAAGCAGGCATTCCCATCCTCTTATCAAATAAAGTAGACTTCAAATCAAAGTTAATCACAAGGTATTAAAAAATGACATTTCATAGTGCTTAAGGAAAGGATACATCAATAAGACATAACAATTATATATTTCCCAAACAATAGAGCATCTATGTTCATCAAACAAACACTTCTCAAGTTCAAGAGTCAAATAGACCACAACACAATAATTCTAGGTGACTATAGCACACCTCTTTCACCACTGGATAGATCTTCCAAACAAAAACTAAAAAAAGAAACTATAAACCTCAATAATACAATCAGTAACTTAAAAGATATATATATATATATAGAATATTTTATCCATCAACAATTGAATACAAGTTCTTCTCAGCAGAACATGGATACTTTTCTAAAAGAGACCATATATTATGCCACAAAGCAAATAAAAACAACTCTTCACAAATACCAAAAGTAGAGATTCTACCCTGCATTCTATTAGATCATAATAGAATGAAATTAGAAATCAAGTAAAAAATAAAAGCTACTTCAACATCTGGAGACTAAATAAAATGTTATTGAATAAAAAATGGGTTGAAAAAGACATCTAAGAGGAGATTAAAAAATTCTTAGAGGTAAATTAAAACACTGGTAAAACATATCAAATGTCTGGTACACTAAAAGAAAAGTTCATTGCATGGAATTCATTCCTTAAAAGAAGAAAAAGTCAACAAATAAATGTCCTAAGATTACATCTCAAGGCCTCAGAAAATAAGAAACAAATCAACACTAAAATAGTAGAAGACAGAAAATAAATTAAAATCAGAGCTGAAATAAATGAAATTGAAAAAAAGAAACAATTGAAAAAATTGACAAAATGAAAAGTTGGTCCTTTGAAAAAATAAATAAAACTGAATAACCCTTAGCCATGAGAGTGAAAAGAAGGAGAGAGAAAATTCAAATTACTAACATTTGAGTTGAAAAAGGAAATATCATGACTGACACTATGGAAATACAGAAGATAAATAGAAACAAATTTGAAAATTTGTACTCCAATAAAATAGAAAATATTGAAAGCATTGACAAATTTCTAGAGTCATAAGATTTGCCCAATCTGAATCAGGATGATGTACACAAGTTAAACAGATCAATTTGAAGCAACAAAATAGAAGCCTACCAACAAAGAAAATCCCAGGACCAGATGTATACACAGCTGAGTTCCAGAAGACCTTAAAAGAAGAACTAATAACAATAATCCCCAAATTATTTCATAAAATATAAAAGAAGGAAACTCTTTCAAACTCATTCTATGAGGCCAAAATCACCCTGAATTCAAATCAAATAAAGATACATCAAGGAAAGAAAACATCAAACCAATATCTCTAAAGAACAGAGATGCAAAAATTCTCAATAAAATTCTGGCAAATTGAAAACAAAAACATATCAATAAATATAGTGCACCATTATTAATAGACTTAAATCATATGATCATCTCAATAGATGCATTAAAAAGCATTTGACAAAATATAGCATCCCTTAAAGTTCAAAAACTACAAAATCTAGGAATAACAGACATAACTCAACATTATAAAAACTATCTATGCTAAGACCTAGGCACACATGATTCTAAATGGAGAAAATTTGAAAGCATTCCCTTTAAAACCTGTAAAAAGTCATGGATGTCCTCTTTCACTAATACTATTTAACATAGTTTTTGAAACTCTAGCCAGAGTAATTAGACAGAAAAAAGAAATTAAAGGAATATTGATAGGAAAAAAACTCAAACTATCACTATTTGCCAATGACATGGTTCTATACCTAGAGGATCGATCCCAAAAATTAAACCAGAAAACTTCTGGAACTAATAAATGAATTCAGCAAAGTATCAGAATATAAAATCAACACCCAGAAATCAAATACATTTCTGTACATCTGTGACAAATACTCTAAAAGAGAAACTAGGAAAACTACCCCATTTACAATAGCCTCAAAAAAAAAAATAAAATAAAATACTTGGGAATCAATTCAACAAAAGAGGTAAAAGACCTCTATAATGAAAACTACAGAATACTGAAGAAAGATATTAAAGAAGACCTTAGAAAATGGAAAGATCTCCCTTTTTCTTGGATAGGCAGAATTAATATTGTCAAAATGACCATACTACCAAAAACACTATACATATTTAATGCAATTGCAATCAAAATCCCAATGACATTCTTCATAGAAATAGAAAAAAGCAATCATGAAATTCATCTGGAAAAATTAGAGACTGAGACCAGCTAAAGCAATCCTTAGCAAGAAGAACGAACCAGGTGGCATCACTATAACCAGACCTTAAACTATACTACAGAGCAAAAGTAACTAAAACAGCATGGTATTGGCACCAAAATAGACTTGGGGACCAATGATACCGAATAGAGAATACAGAAACAAACCCACATAAATATAGTTATCTCATACTACACAAAGGCACCAAAAAACATATATTGGAGAAAAGAGAGGCTGTTCAACAAACAGTGCTAGGTAAACTGAAAAATATTTTTCAGCAAACTGAAATTAAGCCCCAATCTCTCACTATACACAAAACTCAACTCAAAGTGGATCAAGGACCTAGGAATTAAACCAGAGACCATGTGTCTAATAGAAGAAAATGTAGGCCCCAATCTCCATCATATCAGATTTGTTCTCTATTTCCTTAATAAGACTCCTATAGTGCTAGAATTAAATCAAGAATTAATAAATAGGATGACTTCAAACTAAAAAGCTTCTTCTCAGAAAAAGAAACAGTGATGTGAATAGAGAGCCTACAGAATGGAAGCAAATTTTTACCCCCCACACATCAGATACAGCACTAATCTCTGGTATATAAAGAACTCAAAAATCTTAAAACACACACACACACACACACACACACACACACACACACAATCAATAAATGGGCCAAGAAACTGTACAGACACTTCTAAGAAGATGATATGCAGTCAATCAAGAAATATATGAAAAAAATGTTCAACATCTATAGCAATTAGAGAAATGGAAATCAAAATTACTCTAAGATTTCATCTCACTCCAGTCAGAATGGCAGCTATTAAGAACACAAAAAATGATAAGTGTTGGTGAGAATGTGGGGAATAAAGGCACATTCCTACATTGCTGGTGGGACTGCAGATTGTTGTAATTAATCTGGAGAGCAATATGCAGATTCCTTGGAAAACTTGGAATGGAATGACCATTTGACCCAGTTACCCTATTCCTTCATTTATACCCAAAGGACTTAAAAACAGTGTAATACAGGGACACAGCCACATCAGTGTTTATAGCAGCACGATTCACAATAGCTAAATTGTGGAATGAAACCAGATGCACTTCAGTAGATAAATGGATAAAAAAAATGTGATATATATACACAATAGAACATTACTTATCATTAAAAGAGAATAAAATCATGGCATTTGCAGGTAAATGGATGGAGATGGAGAATATTATGTAAGTGAAGTAAGCCATTCTCAAAAAACCAAATGCTGAATGTTTTCTCTGATATAGGGATGCTGATGCATAATGAGGATGGTGAGAACTTGGGAAGAATGAAGGAACTTTAGATAGAGCAAAGGGGAGGGAGAGAAAAGGAGATGGTAGGGGGGTAGGAAATTTGGGGGAATGATTTGGACGTCTTTACCCTAAGTACATGTATGAAGACACGAATGGTGTGACTCTACTTTGTGTACAAGCAGAAACATAAAAAATTGTGCACTATATGTTTATTATGAATTGAAATGCATTCTGATCTCATGAAGAACAAATCAGAATAAATAAATAAATTTAAAAACAAAGAACATTCTTGTTTCAATTGTTTACTTTTAAATTAAATACAACAACATCCTTCATCTATTAAAATAAACAGAAAATATAGTAATTAATATGCAGCAGAAAATCTCCAATTGGCTTCAAGTATATAAACTCAATCCTCACAACAAACTTATGATGTAGATAATATTTATGATGTAGATATACAGGCAATCAAGAAAAAAAAAATTTTTTTCATATATTTCACCCTATCTCAAGCAGGAGACAATGATAATAAAGTGTGTATTTTCCAAGTAAGACTGAAAGGTTTTCTGCACCTAAAATGTAATTTTAAATGTATAAAACAAAAATTTGTGGAATATAGAAGACAGATAAATTTAATACTAAATTGGGAAATGGTAAGATACATTTATTAATAAGAAATAGAAAAATAATAAAATAAAATCTGCATAGAGAAAATTTGAGTAAAATCTTTAGCAAAGTTTTCCCAATTAATACAAATGCAACACAATACCAAAAAAATGTAGAATGCACACATTTTAAAGTACACAACCAAGAATAATTCTCAAAAATCTAATGACATAGTACATCATAGTTTATAATTTTAAAGGATTGATATGCAAGATGTTCTCTGATCAATATGTATATACACTAGAAATCAAAATAAAACAGAAAGTATAAAAAGTTTACACACTCAAAAATACTAAATACACATTTGAAGTAGCCTTATAGAACAAAAAAAAAATAATTACAATGCCAATTACAAATCTGGTTGAAAAATAATGAATATATTATATTTCAGATATTTTGGAAATACAAACATGCTTTTGAAGTGATATTCATTGTTTTGAACATATATATTTGACAAGAGATATAAGATCAGACAGTAAAGTGCATACATAGGAAATTAGGAAAAGAGTAGAAAATTAAGTACTTTTCTTCCCCTGCCCCCCACAAAAGCAAGGAGGGAAGTAATAAAGATGAGTACAGAATCTTTTTAAAAAATGAGAAAAATATTATATGTAAAGCCAACCAAGAAAATCAATGTGTACTCTGTGTGCTATGAATTAAAATGCATTCTGCTGTCATGTATAACAAATTAGAATAAATAAATAAATTTTTAAAACAAAAAATTTCTAGTTTCAAATATTTACTTTTAAATTAAAAAGAGCAAGATCCTTTATCTATCAAAATAAATAGAAAATTTATTGTTTCATACATTGAAATTATCTTAGGTGCAGAAAAATTTTCAGTTTTACTTGACATTGCGTGCTTTATCATCGTCTCATGCTTGAGATCAGGGTATAAGTATTATCTACATCAGGATTTTCTTGTGATTGAATTTATATACTTGTAGCCTTTTGGAGATTTCCTGGTCCATATTAAGTGCTATAATTTTTGTTTATTTTATGAAGGATGTTGTTTTTAATTTAAAAGTCAACATTTGAAACAACATTTTTTTTGCTTTTTTAACGTATTTATTATCTTTGAAAAGATAGATAAAATTAAAACACTCATAATAGGTACTATTCTAGAGAAAGATAAGAATTCACATATACCTGTGTGAGTGCATACTACCATCTATAACATAAAAGGGAAATCATAATAGATTAAAAATTACTGAAGCATTAAGACAAATATTCATGGAAACTCTTCACACAATAAACAACAAAATGTATAATGTCTTTTTGCAGTCCCACCAGCAATGTATGAGTGTGCCTTCTCCCCTCATTCTCGCCAACACTTATTATTATTTGTATTCTTGATATTTGCTATTATGCCTGGAGTGAGATGAAATCTTAGAGTGGTTTTGATTTGCATTTCTCTAATTACTAGAGATGATGGAATTTTTTTTTCATATGTTTGTTGATGGTGGAACTGCAAATTGGTGCGACCAATCTGGAAAGCAGTATGGAGATTCTTTGGAAAGCTGGGAATGGAACCACCAATTGACCCAACTATCCCACTCCATGGTTTATACCCAAAGGATTTAAAATCAGCATATTAGAGTGACACAGCCACATCAATGTTGATAGCAGCTCAATTCACAATAGCTAAACTATGGGACCAACATAAATGCCCTTCAAGAGATGAATGGTTAAAGAAAATGTGGTACATATACACAATGGAATATTATTCATCCTTAAAGAATAATGAAATTATGGCATTTGCTAATAATGGATGGAGCTGGAGAATGTCTTGCTAAGTGAAATAAGCCAATCCCCAAAAAGCAAAGCCTGAATATTTTCTCTGATAAGTGGATGCTGATCCACTGCGGGGGTGGGGGTCATAGAAAAATAAAGATACTTTGGATTGTAAAGAGGAGAATGAGAGGAATGGAGGGACACTGTGGATGGGGAAGACTGTAGAATTAGACAGGCATCATTACCCTATAGAATGAGACAAGCATTATTACCTTATATTCATGTATGAGTACACTAGTGGTGTGACTCTGCACCATGTATAGCAAGAGGAAAGACAAGTTGTACTTGATTCGTGTAAAGATTGTCAAAATGCATCATATAACTAGCTAAAAAATTGAAAAAAATAAAAATAACAGTATCTTTTAAAAAAAATAGAATACATACCAGTAACTTCACAAGGCTTCCCAGAATAAACTATATATTGGGCAATAAATCAGAGCTCAATATAAGTAAAATGATACAAGTCATAGAAAGTATATCTCTGACTAGAAATAGAACAAAATTGGGAATAAATAACAGAATTTGGGGAAAAGGTGGAAATTGTACACCTTGAATAAGCAGTAAGTTCAAGAAGAATTCAGAAGAGTAATTAGGAAATATTCTAGGATGGGTGAAAATAAAGATATAACACATCAAAACTAATGAATTCAGCAGAAGCACAGTTAATAGTCAAAATTACTACTTTAAAGTCCTATGTTAAAATAAGAAAGATCTCAAATCAATAAACTAAACTTTTATTATAATTATCAGAAAATGCACAAACTCAATAATAGCAATGAAACGGAAGTAATGAATAAAGAATAAAGCAAATAAATGAAATCTAAGCTAGAAAAACTAGTATAGAAAATTTCCAAAATTAAAAGTTGTTTGAGAAGATCAAAAATTTGACAAAACTTTTGCTAGATTGACCAATAACAGGAAAAATACTCAAATTCCTCCTATCATGAATAACAAAGGGAAAGTGGCCATTAGTCTTAGAGAATAATGCCATGAACTCCTATATGCTAATTAGATCCCTGATGAAACAGAGATATTCCTAGAAAGACTCAATCCATCAAACTGATTTCGGAAGCAACAACAACAATGACAACAACAACAACAAAAAACCTAAATAGATATATAACAAGTAGAGAGATCAACTACTAATAAGAAACAAAAAAATCCCTGTGAAGGAAAGCCCAAACCAGATGGCCTCTAAACTTTAAAGAATTGGGTATAAATCCTTCACAACCTTTTCCACAAACTGCAGGAGGAGAGAGTTATCTCCCAAATCTGTCTATGAGTACATATTATCATGATACCAGAACCAAAATACATCACAAAAAAGAAGCTATAGATCAGTATTGCTTCTGATTATAAGTTCAGGAATTCTAAACAAAATATTAGTAAACCCATCCAGCAACATTAAAAAGGAATAATGAACAATTACCAAGTGAAAGTTTTCTTAGGAATGTAATGTTGTTTAAACCTAAAAAAATTTAATATGCCATAGTAATGAAATAAAAGATAAACACCACAAAATCATCTCAATTGACAAGTTTTCCTTCTAAGTTCAGGAAGGACATCCATGTTCTATGATTCCATTCAACTCTGTATGGTATATCCTACCAGGGCAATTAACCAAATAAATACCCCAGGTTTCCAGGAATGAACGCTAGGATAGAACAAAGAGAGAGGTGCACCACCCCAAGGATCCAAACCATATATCAATGGAAAAGAGATGCAGCCCATTAAATTTCAGAGTGAACAGGGTGTCAGGCCAGAACTCAGTCACAATCAGTAGGTAGAAAGGAGGTACACATCTGGAGTAAGGGTACACTGAGGCTTGTAGGCAGAAACATCAGTTTGCCAGTGGGCAAAGCTGATGAGAGAGGGGGTCTGGACGTCTTAAGCCCATTCACTGGCTGGCCCGATGAGACCTAAAATGTGCAGTGACTCCAAGGGGTCAACAAGAGACAACTTTGGGGGAAATAGGCAGCCAGTTATGGTAGATGGATGTATAAAAGCAATTGTGATATGGGCAGCTGAACCTGAAAAGCATGGGTACAGAGGAAGTCAGAAGACTGTCCACTTATGGGGGGCTGGAATCTTGTACAGAGAAGAAGGAACCTTGCAAGATCAGTTCAGAGCTGGGCAATTACTCTGGGATGGGCCCTTAAGGGCTGGAGCAGTATACTGCATGTCCTTCCCATGTGCTGCTTCAGTCTCACAGGAGAAGAAGAATCATTTTTTTTTTTCAGCAGTGCAAGTTCACCAGACCCAGGACCTTCCTTCTGCAGTGTCCCTTGTATGCCCTCTACTGACAAAGATTAATGGATAAAAAAAAATATGGAATTTATACACAATGGAGTATTACTCTGCATTAAAAAATGACAAAATCATAGAATTTGCAGGGAAATGGATGGCATTAGAACAGATTATGCTAAGTGAAGCCAGCCAATCCCTAAAAAACAAATGCCAAATGTTTTCTTTGATATAAGGAGAGTAACTAAGAACAGAGTGGGGAGGAAGAGCATGAGAAGAAGATTAACATTAAACAGGGGTGAGAGGCGGGAGGGAAAAGGAAAGAGAAGGGAAATTGCATGGAAATGGAAGGAGACCCTCATGGTTATACAAAATTATATACAAGAGGAAGTGAGGAGAAAGGGGGAAAAACAAGGGGGAGAAATGAATTACAGTAGATGGGGTAGAGAGAGAAGATGGGAGGGGAGGGGATGGTGGATAGTAGAGGATAGGAAAGGCAGCAGAATACAACAGACACTAGTATAGCAATACATAAAACAGTGGATGTGTAACCGATGTGATGCTGCAATCTGTATATGGGGTAAAAATGGGAGTTCATAACCCACTTGAATCAAAGTGTGAAATATGATATGTCAAGAACTATGTAAAATAGTTATTTTTCTTTAAAAATTAAAGAAAAAAAACATGAAACTGAGTACAAATTCATTATCACAGAACAGGTACTAAGGGGTGAATTGAAAGCGAACCACAATTAAATTGGCACAATCTTGAAGAGGAAGAACAATGTAGGAAGACTTGACTCTGTAAGACTTCACATACTATAAAGCTCTATTAAGTTAGATAGTGTAATATTAAAGAGGGGACAGGAAAATTAATCAATAGTACAGAACAGAAAAGTAGAAAGACACATACACAACTTTGACAAAAAAATGTCTCTTCAAAGTAGGAGAATGACATTTTTCCTAAACATACAAAAATATAGATATTTGGTATTATCTGAAGCCATAGGTATATCAGAGATGTAAATGTCAAAAAGAAATAATAAAGACAACACATGATAATAAGGGCTATTATCTAAATTTCCATAGAATAGGAAATTATTGTTCATAGAGGAGAAAATATAGACTTGTCATGATAGAAAAAAATCTCAAACTGGACTATCTAAGTTTAATACATTTCAGTTCTCAAAATATATTTTAAAAAGCCAACTCATAGACTAAGAGAATATTTAAATCATGTGTCTACATCTATGAGATATAAGAAACAGCAGGAAATCAATTTTCTTATAATTAGGGAAAGGAAGATTGAAAGTATCTGAGATACCAGTACAAAAATAGCCAAACTTAATAAATTTGTCTGGGAAGATATGGAGCAAAATTAATATAAATTAATGAAATAATTTTAGACAATTATTGACTTCTAGTTTAAGCATTCATTTGTTTTAAAGCATAGCCATTCTACTCTGTGTATGAACCTAAAAGAAATTTGTACAGAGTACATACAGAGACATATACAGAAATATTCTGAGCGGCATTATCTATAATAGCAGAAGCTAGAAAGCACCCAAATAACTATCAATATAACAATCAATTAACTAATGTTAATGCAATGGAATATGATAAAACAAGAAAAGTTGATTTTGTATACCACACACAAAATGTTGACTGAAAGAAGCCAGATGTATAAGAATGCGTACATTCCTATTTCAAGAGACAAAAATTGAAGAATGATTATTAAAAGACATTTTAAACTTGGAGAATATAGGAGTAAAAGTTGGAGGAAGAGTATGAAAACAGAATCTGGTGTGCTGGTAATGTTCTATTTTATAAACCAAGCCATGGCCACACAAATAATTTTGTACTAATGTATTGGGTATATTTATGTTTCTTCATTGACTGTATGATAGATCCACAATTATATAGATTATATTATATACATTTAAAATAAATTATAAATGACTTTTTGCTGTTTTACTTGTGTTCTGTTAAAGATCATGGTTGAGGGCTGGGGATGTGGCTCAAGCGGTAGTGCGCTCGCACGGTATGCGTGCGGCCCGGGTTCGATCCTCAGCACCACATACCAACAAAGATGTTGTGTCCGCCGAGAACTAAATAAAAAAACCAAATATTAAAAATTCTCTTCTCTCTCTCTCTCTCTCCTCTCTCACTGTCTCTTAAAAAAAAAGATCATGGGTGAAAGAGCTAGTAACTAAAGAAAAAATAATCTTCTATAGACAGAGATAAAGAGTAATCATATGTATTTCAGCTAGAGGGTTCCAACTGTTTTTAAGAAAAGAAAAATAAAAGAATCTTGAAGATCTCATGCAAAAAAATATATATCTCAGGTTCCAGCCCAATAGGCCATGTTAGAACAGAGATCCATGTGGACTGAAAGTTCATCTGGTAAGAAACAAATGAGTCACATGGAGAGAGATGTAAGACTGCATCAAATGATCATGAAACAGGGAATAAAAGATATATAGTCATAAAATTAGAGCTGATCAAGAAGATGTAAAAGTTCAAGTCTAAAATTAAAGTCTGGCCATGGCATCTTTGTGAATAAAAAGAATAAATAAGAAAAAATTAATATGATTTAATATGTGTCAAGAAATCAAATAACTTGAGAGCAGTTTCAAAAATACAATGTTCTATGTAAGAGTAAATTCATAAGGGTGGGCCACATTTATAGTAAAAGAGTGGGAAGTTATACACAACAGAAAACAAAACAAATAAGTTAGATTCTACCTAAAGCCAATTCATTAAAAATTCTTCTAAATAAGGAATTCATCTAATTTTTAGTCTTGTAGGTATTGACTAGAATAAAAGTATTCGGAATGATATTCTACATGTATGTGTATGTACTTGTGAGTATGTGGAGTGTGTCTGTACAAATGAATGTAAAGAAATAAAAATGTTAGAACTCAATTCTCAATTTATGGTCCATTAATTCTCAAAAAAAACCAAACCAAAACAAAACAAAAAAACTCCTGTCTCAAGTATGAGAGCAATAATCTTTGAAGTAGACTAAATAGATTTTAGTAAAATTAATAAAATTTTCATCCTTTCTCATTCCCACTTCTATTTTGTTAATATGTATTTTCCCCAAACATAGCTTTTAGATTGTCTCCTTTATAATAAAAGACACTTTATTATTATATATAATAAATATATATTATATATTATTATATATAACTTAACAGAGTATCTTAGAACTAGCATTACCTAATTTAAAAAATGCATGAAGCATTAATATCAACTCATAATATGAAAAATAGAGGAAAGACTTTATGTTATTGTATTATTATTTTTGAGTCCTAAATTGCAACATGAGCTGTTTCATTCATGGAGAAGAGAGAAAAAAAACCATAAAACTGAAAACAGACAAAACTGAAAAGCAAAATTCATTTCCCATGGAGTACTTGAAAAAAAATTCTATGAATCCTTGTTTATTTACCTAAAAGTTTTTTAACAATCAGAAAAAGGATAAAAGATAAATCTAAGGTACAAAAATTAATGTGTTGTTTTCTATGTGAAAATTATATTTATTAAATGGCAAATATTTCTGAAAGTATCTTAAATAGCTGTAAAACAACAAAAGCATGGCAGAGAGAACAATGACTGTGTGTCCTTACCCAAACTCTAGAACATACAGGCTATCTAAAGCCAATGAGTTTTTGCTCACAGAGCACCTAAAATATTCATTGGTCCCACACTAGAATAAATTTATTGCTGCTATATGATATATAAAAGGTTGATAAACTGGTTTTCTGACCTTGGAGAACTTTGTTGGCATATTAAGAGACTTTGATACATAGCAGAAAGCAGACATGTTTTATGATTTGTTGGATGCACCGTCCTGGGTCTGCACTCAGAGATTGCTAGGTAACAAGGAGAATCTTGTGAGAAGAGGAAGCGGGAGCCATTCGCTCCCTAGTAAATGCAGCAAGGCTAAAACCAGGGGATTTGAATGTTAAGCAACTCCATTTAAAAATCACACATACCCAACTTTATGACATATAGATTGTTCCCAGTAGTCTGTCTCCTGGTTTTCTGCTGTCTCTTTGCTTTCCTCACTAGCAACATAGTATTTGACCCTTGGTACCTTGTTTACAAAGCTTTGCCTCTTGCAGCACTTTGGGGCTCTAATGAGTGACAGCAATAGCTTGGAGAGACTACACTGTGAAAGGTAAAACCAAGCAGAGTTTTCGTAACAGGAGTCCTGAGCTCTGTTAGCTCAAACGAAACATCCTTGAAATAAAGATTTCAATGACAAACTGAGGGATGGAAAGTGGGAAATGCCAAAATGAAGCAAACATTGGAAACACAAATAGCTAAAACTTATTTTTAGTATATCCTCAGAGCTTCCTTTTAAAACCCAGAGCATCACTACAGGACTTATAGGAATGACTATTAAATTATACTGTTTTTTTCCCTTAATATTTAATCTAACTTTCTGTTTTATTCAAGAGATGAATTCAAGATTGAAAAGTATACTGGCAACAGAAAAAATAACTCCCTTAACAAGTGATGAGACACAAAGTTTAATTTTTCTGATCCTTTCCAATAGACTTTACTAGATATTTCAATTCTTTATTAAGTAAAATCTATCTTGTCTTGCTGATAATGGGAAATTTCTATTGATAAATTTCTATTTTTCCTTTTTTTTTTTTTTCAGGGAGGCAATTAGAGGCCTGTGTAGAAAAGCGGAGGAGAATCTCCTGTTGGACTCATTGCAACCATGCTTACACTTTTCTTAGATCACATCAGTGAACTAACAATGGATTGATTTACTTTCCTGGATTCTTGCTTTCAATTTAGCAAGTGTTAACCCTTCAACTGCGTAGGTTCTGCCAAGGAATAGATCACATATACTTAGTATTTATCAAATAGTCTTGCTTGTGTGTGAATTCCTGAGCACACTAGTGCAGGGGCAGTCTCTCCACTCAGTCATTGGTACGTGGGTTCTGGTGTACAG
This sequence comes from Spermophilus citellus, assembly GCF_964194105.1. NCBI lineage: Eukaryota > Metazoa > Chordata > Mammalia > Rodentia > Sciuridae > Spermophilus > Spermophilus citellus. The sequence continues at coordinate 194,530,637 of NC_138184.1, read as the reverse complement.
TGGAATACTCCCCATCTGGCGTCTATGGCAGGAGCATAGGCATTTGTTCCTGCCAGACCTGTAAAGAGCTGATTATTGTCTTTTTAGAAAATCATATGTAATGCTGTTTAGACACACTAGCTTGAATCATCCCTTTCCAAAATTCTGGAGGTTGATGACTAGTTTAGCTTTTTTCTTACAAGTTGAATGATTTATGGACACGATGCTTCCATACATTTTAGAATGCTGAGTGATAGAAAGTTTAATAATTTTAAATTCTACATGATCTTAGAAATAATAAATACTTTAATTATTTGCTACTTGCTATTATATCAGCTACATTACTTATATTCTGTACTTATTACACATAAAAATGCATCAAAATTAATAAAGAGTATTGGTTGTTAAACTAATAGATGTGGGGTGTCATTTAGTGTTTACATTTTTTATTACATTTATCAATTTTGATTACATTTGTCATTTAGTGATTACATTTTTTTTATTACTTAATGTAACAACATTGGTCAAAGGTGGTATGATCTCACAAGGTTTTGTGTACGAGCTTACCTGTGCTTATTCCTCAATTCCTTACTTTTGCTACAAAACACACAGTTTATTCTAGTACCCTTTTACTTAACAGGATTTTTATTAAATTTAGTTAGACTTCTGAAATTTATTATATATTACCCTCCACACTTCAGTTTCTCTTCAAGCTGACCCATATGAGCAGCATCAATAGTTGCCTTGCCTTGTAGTTTCCAGTTATGCTGTGACAATGAGAAGGACTAGTCATAGATTACAGCATGAAGTTTGCAGATCATCCATGGGAGGCCAGAGTACCTTCTCATCTGCTGTTTCCATGCAACTATACTTTCATTAACCAAGACTGCCATGTCCTCTTAGCACCAGGGCTGGTCATTTCTCACTGCTGTAGCTGCCACAAGACAAGGATGACATTCTACCTCCCATACCAGTTTTCCTAAGCCCTCCTCATATGGCTGGAAGTAGTAGTAAGTAGTAGTATATTAACTAAAGTCTTCACTTAGCCTCTTTGTGCTATTGGTTTTCTACTGAATCCCTGACAGTTCTAATTTTTTTTTAGTAAAACACATTTTTTTAAATTGGTTGGTTTGTTTGGTGGTTTTATGGAAAAGTCTTTGGTTTTCAGAGCAATTTGTAAGGGAATGGTTTAAAAAGCATTTACAGTAATAGTCGTTTTAGAATCAATATTTGCAAATATAAAGTGACTACTCTGAATAGAAGAAGCATAATCCTTTAAACATCAAGGACTCAACATTTTCCCTATCAATCACAATAATAATGGCCACATCTTTTATTGCCAAGAGTCCATCTGGCATTTCCCTTGTTAAAGTCATGTCCTAACTCCCCATGGCATTTGATAATTTTTAGTACTTTTATAACCTTAGTTTAATCATGAAATGCTATTTGACCAGTATTCTCTTAGTAAAACTCTCCTCTTGTTTTCCGTAAAGAATATATAGTGTGAAGAGAGAGGTTCTGCTCTCAAAGCATGTATAATTTATTTTGGTCAGTAAATTATGTATTGTTTTTAGGTATAGTTATTATATTCTGACATAAGCTTAGGAAAACTCTCAGGACTAATTCATAAGGTCTAGAAGTAATAGTTTAAGTCATTCATTTTGCATTATTGGTATCATTGCAAGGGTGAGCTAACAAAAATCAATATATGACTATTCCTAAAGTCTTAGGAAAAATTCAGTGGAGATGCAACAAGTTTCTCTTTTAATGCAAGTAGCCTCCCATAGGGTGCAGGTGTAGTCATGATAAAACACATTCAAGTGTCGCTATTGGTTTTCTATTATATTTTGTTTTATTTTTAAAGGTAGGAATTCCTTTATTAATAAGCCCACTCTATGTGAACTTAAGTTTGAAGCAAAGTAACTTGAAGCTCCGTTACATGATAGGTGTTTCCTAAGTCTTTTCTTTGTGTTTGTGTCTGTACTAAAGACTGATTCCATGTTCACACTTTTGAGGTTATTTGTTTTTAAGCACAGCTTCTGGGTTATATGTCATTGGGACAGGCAGCCAATGCAGGACGTGCAGAAATGCTCTGGCCCTGCTGCAGGGTTACAGTTCACAGACCGGGGCTCAGTGGAAGATAGATGAGTCTTCCCACCATTGTTCAGTGTTCAGTCCAGGAGTTTAACAGAAGAAATCAATGAGGCACAACTGTGTAAAATAGGGGTCAAATATGTACAGCTGTGGCTCCACATATATCAGTAGCATGGTTTGATTTTTCTCTAGACAGCATTCATTATCAAAATGGGTTTCAGAAGCTTTTTATTAAAAACAAATTGATGTTAATTAATTCAGATTGCAGTGGCCATTAGTTGCTATCACATTGCAGGAAACTAGATAGAATCAAGTCTATTCCCTGTAATCTCTGATGGTTTCCTATCTCTAAATCCAATTTTAAGATGGAATTCTTATATTTTGAGTTAATGTGAGCTTTCCAATCTGGCTTTCTCTTGATTATCAGCTGCCGTCTTTGTTTGCTGCTTGACTTTGTTTTAGAGATCTGTGTTATCTTATTTTCCTATTTATTTACTGATAACATTATGCAATTACATTTTTTCTATCTATCATATATTTCTGTATTCTAAAAAGTATGACTTTACACTTAAATACACAATATTTTTAAATCTAAATACATTTTCAAGAGGAATCAATTTTCTCCCACATTTTGTAAAATAAATATGTCCTAAACATACAAATTCTGACAAGCCCCTTCTCTTGGTGTTTTAACTATTCATATTCTAGAGCTCTTTCCCCATATATTATTCTGCTTCCACACCTTATCTCTTTCCAACATACACACACATACATAAACAAAAGAAAGAATAAATCCTTTCAAAGATTCTTTACTTTTTTTTTTCTTTTCCTATAATTAGTCTGAATGAGAACCATTGAATTGCCCTTTTTCTCATTGTCTTGGCCATTTGTCTCTCTGAGTGACCCACAAATTAGGTGCAGGCAGATATGAATTATGTTTGCTTCTTTTTTCCTCACTTTTCTTTAGACCAATGAATACTAAGAAAGACAGAAGCAGGAAGCAGAATCTTTAGAAATAGTATGTGAGAAAAAAAGAAAGTTACCCATAGATACGTGTATGACTATGTGGGGCTGGCAGGGGTTCAGAAAAAGAATTTCAAATCATTTGCAACAGACCAGTGAGAGTATTGGGACAAAAGTTGCCATAAGATGGGAATTTAAGGTGATTTAAAACTCACAGGTGATATTGCTCTTAGACCAAGCTGAACTGCCTTTCCTCAGATGGCCACCGCCTTTTGGAGTACCTTTTTCAAAACTCTCAACATTCTGTTTTAGGGGATGTGAAAAGCTGAGCTAGTTGTACTAATTCGCTGGAATAACTGAAGTCCAGATTGGTACTGTTTTCCTCTTACAGGTATTCTCCGACCGTCTTCTTCCTCCAAAATGGTGCAGTTCTTGAATACCCCCAAGAACTCCTGCACTTGCAGATGTGTAGTCATACCTAGGAGCTCTGGCCAGGTTCCCAGGTCCTGGTTCTAGAAAGCTACATGGACATGTAAATTTTCCCTTTAATTAAGTATTTCTCTAATAGGATCTAGCCAAATTGGTGGTGACATGCTGATTTGAAGCAACAATCACTCTCATCACCTTTTACACTGTGACACCCACAATATTGGCATCTAGCCCTCCCAAAGGTTAGTCAATCTTCCAGGGGTTATTGCTTATGTTTCTTCACATGACTTTTCATGGTATTGTACTATATTGCTAATAGATCCTTTTTTAAAAAAGTTTTTTTTTAGTTGTCAATGGATACATTTTCTTTATTTGATTTATTTATTTTTATGTGGTGCTGAGGATCGAACCCAGTGCCTTTATGTTCTAGGCAGGTGCTCTACCACTGAGCCACAACCTCAGCCCCGAAATGGACACTTTTGATCAATGTCCTTTCTTACTTCCAATTGATGGGGTGGATTCCCCCCCACAGGTCAGTCTTAAGGCATGATAGAAAGAGAAGGACATTTCTCTTGTGAATGGGACTTCTCTTCTCACTCCACTAACAGACCATGTTATGGACTAAATGTTTTTATGCCAAATAGGTCATGTTGAAATATAATTCCTAATAGGATAGAATTTTAATATTGCACTTTAGAGAAATAAGTAGGTCATAAAGGTGAAATTCTTATGAATGGAATTAGTGCCCTTATAAACCTATGAGAGAAATTGATCTGCATATGTTTATTTCATATGTAGACACATTAAGAAGACAGTTCTTAAAACTCTGAAGGGTAGACTCACTCAGAACAGGACCATGCCAAGACTCTGGTCTCTGATTTCTAATCTAAAGAACTGTGAGAAATGTTTATGTTTAAACCACTTGTCTATGGAGATTTGTTATAGCTACCTTAATTGACTGAAAGTCCATTTCCCTACACTCCTGACTAATGTTAGTATATAAAAATAGATCACATTTTAAGAATGTAATAATTACAACCTCAAGATTACAAGAAATGATACTGTTAGAAGTTGTAATATATTATAAAATTTCATGTACTACATGTAATTTGACCAGATGACAAATTATCATTCACAATTATCCAATTTCCCCCAATGTCTGGGTGAGACTTGCATTTGTGGATCTCTTCAAAACAACAGAGTAATGTCTTCTTAAGGAATCCTAGGGGGTAGTTTCATGGGCAGCATGACAGATGGTACAGCTTCATGAGAAATGATGTCATCAGCACTAAATAAATGGCATTAGGGAACTGTGGTATTGAGAAGATCTAGATTGTTTCAATACAGAAAGGTTGTGAAGAGCATGACATTGTGAGTAATAACTGTTGCTACCTTTCTCAAGGACGGAGACATAAAGTTATCCAGCTATGACACATTTGAAAAGAAAGAATCTAAAGAAATACTCCAGGATCTGAAGACAAAGATTTTTGCCTAGACACTAGCAGAATCTTCATATGCACTGATCAAATGAATAAGTACCAAATACCCTTCCCTCTGCCTGTTATTTTACATGTTCACTGATAGATCATTCAACCTCACATGGTATTCTGAATTTTAATAAATTTTAAATCAAAGTGTTCATGTCTCAACAGAGACATTTTCTCATGATTCTGACCACACTAGGGGCAACCCACTTCACCAGGTTCTCTCTGGTGATCCATCCATATTCCCAGAGCTATGTACACTATAATCATACTTGGAAAATGTCAAGAACACTTTGAATGTACAGTGTTTATTATAATAATAACTTTCCCAAAAGAAAAAAGAAAACTAGTCCTTAATATGCTGATAAATTAATCCTGAAACCCAATTCCATATGAATGGAGTAGAAGGATGTCAAAGTCCCTCTGTGAAGCTGATGTGATTGTCAGAGGTTGAGCCAGGAGGGTTTCTTTACCTCACTCTGCTTCCACAAAATCTATATAAATTCTGTACCATACTGATGGCAAGTTAATAGGGAAGCAAATGAAGCATATCCACTTTCCTCACTTACACAAATTCCCTCCAAGTCGCTAAAACTAAATTTATATTTATAATCTGTGTTGCCTTAATAAAGAATATCCCCAAAATGTGCTCTTACGAGCCTAGTTCTCTCACAATCATGTGGCCAATAGAATAATCAAGACAAAGCTCATTGAAATTGGTTAAGCTATTTTTTTGCACATGGCAGCAAGAGAACTCACAACACACCTGCTGTGGGGATGTCTTCCCAGGAAAAGATAAAGCCATACAACAAAGAGATTACTTCAATCAGATTACTTCAGTCTGGCAGAGCCAGAAAGAAAGAGTGTTGAATCTGACTTTGGAAGCAGATCTCTTTGTCAGAAGTACAGAACCAGCAGAACTGATTCAATTCATTGATAGAAAAATTTTGTATGAAGCAAATTAAGAAAGAAAGGATGAAAGGACATTTCACTAGGAATAGATAAGAGGTGAGTGCAAAGAACCAAATGGATTTTGCATAATTCTAGTGTAATTAATAAACTAAAAGAGATACAAAGTTGTCTAAACAGATATCTTGGTGGGAACTTCCTCTCATCATGGAAGAGTTTGCAATAAAAGACCCTTCTCCTCTATCTTGGTTACCTCCATTACTGAAAACATCTTCCCAATAGAAAAATATTCTGTTCCAGGTGCAAACCACAAACATAATTTTATATTTTCTAATAGATACCTGTTTAAAAGTAAAAGGAGCAGGTGAAATTGTTGGTAATAATAAATTTTTTAATCCAATTTTTCAAAATAATTTCACATTTCTTATATTACAAAGTACAATCCACATAAAAAATCACTAATAAAATATATGACATGTACTCTTACAGAACATTTATTTTAACAAGCTACATTCCAGATTCTCAGTAGGCATGAGTGGCAGAGGTAAGCAAGCATAGAGGTAACTGTGGTTTGAGGCTATGAGGTGCTTACTCCTGAACTTCATTATATTTAAATTCAAACCCAGGCTGGGTATGTAGCTCATTGATAGAGCATGAGCTTATCATAGGAGATGGCTTGGATTCAGTCCCAGTGTCCTGAAAAACAAACAAAATTCAATCATCAATGAGAGGCTTTTAGATGACTAGACCCTATCTAAGAAAAATTTTTGAAAAGAGCACATACACACACACATACACACAAAAAAAGAAAAAATTAATTGTTCTGCCCATGTATCATGAAGGATAAAGGACTGTAGCTATATCAGCCAGAAGGTATAACTGCCATAAGTTTACTGGTTGGAGAAAGTACCCTAGCAAAGTTACAGGAGTCACCTACAACAGAGAACCAAAAACTCTGGATAATAGATAAGACCCACATTAGTCCATTTAAAAGGAAATCAGAGCTTTTTTAAAAAAAATACATTTTGATGAAGGCTTCTAAATTTTTATTTAATAAATACTAACTCAAAGCCTTTGCTATTTTCTGAGTTACAGAACCATCACTTCATTAGACAAATTTTTAGAAAGCATTCACTCTGAAGAACAACAAAAATAATAAAAAGTGTTTTTATTTCAAAAAGGGAAAAAGAAAAAGAAAAGAATATTTATTGTTTAGTCAGCACAATGGTTTTCCTGTTCTCTTACAAGAAATTATTTGATTTAGGTTGTCTAGCTCAGGGACAGTGGTTTCTGTTCGTTTTTGTTTTTAAATAGGCCATATCTTTTTGATGTTTATGTATGTGTACTGTGTGTGTACTGTGTGTGTGTTTGTGTGTGTGTGTGTGTGAGTTTCCTCTGTAACTCCCACAGTCAGATGCAAACTCCATATGCCCAACCATTTAAGTAGTTTCTTTAATCATATAGGAAGAATAATTCCTGAATTAGGATATTCTTAGCTCATTGTTCCACTGTGTACATTATAAATGTAAAGCAGGCACCAGCTCTGTCTCTCCACAGGGAGAATTTATGACATGGTACTATTATAGACCCAAAGATTTTATAGTGTTTCATTTTATATCTACTCTGCCTAAAATGACCTAAGGTATAATTTTCCTCCCACTGATAGATGCCATCTACAAAGTGCCACTGCTATTGAAGGGTTGGGCTGAACCTGCAAGGAAATAATTCTCACCTTTATGTCTTTTGCTGCTAAACCCAGGAGGTAATGAAAGGGTGGTACGTCAGTAAAAGGTTATTCATTAAGTGCCCTTAAGCATATTTGTAACTACAGGGAACAAGAAAGACTCTAAGAACAGTTCTGACCGCAACTTTTGGTCCTTTGAAGCAATTACCTAAGGTGGTCTCTGTGAATGCTCCCAGAAGCAGTGAATTGTCTAAGGAAAAAAAAAGTGAATTCCTAATAGCTTTTATAGCTAATGTGGCCTCTAGCCATTAAGCTCATCACCACACATGAGAACAAGTGCCTGTTTATCTTCTCCAAATATACTTCATTTTAGCTCAGTATGTGGAAGCTCTTAATGCTCCATTCTAGGTAAAACACTGTCTTACCAAGAAAAAAAAAGGGTCCTCAGTGATATATATTAAAAAGTGCTTAAAGGATATTGAACATGAATTTGATTCAGATTTATTTGTGAATAAAATGAAGCACTGGTGATACAGAAATTGTATTTCAATTTAATCAGTATATTTGAATTTCAAATCAATCTAGTATAATGATAGATAAAGCTCCATAATCTTCAGAGAGGCCAGTCATTATCAGCTAACTCAACACTATGGCTTTCATATGCTAACCACACGCAAATATGATATTAATTATCAATCAGTCAATCTCACCTATGAGCCCCCACCCTTTACTCTTCTCAATTTATTTTGTGCTTCTCATTTGTTGCACTTTATGTTTTTGCTATCTGTCTTTGTTGTGTGTGTGTGTGTGTGTGTGTGTGTGTGTAATTTTTCTGTCCCTACAATTGTGTTCATCCTCACAGTTAAATGACCCTTAACTTATCCTCTCCAGGATGAGGACTGTGTCTTTTGCTTTGTATAACACCCAGAGGACTTAGGGAAGGATTTCTACATATCATGGATTATATTGAGAAGCTGTTGTGTTAAGCCTCATATAAAGTACAAGTAAAAAATTGGAACTAAAACTTTGAAAAATTTTCATATTTTAATTTAGTTACACAAGTAATTAGGCAAATAAAGTTCAGTCTAAATGAGCACTCAGTTTTTCCCATAGGTATGTGTGATTAAAGTTATCACTTGATGCATGCAATTGACTCAAGTTGGGATATATTTTTACCCCTCAGAAAAGAGGCAAATAGAATTATATTGGTCTCTTTATTGGTGTGTAATTGAAAAGTGGAGCTCAGAATGTAAAAGCTAGTATTTCACGTTTTCAGGCACTAACAGACAGATGTCTGCTGGGTCCATGGTTAATTGTGAAGAATTTAGAGAGGTCCCCTTAAGGAAATAACATGAAGGGAACAAAGCTTTCTTAGATTAAATCCAGTCTAATACATGAGCCAAGGGAGAAAAAAATGTTCTTTTTTTATTCTGATTTTTTTTTCCTAAGGAATTAGTAGGAATTTAAACAAGACAGGATTCTATATCACAACAAAAGAATAAGTATTGTATTTTACTCAAGCTATAGCTATAATGGTGCAGCTAAAATGCCTATTCTCACAAAAACCAAGTCAGCTATGCTTGGTCAGACTTTGTGAATCTTTGTGCTAGAGTGAGAGTTTAGCTGGCTTATTCAGCTCAAATTGAGAGAAACTATTTTGGCATGAAGTCCTCTTTCCCAGCAGACTGATTAATAAAAATACAAAAGTTGTCTTCAATGATTGTATAATCCAGCTGCCGATAGGCCCTGCTTGACTTTTTAAAAAATTATATATTGATTTTTTATTTATTTCATTTTTTTCTAGTTATGCATGACAATACTGTATAATTTAACATAGTCATACTAACATGTAGTACATCTTATTCTGATTAGAATCTTGTGGTTGTACATTCACTGTAGTTTATTTATAGGTGCATAAAAAAGTTAATTTAGACTTATTCCACTGTCTTTCCTATTCCTGTCTCACTTCATTTACCTTTGTCTAGTCTACTTAACTTCTAATCTTCCCTGCCTTGTTGTTTGTTAGCATCTGCGTCTTAGAGAGAACATTCGACCTTTTATTTCTAGGGGATTGGCTTATTTTGCTTGGCAAATACTCTTCAGTTCCATACATTTCCTGCAAATGTCATAATTTAATTATTTTTATGACTGAGTAATGTTTCACTATACACACACACACACACACACACACACACACACACACACACCTTTGGATATATACCAAGGAGTGGGATAACTGGGTCAAATAGTGAACCCATTCCAAGTTTTCTAAGGCATCTCCATACTGCTTTCCAGAATTGTTGTACCAATTTGCAGCCTCACTAGCAATGTATGAGTATACCATTTTACCCACATCATCGCCAACATTTATTGTTAATTGTATTCTTAATTTTTGTCATTGTGACTGGAGCGAGATGAAATCTCAGTATAGTTTTAATTTGCATGTCTCTAATTGCTAGAGATGTTGAACATTTTTTCATGTGTTTTTTGACCATTCATATTTATTCTTTTGTGAAGTGTCTGTTCAATTCCTTTGCTCATTTATTGACTGGGCTATTTGTTCTTTTGATATCAAGTTTTTTGAATTCTTTATATATCTTCAAGATTCATGTTTTCTCTGAAGTGCAGGTGGCAAAGATTTTTTCTCATTCTGTAGGCTCTCTGTTCATGTTCTTGATTGTTTCCTTTATTGTGAAGAAGCTTTTTAGTTTCATACCATCCCATTTATTGATTTTTGATTTAACAACCTTTTGAATTTTAATATCCAAAAAGATAGCTGGAAAGGTGGAGAATTCTTGTCTCTCATGAAAACACAGTATTTTGGTAAGCCCATAGGAATGTGTCAACAGTATTCCACTGTTGTCCATATGCTATTTTAGAACAGGAGAAGCAGCAAATCTTACCAGGGAGTAGTGCCCTCCCATGATGAAACTGTCAGACTCTATAATAGACAAAACCTGTCTCCAGTTACCTAATCACCTGTTTCAGTTTGATGTAAAAAAAAAAAAAAAAAAAAAAAAAAAAAAAAAACTATCTCACCATATAGATGTTAGATGTTACCTGAGGTGAAAACGTTTGAAATGTACAGGAGGCTTAGCAAATTTAATTCTTGTAATATTATTTCCTTAGCACTATAAAAAATGAAACACTTTACTAGTAATTTTGATTTTATGTAGAAGTGACAATGATACACAGCAGAGTTTGTTGCTATGAGGCAAGCTGTTACTATCTTTTCAAAATCCCTTTCTGAACCATGACTTAATTTAATTGCATATGTTATAAGCTAAAGTACATTCTCCTGCCATTGTTATGATTAGGGATGACCAGTAAAATCGTAGGTGGAAGTCACATGTGATACTTTCTGATATATTCTGTAGAAGACGGACATTTCTCTTTGTTCTTTCTGCAGCCTCTCGTTTACACCTTTGGTATCATGTTGTAGTCATTATTTTGGATTAGGAAGATCAGTTCCTATCAATCATTGAACCCTAACAATGTCTGGCAACTTTGTGAACATTGCAAAGAAACCTGGGATTTCTTATTGCAAATTCACTGTATGTAAGCAATAATTAAATTTAATATTTCCTATCATATGAGAGAGACATGAACTTCTCTATTTTCTACATCATTTTTATTTTGGTGTTTTTGTTTCTCTGTTATAAGGACACTTAATCCTAACTGTTGTCCCAGGAATAACCAAATTATTTCTTCCGAAAGTGACTAGTTTATGTTAAAACTCAATATCCACACAAAAAATTATTTGTAGACAAAAAAACGATCTTTAACTGTTAGTTGTTTTTTTTTTCAAAATCTAAGGAAATCAAGTTGTTAAAAGTATAAAGGGAAAGATTATGAATATAGCAATTTTGTTCTCCAGCAGTAGCAATACACACAAATTATAGATTTTTTTTTTTTAATTAGAAGAAACACAAAAGGAAAAAGAGTTCAGAATAGACTCGTCATCTTTTTGTCTACTTACCGATTTTCTCTGTTTGCTCCTCTTGTAAGAGGAAGATGTGTGCCTGATCACAGTTAGAAGCTCAGGTGTGATTATTCAGAGATTGCAAAGGTATTCAACTTTATTAAACACAGAGAAGGGGACAAAAGAAGATATAAATTTACTTTAGTTTGACTTTACTCAGTTACTGAACCATCTTTGAAGAATAGGAAAAGAACAGTAAGTAGAAGCAATCTTCAGGGCAAGTTTTATTGTAATTCTCTTTAAAAAGTTTATTGCCCTGGCTTCCTGGAAGTTGGCTAGTTCTTCCTGAAATGACATTTTTAGGAAACAATTTTTTCAAGGGTTTTTGGTGACTAAGAATGCTGTTCCTGACAATTGGAAGCCAAAAAGTAGCAATGTGGAAGCTCAGCTTCAGTTGGTTAGGTCATAATTTCCACAGAGATCATTTACCTATTTTAACATTTACTCTAATCCTTGGTGTATTTTGCTTTTTTCTACTTTTCACAAGAAAAGATTTTACTTTGCACAATGCAAATTCAGCGTAAATAGTTTATGATATATTTTGTAGAAATTTTCCAAAATTTCTGATGGTTTGAAATTTCCCTGAGTTATCCATGAAGATAGAAGTCTTTCATTAAAATTATACCATTTTGATATCAGACAAATAATACCACTGAAACATTGAACAGAAAAGGTTTCCCTTTTATCCTTCTCCCTTTGATCATGTCAAATTTTGAATACTTAAAATTTAGTTTAAATGAAAAAAAAAATCCTCAGAGAAACATTTCCCAAACTATAAAATTGAGTTATCTTCCTCTGTTACACAGAAAGCACCATTATTACTTGTTTACAACTGGATCCTAAGTACAATAAACCTAGTATTCCTGGGTACAATGTCTAATGTTTTAGAAAACTTTCTAGACTTATTTATTCAGTGGTCCATTATATTGTTACATTTCAATAAATTTGAGCCAGTAAGTTCATTTAAAAATGGACTCCAATTACCTTCATAGATTGGAAAATTTTTGTTTTAAAAACTAAAAAGATCAACTCTGAGGAAAAAATTTTGTAATGTGTAATTAGTTGGCTGTGAATGTGACATGCTTTGTATTTAGTACATAATTGTTGCCAACAATTAAATGAGGATTTATAAGTCATATTACTCAACAAAATGCAGTGTGTTGATACAAAACAGAATGCATAACATGAGAAGGGATTAGACCTGGGATATCCCCAAAGCAGAATGGACTTATATTAGATGCATTATTAAGGCCATATCAGTTTTGGAGACCTGATTATTCCCAAATGTCGGGTACAAAATAACAGTTAATTTTCATTATTCTTAAAGTAAATGTGTCCCAAATTTTTTTCATATTTTATCAAATTTAATCACTGAACAACTCTCTGAAAGTTGGGTTCTATCTCGATAGCTACTGTAGTTTTAGAAGTCTCATAGACATTCAGCATTAGGCTTTATTTGCCCAAACTCAAATAACTCCTAAGAGTTGGTGCCAAGGATTTGAATTAGTCTGAATGAAAGACATTTCCAACCCCTCCAAACCACAATGATAATGCATATATGTATTTCTGTTTCTACTATGTGCATACTATGGAATATTCAGACTAGATAAGGATAAGAGAAGTTCTATTCTCAAGTGAGTATGGACAAAGGCTCTGGAGCCAAATAGCATATACAGGTTGTTTCCCCAGTTCTGCTCCCGCCCCTGTGCCTTGGATAAGTAACTAAATCTTCCTATCACTCAGGTAATTTATGTATTAAATGTAGAAAATAGAAGCACTAACTCATAATGTTTCTCTAGATTTGTTCAGTTATGAAACAAAGCTAACTGATCACATTTGAAGTATATATTCCTGATTAGGGAGATGATTTCATCTGGAGTATAACAAACTAAAATATTTGTTTATCTTAAATGTATTAAGGTAAGTAAAAATCATCATAAAGTTGCCAAATTTTCCTGACATTGAAATTCCTTGCTAAACATAAACTTGAAATCTGTAATGTTAGCATGTCTGAAATTTTCTGTGCCTTAAAGATTCAACTATTACAAACCTTCATTACAGTCCAAACCAGTGAGACTACAGTGTACTCAAACACATAAAAGAATTATTTTACATATTATGAGCTAGAGTAAATGTAAAAATGCAATAAAAATGTGTTAAGACTAATATCAAGTTTAGTGATTTATTATTGACTTTGTTTATTCATAGAGAAAACAGAAAAGCATTATCCACCACTCATTTGCTTCAGGAAAAAAAATGTCATTTTTGAGGTTTGAACCAATGTATTGCAATAACTATTTCTCAGAGATGATTTGGGTTTCAATTTGCAAAATTTCTTCTCAAAAACTATACTTCATATTCAGGAGTTTGGTTCCCAATGAAACTTTATTTTATTTTAGCAATACAAAAACAGACATAAACATGTACAGTTGTCCAAGACTGTACCAACTTCAACCAATTTTTACCAAGTATGTTTTATGCTGTTTTTTTTTTGTAATTTTAAAATATTCATATTTACTTGTTCTAATCAGTTATACATGACAGCAGAATGCTCTTCAATTCATTGTACACAAATGGATCACAATTTTTCATTTATCTGGCTGTACATGAAATAGGGTCACACCTTTCATGCAATAATATATGCATCTAGGGTAATGATGTCCGACTCATTCCTTATCTTTCCTATCCCAATGCCCTCTCCCCTCCCCTTAGCACCCCTTTGGCCAATCCAAAATTCTTCCAATCGTCCCATGTTCCCCACCATTATGGATTAGCACCTGCTGTCTTTAAAAAAATAAACTACAGCCTTTTTATATACTGAAGTCACTCCTTATAAACACCCTTCACATGTTTGTAACAAGAATAGCCCAAAGATGACAGATAATAGACGATGTAAAATTAACTAAAAGTAATATATAAAATATATTAAACATATATAAACTTTTCCTGTCAATGACAGTTTCATTAATTCAACCAACAGAATCAAATCCTTAGACTCATGTTTTATTTAAATTCTCATTTATCTCTTACTTTCTCATAATTCTTACCAGTTATTCTATAAAATATGATCTCTGTTCATTCTTTTCTCTTCATTTTTTCCGCTACCAAACTTGTCTAATTCCATATCAACTCATGCCTGGTATTTGCAATCAATCACCTGAGTTCCAAGAATCCAGGTGAAATTGCCAAATCCACCCTTTCTTTATGATTTATGCATGTCATTGACAAATGAAACTAATGGTCTCCCCCAAAACTGAAGTTAGTTCTAATTTTTAAACTCTTCAACAGTTTATTATATTTTTTAAAAATTTCAAGTATTTAATTCCTTCAACATCAGCCAATTATTTTTAGACTTATACATACCTATGTTTTGAGATACAATAGGATATCAGTCAAGCAAGCATCAGAGAGGAGACATTTTTCTGTGCTATTCCCCTCTGTGGCCCACATGTAGGTCTGTTGAATTTCTTTCCTAAAGATATCTGTATCCCAGATGGGGCAATGTTCTCATCAATTCCACTGCAGTTGCAGGCCATGACTCTCTGGGTGGTCTTCAAGCACTACAATTAAAACATAGTGTGTTTCTTTCCTTATTGGTCATCTCCATGGAATGAGCAAAGTGAAAGCAATATTTAAAGAAATTAAGATATAGGAAAATTAACTGACAATACTTAATGATTAAAAGTATAATTCAACTTCCTCTACCTGGGCAACACTTTGAAAAAGTATTAACAATTTTTCAATTTCTGTGTACTTTATGAGGCTGAAAAGATGTTTTCAGAAGGAAAGTGTTAGTAATATTTCATCCCATCTTTTGCACTTTAGTGTGTTTCTATGATCTAGAATGGCAATTTCATAAAGGTCATAGCATTTGATCTAGAAGTAAAGAAAAGTTCATTCATCTGAGACAAAATGTTGACGCTAAGTAGTAGCTAGAATTTATAAAAATAATTTTTTTCACTTTAATTCTGGACAAAATAAAGAAGTTAATTTAGATTATGCTTATATATCCAATTGTGACCTTTCTACTGTTCTCAAAATGCATACATCCAATTAGAAAATTCAGCTTTAAGAACTGAATAGTCACCAAGGTAGTGACTTCTCTTGATTCCTCCCTCCTAATATTCAATTCTGAGTATGCGCAAGACCTGATGTAATGAACTTCATTCATTACTACTTTTGCTTCTAAACAAAAATTATAGCAAAGGTCACTGGATGCATCATTCTTTTTAAGACATCATTCTTTTTAAGAGTTATTCCAGATAATCTCTTTGTTGGCTTGCGGAAGTTAAAATTTTAGGAAATCCTCCATGATGAGGAGCTGAATATGAGTCTAGGAATTATAGGCAGCCTCTTAGGAACTACATGAGATCCCAGGAAGAGAGCAAGAAGTCACATGGAGTCTCACTGCCACAAAGGAATGGATTCTGTCTTCAGACTGAATGAGAATGGACTGGGACTTAGCCAAGCTTGTCCAAATGCAGTTCAGCCAGCAAGCTTCACAGGCCTCAGTTAAGCTCTGCCTGAGAGCCTGACTCAGAATCTGTGGGACCATATATGTGTGTGTTGTTTCAAGAAACAAAGTTAGTGGTGATTTTTTTTTTTTGCCTAGTAATAGAAAATTAATGAAGACAAAAGCATCCCAGTCTAATATTTACTGTGCACTGTATATACAGCTCTCCTTATGGTGAGCATCTATCCATGAGAATGATGCCTTTCTCTCCATCTCTATGCTACTGACATACTTCAGTCCTAAGCTATTCTCTCCTGTGGACTCATACAGCTGGTTTTATGTGATCTCTCTTCTTTCACTCTTACCCCTTTTCAATTCATTTTTTTGTATACAGATCAATATTACGTATTTTTAAGGAAGTTTGTGTCACTTCCTGACATTAATCTTCTAATGGCATTTACCTGAGATGTGAAGAGAGGAGGAGACAAAGGGGGCCCAGAGATGGAGATTGATGTGTTACTTCACCTCAGACTGTGCCCTGTTTATTAGACCACATCCCCTGGCATATCTTTGCATTCTTTAAGGAAATGAAGGTTATTCCTACATTAGAGCTTCATTCTTGATCATCTCCTTGCCTGTAATGTTTCAGCGACTGGCAATTCCTTCTAGTCCTGGTCTCAGCTAAACTGTACATTTCTTGTTAATATACTACTGTACAATCTCATTACTCCAGAAATTCTTATATAAGCATCCTATTTTATATTTATATTGCATATATTGCTTTCTGAAATTATCCTTATTATTTTTGTGAGTTTATTATTTGCCCTTTCTACTACAATATAAGCTCCCTGTCAAGAAATTCCTTATCACTCTTATTCATTATTGATTGCTTATATATGAGGCATTTAAATATTTTAAGTGAATACAGTAAACAATAATTTTAATAAATTGTTCCGTTTGCATGCTCTTCAAGATATATCAGCAAAACATGTATATTAGCAGAGCTTGAAGTTTGATAGGATCCAAAATCTCCACCCATCCAGAAGAAAGTGTGAAAATCATTGGCTTATACAATGTTTAAAATAAGTCTGTCTTAGATTTGGTTTCCCAGAAAGTGGTTTGTTAAACAAAATTTTAAAGAACTGACATTTCACTCAGAAAACACAAACCCATGGCTTCCAGAATGAGAAATAAAGGAAATTAGGGAATAAAAATGTAAATAAATACCAAGTAATACAGCATGACATTGGGCACTAGTTCACAAAAAAAAAAAAAAAAAATGAGGAAATACATTGTGTCTCTTTCCAAGTTGAGTTTTCATTCAACACAGAAATTTCTACCAACAGAAGAAATTGTAACTTGGAACAATAACTTAAAAAGAAAGAAAAAAGAATTTATATCTCTGATTCCCTTCTTTTCATTTTTTCTCAGGGGACAGAGTTCACATCATGGGTTTTTAGCCATACTTCTGGGAGTGTCATCAACCATCATTCTGCCAGCTACCAATGGCAGGTACCTTTCCTGTAGTGTGACATTCCATTCCAGTGGGGTAAAGGTAGCCATAAATTCTACAGTGTCAGCCAGTTATCGCAGCTGAGCAGCAGTGGTCAAGGAGAAAGGCCTGACACTACCAAGTTGGTTAATCCCTTTTGTAAAAGCTCAGACCATCCAGGAATTAAAGAAGGATAAGAGAATCTGAGGTGGCAGCAAAAGTTTTTTTGAATAATATAGAATCTTCTGTCTTAAATTTGATTTTTCTTCTTAGTGTTTCATTGACTCTGAACATAGAAGATTTTGCCAATTAAACTTGCTGGAATAGAACTTCATTCATTACCTCCTTTCATTTCCACATCAAAGTCACTTTTTGTACTGCCATTACTGGATGATATTAATTACTATAATCACACCACTCTCTCAAAAAAATTGATTAAAAATGGTTCTCATCCCCTATCCAAAATGTTACTGATTGCCACAGTCTGGCTGGGCACAATTCAGGAGCCACTTGTCAAAAGAAATGAACTTTATTTTTAGAACACACACCGCACCACACAGCTCCTCAGGAAAACCCTCAGAGCCCAACTGCCACCAGCCGCTTCCCACATGCCTCTCAACCTCCCCCCACTCCTCCTGCTCTTGAGGCTGATTGGCTAGGTCGCAGTGGGCAGAGCCAGAAATAGTCCCCCAATGAGCAGCTCTGTGGTCTGAAAGGGCAGTGAAACAGCCCAATGAGCATCACTGTAGAGGAGCCAATCAGTTGGCAGCTAGAAGTCTGCTGGGGCCACTGTGAGCAAATCATCAGCTGGCAGCTGGCAGTTTGCTGGCAGCTGGAAGTTTGCTGGGGCCCCTTCGGCTGTGGCTCTCAACAACTGATCTCTGATAATCTGTCACATAAATGTCTCTCAAATTCTTCCCTGTTTTTGTCCTCACCTAGATGACTCATTTTAATCTCACTTTGATTAAGGCAAGATTTTCTAAGTGTTATAAGTTAAACTGTGTCCCTCAAAAAGTCATGTCCATGGTCTCCTAACCCATGAAAAAGAGTATATGCAGATATAATCAAATGAAGACTGTCATATTAAAATGTACCCTAACTCAATATGACTGATAATCTAATAAAAAGAGATGTGATCTACAGATCCACAGGGACAATGCCAAGTAATGAGGGAAGCAGAGACTGGAGTAATACACCTACAAGCCCAAGAGTACTCAGGAGTATTGGCCAACAATAGAATCTAGGGTGAAATGAGAAAGGATCCCCCTTTGGAAGCTTCAGAGAGAGCCTAGTCCTGATAAAACCCTGATTTGGGGATTTTATCTTTTAGAACAATAAGAGAATATTTTTTTTGTTGTTGTTTAAATCACCCAATTTGTGGTGCTTTGTAATGGTACTCTAGAAAGCTAACATTCTGACTAATATCTGGGCCTATATTATTACAGAGCTCATAGATACTTATCATTCTTCAAATTTATGATGAAACATAAGGATATTCAGGCCCTTTGCCTGCATGTGAAATGTAACATCTTGCAGTGACATCATTATGTTGGTGAAACATGTTAAATGGAAAATCTATTGTTGGAAGAAAAGTTTTGACATATATATCACTATCTGGAAAAAATATTCGAACAAAATAATCACAATAGGTTTGTTTATTCCTTTCTTCTTCTTTTCATTTTTTTTTTCTTGGTTAAAATTTCTAAAAAGAGTTACAATCAAATGAACAGTGGACATGCTCATGAAATTCAGGAACAGAAAAAGATACATGAATAAACAATAATGCAAAGTGGAAAAAACATTTTAAAAGACTGAATGCTGAAGACCAGAGCATTGCAATCAATACAATTTACAAAACAAAATTAATGTGACATGTTAATGTTTAAAATTGCTATTATGCATATTGTAATAAGTAGTAAATAACACTGTTTTTTAAGTAAATTAGTAACAAGTTATGAAATTTATATATGTACATAATGATATTGTGTGATCTGTCAATAATTTTTACTCTTCTTCTGAGACATCAATTAGTCATCATCCACTGAATAATTTACTGAATGTAAACTCAGATAATTAGTGAAATTTAATAACAACTTCTGCTTGAAGTAGGCTTCAAAAGTTGATTTTTTTTCCCCCAGTAACACTGCATACAAACACCGTAAACACTGGGTCTTGTAAGTTTCAAAGTATTTGGAGTAGGGGTAAAGGAGGAATGGCACCCTAGCAAAGAATCATTTGCAAGAGAAATTATGGTAAAAACCTGGTGAAAAAGTGCATTATGTTATTGGCATATAGGGTCCTTGAGATAATAGATTATAGGGAAGAAGGATTAATATGGAGATGAAAAAGAATAATTGCCAAGTGAGTAGAACTAGACTCAAAATCCTAGGTGTAAAAATATCCATCTTGGAAAAGATGGATATCACTCAGTCTGTATCTGAAATCACAATAGCATGTTGCCTAATTAATATAAAATAAAATTTTAATTTGATGAAAAACAAAGGAAAAACATGAATGCATTGGTTAATTAGGGGATTTGGGGCTACAGAATTAAAAGAAATTTCCTTTGGTTCTCTTAAAATTGATACTGCCCAAAATTGTGGCCATATGCCCACATTCTCTTGCTGCATACATTTACTTATTAAATATTCTTTGGCAAAAAGACAAAAGTATAAATTTTAAGAAAGCTTATAATAAAGATAAATCATGGGTCCCTCATTTCCCTATGCCAAGCCCATGAGTACAGAGTCTTCTGTACAAAACATAAGAAAATGAAAATCAATACTCCATATCACAGAAAGATAATTATGATGAACATGTATTTTATAAACAGGGTGGTTCATTATTTTTTTCATTTGGAATGTATATTTATGGAGATATAAGTGATGGACAAATATATAAAAAAACCTCTAAAATCTATCTCTCTTCTGATGCAAATTATATATATACAATAGGCATAGTTTGTGGCATCTATGTGACATAATGTGACATAAATGTGTTCATATTTATATTGTTTAAATATTCACATTATATCTAACCAAGTGATACATTGAAATTCATTTAGTCACTCTTTATTTTTATTTTTCCTATGTATTATATAGTCTGATTCTTTCTTATTATCCTTTCCTAATATCTTTATAAAATCTTTATGTTTATTTTTATTTTAACTGGTACACAAAAATTGTACATATTTATTGGATACCATGTGATATTTCAATACATTTCTACATTGTTCATGTTCAAGTCAGGGTAAACATATCTCTCCTCTAATATTGATCATTTCTTGATGGTGTAAGTATTCAAAGTCCATGTAGCTTTTATGAAAAAAAAACCCATACAATACAAAATTATTATCTGTAGTTACACTACTGTACAACAGGACCCAGAATTTCTTTCTTCTATGTTTTATTACCATTTAATCACCTTCTTTTCATCTTTTCCCCCTCCACTACGTTCATACACTACAAACTACGTTCTACTCTCAGCTTCTGTGAGATCAACTGTTTTAGATTTCATGAATGAGATTATGTCACTACTGGATATGTATCCAAAGGAAATAAAATAAGTCTGATGAAGATTCATCTGCATTCCTATGTTTATTTTAGTTTTACTCACAGTAGCCAAGAAATGGAAACAACCAGAGTGTATATCAACTGATGAACAAAGAAAAAATGTCTATTCAAATATAAAAAAAAATGACATTCTGACATTTGAAACAACATGAAACAGAAGGTCCTTGAGTTAAATGAAACAAGCCAGACACCAAAAGACAAGTACTTTTCTCAGGATCTTAGAAAAAGATTCAACCCGATCTTTCCTGTCAATGATGTCACGTTCCATGGTGTCAAATCTATTCTGTCTCTTATATAATTTTTTTAAAGTTTGTGTTTTATTTAATGTGCAATCTTACCTTAGCTTTTCCAGTCCTCTCTACTTGAAATAACACCTTTGAATCTCATTTTTGTTGTTTTTTAATTTCAGACTCTTATTTTCTAATATATCTGATTTATTTTCTAGATTTATTTCTTCTTAAGGCCTATTAAAAACATCAAATAATTTTATGCTTGTTTTCATTGCTTCTTCCAACAAACATTTTTAATTGAAACTTTTCCTTTTGCTATATTTTAAAAGAATAACTTACAGAGGGCTTGTGTTGTTCATTTCATTATTTTCCTTTGCATGAGGTAAACTAAAGACATGTACCCATACTCCAAGTTGTCTTAGGCAATTCTATAAAATTTCTATATAAATGTCTATGTAAATATTCTATAAAATCAATAAAATTTTCTTGTCTGGTTTTTCTTGTCTTGTCCCAGTAATTTTCACATAGGGCCAAGATTTTACAATCCAGTACTTTCCACTGAACATTTAATGCTACTTCTTGCACTGTTCATTGATTATCAATTCATTCCTTGAGTGTATGTGGAAAGCATTACTTAGGTCATCATACAATGAAGTGTGTCTGTAGAAGTCAATCAGATTTATTTAATTAATTGAACTAAGTATTTTTAATGTAATTTTTATGTAGCACATGGTTGCATTAAGTATTTAATAACTAGCCATTGTGAATAGGGTGCTGTCCTATAAAATTTAGACTCAGTTTCAAAGTCAAAATCAGTTGTTTAATCATTGTACACATTAGGCCTATGGCTAAACACATTTTAAACTACAGCTACACTTTTCCCTCTTCATGACTGACCTAAAAAGCATCCAGAGGGCTTCTTTTCACCATTGAGCCTCTGTTTGCCTTCTCAATGAGCAAGAGTGTGGCACTTATATAAAATGGCTAAAACTACACAATATTCCCATTATGCTAGCTGGTGAACAGTAGTACTGGCCTTAGCCCACCAGACAAATAATTGCTACATGAAAGGAGGTAAATGCACAAAACCCACTTCCTAGATTGCTGGGAAAACAAATGTATATATGAATGTATATATGAATGTATATATGAATATATACATATAATATATATATATTCACACACATATATATACATGTATGTATATATATATAAATATTCATATAGATATATATAGATATATATATGAATGTGTGTGTGTCTGTTGTGTGTGTGTGTGTATGGCATACATGAATCTCTAACTAACAAGGTACTTATCTTCCAAGAGAAGTGAACCTCTATTCTAGGAAATTCCTGAACATACAGGTGACAGTACCTCTATGTGGTCAACAAATAACTACATGGACTTAGGATGTAGCTTTGTAAGGGAACACTTTGCCTAGCTTGTATAAAACCCTGGGTTCAATTCCAGGCATCACACAAAAATAAGTAAACCAATAAATGAATGAATGAAATATATATGTGTATGTTTATATTTGTAGTATATTTTAAGGAGAAGTACTCATGTCAGAGAATTATTAAATTTATAATAGCTGACAATAAACTATTGGCAACCTGAAACCTTAAAATTGTTCATTGTTTGGTAAGTAATATTGTATATTGATTTAGTCAATAGATCATTGAGTACATCTGAATATGAAATTTTGAAACTACAGTTTTGTTTGTTTCTTTGTTGGTCTTGATACTAGAGATTGAACCCAGGGGAACGTTATCATTGAGCTACATCCCTAGTCTTCTTCATTTTTA
This sequence comes from Spermophilus citellus, assembly GCF_964194105.1. Taxonomy (NCBI): domain Eukaryota; kingdom Metazoa; phylum Chordata; class Mammalia; order Rodentia; family Sciuridae; genus Spermophilus; species Spermophilus citellus. The sequence continues at coordinate 194,507,560 of NC_138184.1, read as the reverse complement.
ATTTTGAGACAAGGTCTCACTAATTTACCATGATGGCCTCAAATTTATGATCCTCCTACCTTAGCCTCTTGAGTCACTGAGATAACAGACATGTACCACCACACCTGTGTGACAGGTACCTCTTTAAGAAAACACTGTGTCCAGGAAGCAAGACCATAGCATCAAATAAAGGAAGAGTTTTAGGGGTGGTATGGTTTGGATATCCTCAAAAGCTCCTGTGTTTATGCAGGACTGTTTTGACATGAATGATTAGAACATGAGACTATGACCTAATCAGTGCATCCTCCTTTGAAGTATGACTGGATGGTAACTGTAGGCAGGTGAGAGTGAATGGAGGAGGTGAGTCTTTACAGGTATGCCCTGGAAGGATGCCTCTTTCCTGCAGACTTCACTGGACCCTTCTCCCGTGCTGTTCTGCTTCACCTTGGGCAGATAAAGGGAGGGTGGATGTGTAGAAGACAGCAAACAAGAGTTATATCCAACCACTTCTCAGGTATCAAAATGTCTTAAGAACTATGAGAAATAAAATTTTGTTATTTCTGGTGCTTAGTCTAGGATAACTTGTTATATAGCATTCTGAGTAGACTAATGTAGTTATGAACCCCTCTGCCTGCTTTCTATTTGTTGGAACGCAGTCACATGACCTTGTCAGGTATTTTGGTTCCAGGAATGAAACAGCTAACTAAACAAAGTGATTTATGAAGAGTGAAAGCCACTTTGTAGAAATTCTTTTTAAAAAGTGCATCATTGTATGTGTAAATGATGACCTAGTTAAATCATAAAGATTTTAAAAGAAATTGGGTTAAGGGGGGAAGCAATGTTGAGACTACAGGTACAAGCGTTAGTTTGTTCTCTGATTTTCTCTGTAAAGATGCATCAGAAACCTTAAAAAATTAACCAGAGAATGAACTAATATTTATTTATTAGATATATAATATTAATATCATAATAAAATAATATTTATTTGTTAATTCTCTATTTTTCTCATTAAAAAGACATTGGAAACTTTAAGAAACTAATCAGAGAATAAACTAATATTTATTTATTAGGGGAACAGAACTGAAGGAGAAATAAAATATTTTGAAGACCTGCAAACAAAATATAGCAAAAAAACCTTTTTGTCTCTGAATATAATACATCCTGGGATCAGCTCTGGAGGTGAACTCTCTAAGAGAGCAAAGCATCTAACTGGGTGATAAAGTAGCCCTTGAACAGGATTAAGTGTCTTTGTCCCAGGCAATGAAGCTCAGTAATCACTGAAGGACAGGTTGGCAAATCATTGCATGTTTGCATATTTATAAGGGGTCACAAAAAATAGAAGTGCACTAACTTTTGAGAGTAAATAGAAAATCACATGTTACAATGGAATATAGGGTTTTGAATATAGTTCTTTAATTATTTTTATGGTCATATATTATCTCAAATCACCTAATGATGATTGATTATAAGACACTTAATATAGTGTAAATGTCTATCATGAGTATTTACTAAAAAATGACATGTCACTGACTTTTTACTCAAACTATAATGAGCCATTCTATTTTTTCCAAATAATACACATATGATCATTTCAAATAAATAATTTCTATAGACCACTTAGGAGTACAAATTAATATTTCTGAGAAGTTCCTTTTCAACCTGTAAATATAATATCTCTAAATACCTAGTATTGTGACTAGAAATTATGCAATGAAAAAATATCAGTATAGACTCCATCATGCTAGAGACAGTAAATTAATTATGAACAATGGAATTAAGGAAATTTTTAAAGAATTTCAAACATATTCTTTTTGGTAATCACTTATTTCTTCAAGCAGTAGATCCATGATTTGCAAGGTGAAGACGGTTGACTGTCAGGTAAATGTTTAAAGCTCAAGGATCATTCAAATTTTAAACATTTCAAATGATTGGTTCAATTTATTGGAGTACCTTTAGGGAGTTTTTTGTTTGTTTGTTTGTTTCTTACAAATTTGTCCAAAAAAAGGGTTTTATTAATGACAAAGGCAGTGGTTGTAATTAACAAAACCTCCCCCCCAGCCACCCCTCTGAGTGTTGGGTATTAAACTTAGGGCCTCAAGCAGGTTAGGCAAGGAGCTCTACCACTGAGCTACATCCCCAGACCCAATAACCAATGAAAAAATATCTTAATGACATCTCTCAATATTGTGTTCTGATGTCAAAAGAAACATAAAATAGTTAAGAAAATTATTAATTTATGCTCAAAGAATATTGTTGTGGGACCTGGGTGATGGCCAATGCCTAGGTGATGAAAGAATTCACTAAGACAAGGAGAAGCAGTTATAGGATTTTATTAGCTAAAGATAAACTATGAGGGTACAATGTGGACACAACAAAGACATCTGCCTCCATACTCAGAAGGGGTCTGAGTTTATATGCACTATGAGTTCTTTGTCCAGTAGTAGTTTACACTAAGCAAGCAATGATTGACAGATTCCTGTGTCTTTGCCCATAATGCTTATTGCATATGTACCAAATGCTTGTTCCCATGTTTTAAATCAGACACATGAGATGCACATAAACTCATGAGGTCTCAAACAGGGACTTTCCCTTCTTAGGTTACTTGAGTCAAACTTGGAGGTCTCTGCTCCTCTGGATGGTTGGACAATCTTTTGAAAAATGGAGTCTTACTATTTACACTTTTGTGAAGTCAGCTTGTCCAATGACAACAACTGGACAAGAGGAAAGAGAGGTCCTTAGTTTTACACTAGCTATGAGGATTGAGGTGAGGTGGGGCCTTGGATAAAGACCTCTAATCTCTCCTGCCTCCGGTATCAGAATCCTTCAGCTAGGAAGTTGGGATACATGAGCTTTAGTTTCCGATCCAAAATCATTTAGGAATCCCAAAGCTTAGAATGCTAGGCAAATTGATTTACAAAGGAGGCCTTTCATTTTTCTTGTGTAATGATGTGGGCACAGTAACCTCACATTGTACATGGGGGAAACAAACAAGACCCCCAATGGATGCCTAAAATCACAGATGGTACCAAGTCTTATAATTGTATGTACTGTTTTTCCAATACATACATATCTGTGATAAAGTAAAATTTGTAAATTAGATAAAATAAGAGACTAACAATAATAGCTGACAATAGAGTAATAATATACTCTAAAAATTATTTAAAATATATAAATTATCAAATTGTTTATTTCTGGAATTTTCTCTTTATTATTAATTTTTATGCCACAGTTAACCATAGTAACTGAAATGGTAGAAATCAAACTGTGGATAAAGATGATTACTGCAAAATAAGATAAACTCTTCAATGATACACACAAAATAAAAAAAGAAATCTAAAAATATGTTTCTGTTAGGCAAGTATATCCCAGGTTGAAAATATCTTAACAATATTTCCTTAAAACTCAAGTTTTAATTGCCTCAGCCCCAGAGCTATCATAAACTTGAGAAATGACAATTTATATGGGTTTTAAGAGCCTGTTTACTGTTATTCATGAAAAAATACCTTAATTTAGCAACTGCTGTGCCTCATGATACTTATGCTACCTGTGTTTTAGCCATCATATTCTTAAAGAAGCAAAAAGAATTTGTATTAAGAAAGCAGTATATTAGCAGTGCATCTTTGAAATAAATATCATTGCAAACTATTTTGAGTTAATTTAGCTCAGTTTAATTTAAATGTTCTTTCACCAAGGAATACTTGTGAGAAGGTCGTAATCCATGGGAAGCTAATATACTCTAATTTGATTTGCTAGTTCAGTCAACATTTATGGAAATTACAATTCATAGTGTAATAGGTACCAGGTTGAAATAGATTGAAAGCAGCTGTTTGTTCCCATAGATCCTCCTATTTTAAATGAAACATTTAAAACTATTCTCCAAGTGAGAATAATGGCAATTTTAAAAAATTCCTAAAAATCTACATTCTGTTCATTCTTTTATTTAAAATGAAATTTCCATCCCAAATTAAGAAAGAACTTGAATTATAATCACAAATACATTAAACATTAAATCTGCAAAGTATATAGAATTCTTTGATTTACCATGTCATAGGATGTGATTTTTTAAATACCAGACCTTTTAATTTTAGTAACATTTGTCAGTCATTTCGAAACTTCAAAATGCTATGTTTTTTTTTTTTTTTTTTTACTTTGTTTTGGCTTTTGACATGAAATTGTTTGAATAAATATAACATGTGGAAGAGTATAATGTAATGTGTATAGTGTTTGTTTAAAGGATAAATCTAGATTAAAATCCTGCTTCTGCTGTCTCTAGCTGTTTGTATTAGAGACAATACTTCATTATTCAGTCAAATTTCTCCATTTATATAGTGGCAATGTTAATTAATGGATCTTTGTCTTACAGTGTTATGCTCATTTTATGGACTACATAAAGGTAATATATGTAATATGTTGAAGCACTTTATTGCACTTTGCAGATATTGCCTTTTTTACAATTAAAAGTTGATGGCAAGCCTGTATTTACCAAGCCTATTGTTTTAACAGTTCAGAAAATGGATAGCAAATTTTAGAAATAAAGTGTTTTATAAATAATCTATATACATTGTTTTTTAGACATAGTGCTATTGCACTCATGACAAATTAACATCAACATTTGTAAACAATTTTTGTATATGCTTGGAAAAAATATATATTATGTGATTCACTTTATTGCATTATTTGCTTTATTACAATGGTCTGGAACTGAACCCAAAATATTTCTAAGGTATGCTAATATTATTAATATATAAAATTTCACCAGAATATAAGAGAGCAGTAATTGTTGGCCAGTGACATTTTGAGTATGGCCCAGAGTCCAGAAACCTCAGCATCAGCCAGACCCCCTCTGCAGACCTCCTGGTGCATATTTTCGTGTGTTTTCCAGAATTCTATGTTTTTACAAGTTACTTTGTGGGTTTTATGCACACTAAATGCTGAGAATCTCTGCTCTCATCTTCTGTCAACTATATTTCTGGTACTCAGATTAACAGTGGGCAATAAAAAAGACTCTAATTAATATCTGTTTAATCTCTCACTTACTATTAATTATTATTTGCTTCAAGCAATCTTTTTTTCAGACTTGCTACTGGGGAGCATCCTATGATGAGAAGCTATTAGCAACTTAGGCTTTTGACATGAAAAGTTAGAATAAACATAACATGCTATGATGAGAAATTATCAGCAATTTGTTTTGTCTTTACACAGCTAATAGCAACAATATGGAACAAAAATTCACAATGGACTTTTACTCAGCCATAAAGAAAAAATGAAATTATGCCATTTGACATTAAATGTATGGAACTGGCAAACATCATGCTCAGTGAAGTATGTCAGACTGAGAAAGTCAAAGGTCAAATGTTTTCTCTCATATACAAAAGGTAGAAAGAAATGAGAAATTTTAACAAATCAAGTTGGTGTGTGTTGGTGGGTGGAAAATAGAAGGGATAACAGTGGAATAGAGAAAGGGAATCTAGGTTAAGGGAGAAGGGAGGAACTGTAGGATGAAACTGATCAAAGTATGCTATGTGCACTTATGAATATATCACAGTGAAGTCCACTTTCATATTTATCTATAAGTACAAAAAAATGATAAATGAATAGAAGGAAGACTAGTAAGAGAGAGGAAGGGGAGCAAGGAGAAGGAGAAGCCAAGAAAAGTGGAAGTGCTGGGGATTGAAATGGAGCAAGTTCTATAAAAGGCATGCATGAATAGGCTGAGATTAGCCCCCTATTATATGTAACTCTGATGCATCAATAACAAACATTAAAATTGCATTTGTATGTATTTCACATTGTTAGAAATTCCCTTTGGAATGATCAGAGCCATGCCCATATTTCACAATAGCTGTGTACCTGTTGGATTATACATGAAAAACATTTGGCAAAATTTACTGGCATTATATTGTATGCACTCAAAAACATCTCTTTTTATGGTTAGGCTTACTTTTTATCCTAAATAACTAAAATATTTTTTTAATTGGGAAAGTGAATGTAAAGAACCATGAAATGTTTCACTTCTCAAGGAAGAAGTAGAATTCTGCTTTCCTCCATAAATTGCTCTTTGGTCTGCTTTCCTTTCTGCAACTTACCATACAGTATAGATGATGATTCAAAAGAATCTCTTCCCCCTGTTAAGTGAGGGGACATATGTAGTTATGTTTAAACATTTATTATACAATATGAGAAAGTTAAAAATAAAGACGAAGAATAAACCTAAGGAAAATACTACTGGCAGTTTTCTTCAACTCAGAGGTTCTGCACACAATATTTGTAGAAAATAGAATCTTTGGAAAGTTTCTATGAAAGTTTAAATGTAGTAATAATCATGAAAATGAAGAATAAGTTATCTCTTCTATTAACATCTGAATTTTTTCAACTAATGATTGTGTCGGTATTGAAATACATAGTGATCAGCAAAGCAAAAGACTTTGAATATCTCTGTTCCTTTATTCATCAGTAACATGTAGCTTTATGTCATTTGAAGACTTCCCATTTAAATAGGAAACAGGATACTGAGCAGTTATATCTGCAAGTATAGAAATGGCGAGCAGTTCCTCATAGCTTTAAAAAAAAAATGTTTCCCTAGGAAGTATACTTTAAAAAGCTTCAAAGAATGTTAAAAATTTTCAAATAAGCTATAAATGGACATATGCAGTCCACGCTGTACTTCAATAAGATGAGAATTGTTGTCATGTTAAATCTCCACAGGCTGTCTTTGCTCATGTTTTCCTGGTTAAGAAATTCCACTCAGACAAAATGAAACCTAACCTTTAATATTACATTCTGTAGAACAAGTTCCAATGACACGTAAAAGGATCTTATCACTGGATCTCAATGGATTTGGTTGAAAACGTCTGCTTTCTTGTAAGACAGATATCAGATGGGAGTACTCTTCAAGAGAAAGAGACCATTTCCTCTCAAAGTGCAAGCTGGAAATAAAAATGTTGTTGAAGATAATCACAAATAAAGAACAGAAATAGAAATTAGCATGACAAAATGCTTTGTGCAATATGCAAGCCCCCAAATGATGTATTTATCTACAAACAAAATATATCTGAAAGATGACCTACTCTATTTCAAGTAGTAACTATCCAGCTATAAAATTCACAAGTCAGCAAAAGTGAATAAAGCTGTTGTAAATAAAATTTACAAATCAATGTATGATTATGTCTCTTTCTAAAATTCAGTGAGTTTAATAATTAGCATCAAATATCATATAAAATAAAGCTGGTATTGACCCTAAATGTAATATGTTATATTCAAAATAATGCATTTGATTGAGTTTATTAATATTTTATTTTTACAAACTGGTTGTCTGCTTTCTACTTTATTTCCTATGGAAACCACAATGAAAGTTGTTAATTACTGAAGGAAAATACACATTTTGTGATAAGAAGGAAATAAATATAAGCTTGATATTAAACCCAAGTTTGTGAATTTAGTTCTAAAATTATTCATCAAAAATAGTCCTTATATTTTGCCAAAAAAGTTTAAATTTTAGAATGTCAATTTTTATTATATTAATTTAGAGTATTATTTTTAAAAATAGGTTTACTATCTTGAGATATTGAGTGAGAATGACTATTAAAATGGAACTTTTGACATAGTTCTTTTTTCAGGGAGAAACATATCTTCTTAGAGAAATAGCAAGGAGGTCTTAAAATTAAATATAGTTTGATACCTATAGATTTTTTTTTTTAAAAAAGTAAATTGTGTATCTAATTTATTTAGGTTCTTAAGTATTTTTTCAATATTACCTCTGTGAGTAGGATATTTTGAGACTTTAAAAAAATTTATTTACAAGTATTTTTAAAGTACCAACTATGTATATATCCAGTACATAGAATTCTAAGCACTTTGAAATATCAGTTCATTTAATCCTAAAAACCTGTCTATAAAGTGTTTTTGCAATCCTCATTTTACACCAATGAAATAGAGGAACTGAGGAGCACATAACCGGTTTTAGGTCCCAGAGTCATGGAGTTAATGTTTGAAAATAAACATCTACTGCCAGGTTGTTTTACTTTAGGGGTCACATTAGCTGATGCTTCAGTGTGGCAACAGGCATTAATATGCTTGTTAACATTAAATTTTCTTAAATAATATATTTTAATTGAATGAGACATAATTTTACTATTTTCAGAAATACTTGTCAAATAGACAAATGAAAAAAATCTTAGTTTATATAATACTTATGATTACTTATGGGCTACAATATAATTTTTTATATATAATCATCAAATAAGGATAAGTAGCTCTTCTGGCTTCCCAAATAATATCGCTTCTATCTGTTGGGAACCTTCAAACTCCTTTCCTTTAGTTATTATGAAATAAATAATAAATTACTCAGAATACAGTTATTCTACTGAGCTAAATAACATTGTAATTAGTTTCTCCAACAAACTATAATTTGGGTAACTTTTACCTAACCTCTATGTTTCTTCCCTGCTCTCCTTCCTGTATATAGTGACCTTTGTTTTAATCTAAATTTCTATGTGATCAACATTTTTAGCTTCCTTCCACACATGAATAGCAACGTGTGGTATTTGTGTTTCAGTATCTGACTTAAAAAGTAGAATCAATTTAAAAGAAAAAAATTCCATTTCTTCCGTGTTGCCACAAACAACAGGATTCCATACTTTTTATGGCTGAATAATATTCCATTGTGTATATATACCACAATTTAAAATCCTCTCATCCATTAATGCATCAATATTAGAATAGTATCTTGGCTACTGTTAAAAGGGCTGTGATAAATATGCATCAATGTGACTAAAATACCTGATAAAAACAACTTAGAAGAAGGAAAGTTTATTTGGGGCTCATGATTTCAGAGGTCTCAGTGCAGAGACTCCATTGCTCTGGGTCCATTGTAAAGCAGCACATAATTAGGGAAGGCTACAGTGGAGGGAATCTGCTCAGCTCATGGCAGGGTCAGGAAACAGCAAGAGATTGCTGAGGGGGGAAGGGACTACAGGGAATATGTACCCTTCCTGGGCATGCCCCAGTGACTGACCACCATCATTCCCCCAGCAGCCTGCAGTTATCACCCAGTCAGTCCATTTGAACTAGGATGGACTGGTTAGGTTACAGGTCTCATAATCAAACCTCTGAATATTCCTGCATTAATACAGGAGCTTTTGGGGAAACACCTCATATCCAAACCATCACCGTGGGCACAGAGATGTAAGTTTTGTGTAAATTCTTCATTAACAAATATCAGAAATGTCTCTGAATGTCTCCTTGTGTCAACTGTGAGTGACTGAGGAGGAGTATGGAGAATTTGTGTAGATGTGAGCTTCTAAGGATATGTGATCTCAGAAACTGAGTAGCTGGGACTAGCATTGATTGCTTTTTTAATGCAATTAGACCTCTGATAGTGGAGTGGAAGTGCAGGCAGTTACAGATTCTAGAGGATGTGCTCTTAGGACCTTCAGTGTCAAGTATATTTGGAAATGGAGAACTTTGTTGGCAGTAACAGTAGCACAGAGGGTGTACACTGTGGGCAACATGTCCTCAGACCTTCTTTGGATAAGCAACACTATTAGAAATAGGGGCTACAGATACATAGACCATGAGAGGCTTGTCCTCAGGCTCTACAGAGTACCAACAGTGGCAGAACCATAGTTGATGGTAGCATGGGGTTTGGGGTGAGAGTAAGGTGGAGGAATCTCTAACTTTCAGAGGGTACACACCTCAATTCTCCAGGGCTTGAGAGTGGCACCCCTGCTGTGCAGGACCACTGCTTTCATAATGTGTAAGTTGTTGCATAGGTTTGGGTTCTGAGATGACAGCTGTATAGTTGCTTCTAGTTGGGTTCGTGAGGTTACAGTCTTTTATACAAGTATGGATTAATGCATATGAATCCCAAGGGGTGAGAAATATTGTCTTATGGCACAAGGCTGTAGCAGCTTGATCTTGGGAATTGGGGGTCAAACACTTGAAGTGCTTTCTCTGCAGTAAATCAAGTATGGAGTACATTCATCTCTGCCAGACAGTACTCTAAGCCTGTAAGGATGATAGAACTCTCCTGTAGCTAAAATTGTCTGTGTCTAAAGCAGTGGGATCTACTGGGATTCTCTTATTTAACTTTTCCTCCATGACAAGGAGTCACCCACAGCTGAACATTCAGGGTGTAGTAGCCATGTGTTATGCTCTTCTCAATGTTGTCACCCCAAATCTTTATGCCTTACAAGGTTGCTGTCACTTTATTGCTGAATGGTGGGTGGTGCTTTCCCAAAGTCATTTAGCTAGAAATATATTTAATGCCTTGGTTCTTTGTGGAGTTGCCTCAAACTGGGAATCTCTACTCAGCGACTTACCATTTTTTAATTTTGATTTTTATGGTTTCATGTCTGAAGTCAAAAATAAGAGAAATCACAAGGGAAAACCAAAGTGTGCATAACAATTAGTTTATAGAAAAAGAAAATGATAGTATAATCAAAGCAGATACAGAAGACTTCTTTCCACCTAGAGTATACAGGCCCCAATTTTCATAGCTCCAATTGGAGATTTGTGACCTCAATAACAAATTTTGAAGAAAAAGGCTATATGACATTTAAGTTGAACTATAATATAAAATTCTAGAGAAAATGTATGAACTTTGGGAATCTTCCTTTTAAAGCCTAGTGATTGATCAAATGAGAAGACTGCAGGGACATAAATGGTAATATGAGACCAAAGAAAGAGACTTATCACACTGACAAAGAAATTTGAAAAAAGGATTTGATTAAACTTGGTATTTTGGACAATATCACCTTGTATTTGTTAAACTTTTATAAATATTCTAAATAGAAATGAATAGGTACAGTCATACACCAAGGAGAATACTCAAAAGACTTGTGGAACCCAGAGCTAGAATGGTTAAATTGTGGTTTGGATCTGAAATGCTGCCCAAATCCATGTGCTAAAGGCTTGGACCCCAGCAGTGGGTATTATCAGGAGATGGTGGAAACTTTCCAAGCTGGAACCTACTTAGAGGATGTAAGTCAAGGAGTGTGAGGAAGGGTGTGACTTTGAAGGAGTTATTTTATCACCCAGCCCCTTTCTGTCTATCTCTGTCTCTCTCAGCTTCCTGATAACCATGAGGTGAGCAGCTTTGCTCCGTCACACCCAGCCATGATGTTCACCAGAAACGCAAAGCCATTAGACAACAATATTATGGCTGAAACCTTTGAAACTATAAGCCATAATTCCTCTTTTAAGATTTTTTTTTTATTTTGGATATTTTATCACAGTAATGGAAAGCTGATGAACAGGATACATGAACTTGTTAGGGTCTCTTAAAATTTTACAAGTAAAATTGCAAGCAAGCAAGGTGACAAACAGGGTTATGAGTAAGGGCACACTGCTTCCCAGTGCCTCATTATATTATTTCATACAGTCAGTCCATCCCCAACTTGATCATCAATTCACGTGTTGAAAATCAGATGTCTTTGGGGTCAGAGTACCTCCAAGCAACAGTATCATTGCCTTTTTTAACACATTAGGCTCTAGGAAGGGTAGGGGATACATAGGTAAGCATGACATATAAGTACTCAAGAGCCAACTCTATTATTGTGTAAGGAAATTCTTTTTAGACCACTACTATATACTCATGGTGTGTAGATATAATGCATTATAGGACTCATTCTTACTTTTGGCACTAATGCACTTTTGAAGAAAGAGTATATAAAGGAGTTTTGAAGGTTCAGCTGAGATTACAAGTCATAAAATTTTAGAAATGCTGATCAGAAGATTTTTATTACCTTCTCTACCAATATTAAGAAACATGATATTGGGTTTCAGATTTAGTAAAGAAGAGGAGAAAATCTAAAATATTAGTGACAACACATTGTAAAAGTTGATCAAATATTGGGGGAAAAATTCACAGTAGGTTGATAGGTTTGAAAAATAAAAAATAATCAAGAAACTATATGTTGCAAAGGAATGGAAAGACAACTTTGGTAAATGACTGACAACGGGGATATTTCTACTATAGACTAAACATAGAAAATAATATTGCAAATGCATTAGATCCAGACAGTGTACTATAAACCATCAATTCACTAAAACTCTCATGGAATTTCATTGAGTCTAATCAGATATTTATGGGTTTTGTTATGTTTTGGGAGAAACAGAGGCTTAGAGAATGTAAATAACTTGGGAAATAGCACATGACAAGAATATTTCAAAGTGAGGATTAAACATTAGGCCTATTAGAATCTAGATGTTTGACTCTTAATCACTTGAACCCTATCTTTTGAATCACATTGTTTCTGGTTTTTAAGCACTGGATATGTATAAGTTTGCTAAGGTACAGAATAAAAATAATCTTCATAGATACATAAACAGATTAGAATATCCATGTTGAACGTGAGTGCTGTCAAAGTCAACTTTTCATTGCTGAGACCAAAATACCTGAGAATAACAACTTAGAGAAAGAAAAAATTATTTTCGCTCATGGTTTCAGAGTTCTCAGTCCATGATCAGCTGAATCCTTTGTTCTGGGTTTGAGGTGAGACAGAATATTATGGTGGAAGGGCATGATATAGGAAGCTGCTCAACTCATGAAAAATGGGAAGCAGAGACAGCAAGAGAGGAAGAGGTCATGAAGAGACAGAGTCCACTTCAGGCCCCCAGTTAACTACATCCTAGAGTCATGCTCCACCTGCCTACAGTTATCACCCAGTAGTCCATTCAAATTATTAATCAAATTGATTAATTCACCGATGACGTTTCAGCTCTCATAATCCAATCTTTTCAGCTCTTCGCACTGCTGCATTGCCTAATAAATGAGCTTATGGGGAGACACCACAATGGGTTGCACCCAGCACACCCAGGATAATGGCAAATAGCATAACAAGAGGACAATGGTGAACGACATGCCAGGACCTAGAGAAGATGAACAGAGCTGGTATAAAATGGATAAGAATCAATAAAAAGGTAGACTAATTAGAAAACAAGAACTTAAAAAAATAAAGCTAAGCAAAGTTGCTGAAATAATAGTTCAAGAAGGTCAAATAATAAAGGATCCAACATTAACATTTTATTTTATGTGTTTGTATTGCAAAGATTTCTAATGTCTTGTATTAGTTGTCTACTGCTATGTTACTATTACAAAATTGGCAATTAAAAAAAAAAGCACATTTGGTCTGGGGGCTGTAGCTCAGTGGTAGAGTGCTTGCCTAGCATTTGTGGGTTCGATCCTCAGCAACACATAAAAATAAATAAATGAAGCAAAGGGATTGTGTCCATCCACAAATAAAAACCAATTAAAAAAAAAAAGCACATTTACCATCTCAGAATTTTGATGTCATGTAGTTAGATCAATTTGGCAGGCTTTTCTGTGTCAGGGTCTCCCACAAAGCTGTGATCTAGGTGTTAGCAGCTAAGGTCTCATCTCAAAGCTTAGAGAAGGACCTATTTCCAAGGTCACATAATTATTAGCAGAATGCAGTTCTTCCTTGGCTGTCAACTGAGGATCTTATTTCCTTGCTGTACGGAAGCTAGAAGCTTCCCTCAAGAACTCATTGTATTTCTGTGTAGAATAGCTCATAGGAGGGCAGCAAAGAGGGTTTGCTAGAAATATGGAAGTCAGGAGCTGCATAATCCATTCTTCAAAATACTATTCCATCATCTTTGCCATATTCTATTCTATCAGTTAGAAGTAAGACACAGAACCAGCTCCCACTCAAGGGAAATGAATTATACAAGGGAGTAAATGCCAAGAGGTGGTGTTTCACAGAATACAATTTTATGACACCCAATCAGGCAGCGATTGTTGCTTTCCTTCTAATCCCACACATTTGTAGAAATGAAGGCTCTTCTCTCAGGGAAATTATATTTCTTGACAACTTGAATCTAGTTCACCTTGTAATTTATTTTCTACTCTATTATTGATAAACTCTTTTATTCTTTCTTTAACTATGAGAAATTTGAGTCCCAGATCAGAAACCTACCAGTTTCTTGGGAAACCACTTTTGATTCACAGTTCACATTTTGATTTCATTGATAATTAAAACCACACCAGATATAAGGATAATTCTCAAAAAGAAATTATCCAGCAAGTGTTCATTATGTCAAAATGCCTCAGATAAAGAACATATTTTGTATTGTATTGAAATAGCTACCAAACAGCAAGATATACAATTCCCAGTACTATAGTGTTTAATACGATAGTGTTGCTGCTGTTGACCGGTGACGAGTCCTTGCTTCCCCAATGTTGAAGAATAACACCAGAAAAGCAAGCTGAGGCAAGGTCAGAGTAGAAATTAGAAGTTTATTAAAGGACAGCAGAAAAGACTCCTCCCAGAGGAAGAAGGGGACCCAAGAGGTGGAATCCCTGGAAGGGCGGTTGTCTCCCCTTTTTATAGTTTTGGTGATGAAATGTAAGGGAGAAGGGCTGGGACACAGGTAATCTGGGCAGAAAGGATTTCATTAACACTTCTTTGGGATGGGCTATCTCCAAATCTGCTGGGGCTGTTCCCTGGGTTCCATTAACATTTCTTTGGGGTGGACTTTGGTCTAGGGCCTTTCTGGGACTTCATTAACATTCCATGAGTTGTTCTGCTTTTCCCAGAATCATTGTCAGCATGGCCTCCATTTTAGATTTCACTCGGTATTAGACCCGATTTACCTAACTACACTGACTACCTAACTTTAAATCTGGCTTCATTAGGACTTAAAGAAGCAAAGGTTTTAATAACTGCCCACATCTTAAGTCTCATTTGGTCATCAACAGTTTTACTATAGGAGATTTGCTATGAAGCTAACTAAGCTTGAGCTCCATAGCCCATCATGTGGACAGGCCCCTTCTGATAATAGGATGCTGGGAGAGCACCTGTTGCATGTCTGACCTAGAGAGAATTCCTCACATTCCATGTTCTATTGGAGTTCTTGAGCCTGGCAGTGGGTCCTCAGGGATAAAGTTGAATCCAAAGAACTTTAATGAGAAAAATATAAACAAAAAGGACCACTGTACCAAGGTCTCAAGTGAACTGACCTATAGTGATAAATCCAGTAAAGACAAGGATGAGTTTCACATGGGAAATGAAGAGGGCATGACCCAGACACACACACTCCTTTTTAAGGAAGTAAATGTGGGAACCAGACCTACCAAATTAAAAGTGTGTAAGTCCCCAAGAATGGTCTTTAGGGCCAAAATCATTTCCCAAATACCAAGTACACAGCAATTTATGGATGTGACATTTAATAAAAAAGAGTTGTGAAACTGAAAAAAAAAAAGTTTTCTAAATTATAAGTGACTTTGAATGTCAATCAACAATGATGAACTGATTTAATTTTCCATTCTCTCCATAGAAAATATTTTAAAATTGCTGCATATGAAGAAAGTGTATATAGTTAAAATATAAAGGTAGGTCAGTCAGCTAATAATATTAATACATTATTTTTCTAGCTAATGTAATATTGTGATATTGTCTGTAAATTACATTTCAATTTGTTGTGATTTATTTTCTCAAACAAAATAAATATTTTCATACATACTTAATTTTCTATTTGCATTTTTTTTACCAGAGTGCTTTTTAATCCATGTAAACTTCTGCCCCCACACACATGGATCTGACCTAAAAACTAGAAAAACTTTCCTCACTGTTGAAACATCTTTATATATATATTGTATGTGTTTGATTCGTGTGTAGAACCTCTGAGCCAAACATCCCTAGTTAAAATCCTTTTAAGACCTTGCTTCTTTCTTTCCTCCAATAGAAATGCACTTCTGCCTATAGCTTCTGAATAAATATGCTTCCCTCTTATGCCTCTCTTTCTTCAGCAAATCTCTGATGCCTAGATTGTTTCTTAATTTACAGAGATTTTCAAGATAATGCCTAGTCATAAAGCTCATTTTTTTAAACCTATAAATTGTAAGGGTCTGGCGAAGCATTGGAGGAAGAGACCACCAAGAGACTGACTCATGCAATTGCAGAAGGGGATTTATTGAGGATCCAATTCAGCGCCCTGAGGCTCCCGGCTCACTCAAGAAGGGAGAGCAGCCCAGAGCCCTGAGCAGAGGTTAACCAGTGCTTAAGTACACTTTTTGGGGAGGGTGGAGGCTTTGCATACATCAGGACAAATCATTATGAGGCGCGGGAAAATCAAACAACAATTCTTAAACTTGATTAGTACATTCATTGGCGGGGACAGGTCGGGCGGGGGTGATTGGTCACTCCTAAGCGGGGTACACATTCAAACTGATTGGTTCGGGCCCTGTATGCTTATGTGACAAGCTGCACAGGGCACTAGGCTATTAATCAACTAAATGGCCAGTAGGGCGTTGTCTTAACTGCCTCAGGAATTTCAGGTTCTGGGTGTAGCAGAGGAATTTAACAATACCTGGTCCTTCACTTTTTAACTCAGGCCTTGCAGCTTAGAAACTTTACAATGCCTGGTCTTTTGCATTTTTTTTAAAATTTTTTTATTGATTATTTAAAGCATTACATAGCTCATGATATATCATCTTTCATACATTTGACTCAAATTGTGTTTTGAACTCCCATTTTCACCCCAAATACAGATTGCAGAATCACATCTGTTACATATTCACATTTTTACATAATGTCATATTAGTGACTGTTGTATACATTTTAACTCAGGCTTTGCAGCTTAGAAACTTTACCCTTTCAAAATGAGAAAGAAAAATAAATGACTCCTTGTCCTAGTTCAGGAAAAATTAAGAGGTTCTTCTTTTCCTACCAGGGATTTAGAGGAATTCTCCAAAATCCCACTGGCATGAATTGCAAATGCAATCACCAATATGAAAAAGGTAAAAAAGCTCCCAAGTGTTGGGCTGAGCCGCTTTGGCAAACAAAGGCCTCATTGTTCACAGAGTAGAATGCAGTTTCTGGACTTCAGTATAATGGAGATGAGCAGAAAAGCATTCTTAAGCCCTGGGTCAGCATAGCCTCAGCATTGTTGCAGCCAATAAAATAAAGAATATGATAGATATTGCCTTCAAAGAAGAAAGAAGAGTGAAATCTCCCTTCACACTGCCACTTCCTATCTTGCATTGCTTGATTCCTGCAGCCACTTCCACCCTGGCTCACAGGGGTTTAATTGATGTCTAGGGTGTGGATAGAACATAAGGTCTCCCTTAGTAAAATACGTTGTTTATTGGGCTCAAAAGAAACACCTTCATAATTCATTAGGCACTTCTGGGAATGGAAGCCATTAAGTTAGTCACAAAAGAGGACTCATGCAAGCAAATGAGTTTGTTTTTACTATGCTTTTTTCTTCTTCTTCTTCTTCTTCCAAGACTGAGGACTGAAATTTCTGGAATGCAAAAATATAAATATGTAACAGACCAATGGGTGCCTATATGGCTGGGTTAAAAACAAACAAGCAAAATGAAATAAACTCTGCCATTTTCAGCTAAATTCTGATTTCACTGATTTGAAAAGGATAGGTGGTGCTTTATAAACTGTTTAATTTCTCCAGTCTGGAGAATTACTTGCTGCATTTCTGGTTCTCATCTCTCTGGGTTCTTGCAATCTATTTATAAGGCCCACTTGAATTTTTTTAGAGCCTGATACTTATCTTAAATGTTCACTCTTAAAAAAAAATACGAGAAGCAGGCATATCTTTCTTAAATTTAACATTTTACTTTTAGTTAGTTTAGCATTGATAGTTTTCTTGTATAAGAGCCAAACAGAGAAAGCATTTAGAAAGTTGAGATGCAGATAGTGAATAGTAAAAGGTCAGTTTATTTTAACTGGCATCTTGAAGGTTCATGTGATTGTTAAAACCTTTTAGGGATGAGGCAATAAGTAATGAGGAGACTAAGAGACTGTGGCTCACTGAGCTCAACCACACAAGCATGCAGACTTAAAATCTGGAGTTACAATCCGGAAACAGACAAATCACTTATGTCTGCTGCCTCAACTGTAAAAAGAGGTTAATATTGCTGAGAATTGGGAGGTAAATCTGTTACTTGTAATTGGAAAGTTTCTTGAAAACAGAAAGGTAACATGTAAATGCTGAAAGGCATGGATGCCACTTTGATAAGTGAATATAATTTCTGAGAAGTGTGGGGAAGATGTTTTAATCCAAACAGATAATTGAAGTCTGTGAGTTCACTTCAGCTGGGATTCAGCCATTAAACAAAATTTGGAAGAATATATTAGGAATGAGAAGTGTGTGTGGGGGGGGAGCTGGGCAGTAGGTTGGGGATTCAGGGAGTACAGAGTATGTTCAACATGGGGGTAAAAGTCAAATGGTTTTGTCTTTTATTTATTTATTTGTTAGTTTTTTTTTTGTTTTTGTTTTTCTTTTTCTTACTGTGCTTCTCTTCTTTTCCCCTAGTAAATACTTAAATTTTCTCATTTCCCAAATATTTTCTTCTAGGGAGACATTCATGTTAACTTAACCATTCTGTGAGTACTTCATTTTTAAACTCTCATGAGTGGTTCATTTGTGATCTTGAGCTTTGTAATTATGCTTCCTAAAAATGTGCATATTATGTTTGGTAAAAGAAATAGGGAAACATAAGCATAGAAGTGTGTTTTCTAACTCTTATGTAGGAATAATCTAGATTAAAATACTGATTTGTAAGGAGTAGGTAGGAACTTGAAGAATGGGATAGGAATACAAACAAGGGTTTTCAGGACACCTATTTTAATATAATTTGTTCTTTTGAACCATATAATCAATTATTTAATGAATTAAACCCAAAAAACATGAAAGCAAAGCTTATACTCAACACAAATGGAAACAAATCAGCTATCTATCAAATTGATAAAATAATCTTCCAATGATAACAACTGATCCAAATAACTTTTCAACACAGTGTTCATTTTTTTATATATTTTGGGGGGCTACCATGGATTAAACCCAGAGGCACTTAACCACTGAGCCACATCCCCAGCCTTTCTTTTATTTTGTTTTTTTAATTGTGGAACAGAGACTGGCTAAGTTGCTTAGGGTTTTCCTAAGTTGCCGAGGCTGGCTTTGAACTTGCAATCTTCCTGCCTCAGCTTCCTGAACTGCTTGGATTACAGGTGTGCACCACAATGCCCAGTTCATTTTCTGTATTACAAAGGAATATTCATTTTTTGTTTTAGTAATTAAGTTTTGTAAGTCTTTTATGCATTACTGAATAGAGATAAGCATATTAATGGAGATAGTTATCAAAGTTTTAACATGGGAAGATAGAAGATACAATGAAGGTGGTGAAGAACCCTGATATTGTTATGTACTGTTAAATATCGATATGAAAATTTTGTAAATCTAAATATGTCTATCTATATCTATGTTTTGCTATGATTTGAATATATCCCTCAATGTCGATATGTTGAGAACTTCATCCCTGATGCAACATTGTTGAGAAGTGGGGCCTGATCAGATGTGATTAGAACATGAGGGTCCTTCCATCATCATTAATGGATTGCCCTTATTGTGAGAGGAACATAATTATTATGACAGTCAATTTTCACAAAAGGAAGTCAGGGCCCTACTTTCTCCTTTACTTTCACCCTTTCTTGCCCTTCTTTCTTCCACCATGGAATGGCACAGCTCAAATGTTCTTGCCAGATATTGTTATGCTCTTGAACTTCCTAGCCTCCAGGGCAATAAGCAAATAAAAGTCTTTTTTATTATAAATTACATAGTCTGTAGTATTTTGTTATAGTAGCACAGAAGAGACTAAGATCTATTATCTATCCATTTATATAACTCCCCAACATCTATCTACCTATGATTTAACTTTTTCCAACAAAGTGAGCACAAACAATGACATCTTACTAGGAATGGCTATATCTAACACAATTTTTTTTTTTTAAAGAGAGAAAGAGAGAGAGAGAGAGAGAGAATTTTTTTTAATATTTATTTTTTAGTTTTCAGCGGACACAGCATCTTTGTTTGTATGTGGTGCTGAGGATAGAACCCGGGCCGCACGCATGCCAGGCGAGCACGCTACCACGTGAGCCACATCCCCAGCCCACAAGTACTTTTTTTTTTTTTTAACATAAACTGTTTTCCTCAATGTTAATCTCCAACAAAGGTAACCAGGGAATCAGCAAAAATGGCTGATTCACATCTAAGAGATTAAAAGAAAATATAAGTGTAGAATATGTTGTTGTTGTATAAAATAAGGAAGTGCTTAAATGATAATGAAATTAATTTAAAGTAATAAAAAAATTGGCTTCTAGAGAGTTCACACTATCCACATTTTTGACAATGAAAACAAAAAAGATAATAATACTTACTAAATTCTGCATCTAGAGTATCCCTCCAGAGCTCTTGTATTAAAGATTTGGTCCCCAATGCAGCAATGTCCAGAAGTGAAGCTTTTGAGAAGTGATTGGATCATGAGGGCAGACCTCATCTCTGGATTAACCCACTGATAGTTAAATGGACTACTGACAGGGAGATGGTGAAAACAACAGTCAGGTAGTGCCCAGCTGGATGAAGTAAGTCACTGGGCACGTGATCTTGTGGACTCTATCTTGTCCCTTGCCTCTACCCCAACTTCTGCTTCCCAACTTTCTGCCATGAATTAAGCAGCTTTATTTTTTTTTTAACTAAACCCTTCTGACATTGTACTTCTGTACTGTTGTTGGCCAATCATGGACTAAATATGATTCAAAATAAGCCTTACCATCTCTTAAGTATTTTTTTCTTTTTTTCAGGTAATGGTCACAACACAGCAGTAACGGGTTCGTGCATTTAATTTTAAATGTTTAACTGTAAATATGTACCCAAATTGTAGGGAAATGACAAGCTCTAGAAACAATTTCATACTAGGACTCAAATCTCCTGTATCTCCCCTCTTTCCTTACTTAGTTTCACCTTCCCGTTTTCTTTTTGACCTTACAAACTCTATGCCTTTAATCATTTCTTCAGACTGTGTCCACAATAACATCTCCTAAATTGCTAGTGATATTATTACCCTTTCCAAAATCATTTTTAAAAAGTAGGATATAAAACTTTAACCTTAAAAATGAATCTTTAATAGTGAACTCTATAATTATGTTCTCTAGAACTTACCTTTAAATATTCCTAATAGGGTCTGAACAGATGATACATGAGTCAATCTTATGTTAAGTAAGTTTTAAGTTTAGTCCATGTGTCAATATTTCTTTAAAAACAAAAACAAAAAAAATTTTTTTGAAAATTTCAATTTTTTCTCAGTCCAGAGAAAGATTAAGATCATGACATATATACATGAATATATACTTAATCTGATTTTTTCATTGCCTTTTAAATATATTTTCCCAAAGACTACAGTTTTTCATAATCAATTTTCCTTTCTGTATTTCTAACAAACTTGACTTTTTTGAAATACATGCCATAGCATGTCTAGTATTCTTACAATCTCAGAAATTTTCTTGGCTCTGTTTGGAAGCAAAAAGATCTGTCAGAAAGGTCTCTGTCTTAGACCTTAGCTGAGTAAAACTCAAACTGATTTGGAACATTAGCAGTAGCAACACATGTCAGTACTGGAAGGATTTATTTTTTCTACACTTTTTACACAAACTACTAAAAAATAAAATATAAAAAGGGGAAGAAGAAATGGTTATTTGGTTTTAGTGAGCAGTATTGTAATGAAGGTATTTGATCCATAATCTATGGTGCTTGGAATATGAAATACATACACATGAGGTCATAGACAAGTTTAAGCATTTAACATAGAGTACTAATATATTTACATCATGTGCTGACAATAATTTTTAGGGATTGCCAAACTGAAATGGCATTCAGCCAGTAAATGGCCTTGATGCAGGCTTATTTGAAGCAAAAAGCCTGTTGTATTTTACTTTAAGTGTGACAACTTTAAATGAAGCATTAATGGGTAAATTCCCTTTGCTCAAATTTTACCATGTTAACATCAATGTGGTAATACATTTGAAATGCTTAGCATAGCTCTTCATACAGTCAATAGGTAATATATAGTGGTTATTATTTTATATAGTTCATATTTACTTGCATACTATTGTTCATTCTCTCAGGTAGATTTTTCCTCATAACTTTATCGTCAACACTTGGCATGGTTCCTGGAGCACCACAGGGATTCAATAAAATATTTGTTGATTAATCCCCAACAAATTAATCCTCCCCACAAAACTATAATTCATATTCATTAAATGCCTCTTTCAGGGATAGTCTATATTCAAATAAATAAAACAGTTTCTAACTTCTTAAGTTTATAATCTAAAGCATAATGTAGATCATATTGCCCATGTTATCATGAATAATAACTATGACGAGTACCAGTTATTAAGCACTCACTTTGTGCCAGGCATTATGTTAAAATGTTTAGCTCCATTATCTCATTCAATACTGAACCTGTCACATAATACAGATATTAATATTCCCATTTTATGGATGAAAATAGAGATCAGTAGGACAGATCAGTAGGAGTGTTCTGACCTTGCCGTGATTTTGAACTTATCTCTTGCATGTCTTTATTTTTTTTTCAGAAGTATCTGTACAGTGCTCTCACAATTATTCAAAAAACAAAACAAAACAAAGAAATTCTACCACACAATTTAGTCAGTCCATAGTTTCAAATAGCCTCTTATAGGATTCAACTACATTGGAAAAAGAGATGTTTACTGTGTGTAAACAGCTCAGAAAGGGGTGTGAAAGTGCTATTTGAAAGGGCAAAGATCCTCAGAAACAGGGCTGCTTCTATTTGACAAGCTGTTTCCTTTGGTTAAATAAGAAATAGGATACATCACAGATAAATGCCACATAGGCAAAATGTTTTAGAGATGCTGTAAACATTGGTTTACAGTGTGGGAGACTTGTGATACAGCCTTAGAATACATACTGACTGAATCATGTGTCACATGGATGCAGAAAGCTAATTATGTTTAGATGAAATGGAAAAGCAATGTGAATACCTGAAAATTTTGCACGATTAAGCAAAATTGAGCATGACAACAGAGAGACAGACACAAAAATTCAGATGTTACTTTGGAGTTTTAAATGCTACTTCTGCTGTCTTCAATGAGGACAAGCATCAGTACTCAAACTTGTCCTCAGAGGACTCTAAAATTTGACAGAGCTGAGTGCCAGAGTACCGAACCTGCATCTGCTTCCCAGACAGTCTATAAATCTGATGTCCCTCCTCTGTCAGTCATGAAAACAGATAGTGTAAATCATAGTGTGTTCCAAATAAGAAAATCTATAAATTATATGTTTATTGTAATCATGCCAGGATTTGTTGTAGGTCTATTGTTAATACCACATATGTTATTTACAAAAGGAGGTTATTTTTTAAAATGAAATTTGTTTTGGATAAAATATTGCAAAGAAAACTATACAGAAAACGGAAAAATCAAGTTTTGAAAAATTATTTTAAAAAAACATGTATTATGAAAGATATATTTAAAGATGTTATTTGATTTTTCAGCCCTTATTATATTTATCAGTCTTGAAATGATAGTACATATTCTATCCTTATGAAACCTTCTTGCATGGGATTTGCATAAATACCTTAAGTTGCTTTTCTTCAGAAAACAGATAAAAAAAAGTTTGTCAAAATGGGAAAAATTCTTTCTCACAGTAGGCAAATTCTGTATAATCCATGCCTCAATAATGGGCAAATTATCTCAGGTAACAAAATAAAAATGTCAGGATGTGATATGGAATAATTATTGCAAACACTGTTTTGAAACACTTTGAACTACTTTTGGCTTAGTTTTCATTTTTAATTAGAATTATGTAATAGTATCCTCTTATCATCAGTCTGGTAAAACATAATATTAAAAGATTAGCTCTGTGTAAAAACCCATATGTTGCACGTGACTTTGTTCAGTTATTGAAGGTCTAGTATACATACTGAACTATGGGGAGTATACAAAATATTATACATGATTGCTAAATTCTAAGTGATTAATCTGTAACTCATGTAAGCATGTGTATTCTTTTAGGATTTGCAGTGGTTAGGAAGGAGAATGACATAACTGAACTATTTAGGAAAGACTATGTACAGAAGAATAAGTGAAGGTGAAGATTTAAAGATAGAACTGATAATGAAGCACTATTTCAGGCAGATTAAATTGTATATGCAAGATCAGGCGGTGAGACATTGCCAAGTATATTCAAAGGATAGGATGATATGTAACAAATTGGATTAAAGGAGTCAAGTTGGTTATGACTAGGAAGGTAAAATTTTAAATAGTAAGTTATAAAAGTCTTTTAAACTAGCATCTTTCAAAATATCCTATGAAATATACTCTTTGGGGATGCAGTAGATGATTCTGAAGAATATCCCCTTTGGTCAAATCAAATTAGGTAATTCTGTATATTTTGTTTTCTTAACTGTTCTGAGAATGTGGAGTTCCTTCACCTCACTTTTGTTTAACCCACAGTTCTTGCAGCTACTTGAGCCTTGAGCTCAATTTTTTTTTTCTTTTTCTACTCTTATCCAATGTCTTGTACAAATAGAGCTGTAGGCAGTGAGAAGTCAAAGGCTTTTTATCAAATGATTTGATAACATCAGTGAATTCAGAGGAATCATTTTATGATTATGCTATGTGGAAAAATGGGAGAAGAGCTAAGTGGAGAGACTAAAGTCAGAGAAATCAGAAGAAAAATTAGCCAGCTTATCAGTATATTAGACCCAGTGTGATGGCAGTGAGAATAGATAGGAACATTGAGAACACAGAACAGAAAGTAGCGTAGTAAATTAAGCCTAGAAGGAGAAGCAGAAACCAAAAATTAAAGATAACTCAGTGAAGTAAAGTGTCAAAAATCGTCTCTCACATATTGATGAATGTTAAAAGGTCTCCAGAGTAGGAATTCTACATTCATCCTGAAACTTTGCTTCAGTGTTTTAACAACTGGGCTGCCAGAGAATTGTCCGAGTGTTAATCACTCCTGCTGTATTTCAGCCCTTGGTAGTATTTTAAAATTTTTAAAGTGGATCGGGACCCCTCAGTCACTCTTATTAATCTAATTTCTCCTGACTTGCAAAAGACAAGATGATTTAAACCTTTTTGAAAATGATTGGAGCAAAAGCCTTGGTTAACATTAGGGAGGTGACTTGCCTATATTTTGTACATATGACTTTCAAGTGATTCCAGACTTACTAAATTAGGATCAAATATAATATATTAAGAATCATTTAAGATTTACTTTAAAATACTTCCAATAGCCATGAAAACATTTCTTTTGGTGTCAATAAATTACTATGACTGAAAAATGTGTACCCATATTTTATATTGATAACAAAAATGTGATGTGGAGGATGTGGGTTTAGGACTGACTGCACAGGGTTTAGGATGTGCATAGGATTTCAATTCTTTCTGAACTATATATATATATATATATATATATATATATATATATATATATATATATATATATATAAACATAAACAATATGGCCTTAGGCAAGTTATTTCAAGGATCTGCACCTTTTATTTAATTGCTATATTCAAGAAGTGATTATATCCATCTCAATGACTTTGAAATGTATTTTTGCACTTGCAGTGGCTAGCAGTGTGAGGCAGATAGTCAGTCATTAGTATATGTGAGTCCCCTGCATCCTCACTCTGAAGCTTTGAACAATTGTGTTCACTGAATTTTTAAAATGCCTCTAAAGTCTTTGCCATTAATTTTTACTTAAATCATTTTGCAACCTTTTATCTTTGTCCATCTGTTGTAGTGATTCTTTTCTTTGTACTATGTTCCCTGTACACATAGAGACTACCGTTTATAGTTTATAGATTTATCATTCTAATTCATTTTATCAATGTCACTCTTGCCAAGGTAAAGAAGTACAGGTTATTTCCAAAAAAAGCTGATTCAGTTTCAAGAAAACTTAGGCCTGGACCTTATTTCAAAATACTATTTGAAGAGAAATGCATGATTTGGGACGCCAGTTCAGTTTCATAGCCCTATATACCAGATAACCATATTCATATTTTTTATCAAATATTATCTTGGAAACATCAGTCTAAGTGTACAGTCAGGATGCAATATAACAATAACTTGTTTTATTACTAGAACACATTGAAGAGTCTTTTCTCTTAACCCAAAGGAGGGTGAAGGCAGATGACTGGCATTCCTGACCTATCCCATGGGCTGCCTTTATTTCATAGGCCTCATGGCCTCCCATTCTTCTGGGTAAAAGACAACTACTCTTAATGTACCTGAGGATCTGGCACCACTGCCCTGCTGAATACACCAAAGGCCCTCCATTTATCAGTTCAACAAAAATTATTGGGCACCTACCAAGTAACAGGTGAGAGATTGAGGGGTTGAGATAAGCAAGATAAGAGAGACTGAGAAAATCCCTAGTCCCTGTTGACCCTGAGGTTTTCTTGTTGTGTTAGAATAATAAATGGCAAAAACTGGAACAGAAGCTTCATAGGATAGACATGTTTGTTCTAGTATCCCAGGACACAGAATAGAGTCAACCATTAAGAAAGCCTCAATAAATACTTGTTGAGTAAAATAAAGGCACAGTGTAATGTGGAAAGTAGTAAATATAAGGAAAGAAATAAGGCAGAAGTGGAAATAAAGTCTAAGTTTATACAATTGGAGTTTTGGGCTTCCATGTATGCAATTACTGTTTTTAGTTCTTTTCTCTGTCTCATAAATGTTTTTATTCAAGTGAGCAAGACAATTTGCAGCAATCTCCAATGACTCATAACCCCTCCCTTTGGTGTAACACTCTCTTTTTAAACAAACTATTTTTTATTGGTACATAGTACTTATATATATTTATAAGGAAATGTATATGCATGAAACAAGTGACATACAGTATTGATATACTGTGTATTGTTTTGATTCATATTTGTGTACATATTCAGTAATGATCACTCCGAGTAATTAATAATATTCATCACCTTACACTTTTGTAAGTTCTCTATGGTGAGTTGATTCAGCTTTATTTTGAGATTATACAATGAATCATCATTCATTGTAGTCATCTGTTGTCCCAAAGATTATCAAATTTTATTCTTCCAATCTAACTATAAAATTGTACCTAATGACCAAGCTTTTCCCAGCTCCCAGTCTCTGATAGGCACTATTTTATTTTCAATTTCCATAAAATCAACTTCTTTAGATTCCACATGAGTGAGATCATGTGGCATTTGTCTTTCTGTGCCTGGATTCTTTCAATTAACAATGTAGGTGCTCCAGGTTCACCTACATAGTCACAAACAATGGAGTTACATGCATTTTGATAGCTGCATATTATTCTGTTATGTATGTAACACAATTTCTTTAATGCTCTACCCTTCAGTGGTTGGTAAATTTCATATCCTACCTATCATGAATAGTGCTTCATAAAGAATTGGAGTACAACTGTCTCTTTGACATGTTGATTTCATTTCCTTTGTGTATATATCTAGTAGTGGCATTTCTGGATTATATGGTAGCTCTAATATATATTCCACATTTTATTTAGTGTATATATATATATATATATATATATATATATATATATATATATATATAAGCTACAGTGTAATCCAGAAAAGAAAAAAAAATATATATATATGTATATATACACACACCTTCACACACAGTTAGATTGAACCCAGGGGCACTTTACCACTGAGCTACATCCTCAAACCTTTTAATTTACTTATTTATATTGTTCTGAGTCATCACCTTACTAAACTGCCATGGCTCTTCCTAAGTTGCTAACACTGTACAAAAATTTGTGATCCTCCTGTCTCAGCCTCCCAGGTCATGTGTCAGGCTTCTAGTTTTTTGTTTTGTTTTGTTTGAGGAAATTTCAGACTGTTTTTCATAACAACTATGCTAATCTATAGACCCTACAACAGTTACAAGAGTTTTTCTTTTTTGGTTTCTTCCTCTAGAAACCAGTATTTAGGGCAATTATTTCCTCCCCAGAGTTAGAAATTCAGATTTGCATTAGGATTTTCTTTTTCTATGAAGTAATTGCTGCATTTTTAATTGGCAAATAGCAAAAAGCTCTAGACAAATGTTAAGCTATTTCTTACTAACTACCAAAGAAGGAACACAAAAAAGCCTGACATGACAAAGTTTCACTGTCCATAGTGAAATAAAACACACTGCAGTATAGTAAATCTTAAAAAAATATATATTGCTTATGACATTTTTTATTTTTATATGCCCTTTATTATAAAATAATATTCATCTAAAAATTAATAGTTTTACACATTGCATTGCACATTTAGCAAAAATAAAAAGTTAGTGATTTTATAATAATATCTGAATTTGAAGATGGGAACTTTACTGGTCTACAAAATCAACCTCTTAAAATTATCACCACTGACAATCCAGCAAAGAATAGGACAATTTATATGTACATTCATGCATACAAAAACACACACACATACACACACCGAATTTGTAATTTACTTGTAATAGAGATAATCTCCATATTTTATATTTCAATTTCAAGCACTCTGTGCTTGAACAGTACTATATCCTCAACAAAAGTTTATTTGAATACGCAGTTCTAGCCTACATTTTATAATAAATATACAGAAGTAATGTAGAATAAGGTAACAGGTATGAAGCCTAAAATGTTACTGAATCCTACTGGGGTGCTGACTAGATCAGATGGGGTAGACAATAAAGAGTAAAATAAATTCATAAAATAAATAATAAATCTTTGTGTATAAAAATTGTGGTTAGGTAGAAGAAAAAGGAATTTTCTGCTTAGTTCATCTCTACCTTGCCATCTCCCATCTCTGCATGAGTTTTAAGAGCAGCTGCAAAACTTTGCTAAAAATAATTAGCAAACTAAAACTTTACTATATGGAAATAACAATTTAAGCCCCCATGTAATTTAGAAACTTCTACAGGTTCAAATTGAAAAGATAAACATTTCCCAATTGTACTAGATCTACTTTGGGTTTGATCACCCACTAATATTTGTAGAACTTACGTTGTGTGTGCTCTTTGACTATAACTATTCCTTTTAATATATGTTATGCTTTTGCTTTGGGTATGGTATCCCCCGCAATTTTCATAAGCTGGAAGCTTATTTCTCAATGTAATAATATTGATAGGTAGGGGCTGGGGTTATGGCTCAGCGGTACAGCACTAGCCTTGCATGTGAAAAGCCCTGGGTTAGGTTCTCAGCACCACATATAAATAAATAAAATAAAGTTATAAAAAAACACTTATCTTAAAAAAATATTGAGAGGTAGTGGGATCTTGAACAGATAATTAAGTTATGAGTGCACCACTTAGATAAAGAGATTAATATAGATCCCAGACAGTAAGCTAGTTTGCAAATGGGTTTTTTTTTAAAAAGAGAGCTGTTTCCACTCTAACTGTGTGATTTTTTTTTTTTCAATTGATTCCCTTCCACTTTTCTGCCACACACAGTGGTACATGACCCTCACCAGAAACCAAGCAGATGCTGGAGCCATGTTCTTAGACTTCCAGAACTTTGAGCTAAACAAACTTCTTTTTGTTCTAGTACAATATCTCACATTCTTATCATCATACACTGTCCAAATCATCATTTCCATGTTTAGGTCCTAATGTTGAATCTGAAGACAAATGTAGAGATATTGGTGAATATTTCCTGATGGAATTTTAGACTATAAAGAGAAAGGAGGAAAAATTAAAAAAAAAAAAAAAACTTAGGATTGCAGCACTCTCTCCAGACAGTAAATTTTTGAATTAACTGACTTTGAGGCTACTCCTATCTAGCTGTCAGCTGCACTGTTCATCAGCCACTTTAGCACAATAAAGTTGAAAAACAGGATCAAAGAACCTGAAGACAGAAATAAGCTGAACAGGCACATCAGCACTAGTGTGTGCAAAATTAAGACAGGGAAAAAATCACCCTAACTTAAAAGCATCCCAATGGTTTTGAATGCAACTGAGATAATGATACACTATTTCCCATAAATATCTAATGGTTCCAACATAAGAGCTAACTATAATGAACGGTCTTATTAAAATATAAAAATCACTGAGGGAGCATGTTGGAGCAATCCAATCTCAGCAGCACCAATTTATGGGCAGCTCTTGGATTGAAGATCAGTGAAGGTGCCAGTGATTCTTAATTTATGTTAAGCCTGATAATTTGCAGTTCTTTGCAACTTTTCCCCCTAACAAAGCAGAACGCATAGAATGAAATGAAATCAAAGCAGCACAATATTATTTTAAGGTGTTTGTGTTAAAATTTAATTAAAACATCAACTCTCATAACACTAAACACTAGTTATATATAAAGCTTCTACACACATAAATTAGATTCTAATAGGAGACTTCACATTTTGGCTTGAAGCAGTATTTGTTTAAATATAATTGAGGGAAATATATGATATTTCTACTTTCAATAATTCATATTTATTTCACAGATCCTACCTTATAATAGTAATGAAAACTACACTGTTCAGGCATCCAGTAAAATTTAAATTTCAGATAAGCAATGATTTTTTTTTATGTAACTTTGTTCATTGTTTAGTATTTCTGTTTGAAATTCAGATTTAAATGGGCATTCTAAGGTTCTGGTCAATGACAATAAATATATACCGTGTACATGGTTGCTTAATGAGTGAATTGAAAATAGGCCTATTTGTGTATTACTTTTGCCTTAGATGAGGAAACCATTTTAAATAGATGATAATTTAAAAAGACAATGCTACAACTGAGCAATATTTGTGTTTCATTTCCTCTTTCAGAAAACACCTGTACACATATTCCTGTACAGCCCCCTTGAAGTTAGGTGAAGCTGTATGACTGAGTTCAAGACAAATGAGAGTGGGAAGAAGTAATGTTCACTTCCAGCCCTCTTTCTCTTTTTCTTTGCCTGCCAGTTGGAAGCAAAGTCTCTAGCGGAAGGCTCTGAGCCCTTGATAATACCAGCACCATAATGTAGGAGAGGCTTGGTTGCCTAATTGACCATGTGAAATATGGGACCAGCATCTCAGGCCACTAAAACAATATCATTTATTTCTCATAGTTCTGAAGACAGTTTGACACCTGAAGAATGGTTGTATGTAAGACTTCTTTACCATCCTCCACACATCTTCTCTCCCCTGTCTCAGAGCCTGTGAACAAGGAGCCAGATGGGGACAGTAAGCTCCTAATTAGATGGGAAGCCACAGAATGGAAAGAGGAGGAACTGAGGAACTATATGACAGCATAGAGCACCATAGTTTTCCTCTCCCCTATCTATCACCTGATAAGCTTGCATGACAAAAGCATTGCTTATTGATAAGCTATTGAGACTTTAAGCTCAGTTAATCTGTCCTGAGATACATGGTGATACAAAAAGCAAACACAATTCTGAAACAATAAACAGATCTAAAAACTTATATGAACATATCAAGAGATGCTGGATCTTAAATGTCCCTCAAAGGCTCATATGCTGAAGGTTTGGTCAGCAGCCTATGGTGTTATTGGGACATGGTGGAAAGCTAAGAGGGGGAGCCTAGTGAATGAATGTAGGTCATTGGGTGCATAACCTTGAAGGGACCCTGATCCATTCCTCTCTCTCTTTCACTTCCAAGACTCCACAAAGCAAACAGGTTTACTCTGCCATGTGCTTGCTTCTGCCATATTGAACATATCCCAAAGCAACTGGGCCAAGGGATTTTGGACTACACCTTCTGAAACTATGAACCAAAGTAAATCTTTAGTCCTTTACGTTGACTTTTGAGGTATCGTGTTATAATAGAAAGTTAACTTACCTAAGAGATAGCTTTAGTGATTTAGTATACATCAGCCAATCAAGTTTTTCATTTAGAGATAAGGTACATAAACTTGTATCTTCACCCTTGATTTTGGATTATACATTTTTATTAATACTTTACCTAATATTCCAAATCAGATTATTTCATTCTCTTATTATGGGTAATAATGTTGAAATGAAACATTCTGAAAATCCAATCTTTATACAGTCTTCTATCTTAAATATGATGAATTAGGTCAATTACTTATAAAATCTTCCTAAAGTTTTATGACTTGTCAAATCTGGTATCACACTCACTATATAATTAAAGAGGTTTATGTACTAAGACAAAACTCACAAAAAAAAATGATCCAGTTCACATTATTTGTTTTTACTATTTATAAAAATAAAGGACATTGGAGAAGAATGTGAACAGTTTTGCGTAGCCAATATCCTGACTTAATCCTTATCTTCATGTGATTCAAATATTTAGCATACTAAATAAATCATTGTTTTAACCTTATTTACAGCCTCTAGATTCTAGATTCAAGACCTAACTTGGAAGAAATGATTTGAGGAATATTTTGTTAGTACCTTGCATAATGATACTTGGGAAAGGACTAGAACTTTAGTCCATCTTAGACAATTCAAGTCAAGCAAAATTTCTGAATTGCACTGATAGCTATAACTAAACTGAAAAATGTTTAAAACTCATTTAGTTACATGATTCACTGAGAAAGGTGAGGTCAAGTTCAGTCAGGAAATATTAAGTAATATCAATTTGGGATTGATCATTTATTATGCATTTATTTGGAAAAACTTCCATTATAAGAAACCATCTCCAGCACTCCTTATAATGCTTTTCCTTTGTAATGATGAAGGATAATAATTAATCATGGCTGAATCAGTAAGCTTGACTATTATTTCTTAGTTGAAAAGACTAAAGTGGCTGAAATGCCAAGTTCAGATTTTCATTAAAGGAAAGTTCCTTAAAATGAGACTTATATATTATGATGGCCAAGATAATTCTGAAACTGTTATGAGCAATAATGTGTAATATTTTATTTTCTTTTTGATTCTCAATTTTCAAAATATTGAAGACTTTTCCATATATAAATTTCAACATCTAGCTTTGCTATATCTTTAACAAATAACTTTGACTACAAAATTAAATGTAAACATGATTGTAAATTTTCAAAGAATCAATTTTTCCTGCAAATCTCAATTTTTTTAAAGAGAGAGAGAATTTTTTAAATATTTATTTTTTAGTTTTCGGCGGACACAACATCTTTGTTTGTATGTGGTGCTGAGGATCGAACCTGGGCCGCACGCATGCCAGGCAAGTGTGCTACCGCTTGAGCCACATCCCCAGCCCCAAATCTCAATTTTTAAAGGAATCATTCAATGAAATGTTATGAGCATTCTTCTTTCTTTTGTTGTAGTTTTCTCCTTTCCTAACAACTTTATATTTATTTCTCCAACTGACCTTCATTCCGAAGAGGCAGGTACAGTATATCAGTCAGATTTTCTTGCTGCACTTCACTAAAGATCATGTTGTTTCTTTTCAGAAATAATTCCTTGGTGCTTTATTTAAGTAGCACATTTTATGCCAATTGAAAAAGCTTCATGAAAAACAGATGGAAACAGTCCTGATATAAGCAAAACCAAAAATGATCTGGCTCATGACTTTCAACTAGTTCATATTGTGACTATCCACCTAGGAACTGTTTGTATTGCTTCCCGGATATTTACATTTATTTTGAGTATTTCTTCATGGAGATATCGAAACTATTAAAGACATTGGGTCATTTAATTTACAATGCTATTGGTATGCTAGATAACGCTACTTGTAGTTTTGTAACAAAGATTATGCCACAAGTGAACTATTGAACTGAACAATTACTGACTATAGGCTCCTGTTGTTTTTTTCTTAGAGCATGTACTTCTGAAAATGTGTAATTATGTATTATTTCCCTGCTTTCATGAGATGCAAATCATATTTCCCATTTTACCACCCATAAATGTGTTTTTTTCAAAGACCTGGGAGGCATCATCCCTTTGGAATGAAATCACCAAGAAAGATATCATGTCTATCGCCCAGTCTCT
Organism: Spermophilus citellus; assembly: GCF_964194105.1. Taxonomy (NCBI): domain Eukaryota; kingdom Metazoa; phylum Chordata; class Mammalia; order Rodentia; family Sciuridae; genus Spermophilus; species Spermophilus citellus. The sequence continues at coordinate 194,473,894 of NC_138184.1, read as the reverse complement.
GTGAGAGTGTAGGAGCCTAACTTCAATATTTTCCAGTTATGAGCCTAATGGAAGGCAAGCATTGAGATTAGATTATGTGACAATCCTTATTTAACCTTACCTAATATTTATCTCCCACAGCAGTCATCTGAAATATGTTTTCTTTCATAACTATAAGTTTGTCACTCAGCAAGAGGGCCTTGAAGCAGCTACTCTCTCTAACCTGCCCACTCATTGTGTAATATGTCAGGAACTGCACATTGGCAAACTAATCAGCAACAAGAATAGCCCTAGGAAATAATGATCACGATTCTTGAGATTTTCAGAAATGAAAAGTATCTAGTGATGAGACGATTGGAATCAGATGTGCATCATTCACCCATCTGCTGTGTGATAGCACCCACTGTTCTGGGAATACCTATCATCCACCAATAAATAATAATAAAGTGCCCATAACTTGCTTTCCAGACAGAATAGGCTTTTTTTTTTCCCAACTGATTTTTTTTTATTGGTTGTTCACAACATTACAAAGCTCTTGACATATCATATTTCATACATTAGATTGAAGTGGGTTATGAACTCCTAATTTTACCCCAAATGCAGATTACAGAATCACGTCGGTTACACATCCACAATTTTACATAATGCCCTATTAGTAATTGTTGTATTCTGCTACCTTTCCTATCCCCTACTCTCCCCCCTTCCCTTCCCTCACATCTTCTCTCTCTACCCCATCTACTGTAATTCATTTCTCTCCTTGTTTATTTTCCCATTCCCCTCACAACCTCTTATATATAATTTTAAAAGGGGACTAGACAAAAAGATGAGGAATTTTTATTATTTTATAACAAAAATTCCTCATCTTTTTGTCTAGTCCCCTTTTCCAAAAAACTTGTCTTCCTTGACACAACTTGATGTCTTCTAACTTAAATGACCGGTTCTACAGTGAGCAGCTGAACTTGTGTTTGTCAGCATAATTACATTAAGTAATCTTCCTCCAATGTCCTCCAGATCTTTGCTACTACCTCATTCTAGTGCATAAAGCTTTTTTTTTTCCTTTGATTCAATGGAAATGAATTCAATCTCTCTCCTTATTGCAATAGTTCTGAATAAAGTCTTTGGGTTTAATTATATCTGTTCCATGCTTTTAGATGACAGAATCAGTGTCATCTCTATACTTTTCAAAATATTAAGAGCTTAAACAAGCATTTATTTTGTGTGTGTGTGTTTGTGTGTGTGTGTTTATTACACTTTTAAAATACTTTTCTGTAATACAACAGAAGACATTTGACCCTGGGAACTAGTCAAGTGAAAATATAGGTCAATGAAAATTAAAAGCAAACATGGTCTTCATGAAAATGCAAACAGATTTATTGGTTTAAGTGATTCAAAATAATAAACAGAAGTTTTCATTAATATATAGAAAAAGAAGGGAAATACATACAAATGTGTATGTATATTGAGAAGTATTCTAAATATATCTGAGTATTTAGCCTTATTTATTTATTTATATTTTTGGTAGTAGGAAGATGGACAACATGCCTTTATTTTATTTTTCATATGGAGCTAAGAATGGAATCCAGTGCTTCACACATGCTAGGCAAGTGCTCTGCCACTGAGCTACATCCCAGGCATGGATATTCAGGCTTTAAATAAAATGTACTAAAATATTCAAATACTTGCTTCATTTTCCCATTTCACTTTTAATTTATAACTGCAATCATAGTACATTCCCATAAAATAATTTTTAACATTTTTAGATTGGCAATGGGAAGTACAGTATGCTAATTTATGTAAAATAATTCAACTGATGAGATAACTGACTCCTTTTTAACATTTTGTCATTAATTATAATAGATTTTTTAATTACCATTAGAAGGTTTTGTAATTAGTAACATCTAACTATATAATCAGTGACCCTAAGCCTTCTAATTGAGATAACACCTAAAAATTACTCAACGCATGTTGTAGCTTTGCTTTGTGTCAAGAAATTGAGTCTGAAATCCACTTGTGTAAGGAGGGTGGACTTGTGAAATCCATCAAGATGTACTGTGGCTCGGTGATGTCTGATGAAACTCAATTGTCCTTGAAGAGAATGAAAAGGAAACTCAGCAAGAAAAGCTTTGAAAAAAAAATGTAATGCTTTAAATAATCAATAAAAAAAAATAAAATAAAAAAAAAAGATTCATATGGACAAGATGAATCATTGTAAATGAAGGAGGATCAAATGTTTTTGTTTATCATGCTATCTTCCTTGAAAGTATCAAATGTTAACAATGTGCTTTTTAGTGGTACAAACTGTTAACTTGAAGGAAGCTTAGATTTTGAGAATTCAATTTTTTAAGATAAATTAATTTAAAAGATTTCTTTCTCAATCCTTTTAATTTTGAAAACAATTAATTAAAACAATTCATTCTTAGAATGATAAGTCATTCTAAGAAGCAGAAATTAGTAAAAATATAAAAATATTTGGATCATACTTGTCATAAGCAATGATGATTTTTATCTCAACTATATTTAGACACATTACAAAAACAATCATATTTGACCTCAAAGGTGAACAATATTTCTTTAAGTACAATAATGAAAAAGTTCTACTTTTATATATTTATTTCTTAATTATTTCTCACATTACACTGAAATCATTAAATAAAATGATTTTACACACAAGGTAGTACTTACATTTTACTTTTTGCATTTTATAAGGTAGCGCTTATGATAACATTTAAATATTAATAATGGCTGTTTTTATTAACATACGTGCTGTATGAAGTGGTAGGTTTGGTGAGAATCTCTGATAAACTCTTTCTAAAGTTGTAGATGTATACTTAGAATACATTCTTAATTCTGTTCAATTAATTTAGTACTTAAAACATTTTCTTTCAAAATGCATACAATTTAAGCATTGCCTTTTAAGAGAGTTACAAATAATAAAGTTCAAAAATTTTTCTCATCATTCTGATTCCTTAGAAAACTTGGAATGGAATCACCATTTTACACAGTTACCCCACTCTTTGGTCTATACCCAAAGGACTTAAAAGCAGCATACTCCAGTATTTATAGCAGTTCAACTCACAAGAGTCAAGCTATGAAAACAAGCTAGGTGTCCTTCAGGATATGAATGGATAAAGAAAATGTGGTATATATACACAATGGAATATTACTCAGCTATAAAGAAGAATGAAATGATGGCATTTACTGGTAAATGGATGGAACCAGAGAATATCATACTAAGTAAAATAAACTAATCATAAAAAAATTAAAGGCCAGATGTTCTCTCTGATTTATGGATGCTAACCCAAAACACAGGAGGTTGGGGAGGGGAATATTAGAAATCTATTGGATTAGACATAGGGCAATGAAGGGAAGGGGGGAGGGCAATAGGAAAGACAGTAGAATTAATCCATCATAACTTTCCTAGTGTTGTATTTGCATCCACAACCATGTACCTCCACATCATGTACAATCACAACATTGGGATCTTAAATGGAATAAGTTATAATCTATGTATGTATAATTTGCCAAAATATATTCTATTGTCATGTATAACTAAAAATAAAAAAGCAAAAACAGAAACAGAAAAAAATTTTTCATCATTCCATTTCACTGCAGTCAAAATGGCAATTTATTAGATATACAAACAACAATAAATATTAATAAGGATGTGGACAAAAAGGTACACTCACACATTGCTGGTGGGACTGCAAATTGGTGCAACCACTATGGAAAGCAATATGGAGATTCCTCAAAAAACTTGGAATGAAACCACCATTTGACCCAGCTACCCCACTCCTCAGCTTAAAATCAAAGAACTTAAAATCAGCATACTATGGTGATGCAGCCACATCAATGATTATAGTAGCTCAATTCACAATAGGTAAACTGTGGAACCAACTTAGGTGTCCTTCAACAGATGAATGAATAAAGAAAATGTCACACACACACACACAGTGGAATATTAGTCAGCCTTAAAGAAAAAAGAAATTATGACATTTGCCAGTAAATGGATGGAGTTAGAGAATATCATGCTAAATGAAGTAAGCTAATCTCAAAAAATCAAAGGACAAATGTTTCCTTTGATATGCTGATGCTAATTCACAATATGGGGGAGGAGAGGGCCTAAGGAAGAATAGAGGTACTTTGGATTAGACAGAATATAGTGAAGAGAGGGGAGGGATAATGCAGGTAGGAAGGACAGTGGAATAAATCTGACATTATTACCCCATGTGAATATATGATTAAGTAACCAGTGTAATTCTACATCATACAAAAATGAGAAGTTATACTCCATTTATGTATGATGTGTCAAAATGCATTCTATTCTCTTGTATAACTAATTAGTACAAATTTAAAATTTTTTCTCATCATCCTCTTTTTATAAGGAAAGCATTGTCAAATATTTTACCAAAATTGTTTATAAGTTTGTATTTCATGTATTGAATTAGAAATGTAAAGCTGCAAATCCCTATTCCCTTCATGATAATTTCTTTGAAATATTGCTTTAATTAATCAATTTATTATTAAATGTGCTTTTATCATTGTATGTATTATTATCCCCTCACAATTTATTGGTAAAATCATAGTTTTAAATATTAAGAATCAAAAATATCTTGTTCTATGAAAATTACACTGCAGTAGAATCATTATTAACTACAGTCTAAACATAATCATAAAGGGATTTTCAAAGGAAGTGTGCCATGTGCCCTTTGTACATCAATATTGAAAAGTGCACTGTCTCTCAGTGGAGAGCACCAATATCTTATGCATTGTATAAAAAGACAGTGATGTTTTAGGAAATAAATGTTTATATGATTATTTCACTGATTTACAGGTCACAGAATGTTTCGGTCATAGAGCTAATTTTTTTTTTCATTAGTTAAAATGCTTTTAACCACTCTCTAAACTTTCATCACTAAGCTTGTATAAAATTAAGGTACAAAAAATATTTATCTAATCACTTCAGGTATATATTTTCTACTGCAAGTATTACCACAGACAGTTTATAAATATGTACTTAGATTTTATAAATGATGTTATTCCATTTGAATTTTTACCTTTTGTGATTCTTCTTAATTGAAATTATAAACTTTAGTGTTCCTAAAATCTAGGTGTATTTATTGTTTTTGACAAAATAGATAATAAGAGTCAATACATTTATTTCAATGTATATTGGATTATAATTACCTAAAACTTCATTTTCTATATCTAGTATTTGATATCAATATTAAAATTATTCTTAAAACTACTTCTTAAAATGCTTTTTTTCTATTAATAAGACACCTTAAAAATTGAGTGGTGTTGATACATCATTTATCTCAGAAAAACTTTTGTTTCATAGTGATTATGTATTTTTTCTATAAAAGTTAGTTAAAGTAGACCTGTGAAGTAAATTTATTTGTAATTAGTAAATATTGTCTTTTTAATACAGATAAATTTACAGTCATATAACTATAAAATTAAACATTTAACTTTTATTAAACTCAAAGATATTACATTGAGTCATTTCTAGAAAATAATCTCTACCTTTAATACTACAAATTATCACATTTATTTCATTTATCATACAGATAAATTAACAAATAAAGTTTCATAGATGTGATAAAAGAAAGGGTTTGGGGGACAGGGAATGTAGCCTAACATTCATAAGTTCCTGAGTTCAATCCCTGCTACTACCACAGGGAGGAATTAAAAAAAAAAAAAGTAAGGGGATTTTCATAAAAAATTGGTTGTAATTTCTAACCTCAGTTCCAGTTTGCTATATTTAGCCAATCAATTTCCAATGTCCAAACTTCATATTAAATAATTTTTTATACAATATGACATGACTTCTTCACTTACTGTTTCAAATGACATGGAATGCAGTTGTTCGTATTTTGTTTCCTCTTATTTTTTAAAACCCTAAATTTATTTTTTATTTATTTTAATTACTATATATGACAGAAAAATGCATTTTGATTCACTGAACACAATTGCAGCACAACTTTTTATTTCTCTGGTTATACATGATGTAGCATCACACCCTATGTGCAGTCTGACATATATCTAGGGTAATTGTGTCCTTCTCATTCCACCATCTTTCCTACCCCTCTGCATCCTCCCCACCCTCCTTCCCCTTTACCCAATCAAAGTTTTTCCATTTTTCCATGCCTCCCACCTCCCCATTTTGGATCAGCATCCACTTAGCAGAGAGAACATTAGGCCTTTGTTTTCTTGTTAATGTTTACATTTAAGTAGTCACATGTGGCTTGTTGCTACTGTACAAAATAGTACAACTGTATAATTTTTAATATTTCATTAATTATTATGTGTCTTTTTAGATACATGATGAACTGTGCATCAGTTAGTATGTTCTTGTTGCATTCCTAATTACATTTCCCTCATTCACAATTTTTTTTTTAAATTTTTGCCTGTCTAGTATGCAATTAATACCATTAGTTGCATGTTTTGGTTGTTGTATTTTCCCCAAGATTTCTGATTGGTTTTATTGTATATCTTATTATTCTATTTTTTTTTTATTTTGCTGTATCTTTACTTTGTAATATTTTATAAAGGGAAAATTCACTCTTAATTTTCTCACTAAGCAATTTTAACATATATACTCTTAAATCTTCATCATCTATTTCTATAAACCTATATTTTTGAAATATACACATTTCCAGATAGCTGAGTTTATTGACTTTGTGAACTTTTTTTTTCATGCACCTTAATATTTTGGGCAAAAGACATATTTAAGGAAGTGCTTTTTCCTCTTCCATTTTCTTTGTTTGATTTCATCCCTTTTTGTTCAAATTTTTTGCTTCTTTCTATCTGGTCCATAGACTCCCCATTCAATAACAGGTTTTAAAGTTAAATTCGGGGGCTCCCATGTAATGGTTAAATTAAAGATATCTCTCTTCCAGGCAATACAGTCCTGAATTATTTGGCCTAGTTTCAGGTGAAATGACTTTGTATGTTCCTGTTTTTTAAAGTCTATCTTGATGATGGTGGTTGAAGATAGTTTTTTAATTTCTTTTTTTAGTTGTTTAATATTATAATTTCCCAAATTAAGTGATTCATTCTGAACATCTGCCTCTGTGCAGTGGATCTGGGACTATTTTAAAACCCTTTTAAGTGTTTTTATTCCAAATAATTAAAAAAAATTATTTATATTGCTTTGTGCTAATGAAGAACCTACTGATTCCATAATTCAACACCATTCAAAACTTTAGTTTTATTTTGTGATATGACCCTGCTTTTACCTTTCTCATTTTTACTTGGGTTTTATCTGTCATTGGGTTGAAGGGAGTGTGTCAAATGTGTTTTAAATGATTAAAAATGAAAGTCTGATGTGCAGTTTACAGAATAAGCCCTTTTGTCTTTGGTCTGTTTACAAAGAAGAAATAGATAATTCACTAGTTTTAAATGACCTTTTAGGTGCTACCCTTGCTCTCCAATGCCAGTGCCACTTCCAGAGCCCCAGACAAAGGAGAAGGGGGAAAGTTGAGAAGTTCTTTCTACAATGGCTCCTGAAAAGTAGACTGGCTGATTATTGACAAAGCACCCAATAAACAACTGGCTACAAAAGCCTGTGACAAGAAACCTCCCTCTACTGGGAGGGTGAGAAACCTCACCACCAGAGGCCTGGTACTGGGGCACTCCATGAAATAATAAGTTACTGGGCTGGGGATATAGCTCAGTTGATAGAGTGCTTGCCTGGCATGCACAAGGCTTTGGGTATGATCCCCAGTACTATTAAAAAAAAAAAAAGTAAGTCCAATGAACTTCTTATTTGCAAACTCAAATCAGAAACTCAAAGCCAAATTTGAAGTGTTTGATGCAGAAGTAACTCAAGACTTTAAAACAGATTAGCACTTCCAGAACACAGCTATTCCTGGTTTGCAGGAGGCAAGTGAGGCCTATTGTTTTGGTCTTTTGAAGACACCAACCTTTGGGCTGCCCATGCCAAAAGAATCCAATTAGCATGTGCACATGCAGACAACCATGCTTAAGAAGTCATCACGATGGGAAGCAATTTATGTTCCAAAAAGTAAAGTGTTCTCTTCTTCCTGTTATTAGTAGTTCTGAACATTATATATATATATATATATATATATATATATATATATATATATATATATATATATATATACATACACACACATATATCCTCCCCTACTACCAATGGAGTCCAAAGATACCTAAGTATATGATTGCAGGTGAAAAAATAAGGCAAGGAAATCAGGTATTGGCTGTTTTCCATTTTAATTTGTGAGTTTTCACCATAAATGCAGGAATGTAAAGCATTAGTTCAAGGTAAAATGTTCCACTGAGCAAGTGTTATTAGTTCAGTTTTATAACAATTACAAACAAAGCTGTCAAGTTTTTCTAGACCATGCCAACATTTGGAATTTTTTAAACAAGTAAATTTCTTATTGATGGCCAATACTACTAATAAAACAACAACAACTTTAATCTCATTTTATCAAGAATGCAACTTTTATAATCAGAAAATAGCTTTCCCATTGTTATGAGCATACCTAGAGGGTGATTTCTTTTTTCCCTAGTAAAACTATTTTTGACAGATTGTTTGTGGTCTAAATTAATTATTATCCTATCATTATAGTGACTAGCATAAGAGAAAATGTGGTACAATACATTAATCTCAGAATAGTGTGTGGTTTACACTAAACTCTTAAAAAATGAAATATGTATTTAATCAAACTTTCATTGAGCAAATAGGAATATTGTAAATTATTAATATTCCCAGTAGAATAGGTATTATAAGAATATCACATTAATATTTGGATAAATTTATATGGAAACTTTATTTGTATAATTAAAGATCTTTTTGGTACTGGTGACTTTCTATTTATAACAGTATCCTATAAATAATTAATACATTTTGCTTTGAGAAATATATTTTTAAATTTGCCTATGTGTACCTGAAAAGTCTATGATTTTTTTTTCTAAGAACTGCTTGACCCTAGAATTTAGTGTAAAAGTTTCAAGTAGTCTAGGTTTGAAAATTCTTGTTTTTAAGGTTCAGGGGGAAGTTATAAAAATTTGTCTTCCAGGTGGGAGAGCTCTAATTCAAATGTCTATCGACCTTACATTTTTTAAGCCCTGAAATTTTAAAGGATAGTTTTTCTATCTAATGTAATTTTATTTTCCTTAGTGGGAAAATATATTTTCCTATTAACAAAACCCAAGATTTTTTTCCAAATTCCCCTTTGCATGTCCAGCAAAACCCTGAATATATACCATTATGAAAGAACATGTTTGGCTATGGGCTTACAATCTATTTTATATTTTCAAAGAACCAATTTTCATCCATATATCTTTGTTTGTTTTTTATTCTCAATATAATTGATTTCAGCTCTGATATTAATTATTTATTTCCTTCTACTGGTTTTGGAACTGGTTTGTTCTCGTTTTTTTTTTTTTTTTTTTTTTAGAGTTTAGGATGCATAATTTGATTTTTCCTTTGGGATATTTAAATTTTTATGTGAGCATTTATAGCTATAAACTTTCTTTTTAGAACCACCTTTGTAAAGAGAAAGGTATAAGGGTGTATACCTGATTTGATTCTGTTTGTTTGGGGAATACATTTGCATAGTACATCAATTTTCATCTTTTTAATTTAGTCTGCATCTATTTTTGTCTTTATACACTTATAAAGCTTTATAACAATTATAAACAAAGCTTTTAAGTTTTATCTGGACAATGCCAACATTTGGAGTTTTTTAAACATATAAATTTAATGTCCTAGAAGTAGGTCTCTCATTTGATTCTAAGAAATTCTAAAATTTATCCCCTGATTTCTTCTATCATTTGATTCTAAGAAAATCTAAATTTTTTTTTCCTGATTTCTTCTATCACCCATTCATCATTCAAACATGTACTGTTTGATTTACATTTACCTATATAGGTCCTGTGGGTTTTTAGTGTTGATATCTATTTTAATTCCATTATCATCAGGTAAGATGCCAGGAATTGTATCTTTTTTAATTATTTGCTAAAAGTTGCTTTATGGCCTATTTTGGAGAAGGACCCATGTGTAAGTGAGAAGAGAGTGTTGTTGGCTGTTGTTGAGTGAAGTATTCCATAAATGTCTGTTAAGTCCAATTGATTTATAATATTTTAAGTCCAAAGAGTCTTAACTGATTTAATGTATGGATGATCAATCTATTGGTGAGAGGTGTGTGGAAACCACCCAAATTTTGTTCTGCTATATATCTTTAAATTGAGTTATGTCACTGTTATATAATTAGGTGTACCAATATTTGGGGAATAAATATTTAAAATTATCATATCTCCTTGTTTAATTTTTCCATTTACCAGAATGAAGTAACTTTCTTTAGCTGTTCTGAATAATTTTGACTTGAAATCTGCTTTGTTGGGTATAAGAGTAGACATTTCTGTTTGGGAGCTTCATTTGCATGGTACATCAATTTTCATTTTTCACTTAAGCCTACAGCTATCTTTGTCTTTAAGGTAAGTCTCTTACAAACAACATATACTTCAGTCTTAGATTTTAATCCATTCTGCTAGCCTATAGCTCTTAATTGGAAAGTTGAGATCATTTACATTCAATATTATTATACAGATCTATTAATTCATGTCATTTTGATTTGTTTCTAATCATTAATTTGGTCCTGTTTCCCATTTGGTTAGCTACTCTTGAAATGAGATTTGTTCATTTGTATGCTCCGGAGAGTTTTTTTCCTCTCTGTGAAGTATTTCTTTAAGTATTTTCTGCACTGCTGACTTACTAGAAATAATTCTCTTAAGTTCTGCTTTTCTTATTAGGTTTTTATTTTTTCTTCAACTCTGAAAGATAACCTTGCTGAATATAGCCATCACAGTTGCCAATTGTTTTCTGACAGGACATGGAACACATAATTCAAAGTCCTCCTAAATTTCAGAGTTTGTTCCAGATTTGAAGTTGCTAAGAAATTGGAAGTAATTCTAATTGGCTTACCTTAAAATTTGACTTGATATTTTTCTCTTGGGGATTTTAAAAATTTGCCCTTACTCTAATTGGCAGGCATTTTAATTATAATGCATTATGAAGAGGTGCTTTATTTGTTTGTTTGTTCTGTTTTGTTTTGGTTTTGATCTTGCTTATTTGGAGGTTCTGAATGACTCCTGTATCTCAATGTCCAATGTCATTCTCTAGAATTGAAAATTTTTCTGTTCTTATTTTCTGGAAGAGCATATCTATTCCATTAGCCTGAATCACATGATCCTCTTCAAGTCCAGTGATTCTTTAATCTGGTCTCTTTGTATTGTTCCAGATTTCCTAAATATTTCTGTCATGGTTACATATTTTCTTTAATACTTTCTCAATGTTCAAGGTTAGCTATTTTGTTTTCTGGCTCTAAGATTCTTTGTTTAGCATTGTCTATTCTATTAGAGAGACTTTCAAATGAACAGTGTATTTGATTTATTTTGTCTTTTCATTACAAAGATCTGTTTGATTATTTTTCATTGAATTCTGCATTCATAACCTGTATTGACATGCTTAATTCATTTAGTTGATTTTCTGTGTTGGAATTTACTGATCATTTATATAATCATTCTTTTGAGTTCTTCACCTGATATTTTATCCATGTCAATATCTTTGGAGTCAGTTGCTAGTCCATAAGAAACTTTCTGAGGTGTTATGCTACTTTGTTTCTGCATATTTCTTGTATTTCTGTGTTGAGTTTTACATATCTTTGGGAAGAATGGCTCTTGCACTTTTATGTGTGGGTCTTTTTAGGTCCCAGCCTTCTCTGTGTCCTAGTGATCTAGATTAAGACCCTTATAGTTGTGGTATCCACAGCCTTTGTTTTAATTTTCATTGTTTTTGCTGTAGGAATAGCTATTCATGAGAGGAACTGAGGGCCTTCACTAGCCATTTCTACTTGGGTCCTGGTCATTAGTTTAGAGGTTTTGTCTCTTTTGTATGAAAGTATTGCTGAAGTTTCTGTGTGGTTGATTTTTGACTTGTGTGTGAAGCAGAGTGTACTAGCTCTACACTGAATCCAGTTTAGCAGTAGAGTCTCTTCCCCTATAAACTTGTAGTGTCCCTGTAGATTCCCTGCACCTCACTTCGAAGCAATATTCCAACTGCTTAAACCCCAAGCCACAAAAGAGCAAATGGGAATGAAGCTTTCTTTTACTCCATCATCTTGAATCTCCCACTGGTTATGAATTTTAACACTTTGTATTTCAAGCATGACTCTGGATAAATACATGAATAGACAGGAACAGGAATATAAGTCATAATGGCATAGTTAATCTAGGCAGGCTAATTTTTTTTGCTTAGAAAGCATTGTTTTTTTATTCTCTATGTATATCGAATAAGGCAGAAGTACACTGCTTTTTAAATAAAGAAATTATTATAAATTTTTATAGTTCTATTTTTATGTCCTGTAACTTTCTCCATCCATAGAAATAATATCATCATTCATTGAAATCTTATAAAACAGCTGTATATTTAAAACTGATTTAACTTTAGTTCTGATGAGTTAGTGTATTTCTTGAATTCACACAGAAATGTAAGTCACATTTCTATTTTTGTAGGCTATAGCCTATCATTTAGAATTAATAGAAAATGAGTGATGTCTGTGAAAAATTGAAGGAAGTACAGCAATGTTAGTACATGAAAAGAAGGCTAAGACAGTCTTACTATAGATGAAGTCAAAGATGAAGCTAAAGAATAAAAGGTGGCTAACAACTCACGAATTGATATCAAATGCCTGGGTTCAACTTGTGACTAGTTATGCTTTCTATATATGCAAATATGGACAAGCAACATAACCTTTCCAAACCTCAGTTTCCTTACATGTAAATCAGGGAAGGTGATGGTCATACCTGTCAGAGAATTAGAGTTATATGAGTTAATACAACTAAAAATGCTAACATACTGGCTCATTCATAGAAATGACTTGATACAATCTGGACAAAGCCACTCTTCAATGGATAATTCATTTTATGTAAAAAGCATCAATTTGGTAGAAGCTGGGACACATAAAATATTCAGCAATGCACAAGGCCACTCCCATCAAACACTTCTGCTGTAATAAAGAATTTTCTGGCTTAAAAATCAATACTGTTACTGTGAAGAAATACTGGCTTAAGTTCATGTTTTTCCACTATAAGTGACAGCAAAGTATAAATTTTATTAGGAAATTATTTGTAACATCCTTATTTAATACATAAACTACGATACAAATAAATTTATGTATAATGTTTTGTTGAAACAATTCTTTTTCACTCATTATTAATATCTAAATAAAATGAAGAAAAACAGCAACATTAATCCCTCAGAAATTAAGAAATCTGTTCAAAATTAAGAAATCTGTTCAAATTTCTTGCTTTAGGTTTCAATTTTATAAATTGTTACTAACAGCAAAAGAACTCTTTGCTGTGTGGTACTTAGGTCATCAGATAAAACATCATATAAAAAGCTAATCCATAGTAACAAATACAACCTGAATAATAACAGTTCTACTCCAAAGAAAAGTTTTTAATAGTCAATAAAATTTCTGTCAATTCTAAATTTCAAAATGTTTTACATCTCTCTTTTTTTAACTTTTCCATGACTGTCTTCATCAGCATAAATTAATAATTATCTAATTGTTTCTCAGTGCAAATGCACCTTGATTATCAGTTAAAGAAATATAAAAATACTCACTGCCATATCCCATTCACTGACAAGTGAAATCTCTATCTCTTTAGGCCAAACCTGGCCATCAGTCTTTTATTTTTTTAGTTGCCCCAGATAATTCTCACATGTTCTGTGGTTATAAACCTGCAGGAGGAAAAGCTCCTGCTATCTACTTTATATGTATGATAAGTTAATAAGTATGAAAATAACAGTTCAATTGGCTAAACACTTATTCTTACAATTTTAAAAATTTTCCTGGATAAAGTTTAACAGGCAAACTTATTTAAGGCTACTATAACAGGGGGGAAAAGAAAATAATGCAGTCGGAACTCAACTCCACTAATGCAAAAAAGCAGGGCAGTTTTTAAGTGCTGGGGTGGAAAGACTTTAAACCTTACCCAGAGGAAAACAGGCTGTCTTTAATCTTCATGTCGAGAGGTAGTTTCACAAACTGGAACAAGGAATCCACTTTAGACTCCTGCTCTTCCACAGAGACTGGGTGACAGGGATGCTCTGCCTTCAAGTTTTACCTTGCAAATACATTGCAAAGTTCCAAAGTGATGTAGGTGCTTGAGAAACACTGGTGGTGTAAAACTGTCAAGAGGGTTTTCAAAAAATTTATATCTCAAAGAGGCAGAGAATTTTTAATTGACAATTAAAACTTTCAAAAGTAAATTAGGAAAAGGATGTCCAAGAATTAAACTAAAGGTGGAGGTAATATTCAGGCCATTTTGGACACAAGAAATTACCTCTTTTTCTAGAATAATTGTGCTCAAATTTGGCAGCAACTTGTATTCACCTGAGAGTTTCACAAAAATACTGATAAATGATTCATTCTTAAATGCTTGTCCTATTACTGATCTTATAATTTCTTACTTCTTACCTCTCCTCTTTTTGTCTTTCAAGCTATAATTGTCCTACATTTGCCCCACATTTTATCATTTTGTATCATAAATGTTAACTGTCTCAGGCAGGACACATATCTGTGATAGTGTGCTAATAAAATCATGATAGTGCTATTTCTGTAGTAAATGTTCTTACAACTTTTCTTTGGTTTCCTAATAACAATTTTTCCCATCAAAATCAGTGGTAGATTTCACTGGTTTAGTTATCAGCATAGATGATGGAAATACGACCTTGTTAGTTTGATGGGTCACTTTTATTTAGTACACATGTGTGCATGTGTATCTATTTATTTCATTTTTTATGCTACTACACAATTCACAATCTAGTATGGGTTCCAAATTATGAATGTTCACATTCCTCTTTGAGAAACTGATAAATTCTTGGAGATATCTTCAGATAAATCCTCAAATACCTACATCTACAAAACTTTGGAAACAATTTCACAATATCCACAGGCTCATTAAAGCCTATTCATGTACTCTAGGGCTATAAGATCTCATTATTAATTTTTATAAAATAAAAAGGAAATAAATATTAAAGTCGCCTAAGAACATCAATTTTAAGCATAACAAACTCTGTCAAGAATTATCCAAACAATATTTTAAATTAAGTGGTTAACCAAATTACTGTATTAGTTTTACTTATAGTTACAAATTAGCATTTTGCTATAATATCTTTTTTGAAGTTATAAAATGTAAAGAATCAGATAATCTCAATTATTCTTTAGAATTTTCAAGAATTCTATAAAGCTTTGAAGTAAATGTAAATAAATGTTATTGAAGTAAATGCATTACTTTTTCACTCTATTCATTTTTATATTTCTATTCCCATAGGAGGGATATTAATTTTGTAGTAGTTTTCTTCCTTTTTTATATCAGGAATTAGCAAGTGTGTTTGAGAGGTTAGAAATTTCAGCCACCACATTGCACTGATGCTCTGGTCATGAAGAACCCAGTGCAGTGTAGTGTATCATGACAGCCTGAAATGGAATTCCAGCCGTGTGAAGGTAAATTTTCCAGCCGCACTAGCACAGATTGAAATAACTCACTCTTGACTGCTGCTGCAGAAAGTGTCAGTCTATATCTCAGCTGTAGCTATCAACCACTTTGTACTGCTGCCTGCAGCAGACACACAGATTCTCAAGTAAGAAGGGGAGGTTAATTCATTTTAGTGGAGTGACTTACAGTATTTAAACAGTTCTTTCTTCAGAGCCAGGAACTTTGTGGGATGTGTGTGTGTGTGTGTGTGTGTGTGTGTGGTGTGTAAACATAGGGATGAAAACCAATGTCCTGTGCACTCAATGCAAGTGCTCTCCCCCTAAGCTATTTTTCCTGCCTGTACACAGGAATGATTCTATTTGTTAAATTCGGTTGCAAGTTATTATTATTTTTTTTTGTTATCTTTCTACTCAAACTAGATAAGTACTTGTGCATGTTCAATATTTAAATGTGAACAAATAAAATATGGAAACATCATGGACAAATTAGGAATTCTTACCAAATTTTATGATGTAAGTCCCCCCTCTTTTATAATTGCTGCATTTTAGTTGTACATACGATGGGATTTGTTGTTACATATTCATACAGTAATGTAATATAAAATGTAGCAATTTGAACAATAGCATGATGAAAGTTTAGAGTAAAAATGTTATGTTTTTATTAAATTGCAGTGTAACTTTGTCTTTAAGAGTTATGTATGTCACTGATTTCTCTCAAATATAAAAAAAAATAATAACAATTTTCTCCAAAAATAGAAATTTTCATTCTTTGTAACTGGCTTCGAGAAAAAAAATAGATCATTAAACAATAGCATGCTAGAGTTGGCTTTTACTCATCCTTGAAAGCCAGTTATGCACAAATCTTCCCAACACCCTGATCAGTGATATCACTTTAGTATCTTGAATGGAAAACACTGAGAATATTTACAGCACAGAAATTGTCAAGACGCCAAATTCTCCCTTGCCTATCTTAAACCAGGTGCTAGTTATTCACTAGCCCTGCACTGAGATTATAAAATGATAGAAGCTACCTAGTCATACAATATAAATCAGGTTCTTCAGATAAGGTCAGTACACTCAGGTGATCAAAGCCTAACTCCCTTTCTTGGACTTTGCAATCAGATGGTGTTTTATTATTAAATCAAATTTTAGACCAGATTCTGGCAGTTATATATGAATTAAAAAATAAGAAAAATAGTTATGTGACTGGTTCATCTATACTCAGTAAAGCCCAGTCTCTATCTACACTCTAACAAGAGCCTTATTTTAAACACTCACATTGAAAAATCATTTGGAGATGGAAGACCCAACTGAATTACCAGTAAGCCTTTGGAGGTTACAGAGACCTTCTTGCTTAAGGGATGGAAAAAGCATAATAAAAATTGGTCACTGAGAGTTCTGCTCTGAATATGTTGATTTTCAGAACTCTTATAATTTCTACAAGCAGGGATAATGTTGGAACCATCTTTCTAGTCAATCATACATTTTAAACACTATTAATTTCACCAAGGAAGTCTCACCCGAGAACCTCTTATGCTAATTAACATTCCTGTAATGTAGATTTCAATAATGATATTTGCAGTATTCATGTAGCTCTTTTAGAACATGTGTTTTCCTGGTTAGGATGTAATGAATACTAACTGTAGATTCACTATAGTACTTATATACCAATATTAGATGTTTTTATCACAAAATTATATTACAATCAATTATCATATATACAGTACAACATAATGCCAAAAATCTAGTTTAAAAATTACCAGTTTTTCATGTTGAGAGACAGTTTTGCTGTATGTCTCTGTAATGTATGTTTCTGTATGCCGTTTAGCTTTTGCTATTAGAATACCTTGTCAAGGATATTGTTACCATAATCAGCCTTGGAAGATATAAAATGCCTTTTCCTCCTATTTATTTCTAGCAAGCATAATAAAGATATTATCTACTGCAGGGACAAAGATTTGTCAGCAGTTTTCTTATAAGAAAGGGGATTCCCTGAGCTCAAGGTTCTACAGCTATGATACAAACCAACCATAGATGAAATATTCAACTGGGCTTCTTCCCATTATGGGACTTCAAAGTCCATAGAAGTGATGAGAGTGAAATGCCCATGCTCCCTGCTCAGCTATGAGTAATAGACACAGGACTTTATTGCTCATAGTAAAATATAGAGCATTGGCAGCCTGGCTTCCATTAGCATCTACAAACTTTAGGAGGCTAAATTATTCATTTTTGCAAATAGTTAAAATCTCAGCCCCATCACATGTGTTCACACTGCAGACAGGCAGAAAATCTGATTTAATCAGAAGCCAACCATGATAAGCATTCAAGAGTTAAAAATACCACATTTTAAAATGGGACACAAATTAATTACTGTTGCCAACATTTTAATTTATGGAACTTATATTAATATGGAAGGCACTAGGGATAGGAATAGGAAAGACAGTGGAATGAATCAGACATAACTTTCCTATGTACATATATGAGGACACCACAGTGAATCTCAACATCATGCATATCCACAAGACTTCCATCCTAATTAGAATAAGATATATTCTATGTTTGTATAAATATGACAAAATAGATACTACTGTCATGTAAAACTAAAAGGAACAAATAAAAATTTAAGAAATGATGCTAATATTTTTCTCACTTTAATGCAGTAAAATATAAAGAAGTTTTACAAAATGTTAATACCTATTATATCATCTTCATTTTTAGACATTGCATTGGTAAAATAAAAATCTATTATAAATGCAATGTCCCTGAAATATTAATTTGAAAATATTCAAATATTTTAGAAAATATTGGTATTATTAAATTAATCTTATAATTTTTATTAATAGCTTTGAGACTGAATGAGATAAATTTAATAGTCATCTCTTCATAGATATATCTGACCTCCTTTTTTCAGAGACTTTACATTAGAA
Organism: Spermophilus citellus; assembly: GCF_964194105.1. NCBI lineage: Eukaryota > Metazoa > Chordata > Mammalia > Rodentia > Sciuridae > Spermophilus > Spermophilus citellus. Next base: position 194,455,449 of record NC_138184.1, on the reverse strand, counting down.
AACTTGCAATTATAAATTCTTTCTTTTTCTCTTTGATAAGTTAATTTTCTCTTAGCCTCTTGCCATAATTTAAAAAAAAAAAAGTCTTTCTCAAAGACCAAAGAGTCATTTCATTAAGATGAAATTATGAAGAAAAATAGGGTCCATTTCCTCTAGTGTGCATAGGACAGTAAGAGCCTAACTTCAAAATTGCCATTTAGCAAACACAGATGACCTAATCACATTGACCCCCTTTCCTCCCTGTCCTCCATTCATTTCTACTAGCTCAACCCAGCAAAAATTCTCCTGCTTTCTGTTTCAAGACCATTGAGTTCAATCCATATCCCCTGTTGCAATACTCTTGAATAAAACCTTCCTTTTCTGACTTGTTCATTGTCAATTTTCTTTGATAAAAACCAATAAAGTTAATACATTTTATAGTCAAAGTATAAAAAACCATATAGGCTATTATAGAATCATATTTCATACTCATAAATATTTGTGAATTAAGAAAAGTAATATTTAACAGAAATAAATAGGTGAACTATTAGGTCTGTAATCTATTTTGAGACTTTCAAAATGGAATGTGTGTTAGTTTTTTGACAAGTAAAACAATATAAAAGATAAATTGTATAGAATGAAAAAAATAGTTGATTTGTTTAAACTTGAAATGGAGGATTTTGATTAAGTTTTTCATGCAGTTCCATTAATAAAACCAAAGAAATCATAGGGAGAGATGTTAAAGTGTGATTAAAAGATAGGAAACAAAGGAGAGGAATAATTAGGCAATTCTCAGGACACAAAGAATTTGCTAGTGGGGTGCCCAAGGGATTAGCACTGCACACTGCAATTCAAAGTATCTAAAATGTGGATAACTAGGAGAGCAGTTTATGCTTTGGTTAGTTGGGACTTTGTGAGACATTTAGGAAGACTTAAAAAACAAAAATAACTAACTAATTCAGGGCAGCAGATGAAATGCAAACCAAAAATAAAGTATGTCATATTGAAATTATCAGCTTAAACTATTTATATTGTATGCTCTAAATTAGTTATAACCTCTCAGAATAACCTCCCAGAAAATTGACCTGAGTAATCTCAGGAATTCTCAATCAAGGGTTCTCAAAGTGAAATAAAGCTCATTTTTATTAACAGACCAAGTACAAGAGAGTTCATCTTTCACTATGACAGCCATGGCTGAATAATAAGGGACCAGCTGAGTCTGATAGATTAGGGTTATTGACAGTCTCCATTCCATAGCTCACTTATGGCCTAAATTTTGCAAGCAACTGTAACACTCTTCAAACTTTTTGAACTAATTCTGGCCACCAGAACATTTCCTAATTAGGCAAAAAATAATAACACTATCCCCCCAAGATGATGTTCTTAATATTATTTACAATAGCACTTTAACCATAACAGACATAAAACCCAGCCCCTAATCTTGCCTATTTCCTTGCAAATTAATTACTGGTTGCCTAGAACAAATTGATTCATATTACAAGGCAAATAACTGATACAAAAGATTTAAAATTTTGTGAAGGAGATGGCATTGATGATTATGCAAGTCACGTTGCCATTTTGTGCTAAGAAAAGTGCTAGACTGTCACACATACTTGAAACAAGACTAGCAGGCTTCTAAGGCTCTGGAATTGAATAATTAAAAAGAGTTTACTCTAAATTTGAATTAAAATCTTCTTATTGAAGATATTTGTCTGAGTTCTGTCCTAGGATATTAACCCTTATCTTCAGAAGAAAAGGTACTTTGGGTGGGAAATGTAATGCTGCCTTTCAAACGTTTTACACATCTGTGGTCAAGTTGCTTTCATGTTCTTTACTGGAAAGTTTTAATAGAGAGGAATAATCCCAGACTATTCTAAGAGTAAAACAATTCTAACTGTTTAGCTTTGGGAGACCTATCCTCCCAACCCCAAATGGAACATACCTTGGCTACAGAAGCAGAATCTGACCAAAAGTAGCCACCTGGAGGACAAGTTAGCATCAGTTACTGTAGGGACCGTCATGGAGGCAGCTGCTGATTAAGGACAACAAGTATAGAAGCAGTTATAGTCTGAGAGCTGTTATTCCCCCAATTCATAAATTCTAGCCCACAGGGTTATAGTATCAGGAACATGATTAAGTCATGAGGGCAGGACTCTCATGAGAGGGATTTGTTCCTTCAGAAAAAAGATCCAAGGGAACTTTGTTGCTTCTTCCATCATCTCAAGTCAGCAAGAAGATGCCCTGTGTGAGCTCAAAGGCATGTCCTAACCAGACACTGGATTGGCCTGATCTTGGGCTTCCCATCCTCCAGAATTTTAAAAAGTAAATTTCTGCTGTTTATAATCCACCCAGTTGATGGTGTTTTGTTTTAGCAGCCCAAGTGAGATGCAAAAGCACATAATGGCACAGGAATGAATAAGGGAAGAAATGCCCATAATATTCAGGACCTTGACAGGAGAAAGGAAAAATTTGACTTTCCAAAGGTTCTGCAGGGTGGGAGTACAGACTATGTTCCAAAGACTCCTTGTGATTCCTTTCCTTAAACTATAGACAAAGATGATGCTATATAGCTAAATATTTCAAGCTGTTGTTATCCTGTTCCTCCCACCCCATACCTACATTTTCTCTAGCTCCCAAAGAAAAAATATCTGGAATCACATGGAAATTTATGTCTGGAAAAACTTACAATGTGCAAAATGAGAGGAGGTAGTAAACTATTTCCTGAATTTTGATCAAGAAACAATGTGAATGGTCCATTCCATTGATGTTTCCTGTTTACAAAATAAAGGATCATTTTTTTTCTTCTGAAATATTCACAAACTTGAGTTTTATTGCATTTAAAATATTTGGGCGATTCTGTTAGTTTAATGTATGTATCCTAAAAACAAAAGAGTCATAACTTGGATTACTAGATTGAACATTGAAAAAAAATGTTTTTCCTCAGAATATTCACTAGATTGAAACATTTCATTTTACTTGAAATATTTAATTCATTTGTCATCTATTTAGTTTGTTGGTGTAAATAAGGCATGGATTAAATGGTAACTAAATCAAGCTAATTAATGCATCAGGACTGGGGTTTTGAAAATTAGGAAGAAATGAAGCATAACTCACAAAGAATTTCTCTAACATATCTCTTGCCTCCTACTTCACAAAGTCACTTTAATCTGACATTCTGAATCAAGAGGTATTCTAACTCAGTTAATTTTAGTTAGCTATATTTTCTCTTTCAAGCAGTCAAATCTTTCAACAACCATCAGCTGAGGTTAGGAGAAAACCCAAGCACAGTGGAAAAGTGGGTGGAAGATAAAAAATTTAAAACTCAGAGCCATGATGCTCAGGGCCTTTAGGCCAGGAGTAGAGAGAAAATGAGGTAAAATTAAGAAAGATCAGTCATGAGTCTCTATCCCCTTCCTGATTAGAATATAGGCTGAGCATGCTTTATCTGAAATGCTTGGGACAAGATGTACCTAGGATTTCTGGGGTTGTTTGTTTATTTGTTTTTTGTTTTCAGTTTTGGAAATACTTGCATATCTTGGGGATGGGACCCAAGTATGGACATAAAATCATTTATGTTTAGCATATACTTTAAGTACATTGCCTAAAGGTAATTTTGTAACATTTTTAATCTACTTTCATTTGGACCACAACCTGTTGCAAGAGATTCAGATATGAAATTGTCTACTTTCGGTGTTAGGTAGAAGCTCCAAAGTTTTGGATCATGGAGCATTTGGGATTTCTAATTTGGGGTTAAAGATCCTTGACTTATTATACATATTTGAGACAATTTATTTGTTCACAGTTATTTGATTAATACAACAAACAACCATAAAAATTAAATTGTAATACAGAAATATTTAGGAGTTTACAGTTACATAAAATGCTAAACTTTTCTATATATTCAAGTTTTAAAGTTTTCCTGTTATCACTTTTGTAGTATATTCTCCATGCTTTCTCTCTTTTCTGTCACAAGCAAGTTGTCATTTGTCATTTCCTTTTACTGCCAACGTCCCTGTCTATAACATTTCTAAAACTTTTCCATACTCTTAAAATAAAAATAAAAAGTCATAGGCAAATGGGAACTATTAGAAACCAGCAGAGCTTACTTTGATATGTTCTACTTTACAAGCAAAGAGCTTCACTAGAAAAAGCATTTCTGGAAGAAAAGCTTGTGGAGTACATTGTGGTTTTCAGTGAGATAGAAAAGGAAATATGTATCAAGGAATGGTTTTGAGAAGACAAAGGAGTGTATGAGACCAGTGGACACAGCACTGGAGAGAAAGCAGCCACCACATGCTCATTGCCCAGCTCATGAATTCCTTTTACTGGAATATTTAAATGTATGGGCACCTTTCACTACCTACTTTGTTTCACTGTGAGACTTCCAAGTATATCCTCAGCTGGCGGAAAAAACAAAACAAAACAAAAAAAATCCTGACCAAATCAAAACACAAAACCAGAGGCTGGTGTAGCTCAGTGGCAGAGTGATCCCTCACATGTGGGAGGCACTGGATTCGATCCTCAGCACCACGTATAAAATAAAATAAAATAAAATAAAGGTATTGTGTCCATGTACAACCTAAAAAAAAAAAAAAAAGAGTCAGTCGAAATTAGTGTTTCATGAGTTTGCCTGTTTTTTCTAAAAGATCATCATTTTTCTTTTTACTAACTTTTTATTCTCACTCTTTTAGTCTTGTCTTCCAACCATATTCTAAGATGGGTTTTGAGCCAATGCTTCCATGCTCAGGACTAGATTTCTGTTTCCACTTTTCATCTGATTGCTTGATGTATGAAAATCCAACAGGGCAATGTTACTGGGACTGATACTTACAACAAATTCAACATACCAAGAAATGTACTTAGCTTTTTCTTTCCTAAAAATGCAGCCTTCACAATTTGATTAGAGACACCAGCATGTTTGACTAGCAACTCAGGAAGATGTCTTCTGGCTAAAACTACATTTTTATACAGTATGTGTGGGGGTGTGGAAGGTTGGCTTTGAGGACCACTGAAGACAAGTTGTGGTGAGGAGGGCTGATGGAGGATGCTGGTTTAACTCCCCTATTTTAAGTACATCCTTATGGACTCCAGCCCAGCTGAAATCACAACTCTCTACTCTTGCTCATTTATTTTTACATTTTCAAAGCTAGAATCAAAGCATTATTAATATCTCCTTTATTATATTTATCTTAATGACCATTTAATGATATTCACTGACATTTCTTTTTCACACAGTCTTATCACTTGATCCTGAGATCATAGCAACCTCTTAACTGGAATCTAATGTGTACTTCTTCAGCTCAAATTCTTCCTCATAGGACCCATCATTGGTTTTTACTGTGCACATTCCTTAGGAAGGAAAAATCAAGGTGTGGGTGGGGAGAAGATAGAGAGAGAGAGAATATGAACATAAGACAGAGATAGATGAAATGTAAAAAGGTAAGGGAGCAGGGGTTGGGGTTGTGCTCAGCAGTAGAGCACTTGCCTAGCATGTGTGAGGCTCTGGGTTTGATCCTCAGCACTACATAAAAATAAACAAACAAAATAAAGGTATCCTGTCCATTTGCAATTGAAAAAAAAAATTTAATGTAAAAGAGCCTTGGTATTAAAGAGAAATTGGAATTAACTTCTTATATTCACACTCACATAGATAAGGAAACTTGAAAACATTCCATCCCTACAAAATCATATTACTGAATCAGGTAATATGAAAATAAATCAAAATTCCGTCTTTTCAAAGAGGACCTACTCAGTTTCAGCAGGTAAAATATCACTTATTTTTTAAATGTTCAGATACAAGTATTTACATTTATGGGAGCACTTATCACATCATATACTGATTTTTATGGTAATTTTTCACTTTTGTGTCTCCTCCAAGAGTTGATAAGTTTATTTAGACAAGGGTTCTGCCTTATTAATTTCATTTATTAACCCTCCTATAGGAAAGTAATGTAAAACAATCAACTATTCAAAATACATTTTTATTTGGAGTGTCAATGTCAGGCAATATTAAGAAATCAAGTCTAAGAGGTAATAGACATTATGCAGTTATTTCAACTCTCATCAGTTATAACTTTATTTAGGTTTTTACATTTAAATTTTTTTAACTGATATATTCAAACATAAGATTTGTAGACATTTATTGAGTATCAAGATGTTTCATTATGTGCATACTTTCTGTAATTTGTTGTTGTTGTTGTTGTTGTTGTTACTAGGGATTGAACCCAGGGGGCACTTAACAATTGAGCCACATCCACAGCCTCATATTTATTTTTTATTTCGTGACAAGGTCTCGCTAAGTGGCTTAGGGCCTCCCTTAAATTGCTGACGCTGGTTTTGAACTTCTGATTCTCCTGTCTCAGCATCCTGAGCCGCTGGGATTATAGGCAATATCACCACACCCAGCTTACATTGTATAATGTTTAAATCAAGTTAAACATATCTCTTTCCTTAACTGTGTATCATTTATTTGTGGCAAACATATTCAAACTCCTTTATTTTAATTTTTTGAAATATGCAGCATATTGTTGCTATCTATAGTCATCAAACTATGCAATGGAACACCAAAACATCTTGCTCCTGTCTATTACTTAGAACCTATTGATCAACCTCTCCTCATCTCTTCCTTCTACTCTCTCAAGTTCTTGAAACCCACCACTCTACTCTCAACTTCTTTTTTTAAAAAAATTGTTTCTTTATAGCTACACATGACAGTAGAGTATATTTTGACATATTTATACAAACATGGAGTACATGTTATTCTAATTGGGATTTCAGATCAACTTTTATGGGATTTCACCTATGAGTGAGATCATGTGGTAACATGGTACATGCCTTTCTGTCTTCTTTCACTTCCATGATTATCTCCAGTTCCATCCATATGGTCTTGAATGACAAGATGTTTGCCTTTTTATGCCTGAGTAATATCCCATTGTATATATTCACCACAATTTCTTTAGTCATTTCTCAGTTGATGGGATGTTTGCATCTCTTGGTCATTGTGAATATAGCTGTAATGAACATGTGTACAGATGTGTCTTGGACACTAGTTTCATTTGCTGTGAATATATATCCTTTAGTGATTTGCTAGACCACATAGTAGTTCTACTTTTATTTTCATCTTTATTTTTTGTAGAAACTTACATACTACTTTACATAATGGCTATACAAATTTATACTCCCACAAAAATTTGCAAAGATTATCTTTTCTCTAAATCTTCAACAGCACTTGCTATCTTCCATCTCTTTGATAAGGATAACTCTAACTGGAGTGGGGTGATATTTCATTGTGAAGAAATCTTCAAAAAATTTTTAAGGCTTTTGAATATTTTTTCTGCAATAAAATATTGAGTTGGTGTATGTTATGGTTACTAAGTAAATGATGTCGAGTAAAAGAGTTTGTTTTATTTTACTTAATTGATACATTAAGCAACATTTCCAGGAGTTGATTTTTATCCTATAGTTCTAAAGAAATAAAAAATGGAAAGCTCAACATTCTTTAAAACTGTCTGCACACCAAATGGATTTGACCCTTTCTGTAGCCTTTTCCTTTTGTTGTTCATTTATCTTGGATGTCAAGATTCTGTATTTCTAGGCAGTGCTGTTAAATGTGGAATCACATTGAGTGCTTTCTATTTTAAAATCTTTTTAAAGACTAAGATTAGTTTGAACTTTGAATTCTCTTTAGATATGGAGGAGGAAAATAAATTTCATGAGTCTCACCTGTGAGATATCATGTTTGGTACTTTTCTCTTTTGGTTTCTCTAAAGTAAGATATTAGCATAATAGATGACAAAAAAGCACCATGTTCAAATTGAGTATATCATCTCATATTTCAATCTATGAAAGTCTTTAATAAAAGTATGCACACAGATTGTATTCATGTAAATTTTTTCCCCATATTTTTAAGTGTAATATACCACTTTTATTTTATAGATGAAAAAACTATGATTGTTTAAAATTAATCAATGATATTCTGAGTTGTAGATATCTTAAATAAGTATTTATTGAGTAAATGTTATTTGTATTATTAGAATTCATATTAAAACCATTCATCACAGAAAATTTAAATAGTATAAAAATGAATATAAAGAAAATGTTTTATCATTCTTTCTTTAAAAATAGCATGCATTTATATAATAGAACTTTGATTTTTTATATCATAGTAATAGTAATGGTATGATTTGTTTCTCAATGACTTGTCTGTGTTGAGTATTCATTAGCAGTATTCTAATGTTGCCCTTGTATGAAAACTCCCTTCATTTATAAGAAACCACAGTGTGTTATGGTTTCACAGATAAATAGCCCAAGCCACAGAGATTTTAAAAAATCCTTTTCCTTATTGTCACTTTGTTTGCTTTCTAGAGTCCGACTCTTAATACAAAGGAGCATAGAAATACAGATTGGAGTTGATTAATTGGTCATCTATGGGAGGACATAAATATGTGACTTCTCTTCATGCTTGGAAGATGGTTGCCTCCACATCCACACTTCCTGAGTATTTGCACTAGGAAGAATGACTCTCCTCAGGCCAGATGAGTAGTTTAACTTTCTTTCCCTTGGGTTCAGAGAATCCAGTGCTGACCAGATATGCTGCGTACTGCTGACTAGGGAGATTTTAGTGCACTATGTACAGGGTGGTGGATGCATGACTTAGAGGTGACGAGAGACTATTGACCAGGGTGATGGACACAAGCCCATCAAGTGAAGAGAGTACTGCTGCCCAGGGATCAGGCACAGTGGACAGCAGAAGGGAGTATTTTTTGGTCAGAGGGATAGATGAACTGCTTTCCATAGTGGTGGTGCACTGCTGACAGATATGTGTGAGAACTGATTTCCTGGAGACTCTCTGAGAGATACCTGATGTGGAGGGTAGTATCAGTTGAGTGCCTCCAAATACAGAATGTATTACATAGGAAAATGTAGAGAAATACTGGACAGAAAATGTAGCTAATGTGTGCTTTATGGAAACACAAACTGTTGGTGGTCCATCTGATATTAGAACCCAGTTTTTCAGTTCTTTAATGCCCCTGTTGAAATATAAAACCAAACTATTTTACAAAAGAAGATTTTTTTTTACTACCAAAGTAAATTCTTTAAATATGTGATCCGGAGAGTGTACCCACTGGTCTCACAGCTTCTAACATATTTTCTATGCAATCTTTCATTTGGTAAACATCGATTTAATTTAACTAGCTTTATTTGATTAAAATACTTTTCAATGACAATATACTAATGGCATTTTTTTTTCTATTGGAATACAGTATTAAAGGATAGTCTCTGCTCTTGAATCAGATGCAGTTTAATCTATACACCTTTGTCTGCACAATGAAAGTGTCAAAATATACCATGAAAAAACAGCTTGTATCTCAAAATTTGGTCTAATAGGAGCTGCCTTAAGTAAAGAAAAAATTGATTTCTTAAAATTGCATATAATAGTATAGACCATAAAGTGTAAAATATGTAATATTTTTGTTTTTCACATTAAATCTGTTCTTGTATTGAGGGTCTCTTACAGAGAGTGCACGTGCACAAGGCATGGCATATGCTTTGGCGTCACCTCTGGTCTCAGTAGAGGCTGCAATGCCACCTGTGCTTTGAGCCACTCTGCCCTTGAAGCACTCCACTTCAATGCCATGCCATTTGTGTCACTTCTATGATGCAGCTGTATGAGGTACCTCTGCGATTTGGCTTAGCGCTGGCATATATGCAGCCCGGAGGTGCTTGTTTTGGACTGGGACTCAAGAAACTGTGTTCCACCAGTGGAGGACACAGGCTAGTGGACAGTGTTTTAGTTCTTATTTATTTTGTCAGAAATGTTAATGTGATTTGTTCACTTCATAGAAGTATCTGAAGGTCCTGACATCAGTTAACCAACTTGCTAAAATAAGTACCCTTTGCTTTTCATCTTTACTTACTTCAACTCTCTTGGTACCTCACTATTGCTCTCTGGGATATTTTCTCCAAATAAACTACCAGTATTCAAGTCCTTTTGTCAGGCTGTTTTCAAAGGGGACAAGGCAAAAACATGCATCTAAAAAGAATGTACTGAGAAAATAACACTATAGAAATTTAAAATTGTTTTCTGACTGAAACTTTGTACTAACAAAATAAATGGTATGTTGGATTGAGACACAAGTGAAACAAATAGATACTTTTAGAAAAATGGCAAACTACTTAATGAAATACATAAATTAAATATAAGAGTATAGTGCTGAGCATTTTGTAAGAGAGTTGATAATAACTACTTTGAAAGTTTAGAAAATGAATGATATTTTAGACTTGATTAAAAAAAAACATGTGTAAGTATGCATCTGTACTTTACCTACTCCAAAATACAAATTCAGAGAACCAGCAATATTTAAATGAGGTAAATATTTTTAATTAAAACTAAGAAACATCCAGTAAAAATAAAGAAGGGGGTGAGAAACATGAATAGACTGCTCATGTAAGAAAAGACACTAATTATTAATCAGCATATGTAAACTATAATTTCAAAAGGTATAATAGATATGCAAATTAAAGAAATGAGAGAAGATTTTTATCTATGAATGTAACAAAATTTTAGATGCATAGTGTTGAACACTCTATGCTATTTAGATTATAATGAAACTTTCTTCTGCTAATGCCATTACTGCTATCGACAATGATTATCCACTTTCAGGTATTATACTTGTGAAATATATTCAAAATAAATGTTCTGAAACACAGAAGAAAAATTGCCTTTTCTTGCAAAAACATTCTCTCTGCCTTTATACAATAGTGGGAAATGTGAAAACAATATACACATACACCAGTGAGGTGATCTATGAGTTTTTTCTTACTGCTTTAACCATCAAAATAGTGTTTTAAACCAGGCGTGGTGGTGCATGCCTGTAATCCCAGTGGCTTGGGAGGCTGAGACAGGAGGATCTCAAGTTCAAAGCCAGCCTCAGCAATGGTGAGGTGCTTTGCAACTCAGTGATACCCTGTCTCTAAATAAAATACAAAATAGGCCTGGGGATGTGGCTCAGTCATTGAGTGCCCCAGAATTCAGTCTTTAATAATAATAATAATAATAATAATAGCCTAAAATTACACTATATATAATTTTACACTCTTTTGGACTAATCCAGATTCTAAGTAGGGTAACAACCCCTGTTCCTGGGATCCAAGTTAATCAGATGAGAACCCCACCCCTGGAGAGAAGCTGAGAAGAAGACCCTAGAAGAGATCTTTCTTTTGTGTGATATTTTTATAGTGCAAATCCTGAAGAGCTATCCATATCCTTGGAGCTATACCCCAAAGTGTACAGTTTAGCTTATTAAGTTCTTCTAATGGCATTGAAAAAAAAAAAAAACAACTTCACATTAACTTGACACAAATTATTTTGACTAACATTTTCCCAGTGAGTTGGAATGTTATTATTTTTTTTTAAACTGTGGATCATAACCCATGAGATATTATAAATCAGCTTAGTCATAACCAATATTAAAACAAAATAGTATGGAATATAGAAAGTATCAGAATATATTAGATTGAAAGCATGGGTCCCAGGTTTCTAGTGTGTGTGTGTTTGGTGGTGGTAGGTGTGCATGTGTATGTGTGAGCATAATGGATAGTAAAAGCAATTTTTTTCTTAATACTTTTATTTTACTTGTAGATGGAAACAATACCTTCATTTTATTTATTTATTGCTATGTGGTGCTGAGGATAGAACCCAGTACCTCAAACATGCGAAACAAGCCCTGTACCACTGAGCCACAACCCCCCCGCTACCTCCACACACACACATACATTTCCCAGGCTCCGAAAGAAATCTTGAAAGCTACTGGAAGAAAGCATGGCCAAGAACAGGAACGAGGTAATTAACTAGAACTGGTTTTAAACATTGACAGACTGTTTTGACATATCTCTAATAAATGATGATTTTATGACCTTGAGAAAATAAAAGTGGGGAGGACCTTTTTTGATTTTCTATTAGATTGATTATAATAAAGTTTTAATGGAGAATAAAAATCATGGGAAATAAAAACACGTTCAACATTTTTAATTCTCACCAATAATTACATTTATTTATTTGTTTATTTATTTTTGTGGTGTGACGGACTGAAACCAGGGGCTCATGCATGTTAGGCAAGGGCTCTACCACTGAATTATACCCCCACCCAGATAATAATTAATTATTTGCTCTGTTTAAGAGCATGGTGTCACTTTTTGTGTAGTTTCAAGTTCTGTTTTCACTTCATATAATCTTTCATTTGTTTTTACCATAAATATTCTTTTATATCTGAATCTTAATGGTTGCCCAATATTCCAACATATATTTATTATATACTATCAAATGGTTATTTTGTTTTAAAATTTTCACTAAGAATGAAATATGACTTTTGGAAATTGGATATACTATAACATTTTCCCTTTTTTGAGAGAATTTTCCTGTATATAATTTCAGAAATAAAAAAGAAATCTAAGAACAAGACCTAAACTATTTTGAAGAATTTTATGTTTCTGACTTCTTTCCAGTTATGAGCTATTAATAAAAATAAATTAAGGTATTATAAGAATGTTTTGGTTGAAAGAACCTTTATATCTATAAGAACAGTACTATAATCTCATTAGTGAGAACAATGGGCCAATTTGTCACTGATGGAGGATTTTACACCATGTATTTCTTCTTAAGAATTCATACAACAGTTTACATTGCCCTTGAATCTACCTTCACCCTGAATCAAAGATTAGCATAAATATTTTCATTAATTAGTAAGCTTTTTAATGTATAATATTTTTAAAATTTTATAGTATGATTTAGACCATGAAAAAACAAAGCTACATATTATTTATGGATTCATAGAATTACAATTGAAGCATAAAGCTACATAAACATGATCAACATTAAATCTGCAATAGTAACTATTATTTCCAAGGCCAATGAAGAAATGTAACTTGGTGTATTAGGCAGGACTTTTAAGTTACAGACAATATTCTATTTCTTTAGGTTGGTGGTATGAATAGCAGCATCCATTTCTTTGTGCCATTTTAGTCATATTCAGTATTTATAAAATAATTTTAAGAAAATAAAGTATGAGAAACAAATAATAATAGACTGTATATAAAATCACCAAATGTGCACTTGTAAACGGCTATCATAGTTCTGTAAGAGACAGGAAAATATCCTTGCCGTCATTATTCTACTTACTAGTCTTGGAAACAACAGATCAGGATAATTTGTTGCAAATGCATAAAACTGAAGTTTAGAGGTATATCTATAGTATTATTACTTTTGCCTTTGAAGATGATTCCATTGTGAAAGAAAATAATTTTCCAAATATAGAAGAAGAAACTTTAATGTTCTCCAAAAAATTTATGATACTTCAAAACTCCTTCTCTTAATCTGGACATAGTACCATAAAATCCTCACTGCTGCCGATTTTTGAAGCATTCTAGATTTTTAGTGATAACTGATTAAAACAGTTTTTAAAACTTTCTTCTTTTCTTCTTCTTTTTTTCTTTTTAGAAGTACATTTACTTCAGTACAAAGTAATTGTTTGACCTAACCAAAAGGAAAATGCCTAGAAATAAACATAATAGTGATACAAAATCAAATACTTAAAAGCTTTGATTTTTTTAAGGAAAAAATATAAGAAAATTAATTCCACATGTAACAAAGTAGGTAACTGTGATAATACTTTTAAAATCACTTTTTAATATTAAAGAAAAGATATGCAAGTAAAATTATCATCCTGTCTAAAATATCATAATTGCAAACAATACTATTACTATGAGTTAATTTTGTTTTTAGTATTTTCTAACTTCATCCACTAAAAGACTGAAAACCTTATAGCATTGAGCACATCTATTACCTGTACTGTGATCTCTAATGTTATTTCTCACCAGAAAGAAAATTCCTTGGAGAAAGTTCAGATTTTATGCCTAGGAAAAAAAAAGATGATAGCTAATTCAACAACATCTTAGTGTAACACAGAGCAAGAAAGCTATTTAGGAACGTTGGAGAAAAAAAGGTAACAAAAGCCAATATCTAAGTGTTATTTTCGAAATGCTTTAAACATGATATATTTCCTAAAATCTCATGTTTGAAACATTGCAAAAATATTCAAAGGTGAAATTATTACACTATGAAAGTTTCAACCTGATCATTTGGTTTATTCACTTGAATTGATTAACAGAATGGTAACTGTAGTCAGACAGGGTGTGGCTTAAAGAAGTAGGTCACTGGGAGCATTACTTTGGGGTTTCTATTTTGTCCCCAACAGTTGAGTTCTTTCTCTGCTTCCTGACTGCAATGACTGAGCAGCCTTCCACTGCCACACCCTTCTACCATGATGTTCTGTCTCCTCTCAGGCCCAGAGCTATGGAGTTGGTTGACCATGGACTGATCCTCTGAAATGGTGAGTCAAAATTATCATTTCCTCCTCTAAGATGATCTTGTCAAATATTTTTGTCACTGTGACACAATACTGACTAAAACATATTGTTCAATGTAGAAATTGAATATAAATTTCAATATGAAATTTTAATATATAAATTTTAATATAAAAACAAATAATAGGCTGATGTAATGACATACTCCTATAATTCCAGCAATTCCGGAGACAGAAGTAGGAGGATTGCAATTTTGAGGCAATTTAGCAAGACCTTTGCTCAAAGTAAAAATTTAAATAAGGCTGTGGTATAGGTCAGCAGCAGGGAACCCCTGGGTTCAGTTCCCAGAACTAATAATATTATTATTAATATCAGTAGTAGTAGTAGTACATTGCTTGTGACACACCTCATGATTTTATAAAATCAAAAAAGGTATATGCCAAAGAGAAAGAATGAGGTAGAGGAATATATAGAGAGATACAAAGAGGCAGAGAGAGAGAGAGAGAGAGAGAGAGAATCAAAGAGAAAATATAATGGATATGATTATAAGAAGGACTCTTCTCTGAAAACAAATGGCAATTAAAAAGTAAGAACTATCCATTTATCTTATCTTTCTTGTATTAACTGCATTTCAGGTTCATTAAATGCTTCTTGTTGATGAGAAAATTTCTTTATTGCCCTCAACTCTATGTAATAAATGAAAGATCAACCCAATTAGAAAAATGAGGAATTTATGTTTCCCTTAGTGGAATAATTTATTCATATAACAATCATTATTGAGTGAGATAAAAAGGTGATGAAGAAATTTACTTGGAGAGATAATTCTATCTTCACATAAAACTGCAGATCAATCTTAGTATCACTAAGTTGGTACAACCAGCTCTGTGCCTCCTGAGGCACTATGAAGCAGATGGCTTCACCTTATGAAATATTACTGTCCAAAAAGTTGGTTCTGAATCTAATAACTCCTCTAGAGCTATTTCAGTTCATAAGAAGGATTGAGAAACATTAAACAACACTACAGGGGCTGGGGTCGTGGCTTAGTGGTGGAATGCTCTCCTAGCATGCGTGAGGCACTGGGTTCGATACCTGGCACCGCATAAAAATAAAATAAAGGTACTGTGTCCATATAAAACTAAAAAAAAATTTAAAAATAACACTACAAAGGAGTAAACAATTCCAGAACTTGGGAAATTTTCAGGAAAGTTAATCCAGTTGCAAAAAAGTAAATGCATTAAAAATAGCCATATTTTGTATTTTATTTAGAGATAGGGCCTCAGTGAGTTTCTTAGTGCCTCACTTTTACTGAGCTGGTTTTGAACTCATGATCCTCCTGCCTCAGCCCCCCAAGTTGCTGGGATTACAAGTGTGTGCCACTGTGTCTGGCTAAGTTTTTTATATGTGTTTTTAATGCTATAAATTCTCCATCAAACCAGTGTTACTGTATCCCACACATTTTGATAACATGTATTTTCATTTTCCTGTAGTTCAATAATATTTGCAGGTTTCTACAGTTTGAAACCTTGCCCTTTAATTTGTCTTTAAATTCATGAATATTGTCTTTAAATTCACGAACATTTAATATTTTTTTTTTATTTATCTGATTGTTCAATATATATCTTTCCTGCTTCCTACATATACATTCTGTATATATTTTGTTTAGTTTTGTATCTAACTATTTTTAAGCAGTATGTAACTGATTTTTCAAAAATTGCATATTCTAATTGCCTATTACTGGTCCACAGTAATACAGTTAGTTTTTATATATTAACCTTTTATATATTTTATATATTACCCTTGGAAATCATGACCTGGTTATTGATAATTCTCCAGAAAATGTTTCTTTGACCCATGTATTATTTAGATATACATTTGTTGAAATATTTTGCACATTTTCAAGCAATTTTCTGTTGTTAATGTCTCATTTAATTTCATTGTAATAAGAAAAAAATTTTCTGTTTCATAATATTTTTAAGTTGTTAAATATGTGCTTATTGCACAGAATGTGTTTTGTATGAGTTTGGGAAAAAATGTGTAGTATGCCTTTACAAGTAGTTATCATTTTATTTTAGGAAAAACTTTCCAGTTTCAGATAACTATAGTTTTCTACTTTCCTGTGGTAGTCTTTTAAAGGTACAGAGAGTCATCTATAAATCAACATTTCTGATAGATTGAGTTGATAGAATGAAAAAAAAATTGATGTCAGAAATTTAAATGTCTTCTATGTTTGATATAGTGTTTTTGTTTCTTCAGTGTCATATATATTCTTTTCTGTTATTCTATCTCTTTCTGTTTAAATCTATTTTTGTAATATTTCTCACCATGTTTTTTTAGTTTTCAGAAAGAAAAATGTTTTTGTTAACTTCATTAACAATTCTGAACATAGATTTGATGAGGAAAAATTGCAACACATCTGAATATTTGTAGACGTGAATGACATTTTGATAGCACATGCTTATGAGGCACTGTTTTAAATTTTCTGGGATTTCTTAAGAATATATAGTAGGTTAGATATCTCAAGTTATGTGTTCTTTTTAAAATATAATTGTTGCTGGAAATGTGTGAAACTTTAAACAAAGAGCAGAACATATCATTCACTAGTCCATTAGAGTAACAGCCACAGGTTAATTCATGAGTTTTAAGGTAAATCAGTATAAATACAAGAACATGTAAGAACTAACGAAAGTCTTTCTTCATAAACCTTGCCATGACTTAGTTTTCGGTCTTTCTGATTTTCTTCTTAAAACCATAAAGTTCAATCAGGAAAATGAAAAAAACGGAAGTATTATCTTCAGTGAAACTAGAAGTCAGGAAAATACTCATGATTTCATCTATTATTACAAATTACATTTTTAAGATTGCCAATAATAAGCCTTCTCTACATTCTTGTCATAAAACATTACTAAGTTGAAATTATCCTTTTAATGAAATTCTTGATTGGCTAATGTAATCAAGGATTTCATTAAAAGAATAATCTTTGCTAAGTTTTGTTTTCAAAGTTATATCTAAATCATGCAAAAAATTAGGAAGTGTTTTTCTTTGTTTTTATTTTCAAAGTTTTAAAATATTTATTTATTATTGGAGATATCCAGTTCTTAAAACTGATAGAAATGACCAGTGAAATAGCCAATATCTGATGGCATTTGAAGGAGCAGGCATTTGAAAATGTTCTTGTTTAACTTATGAATCTGATCATTCAATCACTTATAAAATTGGTATTGGTAAGTTGTAATTGACATATTTTGTCTATGGAAACATAATTCTCATGGTCATTATCAAATTGTATATTACCCCTTCAGAAGAATTGTGAGAAAACAAAGGCTTAACAAACACTTAAAGACTATGTGTACAGGTCAGAGGATGTCTTTCGTAGCTTACCAAAAGAGGCCTCATTTCCTATAGTGGAAAAACAAACACAGTTTAGAAGTAGACTCAGGATTTTCTAGTTTGAGTTACAGAACCAAAGGTTAATGCCCCTCAGTCACATCAATTCTATAAATAAAGTCAATGTTCTGGTTACAAGAATATTGGACCACAAAATATCTATATTTCTTTGGAAATGAGAAAATAATCAGAAGAATTTTAATTCTACAGACTAACCTGCCATCATCCACCCCAACCCACAGAGCTTTTAGTGGTGACCCATCTGTGTTAGCATAATTTAGCTGTGACTAGAATACCTGATAAAAATAACCTAGAGGAGGAATAGTGCATTTTAGCTCATGGTTTCAGATGTCTTTGTTCATGGTCACCTGACTCCTCTGTTACTTTGTGCTTGAGATGAGTCAGAATATCATGAAAGTAGGGCATAGTAGAGAAGAACTACTCCATCCATGGCAGCCCGGAAGCAGAGAAAGAAAGAGAGTACAAGGGTTTGGGAAAAATAAATCCTTTCAGGGGACATTCCCACTAATCTACTTCCTCCAATGAAACTCACCTCCCCATGGACCATCCACAGATGAGGTCAGAGCCCTCATGACCCAATCATTGCCTAAAAGCCCCACTTCTGAAACATGTTGCATTAGGAGTCATGCTCTCAACACATTAACTTTTGGGGAACATTCCAGGTTAAAATATAACACCGCCTCTACTTAGTTATGGTCAATACTTAACCCAGGGAAGAAGATGCAACAAAGGCCACACTTCTAGGACATGGTTGGTCTCCCTCTTAGGAGTTTGCCACACCTCCTCTCCTGATGATTTTCCTGATAATTAGGCAATGGAAGGCTGAATTTAAGGGAAGAAAGGAATAACACCCCGAATCTATTATAAATATTAGGCAGCATGTACTGAGAGGAAACATGAGGTTGGGTTTTGGTGTTGTGTTCAAAGGTTCTGAATGAGTAGACAAGTTAGTTTCTGAGGTACTCCAAGAAGCCTAAACAAGAAGATTGTCCATGCTAAGTGAAGCAGAAATTCCTGAGTTATGCTGGCAGATGATAGGGAAAGCAATAATAATAATAAAAAAAGAATCCCTTAGAAATGCAATCACACCACAGTGGATGTGTTAGGTTAAATCTGAAGACTCACAAGAGCATTATGCTCCCTATGAAGGCCATAATCCTCCCAAGGGTCCAAGCCTGTCATAAATGCACAAGTTTAGTCCTCTCTGTCACTAATACTAGATCTGCCAGTAAGGGTGGTGACCATGGAGCTGGATTCATTAACATACATGATTATGGTAAGGCCTTTAAAAATAGAGACATAGTAACAATGATTATCTACCATAAATTGGTAGATTGCAAATAGTAAAAGTTAACAAGTGTGATAGTTAGCTTCTTGTCACCGTTGCCAAAATACCAAACAAGAAAAAACTCTGAGGAGGAAAAGATTATCAGCCAATGATTATCTGATTTTGTCACTCCGGCACAAGGTGGTGCAGAAATCAGTGTGGAAGGTCACAGTGGAGAAAAGTTACAGTCATAGCAACCAGGAAGCAAGAAGAGAGAGGAAGGTACTACTAGGAAGGTGGCCCCTTCTAGAGCATGCTTCTAGTGACCTACCGCCTGCAACCAAGCTCCATCTGCTTAGAGTTATAACCCAGTCCAAGATGGATGCACTGATTAGGTTACATTTCTCATAATCCAAAAAATTTTACCTCCTTAATCAACACAGGAGCTTTTGCGGGATACCTCATATCTCAAATATCACAGCAAGATTTAAGAGTATAGCTCAATTCCTGCAACTAAAAGAAGGCAAGAATACCAACTTGAGGCTGAGAGTGCTAACTCCAGTACACGGTCATACTCCCTTGCTCAGATTCTGGAATTCAGTCATTTTTTGTTTTAAAACCAATAGACCAAAATGGTGACCAGGTCCCCAGAAAGAATAATTCTATAAGATTTCAGTATGTAATACAATGATTTCCTCAGCCTTCTCCCAAATGATTTAACACTATTTACTCTGGTGGTTGTACACTGAGAGAAAGGGATTTCTTAGAGAACAAATGGGCACATTATCTGAGTTTCTTTGGATGTGTGGTGAACAAGAGCACCATAGGACTTTGCCTATGCGTCCACAGATAGAATGCCTATGCTAGGAAATGACAGTGTTGGTCCTCCAATATTCATATGTTGAAACCTATTAACACACATGATGATATCAGGGTGTGGTTCTTTTGGGAAGCGATTAGGTCATGAGAATTGGACCCTTAAGACTAAGATTAATGTCTCTATAAAGGAGTCCCCACAAACCTGATTTACTCTATCTTATGAGGACACAGAAGGTTCTGTCATTGAGGAAGCAAGCCCTTGCAAGATGAAGACTCCTGGTGTCTTGATGTTGACCTTCCCAAATCCCACAATGGTGAACAATAAATTTATGTTGTCATATATCAGTCAAAAGGGAATTGTTCAGGGGCTTATTAGAGCCAGGTATGGAATTTTGACTAAAGTCTAGTTTACAGTGAGTCTCTTAGGTCTGCTGACTCAGAAAATTGACTCAGGTAATTCCCTGTTGCCTGAGTTTGTCATTTGTATTTATAACCAAGCAGGTGTTATAAACTTGGAAAAAGTAATAGAGTTACTGTAGTAGAGAAGGTATAAAAAGGTTCTAAAACCACAACCCCCCCATTCCCTACTCCCTCCTTGGAAATGATAGTAAATCAAGAACAATATATTTGGTGAAAGATGGCAGAGATTAGTACCACCTTTAAAAATCTGAAGAATAGTCAGGCATGGTGCTACATGCCTATAATCCCAGTAGCTCGTGAAGCTGAGACAAGAGGATCAAGAGTTCCAAGCCAGCCTCAGCAATGGTGAGGTGCTAAGCAATTCATTGAGACCCTGTCTATAAATAAAAATACAAAGTGGGGCTAGGGAGTTTGGCTCAGTGGTTGAGTGCTCTTGAGTTCAATCCCCAGTATCCCACTCCCCAAAATATTAAAGAATAAATACATAGAGTTCCTCATTTTAATTAATCTACTTGGCTCCTATAAAAATAATCAAATGGAATCTGGAGAATGATTATAAACTATTGCAAATTTAGCCAAGTTGTAGCTTTGACTTTAGTGGCTGTAGCTGATGCTCACCTTGTAAGAGAAATTTGTGTTGATACATAGGAGGCTGCATTAAATTGCTGAATGTATTCTTTTTCACTTTATCATCAAAGAAGATCAGATACAGTTTACATTCATATGGAAAAGTCAGTAGTTTTTACAGTTTTACATGGCCCTGCTTTTTGTCCCTTTGTCCTTTCATGTCCCAACGATATCTGGACTATCTGCATATCTTTCAGACATCACACTGAATCATTATACCAGTGATATCATGCACTTTGAACAACATGAACAAAAATTGACTAGTGTATCAAAGCTTTTATCATGATATGCATATTTTTCAGAGAATAAAAGATATTCCCTGCAATGATTTAGGAATCTGGACTGTAGTGAAGATAGAAGTTTATTGATCAAGGGCATGATAATTATATCTGCCTCATGTGAGACAAAAGTCATGACATCTGACATTTTATGCTGCAAAGAAGAAAGCACAATGCAAGTGCCATTTTTTGGTTTGGAGACAACACGTTCTCTGTTGGTAATAGGACAATGGCCCATATAGCAAATGGTAAAAAAAAAAAAAAAAAAAAAAAAAAAAAAAAAAAAAACTGTCACTTTCATGCCCACCAGTTAGCATCCTTGATGTGGTAGGCATTGAAAAACCTAACAGACAAAATGACTCATCCCCCTGATAGTACTCAGCTTTCCTAATTGGTCATCTCAGAATTGGCACAATGGGCTCATGGATATAATGAATACCTGGCTTTTATTATGGATAAATGTCATTCTTGCCAGCAACAGAGCAAGTGCTAAGCTAATAAAATTGCAAGACCCTTTAAGGAAACAAAAACCAGACAAACTTAGATGCAAGTCAAATGGACTTCATTGTGATCTTCATGGGAATCAGTTTGTCCTTGTAGAAAAAGACACATTATTCTGGGTATGGGTTTGCTTTTGATCATAGTCAGCTGAGGATGCTATAAATCAGATATCTCTCTATGCCCAGTAAGAATAAGACACGTTGGTAAGGAAATCATAGAAGCAGGATTGATTCAATAATTCCTTGTATTTTCCATCTTGCAATTCTGTGTTCTACAAAGTGTGGTCCTAGTCCCTTAGTGAGTCACGCTATTGTCAGGCACAAAAGGGGCTATAATAAACTTGGAGTGAGAGGAAAATTTACTATCCTTCAGAGTTGGTGATTCTCATTGTTAATAGGAGACATTTAGATAATAGAACATATGTAAAACTCAAGTGATGTACTTGGGTGGTTCTTGGAATTTCCTTCATTAATTGTAAATTTAATTGTAAGCAGTATTATGCACTGAGAATATGTGATTTCCATGTGCTCAGAACCCTAAGAAATGAAGACCCGTTTTATACTACCAGGTAACCATCCATCACCTGCCAAGGTGATAGCAGAGTCTGCAGGACATGGAAGAATGGAGTTTTAATTGCAACCATGCGATAAACTGCCATGTTGAAGGCTACAGTTCATTTCATTGATGTCCTTCTTCAACATTACCCTCAGAAGGAAAGAACCTTGAAAACCACATTGAAGCTGCTTTCCAAATATATTGAACAATGGATCTCCATAGAGCAAGGTATGGCCCCTGATGTCCTTGGAGATACGCTGCTCAGATCTCACTTAAGTTACTGCCATGGGAAGCAGTTCTCTGATTGTTTCCAACTACCTTCTTTTTGATCCACCACAGTATTCATAATGATGCTCCACTAATCCCCACCTGCTTCTAGTCTCTGAGTAAGTATGATAGAGTATATTAGCATAGGTCCACTCCTGTCTGACATGGGTCTCCTCCACATTTAATATTTGCTTGGATACTCCACACCAGACTGACTGCCTACAGTGTGGTATAAGACACTTCAAACCCAGCCCTTCCTACATTTTTTTTCTTTCACAAGTAGAATGTCTGCATCATGTTCTGAAGGCACTTCATATGTACTTGTGTTTCCTCCCTCTTTATATTTCAAAAGCATTCCCTTCAACATGTATCTTATTTTTCCATATAACTAATGTTGTCTTAGTGTGGCTTCCTGCAGGGCCTGACCCAACACAACCACAAAATGGACATTCTATCCATAAAATGCATGATAACACACACATAAAAAAAAAAAAGCGAGTACTTTTCAGAGTTCAAGTACAGAACAAAATAAAGTAAATGTAACTTTTATATTGCATAACAATGGAATTATTTTCCCAGAAATGTAACTGGAAATTCTTAGGGAATACAAGAATTACATCAGGCAGAATTACTATCAAATAAAATTCTTCCAGACTCTTTCACTAAAAAAAATATCTCTGACATCTCTGACTCTGAGCTTCTCAACTTAAACCTAAAGATCATAATAAGTAATAGAATGAATATTTTCTGGAAACCACAGTAGGGCCATAATTGTTATTTAAGTTCTGTATCATCTTTAAACAGTTACTTTTTAAACATAATTCCTGTACAGTACTGTTAAGAGAATTTAATGAAACAGAATTACACTGTAACCCCAATACCTGCTAAGAACAGAGTAAAGCCTCAGTTCATGTTAAAAATTTAAAATTCTGGGTTAAAGAAGGCCACAACTTATTTGACACTCCTCCCTTTGATAAGTAGAATCCATTTTGTATTCCTATCAATCTGGGTTAGCTTATAATTGCTTGGATCACTAGCACATGATGGTAGTAACAGTTTTCCACTAACATTCCAGAGACCTGGAAGCTTATATGTTAGTATATTGGGGCCCATCACTCAGGAAGTCTGAATGCTGTGAGACATTTTTGTAATGATCTAAGGGCCAGGGGTGGAGAAGCACTAAGGTGCCAGATAATATTAGGAAAAAGAAGTGCCTTAGAAAGTACACCTTTGATCACCAAGTATCCAAGTGACATTATGTGGATCAGACATTGACCACCTAGTTGAATCCCTTCCAATTTCCTGAACAACAAAAATGCGAACAAAATAAAATGTTGGCTCTAAACCACTAAAGTTTGTTGTACATATGTAGCAATAGATAGCTGAAACAGTTAAAATGTTCCAACACACAGGAAGAGATTAAACAGTTGTGGAATAAATTTCTTTGGTTTTGTTTTGATATCAGAGAAAATAGAATAATTTTTCACAACACTTGTTACCAAATAAGCCAGGGAGAAAAGAATTGAAACCCAGCTCTTACACTTTCTGAATAACAGTACCTTAAATACATCTCCAAAGTATAGAAGAATAATAATATCTTTATTAGTAGGAGATTCTAAGTTATTATAAGCTCATCCATGGTAGAAAGCATGAATTTTTAGTTATATATTTGGTATACAGCTTTCTTTGGTGTCTCTATTTGTAACTCTAGGCTCCAGTTTTATCTCATCTACTTTAGAGTTTTTTGTTTAAGCCCAGACTTAAAAAATCTTACTTTATACTGCTCAAGTCTATATTTGAGTGTGTTCCAAATCTTTCCTGAAATTTTAAGTTGGTTGTGAGGTTGTTCTATAGACACCATTGCTTAAGATCAAGGTCAATATCCAATATTGTAGGCTCAGTTGATTGTGTTTATAAATAAGTCAACCCTGAAGACCATGGAGACCCAGTACATAGTCTGGTTGGTAAAACTTTACAATGGCTGACTTTTGAAAAAGGTTTCCCCCCACCCTTTGAAATAAGTTTCAGTAGCTCTATCAGTGAACTGTCAAGAAGAAATATATTTACATTTTGTATTTTGGTACCATTTAAAAATAAAATTCTGCCAAATGTGTTTTAAGAAATTCTCATGATTGCCACTATCAGACAGAGTCCATCCAAGTACATAGAGTATTAATTAGAAGAGTTTAAAGAATGGATGGCTTAGTGTGGGACATGACTTGTAAAACATGCAGACTAGCAGCTAGAAGTTACCAAAGGCTAAAGTGGAGAGGGGATAGAGCAGTTTTTCTACCCTTTTGAGAATTTATATGGTCAAACCTAAATTAAAAAAAAAAAAAGCACCAGAAGGGTCAGATGCAAGAGAATATCATCAGCCTCCTAAAGCATAGAGAAAGAGAGAATAAATAATGAGCTTCATGGTCCAAAAAGATAATAACCAATGCATAGCTTTTGACTTAAACAACACTGTTGGCTTGGCTGCTCTGAATCACAGAGAACTTGGTATGATGTTCAGTAGAGGTCAGACATGCTGGTTCTCCTTACTCTAATTTTTTCTAGTCAGCATTTATCAAAAGGAGGTAAATGCAAGTCAAATTATATAGTTTTAGAAGAAACTTCAAAGAAATTCAATAATAATAAAAAATGAAAATTATTGTAATGAATACATAAAATATAAAATATATAATAAAATATATACATAATGCATATATAAACTATAAAATATATAATGCATAAATTTGAATTTATAATATATACCTCATTATTCCAATATATAATTCATGCCCATGATATTTGCACATTCTAAAATTTTACATTACCTTGGATTGGTGTGCATGTGGCCCCCAGGAATTCTCCTGTGCAGTTAGTGAGAGAGGACATTTGGTTAAGTGAAAGAAGCTATAAGGAATTTCATCTGGCATAGCAACTTCCTCGAGTCCTACTGAGGTCAACAGAATTGGATGGCCTGTCTAAATAGAAAGGATCAATCAGCACTCATGACAGCCCTTACTCATTCAGGGAACTCTGATCTATGAGCTCTGCCCTTTACTTCCAGGAGAAACAAGCCCTCTCCTCCACATCTGGTTCCATAGTTGTAATATCTCTGCAACAGAAGCAGTGAAACTCCAACTTTTACTCTCACTTGAAGCTTAGGAATAAATCATATTCTCAGACAACCCTTCAGGCACTACTAGAAAAGTATGTTTGAGCAATTGTAACTTCCAATAGAGGAAATCTAGAGAGCTCTAAACATGTGCATAGGACATGTCTATCTAAAAATAAAATGGTCTGTTTTAAGATTTATTTGGGAATTTGAGACATTTTTAATAATCTGTGGCTTGCATTTTTTTCTGTATTGCTTAAACAATTTAGAATAAAAAGATATCATTTGCAAGAAAACAAAAATAACAATCTAACAGACAGTACTTGCCTTAAGTTGATTAAGCAGTTTAAGAAATAAACCATTTTTTTCTTTAAAGATGGGAGTCTCTGAGAAGAAAAACTTAAAAAAAATATTAGTTTTGTCAATAAATTGTCTTCTAAAGAGAGAGATATGCTTGAAGTAATTATTATTTTCATTTATAGAAAATATATAGAGATTATGAGTTGTCAAATAAATGATCCTACTCACGAGGATCAACATGTTAGTATCTCAACTTTAAATTTTACATTATAATAAAAAAAGATAAAGCTAATTTGTACAAGTTAGAAAAGAAAAGAAGCAACCAAAACAACAGATTTTCAAATCCATTGAGAGCTAAAAGCCTTAGTAAATATTTCCATTGCTGATCTTTATGTCTATCTATCCAAATTACATTTTTATTTATGAATAGTGATTATTTTTTAAACCTATAATAACAGGGACATTGCTTATAAAAAAGACCTAGTCTTCTTTGGTTTTTCAAGTATCAAGCTTATGAACTTAGAATACCTTGGCATTACTGGGTTGAGTGTCCAGTAATTGCTTATTCCATATTTCAGTCAGCTTTGTGTAACAGTGACCAAAAGACCATCCAAGAACAACTTAAAAGAAGAAAAGGTTATTTTGTCTCATGGATTTAGAGGTACATTCCATGGTTACTTAATTACATAATTCTGGATCCAAGGTGAGGTGGACGATCCTGGTGAAAAGGAATGGCAAAGGAAGCAGCTCAAGGCATGGTAACTAGGAAGCAGAGAGAGCTCTTCTCTCCAGGAACAAAACATAAACGCCAAAAGCACAACCTGAATAACCTGTTTCTTCCAGTCATACCCACCCTGCTTCCTGTTTTCACCCGGTTAATCTATATCAGTATATTAAGCCACTGATTAGGCTAAAGCTCTCATAACTTAATCATTTCATCTATGAAAATTCTTACTTTGTTTCATATATAATCTTTTGGGATACACCTCATATATAAACCATAACATTCAACCCCTAGTCCTCCAAAATTCATGCCCATCTCATACTTCAAAATTTAGTCCATTTTCAAATCTCCATAGTCTTCACAGTTCCAGGGTTATCCAAAAGTCCAAGTCCAAAATCTTATCTGAGACTCAAGGCAAACTCTTTTTGTGATAGTAAAGATCAAAAGCAAGTTAAGTATATTCAATATATAAAGGTCCACAGTAAACATTCCCCAAAAGGGAAAAGTAAGAGCATAGAAAGAAGGGATGAGACCAAAGCAAGATGGGACTGAAATTCATCTGGGCAAACAAGTTCTGTAGTTTCACATCCAGAGTCTGGGGCACATGGCATCATGCTGGTCTCTCCAAAGGGCTTGTATAGCTCTTCCTTTATGGTCTTGCTTGTTACAACACAAATGACTTCTCCCTTGGCTTCTCTCTGTTTGATTTCTACAGCTTTCCTCACAATATACTCTATGTTACAGGCAACTCTTAACTCAGGGTCTCCACTGCAGTTTCAGCTTTCTCCTCACATCTTCATGCATTGCCCTCTCTAGGACTTCCTGCAGGCATTCCAACCATTCTACATTTTGCCTGGCCTCCCAGATCTTTCTTTGAAATCTCAAACATCCTGCATTTCTGTAGAACCAGCACCACACACTTGATGTCAAGATTTGTGGCCAGCTTAGCAGTAGCCAAACTACCTGGGACCATGGTTACAGTACCCTCATCAAATACTTTTGAAACACAGATTACAAGTTTTAACCCTATGTTTCTAATTTGACCATAGAACCCTATAATGTCTTTTTAAAAAAATGCACCTAAGCGATTCTGGTGTGAGAATGGGAACTAGCAGTCTTGAATCTTAGTACTCAAGTTTATACTTTTTTTTTTTTTACAAAATACTCTATTAAGTGAACAGTTGTTAAATAATCCTGGAATGATCTAATCCAGAGAACAGGTATTTAGAAATCGCATGTAAATATATGTGATGACATTTTAAATGATATTTTTTTTTAAAGAGAGAGTGAGAGAGGAGAGAGAGAGAGAGAGAGAGAGAGAGAGAGAGAGAGAGAGAATTTTTAATATTTATTTTTTAGTTCTCGGCGGACACAACATCTTTGTTGGTATGTGGTGCTGAGGATCGAACCCGGGCCGCACGCATGCCAGGCGAGCGCGCTACCGCTTGAGCCACATCCCCAGCCCTTTAAATGATATTTTAAAATGATAATCTTATTAAAGTTATATGCCCTTTTTTGGAAGTTTTATATAATGTTTGGCATGCATGCTTATCAGCAAAGCATCAGATCAAATCCACAGATTAGAAGGTCCATCTGAAGCCTACTCATGTGATTCTAAGGTCCACTGATTCCATGTTAAAGTTTCTGAGACATAGTCAAATGCCCAAAGACATGAAGATTATAATATGTACATGAAAATTCATGTACAGATGTTTGGCAATCCTACTTCTTTTTTTCTTTTTTATTAGTACATTATAGTTTTAGATAATGTTAGGGTCATTTTAACATAATCATACAAGCATGGAATAGAATTTGCTTCACTTCAGTCCTCAGTACTTCCCCATTCCCTCCTCTCCTCCTAACTTTTGTTCCCTATTTGTCCCTTTACTCAATTGCTATTATATTTATTAACAGTTTTTTTTTTTAAATTAGTGCTTTATGGCTGCACATACAGGTAAAATTCATGGTAGTATAATCATACATGTATATTAGCATAATTTATTTCATTCCACCATTTCTTTCTTTTTATGATCACAGGTCAGACCCCAAATTTTGAGGTAGGTCCAAAATTTTCTTGGTATATAGTGTTTGAGTATATAGTTTTTGGTACATAGTTCTTGTTATATAGCAGATCTCATCTTTGTTTATTTTTTTAATTGGCACATAAAATGATTTGTATTTATTGTATTAAAATTACACCTTGAAGTATATATACACGATGGGATTATTAAATTTGGTTAGTTAACATCCGTATTACCTCAAATAGTAATCATTCCTGTGGTGGTAACACCAGTTTCACTCTCCAAAATTTTCAAGGATATGATTATTTTAACTGTAGTCTCCATGCTGTACCATAGAGCTCTTGAATATATTACTGCCATTTATCTGAAATGTTGTATCCTTTGACCAATCCTATCCACAGCCAGAGGCCCTGGTAACAGTTATTCTACACTCTGCTTTTATCATATCAACTTCTTTAGATTTCCAATATAAGTGAGTTAATGTGCTATATGTTTTCTCGTGTTTGACCTATTTCCTTTAACATAATTATCTCCAGGTTATCCATGTTGACACAAATGACAGGCTACCTTCCTTTATTTGTGGCTGAAGACTCCACTTTTCAAAATAACTGGAACCATTTTCTAACCTATCAATATAGAAATAACTAAACTAAATATATGAAGCCAATAATTACTATAAAGCTTACATGGAAGTATAATTACATCATAAATCTAATGTGTGTGTCTTTAGAAAACAAGTGAAATTTAATAAAAATAGGTAGGCAATCCACCGATGGCTTTTCAAATGGCAAATATAGGTACTAACATTACTCTAGTTCACAAATATGGTCAACAAGATGGTGCATGTGACATTTTCAGGTACTAAGATGAGCTGTAAAACTCATGAAATTTTAGAAATCATTAAAAAGATTCTATATCCCCTTGAAAGTAATTATGAATCCCATCTGTAACATTTATCTCTTGCTGAGCAACACAGCTAAGTGGGGAGTCTGAGTTTACTAAAAGCTCAATTATTTTTTAACATCTTCCTATGATGGGTTGACAAACCACTATGTAATACATAGGAGGTAAATTCACTTCAATCTAAGAAGCATTATTGAGATTAGAAAGTACTGATCTAATTAATGTTCCTTGGAAAATCGAGACAGGCTTAGTTTTCTTCTTCAGTAGATATATATTCTTATTTTCCAGATAAGCCTGAATAAAGCAAACCCACCATTTTTTTGGCTATTGCTAGATACTTTTATGTAAGCTCATTAACAAGATACTAAACATAAAAGTGAATAGCAAACAATGTAATTCAAATGCTTTAGATTTCCAGCCTGGAAAAGTGAAAGCTATTTTACAATAAACTAGAAATTAGCCCCATTAGTATCATATTGTTGCCATAGTCTGCAAAAGACATAGCCATTTAATGAATATACATTATTCTGAATATTAATTTCCTTTATTATAAAATGTCAGGCCAGCACAATGGTTGGCCTTGTCATATTGTAAAATTTCATGATGTGACAGAAAATTGGTCTCTAAAGAAAACTGTTGACGGACTAAAACTATTTAAAAAATGCTTTAGAACTTATGTCTGTATGTAACAAATTCGTGTAAGATACTGTGAGAACTCTTTAGATTTATGTTATATTTTCCATCATATTAAACAAAGTTAATAATAAAATTTATAACTGAATGCTTAAAACAATAGCAAAGGTTTCACCAAGAATGTTCAGATATCTAAATTCATCTTAAAAGTTTAATTGAAAGCCTTTTCCCAAACCATATTGTTATATTGTGTGCATGTGTAAATGCATAACAAGTCCCATCAATATTTACAATTATAATATGCACCAATAGAAAATGAGGAAAGAAAACAAATTTTAAAAGAAGTCACAAAGATAGCAAGAAACAAATCAATGAGCTCTTAAAAAAAGTTTGCTTAACAATCATTTATCACTTTCCTAGTTTTATATTGAAATATATATGCTGTACTCAAAATGTAATAGAACTCAACACTACAGATTAAAAATTTAAAAGCTCTTGAGAATCTTCAGATAATTTACCTTTTTTGTAATGCATAAGTTTCTTGAACAAGCCAGAATAACATGACTGGGAAGAAAGGAGTAAAATTCTTGAGCCACCTATTCCATGTGTCCCTGTCTTTATTTAAAAAGAAAAAAAAAAAACATCTGAAATGGAAATGGAACCTGATTACATACTGATTTCTGGGATAACAAAAGCCAATGGTGTCCTTTTCTTAACAAGTTGTTCCCCATCAAGACTCCTCCATGGGCATCATTTTTTTTCCAATTTAAAGCCATGCTAAGTATATATTTCTGGAAGTTTCATGTTTGCCTCTAGTTAAGTTAGAAAAAAGGAAAACACATTTTAAATATCTATAGAAAAGATAAGCAACAAAAATAGAAAATATCAGAGGTATTAAGAAATATTTATCAAAACTTAGGGATGACAAAAGAAATTAACTGAAAATGTAGGAGTTCTCTCTTTGGGATTGAGGTCTACAATCTTTGTGATAATGACATGCTTGGTGACTAGGAAGTTTCTGTGCAAAGATGCAGAACACCTGGCTGCTAGGTAATACCTGGAGACTGGGAAACTCCTGTGCAAAAGCATGGATGCCTGGCTGCCATAACATTGTCCTTCACAAGTCTATCCTGATGCCCAGCCTCCTCCTTCTGAGGTGATAAGACAACTATGCAGGCACTTTCTGGTCTCCATGGATATGTCCTTGGTAGGTAGGAGCCCCATGTTTGTTCTTACCTGAACCTTATCTCAGTTAGCACTTAGGCTTAAAGAAGTACTAGTTAGAATGAAGTCATGATAACTGGAGGTATGTGTTCTTTGAGTCAATAAATTCCCAGGCAGGGAGGAGCGGACATTTCACTTCTGCACTTCTTCACTACTTCACTTCACCCCTCTTTGCTCCACCCTGTCTGTCTGCTTGAACTTTTTGTTCTTTGTGTGCCTCCTCACAGGTTTCCTCCACAGGTATTCCTTTACATAAAAATAAGAGTAGAGAAAGAAAGTAAGTAAATAAGTAAAACTCAGTATCACACTGAAAGAATTTCCTACTACTATACAACAAATTGATTCAAGAGCTCTTTAATATAAAGAAACCAGTTATGAAGTTATTGCATGTACTCTTAATGCTTTATAAATGTTTATTGTGTTCTCATTTCTTGAAGGCACTATTCTAATCACTAGGAACACTCTCTTTTTTATTAATTTTTAAATTTATTTTAATTAGATATACATGACAGAAGAATGCATTTTTGCACTTTGATATATCATACACAGATGGAATAGAATTTCTCATTTTTCTGAGTACATGTTGTAGAATCATATGGTCATGCAGTCTCATGTATAAATACAGTAATATTGTCTGTTTCATTCTACAATCTTTCCTATCCCCACATCCCCTCCCCTTCTCTCCATTCACTTGCCTCTACCTAATCTAAGGTAATGCCATTCTTCTCTAGCCCCACCTCCCTGGCCGTATTGCAAATTAGCATCTGCATATTAGAGAAAACAGTTGGCTTTTGGTTTGGGGGGACTGGCTTATTTCACTTACCACTCTTAAGTAAAGCAAGTATCTTGAGCCTCCCTTGAAGCTCAAAGTCTAGAGTTTGGTGCATCAATAGAAAAAAAAATCAAAACAAGAAACTACATAAATATGTTTTTGGTATGTATTTTGGACGGGGGAGAGAAAGAGAGAAAAATAAAAATAATAGCATTGGTGAAGGAAGTCCATTATCCACTATAACCATTGTCCTTTATACCCACCTGGAATTCCTGAATGTGATCTTACTTTGGAAGTAGCTCTTTGTAGGTGTAATTAGTTAAGCTGAAGTCACGTTGAGTTTGAGAGGGTTGTACACCCAAAGACTGGTGCCCTTATAAGATAGTCATAGGAAGTATATTGGAGAAGAAGGCCCTGTGACATGTGACACCAGAGAGAGGAATGGAGCAAATACAGGGTTCTATGGACTGCCTGGAGCCACCAGAAGTTATAAAAAAAAAAAGAAGCTTTCTTCCCTCAAGCTGTCAGAAAGAACATGACTGATGCACTATGATTTGTGAACTTTTAGACGGCAGTGTGGGAAAGAATAAATATCTGTTGTTTTATGCACACCTACCTCCAGTTTGTAATATCCTTGTTAGGGTAGCCCAGGGAAACAAAAGACAATTGAAAATATAGAAAAATACTTTACAATATGCAAGAGTTCATCTTTCTTGAAATAAATATAGGTGTTGGTATTACATGTCAAAAGTAATTACTCTGAGGTAATATAAATAGTGATCATGAAATGTTTTGGAAAACAACACCCAAGTCTAGAGGTTAAAATAGTTACTATTAATGTATTTTCCTACTATTTCATTAATACTTGGCAGCTTTAAATATACTACATTAACCATCGGCACAGAACAAGTGCTCACTGGCTGACAGATGTTGATTCTGAGTTTCCCTCTCTGTTACAGCCTCTAAATCTAATCACAAAACATTTTGACTGATGGAATTATTTTAATTCTGAGAGCTTTGGGGGAAAAAAAGAATAATTGCTCCTAGGGGAGCAATCTCTATTTGAAGATTTTCATAAGTGTTCTTTAAAAACGTAATCAATGTAATGTTGTGAAACCAATACCAAAAAAAAGAAACTTAACTCCAACTTATTGACTGCCAAGGCCAAAAGTGAAGCTTACTGAGCTGGAAGGGGACCCTACAATAGCAACCATTTTGCTTTAATTTTCATATTCCAAGTTTTGGGGTAGGCACTAATATCTTCAGTAGCATTCCAGCCTTTAAGCTGCTTTTATGAAAAGACTGATGCACAGTAATCGTTAAGCAAAAATTGATTAGAAAGACACTGCCTGTTTAAATGCATTGCAAATACAGCAGACCTTCAACTTCAGAATTTATCCATGCATATAACTCTTATTTCCACTGTGGGCATAAACAACATAATACACATGAAGTCAACAGCTTTTGATGGCAAGAAATAATGTGCCTAAGCATTTTTTTGACCCACATAATTGCTGAAATTAGCTAAAATTTATCAACAAGTGAAGAAATACCTGTATGGTCTCATGTTAAATATTTGACCTTTAAACAACAACAACAACAACAAAATATCATTGTTCTTAATTCTGTTCTCATTTCTCTTATCCACATTGTTGCTGTCTGTGTCATCACCACCATTCTCATTCAGCACCTATTACATGATGAAAGTGAGCTAGGTAACGTGGTTATAATAGTGTCTTAGTCTGTTTATATGACTATAATGAAATGCCAATGACCAGGTAATTTTTAAAAAAAAATAAAAGGTTATTTCTCATATTTCTGGAGGCTGAGAAGTTCAAGTTTAAGGTATCAACGAACATATTCAATGTCTGGTGAAGGCCTTGACTCGCTCCTTGAATACAATGCCTGAATGCTATGTCATCACCTGGCTAAAGACAGGAGTAAAAATGGACGGAAGTGAGTTCTTTCCAATCCATTCGTTATGGTGTGGATGTGAGGTGTCCCCCAAAAGCTCATATGTGAGACAATGCAAGAAGGTTCAGAGGAGAAATGATTGGATTGCGAGAGTCTTAACCCAATCAGTGAATTTATCTCTGATGGGATTAACTGAGTGATAAACTAGAGGCAGGTGGGGTGTGGCTGGAGGAAATGGTTAACTGGGGTTGTGAGTTTGGGGTATATATTTTGTATCTGGAGCTGGAGTATCTCTCTCTGCTTCTTGATCACCATGATGTGAGTTGCTTCCCTTTGCCACATTCTTCTGCTGTTATGTTCTTCCTCACCTCAAGCCCCAAGTAATGGAGCTGGCCTGTGGACTAAGACTTCTGAAACTGTGAGCCCTCAAAGAAACTTTTCCTTGCCTACAGTTGTTCTGATCGGATCTTTTAGTCACAGCAGCAAAAAGTTGACTAAAACACCATTCAAAAGAGCACAGTCCTCATAACTAAATCATTTTCTAAAAACCTCACATTGTAGTACCATTATAGTAGGGATTAAGTTTTAACATGAATTTTGGGGACACTCAGCCCATAGCACATAGTCAATATATATCTTATGTTCACTACAGCAAACTAAAATGAGCTATTTCAATATAGTGTGATATATGATGATACTTGACATTATAGTATGCTAATGCAGTACAAAACAATGACAATTTGCTTGTATTTGTGGGTCAAACATTTCAATAAAATGATTCATATTCATCCTTCATATATCAATTTTGTTATTCTTTCAGTCAGTAGTTATATTGGAAAACTAGAATAAGGGAAAGTATGTTATTTTGAAGAAATTTTTAAAAAGTATGATATTTTAGTGTAGCTTATATATGACTACATGAAAGAAAATAATGGAATGTGGTGTAACTTGAATATAGGGATCAAGCCTAAAATGTGATAGGTAAGACAGATGATGCATATAGTGTTAGGTAGATGATGCATATAGGTTGTACCTAGTCTTGTACATTTTTATAACATGTAGAATTCTTTTCCAAAGCTAAGCTGGGCTACTCCAAATTTATTAGATACTCTGTGGTTTCTTCTACCTCTGCATAGAAGAAGAATGGTGAGCATTAATTTCTCAGACTAAGACAACTCTACTTTCATACATTGCCTGAATAACTCCAAACAATCCTTTTGGAGTTATGCAGGGAATGTATGGAAGTAGAGTTGTTTTGTGACTTTTAGTGAAGCTTTACTATAATATGTAGAATCCAAATATGAACCATAATAACCTATACTGTATATAATTTATATTCATTGAGTGTGGGCAAGACCTGTGAACATGATGAAATATTACTCTATAATTGGGTTAATAATAAGTTAAAATTGGCTGAATCCAAAAGAATGTTATCTGGGGGAGACCTGACCTATCTAGAGGAGACTTAAAAGGAGGTGAAATGTCAGAGAAGTCTCTCCAATGGACATGAAGAAAGTAGATTATCACATGATAAACTATTTTTGGCCAAAGCCAAAGTAAACTCTTGACCTAAAGCCACAAGGAACTGAATTCTGCTAGTGTCAGCAACTTGAACAAGACTGAAAAAGAACCTGGGTGTCAATCCCAGTCAACATCTTGATTTCAGTCTATAAGGCCCTGAGAAGAGAACCCAGGTAATGGGTAGCCATACTATGGAATGTGAAATATCTAATTTTTGTTGATTCAAGCTATAACATTTATGATGATTTTTATAGCATTAGGAAGCTAATAAGTTTTGCAAACACTTACTAGGAGTTTTATCTTATATATTACCACAACACTCAACTCTTTCTGCTTTGTTCACCATTGCATGAAGTATTATATCTGGCATTTAGTATACACTCAACAAATATTCACTACCCAAATGAGACATGAGGAGTTTTTTAAAGGTTTTATGCATTGGAATAAGGTGGAAAACTCCTGAACATTAATTATAATTACATGCAATTTTGTAAATGTTGCATTTCCAACTTGTTTAACTGCAGTGCTTATCATAGACAGACTCCTCAACCAGCATCATATCTTTATGACAGTTGTCTGATACTTGTGTTTCTCTCTGACTTCATATTTTCTGATGGTATGGTCTTTTTTTTCCATTCTATTCCCACTTACATGTTTTTCCCATTGTCTTATATTTACCTGAAAAGTATTGCTTCAAATTCTCTGTACCCTCCATGAATTTGACACACTGGATAATCAGCATAGCCATCCTCTTTTTTAAAAAAATTATTGTTGTATTATAATTATGCATAACATTGGGATTCATTGTACCATATTAACAATGCATACAACATAATTTGACTAATCTCATTCCCTAATATCTTCCTTTTCTCTCCTCTTCTTCCTCCCTGTGATTCACTTGATTTTCTATTGATCTGCCTTTTAATAGTAGTAGTATTAATTCAATTATTGCATTATAATTATGCCTACAAGTGGGATTATTAGTAATATATTCATATATGAACATAGCATAATTTGGCAGATTTTTTTCCACAGCATTTGCCCATACCCTGTTCTCTTCCCTCCCTCTTAATATCCTTCCTACACTCTATTGGTTTGCTTCTGTTTTCTTGAAATTCCTCTTCAAAAAACTACCTTTATCTTTTGTGTAAGAAAGATAACAAGTTTCTGTGTAAGAGAGATAACACCTGCCTCTTAACTTTCTGATTCTGGCTTATTTCCTTTAGCATGATGTTCTTTCTTTCCATTCATTTACTGGCAAATGCCATGGTTTCATTCTTCTTTATGGCTGAGTAAAACTCCATTGTGTATATATAGCACAATTTTTCAATCCATTCATCTGTTGATGGACATCTGGGTTGATTCCATAACTTGGCTCTTGTGAACTTGCTTCCATAAACATTAGAATGTGTGTATCACTATAATATGCTGATTTGAGTTCTTTTGGATACATACCAAGAAGTAGGATAGCTGGATCATATAGTGGTTTCATTCCTAGTCTTTTGAGAAATCACCATACTGCTTTCCAAAGCAGTTGCACTAATTTGAAGTTCTACCAACATTACATAAGTGTATCTTTTCTCCCATATCCTCACCAGCATTTATAGTTATTTGTATTCCTGATGTTTGCCATTCTATCTTTGGAGAGATTAAATTTCAATGTAGTTTTGACTTGCGTTTTCCTGATTGCTAGGAATGTTGAACATTTTTTCATCTAGTTATGAGTCATTTACATTTCTTCTTTTGAGAAATGTGTTTAGTGCATTTGCTCATATGTTGACTGGGTTATTTGGTTTTTGTTGTTGCCGTTAGGTTTTTTTTTTTTTTTTGAGTTCCTTATACATTTCAGATATTAATCTCCTTTTGGAAGAGTAGGTTTTCTCCCAAGAATGTGAAGATGGAGACTAAAGCCATCTTGTTACCTCCACTTCTGAGACATGTCAACTTTGGGATTTAGAGCATAGAAACGCTTTTAAGCCTTCCTTCAGAATAGAATGAATTTCATTGATACCTATCTCTGGATTTTACCAGATTGAAATATCATCTGGTTATTGCTTTAGACTTACGATTGTTCATTCAATAATTGGATACATCAATCTTGGAAGCCATTCAGAAACTAGTGACTAAATATTTGCAGCTTGAATTCAGGGTTCCATCAGATCAGATTCTGAGAAGACAGCCTGATTTAGATACCTCTTTATGTGGTTTTCACAGACTAAACACATTCCTGTTGCTTTCATATGAATGCATTTGTGGGTTTTTTTCCTCTTATAATAGCAAGCGTACATTTAAATTTTGAATGATTTATATTACAATGGGCAACTTTCAAGAATTGATTATTCCCATTAAATATCTTTTCTGTCCCCCTCAAGAATTTATATACAGTTGAAAATGTAATCTACCCCACTTTGCTGTTCCTCATTTTATTTTTACTTCTTTCTTTACTAATCATTCCCTTCCTTTTGTGATGCTCTAAATAAGGCTGCAAAGAAACATCACATAGCAAGTAACCCCTTGGGTAAGGGCTATTACTGGCCTATAATTTCCTAAGAAGTGGTGGGTCATGAGGCCCTTTCAAGCAAGCCACTTGAAAATGCACACAAATGAGCATATGTTATTAGTGAACAGAGCCCTCAGAGAGCCATTGTAGTGGCTTAACTTATATTATGGCTCATTCTCTGTAATTTAATTCTAGCTACAGCATTATTGGAACTAGGAATCTCAAAATGAGAAATCTTTCTTCTTTCAAATATCTCTCTCCCTACCCCTGTCTCACTCAAAGAGGTCAACAGTTACAATTGCACAAATTTTGATTGTAACATTGAAAGGACACACATTCGTTCACTGTATAATGATGTTTTGTTATCAACAGACTTCATATATAACCCTGATCTCATAGGATTATAACAAAGCTGAAAAATACCATTGCCTAGTGCCATAAGGTTGTATCTTTAGTCACATGTTTGTGGTGATGCTGGTATAAAAAAACCAATTGCTGTGCCAGGTATATAAAATTGTATCATATACCATTACATACATTAAAACTAGTTTATGATTATAAATGACTATGCTAATGATGTATGCATTTAGAATACTGTATTCTTTATCTTAATTTTAGAATGTACTACTACTTATAAAATGTTTATTATTAAACAATATGCCATGTTATGTTGACAGCAGCCTAATACATCTCATGTTTGCTATGTTTCTTTATTGCATCAAGAGGCTACCACAAGTGATTGCCTGATATCATCTATGCTTGTATAAGTACACTTTATAATTGTCACAAAAATGAAATAATATAACAATGCATTTCTCATAACTTATCTTTATCCTTAAACATAATTAAAAAGCATATAAGATATATAAATATAAGGTTCATTATGATAAATTCCTCAAGTATCTTTTTTCCTGATTATATAATCTTCATCATAGAAAATACTTAAAATTTTATTTTAATCTTAGTATAAATACTTGTAGAACACCTGCATACATCCATGTAAAAACAAAACATATGCTAATTCATCTCACAATGATCAGTAGGAGCATAAAGAATCACACATTACTCAGACTTCATTTTTCTTATGTAAAATATTCAGTAGCTAAAAGTTGAAATGATTACAAAAATAAACAAGGTGGGTAAATACAAATGAGATAAATTAAAAGAATGATGTTAGACATTCAGAAGGAAAGCTAATCTTTTCAAGATTGAAAACATTTTCTAGTTCACAGCAATTACAGTCAAAGCTAATAAAAACAATTCTGATTTGCACTAAAGATCAACGAGCTAATTTATAAGCACAGCGGAATTCTACATCTGCACTTTGCATCAGCCACAAGAAACCAGGATCAAAATGTGTTGGGTAAATGCCACAGAGGTCTCCATGTGCTCTATGACCAAGGGGGGCTCAGTGGACAAAGAGGTTTTAGTATTCCTTATATAACTTCAATACAGGGCAATAATTACCATGTGGATAAAATTTCATAACGCTTTGCATTGAAAAAAAATTGCATCCTTAGGTTTCTGATAATGGGTAGGGAAACCGGCTATTCATAAAGTGCATTTTGTCCAGAAAATGTTGGCTAAAATCTGCAGATTATATTCTCATTTCATTTAGACTTTTACCAGTTAATGCAAAGCTAAGCTAAAATAACTTTGAATTTAATGGGTTTAAATCAGCTCAATGGGTCATTCAAAGCAAAAAAAAAAAAAAAATTCTTAAACTTAATCTAAAGAGAAACACCCTAATTTTTGAAAAAAATTACTTCTCTCAAAATCAAACTTGCTATATAGTCCATGCAGATGATATTTTCAATTTCAATTTTTAAAAATTAATGTGGAGGAAAATATATTAATGTTGGTATTTTTCAGAATATTTTGAAACTTAGGGAACATGATTTTCTCCTTCCTAATCCATAGTGGTACTATTTCAAGGAAAGTACTCTTTAAAAAAAATAGAAGAAAATCACAAATATTTATTAAGCTTAGGAAATGTAGCAAGAACTTTTTAAAATTCTGCCAATCACTTCCTTAGAATGTGTGTAAGCATGGAAAAATACTACACAGACAAATCAGACTGTCACTCTTGAAGAATTTTGGGTATGTTTTGACCACAAATGACACATACACAGATATTTTAGACATTATTTGATAGCGTAATAAATCTATGCATAGAGTTCTGAAAAATTTAAGGTGGAATTTGTTTTAAATAATGAGCACCAAGAAATGAAGTGTAAGTAGGCAAGAAGGATGTCATAGAGATGAGAAAAGTATTAAATAATACAACACGATTCAATTTGTTTAAAATATAAAAGATAAGTTGGTCACATAAGGTATAGGTTGAGGCCAGGTAAGTATGCAAGGATCAGATCATGAAAGACTACAAATCATGCTATTTGGTCACCATCCTGAGACAAAGAGTTTACTTGTAATATTATCACATTTTACTTTCCATATAAGATAATGGTAATGACAGATATAAAAGAATGAGGTTTAATAACTGTTAAGAAGCTACTTCCACAATTGATATGAGATTATAAGTATCTAAATTAAGTTGTAGCAGGAATAGAGAACAGACGAGAAGGTCAGTGTGTATTTAGGAAATACAATTAATCACCAATAAATATTTTTAAAATGGCTTGGACCCAAAATGACTGACAGGAAACTAACTAAATGGAATAGGATCTACAGATACTCATATATAGATATTTAACAATAAAATTTGTAAATTGAGGGACAAATGTTTTATGGAATATTATAAAAAGAACAGGAGATTTCACCCATAATATATGAATTATAAATGTTCTTTTTAGAGAAAAAGGAATGATATTTAAAAAAAAAATTTAGGCATGAAGTGTATTCAAATTATTCACGAACACAATACAGTCTACAATTAAGAATTTACCACAGTAAAAGCCTAGAAAAATTGTTCCATTTCTTTGATTATTAATATAAATGTATAGGTTGTTTAGATGTATGATAAATATTTAAAATGGCCAAAATGAAGAAGCAGAAAAAGTAGACCACAACATTGTCAAGTAATAAAAATCTTGGATTATTGCCATTAATAGTAGCAATCCAGAGCTAACTAGGAAGAGAAGGAAATAACCCAATATGATGAAGTTCATCCACCAAGTCAGAGGACTAACATCATACCTAACAGTTAAAGAGTGAATTTTTCTCTAAGATCCAAAATAATGTAAGTATGTCCCATCTTATTATTTGCATCTAATATCATCCTTCCATACCTTGCCATTTCCACAAGGCAAAAAAAGAAAATAAAAATGAGAGACATAGAGATTAAAAAAAAAAACAGAACCTATAAACAATATAGTTGAGAAAAAATTCCTAGAAACATTTAAAATTTTATGAAAACCAATAAGTGATTTTTAAAAAGACTGAAGGAATATGGTCAATATAAAAATCAACTATGCTTATATAGTAACAAAATATTTGGAAATTTAAATTAAAATGTCATTTATGACATCTATGTATTGGTTACATACTGAGTTAGTTTTATATAATATAAATCAATATACTTTTTACAAAAAGATCTATATTCTAATACCACAGAACACTGATGAAATAAGAACAAAGAAAACCTTAAATGTATGTCCATAAATATATATAGTTATTAGATTAGAAGATTTAGGATTAAGATAATAATTCTCCAAAGTCTTTTATAGGAATTTATTGGAATATCAGCAAAAATTTTAAAAATATACAAATTAATTCTAAAATTTCGGGGGGTGGGGGGAGCCAAAGAACTAGAATAGCCAAAATTGTAAAAAACAAACAAACAAATAAACAAACAACAAAAACAAAACAATACTGCCAAAAAATTTTTGATATTTCATAAAAGAATATACAGGGAAGGTATGCACATGGAAAAATGTTTAATATCAACATTCATTGCAAGATTTGAATTTAGTTTCATTGGAAATGAAAATTGAAACTGTAATGAGATTCCAGAACACATCTACTAATGTGGTTAAAAAGAAAGGAAAAGAACAAGCTTGAAAATAACAAGTTAAAGGGAGGATGTTAAAGCAAATCTAGTCTCATATTTTGCTATTAGGAATGTATTGGTATTTTGGAAAACTGGTGGTTTTAATACTTGAAAAATTGGCATAAACTTACCATAAGACTAAGCAATCAGAGTACAGTCATTTACTCAGTGGAAATAATTTTTTTGTGAATAAGCCCTTGTATGTAAAGCCTAATAGCAAGTTTTTTGTTTTTGGTTTTAATTTTCCCAGAAGAATATCCTTCATAGACTAAGTGGTTCACCTATTATTTGCTTTTCAAAACCCAAACGTGCAAAAGGATGTCTGACCTCTTAATTTGTACTTCATTTACTCAGTGGAAATAAAATCTATGTGAATAAGTCCTTGTATGCAAATCCTCATAGCAAGTTTTTTTTTTTCATTTTCCCAGAAGAATATCCTTCAACAGGGAAATAAACATACAAACTTAGGCACATCCATAAAAAGGAATATTAGTCATCAATAAAAAAAGAATGCTCTATCAAAGCATGCAACAACATGCATAGATCTCTAATGGTTATGCTTTACAAAAGAAGCCATTCTCAAGAGTGTATTCTTCCATTTCTGTGAAACTCTTGCAAGATTAAACTACAGACATAACAGAAAAAAAAATGCATAGACCATCGATTGCCAGGGATAGGAGCAGAGGAAGGTGTTGACTTGCTGACTACAATGGGACACAGGGGCACTTGTATGGGGCAAGGAATTGTTCTATACTCTGATGGTAGGGTTGATTATATAACTTTTGGTATTTGTCATAGCTTACTCACAAGTTATGCTCAATATAGGAAGATTACATTTTAATAAAAGTAAGAAAACTCAAATTTCAGGGTGAAGAAAAAAATTCAATAAAACAGTAACCAAGAAAACTCAAATCTTGCTTAAAGAACAATAAAGTATAATCCTAATTCAAAGGTTATTACCCTGGAATGAAACTATAGAGGAAGAACTAAGGTCTGTCATTGTGGGTTAGCAGAGGACCAGGGGAAGCATATGATAAGGCAGGTAGGTGAAAAGTAGATATGAATTCCAGACCACACACCATGTCCAGGTAGCATACTATAGCACTGAGGAAGGGTTGCAGTTTTCTACTTTACTAATCCAGAAGTAAATTTAGTTGTTTTTTTTTTTTAATTTACCCCTTAAAAAAAGAAGGCAAAAAATGGGGGAGAGGTGCAAGCTTTTCTTGTGACTTCACCAGGAACAACTTTTTAAAAGGGATAAAAGAGAAGTTTACACTAACCTTTGTGGAAACCTAACTGGAGTCATGTTCTAGGTCCCTGAGGCCATAACCACAGTTAAATCAAAGTAGGTACTTCAGTGTGGGACAATGTAAGCCAGCTAGACTTGGAATACTTAGCATCTTCATATATGATTTTCTCACCTCTTCAATTGCCATCTCCTCTAAATTTGCAATAAAACCTATTGGCATCCTAGAATATTTTAATTTAATTGTTTCCTATGTGCTAGGCATGTAGCTGGGGGAAAAAAACATATCAAATTACATTTGTAGCTTCAAGGAGTATAAATGTTAGATGTAACCTCATGCTAAAACAATTACTTTGTAAATAGGGCAACATTAGCCCAAGAAGGTCCGGAGAGGTCAAATAAGTTCTCTGAAGTCAAACAGTCAAGTAACAACTAAACTAGAACTAAAATCAGTCTCTTAAGTGTTCAAAGTTTTTTTTTTCATAATTTATCTTGAAATCTGTTTTTCTTTCTTTTTTTTGGAACAAAATTTTACTTTATTTAATAGCAACAGTTGCAAATTAGTTTATGTGTTTGTATAATTTAGATGCATTTCACAAACCATGCAGCCCACTGATTTAAAGTAGTCAATTTTGTGAGTTTTTGGTGTATTTACAGAGCTCTGCAACCATCACTTTTTATTTTTGTCATCTTCATTACACCTAAAAGAAGCCCCATGTAGTCACCTCCCATTCCCGAGCCCTAGAGAACCACATTTTTTCCTCTGTGAATATTTACTATTCTTGACATTTCATTTAAATAGAAACATTTATATATGTGCCTTTTGTGTCTGGACTTTCTCATTTAACATTGTATTTTCAAAGGTCACCTCTACAGTAGAAAGTATCAGCACCCCATTCCTTTTTATTGCTGAATAATAGTCCATTGTAAGAATGCAATACATTTTGTTTTTCCCTTTAACAGTTAATGGCATGGTTGTTTTTACTTTTTCCATATATTAATATTGCTGTCATCAATATCTAAGTACA
Organism: Spermophilus citellus; assembly: GCF_964194105.1. Taxonomy (NCBI): domain Eukaryota; kingdom Metazoa; phylum Chordata; class Mammalia; order Rodentia; family Sciuridae; genus Spermophilus; species Spermophilus citellus. The sequence goes on along the minus strand of NC_138184.1, from coordinate 194,411,072 downwards.
AGTTTTCAGTGAGATTGTAAGTTTTTAGTTGTCTTTACTTAGGAGTTGCATTGCTGGGTCATAGGGTAACTCTGTTTAACCTCCTGAGGAGCTACCATACAGTTTTCTAAAGCTGCATTCCAAGCCAGATGTAACATTTTACATTCCCATTAGTAGAGTAAGAGTTCCATTTTTTCTACATTCTTGTTAACACTGATTATTAACTGTTTTTTATTATAGCCATTCTAGTGGGTGTGAAAAGGTACCTTGTACTTAATAACTTACAATATTAGTTTAAAACTACAAAATAACAAATGCAAAAATATTACTTTGCTGATGTTTGGAAAACTTAAATACTTATCAAGGTCATTTGCCCAAAAGTCACAGAGCCTAGACTCAAACCAGGTCTCTCTGCAGCTAGTACGTGAACTCTATTCTTCTTTTCTTTCTTACAACAGAATCTCGGATAAAATTCTTTAAAGTTTTAATTGTTGACTGTGTTAAAAAAGAAATCATGGGAAAGATGAACTTCTGCATAGACTAAATTGTTCACCTATTATTTTCTCTTCAAAAACCAAAAGTGCAAAAAGATGTCTGACTTCTTAATTTGTACTTCATAAAAAACAAGTGCTGGGGCTGGGGATGTGGCTCAAGTGGTAGCGCGCTCGCCTGGCATGCGTGCGGCCCGGGTTCGATCCTCAGCACCACATACAAACAAAGATGTTGTGTCCGCCTAGAACTAAAAAATAAATACTAAAAATTCTCTCTCTCTCTCTCTCTCTCTCTCTATATATATATATATATATATATATATATATATATATATATATCCTCTCTCACTCTCTCTTTAAAAAAAAAAGGGATTCCAACATGGCGGCGGGCGCGGAGAGATCAAGTCTCTGACCTCTTCAGCTGTGCAGGCATAGGGAGTCGTAAACAACCTAAATCTGTTTGCTCAGGATCACTAGGCAATGCTGAGCTGACGTGGATCTGGGGCAAACAGTCCGGGCCTCTCAGAACACACACTGAGCCCGGATGGGCTGAATTCAAGCTCCCATTCGCCTGCTTCCCGCAGACAAACAGCTGTGACTCAGCACCAATCCATCCGGCTGAAACAACTGTTCAGCCCTTCTGATCCTACGGAGGTAAATGCCAACCGAGCCTTCATAGGTAGTGGCCACAGGTTTGAAACGGGGCTTGGGAGAGACAGTAAGGACCCACCCGTTGCATTGGTCACCCGGCAAAGGGAAACGAACTGTCGCCATTTGCAAGAGACACCACCATGGCAGAGAACTGACGTCATCAGACTTCATTGAAACCTGCGGCTACAGGTGTGTAATTCCCTAGCCTTCCCTCTCCACACATCCGGGAAACCTTAAGGGCCCCTCCCAGCTCTCCCGTAAGGGCCCTTCCCAGCTCTCCCATGAGCACGATAGCCAGACCGAGGGAATCAGAGGTGGCTTGGGACCCGCAGCGCGGAACTACCGCTCCCACCAGTGCTGACAGCTGAGGTCTCTTGAACCAGCTACCAGGGCCATGGCTACCGGAGGGCAAGTAAAATTCGCTGAGGATTCTCAGCCCCAAGCTCTACAAACTTAGGGTCTAAGGGAATGGCAAACTGGAAGAGTGTGCCCAGTCATTCATGAAAACAGGGCTCCTGGGAGCAGCAGACCTGGCGTGTAGCCAGTATTGAGGTGAGCGGTACCCGTGAGGGGCCTGGCTAGAGGAAGAGTGGGAAGTGACTAGACACAAGAGGAGGCCCTAGGCACTCAGGATTGGAGATTTGCCCAGTCTGGGTGGAGGAACTGCTGCACAGTGATTGGTTCCCGCGTATTGACAGGAGAAACTTGGCCTGGTGGGCACAGCGCCACCTACTGGAAGAGAAGTTAATCAAACTCTAAGACTGCGTTTATTAGTTTTTTTTTTTCTTTTTTCTTTTCGCTTTTTTTTTGATTTGGGTTTTTCTTTCATTTTCATTTTTCTTTCTTGTTGTTTTTTTAAATTTTTTTTACAATTTTATAATTTTTTTTTCTTCTAATTTTAATTTTAATTTTTTTTATTTTTTAAATTTTTTTTTTCTTTTTTTATTTCCTATTTTTTTTCTTCTTTTGTCTTTTAATTTCTTTTCAATTATCTTATCCCCCCTTCCTTGAATTCTACCTGCTTACTCTCATTCTCTTTAGTGACTTCTTCCCTTCCCTTCTAATACCTTTCCTCCCAAGCATCAAATAAATTTATAGGAGTAAACAGTAACTCAGCAGTCAAACAGAACAAGAAGTAACATGAGCAGCTTCAAAAAGCAAGGAAGAAAAGGAGTACAAACAATGCAGGACAGCCTAAATATTCAGGAGGACCTAGAGTCATCAGAAAAATGGTCATATAAAGAACTCAAGGAACACCTTAGACAGATGGAATGGAACCTTAAAGAGGATACAAGACAGCAAATTCAAGCAGCAAAAGAACACATTGAGAATGAATTACATAAACAGGTAAAAGAAGAAGTTAAGCATCTTTATCAGGAGATAGAGATTATAAAAATAATCAAACAATAATTCCAGAAATGAAGGAAACGATAAACAAAATTAAAAACTCAATTGAGAGTATCACTAACAGAGTGGAGCAAGTAGAAGCCAGAACGTCAGATAATGAAGACAAAATATATCATCTTGAAAAGAGTCTAGCCAACTCAGAAAGGCTGGTAAAAAATCACGAGAAAAACATCCAAGAGTTATGGAATAACATAAAAAAAACCAAACTTACGAGTCATTGGGATAGAAGAAGGTTCAGAGATTCAAACCAAGGGAATGAGTAACCTGCTGAATGGAATAATTACAGAAAACTTTCCAGAAATAAAAAAGGAAACAAATATACAAATTGAAGATGCATACAGGACACCGAGCACACAAAATCACAGTAGACCAACGCCAAGACACATTGTTATGAAGATATCCAATATACAGAACAAAGAGAAAATATTAAAAGCTACAAGAGAAAGGAGACAGATTACATTCAGGGGTAAACCAATAAGGTTAACAACCGATTTTTCATCACAGACACTGAAAGCAAGAAGGTCATGGAACAATGTATTTCAAACACTGAAAGACAATGGATGCCAACCAAGAATTCTGTATCCAGCAAAACTAAGCTTCAGGTATGACAACGAAATAAAAATCTTTCATGATAAACAAAAGTTAAAAGAATTTGCAGCCAGAAAACCAGCATTGCAAAGCATTTTGAGCAAAACACTACACGAGGAAGAAATGAAAAACAATAACCAAAACCATCAGTGGGAAGTGCCTCGGTAAAGACCGAGGGCGAGGGGAAAGATAATCATGGAGAAACAAACTAATTTTTTTTAAAAAAGGATAAATAATCAAACATGGCTGGAAGTACAAACCATATATCAATAGTAACTCTGAATGTTAATGGCTTAAACTCTCCAATAAAGCGACATAGGCTGGTATCATGGATTAAAAAAACAAATCCAACAATATGCTGCCTCCAGGAGACACATCTGATTGGAAAAGACATACACAGGCTGAAGGTGAAAGGATGGGAAAAAATATACCACGCACACGGTCCTCGTAAGCAAGCAGGGGTGGCCATCCTCATATCTAATAAAATCGACTTCAAGACTAAGTTAATCAAAAGGGATAAAGAAGGACATTATATAGTGTTAAAAGGAACCATTCACCAACAAGACATAACAATTATCAATATTTATGCACCAAATAATGGTGCTGCGACATTCATAAAACAAATTCTCCTCAAGTTCAAGAATCAAATAGACCACAACACAATAATTATGGGTGACTTCAACACACCTCTCTCACCACTGGACAGATCCTCCAAACAAAAGTTGAATAAAGAAACTATAGAACTCAATACCACAATCAATAACCTAGACTTAACTGACATATATAGAATATATCAACCATCATCAAATGGATATACTTTTTTCTCAGCAGCACATGGATCCTTCTCAAAAGTAGACCATATATTATGCCATAGGGCAACCCTCAGTAAATATAAAGGGGTGGAGATAATACCATGCATTTTATCTGATCATAATGGAATGAAACTGGAAATCAATGATAAAAGAAGGAAGAAAAAATCCTACATCACATGGAAAATGAACAATATGTTACTGAATGATCAATGGGTTACAGAAGACATAAAGGAGGAAATCAAAAAATTCTTAGACATAAATGAAAATACAGACACAACATATCGGAATCTATGGGACACAATGAACGCAGTTTTAAGAGGAAAATTTATTGCTTTGTGGTCATTCCTCAAAAAAAGAAAAAAACAACAAATAAATGAGCTCACACTTCATCTCAAAGCCCTAGAAAAGGAAGAGCAAAACAACAGCAAATGTAGCAGAAGGCAAGAAAAAATTAAAATCAGAGCGGAAATCAATGAAATTGAAACAAAAGAAACTATTGAAAAAATTAACAAAACTAAAAGTTGGTTCTTTGAAAAAATAAATAAGATTGACAGACCTTTAGCCATGCTAATGAGGAGAAGAAGAGAGAGAACTCAAATTACTAACATACGGGATGAAAAAGGCAATATCACAACAGATTCTACAGAAATACAGAAGAAAATTAGAAATTATTTTGAGAACTTATATTCCAATAAAATAGAAGATAGTGAAGACATCGATAAATTTCTTAAGTCATATGATTTGCCCAGACTGAGTCAGGAGGATACACACAATTTGAACAGACCAATATCAATGGATGAAATTGAAGAAGCCATCAAAAGACTACCAACCAAGAAAAGCCCAGGACCAGATGGGTATACAGCGGAGTTTTACAAAACCTTTAAAGAAGAATTAATACCAATACTTTTCAAGTTATTTCTGGAAATAGAAAAAGAGGGAGCTCTTCCAAATTCATTCTATGAGGCCAACATCACCCTGATTCCGAAACCAGACAAAGACACCTCGAAGAAAGAAAACTACAGACCAATATCTCTAATGAACCTAGATGCAAAAATCCTCAATAAAATTCTGGCGAATCGAATACAAAAACACATCAAAAAAATTGTGCACCATGATCAAGTAGGATTCATCCCTGGGATGCAAGGATGGTTCAATATACGGAAATCAATAAATGTTATTCACCACATCAATAGACTTAAAGATAAGAACCATATGATCATCTCGATAGACACAGAGAAAGGATTCAACAAAGTACAGCATCCCTTCATGTTCAAAACATTAGAAAACTAGGGATAACAGGAACTTACCTTGACATTGTAAAAGCTATCTATGCTAAGCCTCAGGCTAGCATCATTCTGAATGGACAAAAGTTAAAGGCATTCCCTCTAAAATCTGGAACAAGACAGGGATGCCCTCTATCTCCACTTCTATTCAATATAGTTCTCGAAACACTGGCCAGAGGAAATAGACAGACGAAAGAAATTAAAGGCATAAAAATTGGAAAAGAAGAACTTAAATTATCACTATTTGCAGATGACACGATTCTATACCTAGAAGACCCAAAAGGGACTACAAAGAAACTATTAGAGCTAATAAATGAATTCAGCAAAGTGGCAGGATATAAAATCAACACGCATAGATCAAAGGCATTTCTGTATATCAGCGACAAAACTTCTGAAATGGAAATGAGGAAAACCACTCCATTCACAATATCCTCAAAAAAAATAAAATACTTGGGAATCAACCTAACAAAAGAGGTGAAAGATTTATACAATGAAAACTACAGAACCCTAAAGAGAGAAGTAGAAGAAGATCTTAGAAGATGGAAAAATATACCCTGTTCATGGATAGGCAGAACTAACATTATCAAAATGGCGATATTACCAAAAGTTCTCTATAGCTTTAATGCAATGCCAATCAAAATCCCAACAGCATTTCTTGCCGAAATAGATAAAGCAATCATGAAATTCATATGGAAAAACAAAAGACCCAGAATAGCAAAAGCAATTCTAAGCAGGAATTGTGAATCAGGCAGTATAGCGATACCAGATTTCAAACTATATTACAGAGCAATAGTGACAAAAACAGCATGGTACTGGTACCAAAACAGGCGGGTGGACCAATGCTATAGAATAGAGGACACAGAGACTAATCCACAAAGTTACAACTATCTTATATTTGATAAAGGGGCTAAAAGTATGCAATGGAGGAAGGATAGCATCTTCAACAAATGGTGTTGGGAAAACTAGAAATCCATATGCAACAAAATGAAACTGAATCCCTTTCTCTCGCCATGCACAAAAGTTAACTCAAAATGGATCAAGGAGCTTGATATCAAATCAGAGACTCTGCGTCTGATAGTAGAAAATGTTGGCTCCGATCTACATATTGTGGGGTCAGGCTCCAAATTCCTTAATAGGACACCCATAGCACAAGAGTTAATAACAAGAATCAACAAATGGGACTTACTTAAACTAAAAAGTTTTTTCTCAGCAAGAGAAACAATAAGAGAGGTAAATAGGGAGCCTACATCCTGGGAACAAATTTTTACTCCTTACACTTCAGATAGAGCCCTGATATCCAGAGTATACAAAGAACTCAAAAAATTAGACAATAAGATAACAAATAACCCAATCAACAAATGGGCCAAGGACCTGAACAGACACTTCTCAGAGGAGGATATACAATCAATCAACAAGTACATGAAAAAATGCTCATCATCTCTAGCAGTCAGAGAAATGCAAATCAAAACCACCCTAAGATACCATCTCACTCCACTAAGATTGGTAGCCACTATGAAGTCAAACAACAACAAGTGCTGGCGAGGATATGGACAAAAGGGTACTCTTGTACATTACTGGTGGGACTGCAAATTGGTGCAGCCAATTTGGAAAGCAGTTTGGAGATTCCTGGGAAAGCTGGGAATGGAACCACCATTTCACCCAGCTATTGCCCTTCTCGGACTATTCCCTGAAGACCTTAAAAGAGCATGCTACAGGGATACTGCCACATCGATGTTCATAGCAGCACAATTCACAATAGCTAGACTGTGGAACCAACCCAGATGCCCTTCAATAGATGAATGGATAAAAAAAATGTGGCATCTATAAACAATGGAGTACTATGCAGCAATAAAAAATGACAAAATTATAGAATTTGCAGGGAAATGGATGGCACTAGAGCAGATTATGCTTAGTGAAGCTAGCCAATCCCTAAAAAACAAATACCAAATGTCTTCTTTGATATAATGAGAGCAACTATGAACAGAGCAGGGAGGAAGAGCAGGAAGAAAAGATTAACATTAAGCAGAGACATGAGATGGGAGGGAAAGGGAGAGAAAAGGGAAATTGCATGGAAATGAAGGGAGACCCTCATTGCTATACAAAATTACATATAAGAGGTTGTGAGGGGAATGGGAAAATAAACAAGGAGAGAAATGAATTACAGTAGATGGGGTAGAGAGAGAAGATGGGAGGGGAGGGGAGGGGGGATAGTAGGGGATAGGAAAGGTAGCAGAATACAACAATTACTAATAGGGCATTATGTAAAATTGTGGATGTGTAACTGACGTGATTCTGCAATCTGCATTTGGGGTAAAATTGGGGGTTCATAACCCACTTCAATCTAATGTATGAAACATGATATGTCAAGAGCTTTGTTATGTTGTGAACAACCAATAAAAAAAAAATAATAAAATAAAAAAAAAAAAAAAAAAAAAAAACAAGTCCTTCCATGAGATCCTCATAATGGCTCTTGAATGAGGAAGTGATCCTTTCTTGCTATTTATGAATGTGTTTCTCTTCCCACAACTGTCCCTGTGAACCTCCTCCCTACTATCATCAGATACAGAATGGGAGTGTCACCAAGTTTCAAAAGCAGTAACATCCAAAGTATTTAAACATAAACCCATTAAAATTTTTGAGTATATGTATAAACAAACCAATTGTATACTCCATATATATATATATATATATATATATATATATATACAAACTTATTTTAAATATTACTAAAGATGAATTATTATTTTATTTTTTTCTAAGTTCTACTGAGGTAGGATTGACAAATACAAATGTAATGTATTTATTGTGGGTGGAAAATGTGATGCTTTGCTATATGTTTATGGATTGAAATGATTACCACCTCAAGCTAGTCAACATATCCATACTACACATATTTGCATTTGTGTGTGTGTGTATGTTAAGAACTCTTGAGATTTACTCTCTTAGCAAACTTCAAATACACATTTTAAACTATAGTCAATGTTGATTTTAAAATATATTAAAAGTTATAGTAATCGATATAATATGGTACTGCCATAAAAATTGACACATAGAACAATGGAATAGAATAGGGAGCCCAGAAACAAACTCACATGTACACAGTAAACGGATTTTCAACAAAGAAACCAAGAAAGCACAATGTGGAAAGGATAACTTTAATTTAAAGTGTTTTAAAAACTGGATATTCATATTTAAAAATGAATTATTTTATGCCATACACAAGAATCAATTCAAAATAGACTGAACCCTTCAATGTAAGGCTTGAAACTAAACAACTCTTTGAAGAAAACAGGCCTCCACTCAGAGGTCATAATGATAATAACTTTGTAATAATTAAATATCTAAAAATCAAAATAAAAAATTATAGAAAACACTTCATACTCATCGATGACTGACCCCAGGAATTTTCTGATATTCTGTACAGTCTCTGTTCACATTAATAACTTGTCTTCCTCTTAGTTAGTTCATTACACATTTCTCTTTGCCTTCTAACTAAGTGAAACACTCAACAAACATTCTCTTTGCATTATAATTTTCTTCTGACATCAATGTATCTTTTAAAAAAAAATCATTGCCTAATAACACTTTTTTATAGTTGTTCATATACTTTGAGGACTGGAGAAATTTTCAGTCACCTAGTTCATCCTGGAGTCCATGAATATTTTGACATACCCAAGGTTACACAAAGAGTTAGAGCATTGCCAGTTCTTCTGCCCTCCCTCCAGAGTTCTCAAGTGCCTGGCTAGGTAGCAGAAGTTCTTGCATCAGTTGCCCTGGTAGTCTTAGTGGTAGTGACTATAATAGAAAAGCAGTTAATTTTTGTTGATATTCTTTTTTGTTACAAGTGCAGTTTTGAGTCTTCATAGTACTTTACTTCATTTAATCTTCACATTATACTCACAAGATAAAAAAAAAAATTCACCATAGATGAAAATATTGAGAAACAGAAGTCATAGGGGATTTAGGCCCCAGGTGTACAAATTAAAGTTTAAAAAATGTTTCCATGCTGGGCTGGGGTTGTGGCTCACTGTTAGAGTGCTTGCCTCCCAAGTGTGAGACACTGGGTTTGATCCTCAACACCACATAAAAAACAATAAAAGAAATAAAGGTATTGTGTCTATACAAACCTAAAAAAAAAAAAAGTTTCCATGCTATGAGTAACAAAATGTTTAATAATTATGGAATATTTAACATGATATTAATAGGTATTATTTAATACAAGTTAATATTTAATAGTCAGTAATAAAATGTAATAATTGATGTGAAAATGATTTTTAATAAAATTATTTGTTTTACATGAATATTCTATTAAACAAAATTTCTCATGTGACTAAATATGGGATCATGATCAATTTTCATTTATAACATAAATATCTGATTAAATAAATGTTTAATCTTATATAAATAATTTCAAATATTTTAGGATTTGATTTTCTTTTTTTTTTTTTTTTTTTTTTTTTTTTTTTTTTTTTTTCAGAGTAGAAATTAGAAGTTTATTAAAGGACAGCAGAAAAGACTTCTCCCGGAGGAAGAAAGGGACCCAAGAGGTGGAATCCCTAGGATTTGATTTTCAATGGTCCTACAGTTAACATCTGGAGTTTGAAATTTAAAATGAAAATGAATTCTCATTTATATTAGCAATCCCAATAATAAAATACTCATATATAAATCTAACAAATTATGTAAAGATCTATATGTGGAAAACTATAAAACACTGATGATTACCACCTCAAGCTAATCAACAAGCCAGGTATGGTGGTGCATACCTATAATCCCAGTTTCCCAGGAGGCTGAGGCAGGAGGAAGGACAATTCAAATCCAGCCTCAGCAAAATGAGGCACTAAGCAACTCAATGAGACCCTGTCTCTAAGTAAAGTACAAAGTAGGGTTTGGGATGTTGCTTAGTGATCAAGTGCCCTAAGTTCAATCCCAGGTACCAAAAAAAAAAAAGTAAATAAACAGAGTTTATTCAACACAATGTCAACCAAAATCAGCACTTTTTGAATATATATAATCTATAAATTTAATACAGAGCAGCAAAAGATCCAAACTACCCAGCTTCAAGACTTATGAAAAAGCAACAGTATTCAAGAAAGTATAGTATAAGCAGAAGAACTGATGAATAAACCAGTATGTCACATAAAGTCTGCTAGACAAAAGAGAAAATGTAGAACAATGGAACAAAGACTATCTTTCAAACAAATGATGCTGAAACAACTGTGGATTCAGTTACATAAAGGAAACAAATCTAGATGCAAATATTATATGCTTTAAAAAATTAACTCAAAATAGACCATAAACCTGAATGTAAAATGTGGAACTGTAAAACACTGTTAGGAGAAAACACAGGACAAAACCTAGAGGTTATGATGTATCGTGGTGAATATTTAGATGCAACACTGAAGTCATGATCCGTGAAAGAAAGAGTAGATAAAACTGCCCTTTGTTTAAATTAGAAACACCTGAGCTGTGAAAAACAATGTTAACAGAATGAAAACATAAACCATAGGCTGAGAGGAAATACCTGAAAAAGACATATCTGATAAAGAAGTGCTATCCAAAATGGACAAAGAACTCTCAAAACTCAACAATAAGAAAACAAAATGACTTTTTCAAAGATTGTGAAGAAACCTAAGCAAACAGACACCTTGCCAAAGAAGATACATTGATGTCTAGCAAGCATATGAAAACAAGTTCCAACACTGTATGCCATTAGGAAATTACAAAGTGAAACAGTGACATGCCACTGTGGATCTATTAGAATGTCCAAAATCTAACAATAACAATACTAAATCCTAATAAGAGTGTAAACAAGAACTGCCATCTGTTGCTGTTGGAAATGCAAAATGGCATAGCCATTTTGGAACACAGTTTGGAATTTTTTTTTTTTTTAATAAAATTTAACTTGTAATACCAGTAATCATTCTTCTTAGTATTCACAAAAGAATCTGAAAAATATGTTCAAACAAAAACTGGCCCATGGATGTTTATAGCAGCTTTAGTCATCTATTTTCAAAATTTGGAAGCACTCAAGATGAATGTAAAAATAATTTGTGGTCCATCCAGGTAGTGGAATATTACTTTGGGCTGAAAAACTGAGTTACTAAGCCATAAAAAGACATGATGGAAACTAAATTCATATGACTACATGACAGAAGACATGGTTGGCAGACTCCATTGCTGTGGGTGTGAGGTGAGGCAGAGCATACGAAAATGCATACTCTATAATACCAACAATACAGCTGCTATGGTATGGATATGAGGTATTCTCCAAAAGCTCCTGTGTTGATGCAGTAATGTTCAAAGGTGAAATTATTAGACTGTGAGACCTGAAACCTATCAGTAGATTAACTCATTACATGGATTAATAATTTAAGTGGATTAACTAAGGGTAACTCTAGGCCGGTGGAGCATGGCTGGAGTAAGTAGATTATTTGGGGAATGCTTTGGAGGTTTTATATTTTATTCCTGTGCCTTGCTGTCTTGATGCTTCCTAGCTACCTTGTGCTGAGCAGCTTTCCTCTGCCCAGCCCTGCCACCATGATGCTCTGCCTCACCTCACGCCCACACAATGGAGTCTGCCAACCATGGACTGAGACCTCTGAACCTGTGAACCCCAAATAAACTTTTCCTTTTCTGTGTTGTTCTTGTCAGTTATTGGTCACAGCAATAAAAAGTCAATTAATATAATGAATGAAAATCTGGAAAAGCACAACTATGCATTACTATTTAAAGAACCAATGGTTTCCAGGGGTAAGTGGAGAGGAAAAACTCAACAGGCAGAGAAGATAAGACTTTATGGGAAATAAAAATACTCTGTGTGATAATATTAGGGTGGATTGAAATCATTACATATTTGTCCACACCAAATAGAACATGTAATATCATGGGTGAGGTATAATGTGTAAAATATGTTCTTTGCATGAAAATGCATCCATAGAAGTTCATCAGTTATAACATATGTGCCACTGTGGTTGGGAAATCTTGATAGAGTATAGACTACATATGTTTGGGGACATGTATATGAGATATCTCTGTACCATTCTCTTATTTGTGTCATGAACCAAAATCTCTTCTTTTTTTTTTTTTTAAGAGAGAGTGAGAGAGGAGAGAGAGAGAGAGAGAATTTTTAATATTTATTTTTCAGTTCTCGGCGGACACAACATCTTTGTTGGTATGTGGTGCTGAGGATCGAACCCGGGCCGCACGCATACCAGGCGAGCGCACTACCACTTGAGCCACATCCCCAGCCCCCCAAATCTCTTCTTAAACTGTGTCCTTTTTTAAAAAATTAACATTACCAAATAATTTTATATAGATCACTCTCACAGAAAAGTTATGTACCTTTAAAAATCAAAGAAAAATATTACAATTCTAGTAGCCTAACCAGTGATCACAGGAAATGCATTTTCATAGAGACTCACTGTTGAATCACTGCCAAGAATTTTGACTCTTCTAGAAATATGGGCGAGGTAACTATGTGTAATTGTCTAATAGCAAGTGTTAAATCATGTGCCCCAAATTCCTTATTGGTCCTTTCCCTAGCTAAAGTATCAATATCTGATATTGCATCAAGCAGCAATCTAAAAATAGCCTGTTTGTTTTTTACTTTCTCACCCTGCTGTCCTCGTTGCTGCCCCCTAAAATATTTAGCTCTTGTCAGGCTTTTCAGAGGTTCCTGTGACTCTCAGAAGAGGCTCTTAATTCTTGGCTGATATTGCCTCTACGTCTCACAGGTGCTGCAGCCTCATTTATCTTCTTTCTCACTGGAGCTGTACAACCAGGAGCTGTCACGCCCACCAATAAATCTAGCCATAATTGTGTTAAGAGCTGGAACTCCGCTTCAACTTCCCACAAAGTCCATTTTATTCTCACTGTCCCTTGGGGGGTAAGATGGAGAGGAATGTAGTCAGGAATTCACTGAACCAAGAGCATGTCAATTTTCCCTCTAAAGCCCTGAAATGTGAAATGCAGTTTCCAAATCCCTTATGCCTATGATTAGAAATTAGAGATTAATAAGGATTGACATTGAAATTTTGCAAATAATCTGTAATTATATCTGGAAAAAAATGAGCAGGAGGAAATAAAAAATAAAAAAGAAACCAATTGACTATGATGCCAGTCAGACCTTTCTTAAAATTACACAGAAATGTTTCCCATTTCATTTTCCAAAGCTAATAAAAAATGCTCTCTGCTGGAAAGAAATCCAATGATAGACATAAGCAGGTTTCCAATCTACTATTTGCATTGTGACTCCCACACACGCTCCATTCTGATCATGTTTTTATATTTTTGATTGGTATGAACTGTTATTAAATGTGAAAAGGCTGAAATGCATGAATAATAGCTATTAATTATCACAATTTATTAAATGAATAAAGGCAGCTGGGACCTCACTCTGTCCCTGACACTATACAGATGAAGCTGTAGAGGAACAGCACACACAAAGAGGTTATTTGTAGTTGTTTTGCATTGCTTTGCTTGGGACTGAATCTTCATAGTCATATGATTGTCTGTATTAGAACTCTCCATTCCCAGAAATTTTACCAGCACCACATGTACAGACACATCAATGCCAGCCATTTTCATAGTTCCCTAATTCAAAACCCCAAGACAAACAAATCAACAACAAAAAAGCATTTCTATGTTCCATATGGCAGTATGAGGAAATTTGGAAGGAGAAACACAAAGTAATGCATATTCCTCATCAATTTTATTTTTGACGAGGACAGTACCTTGTAAATGCTTGAGGCCTCAAATTATGAAGAATGATGGCTAAAACACTTCAGGGAAATAAGATTGTTTCTCTCTCATGTTTTAGTTCTAATATGGTGGGGCTCCACAACAACATCTGGCACTTTTGTTAGGTAGGCCTGTATTGAACTGCTATTTCTCCTTAGCTAATAGTTACACCTATAGGTAAAAATTCTGACTCTAGCTTTCATATTAATTCATCTCCTCAGACTATAATGAGTGAAAATCAGTTCTATGTACATAAAGATTTCACTTTTTATTGATGGTATACCCATGTTGTCTGGTGAAAGTTTGGACTATGTTTTTCCAAGGACTTTCCATCATTTTATAGATACAGTCTGAAATTAAATAACTCAACTCTGACTTTCAGTATGCCACTCAATAATTCTCCTATTAGCCTATCAGCTTCCAAATTATTTCATGAAAGCATCCTACCCTCTATTTTTTTTTCAATTTGGTGTTACATCAGATTCTGTCTCTGCAAACTTATCACCTTTTTTCTAAGCTTTTCCTCTTCCCATGAAATATGTAATAGAAAACTCAGAAAAAATGGAATTACTTATAATTGCAGAATTGTTGAATTCAAATGTAAGCATTTTAATTTGAATATCTTTTATATTTGTAAAGAACTAGTTAGGGCGAGTTGCTGTAGGAGAGAAGTGAATCTTATGCGGTAAGTCCTTGGAAATGAACACTATAGACTTGTGGAGGTGATTCTGGCTCTTGAGAGGGAGACTAGAAGGCTACCTCATTAATGTGAATAAATAAGGAAGATGAACCAAAGAAAGATCAGATTACAAGCATTCTCTCCTTGACTTTATAAAAGTTATCCTCATTTGTCAGACTATGTCACTATGACCAAGAATAAAATTAAGTTTTCTTGGAGGTGAAAGTTTAACTAAATCAAAAGTATTGTAGCTATCAAACTAGAAATCTCAAAATGAAGTAGCCAGAGGCTGCTAACCACAGCGACTGTTAGGAGAAGTTACTAACCCATGAGAAGGATATAATCACGAAAGGCCCTGTGATGGTAACTGACATTCAAATAAATGTATAAGCCATATACTCAATGCAAAGCAGTATCTGACTATCCCAAACTTGAAGCTCACAGCTAAGGACAGAATCAGCATGAGATAGAGAGAGAATATAGAAAGATCTATGGGAAACTAGATCCCATGTCGGTACAAAGTAAAATAAAGTTTGGATACAGAGTTATGCAGTACTAGGTATTGAATCCAGGGGTATTTTATTTCTGAGGTATATCCCCAGCCTTTTTGAGTTTTTATTTTGAGACAGCCTCATTAAGGATGACCTCAAAGTTGCTATCCTCCTGCCTCAGCCTCATGTTGATATTATAACTGATGGAAGTTATAATATCAATTTTATTAATTGTGTATCAGTTTAAAAGTCATGAAAATATTTTTGAAGATAATAATAAAATAACATAAGTTAGATCTAAAATGGGATACTATTGTTATTACACAGATTGGTAGAGATCATAAATATTTATAATGTACTCTGTAGTTGAAGGCACAAGCATTCTTACAGTGTTGTTATAACATTAAAATATTATATACATAAATATCCTTATATTGCTCTTTAATTTTGCTTGTCTGAAGTTACCCAATTGGAACATTCACATAAAAATGCACAGAGGCACAAGTCAAATTATTTCCTTTTTTTTTTTTTTGCTAACAGCAAAAATTTAGATGAGCCCAAAATGCCTATGAATAGAAACATTCTATAGAATGTTTACATTGTGGAATACAAGGCATAAACAAGAGTCATTTTGTATGCACTGGTATAGAACAACACCAAATAATATTCTCAGTAAGCAAGTTGCTGAACAGTGTATATAGGATGCTAAACTGACATAGCAAAGAAAAATTCAGTTGTATACAGTTTAGCACAAAAGAAAGCACAATAAATCACTAATAGAAGTCGTTGTCTTTGGGGTGTAATAAACTAAAACTTTGGAAAAGAGGAATGAGAAACACTAAACTTTATACTGTTTAAATTTTATGCAGTGTGCTAGAGCTTCTTCTTAAGTACTTTCAAAATAAAAAGGGAAATATATCATTACTACTTTCTATTAGTATAGATCACAGTTGAAGGGCTTATAGAAAACAATTTCATGTACTATGTTTCGCACTTCCCTTCCTTGTCTTAACTATGACAACATGCCAGATAAACAGAAAATGAGGACTTCTGTCAAGCATTTCATGTGGGTTAGGATCTCTTGGGTTCTGCAATGTAAAAAATTACTTCAAATTTGATTTAATCCTTTAAAATTCTAGTAACAGTAAAGTCTGTGCTTTTGTTAAAGGTTTCCTGCAAGCGCGACACTAAACTCTGGAGTGAAGCTGGGATAATCAATGCTTCTGGGGATTCTGTGTTCTACTCTTATTTCTCTAAAGCCAGTTGCCAGCAGCTTGCAAACAGAGCATTTGCTTTCTTAATATTGTGCCAGCATTTGTTTTCACATTACATATGTGTGTGAATACTTTTAAATGATATTATGGAATTTGGCAGCAAAGTGATTTACTTCTGTATAAAGGCAACATATCTATATTTTATTGAAAGCTTTTGTGCTGTTACATGTGTTGGTTTTTAAAACAAACAAAAAAATAAGCTTAAAGCAATTCATGTTTGACAGATGCAAGAAAACAAATTTAAACAAGTATGGCAAAGAAAAATAACTGGCAATTTCTTTTATTACCAGGCAATAAAATGACCATACTATGGTCACTTTTCTACTAAGGAAACGAATTAGTCCTATGAATAAAAAACTCTCTGAAATCAGAGATAAATCACCTAAGATGTTGGAATAATTGGTACAATTTTTTTTTTCTTTTTTAGAGAGAAGGATAAGAAATAGCTTCCTCCATTTATTCATTAAATACAATTTAAAGATGTTCACAAATTCTTCATTTTATTAATATATTTTTGTATATTAGTTTTGGAAATAAAGATTAACTTCATGTCACAAAAGTGGCTTTATGGTTTAATATAATGTATAGATTTGCATTTTATTAACTTCTTCAACTTGGTGTTAAATAGACTAGTACAGAGAATGTTGATAGAGATAGAACAAGTGCTAGATAAAATGGATCCATGTAAACTGACAGAATTTCTTCCAAACTAAATATTTGAAATAGCTAGATACTGAGAACAAAATACTATTTCATTTCTTGTTCATTAGGCAACTCACATCCCTTAGTTCCTCAGCCATTTTATTTGGGACTGCTCTTTCTCACAGTACTTACCTCTTGCACATGACTGCTAATCTAAGTCCTTCTAAATTAAAACAGATCAACTAACCACAAAGGGTATTTACAAAAGAACAAATCTGCATACTTGAGGGTTGGACCTAGTGCTAGAGACAAAGATATAATTATCTCACTACTTTGTTAATATATCTGTTCACAGGAAAGGAGATGGAGAGTTAAGGGAACCATTCAGATGTATTGTACACCACAATGGACATTTCATCCCCAATCTCTAGGCTTTTTTTTTTTTTTTTTTTTTTTTGTCTCTTGGCTGTTTGCGTGCTTTTTTTATTTGTTTGTTTGTTTTATAAAAAACTTGATTTTATGAAACACTTTGCTTTAAAAAATTCTTTCCCATCTCAGTGAGTCTTGCAGCAATGTCAGTGATATTTTGTACCTTCCCAGTCACAGAGCTGGGCCCTTGATGTAAGCAAGACCAACTGGAGTTCTTTTCCCAAACTTTCTCAATATACATAGAATGAGAGAGAATTTCTATTTTCATTGTTGATTACAAGTACAAAGTGTTTGGAATCAAGACAGTCAATGACTGTTTCCTGCTACTGGTTGAAAAACAATAAATATAAAGAACCAGGAAGGAAGACTGAGATTTCAGATAGACTACTGGTGGCAGTGAATCATTCTTTCAGGTCCTAGTTCCCTAGTTTTCTTATTTATTTCATTCTATGAGGATGCTTCTCAACTAAACACATAATAAGCATCCTTTCAGCTTGAGGTAGATTGAAGTGGTTTCCATAATTTTCCACGGAAAGAATAGAGACCCATGCAGATAGGAAGTATGATCTTTTGAAATAAAGATAAATTTTCCATAAAAGTGCTGTCTTCAAATTTACATACTATATTGTATATAGGAAGAGATTGTCAAACAAAGATTTTAGAAAAAATAAAACCATGTCTCCAGGTAAAGTGATACAAACCTAAAATTCTAGTGACTCAGGGGCTGAGGCAGTAAGACTGAAAGTTCAAGGACAGTTTCACAATTTAGTAAGACCCTGTCTCTAAATAAAAAAATAAAAAGGAATAGGGATGTAACTCAATGGTAAATGTCCCTGGGTTGAATCCTCAGTACCAAAACAAAACAAAACAAAGCAGAACCACATGCCATTCATTATACTTAAATTACCTAACAATTTAATCACATGCAATTACATTATTGCAAATTATTTAACAAACACATGATCACAATCAGACCTTGGTACTAGATTGCCACAGCAACACAAAAATTATGGAACTATATGGTAACATGGCTATATTTGCTTTAGTGTGGTGTGGGTGATTAACATGTGAAACACAATTTATACATGTCTTAGAGATTAAATTTTGAAAACTTACAGAATACAATACTATTGATGAAAATAGGTTCCCTTATATAAGATTACTCAAACAGCTCATATCTGCTAAATTCATAATTATAAAAACAACAAATAGCTTGGTGTTAAAAAGACAAAAGACACAACAAAATCTAAAACTAAACACAAAACTCTAGAGTTTCATTTCTGAAACTGAGGTTCACTCCACTCAGTAGGTATTTTGGATAATTGCCAAAAGTTGTAAATATTAGAGCAAACTGACTCTTTTTGTATGGTATCAAAATGCAATCTTCAGCAAATTCTTACAACTTACTGTTTAGTTCACAGATAATTCATTGTGATTTTTGTATAAATTACTAGATAATTGGAGATTTTGAATAACTTACCTGAAAAACAACTAGCAACACGAGTTTATAAAAACTAGTATATTTAATAATCCATTGACAATATTTACATCAAAAAATAATTTGAAAATATTAAGAGCCTTAAACATACACTTAAAGGGTAGAAGACTTATCATTGTTTCTGCCCACAGTTGAAATCTTTCAGAGAGGTCTTAATGCTCAGATCCTGATTTGGAGAATACTGGGTATTATTGTGTTCTAAGAACTATCTTGACTAATCTCTTGACACTTTAAAATGAGTTCCTTAGAATTGCAAAGAAATAGACCTGAAATAAAGCCTTTGAAAATGTACCATTTGACCCAGTATCCCATTCTTTGGTGTATAACTAAAGGACTTAAAACGAGCATACTACAGTGATATAGCCACATCAATGTTTATACTAGCTCAATTCACAAAAGCTAACCTATAGAACAAAACTAGGTGTCCCTTCAATAGATAAATGAATAGAGAACTTTGGTGAATTGTGCAGCACTAAAAAATAACAAGATCATGGCATTTGTAGGGAAATGGATGGCATTAGAACAGATTATGCTAAGTGACGTTAGCTAATCCCTAAAAAACAAATGCCAAATGTCTTCTCTGATATAAGGGGGGTGACTCTAAATGGGGTAGGGAGGAAGAGCATGAGAAGAAGACTACCACTAAATAGGGAAGAGAGGTGGGAGGGAATTAGAGGGAGAAGGGGAATTTCATGGAAGTAGGAAGGAGACCCTCATCATTATACAAAATACATGTATGATGATGTGAGGGGAAAACAAAAGAAATGTGTCACATTAGATTGGGTAGAGAGAGGTGATGGGAAGGGAGAGGAGGGGAAGGGGGATAGGAAAGGGCAGCAGAATAAAATAGACACTAGTATTGCTATATGTATAAATGTGGCTGTATAACCAATGTGATTCTGCAACCTGTACACTTGGAAAAATGAGAAATTATACCCCATTTGATTCAAATGTATAATATGTCAAGATCATTGTATTGTCATGAGCAACTAATAAAAAAAGAAATGTGATATATATATACACACACACACACACACACACACACACACACACACACACACACACAATGTAATGTTACTCAACCATAAAGAAGAATGACTTTTTGACATTTGTCAGTAAATGGATGGATCTGGAGACTAAAACTAAGAGAAATAAGCAATCCTCCAAAATGAAAGATCAAATGTTCTCTCTGATATGTGGATGGGAACACACAAAAAGGCAATGAAGAGGGGGAGGGGTGGTTAGGGGAAGAATAGAAGTTCAGTAGATTAGAGTGGGGCAGGAATAGCAAAGACAGTAGAATGAATCTGATAACTTTTCTATGTTCATATATGAATACACCACAGTGGATCTCAACATCATGTACAACCCAAGACTGGGATCTTAACTAGAATAATATGTACTCCATGTTTGTATAAATATGTCAAAATATATATGCTCTACTTTCATATATAACTAAAACAAAAAAAAAAGAAACGAAAGAAAGAAATGTGTTCATTTAGCAAACCTTGACTGCACATTTTAAATTAGGAGCCTGGAGGCTAGCTAAATCATGTTTTCAGACATATGTTATTCTTGCATTCTATCCTCAGGTATAAATGCATAGGACTTAGTCATCTTCTCTCTCTCTCTCTCCTCCTCTCTCTCTCTCTCTCTCTCTCTCTCTCTCTCTCTCTCTCTCTCTCCTCCTTAATTTACATACCATTACTGATCTTTCTGAAGCACGTTTCCTACTCTGCCACTCTCATGAGAATTTTAGTTATATAAGAAATTTGCAATAAAGTCAACCTATTTCCTTACCTTTTAGCATCACATTCCCATCCTCAAATTTAGCTCACCTAAATCCAATTACCCTTCAATAATCACATTCTATATTAACTCTTGCAGAAAGTCATCTTTGGTTCTCATTTGTTCACTGGCCTATACACCCTTATTACATTCTTTAAGTACTATGTACACCACCCTCATATTTAATAAATTGTGTTGTAATTGATTATTTGAGTTCACTTTATGAGATTAATAATTAGGTCACCACATTCATCACAAAATTCCTACTTTAATGTTTTTATAAAGAATAGGCCACATAAATATATATTGAATGGATAAAGGAAAGAAGTAAGGAGGAAAAGAAATGGGAAAACAAACAAAAGAAGGGAGGGAGAAAGAAAGGGAGATAGAACGAGATAGGGAAGGAAAAGAGGAATGAAAAAAAAATCAACTATAACAAAAGTAAAACAATATCCAAATAGGTAGAAGGAAATACTCAATGTCATTATGGCATTAGTAACATTCTAGTAATACTAACTTCATACCAAAAATAAATAGAGAAAATATGTAAGACTATTCAATAAATCACTGAGAACTCATGAACAATGTGGATCAGTAGAGCAGCAGGTCATAAAGAAGGAGGTTCAAACCATGATTGGACAGGTACAGCATAATCTCACTCATATGTGCAATTTAAAAAAAAATGATGTCAGAGAGGGTGAGAGTAGAATGATGACTACCGCAGCTCAGGGAGAGTAGTGGTTACTAGAGGCCGGGGGAGATGGTGGGAAGAAGGGTGAGGAAAGGTTGATCAATAGGTACAAGTTACACCTACACCGGAGGGAACAGCTTGGAGAGGTATTGTATAGCAGGGTAACTGCAGATAACAATTGTGTACTCTATGTGTCAAGGAGCTAGAAGAGAGGATTAAATATTTGTACCAGGAAGAAATGATTAATGTTTAGGGAGACATATTTAACCTGATTAAAGATTATATGATATACTAATATTGAGTTATCACATTGTTCCTCATTCATAGGGATGATTTTTATGTTTGTATGTACAAATTAAAAATAAAAAGGAAAGGCACCAGTGTAAGAGGCCATGGATGCATTATGCTTACTTAATGACATTTTGAAGTCAAACTTAATTGAAAATGGGTTGACATGCACCCCGCTTACAGCTCTTTTGTAGTACAAGTTATACATGAAATTGTGTAAAAAAAAAACATTGTTAGCCAAAACACATTTTAGCAGTTGTAATCCAGAAACAACAGAAACAGAGAAAAAAATGAAAGGTCTCATTGTAAAGGCAACTGTGGTATATGCACTAAATTCTGTTCCATTACTTAATATCCCTGTTTCAGAGTTTGAGAAAATTGGTAGTTGGAAAAATAATCCCAGTTCACAAATGATCTTCAATTTGTATATGCTAAGCAACTGTTGTCCATTAGTTCCACAAGCTACTTCCATGACATAGTGTTACTTACCCAATGTCATTTCAACTTCTTTTCAAAACTTTTATGTTAATATATGTTAAATTTTATATCCCTCAATCTAACTCCATTATCATTTACATCATCATATCTATTTAAAACATTATCTTTAAAAAACTGCCTCATTAATGTGCTTTATATTATTTTCTAAAAGGCATCATGACTTTTCCAGAACATAATGGTAGCTCTTTTTGGAGAGAAAAAGTCTAATTTGGCTAATGATTAAAAGTGTGTTGCTTGTCATCCAACCATTTATACTGCATACTATGGGTTATTCATGGTTTATGGTTAATAAAATATGCTTACTTTTAAGAGATAAATTATTTTAAAAATAAAGGAATGCAGGGCTGGGGATGTGGCTCAAGCGGTAGCGCGCTCGCCTGGCATGTGTGCGGCCCGGGTTCGATCCTCAGCACCACATACCAACAAAGATGTTGTGTCCGCCGAGAACTAAAAAATAAATATTAAAAAAATTCTCTCACTCTCTCTCCTCTCTCACTCTCTCTTTAAAAAAAAATAAAGGAATGCATCTTTTACACATCACATATAAAAAGTTAGGTGTACTCTAAGGTACAGTGAAAAAATGCTCACCTTATAAATACTTTCTTTTTTTCAGTATATATAAGCTATCATTTTAAACAACTGATATGAGTCTTATTTCAATAGAATAAGAGTGTCCATAGAAGAAAAATATGTCAGTATATAAATGTATATTTCAACTATTTAATTCATGCCAACTTTATTTTATAGTAACATAGTTATTTTCTTAAAGTGTTGGTTTATTTACAAGTAAGAGGATGTAAATTCCACTAAATTTCCCCAAAATAAGAACACTTATCCAACATCATTTTAAAACCACTTTAAACATTTGTACCACACACCCATTTGCCATATTTTAGATTATTCTCTAATGTGTTAAGAGTAAGCTATTTATCTTTCACTTTAGGCTTCATTTCTCTTTATTCTAATTGATGAAATGCAATTTTATATATGTGTCTATTATTATTATCCTGGTAGTATTCTTAAAATGTTAGTAACCTAAGTATGTATTAGTTATTATTGGTAGCAACTCTAGGTTATGATTTAATATACAATAATACATACTTCTAATAATATTCTAATTTCTAACAATATTCACATAGTCTGTAATAACAACAGGATGTACTGTATATGTCTGATAGGAGAGAACAATAAACCATCAAGAGCAAAACTTGCTAAAGTAGCAGGAATCATAAATCAGAGTGTGCTTTCCAGTAATATGGCCATTACCTGACTGATTCCAGACTGTTGCTTTGAATACAACCAACCAAAATTTTGACATTGGAAGTGAAAAATAAGACTGAGCAATGAAAAAGTAACAGGAAGCTAGTTATAAAAAGAACACTAAAGCTGGCTTTATCTTAAGAAAAAATATGAATTTTGGTTTTTATGCCTTAAGGGCATAAACGGTAGGAGAAAGAGACCAGGGCCTGCCCAGCTTAGCAAATCAAGGGGAAATAGCCCTCATGGAGTTAATAACCCCTTCATGAAATCTATGATTCCAAAGGAGAATGAACATCTATATGAAAGAAACAGAAATAAATCTAATTTATTTAATCACTTGGCACATACCTTCGTTTGGGGTAGCAAAGAAAAGAGACTTAATAACAAGATTGCTATCCACATTATGGCTTAGCAAAATTGCAATAGAAAATAATTTGGGTTGTACTAAACAAAAAGAAACAAAAATTAAAATATTCAAAATGAGAATCTAAAATAGGGAAGTGCCTACTAATCCACTTCTTTCTGCAGGTAACAGCTAATGAGAAAAAATATGAATTAACAATGAATTGAGGGCACTGGATAGTGAAAAATAAAGCAAGTAAATTCAAGAGGTGGGGTTAGAACTGATTAAAAAGGAGTGACATGGGTGAGTGATCAACTTTCATGGTTTTAGCCTTAGGCATTCCAAAGGTGGTACCCTGCAGAAGAGTTTAAATTCTAAAAAGAAGGCCAATGTTTTCTAGTTTAAAGAAATAGAGGGCAGATTTTATGGAAAACGGTCACTGGAAAGTGAAAGATGAGTGCCAACTGCTCAAGTGCTAACTGTTCAAATTCCTGACTGAGCTACAGATCATACGTATATGAGACCCAAGCTGAGAAAATCATAACTAACCTGAAAGTTGAGGTGCATCCCAAGAAATGGAGTTTGTAGTCTCACCAAGTTAATTGCTTGATAACATAAAAGAAGCAGTGTTCATTAGAATATAAAAGAATCCAAAATCTCTCCTATATATAGTTATAATTACATGATTAAGTCCAAAATTATACCATATATAAAATTTCAGAAAAATATGAATGTTTTACAACAGAAAGGAAAATTAGTGAAGACCACTCACAAGATGACTCAGATTTAGGAATAAGTAGATATTTTATGGAAGTTTCTATGTTATATTCAGCAATTATTTTAGTTTTCCATCACTATGACAAGTTGCCCTGAACTAAATATATTAAAATGAGAAAAGATTTAATCTTCACAATTTGAGAGATTTCAGCTCATGGTCACTTGGCTCCACGGTATCTGGGCCTCTGGTGAGACAGAACATTATGAAGGAAAATATATGGTGGAGCAGAGTTGCTCAAAACATGACAACCAGGAAGCAAATAAAAGAGGCAGAGGTCAGGGACAAAATTTTCCCCTCAAAGTCATGCTCCCAGTGACCTACTTCTTTCAGTTAGCCCTATTTACTAGAGTTTCCACCATCTCCTGATACTGCCATTAGGTGGGGAAAAAGTTTTCAACACCTGAGCTTTGGGAGGATATTTATTACCAAAACCATAACAGTGATATAAAGAAAAATATTCTCCATATTAATAAATTTATTAGAAGTAGAAAAGATAGATATTATAAAAATTAAATAAATAGAAATTTATTTTAAGACTGGGGATGTAGCTCACTGGTAGAGTATTTATGTAAGGTCCTGGGTTCACTCCTTAGCAATAATAAATAAATAAATAAATAAATAGATAGATAGATAGATAGATAGATAAATAAATTTTATTAGAAAGTACACATGTGAATTAAATTTAAGAAACAATCTGAGTTTCAATGGCACTTAATATACCTAGTCCTTAGATATTTGTTTCTTATAGTATTCTCCATTAAAAGGAATCAACATCCCTTAAAGAACTTGCTAATTCTAAGACTTGAAGAAAAATGTGTCAGAAAAGTCCAGAAAATGATCCTCTTCAGCGACAGAGCATGTCAAAGGGACATGGAAACCAACTAAAAGAGTTGCCAATTTTGAAATTTCGATAAGTTTGACCAACAAAATGCATAAAGCAATATTAAGTTACAACTCAAAGCACAAAATAAATATTCATAATTTCATGCACATATAAATTATTAGACCAATTGGTAAGTGGGGTCAAAAAGACACATTTCCCAAGTGAAAAGTTCAAAATAATTTATACAGACACTCCATCCTTAAGGAAGGTGTGGTAGTTCTTCACTCCTTAATGTGAGTGGCATTTCCTTTCTTCCTCTCAAAAAAATACAGTGTGTGAAACTGTAAAATAATAACAACTTTACAATAAAAAAACTTGACAAATACTACCTCAGCGATGTGATTAAGTCAATAGTAACAGTGAAGGGTCATGTTGATTTTATAAACTCTTGATATGACATAATGAGTATAGCAGGTTCCCCAGGTGATTTTTCTCCCCCAAACCCATTGCTCCAATCATGACAGAATCATCAGACAAAATCCAGG
The DNA here is from genome assembly GCF_964194105.1 of Spermophilus citellus. Taxonomy (NCBI): domain Eukaryota; kingdom Metazoa; phylum Chordata; class Mammalia; order Rodentia; family Sciuridae; genus Spermophilus; species Spermophilus citellus. The sequence goes on along the minus strand of NC_138184.1, from coordinate 194,385,092 downwards.
AGAGGGAAAGTTTGTAGAACACTTGACTAATATCCTTCTAAAACTGTGAAAGTCAAACATTAAAAAAATAAAATAAAATCTGAGAAACGGTCACAATAAAGAAGAGCCTAAGAAATATACGGTTAATTTGGCATGGAATCTAGTGTAGGATCCCAGAAGAGATAAAGAAGGTCAAGCAAAAACTCAGGAAGTCTGTTCAAATGAACTTCAGTGAAATACTCTGACTACCTAAAGATACAAGACACTTCTTTCTGTAACCTGGAGTCCCTGTGGTCATTCATCAACAAACGTATACTATGTTTATTATTCATCCATCAGTCAAATTGTTGCCTTCTACAGTGAAATTGTTTGTTAAAGAATAATGGATGAGTTATGTAGCTGTTTATACTGTTGGAATTTAACCTAGTTCCTTTATTAAGGGGAAGATCTTAGATATTGATGATGTTGCATTCAATATGTAAAAATTTTAAGAAATTTAATTTTTCTTAAAATAAGCCTTGTCATTTGGCCTAGTGAAACTGATTGCAAAATAATCCTAAGGAAGACCTCTGTTTAACTTATATTTTCTTTAGAAAGTTAGGGAAAGTACTGTTCATACAGGGATTAGGTATAACATTATCTTGTTAGGATTCTCCATTAATCCATAGTATGATTCTTCACACTGATAGATTCAAAATCCAATTACTATTCATCTAAAAGTTGATTAGTCTTTGCAGATCCACTGGAAAATCAATATTAAATGGTGCTAAACAAAAATTTTAATTTGATATTGATTTAATTGATATTTAATTTGACATTTAACAATTTTGTCATGGAAAAGAATGTCAGTTGGTCCCTAGGGGTAGGATAAGGAATAATCTTGAGGAAAACACAGTATAAATGTAATAAAAATTACTCAAAGAAGTAGTTGAACTCTCTTACAGTATATGATGTTTGTTCAACCTTATTTGTAGCATGATGAATCATTTTTCTAGCACTATATGCATGTCCATTTCTATACACAAAACAGTGTCTAATAACCCAAAATAAGATCTTTTTTGTCTGTGAAACAAAAAAAATCAAATGTATTTTTAATCTTCATCTCTATTTATTCTACTTACATTTCATATTTTCCTACATTGTTAGACAGAATACATACCATTCTATGGTAATTTTGATGATTTTCATCTCTTCTAAATGCTTGTAAAAGTAAAATTACATTTTACTCATAGTGGATTCATGTTTCCAAAAAAACAAAATTTCTGAACCCCTTGTTTGATTTGGTAACAAGGCAAGTATAAAAAGTGAAGAAAATATTTGCTCCTCAAATATAGGATCTGATGTTTTAAATAATGATAGAATATAGAGGGTTTCTTACCTTGAGAGATACTCAAGTGACACCTGTGCCCAGAAAGATTGAAACTTTCTAAGTTGGTGATTGTTGCTGCCAATATCAATAGTTTTGCAAGAAAGTTTTCAAACTTTACCGGAAAACTAAAGTCTTTTAGCCTATATTTACTCAGGAAATGAGAGGCAAAGAGAGATTTAGGATGAGTAAAGCCATATAAACCATCTAATATATTATTTTAATATCAGGATCATGATAGCTTATCAAATTCATATCAAGAAAAGACCTGATCTGGTGGGTTAAGAAACTGGCCTGCAAAATGTGATTTCAGTACTTCTTAGTGTATAAGAACCTCTTCCCTTAATTTGTTGTACTTCATTCAAACTTTAGTTTGTTTAACATGAGATAAATGCCTTTTTAAAATGATTTCCAAGGGGCAATGAAGTAGTTTAAAAATACATATTTATTGAAAATACATAGAGACCCACCAAATAGTTTTTTTAGTAAAAAAGAATGATTTGGGCAACATATGAACATATGATATTTCTTGATATTAAAATGCTAATGAAATTTTCTAAAATGTCTAAATTTCTCACAGTAGCTTAGACTGAAATTATCTGTCTCATTAAAAAATTAAGTCTTTCAATGAGAGCTCAAAATTAACCAAACACTCTATTCCTTGTGTCTTTATTCATTCATCTGACATAAATTAAGAACAAAAGGAACTTATTTGATTAATGACCTCTCCTAATCATTTTAGTAAAACACATAAAGAAATTTTTAAATTTTATTTCACTGACAAAGTAACTTTTATTAATTATAAATGTCCCTCACATTCAAAACATGCATAAATATTCAGGGCAATCTATATTTTATCAGTTGTAACAGAAAGCTTGCCAGTCAGTGTGGATTTAAACAAGCAATTAGTGCATAAGTTATTAAACATCTTTAAACAAATGGGCTGCATCAAACCCAAATTAGGAGAGTTCAAAGAAATTTCAGAGCATCTTGATTGAACAGGTGCTTGAACTTCTGAGAATTTCTGCATTCATAAAAGATAAAATATGATTTTTACATATGTTATAACCTTCTTTTCAACCACAGTCTCTTTACATTCATTTTCAAGAACTATTATCGTAACCTAAGTCTTTGCTGTCATCCTTTTTTCTGATGTTTATAGCTTCTGGGAATTCAAGTAAATAAGAAAGTCCAAGTGGGATCAACTTCTGAGCTAGGAAGTACAAACCAGGATTCTTCAGAACTTCCAATTAAACCAGGGTTATTTCTCTCAGTTGAACCTGTAGGACTCCAGGGAGATTGGGGTTTGTTGAATGGTAGCAGCACATCAGAATCTTACAATCTGAGCTTTCTTTTCTCTATTTTTTTTTCTGAGTTCCTTAAAGAGGAAAAAAAAAACCTAAACTCAAGACACAAGCTTGTTGGAATTCCTTGGAATTTTTTTATTTTCAAGAAATTGCTTATTACTTAGGAAAGTACAGCATGGAATAATGACACGGGCTCAGAAATAGTCAAATTTAGATACAAAAAAATTATAAGACCTGTTAAATTTCATTCCATTCTAAGCATAGAAAGTAACTTACAACAATGAAAATTGTGCTAAAAGACTGAAGTTATTCCCAAAAGTCATATAATTCCAAAACACATTGTAGAATTTTAAAATATTTTTTCTATTAGTGCTGACTATTGAAAGTATTCTAAGTTAGCCTTAAATTTATAAAGTAAATTTCAGTATGGTCCTGTTTGTAAATTTATTTTCAGTGCCACAGCAGTGTTATTAATAATTACTTGGAGATGGATTGTCTTTAAATGCAAGCATATATTCAATCACACCAATCATCAAATATAAAAAATTAATGCAAAAAGTGTTTGATGTATGGGAGCACCCCAACTAGCATTCAATGAGCACTAATTAAACTCTGCCACAGTCCGGCTGCAGCAAAATAACCGGCGGGTGACGAACAACTTGTGTACATTGATACAGCAGGAGTGGGGGCCATTTATTGTAGGACAACAGAGGTATTTATATATTCCACACAGCTTATCTAATTAACATAAACTAGATACACCAGTCAACCAATAAGGAATCTCCACACTTAATGGGTCACTGGTGTTACTTCACAAACCATTCCCTCTGCAAAATTCGAGGCACCATCTTGACTTGTTTACAGACTCTATCAAAACACTATTAGCAAATCACTCAATCCTAGGGCAACCACGAGCCCCAAAATACCTCTGATGTCATAAGACTTTTCTTAGCCAAAGAGCAGACCTTTTCCTTGACTGGTGGTTCTCTCTAGCTGATGGCTGAATGTCAGGGAATGATGGTGTCAGTCCAGGAACAGACAGCAAGGCAGCCTGTCTCACCGAAGTCCTTGGAGCAAAACTCTTCAACGTGGCAAGAGCAGCAATTTAAATACAGTTCCAAGTTGGTGGTGTATGTTGGTTATTGACTACACCCAGTGAAAGTCAATGTTCATTGGTTATGTCCAGTGAGATGATATAATTGCAACTGGGCATGTCCATGCAGCTGTGCTCTCTATCAATTGTAAACAGTCATTGCTAAGCATGCCTATGGCTAGTGCTTCTTACAGCTCTTTATCAATTGCAAGCAGACATGAATAAGTTCAATGGCTGCTGTTCCTTATGGCCAGCAACTTTGTGAGTCCCAGAACATCCCAACATGTCTGTGGCAGATGTGCCTTACATTCAGTAACGTTCATTAAAAGTAAAAATTTTTCTGTTTCATTATTAATATTTTTATTAAACATTTCTGATTTTAAACAAAAAAAAACAAAGTCTATGAATTATTTACAAAAATGTTCAATACCATTGTAGGACATTTTTTAAAATGATTAACCAAAAGAGATTTTTTGAGTGATCAAATAGTTCTAAAAGGGCTGGGGATGTGGCTCAAGCCGTAGCACACTCGCCTGGCATGCGTGCGGCCCGGGTTCGATCCTCAGCACCACATACCAACAAAGATGTTGTGTCCGCCGAGAACTAAAAAATAAATATTAAAAATTCTCTCTCTCTCTCTCTCTCTCTCTCTCTCTCTCTCCTCTCTCTCTCTCTCCCTCTCCTCTCTCACTCTCTCTTTAAAAAAAAATAGTTCTAAAAGCTGATTGATGATAAACAACAGAGAATTTATACCTCCATAGTGAGAAGAATGTGTTCATTTCTCAGCATCAATTTGATTCAAATTTGACATAGTTTGATTACTTAATGTGTATATATAAAAAATATAGGATTTTGTAAATGATAGCTTCTATTTTGATTCATAAAAACTATTATTTCAACTTGTTTGAATCTGATATAAGTTTTGTTTACTATAACAACCATGATCCTTAAGTTTCTGAACTTATTAGGACAATTCTGCTTAGTGTAATATAAAGATTTATTTTCATGTGAGCACCACAAAATTAAAAAAAAAACTGAATCCTTATTGTTAAATTTTTTATCTGAATTTACACTAATGTCAGATGTTTAACATTAAACTGAGTGAATGTCTATGTCACTGTGGTCCATAAATTCAATTAAAAGTAATGTTCTATTTTGGAGATGGATTAATTTTGTATTTAAAGCTCATGGTGACATTGTCTTCAAAGTAGCATCATGTAACTATTCATAAATTTTTTCTTATAATGTAGCCAATAAATCAATGGCTATGTCTTCATTTTGCCTACTTTTACAAAAACCACTCAGAGCCAAAATTAAGCAAAACTAATTTTTTAAAAAGTTATCTAAATTAGTGAAAGTACAGGCTCCATGGAGTGGTGTATAAATATGTATGCTGCAGCTGCTCCTGTTAAATTATCCTCTTCACAAAATTTTTTCTTCACTAACTCTTGGGGGTTGGAAATAGATTTTGCCATGTTATTCACAGCTTTTGTCTTTTGGTTTTCATTTGGTCATTGAGAACACTGTGCACGCCAGAGGTGACTGTAAATTCAGTAAACAATCTAGGCTATTTTCTAAGTTATTATTGATTTATAAGAAGGAAAAAATAATTAAAATATTTATGCATGCAACTTTGTTTTTACCTCATTATTATCAGTAATTTAGGACAAATTTTTAATAAAATTATTGGCAAGTAAGAAAACAAATAAATGGATTTTTAATAACCCCTATATGCCAAAAGACAAAAATACCTTTCAAGAGATTTTAGATTTCTTTGTACATGAGCTTTGGCAGAAATGTTCAGTCTCTATCTACTGCATGTGTTTTAGATACAGTGAACTTCTAATTACCCACATATCTTATTAATCCTATAACTGGGGGCCTATGGTGCTTGACATCTCCCATGCCACAGCATGTGACATATCCCATTGGCTCTTTCACCAATCAATATACAATAATTTTTCTATTGCCACTGAAAATGAGGAGGTATTAAACCCAACCATGGCTGTCCCAAATCTCTTTATTTTATCAACAGGTGCTTCATTTTTCCACAATGTGGTGTTAGTCATGCACTTGAAAATGGTGTTAGTCATGCAGTTGGGAATAGTCAGTAAATGAGATAGGAGTTGTTTCTGGTCATGTCTGAAATATGAACACATGATAGAACTTTTCATTCCCAAACATACATTGGAAACCCTAAAGAGTATTGTTATGGAAAATTTAAGGGTGTAAAAAGTGCAGGTCTATCATAATTATTCTCTATTATTTTAGGGTAATGGCTAACAACTTATCAAGACATTCAGATAAATGATAAATCAAACGGAAAAACAGAGCAGGGGCATGAACTGGGGTCATCACAGCTAAACAAGGGGTGATGATCTCTTTAAGAATAGCTGTGTTACCATTTTTCCACTGATAGCTGCAGCTTGAAGATACATGCCTGGCTTCCTTCAACAACCCGTGGTGTTGAAGTGAAGATTTGGAAAGGACTATGCTGCTGCACAGCAAGCAAATATCCAAAGCAGCATGTTGGTTGAAATGCTTTGTCTTTACTGATATTTAACCTCCTATGTGTAGGTGTACTTATGCATACATGTACTTATGCAATGATTAAACTGAAGAGAGCTACAAATGTAATTATATCAATTCCAGTTATCAAAACTCTATTAAAAATACTTCAGATTACTTAGTAACAGTGTGATAGATTTTATATTTATAGAATAAGTATTTGTATTCATAATATCATACATAATAAGACAGAGTGTTAAGCAACTTTAATATAAAAGAAGCCAATAGAATACACTAAGGTACAGATGGCCAGCTATTAGAAGTGTCTATATCCAAGTAGCCTTTACATATTGCAATACATGCTGTTTTACTTTTGATACTTTTTTTCCTATATACAGTTAACATAAACAGTTAAGCTATTGAGTTGACTTTTTTCTTTACTCATATATAAATAGGTTTATTATTATGTATGAATTTTATTTCAGGATAGTACTTTTTGTAATATTTTCTAATAAGTACTGAATTTGATATAGTAGAAAATCATAACTCCAGCAGAATTTTTTTTTTTATCCATAGTACCTGCTTCTGCTACTCTGCCCATCTTTCTTTATACCTGTGATCGTCTCCTTTATTCTATCCTGACACACTTGTATAGGCCATGTCTTACTGCTTCCTTAAGACACAATTTAAGTTTCTCTCATGAAATGCACCTTAAGTCATTGTTTTGGTTCTGGGCTCAAAAAGTACTTTATCTGCATTTTATTATAAATATCTATCATTATCCAGTATTTTTTCTAGTTAATGTTAATTATTTTTCATTTTTAAGTTTTTTAATGAATGGATACAAGTTACAGATGTCCTTCAATCATATATTATAACAGCCCTTTCTTGGCCTGACTGAAGGAGTGGGTAAAAGAAAGTTTTCAAATACATTTTTATTAACTTTGAATTATATGAAAAATAATTTGGTGAAGAGAGAGGAAAATGCTTAGAAAAGAACAATTAGCAAGAATTTATGATGATGTTCACAGCAACGATGGAAAACAGATACAGACCAGAGTGGCAGCCTCTGAGAGCATGTCACAGGATGTGGTGATTACTATTCCCATTATGACCTCAGAGAAGATAGTGGGGAAGTAATCAATGTCTCAGTATTAATTTTAAATAACATCTTCTCAGTGTTTTTTTTTTTCTTCTTCTTTTTACTTGAAATTGAGCTTTAAGCCTTGAAACAGTCTTGCCAGCTAGGCATCCCAACTTTACACATGAAACAGCTGAGGTCCATGGACACTCTTTAACCTGCTTGTGGCTAGTTTTGTTAGGGCTGAGATTTGAACACAGATATGCTCAACTACCTGTGTGCTCCTTCAACTATGATTTCTAAATCTGGTGGAAATCAAATTACGAGATTTAGGGAGAAAAAGGTGAACATGTGAATGGAGTAGGTTTAAACAAATGAGTTCAAGGTGTTTGTTCTTTAGAAAAAAAATTTTTTGATATATTTCCATAAATCAGATTTTGTCAGACTAGGCATTGTTGAAATTTTGGATTGGATGCATTTTCAGCAAAGGTGTTCTGAATGTTGTAGAATGCTTAGCAACATGCCTGGTCTCTCTACCCACTTAATTCCAATAGAAAGAACCTCCTCTAACCAAGTTTGTTACAGCTCCAAATTTCTTCACATATTGCTAAGTGTCCTTTGGAAGCACAATCTCCTGTCCTTAAAATAAAAAAATAAAATAAAATAAAAATAAAAACGTGGCTTAAACATATTCAGGAGTACGAAGGAGGGAAGGGAAAAAGAAGGAACTGAGGAAAGAAACTGACCATTTTTGCTATGTACACATATGAACATACCACAGTGAATTTTACCTTTAAAATACTAATTAAAAATAAATAAATTAAAGGAAGATCAGTGGAATAGAAGGGAAATGAAGGAGGGATAAGGGGAAAGAAGAAGTGCTGGAGACTGAAGTGGGGCAAATTACATTCTATGTATGTATGAGTATGTCAAAACAAACCCCACTATTATGTATAATTACAATGCACTAATAAAAACATTAATAAAAAAGAATGTCTTTATTGTTCCATTTTTATTTCTTTTTGAAAGTGAAAATATGTATGGAGAACTATGTACTTTTATTGATAAGAAGGGACAGATTTATTAGAAAGAACTAATTAAAAATGCTAGCAAGATAAATAAGCCTCAACAGAGCAAGATCCTGTCATACCCAGTTTAATGTATTACAAGGACACAAGCATGACCTGGCTTTAAAAAAAAAATGGTTGCAATTCAGAAGACTTTCTCAGTCTGTAAAGCAACAATTTCTGAACAGAATTTCCCCAAGTATTTTCTTCTTTTAAATATATTTTTTTAGTTGTAAACGGACACAATATCTTTATTTTTATTTGTTTATTTTTATGTGATGCTAAGAATCGAACCCAGGGCCTCATGCATGCAAGGCAAGTGCAGTACCACTGAGCTACAACCCCAGCTCCCCAAGTAGTTTCTGAGAAACATTTTCAAGACCTTTTACTCAGAAGCAAAGTCTTAACATCAAATCATTTGGAAAATACCACTCACTATAACTTTTTGGGATATTCACAATAAAAAATACCATTTAAATATTTTGGAAGATTATACACTATTTCCATATTTTCTTTATCATCGAATTTTACTGTTGTGTGACACCTACAGGATAAGGAACACAATTTGAGGAAGACTATGCAACAATGGTAATTTTTTTTGAATCAGCCAAGATTAGAAACACAAATTTACATTCTTCTGGAAGAAGATGAGTAGTAATTTCTTTCAATGACTTCTATTTCCAAAATGTATGAAAGATACATTCTTTTCTTTGTAATAGCCCCAAACTTGTTATGCCCTTATGGTCAAATTTTTGATCCTTTGGAAAATCTCTAATGTATCTCAGCTGTATCCAGGGAAATGCAACCTTAGCTCATGCCTTTCACATGACTCCAGAAGGCCAGGAGGAAATGGGGCTCCCCCAGAGATCAGAGGCTGTGAGATGAGTTCATGTTTAGCTGTGGAAGACAGAGTAACAATGAAAGTAATAAAAGACCAAGTTTGTGGAGTGGATGGAATCACAGAAGTCTATACAAAAATCCATTTCTATTTAAAGAAGTTAACTGGGAAGCTGCACTTCCTGTTTGTTGTAGGGATATTTATGTTTTGTTTTGTTTGTTTGTTTTTGTATTTGATGTGGCTTTATATTACTATGTTGACAAGGGAAGCATGTGATCACAAAACTCTTATTCCTGAAAAAGACACTGAGACATATTCTGTACTAAGCCTGAGGTTTAGAAAATTATAAACCAAATGCAAGAACTCATGCAATGTATGAATTAACATTGAAGGTAGTGTAAAAAGACAAGTAGACCGGAAACAAATAAAAAATTCAAATTCTAACACAAGAATGATACAAGGAGAAAAAAAAGACTAAGAATGGGGCCAAGAAATCGCACCTTCAATATTGTTTTTTTTATTTTGACAATTTCATGGTGAAGAGCTGATAAAACCATAACCCGTTACAGGGAGGGCTATATATTGTATGAAAATTTCATTATTTTAGTAATCACTACAATTTATCATGCATTTACTTTTTGTTCAGTTTTCTGAGTTCATTCTCAAAATCATTACATAATACCTCTCAATAGAATGTTTAACTTTCTCCGAATCATATGTAGATATTTACTGAACCTCAAAGTCCATGTTGTTATGCTGTTTCTCTGTATTTTCTTCTTAATCTTATTGATCTGATAATCAAAACCCAAATTAAAGATTTTCTCCAGATATCCATTAGAACAGGAACCAAGACAAAGTTGATGAATTCTTCATTTTTAGCACTTGAATAACCAATGAAACAAAAAGAAATTACATATACTTACTATGCAATCTATTTAATATGCTGATAGTTTGCCATGTGGGAATGTAGGAAAGCAATACTCAATATGCTAGTCAATGAGCAATGAATGCTTTGTAGAAGTAATTAAATTACTTAAAATGCTACTGAAGAAGAAAATGATAATTGATATCTTTTGACAAGGTCTTTTAGTTGGCTTGGACTGCTATAACTAATATATCATGGACTGAATGGTGTAGTTCACTTTTACTTACTTCTCATAGTTCTGGAGACCAAGACATTCAAAAGAAAGATGCTTGCAGATCCTGTGCTTTGTGAGGGTTTACCTCCTGTTGTAGATGGCTGCATTCCCATTGCATCTTCCCATGGCAAAGAACAGAGAAAGGAAGCAAGCTCTAATGTCTTTTCAGATAAGGCATTAATCCAATTAATGAGGCTCCTCCCTCCTGACCTAATTACTTCCCCAAAGCCTCACCTTTTATAAAGTCACATTTGAAGTTAGGATTTCAACATAAAAATACCGGGGAATACACACATTTGGAGTATATTGTATGGCACTTTGCCATAATTGCAGAGAAGAAAAGGAAACTTGGGCATGATATGTTAGAATTTGAACTAAAAAATAAAAAATATGTTGAGTTAACTTTGACCTCTACTTACCCTGACTCCACTGACAAAATACTTTTAAAATCTTTGAGTGTCAATACTTTCTACAATTCAATTATTTTAGATTGTTAGGCAAATTATGTTAAATAAATATAGTAAAACTTAAAATAGGTGCCTGGCATATAGCAGATAATTAACAATAATATATTGAATCTTAATTCAAAACTGCATGGGCTATATAATGGAAATGTAAATTATTTTTACTTGTCTAACAAGTTTTCCTAAAGAATCAAACTTGTCTAAAATCCTAGAAGTGTCTAAAATCCTAAAATCCTTAATACTAACTCTGCCTGCATCCTTAACCAGGGCTAAATGAATCAACTACCAATCACCACTTCAGGCTGTGATGGAGCATCTAAAAGTGAATGAGAGAGAAGGAGAAGCCCAGACATGAAGACAAAAGAAAATATCAGAACAGAGGGTTGTGGATTTGAAAGGTGCTGAATTGAAGAGAGGGAGAAAGGAAGTCAGGAAAGGGAGTATGGAGAAGGAGAGGGGGAGAGAGAGGAAATGGGGATTATTTTTCTAATATCCAGTTGCAATTAAGCCTATTCTTTTTTTCTTCATTTGGATTTCTCAAGATTCTCCTATATTTACATAAAAACTCCACTTTATACTGAGTTTTTCTCAGTGGGTCTCAGTTTTTGCAACCAAATTATCCTTGACTCAGGGAGGCTTGGGCCTTAATATTAAATCAAAGCATCTAGACTAACATTAAACTTCCCATTGCTAGTCTTCTTATTCTATCATAAGAATTGAGCCATTTCTGTACTTCTGATACAATGGTCTTTGAGAATGCCCAAGTCTTGATATATGGGATAAGGAGCAGAGTTAACACAAGTTAGCAGTGAATAAAATCATTTCAATTTGAAAAAGAAAAAAGCTGAATAAATGAAAAACTGTTACTGAGGCTCTGTGTATGTCACTCAAATATCTGAGTGGTCCTTAACTTTTTTTTTAAGAGAGAGAGAGAGAGAGAGAGAGAGAGAGAGAGAGAGAGAGAGAGAGAGAATTTTAATTTTTTTTTAAATTTTTTTAGTTTTCGTTGGACACAACATCTTTGTTTGTATGTGGTGCTGAGGATGGAACCCCGGCTGCACGCTTGCCAGGTGAGCACACTACTACTTGAGCCACATCCCCAGCCCGGTCCTTAACTTTTAAGGACATTGATCAGCAAACTTTACATTCTGACCCATGAGCTTATCTGAATAGCCTGGAACTTAGAAAATCAAAGTTTGTTTTGGTTTTGCTTCAGATGAGTGAAAACAGATGATGGTGTGATCATTACTGATTACACTATGCATTGAGGTGGAAGATAAGGTATCAGGTGTATAACCATATTGATTTATGGCATGTCCAAAGGTAACATAAAGTCCATGAGAGAAAATGCTCATTATCAGTTAATTTACAACTATGGCTACTAAGTTTTAAATTACCACCATAGATTCGTGGATATTTTGTACTCTTATGCTATTTTGTAATCCCATGATACTCTTTCCTCCTTACACACTCAATAAAATTATTTGTCCTCTTAAATATAGGATTGTATATTTTAGAAACTTAGAAACTCATGCTGAGTTCAGTAGGTTTTAATGTTAAAAGAAATTTAGATGGACAAAATGATTTTAGATGCCATTTCAAATAAATCATGATATGTACAATTTAGACAATTTGTAACAAATAATTAAATATTCTGAGTCTGGTGACATATGACTATTGCCCCCTTATGATCCCTTTTCAAAATATTTTGACCACTCATGGCCAGGAAATGATATCTCCAGACAAGAAAAAAGCTGGACCTGCCCCAGTCATGGCTCACAGGTAACTAGACAGAGAAGGTTAATTGATCTAATCTGTATCCATTATATGTTCCTTCCTTGGAATTAGGATTGAGAATATAGACCCTATTTTATCAATATTGAGCTATGAGTCAGCAGAGGAAGAAGGATGCCATTAGAAAGAAAAGAACACAAAATTCAACTAGAAAAATCTACAACCAATGAGGGGGGGAGGGAACAGCAGATCTTTATGTTCTAGAAAACAAGAGACACTAGTACCTCTTGTTTTTCCAATTTCTAATTTCAGATTCTTCTAAGGCTGTGTAATGCTTCCTGAATTTTAGTTTCTAAAATTCTTTTTTTTAAAAGATAGAGTGAGAGAGAGAGAGAGAGAGAGAGAGAGAGAGAGAGAGAGAATTTTTCAATATTTATTGTTTTTAGTTTTCAGCGGACACAACATCTTTATTTGTATGTGGTGCTGAGGATCAAACCCTGGCCGCACGCACGCCAGGCGAGCGCGCTACCGCTTGAGCCACATCCCCAGCCCCTAGTTTCTAAAATTCTATTTGAATCCCAGCAAACTTTTTTATTTATACCTAACACAGATAGAATTCTGTTTGTTTGTTTTTTAACCCAAATATTTCCCAGTTAAGGAACCCAGGGATTGAGTAATCTAATGCATTTGTTTCTTCAGTTATGTATACTGGTGTTCTCAACACATTCTATACTAGGAAGTGAATACATATTTATTAATTGATATATTGATATTTAACTTTCTATTAACTATTCTTTTAAGATTTAAGGTTATTTTTCTTTTTAAAAAATTACTCATATATCAATGAAGATAAAATTAATCTTCCTTGTCCTGTAGTGGTTTTTTATATTTTCTATTAAGGCACTAATAGAAAACATTTCATTGACCTTTAAGTTCTTCAAAATTAAAACAGAGTGACCTGTATAGGATTCTCAGAGAAAACTTTATGTAGTTCTTGTTTGATTTACAAGCTAAAGAAGTAAAGTAATGAAGACAAGTATATTTAGAATAAGAATAATGAAAAAAAAGTAATTCTCATAAATTATATTACAAACTGGGCTCATGAATTATATTAAAAACTGGGCTACCTCTTAGTGCAATGTCAACCTTATTCCAAGCCCCATTCTACTACATTAAATATAAGAATAACAACAAACTAACCAATCAGAAATAGAGACAGTATTAATTCTCAAAATGGACAAGAGACTTTTTTTCACTCTTCAAGAAATGTGAACTTTGTTATTTCCTGAATTGTTTTCATTTGAGATGAAAAATATCTCTGGAATGAAGAAAAAGTAGGAGGAAGAAAACTAGAATACTGTATCACCAAATAAGGCAATGCTTTGAAACCAACATCAACCCCGAGGAGCCATATGGACTACTGTGCACCTTGATTTTTTGTAATATATAGAACAAATATCATCTACAACCCTCTAGGTGGGTGCCTGCATAGTGTACAGTGCCTGCCTAGCAGAAAACAAAATCTTAAATATAGATATTAACTTTATTTCAATTTTTCTCATAAAATTATTACCCATAAATAATTTTAAATATTTTTTGCCTATTTCTCGCCCAATACCTAAAACTTTATACATCATGGAATTCATTGTTTTGTATTTTCATCTGTTTCATATATCACATAGAATATAGAATGAATAGAATAATTAAAAAATAATTACCTCATAGGTAGTCACAACTGTACTGTGACCAAAAAGAGTCCCTATCATTTTCTCTTTCTGTCATATGTACATGCGCTTGAGCATGTGCTTTCTCTCCTACTGCCCCCCACTACTCTGACACATCTCTTAGAAAATTGCAGAGAGAATAATCAAATAACTTTTGTGTTACATTGTGATCTTGAATATCTCCAAAGACCCATGAGTTAAAGGCTTAACATCTGCCTGTGATGCTATTGGGAGTTGGTGGAACCTTTGAGAAGTGAAGCCTAGTGAAAGGAGGCATTGGGGGAATGCTCTCAAAGTGAATATTGGGTCCCCAAATCCTTCCTCTTTCTTCTTGCTTGCTGGTCACCATGAGGTGAACAGGCTTCCTCTAGTACATATTCCAACCATGATGTACAGTGCCAAGACAGGTCCAAATCAACAGGATCAAATGACCATGGGTTGCAACATCTGAAATGATGAACCAAAATAATCTTTTCCTTCTAAGTTGATTATCTCTGATATTTCATCCCTGTAACAGTAAATTGAACAACACACTCTGGCTTCATCTAAAGTGTTGGTTGCTATTTTAGTCAGTTTTTTCACTGCTGTGATCCAAAAACCTGACAAGAACAATTAGAGGAGGAGAATTTTATTTGGGGGGCTCACCATTTCAGAGGTCTTAGTCCATAGATGGCCAACTCCATTCCTCAACACCAGAGGTGAGGCTAAACATCATGGTGAAAGACAATGGTAAAGAAAAGTGTCCCCAAACATTATACTAGGCAGCTGAGAGCTCTGCTCAACAATAACAAAATATATACCCCAAAGGCACACTCCCAGGAACCCACGTCCTCCAACCACACAAAACCTCCCTACAGTTACCACCCAGTTAATCTCTATAAGGGAATTCATGCACTGATTAGGTGAAGGATCTCACAACCGAATCATTTCACCTTTAAACCTTCTTGCATTGTCTCACGCTTGAGCTTTCAGGGATACCTAATATCTAAACCATAGAGGCCCAGTGTAAGTTTTTCGAAATACACATGTCATAGTTCTGGCTACATTATTCTGGAGGTTTCCACTGTCTATTTATGGTTCACAGCATAAAGGAAAATTGTGCTTAGAAATTCCTCTATGTTCATCAAGGTATCTAATATTTTGTAGTGCTTGACCAAGTGAATAAATATTTTTCTATAAGTTTATAAATGGATTTTAGATAAGTGAATGATATTGAATACATAAATAATTACATTAGTGAAGAGATTAATTAAGCACCCATTTTGTGCAAAAATCTACACTGACCTAGAAAACCTCTTAGAATACCTACAACTCATGTTTAGTAATATGCATTGAGAGTCATTTGTAAAGAGATTCTAGTGGAAGCAAATTTAGTTTGTTGATGTGAACAAAATAAATAAAACCTGAATAATAAAAAAATGTATGAGAGGGAAGATATTTTAATGGTAAAATCAAAATTAAGGTATATTCTGCAGAAGAATTCTGCAGAGGAGTTTATCTAGGTTGTCACTAAGCAGATGTGGTTTACTGAATTTGTTTTCCCTATATTAACTACGTAGTATTTTCACATTCTCAGACATTTAAGAATATTGGCAGGCTTCTTTCAAATTATTAAGTGTCAGAAAGTGTCCATGACCAACATGAGAAAACAGTCTCTTCATGCTTTTGAATGCTCAGAACATATTCAAATGTAAAAAATCCAATAATTTAATTGCAATAACAAACTCAGTGATGTGTGTTTATCTTGGTTTTACACACAGGGATTTACTAGAAATCACCTTATGGAAAAGTAGTTCTATGTGCTAAAGCCCAAACTCAATGGAGCACTACACATAAAAGTTATTAAAATCAAATGGTTCTTTTAAACTTTAAATTTAAACCCAGAGAGCTAGATAATCCAGAAGGAAATTAAGAGAAATGTTCTCCTGTACATAGTCAAACTACTGAATTTGGAGGGAAAAATGTGAAGTGATAGGAAATCTTTTCCAAGAAAAGGGAAGCTGATATTTTTAAGGGAAATTGTATTTATTCATGTGCACTAAACTGCCCCAAAACATTTCCTCTTTAATAAAACGACTTAAAGAATTATATAATTACTTAAATAAAATGAAACATTCATTTTTCTATTAGTAAAATTAGTAATGTTATGTGTAACAGAGAAATCCCAATATCAATAATTCTTAACTGTTATTCAGTTTCTCACAATAATAAATAGCAGCTTTTTAAAATGTTCCTTTCATATGCAACAAATTTCCAAAGGGTTTCTAGACTTTCTAGTCTCCAATATTTATTACTTTTATAATTAATAATGAATAGAGTATTAAGGATATGTTAAGATGACCTTTCTTCCTATGTTAACATTGTACCTTTGCATATATGTGTATACTTACAAACGCATAGAGAGTATTAGACTTTTGAAAAAGGCTTGGATTATTTTAAAACTATGACATTATGTTTGTCATTAAGAAAACCAAAACTAATTTTTGAAAAACAAAACAGGCATTCTTTATTGGAATAAATCAATAGAATTAGGAAATAATAAAAGGAAAGAAACAAAATCACACCAACTGTCAGTTACAAAAAATTCTCCAGGAGGAGAAAGATGGCAAGGAAGAGGGAACAAGCATCGCCAGGCAGTCCCTCAACATCAGACCTACAAAGGCAGAGGACGACTTCCCTGTGAGCTGGGTAGCTAAGATAATACACTGAAATTTAATACTAGATTATTTTTAAAAATTAGACATACAGATTTAATTGCCTGAACATAAAAATAGTAAGAGAAGTGATGCCTTGGATGTCCCAAGCTGGCCATCAGAAGTGGTGATTAGGGACAGGGTGGCCCAGACAAAGAACAAGATATGATGGGCAGATAAATAATTTATTTTACAAAAAGAAGTCAGGTGGCACAGTGGCACATAGCTGTAATCCCAGTGGCTCTGGAGGCTGAGGCAGGAGTTTCACAAATTCAATTAGCCTCAGTAAATTAAGAAGACCCTAAGCAACTTAGCAGGACCCTGTCTCAAAATTAAAAGATTAAAAAGTGCCAGGGATTAAGCATCCCAATCTCAATTTCAATAAAAAAAGAAGAAAAATTGACTTATCTTGGAGAAACCTTGGATTATGGAAATAGCCCTACTTTAATGGACTCTGAGTGTGCATGTAGGTGGCTTGGAGGAGAGAAAAAAAAAAAATACAGACTCACTCCTCTCCCGGAAAACATTCCTGGGCAGTAAAAGTAGCCAAGGGGATCCCCAGGAGAAAGGCACCACAGCTGTCCTCAGCCATCTAGAAGGTGAATGCACCCTAGTGCTACTGCAGGGCTCCAGTAGACACGCTGCACCTGCCCTTGACCTTCTTATGGGAAGAACAGCCAGAGTACTCACCCCACCCTCCAGTGATTATGCCCCACATCAGTGGAAAGGGGACAAAGTTCAGAGGGCTCACTCCAACCTCAGAGTTTCTCAGGGGAGAGCAATCTGAGCA
Source organism: Spermophilus citellus (assembly GCF_964194105.1). Classification (NCBI taxonomy): domain Eukaryota; kingdom Metazoa; phylum Chordata; class Mammalia; order Rodentia; family Sciuridae; genus Spermophilus; species Spermophilus citellus. The sequence goes on along the minus strand of NC_138184.1, from coordinate 194,367,309 downwards.
GCCTGCCCTGCCCCACACCCTGAGTCCCTACACCAAAGAGACTGAAATTGGCAGTAAATTTTGGTTTTGACCTGGATCCTTCATCCTCAAGACCCTAATGGAGAAAGTCCACATTCCTGCAAGTGCTACAAGGGTCACACAGGAGCACTGGCACAACAAGAGAAACACACAGTACTTCACACCCCTAACAAGGAAGAAGTTGATCCAGACAGGGCAACAGGGCCAGATTAGCATCCCTCCTCAGCCAGCTGTAACAGAGGAAGAGGATTAACCCTCAAATTTACACTCACAGAGTTCCAAAGTTGGGTAAAATCTAAATCCCATTTACCTGAATCTTCAACTTAGACCTCGGCACCACCCCCAGTCACAGAAAAAATGCAACTGGTCATCACCCAAATAATGCTAAACCACAATGAACAGATGTACTACAATCAGCTGTGCCACTCCACCAAGGCTGGCAGCTGTGTGAAGAACACAAAATTGTAGAGCTACACAGTCTCCAACCTTCAACCAAAAGGAAGCAAAGCCTAAAAAAAATACGAAGAATGAGTATCACTGCCAGTAGTTTTCACCACCCCAGTGGGAAGAAGAATTTTATTTCTTGTAAAGAAGTTTCTTTTTTTATTCTTTTTATTTTTTACTTTTATCTTTCTTCTTTTCTTCCACTATACCCCTGTTTTTAATGTTTTTAATTCATCTTTCAATTTTTCGCTTTTAAAATTTTTTCTGCAAACACCACTTCAATGTATAGTATTAGTATAGATAGGCTCTAAGAAAATATTGGTATTAGTTAGGGCCACATATGTCAAAGGACACACTGGACAATTATCTTAAAATTTATACTTCTGTCACTGTTATTAGTACTATTCCTGGCTCCCACTCCCAATAAGAGGGTCTGGAAAGTGACTGGAACACTTCAGTTTTTCAGAGTACAAACCCTGCTGTGGAGAAAAACTCACAACTCAGCCAAGCAACAGGGAACCTCATCCCATAATTAATCCAGTCCTTCCTGAGCCTAAACATTATGCAACTCCAAACCAAAACCTCAAATCTTCCAGGAAAAAAAAAAAAGTATTTCACTCCCAGACAGCTGAATTTGTCTTCCCAGCAGCTCATAGAAGTAAAGCATATTCTAGGTCATAATTTGAGCCTAAGCAAACACAAAATCATTGACATACTCCCACATATCATATTAGATTATATTGGAATAAAACTAGAAATCAAAGCAAGAATAATAATTGAAAGGGAGGGAACATTCCCAAATGGATTCTATGAAGTTAGTATAACCCTGATACATAAACCAGACAAAGACACATCTAGGAATGAAAACTGTATAGTAATATTCCTGATGAATATACATACAAAAATTCTCAGTAAAGTACTAGCAAATCACATTCAGAAATATATTAAGAAGATAATAAATGAGAATCAGGTGGGCTTTATTCCAGGGATGCAAGACTGGTTCAACAGAGGCAAATAAATAAATGTGATTCATTTCTTAAATTGAATAAGGAACAAGAATCATATGATCATTTCAATAAATGCAGAAAACACCTTTGATAAAATGCAGCAAACATTCATGTTTAAAACACTGGAGAAACAAGGGATAAAAATAATTTACTACAACATTATTAAAGCATATATGACAATCCCAAAGCCAGCATCATACTGAATGGAGAAAAACTGAAAGCCTTTCCTCTAAAATTAGGGACAAGACAAGGCTATCCACTCTTATCACTTCTATTCAATATTGTCCTTGAAACTCCAACCAGAGCAATCAGGAAAGAAAAAAAAAGTGGGGGATACAAATTGGAAAAGAAGACAACTTTAAGGAAGTTGAGGAATACAAGATCAATACTCATAAATCAATAGCAATTCAATTGAGAAAGAAATGAAAAGAACTGTCCCCTTCACAATAATCTCAAAAAATAATTATCAGGAATTAATCTAAATAATGAAGTGAAAGATTTTAAAATGAAAATGATAAAACACCCACTAGAAATTGAAGATCTCAAAATATTGAAAGACATTCAATGTTCTTGGATAGGCAGAACTAATATAATCAAAATGTTCCTATTCCCCAAAACAACATACATATTCAATGCAATCCCCATCAAAATACCAATGACATTTTTCATGGAACTGGAACAAAAGTCCCTAAATTCATTTGGAAGAAGAAGGGACCTAGAATAACCAAAATACTTATGAACAAACAAACAAAAAATGTGATGAGGAGGCATCAGAACACCTGATTTCAATTTATAGTACAGAGCTATAGTTAACAAACAAACAACAACAATAACAAAAACAGCATGGTACTGGTGTAAAAACAGAGGTGAAGACCAGTGGAATAGAATAGAAGGCACTGAGAAAAACTAAAATACTTACAACCATCTGATTCTTAACAAATGTACCAAAAAATGTATGTTGGAGAAAAGACAACCTATTAAAAAATCGTTCTGGAAAAAAATGAATATCCACATGTAGAAGAATGAATTAGATCTTTATATCTCCCTTGCACAAAAGTCAAATCAAGATGAATAAAAGACTTGGGAATTAGACCAGAAATTAATCAACTGACAGAAGAAAACAGAGGGTCAAAGCTCCATCATATAAGCAAGTCAATGTCTTTCTCATCAAAATACCTAACATTCAAGAAATAAAACCAAGAAATAATAAGTGGATGCTATCCAACCAAAAAGCTTCTGCACAGAAAGGAAATGGTAAAGAGAGTGAACATAGAGCTTACAGAATGGGAAAAAATTTTCTGCCAGCTACTCTTCTCACAGTGAAATAATATCCATAATATATAAAAAATTTAAAAAAAAAACTTAATGCCAAAAAACAACCTGTTGAGAGCCACAGCCAAAGGGGCCCCAGCAAACTTCCAGCTGCCAGCAAACTTCCAGCTGCCGGCTGATGATTGGCTCACAGCGGCCCCAGCAACTTCTAGCTGATTGGCTCCTCTGCGGTGATGCTCATTGGGCTGTTTCCCTGCCCTTTCAGACCATGGAGCTGCTCATTGGAGAACTTTTTTGGCTCCGCCCACACGACCCAGACAATTGGCCTCAAGAGCAGGAGGAGTGGGGCAGGTGGAGAGGCTTGTGGGAAGCCGGTGGTGGCAGTTGGGCTCTGAGGGTTTTTCCTGAGGAGCTGTTTTTTTTTGGCGTGTGTGGTTCTAAAAATAAAGTCCGTTTCTTTTGACAAGTGGCTCCTGAATTGTGCCCAGCCAGACTGCGGCAACAACCCAATTAATAAATTGGCCAAATAACTAAATACAAACTTCTCAAAAGAAGAAATACAAATGACCAACAAATACATGAAAAAAAATGTTCAACGCCCATAGTAATAGGTAAAGTACAAATCAAAACTACACAAAGATTTTATCTCATCCCAATCAGAATGGCACTTATGAAGAACACAAATAATCATAAATGCTGAAGAGAATGTGGGGAAAGAGGCACACTTATACATTGCTGGTGGGAGTGTAAATTAGAACAATCACTCTAGATAGCAATGTGGAGATTTCTCAATAAACTAGGAGTAGAACCACCATATGACTCAGCTATTCTATGCCTCAGCGTTTATCCAAAAAAACTAAAATCATCATAATATAGTGATAACAGCCACGCACTTCAGTTTTTATAGCAGCACAATTTACAATATCCAACTTATGGAATTAACCCAGATGTCCATTAACAGATGAATGGATCAAGAAAGTGGTGTAGTTTTACTAAGTCATAAAGAAGAATGAAATAATGGCACTGGCTCGTCAATGATTGGAAACAAACAAATAAACATTAAATCATGCTAAGTTAAATAGCCAGATTCAGCAAAAATAAGGGAAAGACTATGGCAAGAGAGTAGATTGGATATCATAAAGATATAAGATAAATCAGTAGAGTAGAAGAAGAAGTACAAGAAGGGAAAATAGAACAAGAAGGTAAATAGAACTATGGAATAAAATATGCAATAGTAATAGCTTGTAATATACATATATTAATTTACTATAAAGAACTTTATTCATATATATACACATATATACATGTATATTACAGTAGATTTCACGCACATAGTTATATATGTAGTTTATATATACATATATATAACTAATCAAATGTAAATAGATAAAGAGGTGAAAGGAAGATCAGTTGAAGACAAGAGACAGAATATGGGAAGAGAGGAAGGAAGGGAAAAGTGGGGGGAGGGATTAAATCAAATTGCTTGTATTTTCTTGTCAAAATGTACCCAAATACTATGAATAATTATAATCCTCTACAAAATAAATTAGAGAAACACATTTTTTTAAAAAAGAAAGAAGCAATTCTCAAGTATCTTTGGTGTCAAAGAGTAAATAATACACTTCAAAATACATGAAAATCCTGAGAAATGTACTCAACTCTGAGCTTCAAACATTCTGACATTTATCCAAAGAATACATACAAGAGAGGATGTCAAAGGAGACATAGACCCTACTGTTTTCAGTAATTTAGAAAGTAATGTATTATCTTACAAAGTGGTTATAAATCGAAGAACTCTGCCTACCTCCCATGAAGAAGGAATTGTTTGAAATCTCCAGCTTTTACCAAAATGAATACCATATAAATTTAAATGTATAACATAAATAAATATGAAAATTTCAAAGCAAAATATACTTAGATATTTATTATAGGCTATATGAGGACTTTCCATCAGATTGATGGAAAAAAATCACAGAATAAATGATACATTGTTTCACACAGAGATCTTTTATGTCTCTATGTATTAAAAACACCTACTTTAGGGGAAAAATATGAATATATCACAAACAAACAAAAGGGCAGGAAATATTTATAAAAATATTATCAAAACATAAAAATGATTAAAATATTTAGAGTTCATATGAACTAATAAAGATGACATGAAGACTCAAAATATAATTTGCTTACTTTTTATATATTTCATTCATTTAAAGGGAGGATATATGTACATATATATGTGCATGTATATCTATAAATTAAACATAAATATATTAAATGTATAGTCTAATGTCAGTAATAACCTAAAATCAACTGTACAAATTAATTTTCCCCTAATAGTTTGCTGAATTAATGTTCACTAAAATAAAGTGTGCTTCAATTGAGTATAACTCTTCTTGGTTACAATATGGATTTTAATATCAAGAATGTATCTGTCAAAGATGTGCATCAAAATAGTGTAATTGATGACAACAAAAATAACACATCAATGGAAATATTTGGCTTCACTTTTTCTGGTAATTATTCTGAACCACCCCAGACAAATCAGAGGCTGTTATGCAACTGTGTTGGAGTTTCAGGATGCCCACATTGTTCACAAGTTGTTAAACTGCAGACTGCTTTCTGGATGGTTGCCCCAAACTATTGAAATTTGCTGATGCCTCCATCATTCACTTGGTTTATGGGTTCTCTGATTGTTCTTCTCTGTTTGATTTTACTGCTTATGATTGAGCCTCATTGTGGTATCACTGAGGAAGGGAACAAGAAAGCTGTGTGATCTGGCAAGGTCATGAAGTTTGACAAGAAAGTTCAGAAAAGTGAAATAGGTCTCTGTAAGAACTGTCCTCCATCCTGCTGTAACATTCACTTGATGGATGAATGGTCCCAAAACTATTTGTCTCATTGCCATGTAAATTTCCTAGTGAAATATTGATTAATGCTAATGATTTGTGGCAAAAACATCATAGCGAAAGAGGTATTTTGTAACTACATTGTGTGTGTGTGTGTGTGTGTGTGTGTGTGTGAGAGAGAGAGAGAGAGGTATTTAAATTAATATTTTTAAAAATTAATGCTTTTTAGAGGTTGGGATTGTGGCTCAGTGGTAAACTACTCGCCTAGCATGTGTGAGGCACTGGGTTCTATCCTCAGCCCCAGGTAAATGTGAAATAAAGATATTGTGTCCACCTAGAACTAAAAAATAAATACTTAAAAAAAATCAATGCTTTTCAAATGCTAGTAAAAAGGCCAAAAATCTTTCACAGTACTTTGAGACTTATTAACACAAAGTTTACTGAGGAAAAAAGTGTGAATAAAATGATAATTATTATAAGAGTGAGATGGAATGAGTTTACCATATTTATATAAGGATTTACCAATGTAGAATCAAGGTGAAATTCCACATACAATTTCAACAAGCAATTTCAATTTATAATATTTATGAATCTAGAAAAGACAGTGCATAGCTACACACCCATACAAATATGCATTTTATTATACTTTTATTTGGAAATAGTTTTACAGTCATGGGTCTTTGTAAGAAATAATATAGTTTGTGTACCCTTTACCTAGTTTATCCCAGTGGTAGCATATGATAAAAGCTACAGTACATTATCACCATAAGGATGTAGACATTGATGCAGTAAAGAGATAGATCATTTTTTACCACTTAGGTCCTTCAATATTGTTCTTTAGTAGACGCATGCATCTATTTTGATGGTATCTTATAGCCCTCTCCTTGATTCCTAGCTGCCACCACTAATCTGCTTTCTCTCTCTCTCTCTCTCTCTCTCTCTCTCTCTCTCTCTCTCTCTCTCTCTCTCCTCATGATTTTATATCTATATATTATCTATCTATCTATTTATCTATATGTATCATTTTGAGATACTATATAAAAAGATTGATTTAGTTTGTAAACTTGATATTGAATTTTTTCCATTCAGTATGATTATCTGGATATTAATCTAGATTTTTAAGAGAATAAGTCCTTTGTCATTCTCATACAGGTCCCTGAGGTTTTGCTTGAGCCTCAATTTTCTCTGTTGATCAGATTGAGAAATTTCTATTGTTCTGCCATCCAATTCGCCAATTCTTTCATGGGGTCTTTTATTCTCCAGCTGAAGTCATCCACTGAGGATTTTTTTTCTTCTGTTATTATATTTTTACTTTTAAAATTTTCATTGAAGCATTTTTAATAATTCCTGCTTTAAAAATTATCGTGAAAATAGTTCTATCATTTAATTCATCCAAGAGTTAGCATCTATTAATTTGCCTTTTCATTCAGTTTCGGGTCTTCTGGTTCTTTGTATGATAAATGGTTTTCTACTGTAACCTGGATATCAGGGACTTTGTGTTGTGAGACTCTGAATCTTGTTATTAAAGCTTCTGATTTGGCTGCTTTCCAGGAACACTGCTTTGGCAGGAGTAGGGGGTTGCTACCTTGTCACTGTCAGATGGAAGTAGAAATCCCAAATCCAAACCACAGTGATTGTAGGGTACTAGGATCGCATCCATTGCTGGTGGAAATGTATATTGGTGCAACTGCTTTTGAACAGCCATTTGTCAACAAGTAACCAAGTTAATGTTCTATTATCTTCTAAACCCAGCATAAATATGTATCATCAGAGAGAGATTTGAAAAAGTTTATTGTAACATTCCACACTTTAAAAGTTGAAAAATCACAATATAGGGAAATGGTTTATTCTTACAATAGAATATAATATACTAGATAAAATGAATGAACTATGTCTATATGTAGTCATATGGATATTTTATAAAACATTATATTGATGGAAATAAAAAATTATAAAAGATAAGCATATATGGTTTATGTGCTTTTATATTACATATAAAATATACATAATTCTTGTGTTCAAAATGTAATAATATGCACATAAGAATGGAATGCCAACTTCCTAATACTAATTACATCTAGGAAAAGAATGAGAGGCAAAACATACAGAAGCAGGGTACTAGTAATTTTATTTAGCAATGCTTGTAACATTTTTTTTCCTTAAAAATAACAACATCTAAAAAATGTCCAAAATATCAGAAAACATCATTCATTTGTTTTTTTTTCTTTTTGTTTTTTTTTTGGGGGGGGAGGGGTCGGTGTTACCAGTGATTGAACTCAGGGACACTCAAACACTGAGCCACATCTCCAGCCCTTTTTCTATTTTATTTAGAGACAGGGTCTCACTGAGGTGCTTAGTGCCTTGCTGTTACTGAGGCTGGCTTTGAACTCTCAATCCTCCTGCCTCAGTCTCCAGAGCCTCTGTAATTACAGACATGAGCCACTTTGCCCTGCTAGAAAACATCATTTTTTTTTTAACATGCAGGCCACTTAAAAAAAAAAAAAACTTATTCTTTGTAATAAAACAATGTAAACTCATTCTCTTTTCATTATCAACTGATCTATTTGTTTGATCATACACAGCTTTTAGGTTCTGCTTAGTAAATATTGGATATCATCAAAAAACATGAGAGAGGAACTGATTTCTAATAACCTAATTATAAATTCATGCCAAAGCAGAGATTTAAAAAAAAAAAAAAACTTTAGCCAGTTTTTCTATCTTGATTGTTACTACTTTTGTTAATAAAAGTTCTCTACTAACTTTTAACATCCTAATAAATACAAATATTCATCATTGATCATGGATTTAAAAATGTATAATACTTGTACTTGGTATTTTTGGAATATAGTGTTTTGAGCAAATGCTAGTTAATGTAACAAGGATGTGTATTAGAAGTTGGAAAACTTTCTGTCCCTTAGTATAAACCAAAATATCAATACACACATTCATTTATCAGTTCTGTTCAGATAAATTTTAAAATAAATTTGACACAACATTTTATTTAAAATCTATAAGTAGTTTTATAATTAATAAAAAGGAAATCTTTAGAAAGTAAAAAAATATATATTTCATTTCTGAAGTGCTTGCTACATTGAAGAAGAAGGTAGCATAGCTGAGAGAGTGATGGTACAGGTTTAGAGGCAAACAGATCTCTGGTTTACTAATCTAATATCCTCGAAAAATTTGCTTCCCTTTGCCTTGGTTTCTCATGGACAAATCTAATTACTGATAGTACTTATTGTGAGGCTGAGGTTAGCTATGAAATGCAGCACATAGAATATCGCCTTGCACATGATAAGTGCTAAAGAAATGTTTGCTATCAGTACCATTCATGTTATATTTAAAATAATAGCAGAAGAATGGTGTTAATTTCTACTAAGGAGCACCGTGGTCATGATGATCATCGTGAATGCTCCCTGAGGGTCACTCTTTTCCCATTGAAGGTTCTTCTGTGGTTGGAAGAACAAAGACCCCCAGCCAAAGTGTTGATACAGAAATGGTGAATATTTCTGATACCTCATCCTCTGAGCTTCCTTTGATTGTTGTGATTGTGGAAGCATCAGTCTAGCTAACACTGGTGTGAATCTACCAGGATTTTTGTAACGAAATTCTACAGACTGCATGGTTTATACAAAAGAAATTTAGTTCTTACAGTTCTGGTTTTGGTAAATCTCGATCAATGTCCTGGAGGTTTGGGGTTCTAATATGGCTTCTTCATTTTAGAATCAGACAACCACCTCTCCCTTTTTTTTTCCTCACCTGGTCTTTTCATAGTGCATTTAAAAGACAATCAATCTTTTTGGATTATAGTTTCATCTTTAGGACCTTGAATCTTAATTATTTACTATACATTCTATTTCCAAATACAGTTATATTAGGGGTTAGAATTTCAACATATGAAGGGGGTGTGGAGTTGACACAATTTCCTCCATAGCAAGATCTCTGTCAGCCTAGGTATTTCAGTGACTGCATGGTAGCAGAGCTCTCTTCAGATTCATGTCCAACTTGAAAATGGGCAAGTAATGGATTCTCATGTTACAATTTAAATGTTTCTCCATCTTGCATATAGACAATTTATATCATTGCTGATAAATATTTTAAATATTGTTCTTGTAGAGTTTGCATGTCATACTATTAACACTTAAAATACAGCCCAGTAATGAACACAAGTCAATAACGAAACATGTAAAGGAAATGCAAATTTCACAGTGTAAGCCTCAGAATTTTGAAAATTAATGATTAATTCATCAATAAGGTGAAAGTCTCAAGAAAATTTAGAAGGAAGATAATGAGAAGACTTGACACTTCACTGTTTGTCACTGATTATAGAAGGCAATTTTGATGTTGAAATGATGACCTGGATATTTCTTCAGAAAAATCATGAGGCACAGAGCAAGTGATGACATGTCTGTGGAGACTATTGAAGAGGAAGTCTTTCCTTAATCTCCAGGGAGGTGATCAATACTTTAGGATGAAAATATTGCAAAATGTGACTTTGACTCTTGTTGACTACAGTCACAAATTTCTAAGTCAGTACTAAAAAGCAATATTACTAGGTCCCTTTTTAAAGGAAAGTCCATGACAGTGGCACACTGGGTCCAACCCTGAGATGTCTCTCCTATGTTCACATCCATAATGTACTTGCCCTTGTTGGTATTCAGCACACTTTATAGAGCGGATAACTACAATACTGATGTATCTGGAATGTGATGAGATTCATATCAAATACTGTTTTGTAAAACTGTTGTGTATATTTTAGAGATACAAATCTAAAACTTACCTACATGACTGCAATGAAGTATATATACATTATATAAAGTCTTGATACTAAAAAGCAGGTAAAATTCCTCTGAGCAATTGTTAAGTTGAATGACATTCCATGGAGTCTGCTTTTATTTCCCTATTGTTAAACATGTAGATTGTTCCTATTATTTCATTATTGTCAATAATATTTCAGTGAATATGTTTAAATATTGATTTCCTATATTTTGGATTATCTGTTTAGTATTTCTCAAAGTGGAATTAGTGTGCTTCTGTACAAAGCATTCTTATGTGTTTTTTTCTTCTTCTTCCTTTTTTTTCTTTAATAAGTCTAAATTTCTTTCCTGAAGCTTGTATAATGAGATATCCTGTGGAGCCTGGCAGGAAAAACTGCCAATTTCAAAGTCATAAGCATTTTCTACCACGTAAAAAGAAGATTGGAATTTACCTTTTGAAGTTAACAGCTTCTTTATATAGGGAAAATCACTTTATCAGGTCATTTCATCAAGTAGATACCCTCTATTATCCTTGGAAAAGTTTGAGTGGTTTGAAAGTTCACCAAATGGAGAATTTGGAAATATGTTAAATATTCTAGTTCATAATGAAAATAAGTTCCACTATATCACATACTTAAGATACTTCAATGTTATTCTTGTTAATTTGGATTTAAGTTGTCCTATGTCTAAAAGTTATTTCTTTTCAGAATGTATGTTATTTGTTGACAGGGAACTGAGAGAAGGGACTGGACTGCGCAGTTGGATGGGTCAGGCTGGCCTTCTCTTCCCCTTGCATAGGTGAATTACTGGCCAAAGAGTGGGGACTGTGACTATACAAAAGGTACAATGTACACTGCATAGCTCACATTCCTGAGAATGGTCATCTATGGCTATAGTAATTGTAAACTGTGTTTCAAGTGTTAAGCATTTTTTTTAATACAAAAAAAGATTTATCATAAGAAAGAGTATCCTTTCTACCCAGCATCTTTGGGAAGAAATTAGATGGGTCCTACATTAGGCATGGTGGAAGTAGAGTATATTGGTAGGAAATAAAAGAAAATTCTTCCTTCTTTAAGACCATAGAGCCAATATTTCCAAAGTCCTGGGCACTTAAAAACTAGATAATAATGCTTAATGAGCTTAAATGTGCGTCTGAATCATTGAAGAAAAGTGTGCAGAACTCAGAAGTTTAATTTCACAGTGTAGAGCGAGGTTGGTATAAAGTCAACATTGTATCATTTTACACTAATATTTAGGTGTTCATTTAAGTTGCCATATTGATTCTTTTTCTTAAAATATAGAAAAGAAAGCACTGTCTATTCAATTTTAGAATCCAATATTGTGTCTAATATGCTAGTGTAAAAACATCGTACACTTTCTTACAAATAAAAAAATATTAGTGTGGAATAATATTTGAAATTGAATAATATTTTAAATGTTCTACAATTTCATTATATTGAAAAACTATGAACATTGAAAAACTATGACTTTTAAACTATATGTGACCCCAATTCAATGCAAAGATTTCTGAGAATGCTTTATTTTTAAATTATACTATTTTAAAGACGCTAACATGCTAGTCATAAGGCTCTTTGTTAATAGTGATTGTAAATGTATCTCCAGAGTCACATTATTCTAGTATTGCTATTTTAGAGTATGCAGAATTATGATCAATATTGATGATAAAATATCTGTATTATATGGCCTCACATAGTATCACTGAAATGTAGAAAATTATTATTCAAAAAAGTCCCAAATGTCATGTCAGTGCGTTTCTTGATGAAGAAAGAGAGTCATTTTCACTGTAAAACATGATCAATTGCTTCTGAATGTCTGCTTTAGGAACAAATAGAGTGAAAGTCTTATAACAATGATGAACTAAAACTTAGCCAAAAGACAGTGAATTTTTTTTTAAATGAACCCATCTCTAACATGAACACTTATGAAGTAAGTACACATGATCCTGGATTCCATTCTACACAGTGCCATCTTTGGAGTCATAGATCATTTAAGCACCTTTTTCTGATGATGTATTACTTAGATGCATCATCAGACACATCAGTGTTTCTAATGATTTATAAGTCCACTAAATCATTAGAGTGAGGTATAGCAATGACATAGTATTTAAAGATGGATCCAGATGGACAAGGTTTGAAGAACAAATTTTTAAATGTGCCTTTCAGAGTCAGACAAAACAGGAAAAGGATAGTATATTGGATATCAGTACCCTGATTTTTAAGGAAACATATTATAGTTGGTTGTTTAATGCTATATAGTGTGTCCTAAATACAGTAATAATTGCCAACTAATGAATTTTTTCGGTTCCATCATTATTTGGCTTCATACAAAAATTTCAGCAAAATGTTTTAAGAAATGATTAATTTGAAATTATTGACAACAAATGGTATTTTAAAATTATAATTAAAAATAATAGAAACAAAATCAATGACTTCCAGTGCTTATAGACCACAAGACTATTAATTACAAGCAGCATTAGAAATCAGTATCACAAAAGCAAGGTGGCTGAGTTAATTGAAGATTGGCATGAACCTTGGAAATTTTTATTTCTTTGGTTCTGCCAATTTTCACTGAAGAATGAAAACAAAAAACCACCAAAGTGTCATTCTCAATTTTAAAACACAAAAGAGAAAACTGGAAGTGCTTTTCTGAATTTATCAAAAAACTGAGGTTTCAGGGCAACCAGCTAAACAAAAATCTGAAGAAAGGCAGGCACCTATAAGGAAGGTCAGGGGGTGAACCCTTGCTTACATGTAGAAGACAAGAGTAGGGAAAATGCAGCTAGAATAATTGGCAGATTGGTTGAGGTCAGGTGTAAACCAAAAGGAGCATGTGAAGTCCCTGGGGACTACAGATACAAGAGTTGTTAGCACCCCATTTCAAGTTTTTCTCCTCTATGAAACCCTTGAGAAACTTATATGTAAAATTGAGAAGAGTTCTGAGAAAACATCTCTTGCAGTTCAGACCTGAGGATGACAAACAGCTGCTACAGAAAAATCCATGAAATTGCTCAGACCCTTATTTCCTCTCCCTTCTATGGAATAAAAATTAACTTGTTAGATTGAGAGACCATAAAATCACCACAGTTAGAACATCTATGAAAGAAGCAGGAAAAAAAAAATCCTCTGTTCTGATGTAGGGAGGTCCCAAAACTACAACAGCAAGAGGGCAGAAAAGTTTGTGGAAATCACATCCTTGCAATCTAGGGACAGATTACATGCCTGAAATTTACTCAGAATTTCAAAGGATAATCTTTCCCTCCAACCACCTAGATAATAAACATCATATATAAAAATACAATACGGAGGAAAATACTTTTAGAAACAGACTAGGCTGTCTCTGAGACACAAGGAAAAAAGAAAATTCTAAATCCATGTCTGGAAAATATATTGAAAAAGATACTCTGAGGGTAAGAATAATGACAAGAAACTTCAAAATCAAATTAATTACCAAGAAAATTAATAAAACCACAAACTAAATGATGGGTGGGAAAAATATGCACAATTCCTTATGCAAACTATTTATTTGAATCTCTGATATCTTAATGCCATTCAAATTGCTGAAGAAAGGCAGGCACCTATAAGGAAGGTCAGGGGGTGAACCCTTGCTTACATGTAGACAATAGACAAGGAGAAAATCTGGAAGATAGTTAAAGAATAAAGAGACAGTATGTGCATAGGAAACAGTATGGGACTTATCATTTACTTCTTTCTAAATTCTATGTAAGCCAGAAGGGAGTGTCATATATAAGATGCTACAAAACAAACTTAAACTAGAAGTCTACTCCACACAAAATATATTTCAATATAGAAGAGAAATAAGACTTTCTCAGAAAAATAATGACAATAACTTCTATAACTCTAAACCTACAATCAATGAAAAAGTTCTTCAGGCAGGAGAACAACACCAGAGAAAAATTGAAAGTTTTACAAATATATGGACATTGTTGGATGAAGCTAAATATGTCACTTATTTTTATTTTCATTATTTGTATTGCTTTAAAAGTGAAGTGACTAAAGAAAAAGTAACAATTACATACTATGTGCTTATAAAAGTTACACAAGAAAAATATATGAAAAAGAGAAATATAGTATAAGAACTAATTGAGAATATAGTGTCATAAATTTTTTATTATAACTTAAGTGCTATTATTTTAATATTATATTTATTATAATAACTAATAATAATAAGCATAAATAATATAAAAATAATATTATGTCATATTATAATATTACATTATAATTCCTATGGAGTAAAATGCATATCATAAGCCCTAGGAAATAATTTGTTAAAACCAGAAATAATACAGATGTCTTTCAACAAATAAATGGATAAAAAACTATGGTATATTCATAAGGTTAACTACTATTATCAATTTAAAATCTATTGAATTGCACAATAAAATGAATAACTCTTTATGAATTGAAAGAAGCTAGACTTGAAAAATTGTTCACTTACTTTATTAGCAGGACATTCTAGAAAAGGTAGAATTATAGGAAAGGACAACTTGTGCATGGTTCCCAGTGGTTGATGGTAAAGAATGGGACAGAGGACATATGCACAGGATGAGGAAATGACAGATTTATGGAAGTGTTCTGTATCATGTCTCCTTAAAAGGATACATGATCTTAGCCACTTATTAAAACTCATAGAATTATTTTTCATAAACAGTTATTTTATATAAATTTATGAAACAATTAACCAGGATCTGAGGATGAAGGTCCTAATGAATTACAGACTGTATGCAACAAGATCTCAGTAGTAATAAACACCTCTTTGTTCCAGATCTTGGCTTTGAAATACAATTCTTACTGAAAGAACCTTAAAGCTGTTTGTAAAACTCCTAATTTTAAAGTTAAGTTAATGAATAAAAATAAAAGTTATGTAAATTAATAACTTGGAAAATTAAAGTGGAAAGAAGAAAACAATAAATCTAATTTTATTTTTGGAAAACAGTATTCTGACTGGACGTTACACTGAAATTAAATTATAGGTATATTAGATTGAATATATGAATATACATTCTGTATGTAATTAAAGCTAGATAACTCATTATTGAAGAAAGAAGTTAAAAACAAGGAAAGAGGCAAGTCAAGCATGAGCTCCTTGTTCTTAGACTGGAATTGGAAGAAGCAGTATGAATTCATGGGTTTTAAATATTAATACAGATAGTTCCCTTGTTTCCTATTGCTCCTGTAACAAGCAGTCACAAATTTAGTGGGTTAAAATAATACATATTTATTATTTTACAGTTCTGGAGTTCATAGATACAAAAGTGTCCAGTTACTACCAAGTTGTTGCAGGATGGCACTCCATTCTGGAAAATCATTTTATCAGCACTTGTCAGCACTCCTTGGCTTGTGACATCCTGCCCCTTTTAAAGCCTGCAGCACAGAATTTTCAAATTTTGCTCTGGTTTCAATATTTGTCATATCTCCCTTTCATTTATAGGAGACCTTGTAATTACATTGGGCTCACTTAGATAATCTCTCCTTCTCAAAATCTATAAATTAATCATATCTGAAAAGATTCTTCTGCCATGCAAGCAACCATTCACAAGAGTCTGTGTATTTGGACATCCTCATCTTCACAGAGTCCTTATTTGGCCTACCATAAATGGATATTTAGAAATAAATCTAGATATGTGTATTCATGCATGTGTACATACACATATATAATTATGATACATTATGTCAAATCCCTATCTATATTACATATGTATATAATTGCAAGCTCTGGCTGCTAAGAGGGCCTGTAAGCAACAAGACCTCAGTAGTAATAAACACCTCTCTGTTCCAGAATTTGGCTTTGAAATACTATTCTTACTGAAAGGATCTTAGAGCTATTTGTGAAAGCTGTTAATTTCAAAACTACGTTGCACTGAAAATGTGTGATAGCAGTACAGCCTTCTATGGTACAAAAATATTAAAGGGACCCAAAGTAATAGGCTGTTAGTGGATGTTCTAAAATGAAATTGAAGTTAATCTGAAAGACATACCAATGATCAAAGCTTTTATACCATGAAAATTTGGTCAACAAAATAAATCATAGCATTGAATTACATTTTTTACAATAAAATACATATCTAAGTATCTATATTTAATAGAACCACCAGATAAAATGTAGGACACAGAACTGAATTTTTTTTTAAAGATAGAGTGAGAGGAGGGGGAGAGAGAGAGAGAGAGAGAGAGAGAGAGAGAGAGAGAGAGAATTTTTAATATTTATTTTTTAGTTCTCGGCGGACACAACATCTTTGTTGGTATGTGGTGCTGAGGATCGAACCCGGGCCGCACGCATGCCAGGCGAGCGCGCTACCACTTGAGCCACATCCCCAGCCCACAGAACTGAATTTTAATTTCAGTTAAAACTAGATAATTTATATAAATGTGTTTCAAATATTTGTATTATATACTTAGGCTCAAAATGTTTTGCTTAGCTGAAATTAAAACTGAACTCATGTCCTGTTCCTATTTATAAAATATGGAAATCATGATACTGATATAAAAATGGATTATATAGAGAACAGCATTTTATAACAGAATAATTTCAATGAGTTAATGTAGAAGAAATGAGAGAATTAAAAATTTACCATTAGAATATCAGAGGAATATTTATCTTAGATAAGATCAACAGATGGCTCCTGAAATTAATGGATTAAAGTTTTGGGGGAAGATATAGATAAATAGTCTCTAAATATTTTTCTCAAGTTTTTATTAATTACAAATAATAATAATAATAATAATAATAACTCTCTGTTGATTTACCTCCTCATAAAATACATAAACTCCTAACTCTGTATGCTTGTTAAACTAGGCTTTTTGGAAATGGAGCCTTTACTTATGAAATTAAATATCTTGAGATGAGATCATACTGGACTTTAAATCTCATAGTAGTGTTCTTTTAAGGAGAGGGAGATTTGAGACATGGACATAGAAGAGGCCATAAAGAGACTTCAGTGTAATATTGAGTATGCATCTCAAACCAGGGAACACCAAAATTCACCAGCCATCACCAGATGTTAGAAGAAAGCATGGATTGGATTCTCACTCAGAGCCTCCAGAGGGAACCAACCCTGCTGTCACCTTAATTTGAAAGTCTGGCCTCCAAAACTGCAACAAAATAATTTATGTAGTTATAACCTTTCAATTTTATGGTAATATGCTACAGTAGCCCTAGCAACCTAATATAACAAATGACCAAGCAAACCTTATCAGTAATATTATGTATTGACTTCATATAATCTCTGATATGATAAAATAAAAAATAACAATGATTTTCATAGCTTTCTTGCCGTTATGCAGGAATTTAATCTAATAATGAGAAAAAAACATATGAATTCAATCTGAGGGTCATTTAAAAATTATAATTACTGAAAATATTAAAAATTATTAAGAACATGAAGAACAAGAAAAGGCTGATATACCCACACAGATTGAAAGAAAGGAGGCATGATTTTTAAATGTAATGTGTTATCCTGGATATACATTGCAGAAAACAACATTAGTGTGGAAACTCATAATATGTGGGTATGTTTGTAGGTTAGTCAATAGTATTATGACAATGTCAGTTTCTTTGTTCTAATACTATATTCCATGGTATATAGCATGTTAACTTTAAGAAAGCTGAGTAAGAGGTATAAGAGAGGTCTCTACTATTTTTGTATCTCCCTTATAAATGCATTGTTTAAAAATAAAAAGTATCAAATAAAATTTTATTGATAAGGCCCAACTCAGTAATTTAATTTGGACAGTACTATTTGAAACAAGCCTACTGGAAGAGGAGTGAATATATGATGGACTGAATTGTGTCCTGCAACATTTTTACATCGAATCCCCAAACCCTGTACCTCAAAACATTATTGTATTTGAAAATAGGACCTTTAAAGAGATAATTAAATTCAGATGAGGACTTTACAGTGAACCCTAATCCAATCTGATGGTATCATAAAAAGAGAATATTAAGACAGAGGAAACTGCAAGGGAGGTGAACAAATACCAGAAAAAAAAAGCTCATGTGAGGATAGTAGCCACCTACAATCCCAGGAAAGAGGCCTCAAGAGAAACTCAACCTGCTGACATCCAGAAATGTGAGCAAATAAGTGTCTGTTGTTAAAATGACCCAGTCTAGATGATGTTATGATAGGCCTACCAAAATACTATGCAGAGAGTACTACCTCTTGAAATTTAGAAGTATTTATCTAAAGAAGAAGGTTAATATTTAAATTTTCAACTGTTATGATTATTAGAAATACTACAGTTAATAGCTTTGATTTTCTTTGTGAAGAGAGCAGCAAATATTTGCTCAACCTGAAAGAAGACATTGGAGTTCCCAGCTTGAGGGGACAAATGAATGTTTGGAAGAGACATTATGGAAAATGGGAGATGAAAGGACAAATGTGAGATAAAGGATGATCCCAATGAATGCAATGTCTAAATAGCATCACGAAGAAGTCAATTTTCTTGCATGAAAACCTACTTATAAATGTCTTTCTACCATTTATGTACATGTTCTTTTGCTTTTTTATCATACTGTAGTCAAATATACAATACAGTATTTAAGATAGCTTAGTCTGTAAAAGTTAGAGGCTAGATAAAAGCTTAAAGATATTTCAAGCTGAATTATTTAATTAGTGTCAGTGAAACATAAATTATGCACAATTCATAGTAGGCAATATCTATTAAGAGATAATTTTAATAAAAAGGCAAGATTATAACTTTCATTTATAAAAAAAGACCATGATAAGACTGTATTTAACTCATAAAGGAACTAGGCAGATGTTACAATTGGTTCAAAACAGAATATGAAAACAGAAAAATATTTGAATCAAGAATATTAAAATGAATATTCAAATGGAGATAAAGCTATTTTTTCCACAGGATAGAAGAAAGAAAATAAACATTCACCAGACAGGATAAAATTTTTATGTCTGTTAATTATTTATAAGTTTGTAACCATATTAAAATCTATCAAAGATAATGAAAATCTAAATTCAACAACCTGAATAAATGTCTTCCAAACAGTGCATATGTCCTTATTTTGTAAACACGTTTTATTTTGGTTTCCCAGTGCATATAAATATTATGTTTATACCACAATTAATAAATTACGTGTGCAATAGCATTATGTCTAAAATATTTATAACCTAATTTACACATTTAATTGCTAGACAATTGTAGTAATTATCTGAGTCTTCAGAGATTCATAATCTTTTGGCTGATGGAAGATCATGATGCAGTTTCATTGGATGCTAACTAATCAGGACAGTAGTTGGCTGAAATTTGGGGTGACTATAAAAATTTCTTAAAACAATGAATAAAGTTTGTGGCATCAATTCACCCTTTCACAAATGATTTCTCTGAAGCATGTGATGCTGTTTGATTACATTTTATTCACAAAGGAATATCCTTCAAAATTGGAGTCAGTCCTCTCAAATTTGCCACTGTTTTATCAACTAAGTTTATGTAATATTACGAATCCTTATGTTATAACTCCAAAAATGTTCACAGCATCTACATTAGGAATGGACTCTTATCTCAAGAAAATACTCTGATCATTCGTTAGAAACAACTAATTCATTAAAGTTTTTTTCATAAAATTGAAGCTATTCCATCACATCTTAAGATCCACTTTTAATTTGAATTCTCTCTCTTAATTCCAGTACATCTTTAGCTACTTCTTCCACTAATGTCTTAAAACCCTTAAAGGCATCCATGAGGATTGAAATCACTTCTCCAAACTCCTGTAAATGTTGATATTTTGATCTCATTTTATTCAGTTTTTTTTTTTCTTTTTGCTGCTTTGACCAAAAGACCTGATAAGAACAATTTTAGAGGTGGAAGTTTATTTGGCATTCACAGTTTCAGAGGACCCCATCCACAGATAGCCAGTTCCATTGCTCTGCGCCCCAGGTGAGGAAGAACACCATTATGGATGAGCATGATGGAGGAAAGCAGTTCAGGACATAGCACCAAGAAGCAGAGAGAGAGAGAGAGCTCCACTCTTCATGGACAAACTATGTACTCCAAAAGTATGACCCAATGACCCACTTCCTCAAAATCCAATCATTTTCCCTCTAAACTTTCTTGCATTGTCTCACTCTCAAATATGTTTTAGGAGGCACCACAAATCTAAACCATAATAGACTTCTTCCTATATAAATTCAGAATGGTTTTCTTGACTCCTAGAATGGAATTTTTTTTCCAGAGAATTTCCAATTTTCTTTCCCCAGATCCACCAGAAGAATCACTATCCAAGGGAACTATATCTTCATACAATATATTTCTTGAATAATGAAGACTTAAAAGTTGGAATTACTCCTTTATCCATGCTCTGTGGAATGGATTTCATGTTTTCTAGCATGAAAACAACATTAATTTTCTTGCAAAGCTTCATTGGAGCTCTTGGATGACCTGGTGCATTGCTCATGAGAAGCAATAATTTGAAAGTATCTTCTTTTTCTAAGTGTTAGATCTCTATTAGCCCTTTAGGATTCATTTACCAACTTAGTTGAGAATTAAATAGTTTATTCCTTCACAAAAGCTATTAACACTCCTGAATTTAAAATTTTGGGATATATATCTTTTCAATACTTTTTATTTGCTCCAAAAGTAAACATTTATTTTATTTTTTAAAGGAAAAATATCAACTGCTACAGATGCCACTGATGAGGTCATTAGGATGTGAAGTTTTTTTGTGTATTTTTACTTAGATAATATTTGCATTTAAAAGAAGACACAAATGGTTTGACTCTACTTGTGTGCAGTCAGAAATATGAAAAAATGTGCTCTGTATGTGTAATATGAATTGAATCACATTCTGATGTCATATATAACAAATTAGAATAAATAAAATAAATGAATTGCTTCCCTAAAAAAGAAAATGTTTATAGATTTTTTTCCTCTTTACATGTATTCATCATAACAAAATTATAAAAGAACTAACCAATTTTTTTAAACAGTGAATTTGGAACATTTTCTCCTGTTCCATTATTTATCAGGCTCACTTAGAGATGGAAAATAAAATAGGGCGTGAAGGAGAGCAAAACTGAAGGGGAATAAGCCATCCAGAAAAAACACAAAATAATAAGTGTTTTGTGAAAATATATTGCAGTTTTATTATTAACATTAAAGCTGAAATTCAAAATAAATGGACACAATTTACAGTAATCATTTACCACAATTTCAGATACATAGAAAAATCTACTCTCTCTAATAGTCTCAGACTAGAGAATTTTGAAGTTAAAAATTATATGAAAAAAAAAATTAAAGGTAGGGCCGCACTGCCATTGTGAATTACTGGAACTCAAATGAAGTTCAATTGACTGGTTGTTACTTCATTCAGAGCAGAAACTACATGAGTCCTCCCTGGAAATGCAAGAATTCTGTGGTAAAAACTGAACTGTTACCAAAGAAAGATAGAGGCATCATTCATCGAATGGTTTTCTTGACTGAATTTAATACCATTCTGAACTTGGACACAAAATGGATCCCAAAGTGGATAAGAACACGTCTATATTTGAATACTGATTCTGAAAGTAGGTGAGGTACTTCCTCTATAAACTTCAGTTTCCTCACATACAAGGTGGAATTAATAACCTACCTCAAACTGCACTGAGGCTTATGCATTTTATATTTAAAAATTAATATCTCCCAAAATGAAAATACAATTTGTTTGAAAATATATATTATAAATGTATGGAAAAATTTAGAGACCATGATTGAAAAGAAATATAAAGTCCGCCACACAGAAAATATTACTGTAATAAGAGTGAACATACATACAAGATTAAATCTCATTTTCATCTTTCTTTTTGTTAAACTTTTTGGTGTATTTTTCTATGGTGCCATAATAAATTACATCCAAGTAGTTTAAAATGATAAATTTATTATTTTACAGTTCAGAAGATCAAAAATCTGATAGGTATAGGTTTCACTGAACTGAAATCAAGTTATAGGCTTGTGTAACTTTCTAGATGCTCCAAAAGAGAATCCATTTCCTGCTGTCTCAGGTTGTTGGCAAAATTCAGTTCTTTATCTCCAGGACAGAAGCCTGCGTCTTGTTCTTTCCTTGCTTCTAGAAGATGATCACATTTCTTGAGACACTCTTCCTTCATCTTCAGAGTCAGCAAGAATTTGGTGGTAGAGGAGTCAAGTCTTCTTCCACTTTAAAGAATTCATGTGACTACATTAGACTCATCTGGAAAATACAGGATCAGGATAATCTGCCTATTTTAAAGCCACCTAATAAAGAACCTTAATTTTATTGGTAAATTTGATTCCCTTTGGCATGTGATTCAACATACAACAGATTGAGAGATTATGATGAGAACATTTTGTGGCAGAATTACATTCCAACCACAGCAAGCTTTAAGAGAAAAAGAATCCATCCCTTTATTAATTCCATCATCCTCACCAATAATCCTTCTTTGCAAATTTTATTCATCCATCATTATTACCTGTATCTAAATAAATATAAAAATCTCAATATATCTCACATTGTTAAGCACTAAATTCAGAATAGGATTCCTCATACCTCCATGCTGGGTAATGTGTGTCCCCTTATTCCTTCCTACTTACCTATCTCAAAATATTCACCACACTGCTTTAATTATCAATTGTCTTATTAATTTCTGTCAATGGTTTGTGAGCTCTTAGGAAGAAAGTTTATTCCTTTTCACCTTGTGTAAATCCTCAAGTTTAGTTTACAGCATGGCAACTGGTATGTATTTAAGAAATATGTGCCAAAAGAATAGTAGTAAAAATTATGTCTGTAATAATCAATCTCACACAATCCTTGAGATTAGAGGCAGTGAAACAAGCCAGCCACCGAGAGAAAAAAAAAAAAAAAAAACATTACGTGATCTCATTCATGGAGTCTAAAAAGTAATAAAATCAAATGTATAGAAATTGAGGGTAGAGAGATTTAGATTAGGGATTTCAAAGTAGCAGATAGATAGGATATACCAGTGGAAAGTCCCAATGCTCATGATGAAGATTATAGTCGATAAAATTGTTCCATATTTGACATTCCTGCTAAATTAGTACATTTTGCTGCTCTTACTATAAAAACAAGAGAGTTATTAATATGCTTCACTGTAGTAACTATTTTGAACATTTTTATATATGCTATACCATCATGTTGAATATCTCAAATATTTACAATAAAAATTTTAAATAAATAAGTAGAGGCAAGGCATGAGAAAATTATATGTAAAATGCTTTCTACATACATTCATGGTTTTAAAATTTTAAAAATTTACAAAATAAAATAATCATACTATCATATCTTACCAATCAATTTGGTTGCCTTCCTTCCTGGCAGGTCTGCACTTCCTGGCAGGTCTGCACTTCACTTAAAGGTCTGCACTTAAAGATTTTAGAAGCTTCATATGAGCCAATGTTTTTGCACTATCCACTAGTATTAAATTTCAAAGAAGACAGGGAATTCTGCCATGGTTAACTGATTCTCACATCTGAGGACAAAAGCACCCTCCTGTATTAAAGTACAGACCATGTAGTGGGAATCCTGACATTCTTGTTGACAACTCACCCCTACTAATTTAGTAGTTGAATGAACACCAATTCTAAAATCAATGGAAGCTTCCTCTTCTGTATTTCAGAAACTGTTCATTTGTAAATGTAAATAATTGAGTTAAAATAGAATTAGAGTACTGTTATGGTTTGGATATAAGGTGGCCCCAATATCTGAGGCATTAATGCAAGAGATAAAATGATCAAGATTAATTTAATCAGTGAATTAATTCATTTGGATTAATAATTTGGATGGATTGGGTGGTAACTGTAGACAGATGGGGCATGGCAGGGGGCAATAGTTCACTAGGGCCATGCCTTGGAAATTAGGTATTTTGTTACTGGCTCCTTCCTCCCCAGACCCACCTCTCTCTCTGTCTCTCTCTCTGCTTCTTGGCTACCATGAGGTGAACAGATTTCCACAAACATCCTATAACATGCCCTACCATAATGCTATGCCTCAACTTGGGCGTAAACAATGCAGTCATCCAACCATGGACTGAACTTCTAAGAACTTGTTCAAAATGAACTTTTTCTCCTCAAAATTGTTTTAGTTAGGTATTTTGGTCACAGTAATAAAAAGCTAATAGAAGTGCCAATATGGACAGTATAAGAGATATTTATCTAAGCTTTGATCAAAGATAGGTAGGGAGTCTAGTTGCATAATAATCTGATTATATCTGAACAGAGAGTAGGTAGCAAAATGTACTATTTTAACGTTGTCATGAATTTCATGAGGAGCGGTCCTGCTCAGACTAGCAAAAAGGTGTTTTTGACAATAAGTAACTGTTTACATAATCAAGACATCAAAAAAGTCTTCAAATATATTAATTAGAAAACACTATAAAAATAAATTCTCATCTTTACTAGCAATGAAAATGTACATTTCCTAAAAATTTAATTATAATACTTTCAAAAACGTAATTTAATAATCTTTGCATAACTGCAAAGATATGCAATGTGGTTGGATACAGACTTTTCAAATTATTTGAATTTCAATTACTCCTAAAGCATTCTATCCCTAATTTCATCTCTAAGTTAATTTAAAATATCCATCAAAATCGCAAACTAATTTTTAGCATAACAGAAATGTTAAACTTTATTCAGAAGGATAAACAGGCAATGGTAAACAATAAAACATTTGAGAATAATAACAATAAGAAACTAAAAATGCTATCAGATATTTAAAACACCAGAGAATACAATGCAGAACAAAAGCAAAATAAAACAAACAAAAATATATACATAGGAAGCCTAAAGGGTGCAGAAAATCAAATTTATAGAAAAAATATTAAAAGAAGATGGAAGAAAAAAATTCTTACCTATAGAAAAGCAAAAATAAGCATGATATCTGAATGGTCCTAAGGAACAATGAACATAAGGAAGAAGAGAGTGACAGTGAAATTTTTAAAATGTCATATTTAATATTTAAATTTTAAATTAATATTTAAATATTTAAATGTAAAATTTAATTTAAATTAACTATATTCAAATTTAAATTAAAATTTAATGTATTAATTAAAAATGTTTAAAATTAATATTATAAAGTTTTATAACATTGATTATAAATACTTATAATTAATGTTATGAAACTATTAAAATATTTAATAGTTTACCAAAATGTAGATAATGGTAGTACTATAAAAGAAATATAAATTAATAGAATGTAATATAAAATTCCAAAACTGACATAAGAATAAAAATATTTAGTGTATCATGAAGATAATTTCACAACATGGTGGGGGGGGATGCTTCAATAAATGTTACTAGAAAACTTTGGGGGAATAGGTTTAGATCATTACTTCATGTAAATATCTAACATAAAATAAACATGAATATATATATATATATATATATATATATATATATATATATATATATATATACAAAAGTATAGAGATGTGAAAATAATTATTGTGTTAGTAGAAAATGAATTCTTACTTCTCTGAATAATCAAGCTACTAAACATGTAATTTTTGGAAGTTTGTTCTACACATTTCAACAAATGAATTGTTTTTTGCAAATGTACACATTTTATATTTTGCCCAAAGGGTCAGTAGTGTTATAAGTCTGGAACTAAAAATAGAAGAGATTAACCTGAAATACTTGCCATGTGCTCAAAAGGCAACAGAATTCTCAAATACTGTTAGCATCAAGAGTTATGTCAAAAGGAAGGAAGGAGCCAACTTAAAGTGGCTCCTAAGGTCCAAAGATGAGATTAGTTGAACATAAGCATCAGCAGGGATAATTTCTGAATTTCAATACAGCATACATATTTCAATTCACGGTATCACTGTAGTATTAACTAAAGACAACTAAATATGATAATCTTTTGATCATTTATAGGGAATGCTAGCAAAGCAACTCATTTTGAAAATGGGTATATATAGTGTTAGAATTTACCCTACCTTTCCCACATAAATGCTAACTCAGGGCAACCAAAGGGGAAATTTGATTGTATAGAATTATTCCAAAAACTAAATAAGGAAGAAATGATTGAATTAGAGTATCTTTATTTTACACTGTAGCATGAATTAACAAATTCTACAAATCCTTACCAGAGGCTGATAACAGTCCCCCAAAATGTGTGTCTTTAGATGGAAATGCACAATACAGCTGTGAAGCATTTTCCTCAAACTTTGTTATAAGCATTCATGCCAGAATGTGGAAGTTATAACATTGGGATGCACTGTGCAAATCCTAATTATATGAAACTGTAGAGCAAACAATCTTTATTCTTCAAAATAAATTGTAAGGAAAACTAAGAGATACTGGTGGAATTTTATAAATAAAAGTCTAAAGTGATAAACTACAATGTGTAGTGCTTACTTGGATATCTAATTAAACTCAGAATATAAAACTTATGAAAGCACCACCAGAATATTTAGACATTGACTAAACATTTGATAATGTGGGTTATTTGTTAATTTTAGGGATGCATACGGATAGAATTATAGACAAAATAACCAAATATCTGTTTCTTGACTTAAAATAATGCAGGTAGTTTGGGAAATATATGGGGTATTAATGATGTATAGTTGATTCTTTTTATATTTTTATTAGTTCATTATAATTATACATAATAGTTGGGTTCATTGTGACATATTCAGATATACACATAATTATACAGTTGATTCTTGAAGCTGGATAATTATTTTTTTTTCTCTCTTTTTTTCTTTTTTGTCAATGTTGAGGATAGAATCCAGGGCCTTGTGCATACTAAACATGCTCTACCTGAGAACTGTGTCCTCAGCATCCTGTGTTTTTATGTTGGAAGTTTTCTATGATAAATGAAAAAGAAAATGCTGTTTCATAATAAATATTAACATTTTTATTAAAACAAAGACAAAAAAAGGTAAAAAAACAGTTTATGATAATTCAAATTGCATAATAAGTGTTTGATTTATTCATTCATTTGGTTTAGAAACAGGTAATAAACTAGACTAATTCTCTAATAGAATTATCATTTGGAAAAAAAAAAACGTAACAATTAACCCATAAACAAGTTATCTCTCTTCAGTGGACTGGCAGGTACAAAAATGGAAACATTTCTTAAAACTAAGAAAAATATTTAAAAATTACTATTAAAATGCATATGAAGAAAACTTAAATAGAAAACTTCCATCTCCTACACAAACATAAATTTCAATGGAGCATATGATAGGTAAGCTGATTACATCTAAGAAAAATGCAATTGCATACTTTCCAAGCATCAGGCTCAGTAAGAAAAATAAAATTGCTATTACAAGATATTCCTGTAAAAGCCAGACTATATGGTACAAATATGATTTTTTTATATCTGAAATTGTTGACATGCTAAATCTGATTTATATTATCAAATCTTAATCAGTGCATTTACATATAAAACTTTAAAATATGTATCTTAGTTCCTCTAGAGCACTGATTATCAACTGTATTAAGATTATCTAGAGGAACGATATATATATAATATTAAAGGGGTATTTATTAGCTTGATTTACATGATTAGAAACTAGAGAGTCCCCCAATAACTTCTGCACTCTAGAGGGCCAGAGGAAACTATAGCTGCACGGTCCAAGAAGCTGAAACAAGAGATACCAATGAGGCAGCTCCAGTTTAAGACCCAAATATTGAAAACTCCCTGTAGAATCTTTGGTTAAGAGTTTAGATTTGAAGAGTAAAGAAGTTGGAGTCTAGTATCTTTGGGCTATGGCAGCAGCCATCAATTCACTTGCTCAGAAATAATAGAGTTCATAGGATTTCCTCCTTCTCTACCATTTGTTCCATCCTTTTCTCCATTCTATTGGACAATGCTGCCCATATTCATCTCAGATGTCCCCTTTCAGTTAGCTCTTCCACATGCCAGTCATCTCTGGAATGATTAATTAAATGATTAATCAGAGGCATTTCATAATCTAATCAAATTGACAATCCAGATTAACTATTATATAAACCATTTAGTCAGCTTTTTTCACCACTGCAACTAAAAGACCCAACCAGAAATACTGTAAGGGAGGAAGAGTTTGTTTGAATGCTCATGGTTTCAGAGGTCTCAATCCATAGACGCTACTTTCATTTCTGGGTGCTCAAGATAAGGACATCATGGCAGAACAGTTTGGCAGAGGGAAGCAGCTCACCTGATGATCAGAAAGCAGAGAGAGAGAGAGAGAGAGAGAGAGAGAGAGAGAGAAAGAGAGAGAGAGAGAGAGAAAGAGAGAGGTCTCCACTTGCCAAATACAAATATATACTCCAAAGCCACATCCCCAATTCACACTTCCTCCAGCCACACTCTACAACTTTAGTTATCACTCAGTTAATCCATACCAAGGGATTAATTCGCTCATTGGGTTAAGACTCTCCAACCCAATAATTTCTTCTCTGAACCTTCTTGCATTGTCTCACTTGTGAGATTTTGGGGACACCTCACATCCAAACTATAACATCAATCAAGGAAGATTTTGTGGCTTCTCCTCTCTGGGGATATTTGGACATCTCTACATATATTTTTGGTTCCTGTAACTGGGGCAGCACTATTGAAATCTTGTTTACCGAAGTAAGAAATGCTGTTTAACATCCTCTTTTGCACATGGCAGCCTCTTACAGCAAAGAGTTACCCAATTTAAGTTAAGGATTCCTTGATTTGTAAAGCACACTATAGATATATCATTATTTTTAGGACTAATTCATTACTTTTCTTGGTTACAAATGAATATTTTATTTTTATGCATTCATTTATGTATTTAAATTTCACACTACGTTGTTCACTAGCTAGATTATACTTACAATGAAACAACATATAGTTTAAGGTCATGACAGACATTAAATTTGCTATAACATTTGAAGAAGCAAACAAAAATTGTTTGATTAAGTAACACATGCTGATTGATATGGAAAATAGTGAACACTTCCTTGTAGCATAACTTTACCTGTGAACATCTCTGAAAGGTGGGGAAATGTCTTTTTCTTAAAAAATAGATAACAGTTTTAAAACTGTAATACTGTTTATGTAAAAATAGATAACAGTTTTAAAACCATAATACTGTTTATGTAACTTCAAAAAACATTTCAATATTCTTATTCCAGTTTTTATTTTTTTTTCTCCACACCTCCAATGGTGTTGCCTGGGTTTGTGGATCTGATTTTAGAGTATGATTCAGAACAAAACAGGATAAATCCTAATAGTGGTGTATTGAGAGCATTGAGGTCCTTTATCTTCTTGCCTCCCTTAGTGAATGCATAAACCTTCACTTTCCAATCACAACATCTTTTCTCATTTCCTCAGATTTAGAATTTTTTTCCCAAACATTGCCTTTCACGTCTCAAAGCATTACTTGGAAAATTCTGCAGAACTGACAAGGACCTGTCCCCAACCCCCAGATTCTTTCCTGAAAGTCTTCACAAGAAAGTATAAGTAGACATCTTGCTCCTTGGTTCTTGAGGCCTTTTCCAACCATCCTGAATGTGTTGTTTGCTACTCTGGGCTGCACAGCGTAATAGACAGAGTTCAGCTTTCCCAGCCTCACAAAGGCTGCCTCCAGGAGGTCTTTAAGAAAGCACAGTTACCAAACATAGCAGTTACCTCCTTCTTACAAAGCATTAGCCTAAAGATGTTACCATATATCACTAACATCACAACTCAAAACTGGGAGGAAAAATATCTGAGAAGCATAAATTAGTAAATAGATTACATAAGTCTAAAATCAGGCTGGTTATTGAAAGAGTTTTTCTTGGCTTAAATAGATGGCACTAGCCTTACATTCACATTTGAGCTAGACTATAAGAAGAACAGAAGAAAGAAATTTTATGTTGTGTCTTTACCAAAAGGTTATTCTTTCCTATTTTTGATCTGAGAGAAATGAACTATTTAAATTATTTAAGTTTTATACTATGTATTTTATTCTGAATCACAGTACCATTTGTCTTCTAAAATTTTATCATTGCCAACTGAAGAGTTCATATTTCTGTATACTATTAAATAAAATATACTGAGGCAAATTTGATAATTGTCAACAATATACTTATAATTCTAATATTTTATAATGAACATTATTTAGAGTGAATTATTTGAATTATGATAATTAGAGAAAGAATGGAAGTATCTTTGTGTTTTAACATGAGAAATTTTAGGGGGGTTACTGGGGGTTGAACCCAGGGATGCTTTATTATTGAGCTACATCTCCAGATGTAATTTTATTTTTTGAGAAAGGGTGTCACTAAGTGGCTGAGGATCTCACAAAATTACTGAGGTTGGCCTTGAACTTGCCATCCTCTCACCTCAGCCTTCTAAGTAGCTTGGATTACAGGTGTGCACACCACATTGAACATGTGAAGAAAATATTTTGAAGAACCAGATTTTTATGAAATAATATTTTCCAATAAAATGGGAGAATGGAATGTTTATATTTTAAAAATTGTAAATTATTACATTACCAACAAGTGTAATATAATTAAGTAAATCCTATACCTCTAAGTCCTAATTTAGACCCAGAAGTTAATTTATAGACATAGTTGTTCATTTTTAATACTTGACCCATAAATAGTGAATTACCCACTGTAAATTTTAAAAAGAAATTTGATCTGATTATATAGACCTATTATTACATATAAAATCTTTATGAAATAATACATTTGTATGCAAGAAAAACAGAAATTAAATATTTTAAAGACTTTCTAATTAACCCAACATGTAGTTGCAAATCCCCAAATGCAGACAAGTGACTAATTAGACAGTTAAAATTAATAAAAATTTTCTCTTGTGTGAGATTAATTTTAAAGTATGAATGATCATTGAAGAGTCCTTAAAGTATTCTGATTTTTGACATCCTAAACCTGGTTACAATGAATGAAAAATTATTCTACCTATTAATAAAATATTTGGTATTTGAAGATTTTTATGTTATATAGTATTATCTATATATTATTAAAGACAATATTTTCTATAGAATTTAAAAATTACATTTGAATCAAATATCCAAAATAAAGTCCATTTCATTTAATAATTGCATTAAGAACTTCTGGTTTGGTTGCCAAGCTAAAGTACACTATCATTTAGGGATTCATTCAGAAGATAGCAACAGCATCCAGGGATAACAGCAGCTCTAACAAGAATGAAGACTAAATCTCTCACATAGTAGTTTGAGAAAGGCACTCTAGGGTGGGTACAATGACTCCATTGTGTCATCAGTACCCAAATCTTTTCATTTTTCTGCTTTAGTGTCCTCAGCACTTGTTTTCTATCTTCAACTTAAAATTATATATTAAAGGGCTGTAATACTAAGCATCATATCTGAAGTCAATCAGAGAAACAGAAACAGGAAAAGAAAAAAATCCAAAGGGCTAATGCTAAGTGTGGATATCATTCTGGTGGAGCATTCCTAGAAGTTCCTCTCTTCACCTTCTGCTTAGATCTGTTTTGTTGGGCAATTGTTTCTGCAGAAACAGTAACATTTTATTGCCTGGTTTGTTTTTCCTTTTCTTATCAATTGAAGAAGTTAATCACTATTAAGTAAGCAACTAGATGTATGTTTCTTTGTCCAAATAGTACATTATTCTTAGATGTACCTAATAAACATCCAGAAGCTCAAATTCTTCCAGAACCCATTACACTGTCTCAAAAATTTTCCTTTTAGCTGTTATTATTTGGTGCAAAAGTCCCATGTTTGTGCTCAAATTTTGCTTGGGAAAGCCATTACCATGATAGAAATGGCACTATGAAGACTACATTTTTTATTCTTATTACCAATAAATGGAAAGCATGCAACATAATATATTAAATTAAATAAATATTTTTCATTTTTTGAGTTGTTAATAGAGTAATGAAAATTTCTTTGGCTGATTCTGTACATCTGTAAAATAAATCTGTTAACAACACTTAGCCTAAATGTTTGCACACCCATTAACAAAGACATTATTCTTGGTAATAAATATATCTGCAATTTAATTTGGCCATTCATTAGGAAAAATCTCTTTAGAGAAATATCCCTTGGGAAAATAATCTTCCTAATTCAAAGAATGTGTCCTATATGTATTATGAATGTATCCTAATTAGTCAAAGGGACTATAGGTGGAAGAAAATAATGTTAGGGGACAATATACCAAGTGCATGAGTCCCTGCTCATGAACCGGGCTCAGTCTCCTTGTATAGCCCAATCCAACTCTCTCTCAGTCTCCTTGAACAGTTTGTTTTTTTTTTGTCCTCATGATCCTTTTCTTTTACAACTGTTACATCTGAAATGATGGCTCACTTTTTCTCAGTTTATTTGATTTTAGTAACTGTTAACTGAATTGGAGTCAATTACTTTTGGCTCAGTTGCTCCTTTCTTAGAGGATAAATTTGGTATTATTAGAAAACATTGATCAATTATCTATTTTTATAATAAGATTTGTATGACCAGAACAAGGTGAATATCATTAGTTGTCTTCTTCAAAACAGGATTCTAAGCTGGAAATTGGGTCACAAAAATATTTATCAGCAATACCTGTGAAGAGAAGAGGTGGGAATTAATAAAAGGAAGAAATTGAACAGTGATGGATATCCATCATAAGGAAACCTAGTGGGGAGCTCTGAAGCCTAATCTTTCCACTAGGTCATGTGGCCATTTGTTTGTTTTTTTTTTACCCCTGTTTCATTTGGTCACTGGATACAGCACTCTCAAGAAATCTTTGGCTTCAAGAAAAGAGATTTTTGCAGCTGAGATAAATCCTAAAAATTATAAGTGGAAGCTCCCTTCTGACTATATTTCCCATAGCGAGGCATTCGGTCCTTTTGACTTCATGTCTTCCACAATCCAGCCTATAGCAGATCATCCAAATGTCTAATGAGACTCTTTCTTGAATGGGGTACTTAGGAAAAGGAAACTAATGGAACAAACCATAGCCATTGCCACTGTAATTGGTATCAGGCTACAACCGATAACTTACCATCTCTCTTCTTCAACTGTTATTCTATACTCCCCTTCACTCTTAGCTACCACATTTTCTGAGCTTAATGACTTACCCTACTAGTATGCGACCTTTATTCAAAAAGAGATAAATTCCTGATCAACATACCATTTCCCAGCCAGTTTTATGGTGCCTGAACATTTTCAGTCACTACAGGGCAAGGGAATAAAAAGAGGAAGGCGAAAGATACATCTGGGTTCCACACAATTTTCTGTTCTCTCAATATAACACCTCTACCTCTTCTTCATTACCAGTTTCAATTCTTCCTACAAATTCATTCATGCTTTCACTCTTCTACTGGTTCCTGGAGATAAGGAGATTCATTTACCACAGAAGTAGCTATGATTATAAATATGATTATAAATGACCCCCCAGTGAGTCATTGGAAGTAATAGTAAGTATAGCTACTAGTGCCTTCTAACCTTTGCTTCTGTACCCATGTGTTCTTCTTATCGGGGATACAATTTCATATAAAAATCTTTAAGTAAATCCATATATTAAATTCTAAATGATGATTTCCTATCCTCTAAATAATTCCTTTCAACTGAGCCATTTACTTGTGTTTTCCAATATACCACTAGGCTTACAACTGGGGGGCTGAGCAGTACCTGATCCCATCAGTAGATCTCATGCTTATAGATTTACTTTACATTTTCTTTTATGTGAGAAGGGGCCTGTGGTAACCGAGAACTGAACCTGAAATTTGTTAACTATATTATGCATGTGATTTTGCTTCTTATAAACAGTACTTTATCAAGAAATTGGGCATATTTAATTATATTTTTCTCTGACTGCTCAAAATCTTAAATATGAGAAAATGGCAAAACCACACAATAGGTATTCTGGAAGAAAATAAAATTAAAGTTTAAGGACAGAGACAAATTAATATTTTCACCATTATTTATCTCTTCTTGCATTTCAAAACCTGTTAAGCATTAAAAAAGGTGAAACATTTTATTGGCTCTGTTCAAATAGAATTTAATCCAATGATTATTAATAGTTACTAGCCGTATTCAAAACTACTTAGAAATGTAGAAAATAAAAATATGTTCAATGTGCCATTTGGAACTGGGACTCATTTTTATTGATCTGAATTACCATACTTCAGCCTTTTCAGTGGGGAAAGTTATGACCAACCTGACCCATATTCATTAAGATCCCATGGCATTTAAGTGAAGAATTTGAATTAAAGAAAGAATAAAAGAGTGAGAAAGATTGGGACAGAATAAGATACTCAGCTTCACAGACTCAAGACATTATCAAAGTTGGAAA
The DNA here is from genome assembly GCF_964194105.1 of Spermophilus citellus. NCBI lineage: Eukaryota > Metazoa > Chordata > Mammalia > Rodentia > Sciuridae > Spermophilus > Spermophilus citellus. The sequence continues at coordinate 194,332,723 of NC_138184.1, read as the reverse complement.
ATAAGATGAAATAACATTTAAGAGAATGGCAGGTCTGACTGTTTAGGATATTTTTATTTCAGAAGTGAGGCACATGTGCCAATCAAAAAAGGTTCACATAAAATAGGAAGTAGGAGCCACAGAGGGAAAAATGCTATTAAATTGAAAGGTACTGTTAAAGTCTACCTACTTTGAATCATATAGAAAACATTCTTTTTTCCCACTGAGGATTCACATGTGTTTTAACCATGTTGTAGTCCTCATACCATGTGGTCTAGCAATGTTCTTTATCAATATCTGTGTTTCAAATTGAGTAGGAATTAACAGAAGGCATTCCTGAGTGAGTTCTCACTGAAATTTTATCTTAAAATTTCCACACAGTAAAGAAAATATATTTTCTGAAGTCAGCGAGTGACTATTCCTCAGCCCAAACTGCTAGACTACAGCAAGCTAAATTAGATTCCCAAATGACTTCCTACACTGTTGGGGAGCCCCAATTCCTTTCTGGTAACATTAGGTTGAGGCTCCATCAAGAAGCATATTCCAGTTTGGTAGATTAATTAGACAAAATCCACGTGGGTGAAAATCTCTGCTCTTAAAAATTTGAAATATATTCTAAATTTCCTAAAAGTTACTTTGGATTCATCCTTTCCAATGTGCACAATCTGAAAAGGAATTCCTCTTGCTCTGAACTGCTGCCTCTACACCTGCACCTAATCACCTCTGTCTCCTTTCTTGTAAATACTATCCCCATGCTTATCTTTAACTGCAATCCTCTGCATCTCAGTCTTAGCCAGGGCAGTCAGCCTAATAATTTCTCCTTGGATTAGGAACTACTGAGCCATGTCCATTCAAGAGACTGCTGGTAAATCTCAGCTTGCTTCTCTCAGCATCATTGAGCAAATCTGTTCTTACAGGTTGGATGGACTTATCCACCTCAAAGCAGAAGACTTTGGGGCTGATAGAATAATCACATTTCTTCCCCCTTTGAGCTTATCGCTTTATCCTCGGCAGCCCTTACGTTCATTCTATTTTCAGATTAAAAACTTACATGTTACTGTGCCATTAACTGCTGTGTAATTTTCTACCACCGTGACTCTATCCCTGTTCTTAAACTTCAAATTAGATCCTAAACTATTTTGAAGACAACTTGGTGCAAGACAAATATTTGCCAAGTATATATGGCACAATGATAAAAATTGAAAGGTTAATCTAATGATTTCTAATTTATACGTAAAGATAAGGCTCTAAATTTTAGATATATATTTTCCCTGTTTTAATAGTCCTTAAACTAACATGAACTGTTTCTAGAAAGCTGACAAATTAACACATGATATAAGATCTTATTTCCTTCACATGAATTTACACAAAATGGAGGGTTTACACAAAGAGATAAAGTAAGTAATTATTAATTTGTTCCCTGAAAATGTGTATGTGGATGGAAAGAATACTGGCCTCAAAATTAAGAGACTGAGGTTCCAGTCTTAGCTCTGACCAATGAGTTGTGCTATATTACTTAATATGTTTGGACTCCAGATTTCTTCTTGTCTGTTTTATGTTGGAATTTATTTAAATTATTTCAAACATGCATTCTGAATCTAAAATATACATTCCATTCTATGAAGTAGTCTTGATCATTAATGTTTTATGATGATATTTGTTGGGCAGTGATTCCCATTAAGTTACTATTTGCATGTCAGCAGGAGGGCAAGGGTTCTATGAAATCAGAACTAATTTTTTCCCATAATGCAAAGTTAATCGCTTTTATAATTAGATGGTTTTATGTTATTACAGATAAAATCATTTAAAATTCCCATTTTTGACCTATACTCCACTCTTGCTACGTGGTATATACATTTAATAATAAAATTTTTCAAAGATTACACTCAGATTTTTTCCTAACTTTCTGGCATCTACTCTATTCTTGATAAGTCTTATAAATAGATCTTGTTGGAGAAACATTATACATAGAATATTTATGATGTGAATCTTGAAGCAAATCCAGAATGGTAAAATAGATTGAAAAACATCACCATGATTTAAACAATTTAACAAGTCTCTATATTTCTCTTCTATCCAGATTAGATAAAACGCTTCAACCTCAAAAATACTCCTGGGAAAGTTGGGAGCTTATTATACATTCATAATCTTAGCAATTTGGGAAGTGAGGCAGGAGGATCACAACTTAAGACCAGTCTCAGCAACTTAGGAAGACCCTGTTTCTAACTAAATACTTAAAATTAAAAAAAAAAAAAGGCTTGGACAGTTCAGTAGTAGAATACTCCTGGGTTCAATTCCCATTCCCCCCACCAAAAAAAAAAAAATTGCTCATGGATATCTGTGGTATCTGTGGTGTTCTTCATGATAACTTAAACTTATCAAATGTTAACAAAGAAAGAGCACTGATGTTTAGCTTGCTTGGGACACAGAGATACTTTTTAAAAGATCAAATACTACTTAGGATGTAAAGTTTTCAAATGGAGTAGTGGTAGTTCTGCTGTAAATCTAGAATTTAGAATCTTGTTATCACTTCATAACAATTTTCTCAAATACATTTACTATGTACCTAGTAGTGTACTAGTTGTGGGAACATGTGATATTATTAGAGAGTATCTTTTCATGACACTTTTTATAATTTAACAGGGGAATCACAATGCCCTTATGCTTCAAATTTTAATACTGTATTCTGATATACTATGCTTTTCAGACTTTATATATTTTAAATTTATGTCAGACAGTATCAACAAGGCAAAACCACACATCCTCATATTTTTATAGCTCTTTTGAATATGGATATTGACCAGTAACTGCAAAATAAGACTCTAACCGATTTTTTTTTCTTTTATATGTACTTTTTAGACTATTAAATAGGAAAAGTTTTACTTAAGGCTTGAGTCAAGGCTTTAGAGACCTGCAATCATGTTAACCTTCTGAGTTTATCACACCTTGATAAATGGTATTTCATAATTGCTGATGAAACCTAGCATGATACGTTATACTGAGAACACATAAGGCTTATTATCACCAAAAAGAAATGGAATTCTTCAAATGTATGTAAGAAAACCCTTCTTAAAATTAATATTGGCTCTCTTCAACTTTCCATGCTTATATGTATGCTGGAGAAGACATCCCAAGGTTTGAAAAACTATAAGGCGTTTTAACTTTAACCCTATGTGTTGACACAGATAATTAGCTTTATGAGAAAATACACATATGCCCATGCATGCTAAACATTTTAATGCTTTTATATTTTAATGTTTTTATCTATGTCATTTTGAATAAATCAAACTTTTCAAAAATACTCTTAAAAAAGAATATATTTCAGGGGCTGGGATTGTGGCTCACTGGCAGAGTGTTCATCTAGCATATTTAAGGTACTGGTTTCAATCTTCAGCACCATTTAAAAAATACAACTAAAAAAACATATATATATATATATATATATATATATATTCTTTTTTTTCAGAGGTGGAGATGTAGCTCAGTGATAGAGTACTTCCCTAGCATTCACAAGGTCCTAGGTTCAATCCCTAGCACCCCACTCTACCCCCAAATGTACATATATGTATACTTCAAATACCCCAACAAAAAGTTGAGAAATTAGCATTAGAGAAGAAATGTGAAATTGTACCTTAACTTGCTTTTTAACATGATTTTATAGGTCTTAAAGATTTATAAATATTTGTATTCGTTATAGTACAGAATGCTTCTATAAAACAAGTCCATGTTACTGTCTTCTACTAAGAAAAACACTATTTAAAAAGCTAACAAAGATCTATTGGTGAATGTTCTGAGAGTTTTATGTGGGCTAAGCTTCATTTTGTACTCAGGAATTTATTCTTTTAAAAATAAGAATACTGGCGCTGGTGTTGTGGCTCAGAGGTACAGTGCTCGCCTACCATGCGTGAAGAACTGGGTTTGATCCTCAGAACCACATAAAAAAATAAGTAAATAAATAAATAAAGATATTGTGTTCACCTATAACTAAAAAATAAATATTTTTAAAAATAAAATAAAAATATGAATATTAAAAAGAGCTATGCATGTGAATTTATTCTGGATTCTTTTTGTGGTATGTTAAGGTTTATATATTAGGTTATCTGCCAAAAGCCCATGGATATGAGAGTCTTAACCCAATCCCTAATTGGATTAACTGTAGGTCGGTAAGGTGTGGCTGGAGGAGGTGGGTCCCTGGAGACATGCCTTTGAGGTTTTGTATCTAGGGTGTCTTTCTCTCTCTTTGCCTCTGATCATCATGTGAACTGCTTCCTTCTGCCATACTCTTCTGCCACGGTGTGCTGTTTCAAATGGAGTCCTGAGTAATGAGCTGGCTGTCTTTGGACTGAGCCCTCTGAAACTGTGAGCCTCCAGATAAACTTTTCCTCTTCTAAAGTTATTCACCTGAGGTCTTTCAGTCATAACAGTGAAAAAAGCTGACTAAAACAGGATGCTGGTAATGCAAAAGATTTTTAAGACCAATAGTACAGAATGTTTAACTTGCCTCTCCCAAATATGTGGTTAATGGCATCTTAGAAAATAGCTGTTAAAACTGTCAACAACATTTCCACTTAGCAACTATGCTGTCAAATTTCAAAAGCTACAACTTGTCATCTGGGGTTTAGATTGAAATAATAGGACATGAACTCGTATGCTTAACAGATTTTAATAATTTTCAAAATGTATTAATTTGCATTTACTTATATTTTAAACTTCCTCATTAACAGGAAAGTTAAATAGAAAAATGCATCTTGCTGTTGTGCATGATTTAAAAAAAATACAGTTGGTTCATTTAAATCTTTTAATTTCAACTAAGAACACAGCAGTGTACCAAGTCTTGAGGTAAATAAAATGAAAAATAGAGAAGAAATGTTAAATAAATATGTATCATTAAGTATTAAATAATATGATCAATATATTTTAAATGCAATTTCTCCTTGGTGTTCTCCAATTAAAAATAGAAAGATAAACTGAACAAGATTGCTAATAATAAAGTACTTCCTAGATGAGCCAAGTTCTATTTTTTCTGAACTTAATGTGAATGAAAAACACAATTCAAAAATTCTACACATTTTGAGATCTACTGCCATAATTTTATCACCAGTTAGTGAAGAAACCATCTCAAATTACTGCATCAATAAATACTCAATTTTGTTCAACACTTTGCCTTGTTAGATCACAAAAGAATGTTGTTTCTGCCCGTGTTCCTATTCAAGCCATTTTATTCCACTTTGAGAAGCAGTCCATTATTTCCCTTCCTCTATTGTGGAGGACCTGATTGCTTTTCCTTTCTTGTCAGTTTCAAACACCAATAACATTTCATTTCTTAGGTATGCATTACCATTACTCCATATAGGATAATGGTAATGCATACCTAAGTTTTGTGTGCATATTTTTCTCCAAGTCCTATTCATTCTTCAGTTATTAGGTGCAAGTCTGCAAATTAGATTATTTTTTATTATTTTTTAAAAAATCTGTTTTAGAAGTATTTTCATGCAACAAATGATGAACTACATTTTCCAGATGATTTTTCCTTAAGTAAGAGGATGAGAGGAATTATACATGCATCTGGGATTCTGCCACACCTGACAACTTTTATTAATGATTAAGATTCTCATCTCAGTTTATTAAAGAATAATCACTTATACTCAGCTACATAGCAATCACTAGTGAATCTAGCAGGATGTCAACATCTATAATACATCTTCATTCACTCCTCTTTAACAGAAAATAATATTTAAGTAAAAATTTGTCTTCTGTTAAGAAATGATAAAAGAGTGAATAAAAGATAAATTAATAAGTGCTTAAAATTGCACACTTCAGAAATGGGACTTTTGATTTGGGCTTAAAAAATGTTTGTTCTAAGAATTAGAATAAATTATATATACCCCCATATACATATTTTTGCAAGAGCTTGCCAGTTCATAATTCAGTTTAACAACTTTTCAAAACATTAGAAAGTGTCTAAAATATCATCCAGAATAGAAAACAGTTACACAATGACAAGAGATTATCCATATATTTACTTGCTACTTTTCCATGCCTTTATAGATGGCTAACTCATTGAACATTCACATTTATTCATTATAGGAAAATATAATGCATTGTATGCCCTTACACCACCCATTCACCCACCTGAGCCCATCACCATTTTATTTTCTTTCCTAAATAAACTTCACTAATTTAATGACCACGACTTAAAAATAAGTAAATAAAGAAGTATGTCGGTTAAGATATCATCAAATTTGCATTTTAAATGCTTGTGTAAGTGTGCTAGGCAAAAAGAACATTCATTTTCCCACATTGCAAGAAGTCCCAAGTTGGGCAATACCAAAGTAGCAATCTAGTGCTGTTAACATGAACCCAGATCAATTATCTGTTGCATTATCTGTCTGCTCAGTAATTCTCAATATATTAACAATATCTCATCATGTCTGCTCTCCTCTGGAAATCACACATTTTCATGTAATAGCAACAAAGAAAAGAGAGTGAGATGAGGTTGTTGCTCCTACTTCACTTGTCACAAAGAAGATCCTTCTCAGTAATCTCCCACCTGACTTTTCTTATTTTCATTTGGATGTACCCCTACTCTGAAATTAATCACTGGCAAATGAATGGGCCAGCTAAAATGACTTAGCCCAGTAAACATTTAACCCTGAAGCTAGGACAGGGACACACTTAGTGAGCACATTGCTACCAGCTAAAACCTGCACACATTTGAGAAAAGAATGACTGCTAGATAAACCACACACCATTTCTGTTAGCAGAGTAAAGTGGTTTTTTAAATTAATTTTCAAAGTACCAATTTGTATAAAAAAGGTAAAAGTGCATGGATGGAGAGATGATGGAAATGGTATTGGAGACGAATGGATTGGGGATTGCTAAGGTAAATATTATGATAATGTTAAAATAATTCTCTGAAATTATTTTTTATGGTTTAAAAATGTCTTTTAAACAAAGGTTACTCCATATAGGATAATGGTAATGCATACACAAGGAAGCAGGGAATTTAAAACTATCTTTGGGAAGAGGAATTGTCACATCATTCTGGGTGAGTGGAATCTCAACACTTGATCCACACTTAAATCCATTTCACTTTTCCTTGTCTAGCCTTTTCATTTTCAAAGCTTGAAAGTAGGCTACTTTCCATATCCTTACACCATTAGTGTGGTTCTCACCAACATATATAAATTATCTCCTTTATTACATCTGTACATCTTTTCCTCTTTATTGTGGTAAGATAAAAATTACCATGTTAACCATTTTAAGTGTGCAGTTTCGTGACACTGAGTATAGGCACATGGTTGTGCAAGGATCACCACCATCTCAACAATTTTTCTTTTCATCTTGAAAAAAATGAAACACTATACCCACTAAACAATAGTTGTACATTCCCCATTCTCATCTGCCACTGGAAAGCACTATTTTATATTCTGCCTCTATTCTTGATTATTGTGGGCATCTCATAATTATACACTAATTATTCCTTCATAACTAATTTATACCTTCAAAATTAACCCATGCTGTAACATCTGTAGCTTTTGTTAGAATTTCCTCCTTCTTTTAAATCATATGTGTATGTGTGTGTGTGTGTGTGTATGTTTGTTTGTGTAATTTAATTTTTCCATTCAATGACAGACTCCTGTGTAACCTCCACATTTTAGTTGTTGTGAATAATACTGCTAAGAACCTGGGCATACAAATGATGTGAACTGAATTATACCCCTACAAAATTCATGTGTTGAAGATCTATCCTCTAATGGGCTTGTATTTAGAGAAAGTATTGTTAGGAAACAATTAAGGTTGAAATAATCCATAAGGACAGAGTCCTAATTTGATAGGATTGATGGTCTAAAAAGAAGACAAAGAGCTTTTTCTCTCTCCCTGTGTGGACTCATGAAGGAAAGGCATTGTGATGACATAGGGAATTTGTGTCATCCTGTAATCAGAATGAGAGGCATTTTTAGACACCAATTTAGCTAATACCTTGATGTTGGACTTCCTGTCCTCTAGAACTATGAGAAAGAAATATCTTTCATTTAAGATATTCAGTGTTTGGTATTTTATTGGCAACCAAAGAGAGTCAATACAACAGATATTTTCAATTCTTTTGAGTGGAATAACTAGATCATATGATAATTCTGCTATTCTTAATTTTGGGGGGTATGGTCAATTGAAAACTGTATCAGCTGCACCATTTTGAATTCTACCAGAAGTACACAAAGTTTCTAAATTTTCAAACTTCCTCACCAACACTTTTTATTTTGCTTTATTTGTTTTTCTGCTTATATATTCATTTGCTTTTTCTGATATATATATATATATATATATATATATATATATATGTGTGCATGTATGTATATTTATATATATACTTATATAATATATAATTATATATATATATATATATATATATATATATATATATATATATATTTATATAATATATCTCCATCCTATTGGCTTTGAATTAGCACTTCTCTTACCATGTTTTGATATGATTTCCCCAATGATAAGTGATGTTAAGCATATTTCATATGTGACCTTTCACTTTTAACTCACTTTTATTCTTTTCATTCTCTGAGTATTTTAATATGTTTCCCTTTACTTCTTCTTATTTATAGTTTGAATTTCTATTTAAACTATTAAAATTGCTATTTCCTATTTACCTGAGAAAAGTTCAATTTTAGTTCAAATCTATTATTTGTAAAATCTTTATGAATACTGTTTTCATATTAACCTTTTTCTAGATTTACAATCTTTTTCACACCATTCTTATTCTAATTTTTAAAGGAATATAATTATACATATATGTATCATATTCTTCTACACGATGGAACTTTGTTCTCATTCATCTTGTCTTCTCTTGTATCAATAAGTGCTGAATTAATTGATTCACAAAGAAGAACCACTTATTTGGAATATTTCATCAATGCTTTTTTTATATTTCATGAACTTTTATCTATGATTATATCATAAAATAAAAATTTTACTACTTTTTAGACATATCTAAGTATCTAAAAGAGAATAGAATAGGTATATCACATCAATATCATTACTACCTGATACTTGGGAAAAATAAAATCTTATTACAGTGTATTTTTATGAATATTTGCATGGTTAATATCATTGAATAGAACTTTGGATACTATTTTATTCTCTTAGTGTTGTTAACATTCATATTCCTGTAGATAAACTAAATATTCAAATGCAAAAAAATTTTCCTAAGTTCACTTAACCTGAATTTCCAGTAAAAACATAAATTTAAACAACTATATTATTTTCTGTCACAAGTAAGACAGGTAGGGTCAAAAACCTGATTGTAAAGAAAACCTGTCATTTTATGGCCTTTGGACAATGGACACTGTAAAATACTGTACACTTGCTCCCTGAATAAAAGGGAGAGTTACAATATCATATCATGGGTAGCTGTATTGCACAATTATGTGCCACTTGTATCTCTTATTTCTACGAGTAACTTATTAAAGTTACAATACTCTCACTAGCAGATACAACAAAAGACAGGGTACTACTAAAACATTTCCTACACAGCCCCCAAATCATTTTGCAATGATGGAAGTTTCCTAGAGAAAAAAAAAATATATTATCACTTAAAGACTAAAGACTCTGAAGCAAATGCAGTGCCTTGAGTCCCTAAAAAGTAAGAGATCAGAGATTAAACTCAAAATCAAGAAATAATATTAAATTTCCATTCTCCTCCTTCTACAGATAAAAACAAATCCTCATTGTAGAAATAATTTCTACTTTGCATGATACTTACAAAGCCTTCATGATTGAATATCATACTGAATAATAATCAATTGGAAATATAATCATCATTGAGGGAAAAAATGGTGAAAATCTGGAGATATTCCTTAGTAACAGACTGCTTATCTCAAATGCATGAGGCTGAATTTGAGTCCCAGTACTACAAAAACAAAAATATGGAAAGGTAAAAATTTTTCTTTAATTCTGTTTAATTTGGTTAGTAGATGACAAGCCACATGTACCCATCAGTTCCCAAGATATGTAGTGAACATTTGACCTTGAAATAGCAAATATCATTTAGTTTAAGTGTGATGATATAGTCCACCGAAAACGCATCAAAATGTGCAGATAATTTATGCAGAAAAATTTTAGTTGAATTTTGTCTGATACCCCAAGATGCTATGGATCAGCTATATCAGAACTGATAGAATGCATTTGCAAAGAAAACTGATATTTTTGTCCTCGAGTCACTGCTGTTTAAATCTCTGAATGAGATTGTAAAGACCAAGAGAAGGATAAGAGATGTAACTCTTCGGAAAGCTGTGATAATTATTTGGCATATGCTTAAATAAGGGTCTGTCTAAAGCAACGAATACAGGCAGATAAGAGAGGCATATGATGGCCACGCAGGAAACAGCTTAGGGTCTCATGTTCTTTCAAAGAGGGCCATACAGAAAAGAAAGGAAGGCTCAGTAGTCAAATGCTGAAGAGTCTCTTTCTGGCTATTTAGATCTTGGGCGATGGGGAGGGGCAGTCAGAAATTCCCCCAAGAAAGAAGAGTGGTCTTAGTCACATGTTCAACAATAAAAAGTCAAACTGAGTTTATAATTGGAAGGTCAAATAAGAATTCTCTGGCCCATTGTATCTTATTCTCACCCCTCCCCCATATTTGACACTGGATGTATTAGGAACTACAATTAGAAAGATAGTAAGGATGCAATAAATAGATTTGAAGAGAATATAATTTGATATCATTTCCCTTTCTTGGGAAGAGTATATTGTCTGCAGAAGGCTCAAACTGAAACAAATATTAAGATTAGAATGCAGGGTAGAGTGATATCTATACTGTACTGATCAATATTATTGCACAAATTCTGATTTTTGCTTAAGTTGACAAATGTTATGTGAAATTTATGGTTAAATTATGCTCTGTACTAAGACTTCTTTCAAGTTCAAGGAAAGATTTAGCCATACAGGCAAGACCCTACTGGGTAATGAAGACCTCAGCACTAGGTGTGCTCATTGCTATTAAAATGGTATTACTTTGAAGTTCATTTATTGACTAGAGTAAGCCAAAAAACATTGATTTACACTGTTATTTCCATTTCCAAGTCCCAATTCACACTGATATTTCCGAGTTTCAAATTCAGTGACAAATTTTTCTCATTTCTTAATTTTGTATTTGTGCCTCCATTTTTCTTCAAAGTAAAAGATGACTTTTCTAACTTCGTTTATGTACCAAGCTATTTTCTAGGAATTATATTAAATGATTTCAAATAATAATCTCACAATAACCAGCAGTAAAAAAAAATACTGTATGTAACAATAATTCCAACCATTATGTATAATTCTAATGCACCAATAAAAATGTGGGAAAAAACTCAAATAACAATAATAAAATTTCTGAAGAATAAGTTATTTTTAAGCCTAATGTTGTGAACTCAGTATGCTTTCCCCAAAAATCACTTGAAACAGTTCTTTGTGTGTATGTCATATATATTTTAAAGAAAATATTATATATAAATGTAATATATAAATATAATATAATTATATAATTAATATAATTAAATATTATACATATATATATTATATGTAAGTATTACATACATCTACCTATTCCTCAAATTTGAAGCTTTCCTTTGTCTCATTTTAAATATTATGAGGTGCTGTTTTTATTTTTCAGAAACGTATATATTTTTAAAAGTCCAATTTGTATAATATCCTCTCTACCACATTTAGGCTATTTACTCTTAGTCATTGAATTTCTAGTCCAAGATATCATTTCCTTTGTATGGTACTCAAATTATATTGTGACACTTCCCTAGTATGCAGTAGGCCCAGGATTCATACCTTAGTACTAAAAAATAAAATAAATAAATTGTGTTCAAATTTCTTTTGCTTTATTACTATTTTCTTTATGTGTGTTTTCTGTTCTGAAATGTTTTTTTAAAGAATGTTAATACTTTGTTTCCTGACATTTATTTTAAAAATTATTGCCATGTTGCCTTGAATGTATGCTGCTATCAAAATGTCTGGTAACAAATTTATTTTTTTCTTCCTTTATAAAGTTCTTTTTCCCCCTCTGCTTTTATTATCTAGTGTTGGTTTGGGTCTTTTTTCCAGGTACACAGTGGAGTGCTTCAGTAATAAAGTCAACTTTATTACTGAAAGGAAAAGATCTCCAGGAAAGTGCTCTGGAACTATGATTACAAATTCTAGTTCAAACCCATGCTGCTACTTTTTTCCTTGTTAGATAATTATAGGCATTTTAAATTTGTTGTCTATACTCCACACCTAGCACTTTTATCTGATTCTTTATACCTTTTTATAGTTAATTTTTATTTTTATTTCATTTCTATACACTATTTAAATTCAGAGTTAAAACTAAAAGCAGTATAAGTTCATTTGTAAAAGAATATATATTCTATTTTTCCATGCTTTGAATACAAATATCAATAAATATTAAATAAATTTAAAACATATAATTAATAAAAATAATTAATCAATAAATTTTTAAAGAGTAACAAGCAGAAGGAAGCAAGGGATAAAGAGAAAAGCAGAAAATAGTGACAGAAAAGAAAACATCTGTGTACATATACAAAATATATCTCAAATTCTTACATTACAATAAATTAAGACACATTTTGGATGATCAGTGGTATAAAATGAAAATTTGGCCTTAGTAAACATGATAACACATACCTAGCCCTTGGTCATGGAGTGCAAGAGTTGCTGGATACATCTAAAATCTTTATCAATCCATTGCCCTGATGAAAATTACTACCTGATACCTAACATTGTTCAGACCTTTATAGCCAACTGACTGTAAGAGCATTTTTATTCATTCCATCAAAAAAGGTGGTATCCACATTAATGAATACTTAGCAGAAAATTTTAGGTTTAGGCTGAGCCTGTTGAGGCAACTGTAGACTTGTATTTGTTAGGGCCTCACAAGGCAGAGCTAGGGTCTAAAAAGACCCTATATTATCAAGACTTAGTTGGCTCTGAACACCATTACTCGGGGCTGTGCTAAGCATAATAGCTCATACATAAAGATCTTGCCTTCTCCCAGGTGCCGCTCTAAGTCTCATGAAGCCTGAGAGCTCTGAATGGAGGAGAAGAAAAGAAAATGCTATTTATTTAATAATAAGTTTCTTGAAATCACTTATGCTAGGGATAATCAGCAAGCAAGAGGTTGCCTCCAATCTCCCTTCTTACTACCCAAGAACTCCCAGTCTGTAGCAAAAATGTAATTTACATCTGGCTAATGATGTTACTCTTTGTCACTGTAAATGTATTTCTCCCTGTCAGTAAATTTCTGAATAAAATAGTGGAATTGTCATATGAGCATAGAACCTCATCTTTTTTTTCTTTTTTTCTTTGTGACATTAGGCATTTGCCGCAATCTGGCTGGGCAAAATAACGGGGGAGGGGGACGAGGGGGGGGGTGACAAGCAACTTGTGAAGGTTGATACAGCAGGAGCCGCTTTCTTGTAGGACAGCAAAGGTATTTATACCTAACTCATTATACACAGCTTGTTTCGATTAACATCATGTAGATACATCAATTAGTCATTAAGGAATCCTCATCATCTCAATAATTACACACAGCTTAACTTAATTAACATCATCTAGATACAGCAGTCAGCTATTAAAGAATCTCCATCATCTTAATGGCTCGCTGGCATTACTTCTCAAACCACTCCTCCTGGCAAAGTGCCAGGTTCAATCTTGACTTGTCTGTGGCCCTCAACAGGGATTGAACCCAAGTCCTGCTCCACCCACATCCATAGACTTTTCGTTTTTAATTTTGAGTCAGGATCTCACTAAGTTGCCGGGCTGGTTTGGAAATTGCAGTCCTCCTGCCTGAGTCTCCAAGGTATGTAGGCTTACAGGCATGTGCCACCATGCCCAAGTAGGACTAACCTAAACATCACTCTTTACGGAAAATTTTTTGACACAAAATCTTTTTGATTTAATTTTTAGCATCATGACAAATTATATCATGCTTAGTTAACTTTTAAAAGTCTTTTTACTTAATTGTGTTTTCAATGTTTATGTCCACATTGGAAAATTGTTGGAACTTCTTTTCCTTAATTACATGGGTGTACTGCTGTGACAAGCAACTGAATCAGTGAGGGTCACTCCAGGTGAATTAGGCTGGCTACTAAATAACCACACAGAAACAGAGAAAATATCTTTTGGGGGTTCAGGGACCCCAGCTCCCATAAAGGAGTCAAGAGAGGCAGGCAAAAGAGAGAGAGCATGCCTGAAACCATCTTATTTATTGGGGGGGAAAGACATTCAAGAAAGTTCAACACAAACAAGACATGGGATTGGGTTTCAGGGGTTGCTTGGTGATGTCTTGCCATCAGCAGATTGACTGACATCTTGGAAAGCTGCACCCATCTCAGGTGCTGTGTGAGGATCATAGGCAGAGCCAGCAAAAAGGACACATATGTCACTCAGTCTAGTCAGAGCAGGAAGGTCAGGCCAGTCCCATCATGTACTCAAATGTGCATAGCTCACACACGCAGCCGATGGCTGGCTTTCGACAACGTACATGGTTTTCTTTTTTTAAATAAATGCATGTAGATAATAATGTAAATCAATTTAAACACAGGAAATTACAGTATAGAATATATTGAATATATAGTAACAAAATTTTGAAAGTAGTGATCACAAAACTGAAATATGAAAAATACTGACAGAATATGTAGCTTATGTTAGGTCACATTTTGACTAGAAACACGATGAGTTTCCTCTCTTCAGCTGCTGTCTGCTCTTCTTGATAGTTGACTTTATCATGTGTGCACTCTAACCTGATACTTCTCTGCCCTTCTTGTTATCCTTCCCCATTCATTGTACTACAAGCCAAAATTTAATCTCCATTCATATATATGCTTTTATCTCCTTAGTTCAACCTATCATTTGCTCAAGCCCATTTAAAAAAATTGTTCAGTCTCTTGTCACTGCTTTGTAACTCATATTTGTGTTTCTTAGTCACTCTTCTACTATCCCCAGAGTTTTCATTCTAAAATGCAATTCTGATCACTTGACTTCCAAGATTTAATTTTTTTTAAGTTTTTATTGTCTATAAAGCAGAACTCTACTCAATGTAGCAGTTTGAGTCTTTTACATTCCAACCCAAACAGAAAGTTCAACATCATCACTTGTTCCATACACACCCTTATTGGCATCTAGGCATGCCAGACTTTGTGGTAATATTTATCTTCAAAAAATGGTTACCTCTTTGGACTGGGGTTTGGACTCAGTGGTAGAGTGCTTGCCTTGCATGTGTGAGGGCCTGGGGTTCAATCGTCAGCAACAAATATAAATAAACAAATAAAGTAAAACATTTCATTGGCAACTAAAAATATTTTTTAGAAAAATGGTTACCTTTGACAGAATTGGCTTTATCCATTATTTTACCTATTAAATTCTTGTTTCCCCTTTAAATTATCTCACTTATCATACCTTCTTCAAATCCTTTCAAAATTCCTAAAAGCAAAATTGATTATTCATTTCATTATGATCACTTTATTGGGTATGTTTTTATAGAACATTCTGAATTGTACTGTACACCTTTTTGTTATTGCAGACTAGGTCTTAAAGGGAGTAAAGTGTATATACATTAAGATCTAATATTATTTGATCAAGAAAACCTGGTTTCAAAGTGTCAGAATAAGGAGAAAACTGAGTGAGCCAAGGTTGATCCTATGAATCATCCTATTCTTTATGCCAAAATATTCCCCTTCTTTCAGAGAACTAGTATACTCCTTGAAAGTCTTATTCCATTTTATTTTTTTAATAAAATAATCCCATTTATTGCATTTATATTATTTTAAAATGAATTTGGGATGTTGGGACATAAATACCCATCCCATACTACTATTTAATGAAATGTTCCTTGCTAAATGTGTGGGCGAAATTACACAATATGCTTGTTTCCTTTACCTCGGTATCTGACCTCAAGAGGCACATCCCTGCTGTGTAGTAGGCTTATGTTTATGAATGCTTTATAAAGATTTTATGACATCATTAAAATTATAATTGTACATCATCTAATTATGTCATTAACACATACAAATTATGTGATTAGAGCTATTTACATTAAACATGTAATTAGATCAAATTATGCTAATAGGCAAATGTAGGATAATTAACTAAAATTAATTTTAAAAGCAGAGAAATTAACTCAGATAAACTACATTCAAATGCCATTACATGTTTAAAAGTAAACAAGTAAATATTGCTGTTTTATTTGTATTAGTCTATGCTTCAATCAACTTGTCCTTCTGCCTCCAAAATACATATTTATCCCAAGTCCATGCATAACAGTTACCTGTCCAAAATATAGACCCAGAATCTTGCTTTTCTGCTTAAAAAACTATCCTTTAGCAGCAGAAGTGATCTTAAGCAAGTTCTGTGGATTTTCTAGTGGATCATTGAACCTAAAAGTAGTTAGAGAAACAGCTGAACTTTCAATTGGTGACTAAAATGAGCATAGTCTGGTGTGGCATTTTTATCTAACTTTTTACGTGGACTCTAACTCCTTGTAAGCCAAAATCAAAAGTCTTAGGTACATATGCCATTCTGCAGTATTACAACTTTAACCCTAAGTTTGACTCACTCTGGATAGTGGCTTTTATTAAAATATTTGCAATCATTTCAATAAATGCATTTTTTCTCAGAAAACTACTTTTAGTTCATACCATAGATTTAATATTAAGAACTACCATTATCATTCCATTCAACATAGTTTGCAATTTACATTTGATCTTCTCTTCAAACCCAAGAATAATATTGAGCATGCTTTCTAACATTCAGGCTAGATATTTTTGCACATCCATTGGTTTGTAAGTTTCAAATTAAATTTTATTCACTGAGTAGGGCATATAAGATATCAATGTTTGCAACTTGAGAATATTTTTTCTCTGGCTATGTATGACTACCTTCCAAGAATTGGTTGTTGACCTAGAAGCCCTTCAATAGATGAATGGATTAAAAAAATGTGGCATTTATACACAATGGAGTATTACTCTGCATTAAGAAATGACAAAATCATAGAATTTGGAGGGAAATGGATGGCATTAGAGGAGATTATGCTAAGTGAAGCTAGCCAATCCTTAAAAAACAAATGCCAAATGTCTTCTTTGATATAAGGGGAGTAACCAAGGACAGGGTAGAGACGAAGAGCTGGAGAAGAAGACTAACATTTAACAGGGATGATAGGCGGGAGGGAAAGGGAGAGTCAAGGGAAATTGCATGGAATTGGAAAGTGAGCCTCAGGGTTATACACAATTACATATAAGAGAAAAGGAGGAGTAGGAGAGAAGTTATATAAGTGTAAGAAACGATTTACAGTAGAGAGGGTGGAGAGAGAGAAGGGGAGGGGAGGGGAGGGGAGGGGGGATAGTGGAGAATGGGATAGACAGCAGAATACATCAGTCACTAGAAAGGCAATTTGTAAATCAATGGAAATGTAACTGATGTGACACAGCAATCTGTATACGGGGTAAAGGTGGGAGTTCATAATCCACTTGAATCATTCTGTGAAATATGGTATATTAAGAACTATGTAATGTTTTGAACAACCAACAATAAAATAATAAAAAAAACCAAAAAACAAAATATTGTATCTGTTTATCAATATATTTAAATTTATTATCAGTTTTACCAGTATAGAGGAAATATGGTACAAAATTTACACATAATAATAAAATACACAATGTACTAAATTCCACAAAGTCAAATGATTATCAAAAAATGTTTTTATTGATTCTTATTAAATGCTTGTATTGTAAATTCAATATTAATATTGACATTTATTTTCATTTACAACTTACTAGGTAGTAAGTTGAAAGTAAAAAATAAAATAAAAATAAATTGCAAAAAAAAAAAAAAAGAATTGGTTGTTGGAGTAGGGTAATATTTAGATATAAGAGAAAGAGTATTTTGTTTTTAATTTTAAACATGGTAAAGTGCCACAGTGCGGCTGCAGCAAAATAACCAGGGGTGACGAGCAACTTGTGTACATTGATACAGCAGGAGTGGGAGCCATTTATTGTAGGACCAGAGGGATATTTATACATTCCACACAGCTTATCTTAATTAGCATAAACTAGATACAGCAGTCAACCAATAAGGAATCTCCAAACTTAATGGCTCGCTGCCCTTACTTCACAAACCACTCCCTCTGGCAAAATGCCAGGCGCCATCCTGACTTGTTTACAGACTCTAACAGTAAAGTTCACTCTGATTCTGCACATTTATGGATTTTAACAAATCTGTAAATTCAAACATAATAAGGAACAAAATACAGAACAATTCTATCCTCCAAGTCATTACTTAAGTTGCTTCTTTTTAGTCAGACTTTTCTTTTATCCTAAGACTTTCTAAAGGTTTGCTTTCTATCCAAATTCCATATAAATGGAATGACAAAAAAATGTTGTCTTTTGAATCTGGCTTATATTCACCCATGCTTTTTTTGTATACCAAGAGTTTATAAGGGCTCATTGTAGATGGCATCTGGATGGAGCCTATGCAAGAAAAAGAGAGGGGGGGGGTGGAGTGGAGTGGGGGAAGGTAGTCAGTGATTGAGGAGGGTTAGTCTTATTCTTTTACAATAAAATCAATCTCAAAACTAATTGAAATTCCATGAGAAGTAAATTAATTTCTTTTAAGGATATCACAATGACCCAATTACAAAATCACTAGATCTACCTCATAAAGGTCCCACTACGTCTTAAAATCACCACATTAGGGACCAAGATTGCAATGTGTGAACCCTTGGGAGACAGACCATATTCAAAATAGGTTGTCTAGTCATTCTTGATATTTTTTCCATAGCAAGTTTTCTCATTTGTTGCAATAGTGACACAATGTTTTCCAGAATTTTAAGTTATGGTTGTTTTTTGTCCATTAATTTCTTCTTAAATTTATTTCTTCTCCAATTTTACTATAAACAGAAGGAGAAACTAAATAGGCTGTACCTTTAACACTTTGCTCTCAAAAAAAATCTCATGTCTAAGGCTCTTATTCCAGTTCATCACTCAAAAGTTCTTTCCATCTGCCAGAACACATTTCTGCCACATTATCCACGACTTTATAGCAAACGTCTGTTTATAACAACATGTTCGTCATTTCTATGAGAGCTCACCCAAAGCACCTTTAAAATTCATATTTCAGCAACATTCTCTTCATGACTATATGTATACTCTCAAAGATAGAAGCTTTCTCCACAACATTATTCTTTTCTTTTGAATAATGAATCTCCTCTGGATCTCTTTCATGTCAATATTCATATCCAAAATTTATCCAAGACAATCAAAGATCTGTTTCTCATACAACTCAAAAATCCTCTAGTCTCTACCATTACCTGGTTCTACAGTCGCATCTACTTGTTTAGGCACTTTTTATATTAGCACTTCACATCCAGGTAAAAATGTTTGCTTCATGCTTCTCCCCTAGATTCTGATGGATTTCAGTTCTTGATTTGTAAATGAATCACCATGATACCTACTTCATCTTTTTACATGATGTTATCCCCCTTTGCATGTCTTTCTTCATTTTTTTTTTTATATAAAGACACCTGTAATATAGGATTAGGGGCTCACTCTGCTCCAGCATGACTTCATCTTGTTTGTTTCAGCAATAACCTATGTCCAAATAAGGTCACATTTTGAGTATTGTGGATTGATATGAATTTGGGGGGTGAAGGGAATACAATTCAACCCACAACATTTATCTTTTACACTAAGACATTTTCAAACTCACTTATTAGTTCTAAGTGATAGCTAAACATTATGTACATTATACAGATTAATCAGCACTTTTTATCAAGACAATCTTATCTTCACTGCAAAAATTAACTTTTGTAACATCTTGATTATGTATAATCTCCACACCAAACAATTCATTAATATTGTTCAGTGTTTTTTAGTATAATCACAAAGTTAGGAAAAATACCATAATCAACATAATAAGATTTTTATCAACTCCAATAGAAGCACTTACCCTTCACCTCTCACTAATGAAACCTCTATCCTTTCATTCCTATGTAACAAAAATCTTTCTGTCTCTATAGAATTGCCTGTTCTGGAAATTTTATATAAATGGAATCATAAAAGAGGTAGTATTTTCTAAATGGATGCTTTCCCTTAGCATAATCTTTTTAAAGTCATTCATGTAGCAGCATATATTATTACTTTTCTTTTTTAATGGTCAAATAGTATTCCATTACATGGATAACCCACACTTTGTTGGCCCATTCATCAGTTCATGGAAACATGGATTGTTTTTATCTTTTTTTTTACATAATAAAAATGTACTGAATATTTTAAAAAGCCAGAAGAAAAGATTTTGAACATTTTTAACATAAAGGAAAGATAAATAGTTGGGGAGGTAAATATATTTAATCTGATGTGAACATTAAACAATATATACATATATCAAAATACCACATGGTATTGTTTAACATGACAACTTGTATATTTTCATGTACCAGTTAAAATAAGTTTAAATTACAAAAAGAAAAAAAGAAAAAGAAAACAGTCAATAAACAAATGCAGAGTCTACAGTGATTGAGAAATTTTAATGGAATCATGAACAAAAATGTATATTATTTCTACAAAAATTATATGGAAAATAAATTTCAAAAATTGACTGAATAATAGACATAAAACATAATTACCTATAACTTCTTAAGATTTTTAACAGTAGCTAAAAAAGTTCTCCTAAGAAAGAATAAATATTTCAAGTTTCATGGTTTTATTAGTGCCAAAATTCCACCAAATTTTAAGAATTAAAGTAGAAAGCTCCAAGTCTATATTTATTTTTGTATATTTTGTATATTTATGTTACCTTATTTTAACATCAAAATAAGATAAAGCTAAAATGAAAAGTGTGAAATGTAGATCAAAATCCCTTGCTCATGGTTGCAGAAATTCAAAGTAAATATTAAATGAAGTCCAGGATGTATATATAAAGGTATTATGGCCAAATAAAGTTTAATCCTTGAACTGAAAATACTATTTAGACTTAAAAAACTTAATAATAGAATTGTTTTTAATACAGGAGAAAATTCATTTTATTATTTTAGAGAAACATTAAAGCACTCATCATTAATAATAAGGAATCTTAGGGAAAAAATAGAAACTTTAGCTTGATAATACCAAAAAACCTAAAATAAACCTCCTATTTTAATATAATATGATTAAAACATTTTTTTTAATTTAAGAAGAAAAGTGTTTGCCAAATTATATTCTGTACAAACAATTGATTTCGTTCTAGTTTACATTACGAAATGCTGTGTGTGCATAAAGAAACTTTTAATCCACTTCAAGGTAAAAGATTTTCTACTCTGATTTCACATTCCAGACAAATTCTCCAGTTTCTACCTAGACATTTCTCTTTGCTCAACCTAAGAAACAGCTTTTGTAAATTCCACATGCTGTTTTTAAAATACTGCATGGGGCTATATGTTATTTAATGAGGCATTTCTCTTCATCAATCTGAGAAGCTCTAAAATGTTTTCATGCTGTGTAAAAAGATGAGAGTTTATATAATGTGCTTGACTGTAAAATTTCTCTTATTTTTATCCACATGTAAACCAATAGACTTTGGAAGTTGATGGTCTACTTAATGTTTAGCTCATATCTTACAAGGATTTAGGTGGGCTATATAGAAACATATTCATTTACTCTTAATTAAGTTGGAAAAAAAATTCTATTTGTTTCCTTTTTTATTTCTGGAAAGTTTTCTGTAATTAGGTTTTTTTATGTTATCCCATATCTCTTGGATGTTTTTCTCATGATTTTTAACCAGCCTTTCTGAGTTAGCTAGACTCTTTTCAAGATGAAATATTGTGTCTTCATTATCTGACGTTCTGGCTTCTACTTCCTCCACTCTGTTAGTGATACTCTCATTTGAGTTTTTAATTTGGTTTATAGTTTCTTTCATTTTTAGAATTATTGTTTGATTTTTTTTTATAATCTCTATCTCCTGATAAAGATACTTAACTTCTTCTTTTATCTGTTTATGTAATTCATTTTCAATGTATTCTTTCACTGTTTGAATTTGCTGTCTTGTATCCTCTTTAAGGTTCCATTCCATCTGTCTAAGGTATTCCTTGAGTTCCTTATATGACCATTTTTTTCTTAAGTCATATGATTTGCCCAGACTGAGTCAGGAGGATACACACAATTTGAACAGACCAATATCAATGGATGAAATAGAAGAAGCAATCAAAAGACTACCAACAAAGAAAAGCCCAGGACCGGATGGGTATATAGCAGAGTTTTACAAAACCTTTAAAGAAGAATTAATACCAATACTTTTCAAGTTATTTCAGGAAATAGCAAAAGAGGGAGCTCTTCGAAATTCATTCTATGAGGCAAATATCACCCTGATTCCAAAACCAGACAAAGACACCTCAAAGAAAGAAAACTACACACCAATATCTCTGATGAACCTAGATGCAAAAATCCTCAATAAAATTCTGGCGAATCGGATACAAAGGCACATCAAAAAAATTGTGCACCATGATCAAGTGGGATTCATCCCTGGGATGCAAGGATGGTTCAATATACAGAAATCAATAAATGTTATTCACCACATCAATAGACTCAAAGATAAGAACCATATGATCATCTCGATAGACGCAGAAAAAGCATTCAACAAAGCACAGCATCCCTTTATGTTCAAGACATTAGAAAAACTAGGGATAACAGGAACTTACCTTGACATTGTAAAAGCTATCTATGCTAAGCCTCAGGCTAGCATCATTCTGAATGGAGAAAAATTGAAGGCATTCCCTCTAAAATCTGGAACAAGACAGGGATGCCCTCTATCACCACTTCTATTCAATATAGTTCTCGAAACACTGGCCAGAGCAATTAGACAGATGAAAGAAATTAAAGGCATAAAAATAGGAAAAGAAGAACTTAAATTATCACTATTTTCGGATGACATGATTCAATACCTAGAAGACCCAAAAGGATCTACAAAAAAAATACTAGGACTAATAAATGAATTCAGCAAAGTGGCAGGATATAAAATCAACACACATAAATCAAAGGCATTTCTGTATATCATTGACAAAACTTCTGAAACGTAAATGAAGAAAAACACTCCATTCACAATATCCTCAAAAAAAATAAAATACTTGGGAATCAATCTAACAAAAGACGTGAAAGATTTTTCAATGAAAACTACAGAACCCTAAAGAGAGAAGTAGAAGAAGATCTTAGAAGATGGAAAAATATACCCTGTTCATGGATAGGCAGAACTAACATCATCAAAATGGTGATATTACCAAAAGTTCTCTATAGGTTTAATGCAATGCCAATCAAAATCCCAACAGCATTTCTTATAGAAATAGATAAAGCAATCATGAAATTCATATGGAAAAATAAAAGACCCAGAATAGCAAAAGCAATTCTAAGCAGGAAGTGTGAATCTGGAGGTTTAGCGATACCAGATTTTAAACTATATTACAGAGCAATAGTAACAAAAACAGTATAGTACTGGTACCAAAACAGGCGGGTGGACCAATGGTACAGAATAGAGGACACAGAGACTAATCCACAAAGTTACAACTATCTTATATTTGATAAAGGGGCTAAAAGCCTGCAATGGAGGAAGGATAGCATCTTCAACAAATAGTGTTGGGAAAACTAGAAATCCATATGCAACAAAATGAAACTGAATCCCCTCCTTTTGCCATGCACAAAAAAGTTAACCCAAAATGGATCAAGGAGCTTGATATCAAATCAGAGACTCTGCGTCTGATAGAAGGAAATGTTGGCTCCGATCTACATATTGTGGGGTCGGGCTCCAAATTCCTTAATAGGACACCCATAGCACAAGAGTTAATAACAAGAATCAACAAGTGGGACTTACTTAAACTAAAAAGTTTTTTTTTTTTTTTTTTTTTTCTCAGCAAGAGAAACAATAAGAGAGGTAAATAGGGAGCCTACACCATGGGAACAAATTTTTACTCCTCACACTTCAGATAGAGCCCTAATTTCCAGAGTATACAAAGAACTCAAAAAATTAGACAATAAGATAACAAATCACCCAATCAACAAATGGGCCAAGGACCTGAACAGACACTTCTCAGAGGAGGATATACAATCAATCAACAAGTACATGAAAAAATGCTCACCATCTCTAGCAGTCAGAGAAATGCAAATCAAAACCATCCTAAGATACCATCTCACTCCAGTAAGATTGGCAGCCATTATGAAGTCAAACAACAACAAGTGCTGGCGAGGATGTGGGGAAAAGGGTACTCTTCTACATTGCTGGTGGGACTGCAAATTGGTGTGGCCAATTTGGAAAGCAGTATGGAGATTCCTGGGAAAGCTGGGAATGGAACCATTTGACCCAGCTATTGCCCTTCTCAGACTATTCCCTGAAGACCTTAAAAGAGCACACTACAGGGATACTGCCACATGGATGTTCATAGCAGCACAATTCACAATTGCTAGACTGTGGAACCAACCCAGATGCCCTTCAATAGATGAATGGATAAAAAAAAATGTGGCATTTATACACCATGGAGTATTACGCAGCACTAAAAAATGACAAAATCATGGAATTTGCAGGGAAATGGATGGCACTAGAGCAGATTATGCTTAGTGAAGCTAGCCAATCCCTAAAAAACAAATACCAAATGTCTTCTTTGATATAATGAGAGCAACTAAGAACAGAGCAGGGAGGAAGAGCAGGAAGAAAAGATTAACATTAAACAGAGACATGAGATGGGAGGGAAAGGGAGAGAAAAGGGAAATTGCATGGAAGTGAAGGGCGACCCTCATTGCTATACAAAATTACATATAAGAGGTTGTGAGGGGAATGGGATAACAAACATGGAGGGAAATGAATTACAGTAGATGGGGTAGAGAGAGAAGATGGGAGGGGAGGGGAGGGGAGGAAGGATAGTAGAGGATAGGAAAGGTAGCAGAATACAACAGTCACTTATATGGCATTATGTAAAAATGTGGATGTGTAACAGATGTGATTCTGCAACTTGTATTTGGGGTAAAAATGGGAGTTCATAACCCACTTGAATCTAATGTATGAAATATGATATGTCAAGAGTGTTGTAATGTTGTGAACATCCAATAAAAAAAAAATTCTAATTACATAGATTCCCTTTCTCTTTCACTACTCCAGGAAATAAAATAAGTAAATCCATTATTATGAGTTATAATTTTTTAACTCTACACATATTTTATTGGTTCAATTTCAGGTATCTTCTCAGTGGATTTTATCTACATGATAGAAAACATATGACTTGGATAATGGGGGGCAGTGTCTGAAAACCATAAAAGAGAGAAAAAATGCAGTTTTAGGCAATACAAATGCAACTAAATCAGCTGTGTGATAATGGTCACATGTCAAAGTGACAATGGTCACATGTCACATTGCTCATCTGTCCACAAACAATACTAATATAAGAACTAAGATCACATTTGTTTCATCTTCATTTTTATCTCCTGATCAAGCCTTATTTCACCAAGTCGTTAATGTACCTAATTTCTTATAACCATATAATTATGGAGAGAGAACATGTTTAAAGACAGAGAAGCACCATCATTTCAAATGATTATTTGTGTAAAGGAATAGTTGAGAACTGACATTCATACATTGCTTAATTCTCCTACAGTGGGTAAAATTGAACTAAGATTAGATTTTTGTGCAAAGAGTAGGACTAGTCCGTATAAAGCAGTTAAAACATAAAGGCAGATTATATTTTGAGTGCACAGAAATAGAAAACAAACAGGATATTTTATTAACATCCACTTTGTTGAATTTCTAAACTGTTTCCTAAACTGAGGCAATGAGGTTACTATCTTAATAGATAAGCCAAGAATGCTAGTTGTGGTCAAATGATTCGCTCATCATCATTAGAGTACATATGCGGAGAATTTGGTCTTTGTGTTCCCAGCTGGCAGCTTTTACTAACATCTGGGTTATTAACATCAGAATCAGCAATCTAGAGAATTGTTCCTTCTAACATATCCAGCTTATCCTGGACCCAAATTAGTTCTCTTCCAAACCCACCTGCAGTAAAATCTAGCAGTCAAGCAGATTACCCTCATACAGAGTTGCTGGAATTTTATGTAAAACTACATTTGGATTAAATATTCCAGAAGAATTCAGACTTGACTTTCTATCTTATCTGTAGATAACTTTTAGTATTGTGTTTTGGAAAGTGAAAGATGTCAAGAATCATCACTTGTCCTTGAGAAATTCCAATGAAGATTTGGGATCTGACTACAACTCAAGCAAAATTACTACTTTGAATAAGATGTTTTTCTCATATTTGAAACAATTTCAATTTCAGAAGTGTCTTATCATAAATATTCAGACAGTTTTGGAATGATTTGCTTGTATGCAATTCACTCCTAACAGGTTTAAATAGCAGTTTTGCTACTATTTGAGATTGTTGATCTTAAAAAACGATTTCTGCCTTGTTCTTTATTGAGTTTAGAGAGATTTTACAGTGTGGTAAAATGTCCAGAACCATCTCTGATTCATCTAAGTAAAAGAGCTATCTTACCATATTTACAAATCATTAAAATAGTTCTATCCCAGAACATTTACAAATTAGATTTCTTGATGGGTTCTAAAGGTTTAGGTGGTTGTCCCTGATTAAAGGTAACTCTCTGAGGGAAAAGATTATCATGTAACACATACATCTACATATCATTTGAGATTCTTGACGAGTCCATCGTGAACCAGCATGTTGTATTTCTAAAATTTTGCAGCATGGATTGATTGTTATTTTCCCAATTTTGAGTGCCTTGCATAGAATTTTGTGTGTTTTCTCATGGAACACTGATTTTTGTTTAAACTCATTTGAACAAGCCAGCTCTGAACAATGTCTCTTAAATTCTCATTTATGCATCTTATCTCATGATCAAAAGCATGCAAAATTTCTCACATTTTCCTTCCTCTACTCCTTTAGCTCAGGCTATTTTATTTAGAAACACCGTGTTCTTTGTCAACTTCTTCCACATTATAGATTCAAGGCTTACTTGGAATAATGCAATTCATTCAAAATAAACAACTGATCTGAGATAACATTGTTCATTTTTTATTGATCGAATTGTTATATGCAGATAAAAATATGCCACAATAAAGTCCATTATTCTCTATAATTAATATATAATGGGAAAAACATTTAAATAGGAAATAAGACAATCTTCATTCTTTGCTCCAAAGATGTTTTAAAGATTAAAATATGAATGCATTGGGAAACCTATAAACTAGTGTTATCATATTACATTTTAATAGACTATTTGCAACATCAAATCATATTCTAAAAAAGTATAACATTCTACTTGACAATTATTTTTTAAAGATTTATTTTTTGTTGTATAAGATTGCTCACTTTAGTAAGATAAACTCAAAAGGATCTAAATGAATGTCTCACAAAATGGGATTAATAGATTATGGTGTATTCCCATTGCAGAATTCCAGTCATTCATCAGAAGATCACATCAATCAAGTGTTTGTCTATATGGAAATATTCTCTTAAAAAATTATCAAGTGTGAATGGAAAGTGTTAAACACTATTCACAGCATAATTGTGTGCATTTCTGTGCTGTGAGATATATATATATATATATGTGTATATATATATACATATATATATATATATATCACACACATGCACACACATACACAAACACATGTGTGTATGTCATATGTATATGTGTATATTGACATATATATGCATATATGTAATTTTTTTTTACTGACCAAAAATATAATTACCAATATGTTGGGAATCTTTTAACTTAATTGTCTTTACAATTTTCTTTTATGGAATTAATCATTGATACCAAAATAAAATCACTTAATTTTCATTCAGGCTATCCTCCTGCAAGTCTTTTGTGGTTCCTTCCAGAGAAACTGAATACTTCTTATATGGTTGACAGGTATTCTTTTGCTTATCATAGTGATACAAATGTATGTTTCCTTGACTGATTTCCTCAGATGTTAAGCTTTTAAAGAACGGAGCTGTAATCAGATCATCTTTATATTCTTTTTTAAAAAAAAATTTTAAACAATGTCTTTATTTTGTTTATTTATTTTTAGGTGGTGCTGAGGATGGAACCCAGTGCCTCACATGTGAGAGGCAAGTGCTCTGCCACTGAGCAACAATCCCAGCCCCTTTATATTCTTATTCTATGGCATTAGCATAGTGCTTGACTCATAATGGCACTAATAATTTTTGAAATAAATGAACAAATACATCATCAAGCAAAGTTTGACAAATTCATAAAAGGAGAACTAAAATTGTTCTGATTAAGTCTAATTATCAAAATCTACCTCAAGTTAAGCTGAATGCCATAGGTATTTAATGCATTTCTACCTTTTAAATTAAAATAGCTCATCCAGTACCATGCACACCATGAGCTCTCAATTAGTATTGATTGAGATAATTCTATGAGAGGCAGGAGTTAGGCCAATACATGACACACAATCTCAATTCAAATCATGTTTCTAAAAGATAACTAAAACTTCAAGTGAATCTGTTAGCTAGTGATTCTATTTAGAGAAGAGAATTAGGGCTGGGCTATCAAGTTATTTTTTAGATTCAAGCTTAAATTAAGAAAATGTGCAGTATAATTTAATTTGAAACATATTTTCCTTTTATTTCATCATCTTAACACAAAACACTTATATATGCTAAACTAATGACAGAAGTAATAATTATGATATTCTACTTTAGATTATCTGATTCTAACTACTTATTCATATTATGATTGGAGAATCCAGTGAAATATTTTTCCAAATATCTGTGTATGTGTGTGGTGGGGGTGGTGGTGCTGGTAATAAACCAAGAACCTTGCACGTACCAGGAAAATGCTCTTTCACTTTGTTATACACCCAACTTTTCCTTTCCATTTTTTAAAAGCCTAATACTGGAGAATAATAGTTATAGGAAATATTAGTTTTTTATCAATTTGCTTGATTAGGAATGTCTTAATTTGCATATCTATAATAATATTGCCTGAGGAGTTAGAATTCTGCAAATTATACAGGTGAGAAAATTTATTTGAGAAGGTACTTTACAGAACTGAGGCTGGCTAATATTGAAATCTGTACTTTTAAGTAAAAAAATTATGACCAGAAAAAAAACTCCATTTAATAAAAAATGTTTGTTCTCTTTTGTTACATTTGTAAATGTTTCCTTATGCTTAAGAGTAATTCTTTAGGTTTTAAATTTATTTATATGTCTTGAAATGATTTCTAGAGGATAACAGTAAAGATTAATTTAGCAATATCTGAAAGGTGCTTTTAATTCTTTGTGGAAAATAATATGTAAAATGTGAAATATTTATATTGATATTATACTTATTTATATTACACTTGTTTCAAGAAAAAAAATTATAAGTAAAAGTTTAAGGTATATGTCTTTTCTGGATAAGAAGATAATACATACTATAAATAAGATAACAAGTGTATATTACATATTTTAGAATTTTTTAAAAGCCCCAAAACTGTCATACTAAGGATCTGAAAGAGATACATAACTACCACGTGATGTTAATTTATAAAATGAGATAAAATTTGTGTTGGCTAAGGAACATAAGAAACAAAGCTAAGATCAAAGGCACTATTATTACTTTACTAAAAAAGTAAAAGAAGCTTCAACCAAAAAACCTAAAAAACCTTCACATCTTAAAAGAAAGGTGAACAAACATCTCAAGAACTGGTTCTGTCGCCTGGCTCACTGATAGATCCTTAATGCTGTTTATACTCAGGATCAAAGGATGTTTAAACAATTCCAGCTGTTGTTCACTTCGACTTTTAAGAAATATAAGAGTAGTCCCTGTCTAAAATCCTGAAAATAAACTCATGTATATTTAAGCAATACTTTTAAATATTTGTGGATATAAGAGATTTTGCTAGAAATCTCAGAAAGTTGCCAATTACTTTGCTTGTTTGAGTAGTGCTAGTCTCCCACACCAGATGGGAAGGGGGATTAAGATGGGTAATGGAGTCTCAGAATTTATTTCTGAAAAGGTTGTAAGCCAAGTCAAATTTAATTTCATGCACTGCAATATATATTACAATCTGTAATCTGGTGAGCATTTCCAGAAACCTGAAAACAACTCACTTTCCAAAACGAAAACATTTCAGATATTTTAGGAAAATTGCCCTTCATACTCTGAGAACTTTTTACATCCAAATACACTTACTAGGATCTTATTGAAATAGTCAATGAGAAATGAGGCTAAGGTCCCCAACTAGGGGAAATGTTGTAATAAATATAGGCCATCTGTATACTGAAAACATTATGCAACATATATAAATCTGTTTTCTCATCCCTTTCAGCCTCAGAATATGGTTGTGTTTTCTTTCTCAAATAAACAATGCATAAATTGTTCACAACAGGAAAAGGAAGACAAAAAGTGACTAAGAAATGAATGCTAGATATTTAGTTCATTTAAAAAGTTACCAAATCCTGAACCTCAAGTAGTGCCTTCAAGTAAGCACTATTTAAATGCACACCTCAGCTAACCTTTAAGTTTTTAACTAGTCATGAACTTTTTTCTAAGAAATGTCTGTATGCAAATATTTGTATTTATTAATGCCTTAGGTATTAAAAACTTTACAGAACTGTAGTTCTGTAAATAGTGCTCAAAATCTACTCTACATCTATAGGAACATTATATTCTTTTGCTTGTAGAATTTCCAATGGAGAAAAAATAAATGTGTATTAATATAGACAAGTGTCATCCAGGAAAAAGACAACTAAAAGTGGAAAATTCAGCATTATCAAAAGTCTTGCTTCAGTGTAGCGGGTTTGAAACTTGATTTTACTTGTATATAAGAGTAGATGCTGAATCAGGTTCATAAAATTTCTCAGAAACCCATGTTGAAAACCAATGTCAAAGAATTTATTACAAAAAATATAAAATCATCAGGTAGGTCTGACTAGTAGATTCTCTCTGGAAAAAAGTCATATCAGAATTCTGTTTACTAGGACATGGCTTGATGAGCCTGATGTGACTATCAGATAAAGGACATTAATTCTCTGATTCAAACATCTGACTCCACTCAGCTGGCTCGGGAAGCCTGGTCTTTCACTCACTAAGAGGGATACATCTAAGAGGAAGAGTTCAATACAAAAGGCTTTGTCTGAGCACCTTCCTCTATTGCCATTGCTTAGAAAGATGATTCCTCAAATGGTTCCTTTTCTCCCTTATTTTCACTTTTCTAATCATCTGCTCACAAATACACATTAGTTTGAAAATCTTTCTTGAGCTATGTGAATGTCATAAGTCCACTTTTCTTATATTCCCGTATAGAGGCACTAAGCACTGATTTTTTAAACTTAATTGTCAAGTGATAAATTCTTGCTGTGCCCACCAATATTCTCTATATTTTCAATGTGTTCATCATAAAATATTAATTATATTTATAATCAGGAAAAGTTGCATTTTAGAAAACACAGAGGATTTGACTTAATGAAAATTGATAACAGTTTCTGAAGTTGAATAAGCAATTGTCTAGAAGTTCTCACCAACTCCTTAGTGAGTATTTTCCCTCCATGGTAGTTAATATCATATTTTTCATATACTGTCAGAATTTTTATTTTATTTTTGTTTCTACATGTTGTCATCCTTAAATAAAAGGAAGACAGCAAAACACCTGTTCCTAAGTTGTCCCTTTCAGTTTTCAAGAACCTAGCCATGTCAGAGGAATGATAACAGTGGACCCACCCCTGAGTGTCCCAGGTAAATACTACCTTGAGGGAAAGGTTTCTGTCTTGCTCAAGCATATTGAAGATGGGGCCAGTCAACTCCTGTTATCTACAAGAACTACTTTCTTGTACACACTCCAGGAAAGTTGCTCTTCGGGATACTGTTCATACAAAAAACAAAGCAAGCTAATGATGCCACTACATTTATAGCCTAACTTGTAAACCCCTCTCCTTGCAGTAACTAGCATGGAGCAGAGCACCAAGGAGAGGGGCATATCAGTCAGCTACCATGAAAAGGAATCAGGGGAAATTATAAGGTGCCTAGACAACAGTAATTCCATTTTAATTCTGGCACTCAGAACCAAAACTTATAGCCAAGAAAAAGAAACTTAAGATGCTCCATTCGTATAATAGCCCCCCCTCCAAGGTCCCTACATACAAAAATCTGTTGTTACACAGCCACCTGCACCCAAAGTCACCTTCTCCATCCAAAGTTATTCCCAGCTTTCTCTTGTCTCTTGTTTCTTACTAGAAAAATATTTTTAAAACCTCAATTTAAGTGACTCTGCCTGCTGCATCTTGCAGAGGCTCAGCCTGACAGACATTCGTCAAAAACCTTTGTTTGAACTCAAAGATGTGTCTCTTGTCGACATTTGCACAGCTACCCTAATAGAAATGGAGCTGCTATTTTCTGATGAAACATTATAAAAGTATTGTGGAAACAGAGGTGCACCTGTCCAGCCAGTCACCACTGGACTTTGTGGTGAGGCCCCTGTTCATCCTATTGCTACTGGACTTCCTGATGAAGTACCTGCCCAACTGTTGCCACTGGATCTTCCCCATAAGCATTTCTTAGTAAATTTTATATCTCACATTCCATCTCTGGGTATTGTCTTTGATCTCTTACCATCCTATCCCACTGTTGGAGCATAACTGGTCTATGGATGTTACAATGTGCCTTGCTCTTTCATCCATTTTCATAAATAAGATCAGTTATTCTTCCAGTATATATATATATATATATATTTTTTTTTTCAAGTAAACCCTCCAAAGCACTAGATCTACTTACCAGTTCCAGTTCCCTTTGTAAACTTGTATTCTATGACAATATAATAGATTTTAGCTCAGGACTGAACCACAATTGGGTATAAATGTAATTACACATACTCAAAATCCCTTGATGATGGAAGCCATGTGAGCCCCATTCATCCTTTTGCCTGATTCTCAATTCTGGCATGCCTGGGTGCCTATTTGCTTAATGCCAGAGCTTGTTGTTAGCTAGAATTTTGGAGCTTACATCTCACAGAAAAGGGGAGTTGTGTAACTCTGAAGTTCTCAGTTGAAAAGACAATGGGATACTTCTGTGGTCCAGTTGTAAAAAATATCAAAGTAAACTGCAAACTGTTTAGATTTGAGCTTTCTCAAATCTTCATGTCTTCATTATGGATAGGACATAATCAGTGTTCACTCATATCACTTCAGCCTAAAACATACATTAACAATGGGAAATCTCTATAAAGTTGGTGCTACTCATATACACCTATGAAATTCTACCACAAAAAAGCCTTGTTCTTCATAGAACCAGAAAAACTGTATATTCAATATTTGAGATGAAATACAACACTACTGAAAACTATATCAGATTCAAATTGATAATTCTCCATTCACAAGAACCCATCTTCCTTCTGTTTCCACTGCTACCTTGCGAAGAAGAGTGATGATATCAAGAACCAACAAAAGACGATTTGCTTTTTCCTGTCTAACTCCATTATCAAATGGTCCGTTACAAGATTGCCTTTTATTCTCTTGTAGCAGGTGTTTCAGACTCAGATAATGAGCCTGATGGTGTAGGCATTGCATCTTTAATTCCAGCCCAAAACTGGACTCCCCCCAGTTGGGCAGGATGGGGCATGTGGTAATTACCTAGTAACTCAGACAAGACAAAGGACATTGTGAGTCATTTTACCACCTAATAACTTATAAACAGTCAACTATTTTAGCAATTTTAAGAGAACAGTCTACTGAAGTGTATTTCTGCTGATGTTGAAGTGATAATTCAGCTAGTAAAAGAAAGATAATGTTTATTTGTGTAAAATACCAAACTTTCTGAATGGAATGGGAAGACTTCAGCCATTCTTGACTTTTTGTCTTCTATAAAGCAACCAGATAAAATTTGTTTCACTCTTTATATGGGTGTTGAAGCACTATAGGTACTTCTTTTCTAAACAATAGGCCACCTGTATGTTATTCTGCTGGGATATTGAATTTTATAATAAAATTTTCACTAAATTATGTAAAGGTTATACTTTTTAAAAGAGAGTTATTTAGATGATTTAAAATTCCTACAAGAAGATGACAGGAAAATTCACCAGGTTACAACACCCAGCTGAATCTTTATTTTACATTGTGGAGTATGAATATTTAAACTATCGATTCTTTCAATACATGAACATGGAATGTCTTTATATTTCTTTGTGTTCACTTCAATTTATTTCATCAGTATTTTATAATATTCATTTTAAGACTTTATCCTATTTGGTTAAATTTATTCCTAGGTGTGTGTTTGCAGCTATGATAATTAGAATTGCTTTTCTGATTTCCATTTCATATATCAATATACACTATTGATGTTGAATTTGTATCCTGCAACTTTGCTAAATTTATTTATAGTTCTAATACACTACTGGTAGAATATTTGGGGATTTCTATATATGAGATCATGTCATCATCTTTCCTAATCTGAAAGCAAATTTTTGTCTTGGTTCAGATCTTAAGGAGAAGGCCTTCAGTTTTCTCACATTAAATATATTTTAACTGTTATGATTTTATATAACTATACACAATGCATTGACTACTTTAATCAAGTCTATAAACACACCCATCATCTCACATAATCACTTCTTTATTTTTGTCTAGAACATCTAAAACCTATTCTATGAGTAAATGTTCAGTATGTATTTTAATATTATTAACTACAGTCCTAATTCTATACATTAGATCTCTAGACATTTGCCCTATAACTTGGCACCTTTTACCTACATTTTTCTATTTTCCCTATCTCACCACCCTATGTAACCACATTCTATTCTGTTTCTATGTACTTGACTATTTTTTAGATTCTACATATAATTAACATCATATACTTGTGTTTTTACTTATTTAATTTAGCATAATGCCCTCAAAATTTATCCACACTGTTGAAAATAACAAGAACTCCTTTTAAAGATTAAAAAATATTCCATATTATTCATATATATTCTGCAAGATCCTTATCTATTCACCTATTGAAAGACAATTCAGTTGTTTCTGTTCTTGACTAGGATTAATAATGAATGCTTCAAAGAACATGGGTGTGAAGACATAAGTTGATTATTTCATTTCCTTTACATATATGCCCAGAAGAGGAATGGCGGGATCACAGGGTGGGCCTATTGCCGCAGTCCGGCTGCAGCAAAATAACCGGGGGTGTGAGGAACAACTTGTGTACATTGATACAGCAGGAGTGGGACAGGAGGGGTATATATACATATATATTGTAGGACAGGAGGGGTATATATACATTCCACACAGCTTATCTTAATTAACATAAAATAGATACAGCAGTCAACCAATAAGGAATCTCCACACTTAATAGCTTGCTGGCATTACTTCACAAACCACTCCCTCTGGCAAAATACCAGGCGCCATCCTGACTTGTTTACAGACTCTAACAGCCTCTTTTTAATTTTTGGAATAATCTTGATATTTCTGTTCATAATGGATGTACCAATTCACATTTCTACCAACAGAGTACATAAATTCTCTGGTCTCTGTCCCTCATCAACTTTTAATATATTGTGTTTATTTTTATGTTATCCTGTAGTCATGTCTTCATTTTTATGTCATCCTAACAGTTTTGATATGATATAGTAGCTTTGATTTATACTTCCCTGATTATTAGATTTATTGAGAAAATTTTTATAGACCTATTGGCTATTTGTATGTCCTCTTTTAATATCAGTCTATTTCTTAAAAAGAGATATGTCAGTTCTTTTGTCTATTTTTCATGATTTTTTTTGCCCTTGAAACCTCTACATGTATATTTTTCACATACACATACAACTCCTCCTCCTCCACTTCCTCCTCTTCATATTATGCAAAAGTTAGTATTCTTAATGATAGCTAATAGATTCTCCAGGTCTTCCATGTTAATCAGTTTTGCACCACAGTGACCACAATACCTGAAATCAGAACAACTTAGAGGAGAAAAAGCTAATTTTGGCACGTGGTTTCAGTAGTTTCAGCCCATGGTAGACAGCTCACTTGTTCCAGGCCTGAGGTGAGTCAGAACATCATCACAGAAGATTTTGTGGAGAAAGCTGCTCAGCTCATGACAGTCAGGAAGCAGAGAGACAGAGCAAGGCACCAGCTATAAAATCTAAACCCTAAAGGCTATAAAATATAAACCCTCAGTTACCAACTTCCAGTAGCTTTACCCTACCTACCTACAGTTACCTTCCACTCCATTCAAGTTATTAACCAATCAAATTGATCAATCCACTAATTAGGTTACAGCTTTCCTATTTGAATAATTTCAGCCCTGAACATTTCTGTATTAACACATAAGCCTGACGGGATGATACGTCATATCTGAACAAAACACTTTCTTTATTCTTTTTCATTCTTTTCTTTCTGTTATCTTCTCTGACCAGATAATTAAAAAAAAAATTATCTCCAAGTACACATGTTCTGTCCTCTGGTACAATCTTCTGTTGAAATTTTCTACTACATCTTTTCATTCAGTCTATTTATCTTTCACTTCCAATTTTTTTTTTGGGGGGGGGGTTCTTTTTAATTTTTTCTCTGTCTGTTGACATTTTCACTTTATTACTGTAGTTTCCCTGATTTCATTAAATTACTTATTGTTCCTTACATTAATTTACTAGTGTCCCTTTGAAGTTTGATGAACTTCTTTAGAACAATTTTCTAATTCTCCATCAAAATATTAGTGGATCCACAATTCTTTGGGTTCAGTTACTGGAAGATTTTTGCCCCTTCAGTGGTGTCATGTTTCCCCAATTCTTTGGGATCCTTGTCGACTTGCAAAAGTGCTTTAAAAAAAAAAAAACATAGTTACCTCTTCCCGTATGTACTGGATTTACTAATAAAAAGTCTTAAAGAGGAGGAGATGGATCATTCTGATCATGTTGTGGCACTAGGCCTAGTGGTATCAGTCAACAAATGTGTGGGCCTTTATTCCCTAAGGGAATATGATGGCTCATCGGCTCAAGCAGCTGGGATCCATAATATCAATATTGGCACTGCTTATTCTTTGGTGTAAAGAGTGTGGGAGATATTTGGGGGTCTGTGAGGACTGCTGGAGTACTCAGTAGTATACCTGGGTTCAGTAGCAAAACTTGAACAGGACATGTTGGGCACCAAAGCTGATGACTTGTACACACTCAGCTCTAGGTGTTGCTTGGACGGTAATGTGTGGCAACAGAGATCATCTGCAGTCTTCTGCATGATGGTGTGGACCAGGGAGAGAATCAGGGGCCAGGGAAAACTACAGGTGCATGAAAGATGGTGGAATCTGGCAGCAAGCACTTGCATAATTGTAGGATCCAATATGGGGTAGTAACAAGGTTCAGGCTGGCTAGCAGCTACCATATGTGTGACTAGATGAAGGCTTGAGCTAGAATTGAGTATGTTCATATAGCTATAGGGGACAGCTTGAGTCTCACCACAGATAAGGCTAGCATTGTGTACTTGCTATTGTGGGAACTGGGGCTTATAATTTAGAAGAATTTGTTGACAAGGGGTTTAACCTCAGGGGCTGGCTGTGGGGTCAGGATTTGTAGTAGAAGATCTAAAGTCATTTGGACATTCACATAGTGGCTGTGCTACATCTCTAGGCCAGAGCATTCATAGCAGCAGCTAAGACAACTAACACAGCTCCAGGAAGGAAGGAGTGAGAAGAGTCGTGCCTCAGTCATCTGGAAATGACAAGAGCTGCTGTGCTGAGTTCAAAGTCCTGGGCATCTATGGTGGCAGCAGCTGGAGTGGCTTGGGGGACATGAAAATGAAAGAAGCCATGATTTAGGCACTTGTAGAAAGCAAAGATGAAAAATGTGAGGTCCTTGGAGACAAAGCTGCAGGAGGTCCATACAAACTCATCTAGCTTTGGGCATCTTCCATGGTGAAATCTACTGGGGTCCTCTGCAGAGCAAGTTGCTAGGGTCTGTGAGCCTGAACACTGGGGTCCTCAGCAGTGAAAGCTAGAGCAGATGCACAAGAGCCACAAGGGCTGTTCTTGTCCTGAGCTTACAAGCCTGCTGAAATCCTGTGCAGAGTGGGCCATTGAGGAGGATGGTGACTCCTGTCACGTGACTGATACTAAGAACTCTCATTCTTCTTTATTCTCAGCTATCTCCAAGCATTTGACACTGCCTCTTACTACATGGATCTGGGTAGAACAAAATTAGAGCCTGTTGCCCAATCAGTGCCCCAAATGGGAAAGCCGGTTATTCACCCAGTTCTCCTTTTCTATGTGAGGGAGATTCATTAGCCAGGGTGTGCCTGATCTATGCTGAGCACTCCTGTCCTGGGAGATGGGAAGGTAAAGGCAAAATTGAACTCTTTTACCGACCCTATTTGTGCTGTTATTCTCTCGCTCTCTCTCTCTCTCTCTTTAGTACTGGGGATTGAACCAGGGGCACTGAACCAGTGAGCCACATCCCCACCCCCTTTTTTTTTTTTTTTTTTTTTTTTTTAGAGAAAGTGTTTCCCTGAGTTACTTAGGGCCTTGCTAAATTGCTGAGGCTGCTTTTAATTGCTGAGGCTGACTTTGAACTCTCAATCCTCCAGCCTCAGCCTCCCAAGCCACTGGGATTACAGACATGCACCATCATGCCCAGCCTGTGCTGTTTCTGGAGTTATTATTCTTCATCACTTTTTAAGTGAACTCCTCAAGTCTGTCATGGTAATTTTTATTGATGAATGACTATTGAGTCATACCTATTTGTGGGGAAATGTATGTATGGACATCTTACTTCATCATCATGCAGATATCACTCCTTCATTAAAGATTGTTTTCAGTATTACATCTTTTTTCTTGATTCATAATGTGTTCTGAATGGATAAAATATTTGAAATTGTTTTATGTATTTTTCT
Organism: Spermophilus citellus; assembly: GCF_964194105.1. Classification (NCBI taxonomy): domain Eukaryota; kingdom Metazoa; phylum Chordata; class Mammalia; order Rodentia; family Sciuridae; genus Spermophilus; species Spermophilus citellus. The sequence goes on along the minus strand of NC_138184.1, from coordinate 194,293,872 downwards.
TAATTTTAGAGCTTTTTCAGAACCACTGCACAATGCTTTGGCTTTGGTGTATCTGGATATATTGACTGAAGTAATTTTAACGAATCATCTATTTTAGCAAAACATTGGTTACATACCATGCAGAGGAGATAATGGCATGTCTAAACACACTACTCTAAGTCTCTCTATCCAGTTCTTATTGCTGACTCCTAAACAGCTTTGTGAGGAAAGTTGAATAAAAATAATATTTACTGAGTATAAGAACTTTAGTATGCATCAAATACATACAAATAAACTGAAATGTAAATATCACTGCCTCCATTTTATAGATGAGGAAACTGAAACTGAGATAGCTTTAATTATTGGATTAAGGTTAGTAAAAAAGCTGAACAGCTTCAGAATTTACTGTATGCAAATTTGATTCTAAAACTTAAGCTTTTATACATGTTGTTTCAAACACATCTCCTAATCTGAAAGAGCTGGGTTCATTATATTTATTAGTCACATGAAAATTTATATTTTCCATTTTTAAATAAAATAATGATGAAGAGAAGAATGATAACAGCTGAGTATTTGTTAAATTCTAATTTATGTACAAATTTTTGAACCACATTGCTTTCATCTTTTTTCTTTTTTTTTTTTCTTTTTTTGGTACTGGGGATTGAACCGGGGCTGCTAGACCACTGAACTACATCCCCAGCCCTATTTTGTATTTTATTTAGAGACAGGATCTCACTGAGTTGCTTACTGCCTCACTTTTGCTGATGATAGCTTTGAACTCGTGATCCTCCTGTCTTAGCCTTCTGAGCTACTAGGATTACAGTTGCATGCCACTGTAGTCAGCTGCCTGCATCTATTTTTGACTATTTTATTTATTTGGCAGGAGGCCATGAGAAAATTCCTAATGTTTTCTTTCTTTTTTTTTCTTTTTTCTTTTCTTTTTTTTTTTTTTTTTTTTTTTTGAAAATGCTTTAATGTCAGCAAAACATCAAAGTCTTGGGAATAATTTGACAAAATATGGGCAGGCTTCTACACTGAAAACTACACAGCATTATTGAGAAAAATAAGAATTAGATAGGTGATGGTATATATATCCTATTCATGCCTTAGAAGACTCAGTATTACAAAGATGTTAATTCTTGTGAAATTAATATGTAGATTTGATGTAATTTCCATAAAAATCCTAACAGATTTTATTTTACAGAAATTAATAAGTTGATTCTAAGATTACTATGGAAATGCAAAATGTCAAGAATAACAAAGACACTTTTAAGAGGAATATTGTAGGAAGATTTGATATTCTAGCTAGTAAACTTTATTATATTTAATTTTTTCCATCTTTAGAATAAGTATGATGTCATCATGTAATTCTAATATTGTTATCAGATATAAATGAGTTTATGTGAACAAATAAGCATTTATAATAATACCAACCATAGACTAGACTCTATAAAGTTTAGTTATTGGTAGTAATTTTGTGCTAAATGCCTAATATGTGTTATCCCAATATACATCCAGGACCGTGCCTGTCCCTGGATTTTTGGTCATCTCTTTGAGTCCTGTGATTATCTGGGGGATATCTATAGGGTTACACATCTTTCATCTCTTTTCTGGAGAAAATTAAAATTGAATTTTGAAATTTTAATCTTGAAGGTTACCAAAAGGATATCTAAATATGCCTTCAGTGTAACCCTTTTCAAAGGTAATAAAGATGGTCTGTTATCTCTCACTGAGTTAATAGCTTCCCTATTCTTCAAAGTCTTTCCTCTGAAAATTCCTCTGCATCATCTCTCCATACTTTACCCCATATGTTATCATTCACCAAGTACTAACAGTAGTGGTAGCAGTAGGAGAGGGAAAATGTAAATGGATCTAAGAGGTTTATAAAGAACAAAGTATACAGCACCCAATAAATGACACAGCTAGGCCAGCAATATAGAATACAATGATCACCTTATTCTCCATCTTTTCTTTTCTTTTTGTAAGCACAACTTTTAGAGAGTATTTTCTTGACTTTGAGACAAATCAAGTACCAACTTAAAATAACACAGTTGTGCATTTAATTCTCCCTTGTATCATTTCCCACACTTTTTAATAAATAATGCTAAGTACATAATTTATTTAATATATATCTTCCAAGAGTATTCAAAATTCATCAGGGAGAACAGATAAATCCTGCATTGTGAACCACCATTCTATCCTGATATCTGGCATGATCCCTGCAACATACGAGGTACTAAAAACTGATGCTAAAAAATCTTCATATTTCTTCTGTTCTCAATTAATTTAATAACTTTTAACTTTTGGTGCTCTATAATAGTAATGAAGTATTTCCAACTTATCTTCTAAAAGTATTCTATTCCTTATTTGTTTTTTCTGCCTAAGGTTAATATTTTTTTTATTTACTTCTCTTTTTTTAGAATCTTTGTGTCTATCATTACCAAGCTTACACCGAAACTGCCTATTTTGACTCTTTCCTGCACCATTATGGATCCATTGTAGTGACCATTTCTGTAAAAACTCATGCCAGCTGCATGCCTGGGGATCTGGGGGCCTACAGATTGTACCATGTACCTTTCAACCCCTGCTTTTGATTTATCTATCATGATATGGATACAGGATTCTCAAGGAGATGGTTCCAAAATGTTTCATGGGCATGGAATTGCAAGGCTCTGAGTTTATTAGAGATGGTCCTAAAAAATATTCCACACGGTTTCTCAGAAAGTTACACACTGTAGAAATGCCAGTTGCTTGGAAAGATGGCCAGGTCAGTCTCACATCATTGATTTGTCTTAGCTCTGAGTTTTCCTTCATCTTCAGTAAAGGACTCACACATCAGACTATTTCAGGTTCTGCTCTGTGGGGAACTCTAAATAGAGTAGTGACTTGGCTGCTACAGCCTGTTAAAACAACCAGTGAATAAAACCAGAATCCCAATAGTCAATACAAATGCTATAACAGTGTTGCCATTTGTATACATTTCATTGACAAAGGCTTGCCACCTGTAAAATTCTCTCCTGCATAGCAGTAAATTCCATAATGTGTTTGTTGTGTATCAGATTCATATGACATAAAATCAGTTCCATTAGGTTTTGACAACTTTTTCATGAAGTAAAATCATAGTGTGGATTGTATTTTTGTTTTCTTCAGATGAAATCAATACAGGCACATTAAGAAAAGATTAGTTTGAACATAAGTCAGAGTTGATAAGAATTATACACGGGGCCTGGTTTCACATTTTAAATTATTTTTATTTAAAGGACTTTGTTAATATCTATAGAGAAAAAGAGATATAGAGAAATAAAATGAAATCAATAGTTATAAGATAATGTTAAATATTGAGAAGAGGCACCATTTAAAAAATGCTTACTCTTAGTAAAGTTATTTATGATAGCCTTTATTCAAATACATGTATAATTTAAAGCATGATAAAAAAGTAAATATTAACTCACCAATAAATTATCATTAAAAGAACAAGCACCAGAAATTCCTGAGAGTACTATTATACAAGCATCACATTTAGATCTCGGGAAGACAAGCACTAAGGAATCTCTGGGTAGATCTGATATTATTAATGATAATACTTCAATACCTTTGACTTTAAGGGGAAATGCTTTTCTCTTTGAGACCATTTGTTGGGGGAATGGGGAATGGCTCAGGTAATATCAGGGGACATTTCAAATTTGGATATGTGATACACACACACACACACACACACACACACACACCAGTTTTAAGAGATATTATTTTTCTCCAAGCAATTAAATTATCATTTATTTTTCCACCCCCTTAAAAGACTAAACTTAATATGCCAAAATAATTTATTTATTTTTGTTTTTTAGATATACATGACAGTACATTTTTGACCTGTTATACATAATATAACTTATTCTAATAAGGATTCCTTTCTTTTGGTTATATTTTAAAATTTCCTCAAAAGAGATGTGGAAGGTTGAAATGTGCTTTCTAATTATGTCTCTTTTGGAAACAGTGTCGAATTTTCTAATATTCTTATTAGCCCAGATATAAAAATCAAATATAACCAGAATCCTAGGGAAATTAAAGCATTTGATTACACTCGCCAACTGTTCAGTTTAGTCTCTGAAATATGTATAAAAAATTGAAATAAGAAATAAGTCAAAGCTTATATCAATTTAAAATTGTATTTTCAAATTTGCATATTTATAGTTGGGAAAATCTGTATCTAAATTAAAGAGGTGTACGATTTTTATAATATCCACCATAATTATATAAACATATTTGGTGTCTAAGGTAAAAAACGCAAACTCTATTTGAAATTTCATTTGTTTTAATACAGCTCTTGCATCTTGAGATTTGGATTCAGTTGCAACTTGTGACACTTCATGGGTAATTTGCCTGGATAATGCCTACCCCCACTTCCCCTCCCATTAGCTGAGGGGGTGACTTGGATTCGGACATTCTGTAGTTATCACTCCATGGGGTGCCTGTTCCTTATGTCACTCTCCCTGCCTCTCTGCTACTGCATACTTGTGGTTAGTTTCATGCTGAGCACATTTTCTTCCATGTTAATACTCAGTTTTCAAGTGGCTTTGCAGAGCAGATGTTCTTATGTGAGTTCTCATTTTTCTTCTTTCTCTTGACATATTTTTAGCAAAGGAATTCCTTGCTATTCTTTATTTAGTCCAAAAGAAGAAAGAAAGAAAAACAAAAAGGATAAGAAAGACTCATCCTAAGTATCCTAAAACTTGTTTCTAATATATTTTCCTATAGGGTTGGTTCTTACTGAAATATGCCTTTGTTGAAAAATTTACTTTCTGATTTTTTATCTACTCATATGAGCAATTTTATCTAAAAATAATGTTTTCATATCAAATTTTACGTTTAGATAGATGTTACACAGTGTTTGTCAATATATTCTGTACATATTGCTTTAATTCTAATTTTTATCCAGACCCAAGCCAGTGATCATATGTTAATCTTAAAAAGACTAAGTTTCCTCCCTTTCTTTCCAATTTAATTTTAAATGTTTAAATTTAAATGTTAAGCGACCCTCACTTTTGTTCTCTGTCACATGTCAAAGATGACTTTTACTCTCTGTACAATGCTAAATGATGAAAATGTTTTTGAAGTTTCCCTATTCCTAAAATTCATTCACTGAGGAGAGGCACTACAACCTTTGAAAACAAATGAAAAGTGTTTGTCCTACTTTCTCAAGAGTAAATTAGAAGCTTTTAAGTTGGGAGATCCAGAAACAAATTTCTGGCCTTCTTCCCTATGGCTAATCTCCTAGACAAAGAACTCTATAGAGTTGGAGACAGTCTGGATTTTCAGGACTAAAATCACTGTGAAATCAAGACTCTTAAAAAATATTATTAAGCATTTGCTGAGAATTCATTTATTGCAGATATTTTGTCATTAGTTCAAAGAAAGGATTAGGAATGCTTATTTTGATAAGAGTTATTTGAATATAACTTCACCTTGTATTTGTTCTATATGCAGTTGATGTAAATACTTGAAGCATTTTCAGGTTGTAACCTGGTAGGGAGAAGCTTGAGTGCTATATCAGGAGACAACTAAGTTGATCAATTTCAGTTTAGTACATAGATATCTCTCTCCCCCTCTCTACCCTTTCTCTCTCTGTCACACACACACACACACACATATGATTTGTAAAGGGACAAAAAAGTGGATAGTTTCACTATAATAAAACTTTATTCACAAAATAATCTTTTATTTTAATGAAAAGAGAAGTGGAAATCTTTCCAAAATGTATTATAATTCAAACCCCTATTACAGAGGGTTTAAAAAAAAACATTTCTCATTAATAATAATACTTTAGAATCCTAGAGTTGCCTGTCACTTTAAAAGGAGTGTATACACATATACAAAGAAAGAAACCCCCAACCCCTTGTAGCCTCCCATTAAGCCAAGTCGTTTCCTATATGAAACATGTCATCAGCCACCTCTTCCCGAGAAAGAGAGTGGCAAGCTGTTAATGCCTAGCTTTCCCTCACATACATGGCTGTTAGGTAATTGGGGAGAAGAAGGGAACCATTAGTCTGTAATTCTTAAAATTTACATCCCCTGTAATTTTCAGCAAAGGTCTTGCTTTTTTGGCATCTAAAATAGTCAGAACCACAGCTACCACTACCAGTTCATGGCATTTCTCTAGAGTGAAGGCGGACAGCCCAGTGAGCTATTTCAAGACCAAAGAAGGTGGCGATTTTGTTTTCCATCTCAACTTTTTTTTGGTAATGGTCAAATAACAGAAATTTGTTTATCCCATCTGCCTTCTTTAATGATCGTGAACAGTGACAGATCCCAGAGAGAATGTGCAACACTTTCTGCATTCTGGAGTTCGATGTTATTCTCTGTCAGGAAAAGTTTACAAGTTGGCTTTCATGTTTGTAAAGTTCAATTCCCAGAATAGTAGGTTATAAATAGTGATTACCATAAAACACTCCACATCTAGATGCTGTTCTAAGGAAAAAGACCTGATATTTTGGGATTGATTTTTCCTATCTTATTTCTGGAAATACACAAATGTGGTGTAGTTGTTCTTCACACTGCTCTTTATTTTAGGCACTTCATAACTATGCAGGCGATTCTTCATTAAGAAATAGAAAAAAAGCACTGGCTAAATTCTTAGCTTCTAAGGAACTAATCTTTGTGATCACTTTGACATTTAAAAACAACAGGACATGCCAGATAAGCTCTGAGTCTCAGCCTTGGGCTCTAAATTCTAGCTCTGACCAGGGAAGCTGGGATAAAGTACACAATTCCTGTGGACCCAAATTTCCTCTTTTCAAAATTGAAGACATGAGAGCCAATAATTTCTAAGTGCAAATTTCTAATAGCATTTGAACATTTGAAGCAAACAAACAAACAAAAAGATATTGGAGATGGCAGAATCTGAGTTTTCACATTGGAATTCTTCCTCCTCTGTTCTCATTTGTATAGTTCAGAAACACTAGACAAGCTATGTGGGTTCACTAAGCCTTTTTTCCTTGTTTGTAACACATGGAGGTTAATGCTGTTCTCTCGCCTGTGTTGGCACGGGGATTCATGCAGAAAGTGTGCCAAGCAAAGGTAAGTTTTCTATGAAGGGTGGCTATAGCTATCTCAGAAAATCAGTATTAGCACTTAAAACCCCCATACACCATCCCCTTGCTTTCTAGGAGAAGCGATCTTCTCTTATCCTGGTATATTAGCTTAAAGTATGACTAGTTACTCCTGCTACAGTATCTAGGTGACAAATGCATAGCAAATGCAGAAACATTCATTATTGATTAAACAAGTCTCATATGTTAATCATGAGAATAATAATAAAAGAAGTAAAGTCAGATCTCTTATTGCACAGCTTATATGTGTTCTTATGCAACATCATGCCATAAAAAATGCAGAGCTCATTGGGAAAAGTTAGAGGAATGACACTCAGAAAACTTCATCAGTATAAGATAGCTAATGAAATAATAAAAACAGTAGGATAGATAATGATTAAGAAATGCATAAATGTGACAATCAATGTGCAACTCTACCTCAAAAATGATGTTATGCTATAGTTCGAAGGGTTTTAGCTTGTGAGTTACCCTGGAGCTGGGGAAAGAGGCATCTAAAATTGGAAGAAACCTTGTAACACCAGATGTGGGTGCCTGTGTCTCCAAATATGTATGACAAATTGAAGAAGCTGAGAGAGAGAGTCCAGGTGTGTGTGTGTGTGTGTGTGTGTGTGTGTGTGTGTGTGTTGTGTATTCCTGTCCGGTTCAGCTCAGCTGTGTTCAGCTTTCTGCCTCCATTTGGCATATTTGTCTGACAAAATCAGGAATAATCATACAGATTTTGTATCATGTTGAAACTGCCCCCTCATACTGCTTTCAAACAAATATGTTTTTTCAAAACAAGCTTTGTTGGAGAAATGTCTCTGTGTAGAAATCAGGTAGTATTTATTCTCAAATCTATATCTTATAAAGATCATGTATACGCACGTGCCTGTGTGCCCATATACATAACACTGACAATGAAAACTGCATAGAATTCAGTGAATTATGATTTTTCTTGGCTATGTTCATATTAAAATCATTTAAGGTTGAATATCTTTGAATAGTGTCGCATTTTTCCACCACACCAAAGGGCAAATATTTTTTAAAGCCTAAATACTAGAAACAAGTAGATCTTACTTGCCTTAGAGGAATTCTTTTGATTTGAACTTTTTTTTTAAGTTCTACGTGTGTCTCAATCCCAGTTTCAGTGAAAATAAGAGAGAAGTAGTGGGAAAGAAGAGATACAGAGAAGAGAACAGGGTAATGGAAATTCAGTTTAAAATGCAGACAAATCTGCCGTTTCTGCTTGATAGCCTGTAACATTTCCATGTAGTGCACTTTGCATGGCAGAATAGCTACTAGTAATAGAATTCTCTCACGGTGGAGGTTAATTACTTTTCAGCTACAGCAAAATAAATTTCCTGTCAAGCTCATGGACAGGAATATGCCAGTGTCCCCATTTTTACCTGCATTTTTAATTCAGCATTAATACCTGACACTTGCTTACATTCAGTAGACTATTCCTTTAAACAGTAGGAGTCCCAAAGAAATACTGAGGGATTGTCAGTAATGTAGTATCAAAGTGTATGTTTAAAAAAGTGATTTCTCCCCTCCCAGAGAGCACCATAAAGATTACTGACCTGCTTCTCACTTTAGAAAACAGTGGTTACCTTCCTTGTGAAATGGAAAAGTGCAAGTTCATACAAGAGAAGGAAACAGGGAAGACCACCTTCCCCAGTCCACAGCACAGCAAGCCTAGGCCTTCTGTTGCTTCCCATGCGATTGGAGGGAGAATTTAAGAGTCATTCATTTCTATCTATTTTCCACTTAATAAGGCCCAGCCCATTACACAATGTGCTGATCTTTATAGAATAATGACCAAGAGCTTCCCTTAATTATCCTGCTGGTAGTTCTTTTTTTTAAATTTTTTTTCCCCCAAAATGAACTCCCTTGTCTACAACCACACTCATGTCCTGTCATTAGGACGAGCACTGTCAGTGTCACTTAATTAATCAATGCCAACTTTGGAAATCCTGGAGGACAGATGGAATAGGGAAATGAGCCTACATCAGTCCCCACTGGATAGACAGACAGATGTTGAGGAGAATGGCCATACACATAGAATAAGGTAGGGCTGTGCTCCATTAAGAAGCCCAGACTTCAGAGCTAAAGTATTTGTGATGGTCAGAAAGATAGGAATTAATATGAAAAGTTTTTTTCACACATATTCTTTTTTATATATAACTAATAGCTCTTTATTTTTAAAACTTCCCACTCTTCATTCTCTTCACATGAATATTCTTTAACTCTGATATCTGAGTAGTCAACACATAAAAACTTTCCTGATTTGATTAATCTCACTTTTCTAAGAAATGTTATAGAATTCTATTTTATTCCTTTCTGTGCTACTTACTTATTATGCTGTCTCATATAATAGCTTCAAATGCAATTTTAACCGTTCTCTTTTTCAGTTAGATTGCAAGTATTTTATGACTCATTGTTTTATTTTGCTTTTAATTACTGCATCCCCTAGCATAATGTTTTGAATCTAGTGAATCCCCAATATATTGTTTGTTGAATTGACTTTTTTGGAAGTTTAACTCTTTTCTGGTACAAATTAAATCAAGAGTGGAAATTCTCACTTTGTTAGAAATTCTTAACTTTTCTAAGATTGATATTTATATTAGATTCATATGAAATTCAGAATTCTTTTTTTATTTATTTTTTATTGGTTGTTCACAACACTACAAAGCTCTTGACATATCATATTTCATACATTAGATTCAAGTGGGTTATGAACTCCCAATTTTTACCGCAAATGCAGATTGCAGAATCACGTCGGTTACACATCCACAATTTTACATAATGCCCTATTAGTAACTGTTGTATTCTGACACCTTTCCTATCCTCTACTATCCCCCCTCCCCTTCCCTCCCATCTTCTCTCTCTACCCCATCTACTGTAATTCATTTCTCAATTCAGAATTCTTATAGAAAATAATATTTGACATTGGATTCTTGAATGCTAAAGTATTATAAGGTAATTTGTCAAATATTCATGTATTTTGGAGGGTCTTAGTAACTATTACTACTCTTTTTTCCTTGTACATTTGAAATCAAACTGAAAGTAAGATACCCAAGACAGACTAAAGAAGAACCAAGTACCATTTTTACTAAGCATACATGTAAAGAGACATCTTATTGCTAAGACACTATGGTCAAATCATGTTCCTTGAGACCTCAGTCTTGGACAATTCTATTAACTCTTGATAAGAGCAAAAGATCCCACCAAAGTGTATTTCATGATGGAAGAATAGACAGGACTGGGCCCCCTCTGTGGACCGTTGGTCTAATAGGCTGAGTTTGCCATATTCAGGTTCTACTCTAAGCTCACCAACAAAGTAAAAAAAAAAAAAAAGGTGGTTGCTTCCCTTTGGTGAGGTGCAGAAAAGAGGTTGGGGAGGGAAGAATGAAGCTACAGAGAGAAAGCAGATGCAAGTCCCAAACACTTTTTTTCCAATAAGTAGAGAAAAATGTCGTAGAATAGAATGAGTGGAGAGTTAGCATTCCTGCCTGACATGTTGATCTTTATCAACTGCCTTTGATCATGATATGTAGTAATATTTGTTATCGATGGTTAAGTATAATTTGAAAGTGAATTTGTTTTTAGAAAACTACAATTTATGGGCTGGGGATGTGGCTCAAGCGGTAGCGCGCTCGCCTGGCATGCGTGTGGCCCGGGTTCGATCCTCAGCACCACATACCAACAAAGATGTTGTGTCCACCGAGAACTAAAAAATAAATATTAAAAATTCTCTCTCTCTCTCTCCTCTCTCTCCTCTCTCACTCTCTCTTTAAAAAAAAAAGAAAAAGAAAAAAAGAAAACTACAATTTATGGTAAGTGGAAAACATTTGCAAAAGTGAGGAAGGACCAAAAGACATATGGGGAAGGATCATTGTCTATAACTCTACTATGGTCTGGATGTGAGGTGTCCCCCAAAAGCTCATGTGTGAGACAATGCAAGAAGGTTCAGAGGAGAAATGATGGAGTTGTGAGAATCTGAACCCAATCAGTGACTTAATCCACTGGTAGGGATTAACTGAGTGGTAATGGAAGTGGCAGGGTGTGGCTGGCTTTGGGATACATATTTGTATCTGGTCAGTGGAGTCTCCACCACCACCACTTCCTGATTACCATAATGTGAGCTGCTTCCCTCTTCTACCCTCTTCTGCCATGATATTCAGCCTCACCTTGAGCCCTGAGAAATGGAGCTGGCCTTCTACAGACTAAGACCTCTGAAACCATGAGTCCTCAAATAAACTTGTCTTCTATAATTGTTCTGGTCAGATCCTTTATTCACAGGAGCATAAAAACTGACTAAAAAAAAAAAAACTGGACATGGTTATCCCAAAAGAAAAATTTACAGCTTACCAAAAAATGGAACATGTTCCTGAATGTTTTGACACCTTGGGATGTTATGGTAATTGTTCAGATAATTTGTGAAACAATTCAAAGAAATTGCTTACCTGAGAGAGCTCCTGAACCTGGTAAAGTTCTTCTCCTTCAACACATTTCTATAGAGAAGAAATTAAGCATGGAAAAGGAAGAATAAGCAACTTTTGAATATGCTTCAACCTCCTTTGGGGCAAAATGGTGTGTTATAAAAAAAAAAAAACAGAGGTCAACATTTTTCTGTAATGGGCCAAACACTAAATATTGCAGGCTTTATAGGTCAATGGTTTCTGTACAATCCCTTTTTAAACTCTACTGTTTGAAAGCAGTCAGAGACAAATGTAAATTAATGAATATGAGGATGCCCACAAGCTTTATTTATGGACATTGGTATTTGAAATTACATTGTAATGTATCACAAAACACTATTGTTTTTTATTTCTATCAACCATTTTCAATCCCTAGATCATACAGACACCTGAATAGACCTATGAAGTATTAATGTTCTAACTTAATTCTATCAGTTCTCTACTTTGATGTAACATAGGAAAAGGTCCTAATATTTAGCATTTGTGTAGTCTGTAATCTTATTTAGCTTAATTAGAGAATTCAATTTTCTACCCTACTACTTAAAAATTAAGTTCTTAAAAAAAAACTAATATCCATGAAATTTTTTTAAAAGTATACAAAAGTAAAGGAGGTTAGTTATACATAGTGATTTTTGGCAAACCACCATTTCATTGTACACTTGAACAAATCTTAAGCTAATGGATTTAGAAGGAAAACAGAAAAGGTCAGGGGAAGAAGCCTATGCAGTTGTAGGACTTTAAGGATTCATCTAATTTAGGGGCATGGGAGAGGGACTTAGAAGCTCTATGAGGGCTACCCAATTACACAGAAAAATATTAAGCAAAGGCAAACTGGTGACATTTACCTTCCTGCTTATTTCATAAAAGGGCAAAGAAGTACATATCTCCTAGACAGCCTCACTGTTTTTCTGTGGGAAATAAAACTGGAAGTTCCTGGGGTGCTAACACTAGCTGAAGCTGAATTTATCTGACAGCTTCTCATAGGTACCTCCTTACCAGTATTGACCTGCCATTATACCCACCATTAATTTGGGAGCTCAACATAGACATTTCTTTCTCTTCTGATTCCAAAGGGGCATTAATGTTCCCTAATCTTGATTTGCCTTCCCTTCCCTTTCCTGCTTCCTAAATTTTTATTCTTTGAATTAATTTCACTGCAAAATAAACACAGAAATGTTTAAAATAATGAGTAATAATTATAACTACTTCTCTTATACTCATCTTCCATGGAATAAAGGTAGTTATAGGTTGGTTGTATATACTGATATACATTTTAAGTGTGAATATATACATATATACATATATGAGATGAGTTAGATTTAGAGGTATTTTAATTTAATTGTTTTTGCAGTAATAACATTATGCTATGGTTTTCGGCACTCTCTGTTTTTACTGTTTTGTATTATTTTATACTGCAACTGTTTTTTATGAATATATCATGGGAAGCTCTCAAAATGAGTACACATTTTTTTTCTTGCTCTGATATTTTTCCATATGTTGATTTTTATGGCAAAAATAAAGCATTATGTATGTACTTAGCCTCTCATAGGTGAGTTTTCAGATTTCTACTATTTCTTTTCAACATATAGATAATGAGGAAGTTGGACTGCATGGATTATACGCTTATTTCCATTTCCCTAATTCTATGAATCTCTGAAAGCATTTCTACTTCATTTTGACAGGTATTGTATGTACCAGGTGTAGAAAGAAGCCCTGTACTTTGACTTACAAAAAGAAAAAAGATAAGCAAGGGAAAAATGCCTTTTAAATGTGATATCAGTTAAAATGGTAAGATAGATGTCTGTAAAATATTTTTAATAAATTATTTGGGATGTTGCGGTTATTAAAAAATCAAAATAGTTGATAGAAATTAAAGAAATCAAAATCTAGAGGAGATAGGACTATAAGTTTCACGTTACTCAAACATGTTTGAATTTTGTTTGTTGAATCTGTGGATTGAACCCAGGGTTCCATGCATCCTAGGCAATAAATAGCTCTACTACAGAGCTACATCCTCTGTTCTTTTAATTTTATTTTTAGACAAGGTCTGGTTAAGTTGCCTGGGCTGGCAAATTTGTAATCCTCAGGAGTAGTTGGGATTATAAGCATGTATCACCATATCTAGCTTTTCACATTTGATTTTTTTTTTTAGGAAATTCATTGTTTTTTAAAAAATAGCAAAATAATTTAGACAGTCTCCAATTCTTTCTGCTTCAAAGTTTATTTCAAAAGATGGGGAAGGAATGATTGAAAATTATCAACATATTTAAACAGCCTCAGAACCCATTTCCTGGGTGGTATTTACAGGCTGAAGTTGATAATATATGAACCTCTACATGACCCAGATTCTGGGGCACAAGATCCCCCATAACAACGCAAAAAAGGATGTTGCTAGGAAAGAGCCTTGTGGTTTATGCAATGTTACTCTTCTCATAATTTATCTAAGGTTTATAATTTACAGAGGGTCTGCTGTTCACCTCATTCATCAAAACGGGTGAGACTCCAAGGAGAGGAAAGCTGTATACACAAAAATTAAAAAATCTATTCATTGCCCTTGGCATGTTTTCATTTCTTGTTCAACTTTCTTCATTGTATTTAATTCTTATTGGTTTATTCTGGACTCCAAAAAGAAAAATGATGCTGGAAATCTCCTATAGAAACTGGCTCCCAGGGAGTCTGCAGTTTTCTCTCTTGTCATTTTATATCCTTATGAATGATACTAAACAGTAAATTTGCTGTAAAGTGAAAATTATCCCACCAGATTTCCTATTTTGTATGTGTATTAAAGCATTTATTCTTGTGTTGGAAATTATTTAAAATAAATACAACAACCAACTTTTCTTTCTCCCTCGTGCCAATACTTTGATACAGAGAAGCAGGAAAACATAAAATTTAAAAGCTCACACTCCAAATCCAGATTACCTGGATTCCAATCTGAACTCAACTAGAAAAAAAAGTCATTTAGATTACTCAGGCCTCAGTTTCCTTATTTATGAAGAAGGATAACAATATTACCCTTTCCTTTTTTAGAAACCTACGATCAGGGGAGTTACCTAGCACTTGGATCAGTTCTACCCCATATCACAAAGGTGGTAGAAAGTATTTTAAGTTCTCTGGGGGATTTGGATTTTCAATATGTTAGGGAATGAATGTTAGTCCAATTACTGTGGCTGTTTTGGAGAATGGGAGTGTAAGAAACTGATTAAGGTTAAATGTGGTACAAAGTGTGGGGCTCTGACCTTGTAGGATTGGTGTCTTCATAAGAAAATACAACAGAAATCTTGTTATCACTCCACATGGGCACACATAGGTAACTCTTTGCAGCCTAAAAGGTGAGCCCTTGCCAGCCACCAATCCTGCTGACACCATAATCTTGTATTTGAAATTTCTAAAACTGTATAAAAGTAAATTTCTATTGCTTAAGACATCACTCCTTGGTATTTTTGTTAGCCTGAGCTAACACAATGTCTTAGCTCTCTTAAAAAAGGAAAAAAAAAATTCAGTGAAAATGTTTGTTTCTATTTATTGAAGTTTTTATTTCAGAACTTTCTCTTCTTTTTCTTCAGTTCCTCCTCCAAAAAGTAATTTGTCCTTATTAAAGTTTTAATTAAGTGAATGTATAAGAAGATATATTCACTCAACAGAAATTGGAATTTTACAGTGAGGCAAAGAGCTAAGCCAAGCCTATACCCTTAAAATAAAAGAAAACATTGATCTATAAGTTGGTGAATTCTTATCAAAATCCTACTTATTATAGACATGGAAAAGATTATTTTAAAATGCATATAGAAAAGCACAGGACATAGAATAGTTAAAACAGTCTTGGAAAAGAAGAATAAAATGAGAAGAGTCTATTTATTATTAAGTTTTGCATATACATACAACAATCAAGAGATTATGATATTGGTGGAGAGATAAACACAGAGAATAATAAAACAGAATAGGAGATACAGAAATGGATAAATATATTGAACTATTTTCTAACAAAGTTACAAAATCAATTTAATAAATTCAAATTCATTAATTTAATATTAATGAGTGGTGCTAGAGAAACAGAACTTTCATAGGTACAAAGATAACCTCAATGTAAACCTCAAAATTTACCTAAAAATTAACTCAAATTGTCTTATGGACTTAAATGTAAACTGTAAAACCTTTACAAAGAAATGGGATAAAACCTTCAATATCTAGCACAGGCTAAATGTGTCTGGACCTGACATCAACAACATAATCCATAAAAGGTAAAACAGATTGTATTACCACAAAATTAAAATCTTTGTGAAACAAAACAGAAACATTTCTGTGCAGAAGATGGAAACACAAGCTATAGTTTGGGAGAGAATATTTGAAAACAATGTTTCTAATAAAGGGTTAGTATCTAGAATTAGCAACTAAAAATCTCAAACTCAACAATTACTGGGAAATAAAATATTCAATTAGATAATGAAAAAAATCCCATAAATCAACATTTCAGAGAAGATAAACAGATGGCAAGTAAGCACATGAAAGGTATTCAGAAAATGAAAATTTAAACCACTATGAGATATTCCTACCTGCTTCTCAGAATGGTTGAACACTGTATGGAGTGACACCACCAAGTGATGGAAAATATGTAGGAAAAACTGGATCACTCATTCATTACTAGCAGGAAATAATGCAATACTGAAAATTAGTTTGCAAATTCTTATAAAAATTCTAAACTTGCAATTATCATATGGCTCAACAATTGATTTATTTTCTCTTTTTTTTTTTTCTTTTTGATACAAGGGATTGAACACAGGTGCTTAACCACAGAGCCACATCCACAATCCTTCTTGTTTTATTTTGTTGTTGTTGTTGTTTTACTTTGAAACAGGGTCACACTAAGTCCTTAGGGCCTCCTTAAGTTGCTAAGGTTGGTCTCAAACTTCAGATTTTCCTGCCTTGGCCTGCTGAGTATCTAGAATTACAGGTGTGCATTACCACTCCCAGTACAGCAAATGAATTCTTAAAATATATAAATATATTTATATTGTAATATATAAATGAAATCTTCTGTTTGTACAAGAACCTGTCATAAATGTTCATAGCAACTCTACTTGTGAAGAACACAACTGGAAAAACTCTGAATTCCCTTTAATGAGTAAATTGTTAAGTAAACTGAGGTGTATCCATACTATGAAATACCACTCAGCAATACAAAGAAGGAAACATTGGTATTTGCAACAACTTAGATGGATATTAAAAGGATTATCCTGTTTTTAAAAAAGCCAGCCAGTCCTCAAATATTGTAATCTACTTGATTCTATTTATGTAACATTCCTGCAATGATATGATTACACAAATAAGAACATGCTAGTAGTAGTCACCAGAGGTGACCATGGTGAGTAGAAGGAGATAGATGTAATTATGAAGGGATAGAATAATAAATTCATGTGGTGACATAATTGCTCTTAGTATTGACTATAATGGTTACTACAGCAAGGTATTCAGGAAATATAAGTAAACTTGTAGAATTCAAATGATATCAACAAATTGTATGAATATAATTAATCTGTATTATAGTTATGCAATATTTTACTGTTAGGGAAACTTAGTAAAGGGAAAAGAGATCTGTTGTTTCTTAATGTGTCAAATTTATAATTATCTCAAAACTAAGATTTGAATTTTAAAAAGTAAATGAGAGCAAAATAAGAACAGCATGGAAAAGAGATCTTGTGTGTGTTAATTCCTTAACGTTGTGATTCTAATATTAATAGGTATTGAGGCATTATTAGTACAAAGATTTAGTACAGTATAATGCCTATAACATGCATAGTTTAGACATATCTTTGTTCTCCTATTGTGTAATCCTAAAAATGTTAGAGCTTTCTTGTCCTTAAAAATTATTCTATCAAGTACAATTTGTATTAGGAGTTGATAGAATAATTAAGACTACAGGAATTACCATGCAGAGCTTTCGTCTCAAGTCTCAAAGTAAAGAAAAGTTGAACTTTTGACATGGATGTAAAGCAGGCCCAGAAGGCTGCTGTTCAGCATAGTTTGATTCTTGGATTCAATTTCTGAACACTTTGAAGTCATTTTATGCCACTTGACTCAAATCATTCATCTCAGTGAAAATTTGTTAGTTAAATGTCAGCTCCTTGGTGTTAGTCTATAGACTTCACAGAGGGAACCAAGGCTGCCTAACAATGTTGAAAAAGACACTTCTAGCTCGGGCAGCATGCCTAAACAACAGAGGAAGCCTTCTACTGTGGAGCATCCTGGCGGTCAGACAGCTTTGCTATCAGTATATATATATATAAAGAAGAAACAGCATATTTAACACTCTCAATGAATTGTAGCATCACTCCTGCTGAGAACATCCTCCTGGTTTTTGTAAATATTTTAGCATTGTTTCTTTCCCATTCCTACTAATATGTGCTTCAAAAGTAGCTGTTACTGTAATTTGTAGAAGACAAAGTGGGAATTCATTGCTTAGAATATCTCAGCATGTGCTGAGATCCCATCTGACCCTACCTGGTTTTAAAGGTGGCCTCTCCCGTGATAAGGATGTCAACCAAATCAGACATGACAGCCTCTGGCCACTAGGTTATTCTAAAAAAAATGATATGTGTACTTTGAAATTAGTTATTTTAGCTATCGAACAAAAACAACAGCAGACCATAATCACAGATTAGTGTATTTCACAGGATATTGGCAATATATCCATATAAATAACTCACATGACTCTTTTAAAAGAGTAGAAAAACCTTCACTTTAAAAATATAGCAAGTGAAACTTATTTAATCTTGTCATAATATCATGTGTGATTGCCAAGGTGGCATTATTTTCAATCAAAATAATTGTTGCCAAGGTGGCATTATTTTCAATCAAAATAATTGCTAGATATCAATATAACCTGTGATGTAGGGAGCTATGTTAGTCATACTATCACTTAACAGGAGGGCAATTAATATGTGTGGTCATTTTATTTTATTTTTTGCCTCAAGGTTTTAATTATTACAATAAATAAATGTCTCCATAAGCAGAATTTTTAAAAGTTGTAATTCCTTTGATGGAGCAGGCAACTGAAAATACATGTACAAGACAGCTTATTTTGGAAGAAGTGGAAATAAGAAAAACGGAATTAACTTTCACAATTCTGACAATGAGGAAGCCCAGGTTAAAAAAATAAATGTAGCTTAGACAATATCTCTCCAAAACCAATAGTAGCTCTTTTGTCATTCTCTGCATGCTCAGATTCCTTCCATCTAAGACACAATTATTAACAAGAACTTTATCTTCTAATCTTGGCTGCCTTAAAAATATTAGCAGGGGCCATTTATCATCATATTTCTTATTAAAGCTTGGAAGAAACACCACACAGCAGTGTCTCTTGGAAGTTGTAACTGTGAAGAAAATCACTCTCTGTTATTTTCTCACTGATTGTGGCTAATGTTAAAAATAATTACTATTACAAGATTTGCCTGTACTTTAATTGCCAATTTTCACAGATCCAGTAGCTTAAAAGTCCATTTCTATCATGTGGAATTATTCAGAGTTGCCCTTTTCCCACTTTTGTTTGGATGTTTTGAATTATTCAGGATAGTGTTTTGAGCTTCCCTTCTCAGCTGTCCCAGCAAAATCAGTTTCCTAATGAAAATGCATAGAACAGCCATTGGGCTCCACAACACTGTTTAAGCAAAATAAAAGTGTGACTTGCTTAGGTTGACAAGACAGTAAAAAATATGATGTGTTCCTTTGTTTGTTATTTACTATTCTTCACAATTTTTGTTCCACTTATTAAGGATTCTTTAGAAAATATCTGTCTTCCGTATTCTGCCTTTGAGGGATACTTTTTTAGAAAATAATTGATCATTGTTTTTCTTCCATAAAGAGCTGACATTAGTTTTCAGTTCTGAATGCTAGGAGGAAGGAAAAACAAACACCCTCCTTTCTGTGGTCCGAATCTTTCAAGAACTTCCATATTCCATTAAAGAATATGAATACATGTGTTTCTTTTCACACCTTTCCAACATGAGGGTTATGAAGTCTATAAAGACTTTTGATTAGCACTTTAATTGTCTTACTTAATAATATAGCTTCAAGATAGTTCTATAAAGAAATACATATTTTACAGCTATATATGGATGCATCATAATCTATCCAAAGCTTATTGATGGATATTATGGTGGTTCACCTTTTACTTTTTCACCTTTTACTTTTTACTATCCAATATCTCTGTGTTCATCGTATTTATCTGCAACCACAGAATAAATTCCTGCATATGATGACTATACTATCTATGTCACTTAATATGTAATCAATATTAT
Source organism: Spermophilus citellus (assembly GCF_964194105.1). Taxonomy (NCBI): domain Eukaryota; kingdom Metazoa; phylum Chordata; class Mammalia; order Rodentia; family Sciuridae; genus Spermophilus; species Spermophilus citellus. The sequence continues at coordinate 194,274,036 of NC_138184.1, read as the reverse complement.
AAAACTGTAATCTAAAACAAGTTTTGTCAACTGCAACAATAGTGACCCTTTGGGCCAGATAATTCTTTGTATGGAAGACTGTGTGGTGTGTGGCATGATGTTGAGTGTAATCCCTGACCACTAGATGCCAATGGCGACATCATTTTCAATTGTGACAATCAAAAATGTCAACAGATACTGCCAAATGTTTTCTGGAAGGAAAAAGTTGTCGTAATTCACACCCTTTGCTTTAGGTTCATTTGTCAATTTACAGCACTAGTAACTAGAGTATTAGTAACTAATTTCCTTATTTACAAGATATGATAACAAACTTTGAAACTTTTGATAATTTTGTGGAGAATGAGATCTCTACCATTTCATTTTGCATTTATCTTATTATGAAAGGATGAGTGAACATTCTGTCATATCTTTGTAATTTTTCTATGAATGGCTGGTTATGTCTTTTATAATTTCTATTTGACATTAGTCTATTTGTACGATTTTATGTAAACCTATCACACTTGAAATGCATCCAGTATTCAGTGTATCAATCTTGTTTCTGCTAATTTCTTTATAATTTTTAAATCACAACAGTATTTTGTAGTCTACAAATGGTACTTGACTTGTGATGGTTCATTCAACTCCCCATTTTTTTGACTTCACAATGGCACAAAAGCATACAGTAGAAAATGTACTGCAAGATTTGAATGTTGATCTTTTCTGGGATGTGCTGTATGGTACTCTCTCACGATGCTATGCGGTGGCAGTGATCCACAGCTCCCAGGCAGCCATGTGGCCAGGAGGATAAACAACTGATACGATACAGTGTACGGTGTTGCTGAACCATGATGTTTGGTAAGTTAGACGTATTAAATGCTTTTTGAACTTACAATATTTTCAACATACTATTGTTTTCTCAGGATGTAAGCCATTATAAGTTGAGGAGCCTCTGCAATGCCTTTTAGCTAATGAAAACATGAGATTAATCAAAAGACCATTGATTCGGAAGACACTAGCAGACAGCCTAAAATTACTATTTAGCTTTTGCATAAATTTTTAGATTCCATTCTGTATTCTGCAAGGGTCTGCTTAGTAGAATCAGTGTTCTAATTCTAAATATAAAGTTTGTATATGGTTTTCCTTTTAAATAGTAAAATTGTATTATATGTATATTTTTTCCCAAAAAGTCATATTCAAAATCTGAAATGAAAAAAAAATTACTATAATACTTGTAACATATGAAATGATATATGAGAACTCTTCTGGAGCTTATTGGCTTTTAATATGAGAAGCATAAAGTGTATCCTGTGAAGATGTGACTATGACTTTAAAAGAATTTTTTTTATAATAAGAATCAGTGCATATAGACTAAAACTTCCTCCTGAGCCAGGTTTATTTTTAGGTAAAACCACAGAATCTAATCAGGTTTCCTGTTATAATGTAAAGTGGAAATATAAAGATGCCTGATTATTTTGTGTTAGGACCAGCCGTTTCATTCTATCATCTGTCTTTTTCTATCACCTCCACTGTGATATCCCGGAATGGGGCTCCTGACACATAATAGAAAGCTTCAGAGGAAACATTAATATGTTCCTTAGTTCAAGTAGTTCATGTTATCACAGAAGCAAATGAAAAGTCTCCCGACCTTTTCATTTACTTCTACGACAACATGCTCTGAGAGGAAAAGATTTTTGCCAGATGTTTTAGTTTTAAATTACAGTGCCATGATTGGTTTCATTTCTGGGTCACCCATGGCAACCATTACATGCAAGTGCAAGATGAGCAATGGCTGCCTGCAAAATTCTCAAGAATTGGAGTTTGAATGCTTTGAATTGTTATCAAGAAGGGTTTGTTAATTCGGATCTAGTGGGGGGAGTAGAAATATACAGTATTTGCTCATTGTTTTTTAGCTTCTTTCCTTTATGTCTCTTTAAAATACATGTCTTTTAACAACTACATTCTTTGTGCATCACCTCCCCAGTAGTAGAAATATCTTTGCAATAGGTTTGGGGCATATTCCACTGACCTTTTGACAGGCTTTGTGGAAAGAGAAAGAAAACTTCAAATGACAGTGTAGTAAAGATCAATATTTTATGTTATCATCTTTCCCTCTTTAGAATCTCATATAAGAAGTGGCAAGTTTTAATTCCGACTGATATTAGATGTCATCATCCTTTTTTGGTATGAGAGATTGAATCCAGGGTCACTTAACCATTGAACCACATGAACCCTACCCAGAGCTACTAACATATCCCTTAATTCTTAAGAGCTACTAGTTTCTTAGGGCCTCACTAAACTGGTGTGGCTGGTTTTGAAGTTGCTATCATGCTGCTTCAGCCTCCCGAGCCTCTGGTATTATATTTGTGAGCCAATGTGCTCAGTTTTGTCTTCTGTTTTTACTAATGCTTACTTATTATTTGCTTATTTATTATTTTTCTTCATGAATATTTTTTTCTTTCCCAAAGCTCCTCAGGAACGTAGTAGCCCTATAGAACCATGACATCTGACAATTCAGTTTTCCCAGCATGTGCCTGCAGAATAGAATCCTCACAGATACTTTATAGTGCCTGGGAGGAAAGGTCTCACCTCAGTGGCTAAATTTCTAATCTTTAATGTCCCTTACTTTCCTACCATTATTTTGTACTATAAAATGCACTCTGATAATGCTTAAGTCAGGAATGAGAAAATTTAGTTATAAAGTGCCAGTAACATTATAATCTCTTATAGCACTAATTAATTCTGTTATTATAGCATAAAAGGACTCATAGACAACACCTAAACAAATTAACATGGCTATGTTCTGATAAAAGCCCATTTATGAACAAAGAAATTTGAATTTTACGTAGTTTGGAAGAGTCATGATGTATTAATCTCCTTTGGATGGTTTTCAACCAGAAAAATAATCTAAAAGCTATTCTTAGCTTGAAGGACACATTTGTCTCACAAGCCCTGATTTACTAGCTTACACTAAAGCAGTAATTTTAAATTGAGTGTGAATTAGAATCAAATGTAAGACCAGTTCAATTGCATTTCTGAGCCATAAGAAATTTTTGTTCTTAGTAGCTCTGTATAAGGTTCAAGAATATGTGTCTCTAGGAAGTTTCCAGGAGATTCTGAAAGAGGAACACACTTTGAGAACCACAGATGTTGCTCAGGGATGGGCAAACTTTCTGTAAAGGGACAGGTGAGAATAATTTTCAGCACACTGTATAGTTTCTGTTGCAATTACTAATCTTTACCATTGTAGAAAAACAACAGCAATACACGGTACATAATAAATGCATGTGCTGTGCACCAATAAAACTTTACAAAAACAAGCAAGGGATTGCCTCTGATCTGAGAATGGAGTTCGTTGACATATGATCTAAAGTCTCCCTTTTTTGTGACAAAGGAAGAATTAAGGGATATATTAATGTTATTTTAGTTAATAAAGTTTTACATAACTTTTGGAGCACATAAAGATAAAAATCATTTCAAAGAGTGAGTTTCTTAAATAAATATTTTATCAACTATTAGATCTATGCCAGGCTTTCCTGAGGAATTATCAACATTAGAATAAAAAAATCTGAACTAATGAAATGTTCACAAAGAAAAGAAATAAAATTGATCATTCTTTTTTATTTTCTAGTGACTACCCTGTTATCTGCTTAGAAGTTCTAATTATTTTCAATTTTAGTTATTTATCAAACTAGCTTGAGATGCAATACTACGAAGATTATGCCCTTTAAATTAAAACATTTCCTCAAATGTTCTGATTGTGCTTTACTACATGTTCTAAGGTCTTACCATGGTTTTACTTTTCAAGCATTGGACTGTATTTTGCATCAGATATTCATTTGAGATGAATCATCTTTGCAAGTCTCTCAGAGAATCTCAGAGAACATCAGTGTATATGTTTGTATGTGTGTGTGCTTGCATGAGTGTATGTTTAATTTCTATTTTCCTAAACCAGATTTTTTCTGGGTCACTTTTCCTCTTATACATTTCTCATATATCTATTGGTTCTCCTTTTTTATTCACAGTTTTAAATGAGAAGAAGATAGGAAGAGTGATAGAGCCTTACAGGTACATGGATGGTGGCTTTACATTAGGATAGTATGTGATTAGCAACGTTATGCATGGAATACACTAAATACCCAAATTAGGCTTTATTCTGAGATGCAGCACTAACATCAGTTGCTATAATTTTTCTAAGTGCACCTCCAACCTGCCCCTTACCAGGTTCTTTAGGAATATAATCCACTAATATGTTGATTGGTGGGAAGTAGAAATGTCTGGCTGTATATTGTTTCCTTGTATACAATTTCAATTAACAGCTTTTTTGGGGGGAGGGGGGAGTACCAGGGATAGAACTCACTGGCACTCAACCATTGAACCACTTCTCCAGACCTATTTTGTATTTTATTCAAAGTCAGGGTTTCACTGAATTGCTAGCACCTTGTGATTGCTGAGGCTGGCTTTGAACTCAAGATCTCCCTGCCTCAGCCTCCTGAGCTTCCAGGATTACAGGCATGTGCCACCACAGCCACATAACAGCCTTGTCTTTAGATTTTCTTTTCTCCCATTCCCATCATGCTTTCTGTCTTTGAGTCTGAATGTTTTAAAACAAATATATAACATCATACTATTTCTATACCTGTGCATCATTCTCATATTCGCTTTACAGGGAAGTCAATGCCACTGATCGTGATAGAATGTGGGGGTAAAAATAAATAATGGTCCTAAAATTGGAAAACATTGACTAACATTAAGTTCATGAAAAAGACCTTTAAACTTATACAATTGTCAATTAACATTGACATTCCTAGTAGATTAACTAAGAAGCTAAGTTAAAAATTGTATACTGTTAATATTTTGGGGAGGTGAAAATTATTTTTCTTCCAATAATTCATCTGGCTTTTTTTCTTTTTGCTCTCCTCATATTAGAACCACAAGTATCCTTGAAGATCTCTTGGACCCCTGGTTCTTTTTTTCTCTTCAGATTACAGGGACAATTTAACTAATTTCAGAAGACGATGCTTCATGTACATGTTTTATTTCAAATAGTTCTTGAGTCTCCTGAAAATCTTCAGGTAAGTTTTCTACCCAAACTCCAAGTAGATTATAAGTGGTATAAAATGCCTTTGGTGTTATAGGGTATGACAGCACATGTCAAAGTCAATTGCTGTCAAATCTAATTTATTACTTTATTGAAAATTTGGACATATAGAAGTTAAGCTTAATTGTGATTGCTCATTAGCAGCAATCTTCCCAGAATGGAAATGTAAAGTGAATGCCACTTTAAGAGGAAAAAGTTTCAGCAATACATAATGTAAAAATAGCATTTGATGAGCAGATACGAATGATATGTAAGGCACACTATTATCAGCAACCACAACTGTTCCTGCTGCAGTTCCGTGGCACGAGCTCTGCAAAGGAAGCCAAAGCAATCATAGAATTTTTATAGCAAGGCTGTTCATGCTTTTCTAGTACTCATTGTGTCAGCACTTTAATTATAAATTCTATTCTGCATGCGTCTATAGCAAAGCTGCAAACCCACCAAAATTATTTCAAAACCTCACTTGAGTTAAAGATAAAATAATTTAAGAATATTTTTAAATGCTGATCAGAGTACTCCATGTATCAAACAGCAAATGCATCAATTAATATGTTCATTAATTAGACCCTTGAGGAAGTAGATGGACAATAAACACAAAATTGAATAATCCAGAAATGTTTAGAAATATATAGGATTCATAGGCAACTTGCAAATGAAAAATTATTATAAAATAAATTTTTCTTGAAATTTTAAAATAATAGTTTTGAGACCTCATCATATACATCATAGCATCATGCATTTATATTTCATAGCATTTACCAAAATTGCAACTAGGTAAACAGCATTGTATGTTTTTTAGGATGTGCCTTCCATAAGATGACCAGTGAAGAGACACAACATTACATCTAACTTTTATTCCAAATGATATACATGGAGTTTTGCCCATAGTATGTGTTCAAGTCAAATGAAGAACAAATATATCAATAAAGCACATATATATTTAATAACTTATTGTTCAACAGTGACTTTCACATTATCATTTTATTATACTCACCCTTATTTTAGTCCATCATTTCAGTTTCTGAAATATACCTTCATTTATATATGAATAAAATAGTATTTGAAGAAATATTATTTTACATTAGTGCATATGGATATTTTTATTCTACTTAAATAATTTTCTTATATTTATTATAAGTAACTTGTTTCCTATATGTCAATAGAAAAACAAATCTAGTTTTAAATATGGATTTCCTGCTGCATCCAGATATGGATTTAGTTGCTAAGGGAAACATTCAAACCCATCTTTTGAAAACTTCAACAACTTCATTTACCTAATTTAGACCTAATGGTGAAATTTATATGAAACAACATGCAGATCTTTCCCAACATGGTTAAATCACCATATGAAGTGTTGTATCTGAATGTAGATTCAGGAACATCAGGATAAATCTGCCTGTTGTTATCACAAAGGGGCAGTAATACTGTGTGGAGCATGGAGAGGTAGGCAATGAAGAGTGTCTTTACTATTGCCGGTAGTAATATTATCCAAAATTCTATTATGATTAAAACATTTTAATTCTGCTTATTACCCCTTAAATGTTAAGCAATAAAGGCAATACTAAAAATGTTAAAAACATTTTAAACTAAATTAAGGAACTAAATTTGCCAATGATTTTGCTGTCTTTTATATAAAGTCATTATGGAATAAAGTTAATATACAAAAATAGTGTTCTAAAATTCTTGTCTGGTCAGTGATGAAAAGTGATCAAATCCTGGAACTTCACCATAGGTCTGACATTTTTTTTTCCTTGTACAATCATTGATTTTTGCCCTTCATTATATCATACATTGAGAGTGATGCTTACTTCCATTTCAGAGCCACTGGCTGTTGTCAGATTCTATCACAACATTAAAATTTTAAACTACTAAGTGCTTTATATAGTAACCTTTTCTATGTTAATACTTAAAAGACATAGCTGTAGTTTGTCTGACAGGGCATCTTAGTGATGAACAGTTGCTCAAAATGGTAAAGGAAAATGAAAGAGTTTATGCAAAAGAGCTATTCAAAGACTGTAAAGTTGGTGAATTTCAAATACCACAGCCTATTGAGTCATTATAATGATGGATCATCTCTACTATTTTCAAATAACATGCAGATCTTGTCTGAAATAGTGAAATTGCTATATTATAATCAGTAGTGTGGGAAAATACTAATCCTGTTAGCCTCCCCAAAAATGCACCACCCATTTTGACATCCATAAATATATTCAATATGACATGATTATTATATTACTCTATAACTTGATATTTTAAGGGCATATTATGTTAAATCTCACGATATCTTTACATTGCTTAAATATTTTCTACCTTCACTTCAATGTATATTACTGATGATAGTTACTTTCAATGTGTGGAAATGTGTCTAAGACTTGATTTTTGTGACATATGCATGTAAAAAGCAGTTTTTTAGCTTATACTAATTATTTAAAAAAAAACAGGCACATTGAATTAGTTCGACATTGTTTCTGAGCATTGTGTTCTAGAATTATTAAAGACAGCATATTAGCAATGAAATTCAGACTTCTGAAACATCTAAAGAGAAAGTAACCTATAGTTTAGGCAGACATTTTTCCTGTTGTAGAGATATACAGACTTTGAGATTTCTTTGAGATTTTTATTTCTACTATTTCTGAGCTCTTCATACCAGCAAGGCTCCCTGACATTATCATTTACTGGGGGAAAAATTATTATTCACAAGTATGCCAGCTATCTTGAAACATATATGTTTTCTTGCTCATAATTCTCTTTGTATGCATCACCTATGCTTTTGTAGGTTTTCAATCATGGTAGACTATAACAATATTCCAAGAGTCTATTATTATTATTAGTAGTAGTAGTAGTAATATCATCCATACTGCGGATTGAACCCACAGGTGCTTTACTGCTGAGCTACAGCCCCAATCCCTTTTTATTTTTTTTATTTTGAGAAGTTCCCCCTATGTTGCCAACAAGTTAAGTTAGCTGAGGATAACCACAAATTTTCAGTCTTTCTACCTTAGCCTCTGGAATCACTGGAATTGTAGGCATGCACCACCACATCACACCAGGAGGCTACCATATTAATGTTAAGAATTAGATTATTTTCTTGGAAGTATAACATAACTATAAAATTGGAATTACTTATACAAATAAGTGCAGATTTACTGCATTTATTATTAAAACAAGAAACTTGCTTATGTTCACTCACATCAGAATCAATGATTTGATTTGAAGTTGGCCTCCATTCAGTAGATCTAATTAATTGGAAACTTTTCAACAAAGTTCAGCAAATACTGCTGATTTTTAGTTGATTTTTTAAATATAAAATAGCACTGCTTTCTAAAGATAAAGTTATATATATTTAAGGATTACACCAGGATGTTTTCATACTAGCTAAAATTATTACCATAATTATATAGTATATATGCACATGTGTATGTATGTGCATGTGTACTGGAAGCTTCTAAAATCTACTCTTTAAGCAAATGTCAAGCATGTAATATAGTAATTGACTATTGTTATCAATTTGCACATTAGATCTCTAAACTAATTTATTCTACATAATTGCACTTGATACCCTCTGACTAACATCTATTCATCTCTACCATCTTCCTGCCACTTATAACCACAAATATATTCTGTTTCTATGAAATTCTGGAGTTTTTTAAACACTTTTAAAAGTGAAATTACACAGATTTTTTCTTTCTGATCTGGACTATTTCATTTAGAAAAAGTCCTCCAAATTCAACTATATTGTTGCAAATGGCAAGAACCTCTTTAACAAATACATCTTGCAATCAAAACTCTAGTAATATAGTGGTTGCCATATTGCATCTTCATTATTTATTTCTGTTTATTTCTTCCTACAGAAAATGTACTGAGGAAGATTTCTGTGGTATTAATGATTTATTCTCAGCATCCATCACCACGCCTCACAAGGACACACTGAATATTAGTGTTCACGGATCTTAGCTACCACATCCTACCATCTTTTTCTAGTGACAATGCTTCCTTAGAACCAAAATAATTAAATAAGCAAGTAATTAATTTCAGGTTAAATATAAAGGGTAAAACTTCCATTATTCCTATTCTTCAATTCCATGTGTTTCTTTTAAATTTAAAATTGTTACCTTAAAGGGAAATTGAGTCAATAAAAAGAAAACCACATGGAATGTGCAGGAGTCTTGTCCTTTAAAAACAAAATAAATTTTTTATCATAATATTTAAATTGAATTTTAGAAATATTTATTTAAGATGCAATAAGATGCAATTGACTTTTTAAAAATCTGATTATACATTCTAGGGGCAATCTTCAATTCTGAGGCAACATAACTACTATTAGCATATTATATTGGCACGGGTAATGTTAAAATTATCAGATTCAAGGTAACAGTACTCTGAAGAACAATTTCTGCAACTTGGAGATTGTCCAAAGAAAAATCACATATGATAGTTAATCAGTGATACTGACATCTGCTTTCTGTAGAGATCAATAAGTGAATATTGGTGAAGGTTATTATGATAATTGAATGCACAACTACTTTAAATATACCTGTAAGTGATAGAAGATGGTCCTTAAATTTATATAGGAAATGGATATCTTAAATGGGTAAAATTAAAGATATTTAAATATTTCCAACTCATCTGAATCTTAAAGTGTTTTTATAGTCAAAGTAAAATAAAGTCATAACTTTAGGAGGAAAAAATGTAAAGATAGTAGCTGTTACATATTAGATAATTAATATTTGTCGGTCGCTACTATATTGAACTGAAATAACAAGAATTATATAAAGAAACATCTATGATTTATTTTTTTGTTTGCATGTTTAACAGTGCTAGGGATTAAACTCAGAGCCTTAAGCAAGCAAAGCAAGCTATCTACCACAAAGCCACATACGCAACCTAATCTAGTTGATTTAAAATGTTATTTTTGTGCAATTTCATTATTATTACTTCATTTATTTATTTTACAATACTCTCCAAAAGTTTTTATTTTTTATTTATTTTTAGTACTGGGGATTAGAGTCAGGGCCTTGTAAATGCTAAGCACATTCTTTATCACTAAACTAAACACTCAGTACTATAAATTATTTCTTTAATTCACCTGCAGAGAACATTTTACATTAAAAGTATTTGGTAATGAAATTATAAATTAAATTCAAATAAGATTCATAACTGACATGAGCATTTGAAAAAAGGAGTGTATAGCTCACTAATCTAGCTAATGACCAAGAAAGAGAAATCATAAATTATTGACAATATTCACATATTAAAAGTAAGTCATTCTATATGAACACTTGTATAGTAGAAATAAGTGCAAATGAGATTATTGCTATGGAGTGTTCACAGCTTAACCAGTCTGGACCCTGGACTTGTTGATTCCTTATTATATGATTAAAATATTAAGACTAGATAGAAGGCTGGGGATGTGGCTCAAGTGGTAGCGCGCTCGACTGGCATGCGTGCGGCCCGGGTTCGATCCTCAGCACCACATACCAACAAAGATGTTGTGTCCGCTGAGAACTAAAAAATAAATATTAAAAATTCTCTCTCTCTCTCTCTCTCTCTCTCTCTCTCTCTCTCTCTCTCTCTCTCCCCCCCCCTCACTCTCTCTAAAAAAAAAAGACTAGATAGAAACTGCATTTTTTTTGGTTTATTAATTGTAGATTAGATTTCAGATAAACACTCCTTATAAAGAAAGTTACAAAACTGGAGTGAGAAATCCTATATGAAGACAAAAGACAATTGAAAAAAAACAAAAAATTAAAAAATTACTAGGAAAATATCCAAGGAAAGACAGAAATTCAGTATAAAGTTTTAATACCTGAAAGTTTTTGAAAGTTTGGTTGTTACCTAATTCTAATATTATGGACATGTGAATTGACAGTGTCCTTATGCAAAAGTAGCAAAGGTTGAAGAGGATGAATACCTAAGCATGGGAGGTCTTGATAAGCTTGAATTTGCTTGAGACACAAAAGGACTATTCCCTTAAAATAATGTTAATGTAGATATTAACTGACCTTCCCAAGAACTGCATACCAACTCCAAATTAACCTAATGCCTGTGATGAATTAAGTTGTTAGTGCTCCAGATACCTACAGAAGGAAACATAAAACTTTTGGGAGTGAAGATGATATTCTAAGCCACTATTATTTTATAATTTAAAAAGTATTATGTGTACCAAAATTAAATATAAGCAGTTACCCAAAGAGACTAAATTACCTTAATGAGAAGAACAAGCAAAAGAAATACATTCCAGTTTTCTTAACATGTTAGAGTCATTAGACAATGACTATCAAAATAAAAATTAATCAGCCTGAACTGTGCAGTATTAAAAAAAACTGAAATTTTTGTCAGAAACAGTATATTTTTAGACATAGTAAAAAATCTAGAATCAAGTGTAAATAAAGCAAAAATTAACAAATCAGGGCAGTCAATATAGCTCAAAAGTAGAAAAATATTCAAATTGAAATGTAGAGAGTTAAAAGCAATGAAAATAAATTTAAAAAATGGTATAAGGAGCACAGTAAAAATACCTCATACACAGGCACTTACATTTCCCCAAAGGATAGGAGAGTGAAGATGGGCAGATTCAATATCTTAATATATAAAGAGACAGTGATTAAAATCCTTTCTAAAGTGGTACCTGGCATCAAACCACAAGTGAAGAAAGCTCTGAAAATGCCAAGTTTCAAAAAGAAAAAAGTGATAAAGTTCAAATTGCATTATATTAATGCCTCTGGAAACCAAAAACCTAGAGTATAATATCTTAAAAGCATTCATAAAATCCAAGAGTCATTGTCTTCAAGGGGAAAACAACAACACTGAGATTTCATCAACCAATTCAATAGAGACTATAAGTTAAAAAAATTGTATTTCTAATGTGCTAAAGGAAAATAGGTGCCCAAATTATAGAGCACACATAATAAATACCTATATATACTTCATTAGATCTTAAGGTCAAATAAGCACGTTTTTAGATGTGCATATACAACTCCAGAAAACCTGCAGTAAAGGAAAAGCTAAAGTGGATTCTACCAAAAATTAGTGTCTTGCAAATGCAAGGAAGGATAAAGAGCATAAAACCAGAAATAGTTATCATATGCAGCATTTCCATATATTAACAAATTCAACTGTAGCATAAAACTAAGGAGATAGTCAATGAATTTCAAATGTCATTAATGAACATTACATTTTGGTAAGTCAAGACCCATTTGATAATTTCTCAGTTTTACACAAATAAAAATATTTTAAAAGTTGAAAACAAAAGAACTTACAACAAGGGTAAAAAATAAAAAGACCCCAGAATAATTAATTTAAATATAATTATACTGGTATTAAATATAAATTGATTAATTTCTAATCAAAAACTGAAATTGCTATAATTAGTTTTAAAAAGGAGTGGTTCTATTTGTTATTAAAACAAAACAAAACAAAAAAAAACTAATCATTGTACCATATAAAGATAAATTAAAATTAAAAATTTTATGGAAATAATATCTTGATGCCAAAAACACATTAAAGTAAAATGCATCCAAAGAGATAGAAACATTTCATTGTGCAAATGATCCAATCTAATAGAACTATGTACCAATTCAATTTTGTTAGCAACTATATAATATAAGCTCACTATATATGAAACAAAAGACTATGGAACTAAAAAATAGAAATAATGTGCAATTCTTACAAATAGAATTACAGAACCTAAATAAAGTGTTTGCGTGTGAGTTCAACAAATGTTATGTCATTGCAAACAAGAACTTCAGAATATTCTCTGTTCACAACTACAATTGAACTGATATGTATTTTCTGGTCACATGCAATTGAGGTAGATACAACATTTATAGGTTGACTGAAAATGTCAGGTGTGGTGGCACACAGCTATCATCCAGCTACTTAAGAGGCTGAGGCAAGAGGATCACAAGTTTGGGGCCAATCTTGGTGACTTAGAAAGATCCTGCCTCAAAATTTAAAAGGGCTGAGGATACAGCACAGTGGCAGAGCACTCCTTGGTTTAATCCTCCCCAAAACGGCAAAGAAAAAAATTTTTGAAGAGAAGAAACAATATATTTGAAAATTAGGTTGTAAACATCTACAAAACCCTAGTGTAGGAAGGATTATGATGGATCTTAGAAACATTCCAAACTTAATGTGAATTAAAAGCAAAGTTTCAAAATCTAATAAAGGACAATTTAAAAAAAAACTTGTAGCAAACATATTTAATGGTACAATGTTCACAACTTTCTCTTTCAGATCAGGACCATACACACCCTACCATATTTCCCATTATACAAGAATGAACTTTAAATCCTAGCCAGTATAATAAAGAAGTATAAGCAATAATTTTAGAAAGTAGTAAGGAAGACATTAAAAAGCTACTTCTTAGATGACGGAATAGTGTATGTAAATATGCAAAGGAACTACAATGATTTATTAAAGTGACAAATGGTCCTATCAAAATTTCCATGAAGAGCAGTATCAAGAAACAATTATTTATCAGCATACCAATATTTCTATTAGTATATAGATAATCAGTTGGCAAATGGGAGAAAATGCACATTTACAACATTTACAGCATTAAAAATGTTGAATAAGAAAACAAGCTATAGCTGTGTGAGGACACTACCGAAACAATAAAATTAACACCAAGATAAATTTTTGAAAAACTAAGAAGATAAAAAGATGTTTATGAATAGGAAAAGAGTGTCATAAAAATGCCAAACCTTCCAAATTGATATATAGATTCAATGCAATCATTATCAAAGTTCCAGCAGTTTTTCAAAATGTAGCTTAACTGATGACTTTAAGATTTCCCTACACATTACACACATGGAACTATATAGACCAAGAAGAACTTCAATGATTCTAAAAAGGAACAAAGAAATTCTTTCTCTCTCTCTTTTTTTTTAAGAGAGAGGGAGAGAGGAGAGAGAGAGAGAAAGAATTTTTAATATTTATTTTTTAGTTCTCAGCGGACACAACATCTTTGTTGGTATGTGGTGCTGAGGGTCAAACCCGGGCCGCACGCATGCCAGGCGAGCGCGCTACCGCTTGAGCCACATCCCCAGCCCCGAAATTCTTTCTCTTTTACCACAATTTATTTATTAAATTGAAGTAATTAATAAAAATAGTAATAATGCAGAAAAAAACCACTGAAGCAATTGGACAGAGTAAAGAGTGAGTCGGATTTGTGCATAAATTTATGCAGATTTAAGCAATCATGGGGCTGGAACACAATGGGAAGTGTGTCAATGAAGGGGCTGGGTTTTGAGAATGGTGATTTTAGTAGGTAACACTGGGCAATTATATATCCAAATAATAATAAAAACTTCTGCTACCTCAAGAGGTTAAAAGAAAATATTTCCCAGTGGATTATACAACTGAATGTGAAGAAACAAAATAATAAGCTTTAGAGAGATAATGAAGGAGATAATCTTCATGATTTTGATGTTTCTTAAATAGAGCCCACAAAAATAACCCTATAACAAGTGTTGATAAATCAGACTATGTGAAATTTGAGAATATCTAAGTACACAAATAAGAAACTGAAATCCACAGTGACAAAATGTTTTCTTTATATTAACTATCTTCTAAGTACTATAGAGCACTAAAATAATAATGGAAATGATATGAATGTACCTTAAGGATAAATGAGCCAATGAGATGCACGTGTTCAAGTAATAACTTTGGTCAAGGGATGAGTCCAAAGCAAACTCTGTTCTAGTACACAAGGGAAAGGAGAGAGCAGAGCATTACTCAAAGGCTGATTGTCATGTTTTTCATACCTTCCTTTTCAGAAATGCGGTAACAATATGACATGATCTAAGCCCTTCTGTTCTCCTAGAAAACATTCCTTGGCAAATTTTCAGTCCTGTAAAATAACGATTGACTAATGGACATGCTATAAGCCTCTTCACCCCTGAAGGAAAGAATTTTGAAGTCATGAACTTCTTGTGCCATGAACCAAAAGAAAATACAAGAGCAGCAATTCATTGATTCTTTTTCTCTTCTGGCACTGCAGACAATTTAACATCACTCTCTGCTCATCTTTTAGCCTCAATTCCTTTAAGCATCCTGTGGTGAACATCTTATTAGCTTATTCCAATATGATTCTACCTCCTCTACATAAACAAGAAGCAATATAGAGTGGTCCTTCATATTAGATATTTTTTAAGAGAGAGAGAGAGAGAGAGAGAGAGAGAGAGAGAGAGAGAGAGAGAGAGAATTTTTTAATATTTATTTTTTAGTTTTCGGCGGACACAGCATCTTTGTTTGTATGTGGTGCTGAGGATCCAACCTGGGCCACACGCATGCCAGGTGAGCGCACTACCGCTTGAACCACATCCCCAGCCCCATATTAGATATTTTTAATGTCTTTAATTTTAATTTTTCTAAAAAATGCAGATAAAAATTTTAAGATTCCCCTACACATTACACATAAGTATATTTTATTATCCTCAGTTCCAGTTATACTTTAATATACTCTAATAGATATTTTAATGATTTTAGTATATTTCAAATTTCCTTATAATTTGTCTTCTTATCACTTATGCCCACCTCTCATTGTTTTTCTTTCTGTCTGGTTCTATTCTTTGATTATGATATAATGCTCCTTTTCCATAAGAGATAATAGCTTCATGACACATGCTAACCATTTTAAAATTGTTTTAGGTTCCTATGGTAAGTCATTTCTGAAAATCTATTCCTCCTTTAATTATGATAATGTTATCTAATAATTGTTTTAGCATATTTGTTCTGTAGGTTCTATGTAGTTATTTTATTTTAACTTGTTTTGAATAAGAGTAATTATAAGAATGGCTTAATTTTTAAAAGTCCAACATTCTAAATATTGCATAGTCCTTAAAGTAACTTAGGAGGTACCCAAGAAAATAAAAGATTTGGAATTTGCATCTAGATTTGTCTAATCACAATGCTACCAAACCACACCATTAAAAGAGAAGAGATGGGAGGGAAAGGGAGAGATGAGGAAAATTGCATGGAAATGAAGGGAGACCCTCATTGCTATACAAAATTACATATAAGAGGCTGGGTGGGGAATGGGAAAATAAATAAGGAGGGAGATGGATTACAGTAGATGGGGTAGAGAGAGTAAAAGGGAGGGGAGGGGAGGGGGGATAGTGGGGGATAGGAAAGGGAGCAGAGTACAACAATTACCAATAGGGCATTATGTAAAATTGTGGATGTGTAACCGATGTGACTCTGCAATCTGCATTTGGGGTAAAATTGGGAGTTCATAACCCACTTCAGTCTAATGTATGAAGTATGATATGTCAAGAGCTTTGTAACGTTGTGAACAACCAATTAAAAAAAAAAAAAAGAGAAGAGATCTATCAAGACCTAGACCTGCCTGATGACCCCTCTCTTTGAATAGCCTTTGGTCTTTTCTCCATTTTTTTGGTTAAAGTCCTTTATCACATCTAAAACAAAACAGCAGGATGACAGATAGTTTTTAATGCTTTGTTAACATTCTGTCCGTATTTTATCTAATTGCAGTCATGCACCACAGAACAATGTTTCAGTCAACAATAGACCACATATATGAAAGAAGTCCCATGAGATTAAAAGGGCTAGTGATCTTGAAGACATCTTCATTTGTTAAGTATATCTTATGATGTTTGCACAATGACAAAATCAATTAAGAACACATTTCTCAGGATGTATTATCATTGTTGAGAGATGCATGACTACTATTTGATAGATCTGTCTTAGAATCTCCTTTTCTACCTTTATTTGTTTTCCTGACTAAAAAGATGAAGTGTGTAAAGAATTACAGCACTGTTCTCATGGGTCTCTTGGTGACTCTTCTCTCACACAACACGTGATTTTCAAAAAAACACATCTATTGTATGAGATTCCTAATAATTAGTAACTCCATATCTTGTTTACTTGGTCCCTGGAAATTGAAGCTTTTGAATTGTTGTAGAAGGACAGATGCTAATAGAGAAGATGGATAAATTGTAATCACTTATCTTGGTGGTTTTACAAAATACAGTCTTACAATGCATCCAAAAATTATGTTTCTGAGCTAGATTACAGACAAGATCTAGAGAAGGAGCCATTTTATTCTGTTTCAAAGAAGCCAAGATGTGTGAACTGCCGGTGTTTCTTTCAATTCAATTCTATTTGTTTGAAGAAATTCTTTTAAAATTATAGTAATAAATATATAATCAGTCTTAGATGACATTTGTATGATATTTAGTATCTATTTTAATGGAGATTGGGAAAAGATGTGACAGAGATTCTTACTACATGCAATTTTAGTCCTGTGCATTTACTTCTCCCATTTTCAAGGTAGGACATAGGCAGAAAAATCACTTATTGTAGCATTTACACAAGATTTTTATGCTATTTTCTATCTTGCTTTCAAATTCTAAGAACAGTGTTTAACTCTTTTAGGAAAAAAACATCTTGGGTCTATGATACACAAATTTGATTTGGCTGAATCTTATAGTATTTTGAACATAATTTTATTCAAAATTAAGCAAGTTAAGAGAAATTCAGGAAGAAGACATTAGAACAGGTATGGTCAAAAAGGAAAAAAGAAGAAGCAAGGAGTCTGGATAATCAAAAGAGAAGGAAATATCTCACAGACAACAAAGCAGGGGGGAGAAAATGAACTCTTCAAGAAAATAACATTAAGTATCTAGTATTGAGTGCAGATCATTTGAAGGCAAGTATTATCCTGTAAAAGACTTGAAAAGTATAATTTAACATCACTGATTATAAAGTGAGAGAGGAATTTCCAAATATTATCATTTAACCATTTCCCTCCACCTGTTCTCACAAATCCCTACCAGACAGGAGTTCAAACCATGCTTAACTTCTCTGTGGATCTATTTCAGTTTTAAGCTTATTTTTATGCTGCTATATTAGCTTTAAATCTGTCACCACATTACTTTGAATTTGAAAATTACAAACAGAAGAATAAAGGAAATAATCAAGAATTCTACCAGTTAGAAAAGCTGTGTAAAATAGAGATCTATGTAGAACAGAGGATAAAATATGGAGGAGATTAATATTGAAACAGAAATATTGTTCTCTTGCTGAATTCCAGAAACACGTTAGGTGAAAAATCAGATAGTTAGTTCTCATCTTCTGATTAGGAGTTTATAATTTATTCAGTGGAGTGGGGGAGGAGGGGGACAATCAGGTACCATATGTGATATAACAAATGTTTTAGAAAGATTAATCTGACAATAAAATGTTGTTTGGATTGAAAGAATAAAGCCAGAAGATGAAGAAGTTAATATAATACTACATAAATCTGAGCGAGTGAATAGCCCTGTAAAATGAAAAAGAGGGAATAGAATGTAAAATCATAGTAGACATAAATCTTGTAGAACTTAACTTACTGAATAGAAAAAAACAAGAGAGAATAAAGGTCAAATAAGGCTCTCAGATGTTGAACTGGTTTGAGTTGTACATGGTATGTTTCAGGTATATGTTAAACATGGTTTCAGGTATATGTTAAACATGAAGTACAAATAGAAACAGTGTATGGTAAAAAAAATCATAATAATAACTAAAAATGTTGATTCACTGTTTTCAGAAGAGAAGTCAGGCTGGGATGGTTGAGAGGACAGAGATCCAAAATCATTCACATGAAACTAAAAAGAAAGTTATGTTTGGAGAACTAAAAGCTAAGAATGTTTATATTATCAAGGTAAAGAAGTTCTGGAGAAAGAAAAATCTCATTATTTCCATTAAAAAAATAAGATTTTTTTTTCAATCAGCCTTAGAATACATGCCAAACCTCTAAAGAAGAAGCATAAGGAAGATTTCATTCATTTTAAAAGATACACTTCAAACAGGGCATTAATAATCAGAATATATAAGGAACTTTAAAAAAAGCACCAAGAAAAATTATTAACCTACTCAATAAATTGGTGAAAGATATAAAGATATGTTTCTCAAAAAGAAATGCAAATAGCCAACAGACATAAGAAAATTGTTCAACCTCCTGAGCAAGCGGGAAGCTAAAATCAAAACTACACTGAGATTTTTATCTCAACCCAAGTAGAATGACAATCATTATGAATATAAATAATGATAATTGAAGGCAAGAAAGTGAAAAAAAAGATACACATGTACAAATTGGGGGAACTGAAAATTAGCATGAGCACTTTAGAGAGCAATACTGCTTTTCTTAAAAGACTATGGATCCACAATATGACCCTGCTATCCCTCTCCTGGGTATTTATGAGAATTAAAATTAATAAAAAGAATTAAAATCAGCATACTATAGTGATTGATGTATACTAATATTTATACCAACACAATCCACAGTAACCCAATTATAGAACTAGCCTACATGCCCATAAATAGATGCATGGGTAAAGAAAATATGTTGTATATCCACAACAGTGTTCTTTTCAGCCTTATAAAAGAATGAAATTATGGCATTTGTTGGTAAATGGATGGAACTGGAGAATATTATCCTAAGTAAAATAAGGAAGACACAGAAAGTCAAGGGCCTAATATTCTTTCTGATGTGTGAAAGCTAAAGAGATAAAAGGAAATAAAAAATGGATGTTGTCAAAATAGAAGGGAGAACAGTTAGAAGTGGAGTACCAAAAAGGAAGAAGGGAGGGAAAGTAGAAGAACTGGGGAATGAAGTCAATAAAGATGACAAACTAATGCTATCTCCGTGTATGAATATATCCCAGGTATTCCAAATTTACATATAACTATAAATGTATCAATTAATAATAAATAAACAGAAGAAGACCAATAAAGTAGAGAGAGAGAGGGGATCAGGCAAGGGGAGAAGAAAGGAAAGGAAGTAGTACTAGCTATTGAAATGAGAAAGCTATGTTATAAGCACTTATGAATAAGTCAATACGAAAGCCACTATTATGTATATTTCATTGCACTAAAATAAAAAATAAAAATAACAAAGTTACCTATTTTAAAATAACATATATATATATATATATATATATATATATATATTACATTTTGAAAGGGTATTTATCTATGTTTCTAAGATTCTAAGAGACATTTTAGATGACTTTGATACTCAAAACCACTTTTTATTTGATTTTGAGCAATTCTAATATACAATATTATTTCTTTCATTCCTTCTTCATGCTGCTTTTAGTTTTTAATAGCCTCTTCCATTTTGTTAAAAAAAATACTAGAAATCCATCTATCTGTTGTGGTAGTTACAACACTCAATGCATGTGTAAATAGAATATGCTCCAAAATGAAATACACTGTATTTCAGTAAAGAATTTTTAAAGAACCCATTCTTCATCTTTCAGGCAATCATTTATTTAATCAAACCCTTTGTTTTGTAGCTAAATAAATTCTTCTTTCCTTCCTTCAGTCTTTCATATGTTTCTTCATAACTGTCTTCTTTTTTTTCAATCATTGCTGCTTAGCAACCTAGATGCATTTTGCAAAGGCTTGATCAGATGTAAATCTTAAGTACTCATTCAGTCTTAAAAGTAAAAATAAAAATATAAGTATATGCCTTCTAATTTAAGCAAGTTGTATATATGATATATAAATATATATGCACAAACATAATAGTAAATGAGTTTAATTTCAATATTCCAAATATTATAATTGGTAATACAGAATATGAGTTTATATAGGATTGATTGAAATTGTATACCAATTACTCCAGTTTTTAAAAGTACTACATTTCCTTCAAATTTCATTACAAAATTAACAAACATTGGTATACACTTGTGATGAGGGAAACTGCTTAGTTCATGGCAACCAGGAAGCAGAGAAAGAGAGGAAGGAGCCACCAAGAAAAAAAAATCAACCCTTCTTCCAGAGCATAGCCCCAGTGACTTACTTCCTCCAGTGACATCCCACCTCCCAGTAGTCCAATCAGCTTCCAGCAGCTCTTCATAAGGGTCAGGGCCGTGATGATCCAATCATTGTCTAAGTGCTTCTCCCTGAACCTTCCTTGTGCACCATGCTTTCAACACATAAGCTATGTGGTAACATTCAAGATCCAACAATACACATAGTTCATGGATAAATGTTCAATTATTAAAAACTGGTTAAGGGATGCCTCACTTACAAGTTAATAATAGAACAAAGATTATAAGGAGGTGAGTGAATTTAGCAGATGACCACATGGGAATAAATAGCTTAACAGCATTATGTGAGGCATAAATTTTCTATGCTAGAAGTATCCTGGTATAGTGAAGGAACAATAAACCACCTAGTGTCTAGACCATTGAGATAACAGGGAAGTGGTAGAAGAAGATCATGTAAAGATAACGAGTTATGTTACAAAAGCTGACCTTGAAGAATCTTGTAGACTATAGTGAAGATTTGTATCACTAAAATTTTTTTAAATGAAAATGAGAAAGACTGATATTGTAAGAGTTGAATATTGCATATGATATATTTGAGCTGAATATTTACAATGGAGATGTCAAGTTGATAGATAATTTGAGTCTGGGGTTTGGAAATGAGGTCCACATTGGAGGTGTAAATTGGGAAGTGGTTGGAGTACTGATGGTACTTCTATACATGTGACTCATGAATCATCCAATGCAGTGAATAAAGAGAATGAAAAAAATTCTGTCATGTTTCAACATTAAGAGGTTATTGTGAATAGGAGGAGTCAACAAGGAAAAGTAAAAAGTATGGGTCAGAGAAATAGGAATAAAGTCAAGAGAATGTGTTGTCCTGGAAGCCAAGTGAAGAACATGATTTAAATTAGAGGATGTAATTAATTCACTCATAAATCAGTTGCTGAGAAACATTTAATTTAGAAACCAAGTGACCTCAATAAATGCAACTTTAGAGGACACTTCTAAAGAAAATGAATGGGGAAAAGGAATTGGAAATCAAATAATAGACAATGATTTTGAGAATTTTGCTACAAAGAAAAGGAAAACATTCAACAGTAAATGATAAAATAAGTAAAGTCATTTAAAAATTTTTAATTCCAGAAAAATAACAATATGATTCAATACTGATAATTTTGACCATTCAAAGATACAAATGTTGATAATCAAAGGGCACAACTGCAGGTGCAATATTTTGAGTAGTCAAAAGACAACAGAATGAAATGCAGACGGGGAATGATTGACTTAAAAGCATGGATAATTCATTTATGCCAAAGAGGAGAGGGAAAGAGTAGGAATATACAGAGGATAATGATAGATAATCTAGGGGTGGGAATGTGGGAGATATATTCTTATTTATTCAGTTTTTCTTGTCAAGGAAGAAGTAAGAATTTCAACTGAAAGAGTAGGCAAAGAAGAAGATAATGAGGATTTGAGAATAGAAGATAAGGCAAGGTACTGTGATATAAATAAATGATACATTGGCTAATCTATGAGAAAATAGTGGTAATGTTAAAGCTTTAGTGAGAAAGACATTGATGGCTACAAATTTGTGGTGAGAGCACAAATTAGCTATGCATTTTATTCAACTATGTTTATCCTAATGGAAGCAGACATGGAGAAGATTACATTTAAATAGTGTTAATAATTTTGCCACACAAATACAGAAAAACAAGAGTGCTGTTGAGAGTCAATACAAAGGAATTATAACAAAATTATAATTGAATAACTGTAAAGCCGAAGTAATCAAAATGCTTTGAGAAAACTACGTAAATAATCCATTGATGAAAAAGTACTACACTTGTGTATATCCATGCACATATATAAACATACACACATCCACATGCATGCACATGTATATAAAAATACAAGTATACTTGCATACAAATACACAAACTTACATGCATATTTTGTATATATTTGTAGATTACCTTGAAAATCAGCTTTCTAGACTTATATCTCACAATAATTATCTATTTAAAATACTTCAGAAGAATAACATCAACAAGAGAGCAAAGTAGGAAGTTTTTGGCTTTCTTTGCCATCACAAAATCACCAATTCATTGATAATTCACATGCAAATTTCCTCTATGAGAAATACAGAAAGTTGGGGGCAGGGGATGTGGCTCAAGCGGTAGCGCGCTCACCTGGCATGCATGTGGCCTATGTTTGATCCTCAGCACCACATAGAAACAAAGAGGTTGTGTGCCCCGAAAACTAATAAATAAATATCTAAAAAAAAGAAATACAGAAAGTAAATAAAAGACTTCTTCACCTCCAGCAAATATAATACTTGACTCATCAGTACTGACAGGGTGATACGCATCAGTACTAAGAGGGTGATTTGGCACACTCTCACTAGAATCCCTACAGCAAACCAAATGATGATTAGGAAAAGACCCCTTAACTTCTAGATTTTCCTAGGGAAGGGAGAGAATTGACTTACTCATACATTATTTTGAGGTGACTTCTTGGAGGATTTACTTCTTTTTTGCCATCTTGAAGCTTTATCATGCTTGCAAAAGTTAACTTCCTGGAGGAGGATGGATATGGTGGTTAGACTGGTAGATGCTATAGCTACTCCCCTTCTGACAGTATACAATAGACCAAAAAGCTCATCTCTCATTTTTTCCCAGTGAGAGAAAATAATCTATCCAAAGATCCCATAGCTAGACTAGAGAAGACTAGCTTAGACTGGTGGATTCCATAGGTCCTTTCTTCAGTATAGCACAGAGTGAGCAGATTAAAAACATCCCTTAGATTCAACCTGGAGAAGGAAAATAATTAAAACAAGGTTCCCAGAATATCTGGCTGGGCCTATTTGGTAAGCTGATCTGTGAAAACTAGGAGAGGTGTCCATTGAACTAATGTGCAAGCATCAACTCAAACAGCAAGGGGAGGAAAATGGAGAATTGTGTAGAGATGAAGCAGACTTACCCAAACAAAAAATCAAAATAATTATTATAGTATGTAAATAGATAAATAGAAGACTATCAAAAAGAGTAAGGATTCAATGAAGAAATATTTAAAAAATGAAAAACAGAAAGTGGGAAGTTGAAGAAAACAATAGCTGAAACAAACAGGAAGATATAACAATTATAAATATATACACACCCAATATCATAGCACCTAATTAAATATAAAAAGCAAATTATAGCTGAAAGGAGGAATAGAGGAATAAAATTTTCTTAGTACCTTTGTTCTCCTATATGGAATAATCCGGTCTCTTGTAAACAATAGAAATTCACTTCATATAATTCTGGAATCTGGTATGTTCCAGATCAAGGCCCTGCAAAATCGTGCATCTGGTTTCTTGTTCACATAATGCACATTTTTACTATGTCCTCATTTAGCAGAAAGTGAGTGGTCTCTCTCAGACCTCCATTACAATGGCACTAATCCCACTCAAGCAGGAACTTCTCTCATGTTGCCCTATGTCCTCTCAGATATATATATATATATATATATATATATATATATATACACACACACACACCATCACAATACCTAAGTAAATGTATAAAGCAAATTTATATATATATATATATATATATATATATATATATATATATATTAGTTATATCTTCCTGGTTGTTTCAGTTATTGTTTTCTTCTCCTTCATACTTCCTTATTTTTAAATATTTCTCCATTGAAATCCTTAATTTTAATATTCTTCTCTTGATTTTTTTCTCATTTCCTAGTTAATGTATTTCTGTTGTTATCTTTGTCATTTATTTAATTCTCTTAAATTTGGCCTTCCTCTATTCTTTATATAGTTCTTTGAGAAATACAGTTGGGTTGTTTCTTTGGAATCCTGTTTTCTTTTTAAGGTAGGATTATATTCCAATAAACTTCCTTCTTTGTACTTCATATATATAGGTCATTTGTATTTCCTTAGAGAATGTCTTTTGTTCTTTTGCCATTTATTAAGTGAGCTTCCATTTTCTTTCAGCACTTGCAGAGTTTCTGGTCTACTTCCTAGTCTATGATCCACTTTGAGTCAACATGTGTGCTGGTTAAGTGATAGTGGTCAATTCATTCTTATATATGTGGATATCAACTTTTCCCAGCACCATGTGTTAAACAGGATTTCTATTTTCCAATGTATGTTTTTGGCAGGTTTGTTGAGTATCAGATGACAATATCTATGTGGCTTTTTTTCTGTGTCTTATATTTCATTGATCTTCATGTATGTTTTTAATAACAGCATGCTGTTTTTGTTATTATATCTCTAGTATAATTTGAGGTCAGATATTGTGATGCCTTGATTATTACTCTTCTTGTTCAGGATTGCTTTGGCTAGTCTGGGTTTCTTATTATTTCAAATGAATTTTATAAGTGTTTTTCTAGTTCTGTGAAGAATGTCATTAATATTTTAATGGGCATTGCATTGAAACTGTATATCCCAAGTTGGATATTCTAGGGAAATCATAGTTTAACTATGAAGATGTTTAATTAGGAAGATGAGTATTGAGAAGAGACTTGTGGATTCAGGGTTCCTGAATCCAATGGGCATTGCATTGAAACTGTATAATATTTGGGCAGCATGGCCATTTTGTCACTACTAATTCTGAGTATCCAAGTTCATGGTAAGTCTTCCCATTTTGTATGTTCTTCTTCAAATTTTTCCTTCAGTGTTCTATAGTTTTCATTATAGAGGACTTACATCTTCTTGCTTAGACTTATGTCTTAGTAGTTTTTTGGGGGCTGGGGGCAGGGAGGGGGTCATTATGAGTAAGGAAACTTTTCTATTTCTTTTTCAGGATATCAATGGAAAAGTCAAATTGATAAACAGACACACTAGAATTTTCTGACAAGAATGTTTTAAAAAACTCTGATAAAGGTGATATGATAAGCAGTTAGGACTAAAGACAGAATTAAAATGTCTTGAAAGCAGTGAGAAATTCTTCTTGTAGGAGAAAATAAATTCAAATGACAGTGGATTTTTCACCAGAAGGTATGCAGATTCAAAGCAAGTGGGATATTCTAGGGAGATTATGAATTAACTAGGAAGATGTTTACTACAAGAGAGAGGTAGATGAGTATTGAGAAGAGACTTGTAAATTCAAGGTTCCTGAGGGTCACTTGGAAGAGCAACTTAGGCATAGGGCCAATGGCAAAGGCAACCAAATTCATGAAGATATATTGGGGAGCATGGCCATTTTGTCACTATTAATTCAGAGTATCCAAGATCATGGGAAGTCTTCCAATTTTCTATGTTCTTTAAATTGTAAAATAAACATCTATTAAGGAAGTAGGGTAGTGAGCATAGGCCCCATTGGTCATTTGTTTGATGGTGAGGGTAGAGATGAATTAGTAGCCTGAGGGAAAGTAGAGTTGAGGGAGTTTGGGGTGGGTCTAGTTGAAAGATTTGTGGAAAAGAAGTAGATGAGAAGAAAAAATGATTTAAAATAAAAGAGGGAAATAGATGCTTGGAGGAGACTGGGAGGAGGCTCTGGTTTAGACATTTTAAGAATAAGAAAGCACATGTGTTTCTCTGGGCAAGGGAGACAATGTATAAAGAGCAGAAAGCTTGTTTCCTTGACTAATAAAAGTCAAGTTGATTCAATTTCTAGTGCCTGAATGCACAATTCTCAGTGAAGTAAGGGGCAAAATTTTGTGAAGAGAGGAGATAAAGATGATTCTGTAGAGTCCATGGGTTGTTTACAGGCACAGGAAGAATGGAATATGAGTAAATATATCAAAAAACTGTCTTGAAGGCCCATTCAAGGTTGGAAAATAGAAACAAATACTAATGAAGATCAGTGGTGGTCCTTAATGCTGTTTAGTGTGAGAATACTTTGTATAAAAGTAGACTGTCTCAACCATATTTTCCTCCTTCTTCATATCTCAAAGACAAATGTGGAACTATTCTATTTGTGATAGGATGGTGGACCTTAGAGGCCATGGTTAATCCTCTTCTGGAGAATTTACAAAGAAGCTGAGAGCTCTGAAGGACATATCATACTAGTGGGACAGAAGTAAAATGCACAGAAATGAAAGATGATAAAAAGAATTGAAAACCTTGGTGTCAGCTGCTCCTGACTGAGAAAAATGTCTGGACAATCTTGACCGGGCAGATAACACAAGAGTGACTCTAAGGTTTAGGTCAGATTGAGGAACAGGTAATACCAGAATTTTCCGTAAGAAGCCAGAATAGATCTAGAAAAATCATCCAAAGGGGAAACAAAAAAAAAAAAAAACAAAGAAATAAACAAACAAACAAAAAAGAACATGTAAATCTGAGGGGATCAATGTAAGTACTTTTAAGAATCTGGCAGTTAAGTGAGATGGACAAGTCAGTGTGAGACATGAGACTACTATCACATTATTGAATGATCCAGTTTTATGCTCCTATTGAGTACAGATAACTTTGATATTGTTGTGATTTCTATATCTACCTATTTATTTATTTTTCTTGGGTGAGATTAGAGGTAAAAAGAGAGTGATTAAAGCATTAGATTTTGAGAATAAATAAGTGTTTCAACAAATGATCATTCAACTAGGCAGAAAAGAGTGAAGAAGTAGGAGAACTTAACATTTTCTAAGAAAAGAAAACAAGAGATATAATTCACTTAGCCAATAAAAGAATAAAAATTCTTGTAATTTGCCCAAAGCACCTAAGGCAATACAAACCATACCCTATGCCAGAAAACAAAATTATCAATTTTTTTAAAAATTAAAATTACACTCAGAGTGTTTCTCACCACAAAGGAGTCAAACTAGAAAATAGTAAGATGAAGGAAATCTCTAAAATGTTGGAAGATAAGCACACTTCTAAATAATCTGTGTGTCCAGGAAGTTGAAATGGAAATAAAATAGACACTGAACCTTGTGAAATAAAGCATTTAAAAATTTGTAGAATACATCTAAAATAGTACTTGGAAATTGATAGCATTAAAAATATAATAGAAATGATGAATAGGCACAAATTAATAAACATTTTACCACCTATGAAATCTTGATGAATGGAGGTGAGTGGTTGGAGGGCAAATAAGCCAAAATCAAGCAGAAGAAATAATTTAATAAAGATAAGAGTAGAGATTAATCATATTGAAAATAGAAACACTGGAAGAAATCAATGAGAAGAAGAGCAGGTTATTTGATATTATTAATAAATTTCATAAATTTGTAAAAATATTGAAGAAGAAACAAATATACAATTTTTCAATATCAAGTATTAAATGGAATATTAATAACTTTAAACCCAGGAGACATCATCAGTGTAATAAGGAAATAGTGTTATTGTGCTTTGGATACAACATTGCCCACCCACCAAGTGTTCATGTATTGGAAGATCATTCCTCAGTGTGGTGATGTTGACTGGTGGAATCTTTAAGAAGTGGATCAAGTGGAAATTTATTGGATTACTGGGCATTGAGAATTGCCAAGACCATACCCACCAAGAGTATGCACTTCACTGAGGGTACATGTAGCTGAGTTTTGTCCACAAGTACAGAAAGCTCTTGGTGGTGACTTGTCAGACTTTGAGATGGTATGTTTGGTGATTAGCAGCTGGTGGCTGTGGTATTTGGATATTAGTTTTTTGATTTCGTTTTTTTTTTTTTTTTGTCTTGTTCTAATTTTTTATTTTGATTTGTTTTTTGGGGTTTGATTTGGTTTGATTTTTTTAAGCTAGTATCCTTAATTGTTGCTCTTCCTAAGGATGTATTGCCAGAGTAGTCAGAGTAGTGTTTGGGATGTGATGTGTCAATATTTTATTTTTGCATCTGTGTTCATCAGGGATATTAGTTTGAATTTTATTTTCCTTTGATGTGTCTTTGGTATCAGGGGATACTGACTTCATTAGAACAAATTTCCCTGTTGCAGGGACCCAGCTCCTGGAATGAAACAGGCTTCATGGACCACTATGAGATCCCGAGGGCCATTGGGCATTGCACATTTGGCTAGGTGAGCCTAGCCTTCCATAGCCTCATTGGGGCAGAAGTGGCAGTGAAAGTCCTGCATAGGTAGTGCAGAACTGAACATGTTGATGACTCTGGAGCACCCTCAGTGTGAAACAGTTATTTCAGGTTATTGGGACCCACAAAAACATCTACATCATGATGGAGCATGCAGGTGGATGACAACTACCTCAGCACATCACACATGGCGGCATGCAGAAGGAGGAAGCCCAGAGACTTTTCAGGCAGATAGTGTGTGCTGTGGGCTACTTCCATGAGAACAGCATTGTGCATCCAGACCTGAAGGCAGGGTGGCAGATAACAGAGCAACATCAAACTCATATACTTTGGCCTTTGCACCAAATTCACAGCTGGGTAGAAGCTAAACAGGTTTTGGGGTACTCTCCCATACCTTGCCCGTGACATTGTCCTGTGGAAAGAGTATGAGGTGCCCCTAGTGGACATCTTGAGCAGGAGTGTCATTCTTTATTTTGACAGGGAGCCACCCATTTATGGGAACCACAACAGAAGAGCTGCTGATGTAGCCTTCTCACAAGGTACCACATGCTTTACTATGTTCCTATCAAAGCATGAAGGCTCATCCACAAAATACTGACTGTGAACCACATGGCTGGGATAGGGTGAGAGGTATTCACCCTCTCATTGTAGTGAAGCACTTCCCAAGACCCAGGGGAGTGCTTCACTACAATGAGGGGGTGAATACTATGTTCATTAGGATATTAGTCTGAATTGTATTTTCCTTTGATGTGTCTTTGGTATCAGGGGATACTCCACAACAATAACAATACTTTTTGCCTTGGGTTTGATCCGTACAAAACCTTGGTGACTCTGGCCAAGAGAAAGTTTGATGTGGTTATGCCTACATGCCTAATACTCCAGCAACAGAAAAGCCATGGAGTAGGGTGCATGATCCAGGGAAAGCCGGAGTCTCCAAGGGTTATGCCTCATCCATACCCTATGAATCTATCCAGTTTCCCTCTCCTCCCAAAGAGGAGTAACAATGAGACTGCCCTTCACACCTTTCCCTTTTCCTGTGAGCATCAGCTATCTGAGTAGGCCAGAAAGTCATGGCAAAAGGGTACCAGAAGGGACAACCTGCCTGCCATGCTTCTCCTCTCCCAGAATAGTCAGTCTGACTCTGTGTTCCACATGCACAAACCTTGGATGATCCTGGTTAGGTGGGCCAGAACAGGCAGCAGCAATTCCTCCCAACACACATCCCCAGGACCATGCCAAGACAACAAAAAGGGCTAAAAGTGAGTGACTAAGAGGATTGCTACCTGTTTCCAACAACTGTGCTGTTGCATGCTATGTGTCAGCAATAAACTGGCTCCAATGACAGAGAGAAGAAACATGTCATATCCATAAGGTGTGGCTCCAATGAAGTGGAGCGCTGAGCCAGAAAAAAACAGTGGACGGCCTGAGTCTCCTTTGCCCCCACCTGCACAAGACATCAGAGACTTCACCCTGCCATGCTCCTACCTGTCCTCCAATTCTTCTGAGATTGTACAATAAAAATTCTTGTTCCAATTTGTATAATAAGATTATTGTTCCAAAGACTTAAAAGTGGGCTGATTAAAAGAAATGAAGGGCCTCAGGGTGAGGGCAGGGGCCCACCAGCCATCCTTTCCAAAGATGGCACTACACTGTGCCTCCTTCTGCAATTTAGATAGAGATTCACTCACTTTTAGCCAGAATAGGACACTTTCCTTTAGTCAGTGTAGAACATTCACTTGATTTGACCTAGTGAAGACAGATTCACTCTCCTCCACTCAGTGTAGATAGACTCTCTTCCCTTGAGCCATTGTAGACATGACTTTTAGCTGGTGGCTGTTGGAGAAATCACATCTAAGAAGGCATGGGAAACCTCAGAATGTTCTATGGAATTATATTTAAGGCATCATCTCTATGATACTGTTTGCAAGGAACAAAGAAAGAGGTGAGCCAGCGGACAGAGGTGGGAGTGCCTGCAGCAGTGGTGGGTGCCTCACCACTTGCCACGCAGTCTCTCCACCCCAAATCATCTCATGACTGTTGCTAAATTGGACAGGGAGTACACAGGAATTCAGGAGTGGAGATGTCAATCCTTCTTATGGATGCAATTTACATAAAAATCAAAGTGCACCAATGTGGAATTACACTCATCTTTGAGTTCTGTTAGCATAGTTTTGTAAAGCAAAGTGCACAGAAATAAAAAATAAGAAATGATCAAGTTACTCAAAGTGGGTGGCTTTGGGCAACTTCTATCTCTGACATCTCCACAGGGCTGGCACCCAGAGCTGTTCTGAAGCAGCTTCCTGTTTTTTGCCCTTAGTGGTCAGAAATGAATACCTTTTTAAAAACTGTATGCATATTTCTGTAGTTTTCAATGTAGAGGTCTTGGTTAGATTTATTCCTAACTTTTTTGAAGTTATTATTAATAGGAGAGTTTTCCTAATTTCCTTTTCTGCAGATTTATTGTCGAAGTAAAGGAAAGTGATTGATTTTTTTGTGTGTTGATCTTTTATTCTACTACTTTGCTAATTTTTTATCTAGAAGGTTTGGGGGTCTTCTACATAGAGGCTCATGTATTCCTCTTTGTATCACTTTAATTTCCTTCTCTTACCTGATTACATTGGCTAGAGTTTAAAGTTCTACATTGAATAGTAGTGGTGAGAGTGATTATGCGTTTCTTGACCCGGCTTTTAGAGAAATGATTTTAGGTTTTCTCCATTCAGTATGATGTTGGCCTTTGTTTTGTTATATATATATATATATATATATATATATATTATGATGTTGAGGTAATTCCTTCCATCCCAGGTGTCTCTATTGTTATAAAAATGATCTATTGCAGGATTTTGTCAAATATATTTTCTGCATCTACTCATGTAATACAGTGATTTTTGTCCTGAGCTCTATTTATGTGGTGAATTACATTCATTGACTTGCATATGTTGAGCCAACCTTGCATCCCTTGGATGAAACTCACTTGTTCATGGTGCACTATCTTCTTAATTTGTTTGGGATGTAGTGTGCCAATACTTTATTTTTGCATGTGTGTTCATCAAGGATATTGATCTGAAATTTTTTTCTTTTGATGTGTCTTTGGTATCAGGAGATACTGACTTCATTAGAACAAATTTGCCAGTGTTCTCCTCCTTTTCTGTTACATGCAATAATTTGAGAAGGATTGGCAATAGTTCTTCTTTAAAAGTATGGTAGATCTCAACTGCAAATGTAACCTGGGATTTCTTTTGTGGAAAGCTTTGAATAGCTGCTTCAATTTCATTGCCTGTTTTGGGTCTGTTTAAAATTTCTATATCTTCATGGTTCAATTTGGATAGCTCATATGCCTCTAGGGATATTTACATATTTAATTGGGAAGTTGAGACAGTTTACATTGTTTTGTTATGGACATAGGTTTATAGTGTCCTGCCATTTTGATTTGTTTGCTATATTTAATTCTATCTTGATTTCCATTTAGTCAATTGCATGTCTAGTTATCTTCATCTAATTGGGACTTTTGGGGTTTCTTTTGGGGTTCCTCTGTATGCCGTTTACCTTTGAGTATTCATTGTAGTGCTGGCTTGGTGGTCATGAATGCTTTCAGTTTGTACTTGTCAAAGAAAAATTTTTTATTTCCCCATTCATTTGAAAGAGACCTTAGTGATCTTGACTGGTGATTGTCTTCTTTTAGAGCATGGAATATCTTCTTCCAGGTCCTCCTTGATTTTAAGGTCTGAGTTGAGAAGTCAGAGGTAAACCTTTTTGGTGAACTGTTGCAACTTTTAATATTCTTTCCTTATTTTCTCTTTTAGGTATTTTGATTTGTGATATGTCTTAGAGCGTTTTCCTTCTGATCTTGTCTATTTGGGGTCTGTTTGTTGATGTCTCCCTCATTTCTGATATGGGAAAGTTTTCTGTTACTATCTCATTGAAAATGTTTTTGATGCCTTTAGCTTATATCTCCATGTTCTATTCTATTCCAATGACTCTATGGTCTGTGTTCTTGATGCTGTCCCATGAATTTTTCCTATTATTGCTTACTACATATGCATGTTCATACAACCTTTCTTCAAAACCTGAAATTCTGTCTTCATGGCCTGAAGTTATATTTTCTATGCAATTTAATCCGCTGGTGATGCTTTCAAATGAATTTTTAATTTGATTTATTGCGTCTTTCATTTCTAGGAATTCTGATGATTTCTTTTGTATATCTCTATTTCTTTATTGAATTGTCTTTTATCTACTGTATTTACTCTTAATTTCTTCCATAGATCTTTTAGTTCATTGAACATTTTAATAATCAGATTTCTTTTTTCGCTAATATATCTCTGGAATTTCATCCACCTCCTAATCTCTGGGAAACTTTTCGGGTGGATTGTGAGTTTTGAGGGGAGATTTATTTGCCTGTTTTTTCAATTTTTTCAGAGTTCTTGGATTTGTGCATTAATTGAGATGGATTTCCCTTCCTCTTTTATATGTGTGTCCTTTTGTGTGTAGTTATATTTTTTGATCTTGGAGTTCTCTCTCTTTTTGACATATGAGTGGATGTAGTCTGATTGGTTATTGGTTTGGAATTTTTGTTTCCCCAATTCTGATTCATATGGGAATAGTGTAAAGGGGCAGATTTCCTGATAATTAGCTGAGTTGTGTTTCTCTGCAGCAGAGTCTCTACTCCGTGAGTGTAAAGTGTCCAAATCACTTTCCAGCCCCTCTTTGAGAAAGAAGAAAGCCAGAAATAGCATTAATTAGCAACAGATGTATAGCCCTAAAATAAATATTTGATGTCTACTTTGACATTTATAACACTAATTGCAACCTATATAGGAATAGAGTGGTCAGCATTTAACATCAGCAATGATGATAAATATCTGGGAATTAGATCAGGCATTAGACAGCAGCCATCTATTATGTTGTCCACAGTATTAATAATCATAACAATATAAATGGGGTAGGAATTGTATAAACCACATAATTCTATTATATTGAAGGACTGAAGTTCCTTACATGAAGAGAAAATAGAATAGAAAGGCAAGGAATACTTCAAAACAGTTAAAAAGTGAGCACAAGAGAAGAAGTAGGTAGCAGATATCAATCATAAGGAAGAAAATTTTAAAAATAACTAAAGGTAACAAAAGAAAAAAAGAGAGAGAGAGAACAGGAAAATGTGGCTGTTAGTGGGGGAAAAGATTAAAGAATGGGCACTAAGAGGGCCAAAAATCAAGGTGCAAACAATCAAACAAATTTAAGAAGAAAAACAATTTAAACCTATCTATAATTGTACCCCACCTATGTCACAGCAAAGCTACATAATAAACAGGCAAAGCAGTTCAAGTGCATGTAAAATTTGATGAATATGTATATATATATTCTTTTTTCTTCATACCTATTCCTACACTGAGAACACCCACATGTACACATGCATAAAATCCTGCAAAATGGAAAAAAGTAAAAAAAATAAATAAAATGAAACAATATCAGATTTTCTTGGTCTTCTTCTTACCCATCACTCTCTTTTCTCCATTGCTTTGCCTGTTCTCACATTTTAACAGTAGGCAGCCCAGACTTGTGTATTTCAGAAGAAGGAGTAAATATCCATTTTCCAGTTCCTTCTTCTAAACACAACTAAAAACCTGGACACGGCATGTGAAACAAATTTAAAAAGGCAGATAGTCTAGGAAACTTAGAATCCAAAGAAGTATGTCAAGTTATGTTTGCTTGTTTTTTGTTCGTTTGTTTGTTTGTTTTGCCAGATTTGGTGTTAAAGTCAGAAACCCGTAATGTCAATGATCAACAATCCAAAAATTCCAACAAACTTCTGTTCTCTTATGCTAAAGGACGAAGAAAGGGGCAGCCAGGAAGACAGAAAACTCTGATAATACTTGTTATGTACCTACCAAAGAGCACAAAAGAAATCTGTGGTCCTTTCCCCACCCAAACAATCAAAAAACAAGGCAGGAAGACTGGATTTCTATACCCAGACAATTGTATGTGATACTCTTTTTTTTTTTTTTCCTTTTTTTTTTTATTGATTATTTATCGCATTACATAGTTCATGATACTCTTAAACCTCCCCACTGACATACTATCAGAGGAGGCCATCAGAATCAGGACTTGGACCACTGGCCACTGATAATGCCCCTATGATTCCCACAATGCCTTCCTTGGTGCCAGTGGAGTTTTCGTGATCATAATCCACAGGAAGGTATCAGCAGAAACAAGTGGAAAGCTCAGACCCCGACCTAGGTCAAACTGTAATGAGGAATCTCTCTCTTCCGTTGTCAGTTTGGTATGGGCATAAAGATATATATAGACAAGTGACAAAAAATAGCAGCCCAGAAATAAATCCACATGTATACAATCAACTAATTTTCAGCAAAAGCTACAACAATACATAATGGGAAAATGATACTCTGTTCAATAGTGTGGGAAAAACTAAATGTATGCATAAAGAAAAATAAAATTAAACCCTTTACTCATACCATATAAAATCAACTACAAATGGGTTGAAGATATAAATATAACACTTGAAACTATAAAACTAATATAAGGAAGCATGGGGAGGGAAGTTTAATGGCATTGATCTTGACAATTTTGTAGATATCATATCAAAATACAGAAAACCAAAATAAAAATAAGGAGTGGGGCTGCTGAAAATCTGCACAGAAAATAAATGACCAATGGTTTGAAAAAACAACTTACAAAATGGGAGAAAATATTTACAATTGATATATTTGGGAACAGGTTAATTTCCAAATATAAGAAACTGTACGAGTCAGTAGCAACATAACTAAAACCCATTTTAAGAATAGGTAAAGAGGCAAGGGGCATAGCTCAGCAGTAAAGTGCTTGCCTAGCATGTGTATGAGAACCTGGGTTCAATCTCTAGCACCACAAAAAGAGGTCTAAGGATTTGAACAGACATTTTTCCAAAAGGGAAATGATGACATACAGTACCCAATGGGTATATTTTAAAATGTTCAATGTCATTAATCTTCAGGAAAATTAAAATTAAAGCCACAAAGAGAATTACTTCACACCTATCGGGATGGCTAAGACAAAAGAAATCTTAGTAAGGTTGTACAAAAATTAGAACCCATGCACACTGTTATTGGGAATACTAAATGGTGCACCCTTTATAGAAGGCAGTATTGAAACTTCTCAAAATATTAAAAATAGAACCATTACATAATCCAGAAATACCACTTCTGTATATTTACCTAGAAGAACTGAAATCAGGTCTTGAAACGATATTAGCAAACCCATGTTCATTGCAGCAGGATTCATAATGATCAAGATGTGAAACAAATCAAATGTCTGTGGATAGTTGAGGGGTTTCAAAAAATGTGATAAATGCATATAATGTAGTAATGTTAAAGTTTAAGGAAGGAAGTTCTATAACATGTAACAATATGGGTGAACTGAACTGTAAGGGCATTATGTCAAGTGAAATATGCCTTTTCCACAAAGAAAAATACTGCAAAGTTCTGATTATAGGAGTTATATAAACTAGTAAATTCCTAGAATCAAACAATGGTATGGTGATAGGAAAGGACTGGGGCAGGGAAAATGGGGAGTTCCTAATCAATGGACAGAAAGTAAGATGAATACTTTCTAGAGATCTGCCATAAAATTATACCTATAATCAATCATAGTCTCTTATATGCTTTAAAATTCAAGAGAACAGATCTCATTTTGCATTCTTCCACACCAAAAATAAAAAAAGGAATTAAAAATAAATAAATTTCAGATAGGTTAAATGACCTCTACATTAATAAATCAAATAGCCGATCTTTGTTCTCATTGCACTTAACCAATCACAGCATTTGACAGAGTTGTTCAAATGAGATTGTACCTCTTTATTTTAATATTTGCTTCAATTGTATTCTAGGAAACCACATTCTGCTTCTTTTCCTCCTTGCTCACCAATCGTTCCTGCTAGTCTTCTTTGATGTATCATTTGATTCTTGATTTTCATCTCTATCCTCCTTTCTTGGGTGATATCTTCATGCCTTCTATAAATGTCATGTATGTTCAAATAACTTCAAACCTGCATCTACAAACCAAATCACTGTGAACTTTGAACTCATAGCCAGAGTCTAGGCAGGTTCTCCATGTGGAGACTACCATACAGCTCTCATGGAACAATGCCCCAATTTGAACTTCTTATTCCTATTTTATACACAAATCTACACCATCCACTGTCTTCCTCATTTCAGCTGATGGAAATTTAATATTCCATTTGCTTTATTAAGAAGGCTTGGGGCATTCTCATACCTTTATGTTGTTGTTTGTTTTGGTTCCGTCCAGTTTGATACTAGGGATTGAACCCAGGGATGCTTAATCACTGAGTCATCTCCCTTTCATTTATTATTTATTATTATTATTATTATTATTATTATTATTATTATTATTATTATTATTATTATTTTGAGACTGGTTCACACTGAGTTTCTTAGGTCCTTGAAAAGTTCCTGAGGCTGGTATTGACCTTATGATCCTGCCTCAGCCTCCTAAGCCACTGGGATTACATGCATGTGCTACTGTGCTCAGCTTCATGCCCCTGTTTTTATCAAAGCTGGTTTACAATCTATCAAAAAATCCTACTGCTTTTATCTATGAAATATATTGATATTCTGGGTTTCCTTGAGATAAAGAAGGAAATAATCATTGAAAATAAGTTTACCTTTTCAATAAAAGAACACAGAAAACCTATTTGATAGAAATGAAAATTTCATAAGTGGATTAATATTTTTGCATTTTTACTTCTTTTTCTTAATAGAGGTTAAAAGTGCCAAAAAAGATATTTAATATTAATACTATTTGCCACAGCATGGGGCATTGCACTTTAACAGCTTCCACCTAGCAAATGTTGTGCTGCAAATACATATTTGTGAGCTTGTTATTTTAGTTAATTATATACTCAATTAGACACCATGGCAGAATCTGGCAGTTATTATGACTACAAATAAGTGTTTATTTTTGCAGCTCTAGAGTCTATAACATAATAACTGAACAAGAGATAAGAAAATTTAACTATTAAAGAGCTAAGAAAATTTAACTATTAGCCTTTGTGAGTCATCTAATGTTATATCTTTTAATAGCATTCTTTGCTTGACAGGTTTAATAAACATGGTTGCTCAAGGAGTTGACAATTTACTACAAGACCAAGATACTTAGATTATTTTTAAAAGCAGCTATGTAGGTGTATTTACTTACATGTGACAAATCCAATGAATAGTATCCTTAAAAATAAAATTTCTATGTGAGTAGAAATGGTATAGAAAAACTAACTTTCAGAACCATCAGTGATTGAAATAAAGGTAAAATATGTTCCTCTATATACAACTGAAAAAGAGAAGCCACAAAATTATTCATTACAAAAGAAACAATAACAGAAAAACATATACTAGAAAATACTATGTAAAGAGATGTTTAAGTTAACATAATTATATTTTTTAAAGTCCAACATAATATATATATATATATATATATATATAGCTGTTTATATTATAAATATAAATATAATATATATAAACAGCTTCTTTTTATTTTTACTCTTTCCTTTTTCTTCTTTCAAATTTCTATTTTTAACATAAGAGAAATGGAACAAAGAATTTCTTCAATAATGACAGTTTTATTTGAAACACTATTGAGTAAAGTCTTTCTTTTTCCTTTATGATTAAAACATAGTTTAATTCTTCTTTGTCTTCCAGGGCACAATTACCCAAAGGATACTTCTGGTTGAACTCTAATTTCACAAGACATAGGACACTATTTTTAACTGGTGCATATTAATTATATAGAAAAGTAGATTTTATTGAGGAATATTCAATTTCATACTTTAACACCTTTGCTTCCTTTTCTCCCTTCCCCTGACTTCGTTTCTCTATCCAAATTGTCTCTCTTCTGTTTTCACATCATACTTTTCTTTCTTTTTTCCCACTTAGCTTCCACATATAAGATAAAATATACGATACTTGTCTTTCCATGTCTCGCTTTCTGAATACGACACTCTCCAAATCCATTCATTTTTTTGTAGATTACATAATTTTATTCTTATTTATAGTCTAATAAAACCTCACTGTTAGGTATACCACATTTATTTTACTTATCTATTCATCTGTTGAGGGCACTTATTCTCATTTTATAACTATTTGACTATTTGAATTGTGCCACAATGTACATGGATATGTATATATCCCTAAGTGTGGTGACTTTCATTTTTTCAATGAGTGGTATAACAGGGTCATATGATATTTCTATTTTTAAGTTTTTGGAGGAACCTACATAATAATTTCCATAGTAATTATACTAATTAGGGAACACACTCACCAAAAGAAAATCTAATAAGTGGGTAAATTGATAGAATAGACACTTCTCAAAAGAAGAAGAAGTATAAATGGCTAATAATTACATTAAAAAACCATAATATTTTTAGCCTTCGGTGAAATACAAATAAAAGCTACACTGGGATTGTATACAACTCCATTTGAATGGCAATAATCAAAAATATGAATAAAACTCCATGTAGTGGCACATACCTGGAAGCCCAGCTACTTAGGAGGCTGAGCCATTGGAGGATCAAAATTTCCAAACCAGCCTGAGCAAAAGCCTGATTCAAAATAAAAAAATAAAAATGACTATAGTTGAATGTCTCTGGGTTCAACCCCCAAATATCAAAAGAGTAAGTAATAACAACAACAAAAGTATTCAGATAATAAATGCTGGTGAGGATGCCAGGAAATAGGAACTCTTATATACTGTTGGTAGGAATGTGAAAAAAAAATGCTACTTTTACAGAAATTTGTATGGGAATGTACACTGAGAAAATTTACTATGATGAGAATACAATTATAAGAAAGTTCTTTAGGCTTGAGTGTAGTCAGACCAGGAAGTAATTTGAACCTATACAAATGAATAAAGATCACTAGAAATAGCAATTTATGAATTTTAAAAACCTATTTGATGTAATCTTACTTTTATTAAATGACTCTGACTGCTTAAAGCAATAAGAATGTATTTTGGAGTTTGCAACATTTGAAGAAGCACATATAACAAAAATAGAAAAATGAATCGTAAAGTGATGCAATATTACTATATTTTGAGTAAAAAGGCTTTACTTTATTTCAAAGTAGACAATGATAAGTTACATAAGTAATCTCCCCCCCAGAAAATACTAAAGTAAAATTAATTAATCAGTATATTAAAAATCTATTAAGGTAAACAATTAAGACCCCAAAATATTTATTAGTCAAAAATCAGGAAAGAATAAAAATGAAATAAAGCACAAATGGAGAGCAATTAATAATAGACTGAATATAGCAATAAGTAAGTAAATTTTAAAAAATGCTCCAAATAAAGAGATTATGGTTTAGACATAAAAAGCAGATACCAAATAATTGGTAATTACAATACCGATTTTGTTTAAGCCAATTTTTCTACTGCTGTGGCCAGAAGTGCAGACAAGAGCAGGAAAACATTATTCAGCATTGGTGATTTCAGAGGTTTCTCAATCCATAGATGGTGGACTCCACTGCTCTGAACCCAAGGAGAGACAGAACACCATGGCAAAAGGGTATGGAGATGGAAAGCAACTCAGGACATGGCAATCATGAAGCAGAGAGTGAGCTTTCCTCACCTGTGACAAAGTATAAACCCAAAGGCTCTCCCTCAGTGACCCACCTCCTCTACTACATTCTACCTGCCTATAGATACCATCCAGTGAAATCATGAGTGAATTCACAGATTTGGTTACAACTCGTACTCTAATCATTTCACCTCTGAAA
Source organism: Spermophilus citellus (assembly GCF_964194105.1). Taxonomy (NCBI): domain Eukaryota; kingdom Metazoa; phylum Chordata; class Mammalia; order Rodentia; family Sciuridae; genus Spermophilus; species Spermophilus citellus. Next base: position 194,233,439 of record NC_138184.1, on the reverse strand, counting down.
ATTCTTGCATTGGCTAACAAATGAGCTTCTCAGGGACACCTAGTATCTAAATCATAACAGATTTTTAAAGTATTAGGATTTCAAAAGAAGGAATGTTACAAAGAGCTTTCATAATGGCCAGGAAGTGAGAAATATGCTGAGATTCCTTTACCCCTTTAAAGAGCCTGTTCTCATTGTCCTGAAAACCAGCCACTTGGCCTCACCTCTTAAAGGCTCCATCTCCTCCCAATAATGCCAAATTGAATAGCAAGCTTTGATCATGCAGACCTGTAAGGGACAATTAAGGTCCAAACCAAAGCATCATCCAACCAATGATACATGTAAAGAACTCTATGTCTTAGTACTACAAAATACAAATCATTACAACAGGACATAAAGTAATTCTCAATAAATTTTAAAGATTTATATCATACCTGAAAATGAACTAATGCTTTTAAGAAAGAAGCTTGAGACAAAGAAGGCCTTACAAGGTAAATTAGAAATTAGTTTAAATTGAATGAAAATTAAAATGTGACATAAAATTTGTACAATGTGCTCAGAGGCAAATCGTAACTTAAAATGTTTGTGTTGTGAAAAAGGGTTTAAAATCAATAAACTAAAAAATGTCAAATCTGTTGGAAAGTATAGGAGATGGATAAAATATAAACAATGAATAAAAATAAATGAAATAAAATATTATCAACCTTATAGAAATATTAATATAACCTAAGTGTTAATTCTTTGAAAAGACTCAATATTACCTACTGGGTAGACTGAACGACAACAAAAGAATGTTGCTAGAACCAGATGTAAAATAAAGGAAAAAAATCATGGTTTCTTGATTCCTGAATTAAAGTTATGTCAATCAGTTTAACAATTTAGATGAAATAGAGGTATGGAGGTAGGTATAGATAAAACAAAATAATAAAAACACAGGAAGAAGGACATGAGACCTTATGTTATGGTGTCAGTGTTTGTGTTCCCACAGTTCATATAATTGAAACCTAACCCCATGGAGATGATATTAAGAAGTAGGACTTTGGGATAAAGATTAGGTGATGAGCGTTCTCTATTCTTGAGTAGTTTTGTTGCTACTCTAAAAAAACCTTGAGGATATACTTTTACCTTCCACCATGTGAGGACACATAGAAGGAAGAGAGCTCTCACCAGACACTAAATTTGCCAGACCTTAATCTTGGATATTGCAGTCTCCCATAGGCTTATTACTCATTAATTATTTTAGTTTGTGCTTATCACAGAAAGATTTTATTTCTATTTCAATTCTGAGACATACCTTTGCTGGATAGAGCAAACTTGACTGGTGTTTTTGTTGTTGTTGTTTGTTTCTTTGGAAGCTTGAAATTCTCATTCTAAGGCCTCCTTCATTTTAGGGTTTAATTTGAAAAGTCAGAAGTGAGCCTTATCAGTTTGCCTCTAAATGTTACCTAATGATTTTTTTTTTTTTTTGCAGCTTTTAATATTCTTCTCTTATTGTCTTTGTTAAGTATTTTGATTATGATGAGTCTTGGAGAAGTTCTTTCTTTATCTCATCTATTTGGTATTGTATGTGCATCTTATATTGGATGCCTATCTAATATCAAGGATTCAGAAAATTTTCTGATATTATTACACTGAAAAGGTTTTCAGTACCATTAGCCTGTATCTCCATGTTGTCTTTTATCTCAATGACTGTTACATTTCATTTCTTAACAGTGTCTCAGAGTTCTTGTATATTCTGACCATGGTCTTCCCCCCCCCCCCCGCCTTTATTACATATTGAGTATTCAAGTTCATAAACCTTGTTTTCAAGACCTAAAGTTCTGTCTTTGAGGCATGATGTTCTATTTTTCCATGTAATCTAATCCGTTGGTGTTATTCTCGATTTACATCTTAATTTAATTAATTAATTGTGTTTTTCATTCCCAGGTGAAAATTTTGTTCCTGGGTGAGGATTTTTTTTTTTTTGGCTTGAAGGGGGAAGAAAGTAAAAAAGGAGTAATAACTGGAACAAAGCAAAGGTAAGAACAAATAAAAAAATCAAATTAAAAAAAACCCACAAAATTTTTTTCTCTAACCAAAGTCAAAGTCAAAACAAAGTTACATAACAAATGGGTGAAGAAAAATTATTAAAATGAAAGACAATTAATATCAATATGTATATGCTTTGGAAGCAATCACTACAGCAAGCACACACATACACACCACAAAAAATGGAAAAAGGAAAAAAATTAAAAGTATTAATGAAGAATGAAGAGCTTGTTTCCACTGAAGTGGTCAAATCTGTGGATAATGATATGTGTTCACTGCCTCTGCTGTTGTAGCCTTCTTTGTGTTTGCACTATGTACCCCTTGCATCAAGAGCTGTGGTTTGTTAAACCTGACCTCTTTATGTTTTTTTTTTTTTTCCCAAAGCTTCCAACTGGTGTGGTCAAAAACCAAAGCTGGTTGTAGTAACTCTCAGCTTCCCATCTCACTGTAGAGTAGGTAAGACTGGGGAATATTGACAATTGAAGTTTTTTTCTGAATAGGCTAGGTCAACACACTCCCAGAGTAGGGCTGATGCAGAATTCCAAATTGGAAGTTCTAGCATCTGGGGTTTGATTCTGACTGTACTTTGGAACATTGTCAGGAGGTATTTCAGATTAGATTCATACCCCTTATTTCTGGGATTTCCCTGCGATCTCTGCAGGGCTCCTATGTCTCAGAGACCTTCTAAAAATTTTTCTCTTAGAATGGGAATCTTACCCTCTACAGATATCACATATTTAACTACCATGGATGTTGTTTTGGTTTGGATGTGAATTGTCCCCCAAAAGCTCATGTGTCAGACAATGTAAGAACATTCATAGGTGAAATGATTAGATTATGAGAACTTTAACCCAATCACAAAATTAGTCCCCTGATAGGAATAAGTCAGTGGTAGCTGAAGGCTGGTAGGGTGTGGCTGGAGGAGGTGAGCATTGTGGGTCATGCCTTTGGAGTAAATATGTTGTGTCATGTAAGTGGAGTCTCTCTCTGGTTCCCTATCATTATGTGAGCTGCCTCCCTCTGCCATGCTCTTCTGCCATCTTGTTCTGCCTCACCTTGAGCCCTGAGGAATGGTGCAGGCTGTCTATGTACTGAGACCTCTGAAACAGTGAGCCCTCAAATAAACATTTCCTCAAAATTTTTCTTGTCAGGTCTTTTATCCACAACAGTGCAAAGGCTGACTAAACCATGTAAATATCCCAGGTTCAGATCTGGAGTCCAGATGCACCTGTCTGACCAGGTTCTGGCCTCTCCTACATGAGCTGCCACTAACAAAGGGAATACTAGCCTCTCTCCCTGCAGTATCTAAAATATGGATTACCCTGGGCACAATCATATCTGTGCCTATTTCATTTGCACTGGGCCAGGGACACTCTGGACCCCCGTGATGGGTATTTGCTGGGACAGGCTGGTAATGCTTTTTATGAACTCCCAAGCTCCTGCTCTCAAAAGCTGCTGCAGGGACACTTGGAAAGCTCCCACTTCAAGTCTCCACTAACCAGCCAAGAGATTCTGAGGACTAATCAATCATTTGTTTGCCCCACTATCTCTGGATCAGTGAAGAATAGCCTCCCTTTCTGTTCCATAGGTTCTCTGGTGCCAAATTTATTCATAATGGTTTTCTCTCTTTCTGCCTGTTTTACCCCTCCTCTCTGCAGTAAATTGGCTGTGTTGATGTCACTGCTGCCAGCAAAGCTGGCATGTCTCTAACATATTATTTCTTGTTCCATATTCAAAGCTTCTTAATTTCCATGTCTCTATGATTATTTGAGTGTCTGATGTTGAATTTTAGTAAATTCCCTCCATCACTCACCTCACTGAGAAGTAATATTCTTGTTGTTTAAATTTTGAGGTATGGAGCAACTGGAAGATGTTCCCTTTCTCTAATCCACCATCATCTTCTTCTCCCGTAGTGATTATCTGTAGAACTGTAACAAAATATTAACAAGAAAAATCCAGAAATACTAGACTGAACACAAAAATATCAATGCCATTTACCAAATTAACAAAGAAGAAAAAAATGAGATAATCATATTAATGGGTATGGATTTTAATATTTTTGGTAAAATTTTTACATTTTAATAAAATTTAATATCCATCTTACCAAATTAAAAATAGAATTATTTTAGTCTAATGAGGACCATCTAGAAAAATTTGCATTTGACTTTATACTGAATGTTGGATGACTGAAAGTGTTTTTCAACTACAATACAAAACAAAGCAAGAATGTATACTAAGACCATATCTACTAAACTTTTTATTATAGAGCCTAACTAAAGATTAAGGAAAAAAGAAATAAAAAGAAGAGAAAAGAAAAAATATAAGCAAAATACAAGCTAGACACAAATTATAAAACATAAAAGTATATAAATAAACTCCATTCAAAAATGACATGATTATGTCATTTATAAATATCCCAGGAAATCAAAACGCAACAACAACAACAACAACAAAAACAAACTTACCACATATAGCAAGTGAATTGTTGAGATAAAAAATATTTTAATATAAGATAATCCATTGTATTTTCATGCACTTGAAATGAAGAATTTTACATGGAATTTTAAGGTAATATTTTGAATTGCATTAACAAGCTATTTGAAAGACCTGTATTTTAAACAACAAAACTTTAGTGAAGTGAATTAAAACAAGTTATATAAGTCAAGAGACATGCCATGATCATAACTAGAAAACTGGATTTTGATAACATGCCTGTTATGCGCTGAATTTTGTGCACCTGAAATTCATATAGTAAAGCTCTAACTTCTAACACTTCAAAATATGGCTATATTTGGAGATAGAACCTTTTACATGGTAAATAAGTTAACATGAGGCTGTTAGGTTGGACCCTAATCCAACCTGACTTACTCCTTGTAAGAGGACATTTAGACACAGGAATAAGCATGTGAAGAGAAAGGACCACACTAGGGCATAGAAGAAGGTGGCCGTGTGCAGGCCAAGGAGAGAAGCCTCAGAGGAAGTCAACCCACAGACACTTGACATTGAGCTTCTAATCTTTAGAACTGTGATGAAATAAATTTCTTGTTTAAGCTCCCCAGCTTGTGGTATTGCATTTTGGAAGCCCTCACAAAATAATACCATATCCATTATTTTAAACTGATAAATTCACTTGTATCCTAATAAAAATTCAAGCAAATTTTCTTGAAGAAATTGATATTCAAATTGTAAATTTTACATGGAAATGAAAGAATCTATGATAGGTAAAACAATGTGAAAGAAATAGTGGGAAAGTTATAATACTGTTTTCAAAATGTACCATGACATTCCCGTAGTTGAGAGAGTACATCCGACGTGCTACAATGCCCTAGGCTTTGTTCTAGCATCTCTGTATTCCGAGTTCTTCTTCTGCAGATTGTCATTTCATTTAGTTCCTCACTCTCTTTGAATGTCATTTCAAAAATAATCATTTTTAAAGTAGAAAAACTCTATTATTCTCTTTCCCTCTTACCCAACTTGATTCATTCATGGCACTTCACATGTTTCAGTGAATCTATAACATTACCATATCTAAGAAGTACTATGAATTTATCTCCAATCTTATGTCTTTAAATATGTAAATAAAATCCCTGACTCACCTTCCTTGGAAGGGTGAGCCCAATTTCCATCCTCTTGAATATAAACTAGAATAAATAATGAACAACTGAAGAAAAGGCTGCTGCAGAAGTAGCAATGAGTCTCTCTCTGAGGAAAGGTATCCACCATGAAAACTCATGAAGATATGCAGAGGCCCAGGTAGGCAGTCAGCCTGACCTCCTGCTGACAGCAGTCTTCCTTGTAAACGAATCACCTGACTCCAGTCCAGTTTTAGATGACCACAGTCCCAGACAATATTTTGATTGTAATTTTATGAAAGAACACAGCCAAGATTGCCCCGCAAAAGACTCCATAATTTCTGGCATTGTTATCAATCAATGGATATTTAATACCACTAATGAAAAAGTACTGCCAATTTTATTCACAAAACCCTCTCTTATCACTTATAATTTCCATTTTACATTTAATACAAGAGATCTTTGGAAGTAATAGCTATGCAGAATTTAATCATAATTCGTTCTCTTGCATACCCATAAAAGAAAAATACAAGTGAAAGAAACTATTGATAATAAACCTAAAACTTCTTCACATTTAGTATCCAATTTCTCTGACTATATTTTCAAGTCAGTTTTGTCAGCATCTCTGCTTTTCAAAGTGATATTGTTTTTAGTGCTCTGAGCAGTGGTGATGAGGACAATTTTTTTTAAAAGAGATTTACATTATTTTCTCTGAGATTGTATTGTTATTAGTCCTCATTCTGCAAGTTTGTTAGTGTTTTCTCAGCCTTGATTTTTAATGATTTTTAAGATACAGCTGCATTTAGACATTGAGTATAAAGTAATTCATTTAAGAATTAATGAAATAGTGCATTTAGAATATGTGGATTAAAAATTACAATTGTCCCCTGCTTGAATATAAAAGCACTGATTTTGTCTTATATATTATTGCATCCACAGTGTCTGGCATGTAGTGGGTTTTGAATAATTACTTACTAAATGCCTGAAAAAAAAAAAAAATATATATATATATATATATATATATATATATATATATATATATCTGTGTGTGTGTACACAAAATTAATGGATCATATACACTAAATAGTAATAATATTTGGTTTCTCATCTAAACTAAAATATTTAACTCAGTGTTATAAGTAAATTTTGTTTATGAATTTAAATGATTTGAGATTAAAATTACCAACATTGTATTAAGGCAACTTGAGACATTATTTTGATTTGATATGCTATATATTATTTGGTATTCCTATTGCTATCAGTTTTAGAGGAAACATGTAATTGAGTGCATGAAAACTTCGAACTTCTTTTCAAGCCAATACCAAAACTCTGTATTTCCAGAATTTTCTGACATGTTAGTCAATTTATGTAAAAAAAAAAATTTTAACAAGATATTATTTCACTTTAAAATTGTTCAAGTTTTAAGTCTAGGTAGGCTATAGAGGATACTTCTCAGTACCCTCCAGTTTACTTTTATGCAGTACCAGCTCATGGATGAATATTTTCACTATTATATAAGCCAGTTATTTTCCATGTCTAATTTTTTTTGTTAGTTGTACTCTGATGCTATAACAGAAAACCACTGACTACTAATAGGTAAGCAACAGAAATGTGTGTAGTTCATGGTTCTGGAGGGTAGAAGTCCAAGGTCATGTGCTGACATTTATCAAGGGCCTCCAGGCTACATCATAAATAACATGGCCACAAAGGCAAGTGAGCACTGCAAGTCAGAGAGGACAACTGGACTGAACTCATCCTTTCATCAGGAGCATATTCCCATGTAAGTAATCTACTACTGTGATAAGTGCCTTAATCTGTTTTGAGGGTGGTGCCCTCACAACCCAATCATCACTAAAACACCCCACCTATCCACACTTTTACAATGCTAATTAAATTACAATGCAAGTTGCTGAAAGGACAATATTCTAGACACCCTACCAGAAGACAGGAACTCTTCTTTGTGTTATGTACTTTATGGCAACTGTGCTAATTTGGCAGGAAAATAATGTATTTATCACCTCAGGGACAACTGACTATGCAGTCAGAAAATAAAGGCCAGTCACCGACTGGTGATGTCTACCAAGGAGCTTTCCCATGTTGAGTGACCACAATTAATAATAGTTTTCCAGTTTCATAAAGCTCAAGACAAGTATGACTAAAATGAACAGTCTTCCCTGTAAAAGACAAGTAAAAGGTATATTGGTTGAGTGGAATGTTAATATATTAATGAAATTGATGGCATTAGTGATTTATTTCATTGACAGAATTTAAAATGAGATTCATTTATCATTATCCCCTACTCATCCATCAGTAGTGTATTACCCCAAGCATTTAGCTTCCTGTTATCAATGTAAGCTTTCTTTATAGTAATTATATTGAAGAAATAATACATTATGGCTCTGGTTCACTTGATTATAAATAAAATATAAATAAAACCAATATTTTGTACAAATAATCTTTGTATAATTTTCAAATGATGGTTCTATTACTTCATTTTACTTTTTTGTCTTGCACCATATTCCATCCTCCCCCAAATACTTATTCTGGAGAGACTATTAATTTTAATTCTATACTAATAAATTTTTTCTTCAAAAGGAAGGATGATAAAAATCCCCTTGTAAAAGGAATGAATTTTGAATAGCATTCACTTGATATGAAAGACGACTGAGGTTAAATCACACAGTATTAATAAATTTCTAATGTGTGAACACAAATGCACATATACTTACACATAGATGTATACATGCACAAATATTCAGGCATCTCAGGTATGTTCAGTGAGTACAACCATAGGTTTTCATGGAAGCTTTCTCTGTTTCTTCAACATTTAAGCTCCAAATAACCCATTTTGCAGTAAATGATTTAGCCTCTTACCAATAGAGACAGAGTAAGATGTAATAGGAGACCAGTCTCTGGTAACTGGCCAGAATTTATGGTGTTTAGGACAAGTCCTGAAGACAAAATGAATTAAGGGTAAATATATGGTGCCTGGTGAATAAAAAACATGGAGGCAGGAACAGAAAGACAATTTTAAGACACATGGAGGTGAAGTTAAGAGAACCGGGGGGAAAGAACATGAAGACCATGTGGATGTTTAACAATAAAGGAATGGAGATGTAAACCAACAATCTTACAATGGAAAGAAATGGTCAAATGTGAAAATTAAAGAGAGATCAAGCTGACAGCAATCTGTCCAGAAACCACAGATTGTTAAACCATCCAAATAGTTCCGCAAAACTTTTAGACTTTTCACAAGTTTCAAGATCAATGGAGATAAATCTCTAATTATAGAATTTTAGGATTTATGATTATCATGAATGTTATTGTACAATACTTTCTCTAGTTATGTTTTTGGATCACAATTTACAATGCTATTGCTAGGTAGCGTAATAAAAGAAATAATAATAATAAAAAGAAGAAAGGGAGAAACTAGGCAATGATTACTTAAAAACATATTATTTCCAAAGACTAACCAAAACCATGTTTGCTTGTCATCTAATTAGTTTGATACTGGGACTGTGGCTGTATGTTTCATAAAAGCCAACACCTTTTAAAAGTATGCAATTTTGAGTGCAGCTGAGTTTAAGTCAGTATGTGACATGCTAAGTTATTATATTAAAATGATACATAATAAAACATTATGAGAGATACAAGGGCAGGGTGGAAAAATCATGAAGTAAAGAGGGAAAAAAATAGTCCTGCTGATGGACATTGTGGATTCATTTTTAGTTCTTCCATAGTTTCAATGCCTTTTGTATCATTTTAAAATGCATTAGTATAGTTGGTAAGAAGAAATAATTTTACAACCCAAGCACTGTTAGATGTGGTGACAAAGGGCACCCCTGAAATGAAAATGAAAAGAATCAGAAAACATTTTTGTTCCCATCTACTTGACCTGAATGCTTTATGCCTCACTGACTGATTAGATCAGTTCCTGGTGCTACTGGAGTTTAAAATAATGACTGAGAAAATTGGAATGAGTCTTAAATTTACTGATAATTTTGGCAAATGTTGAAATCTAGTCCATGTGCAGCTTAGTCCATCATGCTCCAGTGGTTTTTAATGTACAGTGTACTTTTAAGATTTTTTTTCCCAGATAGAAATTGTCTGCCTTACCTTCAGAGGAATTATATCCTCAATGAAAGATCAGATTAAATGGAATAAGCACAATGCTTATAAATTTGGATTAAGAGAACATAGCTGAAAGGATGCTTAAAATGTATCATTAAACCTAAGTGCAAAATTTCCATATATACCTTGAAATATGTATTGGAGTATTAAATGTGCTCAGTAAGCTAAGCAATGTGTTAGATAATTAATAAACATTTAACAGCATTGATTTTTACAGCTTGCTTTATTGAACTTCTTATCAGTATTGAGCAGATGGGTCATAACTATGAAAAATTATATTTTAAACATGATTACTATATGTGGATTATATTTGAAAAATATTGTTCAGTGAAGCATTTACAAATGTAATTTAATGCACAGAGCAAGACCCCCAAGTTAAAGTATTTTTCCTGCATTAAATACAAAAGTGCATAACTGATGTATAAAAAGTATTATGGAGTTGTGTAAAACTAATTTTAAATGAAAAAACAATTCTCTACATGAAAGAATAACATAGTATTCATAATGCCAATTAGGAATAAAGGATTGATATATGTTTGTACATAGTACAAAAAAATTTTTTTCTTACTACCCTTTAATGGGATCCTTAATATTTATTATGTTTGAAATTTTATATTATTACTCTAAGAATTTTTATAATAAAAAAATCTTTTATAATAACAAACACTATTTTATAGCTCTTAAATTACAGTGAAAATGCACACACACACACACACACACACACATACTCACATACTCACATATAAACATACTCACACATGGCAAACATTAATTGAACCTGAACACAGGACTGAAAAAATGTAAAAAAAAAAGTAATAATTTTCTATTTTTCCCTAAATAAATTCATTTGTAAATTATATTTACATATTTCAGCCACTGGTTTATTATGAGACAAATATATGTAAGATAAAGAAATACTGTTAAGTTCAAGTAATATAGTTTAGAAAAAAAAAACCAAACCAAATTATAAGATGAACCTATCACAATTTCTTTTTTTGATACCAGGGATTGAACCCAGGGGTACTTTACCCTTTGACCCCTGAATTATATCCCAGCCCTTTTTATTTTTTATTCTGAGACTGGGTCTTGCTAATTCGTATAAGGACTATCTTAGTTGCTGAGACTGGCTTTGAACTTGTGCTCCTCCTTCCTCAGCTTCCTGAGTTGCTGGATTAAAGGCATGTGCCACAACACATGGCCTATCTATCAACATTTCTGAAGGAGATAAGCAGTCTCTAGGATGATCCCCAATGATTCACACCTCTTCTCATTCAAACTTTTGTGTAGCCCCTGCCTACCACATTGCATTAAGGTTGATCAGTGCAACAAATAACCAATAAAAATAACTAGGAGCAGAACTGAGAGTATTTCCTTGAGATTTCATCCTCCTTCCACTCATCCTTTACTTGGAAAGATGCCAGACTCCTATCAAACTAGCAAAGAATTTAGGATTTGGCTAATAACCAGGGAAGAAACTGAGGGCCATCAAAACCATGGAAGTGAATTTAGTAGTAGTTCCATTCCTGGTCAAATCTATGGATAAGATGTTAGTAACAGCTGGCCTCAGATGAGCCCTTGAGTCAGAAACATTCAGCTATATTTTATTATATATTATATATTTTTTTTCTTGGAAAATATAAGCTAAATATTAATTTGAGTTCCTGGATTTTGAGATTAGTTATTAGGTAGCAGTTAAAAACAGCAAAAAGACATATTTAGCATCTAGTACCAGAGATACACAATGCTTGAGGTATACATAGAAGAATGGAAGAGCACGTGAATGCTCAGTACTTTAATAATCTAGCTCAAAAATTGAGATATATACAAACAACCCAATGCAGAAAAATGCATATCAATGTGCTAGAATGATACAAAGGAAATGACTTGAAACATAGGGAGTAGAATCATTTTTCTTGAATATCTATTTAAAGTTTTAAAGAAAGTCTAACAAGTGAATTGCTATGTGACTCATTATTATGATTTGAACAAATTAAGGCTTTCTAGGTTAACATAAAGTTTGCACCAATGCTTAAGTGGGAAAGGTCATAGTATATAGGAAATACGAAAAAACCTAATAGGGCTAAGTACATATTAGCATACATAAAGAACTACAGAAGTAGAAGTTATCCACAGACATGGTTTAATGGATTACAGATGTTGTACAATATAATATGATTTGAGACATCACAGTTGCATTAATCTTTGATTTATCTTTTCATAAAATGGAAATAATGCCATCACATATTCACTTTTTCTGACTTTGAGTCTAATGTTCTTTGTACTAAATCCATATCCCTGGTCTCACATTATATTGTACAATTGACTAGCAACCCAAGAGATTTTGCTTCACTCCTGTATCCACTGGCCCTCATCTTCACCTTTTGTGCACTTTTTGTTAATTCACTTTGACAAAAGTTTTGATGTGCTATCTTAATACAAAAAAAAAAAAAAAGAACTGCAATATCACTACCCAAATAGAACATTTGTAGGTAAAAAAAGGTTATAGTCAAGGAAACAAGAAAGTATGCTTTTTACAATATTACCCAATTATAAATTAAGCTTTGTTCATATTCCCAGGCCTGTTCCTATACTGTTAGCCATAGTGATATAATAATGGTTTTGCATGAACATCTGCATAACCCATTGGAATGCCATAGCAATGGTGTTCATGATGATAGATGATACATTACTAACAATCAATTCAACATGTGAAAATTGTTTTTAAAAAAAAAATTGAGAAGAAAAGACAAAAATGATTTTTAGATTCTAGTTTAATCATGGAGACTAAGCGACATTTATTATTTCAAATCAAATGAATTGGCAGTAACTTTCTGGATATCTGTGTTGACAAGGAACTTAAAGCTGTATCTGGGATTAGATGGAAGGATCAGGGGTATGTTGAAATATTCACCATGGCATCAAGAGAAGAAAGAGTTAACATTTCCTCATGCTATCTGCCACAGGTGTATATGGTAGAAGAGGCAAAACATACAGGCATACAGAAAAACAGAATCCTAAGTGATATACTTAAATTGTTATTAGAAACTCTTAAAAGATTAATAATGTTATGATTTATTATTATAAATGTGTTTACGACAATACAACTGAAATTCAGCCTTAGAGAATAGGCTATATGTTGTTCAAAAAATCTTTAAAAATTTGACTATTTATACTTCCAATTATAGTTTTATAGTTCATCAGTCAATATTTATTCCCATTCAACTTGATTTTGCCATTATTGTGTTGAATTGTTTCAGAATTTTACCAACTTCATAGGTCAACTTACTGTCAAATGTTATATTTGGGGCTAGGGATGTGGCTCAAGCAGTAGCACGCTCGCCTGGCATTCGTGCGGCCCGGGTTCGATCCTCAGCACCACATACCAACAAAGATGTTGTGTCCGCCGAGAACTAAAAAATAAATATTAAAAATTCTCTCTCTCTCTCTCTCTCTCTCTCTCTCTCTCTCTCTCTCTCTCAAAAAAAAAAGTTATATTTGGTCTTTACTATTTCCATCTCACTAATAACACATTGGCTACTATCCACGTATGTAACAAAGTAAGAACATGGGTGAATAAAGCATTTCACTTCAAATAATAGATAACCAGCCACTAGTAAGTTGATATAGGGTTTTTTCTCACATATTAATAAATTCATATATATATATGAAGAAATCCATAGATCTCTGTTGACATCTCTTCTCTTTCTCAAGCCCTATCTATTGTTTCTCACCCACTAAAAGCATGTCAGCATTTTACCTCATGTTTATTGTCTTGTGGCAATGACTCCTCTAGCTCAGAATTCCAATCAAAGTTCAAAGTAGAAGAATAGTAGAAGAGGCAGAAAAGGTCTGGACATATTTGACTCCTTTTAACTGGACATCAGATTTCCCCATATGTTTCATTGTCTACAATGTAGTTCTCTTTAGTTCTAAGCAAGATATCATACATTTTGGAAGCAGGCACATCACTACCCCAACCTCAGCACATGGAAAGCAAAGAAAAAGATTAGAATGGATAACATATAGGTAATTAACAATGTCTGAGTTTTGTTGTGTATAATACTACATAAAATTATTTCAGTAACTTCCCAGCCTTTGTCTTCAAGAGTCATTTAATCAATTATGTTATATCTTATCATTGTGAAGGGAGTTATTATTCTTTCCACAATCATTTATAGATGGCCTACTAAGTGTCAAGCATTTTTACACGTTGTAGGGATATGAAATTTAGGTCTATTTTAGGAATAAGTAGCTTTTCAAAATCCAAATGTATTAGACTTGACATTTAATAAAATCTTTGAAAACAAATCAATAAATCTCTCATAGCTATAATAATAATTAAAATGTCAATATATACAACCAATTTAATTTTTAAACACCAGAAAAAAATGAGAAACAAAATTAAAATGTAATATTATTTTAATGTGATAAAGATAATCAAATACATAGGGGTAACTCTTCAAAAAAAATGTCTAAAACCTCTACACAGAAAATAACAAAACTTTAGTGAGAGACATTAAAGAAGATAAATGGAGAATAATTTCATGCTTATAAATTTTAAAAGAATCTTCATATTTTTAAGATTTCCATTGTACTCTATTTTACCTAATTTTAATATGATCCTAATCAAAAGCCCAGAAATTTTTTTCTGGACTTCTATCCAATGATATTAAAATTTATATGAAATATATAGTATCTAGAATAGGCAAGACAATGGTAAAGAAAAACAGATTCAGGAGTTACTCTACCTGATTTTAAAATTTACTCTAAAGTTTCAAATTTAACAAAACATAAAATTGGAACAAAGATAGAAAAATAGATTGAAGAATCAGAATTGAAAGTTCAGAAATCGACATATATGGGCAATCATTTCTGATTATTATATGATTGACCCAAAGAAGAAGAAACAAAGAATGCATACTATATGATTCCACATTTAAAAAGTTCAATATCAGGCAAAATCTGTAGGAGAGCAATCAACATAGTAGTTATTTGAAGAAGAGAAATTTTTTTGGTTTTTATGATGACATTCCTTTGTCTGGCTATTAGAGAGTTTACTTTGTGATAATTCATTAAGTTGCACACGTATATCTAACCATTTCATTTATAAGTTTTATACTCACAAAAATAAAAAGTTTACATTAAAATAAATAGTTCATGTGCATCAATAATAACAAATAAAAATGTTATATTAAAAATACATCTGACTTAATCTAAAAAAGCAGAAAAACCTATGGGATACCAAGAATAAACTTAACACAAAATAAAAAATATAATAATTAGAGATTATAAAATAGAACAGAAAGGACTTGAAAAAATAAAACACATACCGGGCTCATGAATAAAAATCACAGTGTTGGGCTGGGGATGTGGCTCAAGCGGTAGCGCGCTCGCCTGGCATGCGTGCGGCCCGGGTTCAATCCTCAGCACCACATACCAACAAAGATGTTGTGTCCGCCGAGAACTAAAAAATAAATATTAAAAATTCTCTCTCTCTCTCTCTCTCTCTCTCTCTCTCTCTCTCTCTCTCTCTCTCTCCTCTCTCACTCTCTCTTTAAAAAAAAAAAAATCACAGTGTCATAAATGCCAGCTAGACTTTAGGCTAATATATAAATTCAATAGACCTTCAATAAGAATTTCAATATCATTTTTCACAAAATTTCCTAAATTGATTCCTTCAGATAATAAATTTCAAGAAAGGCAAATTAAGTATAAAAAATAAGAAGAGTATTTTGACCTAACATGTATTAATTAATTTTAAAAGCCTGAAATCAACTCACAGACACATAAATAATCAATGAAACATCAGAATACATATAAACATGTATATATAGGAAGAGTATGTGGCAAATTAAGCATGAGAAGACACTAAAGGAAGAATAAACTATTCCATATCTGATGTGGGCATAGTTGATTTTTGATGTGATGATGAGATCTTACCACCAAACTATTCAAAAACCAAATTTCAAGTCTATTTCTTCTAAAAACTTGATAGTCAGTGACTGAAGCATGCTTATAATCCCAGTGATGAGAGGCTGAGGCAGGAAGATCACAAGTTGGATGCCACCCTGGGCAATTTAGTAATATCTTGTCTCAAAATAAAAATGAAAAAAAAATGGGGTAGAAGACAGCAGCTATGGAGTACCCCTGGGTTAAATCCCCAGTGTTAGCACAAAAAAACCTGGCCAGATGAAAACTTCACAGATCAGATCAGCATAGCTTTTATTCAGGAAGGGAATTTTATTTAGGAATGGAGTGATGCCTCTGATGGACCCACTTTCCTGGTGGAAAATGAGCCTTCTGGCCCAGGGGAAGTCTACACTTATATAGGTTAGAGAGGTAACTTAATTAATGAGCTTGTCAGTTTTGAGCACTAAGGAATTTGGGGTCTCTCTTATTAGGCAACGTGGGGGTCAAGATTCAGCAGTCAGTCTGGACACTCAGGAAACAAGTATGTGAGAATTAGAAAATTTGTTTTTACTGAGCAATATTTTTACTTGGAGAAGAATGGATGGTCTGGAGTCAATGTCCAGTGCTTATCTCTTTCCTTTAGTCCCATTGTACTGTCACTGGGAAAGGATTTTTTTTTTTTTGGGGGGGGCAAGGATCAATGCTTTGGTTTCCTTTCTAGGGATTGTTTTGTCACTGGGAAAGAATGCACTGGGAAGGGATCAATGCCAACAATGTGATGCTTACCTCTTCCCTCCATCTTCCCAGGCCACACTATTTTGGAGTTTATCATTTACCATATCTGCTGAGAGCCATAGCCAAGTAGGAATGACGCATGGCAATTTCCTTGTCAGCCTACCCAATGTTGCTTAGAGGGAGGACTCTCCATTGTGGAAATGGGCTTGCCTTGGACCCAGGTCATTTGAGGTGACATTGCATGAATGTTTAAGAAAGGTGACCCTGCTCAAGGACCAGGGTGGATCCGGGTTTAGGGTGGCTCCTGCTTGGAATAGGGCATATCCTGCTGCCTCAGGCACCTGCTCCTTGAGTTCTGGTTGAGTTCTCTCTGGATTCAGGGAGTATTTGGTATGCAGAGCCCAGTGGAGTGTGTGGATTTTCCCAGAAAGTGCGTGTAGAGTGTCGGTGACAGTTGAGAATAAAGAGTTGCTGTTTGAATCTACAAGGCTTTGTGGTGGCTCGGTTATTTTGTGCCCAGCCAGACTGAGGCACATATCCAACACCTAGGACAATAAAAAAGTAAATAAATAAACAAGTAACTTCAATTAAAAAATCAACCTTCAAAAACTATTAGATGATCATATAAAATAATATCTTGTTAGATATTACTTCTGTGAAGGGGAAAAATTTGGGGGAGTAGATCCCTCAAATCAAAGTCCTGAAATGGGACGATTATGAGCATATCAAAATCCAAACATTTAGCTGCACATGGTGGCACATGCCTGTAATCCCAGTGGCTCAGGAGTCTTGAGACAGAAGGATCAAGATTTCAAAACCTGCCTCAGCAATGGCAAGACACTAAGCAACTCAGTGAGACCCTGTCTCTAAAGGAAAGACAAAATTGGGCTGAGGATGCGACTCAGTGTTTGAGTGCTCCTGAGTTCAATCCCTGGTTAAAAAAAAAAAAAAAAAAAGCCAAACATTTTATTTAACATAGAATATCTTAATGACAAGTAAAAAAAAAAATCATCCTGGGATCCAGAAGAAAATAGCTACTAGAAAAATGAAAGTATGATACATAATGAGTTTCTATGAATTATAATAGAGCAATTAAAGTGTTCATCTCAAGATACTCACAAAACAAGAAACTGGATAGCACTACACTTTTACTTTCCAACTCCCAAAGTTAAAGCATTAAATCTACACTTAGTGAATGCACATCAATAAATTTGGTCTGATCCAGCTTGATGTTCTTTACCTCATTATCCCACCTAAGTACTTCTTCTGTAGTATAGTGAACTTCCTTATGCATCATACTTTGTGCCTTACCTTTAGTATTGCAGGAGAACTTGAGGCTAGAAGCAAAGAAGAATGGAGAGGGTAGGTCCTGAGTAAAATGAGGAAATTATTGCAGTGCAGCTGCCTCAGGGAAGGCCATTAAAGTTTTCCCTTGGCATTGCAGAATTAATCCTCTCAGCAAGGGGTAGAGAGGTCATTAGCCCTGAGAGTGGGAAGAAGCTACTATCAGAGGGGGTGAGGTCACTTCCACTGAGGTTAAGGAGGCCAGTTCAACTTGAAAATGAGCAGATGACTTTTAGAAAATGTGATTCTGGAGGTTAAGAATTCCTATAATCTGCTGTCTGCAAGCTGAAGATCCAAGAAAGCAAGTGCATAGTTAGTTCGGTTTGAATCTAAGAGAAAGCCAGAGCTCCAGCTCAGGCAATCAAGCAGGAGGGGTGATGTTATAGTTTAGAGATAAGGTGTCCCCCCAAAAGCTCATGTGTGAAAGAATTCAATGAAAGAATTTTCAGAGCTGAAATAATTAGATGGTGAGAGTTGTAACCTAGTCAATATATTAATTCATCCATATAGATTAACTGAGTGGTAACTATATGCAGGTATGACTGGAGGAATTAGGTCTCTGAGGCATTCCTTTGGAATTTATATTTTGTCCTTGTAAGCAGAATGCGCTCGCCTGCTCTCTCTCTCTCTCTCTCTCTCTCTCTCTCTCTCTCTCTCTCTCTCAATCTCTCTCTCTCTCTCTCTCTCTCTCTCTCTCTCTCTCTCTCTCTCTCTCTCTCTCTCTCTCTCTCTTTCTCCCCCACCCCACTCCTGCCCTCTTCCTTTTGCCTTATCCTGAGCTGCTTTCTACCACCATGATGTTCTGTCTCACTTCAGCCCAGAGCTATGGAACTAGTAGATCATGGAAACAGGTGAATTTGTCCTGTCTTTACCTCTTGTTTTCTTAATAACCTGTGAAGAGTGGATGATGCCTACTAATTTGGGGGAGGGCAACATGTTTTGCTGAGTTCACTGATTCAAATGCTAATCTTATCCAGGAACAACTTTTACAGTCTCATCCATGCTTGATAAGTTTAGCTCATCAAGTTGGCTAAACATTATGTTTAGCCAAATACCCTGGGCACCCTATGAGCAATTGAAAACTGACCATCACACTTGCTTTTGTTTTAGGTGATAATAGTGACAGCATCGGTATATGCTGGTAGAAATTTTCTTATAGAGCATCAGAACTGATGCTGAGGATGAGGATAAGATAAATTGGGAATAAAAGAAAATGTTTGTGAACTGAAATTGAATAAGTAATGATATCATTAGCAAATCAGAAACTCTTGCAAATCAATAAGAGAAAGATGAACTATCTCACTTGAGAAACAGAGAAAAGCAATAAATGGCCAATTAGTGAACTGAACACAGTAATATAAATACTTCATAAAATATGTTCATATTTCCTACTTACCAAAAAGATTTAAATAAGAATAATTAGAATATGCAAACATTTTACTTCCAACTAATAAATAATAAAATTAAAATAATAGCATGAAGTTGACTTATGATCATTTATCACTGTGATCTAAGTTGAGAACATACAATCCCAATGTCCATAAATATACTTTGAGAACTTATAGGAAGATTTGCAAATATTTATTTCTATGTATGATAAAAGAGCTATTATTAGAAATTATGCACAACAGAGAACCCAAAATTTTACCTACAAAAACTTAAAATAAATTATGCAACATCTTTGCAATGAAATACAAATAATCCATTGAAATTATTATTACCAAATTACTATAAATAAATCAAAGCAGGTGACAGTATGTTATGATCCAAATTTTTCTAAAATTAAGCATACATAGAAAAAAATTAAGAATATTCTTTAGCAGAACATTTTGTTTTACTGAAATGCACAATTAGCTTTACTGTCACATATGCATATGTCTACATACCCTTAGGTTTTAGATAAGGAGTGTGATATTTAAAGCACATGAAATGCATGAGACAACTTTTAATTAAAAACAAAATATTTATATTCAATGCACAATAAGATTTACATTGCCAAGCAAGTTTCAAGTGATTCATTGGGATTTATTTCTGTTTTTTCAAAGGCAAGAACAGTATCACCCACCTCTATCTCTGGGAATAACACCATTACTTTTTTTCAGAAACCAGTCTATCTCATGAAAAACTCCAATTTCTCTTCATTACTGACACCTGAACAAGATGTCTATTTAGCCAATTTTCCAGGCCACAAAAAATAAGAGTTCTATAGTTCACTCTAAATCTCAAAACCCCAAACTATTATATCAAATAGATGAAGTCCAAGATTGAGACTTTTCAGGGAGTCATAAGAGCCATTTTGCCTTGAAGGTGTCTCTGCTTTTAGAACTAAGTAATGCAAACTTCCATAAAATTTCTTGTTACTATAGACTTGTAAGCTTCAGGCTCCCTTGAGGCTCATGATTGCTCACTGTTTTTTTGTGTCATGATGCCATATTGACAGTTTTTCATAATATTATGATTAGCTTCAGTGACTAAATTGAAACTTTGAAAACTGAGCATTCTATTTTTTTTGTCTTAAAATAAATAATTGGCCATGATTACAGAATGGCAAATTTTATTAAACATTTTCACCAAAGAAGACCTAAAAATCCTGTGATGCTAGATGACCATTGATCTTCACTTCATTATCCCACTGCATTCTTGCCTGGGAAAAATTCCTGCCTGCCTTTTTAATCTTCAAACAAAAGTCTTTTAATTATGCTAAGAGTTGAAAATATTCATGACTATCCCTTGGGGCCATTTTAAATATTGCCTTACAGGTAAAAATTAACTTTTTTGTAAACTTAGTGCTTTAAATGTTTTTGCTGGTACAACTTTCCTTAAATTTTGAATACCAGGTGCAGTTTTCAATTACTTAAAGGACACATTTTTTTTCTATTAATTAATCAACCATCTCCATGGTATCAAGTAAAGTAATAAGACATAAATTTGCCATAACTAATGTTTTTTAAAATAAAGTAATAGATTTTATAGCTCTGCTATACATATGGACAAACATTTTTAAAAATCTGTCTTTCTTCTTTATGAAATTGCAAAAGGGAAAAAATGCAATTGCTATTCATAGGGAATTTTAGAAATATTAGTTGTTTTATATTATGTATATGTTATTTTTAATATTATATATATATATATATATATATATATATCCTTGAATTCTAAATATTTTATAGATAAGATAATCTTTAGATGAAATCTATATATTTTTTTCAGGGCATATCTGGTATTAAAGCTAGAATTCAAAATAAAATCTGATTGGCTCTAAGCATTTCTTTACTAGTACTCATTATATTAAAAACTTGATGATATAATTTGGTAGGATTCAAAAGCCCTTTCCTACAGCATCATGATGCTAAAAATTAAAATAATTTCATTGTTATGTAATGGGTTTGGATTTAATTTATATTCCAAAAAGCAAATTGAGGATTTTATTATATGTAATTACTTAAAATAAGTTTAAAGTAAAATTATAGCATATGTTTTTCAACTCAAGCATACTAAAATGACAGATGCTGTAAGAACATAGGCTTGATATTTAATATATATGTATTTGTATATATAGTTGTTTCAGATTTAAGTCTCTACTACTTTGCTCACATCAGGCAACTTTAGTTTCTTTATATGAAAAAAATAGATATTCTAATTATAGACACTTTAACATTTTCTAGGTTTTCCTGCATTCTTTTTTTCATTTTTCTAGGGTCATCTCATATAATGCTTTGGATATGGAATGTCGCTTAAAAGCTCCTATGTTGAAGGTTCTGTGTCACTGCAGGGATATCCAGAGGTGGGACTTTTAAGAAATGATTGGATCTTGAGAGTTCTGACTGCATCAATGGATTAGTCCACTGATGGATGGTATTATGGAAGGCATAAATTTTAGGGCATGGAAGAAGGTCACTGTATTTCTTTTCCCAGTCTCTTTCTTGTTGTGTCTGTTTCCTGGCTGCCAAGAATTGAGCAGCTTTCCCCCACCAGCCCTTCAGCTGTGATATCTACCTCATGTGGCCCAGAGCAATGATATTGGCCAAAGAGCAACTGAAACCTCTGAAACTGTCAATCAAAATAAACTTTTCACAATAGCTAAACTATAGAACCAACCTAGGTGCCCTTCAACAGATGGAAAGATAAAGAAAATGTGATATATATAAACAATGGAATATTACTCAGCCTTAAAGAAAAACTCAATATGGTATTTGCAGATAAATGGATGGAGCTGGAGAATATCATGCTAAGTAAAATAAGCCAAACCCCCAAAACTAAAGGCTGGATGTTTTATCTGATAAGAGGATGCTAACCTATAATGGGGGGCAGGAGTGAAGGAACTTTGGATTGTGCAGAGGGGAGTCAGGGGAAGGAAGTTGGTATGGGGACAGGAAGAACGATGGAATGAGATGGACATCATTACACATATGATTCCACTACCCATGTGACTCTATACTATGTTCAGCCAGAGGAAGCAGTTGTGCTTCATTTGTGTACAATGTGCCAAAATGCATCCTACTGTCATGTATAACTAATCAGAACAAAGTGCAAAATAAAGTAGAATAAAATTTTAAAAAGAAAACTACAAAAAATATTTTAAAAATAAACCTTTCATTCTCTCTATTGTTTGGGTCAGTTATTTTGGTTACAATGATGAAAAGCTGACTAACACACCTGGTTTACCTGTCAATAAATTCTTCATAGACATGTTTCTGGTGAAAGCATTACTCCAGAGTGGGCCCTTTCTTTCTATGATTACTTTTACAAGGAAACCAAGAATATAGATTCTTTCTCTTCTTGTACCTAAGAATGACCTAAAGTCAACATGTGTGCACAGTTTCAGTAATCAGAGGCTGACCCCAAGATGTGAAATCTAGAGAGAGTGACAAAAAGCAAAGAGGATGTTTTTAGTTCAGATTCATCACAGCAAAGAGCAAGAGGATTTCAGAGAGAAAGGATGGGCATGGGAATCATGGTCTGATCTTGATAGGCTTCAATTTCCAACCCTCCACACACAAACAAGCATGAAGTGTTGCCTGCTGGTGTTCCACTCACTCTCAAAGAAAAGAAACACCACTTGAAATAGTAACAAAATCTGTGACTTATAGACATATGATTTTCCTAGCAAGCAAAATGGAACAAGACAAAAGCAACTAATGATCCAAGGAACTTATTGCCATGGGCTTCCCCACAAAGAAGACACAAGCAATCATCTCAGCAGAAATGTCTGAGCAGGTGATCCTTTGGTTGAGAGTTAATAAGAGACAAGCACATCTAGAGGACAGGAAAAAATGCTTTATGATTCCGTTTAGTTTAGCACAACTAATGCTGCAGGAGAAAAATTTCAGTCAAAGTTTACATAACTTAGGATAATGGCGTGAAATATGAGATCCACAAAATACATTATTGTATTACAGATTCTGAAAATCATACTATTAATAAATTTATCCATGTATTTAAATTTCAAGTTCTTAAAGTTTCATTTAATCACAAATTTCACCATCTCTATATAAAACATTTTAACTTTCCTGAGTGAATGTTCCTTAGAAAACATTATGAAAAATAATAATTTAATTTCTGAAGCACACTGATAATAGAGAATGATAATGATGGCACCAATTTAGTTTCTGAATGTCTTCCAACTTCCCCACTAGACAGAAAAAAATAACCAGGCTAGCAAAAGAAACAAAAGGATGATGTTAATAAAAAGCAAGATAAAAAGATAATCACATAAGCCTCAATATATAAGTAGGATATTCCAAATATTAGTATCTACAAGAGAAGTCTGGTTTTGGCATACGAACAAGATGAAATGGAGAACTGTCTCAGAAAGTATGAGGCTGTATTTTGATTACCACACCAAAACAAAAAAAGAGAGAATGCTATAGCACCAAAGCTTAAAAATGCAATGCTAATCTACTCTCTGAAAACTACAAGTAAACCACTTTAGTTCAATATAAACAAAAAAGTCAAATTCTATACAATATCATAATAAGAAAAGGAAAACTTAAAAGTCACATATCTACAACAATGAAAGCATATTATAAAGAAATGTGTGAAAACTAATGAATAGTTTAATGCATATTTCAAAACAATTTAAAATAATGAAAAGTGGCAAAGGTTACTGAAGAACCACAGATATTACCCTAAGAAAACTTCAGTAAACATGCAAAATATTTACAAAGAGGTGATATAGAACTAACAATATATTCAAAAATAAATTTATTTTAGAGATAAAGCCCACACAAGAAAACTTAGAAAAACAAATAAATAAAATAAATATTTTTCCTCAGGAAAAATAAAAGATATGAAGGAAAAAAATATATTGAACTTACAAATCAATGAAACAAGAGATAAAAACAAGAGGCTTTTTTTGAGAAAGTGGTAAAGGACATAGGCAAAGAAGATCCAATGGCTATATAATGGTAATTGCTTAAGAAGAAAAGCAAATTAATGAAACAGGAATTAATAAGGAATTAAAAGTATGATTAATACAATCTTTAATACAAAAAGAAACTTTGCACTACATGTTGAAAAGACAAACTGTACACCTGAAAAAAATATTAAAACAAGATGACAAAAAAGAAGATAAATGATTATATAACCATTAGAACAAAAACACAAATGTTTCTAAATATTGAATAATATGCAGGCATAAGTAAACATTTTTTTAATGTACATGTATTTAGGTAAAATTGAGGTGGGGGGCAGGAAAAGAAATTTGAGCTATTGTAATACACTCTGTCAAATTGGACTTTGGTAAAATGCACTTTATATAATTTAAAATTAATATTCTAAAATTGAAAAGAAATAAGACAATTAAGCTAATTATGCCAATTAACCAATTTGTGACAATGCTAGAGATACAAAATATATCAAATAGTTCTAATATCCTGTAACTTTAAAGAGAAATACTCTGGGGGGGATTAAACATTAATTTGTATAATAATTTCTTTAATAATATTACTGGTGGTTTCTCACTAACTTTATTATGAGTATATTGGAAAAAATAAAATGAATTTCAGTTGAAGTTTATGATAGTTTTTGAATTTACACAAATGGAAAGATTTGAATTGGTGATATTGGTAGGAAACCCACAGTATTAGGAAGTTCTGAAACAAATTTACCAAGATAATTCATATTTTTCATGGGAGAAAGTATATATGATTATAATCATTTGATCATGAGGAAAGCATTCAAGATCAGGAACCAAGCAAAATAGCCTCCATTGAGGCAAGGAAAATATGTTTAATTCTATGGTTTCACAATGATACTAAGAAAGGAAAAAAATACTTAAAGGTAATTTGAATAGTGCTAAGTAAACAATTGATTAGTTTGGAAACTAGAAAATAAAATTTATCTTTCCTCTATGAACTATCCTTCAGACATTCTAATGAGTTCATGAGAGGTTTTTTAATTACACAATTCCAGTCAATAAATGAATAAGAGGTGAAAAGAACCATTGTTTTTGGAACACCCTAGTTATTGCCTCTAGACAATTTTCCCAAAGAGTTTTTAGTATTATGGGAAAAGAAATCATATAAATCTCCTAATAGATATTCTCACTGAATAATAAAATAAATATATTTAATCTTATCAACATTTAGATAATATTACATGTCAGGAACAAAGGATAATGTGTAAAACTACTATGTGGATAAAAATTATCAAAATTCAAGTTGTAGGAGGCTATATAAGAAAAAAAATATCCCAGGATATTTTGTAACTGTTTAGACATATTTTATTTATTTTTTGAGAGTATTGTCGTTTTATATAATAGGAAGTTTCATTTTTACATATCTGTAAATGCATATAATATAATTTGCTCCATTTCAATTTCTAATACCACCCCTTCCCTCCATCCTCCATCCCCTGATCCTCTTCCTAAATAATATTGACCTTACTTCTATTATTTTATTTTTAAAGGTGCATTATAGTTATATTTAAAAACACAAATCATGGTGATAAACTCATACATGCATATAATATAATTTGGTTATTTTATTTCCACAATTCCTCCCCTTTCTCAACCTCCCTCCTCCCCATTGATCTCCTTTCTCTACTCCACCGAACTCCCTTCTATTTTTCTTGAGTTCCTCCTTTCTAAAAATTCCTTATTTCTCTTGAGATTCTGCAAATGATAGGAACATTTGACCCTTGACTTTCTGAGTCTAGCTATTGCACTTAATATGAAGTTCTTCAGTTCCATCCATTAACTAGAAAATGACATAATTTCATTATTCTTTATGGATGAAATAAGCTCCATTATATTTTCATACATTTTCTTCACCACATCATCTATAGAGGAACACCCAGGGTGGTTTTTATAACTTGACTACTGTGAATTGTGCTGCTGAAAACATTGGTATGTATGTGTCACTATTCTGTGCTGATTTTAGCTTTTTTAGATAAATACCAAGCAGTGGAATAGCTAGATTATATAGTGGTACTATTCTTAGTTTTTTGACAACTCTCCACTCTGCTTTCCAACATGGTTTTACTAACTTGAAGTCTCACCAATGGATGGATACCTTTTTCCTCAAATCCTTACTACAATTCATTGCCATTTGTATTCATAATGATGGCCATTTAACCAGAATGAGATGAAATCTCAGTGTAGTTTTGATTTACATTTCCCTTATTGCTAAGTATATTGAAATTTTTTTTCAAATATTTGTTGGTCATTTTCATTTCTTGTTTTGAGAAATGTCTATTTAGTTTACTTCACCTATTGATTGGGCTAATTTTTATTTTTGTCATTTAGTTTTTTGTATGTTCTGGACATTAACCTTCTGCTAGAAAAGTAGTAACAGATTCTCCCCCATTCTGTCTTCACACAATCAATTGTTTCTTCCTCTGAAGGAGATTTTTAATTTGAAGCTATACCACTAACTTTTTTTTTTTTACTACTTGAGCTTTAAGGATCTTATTAAGGATGTCAATGCTGTGCTAATGTGTTGGAATGTTGGTCCAGATTTCTTCTACAAGTTGTACAGTTCTGATCTAATTCCTAGGTCTTTAGTCCACTTTGAATTGATTTTGTTTATTTGTCTATTTATTTATTTTTGGGAGGGGAAGAGATAGTTTTCCTATATGATGAATCTGCTGAGAAAGAAATCAGAAAATCAATTGTATTCACAATAGCCTAATTAAAAAGAAAAGGCCTTAGGAATACATCTAACCAAGGAGATGAAAGACTTCTACCATGAAAGCTGTAGAATTCATTTGAAATAAAAACTTGAAGTAGTTGAAGCAATCCTAGCAAGAACAGCAGTACAGGAGTCTTCACAACACTTGATCTCCAATTATACTACAGAGCTATAGCAATAAAAACAGCATTGTATTTGCATCAAAACAGATGTGAAGACCAAAGGAATAAAATAGAAGGCATAGACAGAGATCCACATAGATACAGTCGTCTGACCCTTGACAATGGTGCCAGAAATACATATTGAAGAAAAGATGGCCTTTTTAACAAATGGTGTGGGGAATACTGGATATCCCAATGTATTTAACAGCAACAATATAAAAGCTTCATTTGATGGATAGTTAACTATAAATTGAAATAGACTTAGAAGACAAACAACATAATCATGATGTTTTAATTTAAAAGAGAAAGGGAGAGGAGGAGAGGGAGGCGGGAGAGGAAAGGGAGATAGAGAAGTGAGAAAAGGAAAAGAAGAAAAGGGAAAGGTTATGATATGACTGGTCATATGTGAACATTAAATAGATAGTCTATGGTATTTAAATTAATACTATTAAGCATTTCTTGTTTTATAACAATGATATTATGTTGATAAAGTTTACTTTTTGAGGTGTATAGTTAGAGATAAAACAAGAAGTTATGAATACAAAGTTTACAAATGGAACAAAATTGGTAAGAGTACATATGTTAGATATTTAGATGAGTGATGCACAGACATTCAACATATTGCTAATGCTACTTTTCATATGTATGAAATTTTTGATAATAAAACCTCTAAAAGAAAAAAATATTTATCTACATATGTATAGCTTTAAATGTTTCATCTATATAATTTTATACCTATAATATTTTTAAATTATATGTTTTCCTATAGAATACAACTATATATATTTTTCTTTGAATATGTTATTGTGAACATATAGGCAATTAAGCTATATATATTTCATAAAATTTATGTGCACAAATGGCATGTGCCTATATATGTGGCATGTTTAAGCATAGCTAAGTGGTAGCCCATGGTGAGTTCATTTTTTGCTTGTATACGTTAACCAACTTTTTAAAGCAAAGTTTCAAGGCAAAACAAGAGACTAAATTTTAACATTACTAAGAAAATTACTAAATTCATATTTTTAGAGTCACAAATCAAACAGCAAACTTTCAGGGAAATTGATGAAATTGTTTCTATGTGTATATAAATATGTTACAATGAAATGCCATTTTGTATACTTAGCATTGATCGCTAACAATAAATATATAAATAAAAGCCCACTTCACTGCATTGCTGGACTAAAATGTGTAAACATACCTTCACACCCAGGCTTTTAATTTCTATTTTTAAAATATCAATGAAAACAAGTTATTGGTACACTCATCAATATCTTGAATATTACTTCACAATAATTTTTAAAGACATCCTATACATTCCAACAGTTTTCCTAAAGCCATTCTGACTCTTGATTAACATAGTGAATAAATAGTTAGCATTACAAGTGTCTCTAGAAGACATGAGCTGGGGAAGAAAATGCACAGACTTTAAAGCAATTCAGTAGGGTAATATTGTCTCTGCCACATACTGGCTATACAAACTTGGAAAAGTTATTTGATTTTTCTAAATTAAAATCCTCCTCAGAAAAATTGTGGAGAATAATATTATATATGGGCATATATACATATACATATATGAATATTATATATGGCACATGGCACATAATGTTCACCAAGTAGTTATTATTAGTAGGTATTATTTTGGAATTAGTGTATTTCTGACAATTCTCCTGTTGTCTGCAGAAGGATCTCAAAATGAATTCTTTCACTCTTAAAAAATAATTTCTATTTATATTCATTTGAGTGTATTTTATCTCAAAACCATTTATAGAGAAAATGAATTAACTCTCTTAATATATGAATACAAATGAGTTCATGCCTTCATTTTTCACCTCTGGAAAGCGTCCATTCAAATCCCTGCTTCAGTCTCAAGTGAAAATGAATTTAATGGTCTCCCTCATCAATAGCCCCATTATCACAAAGTTTCCATGCAAGTCAGTATAATTTAGTACGTTTGCCATTCTTTCAGTCTCTGCTTAAAATTAAGCCAAGATCAAAATTAGCAAATTGTTTTAAAATTCTCCTGGGCACACTGGCAAACTTGTATCCAAAAGTCTTAATGCCCATATTATTTTAGCTCTAAGCTACGTCAAAAAGATGTTTCATTCTTGACTTACATTGTCCAGAGCTACAGTTAGTTGTCAAGACTGTCTAAGCATTAGAATCAATTGCAACAATATACTAAGAAACACTTGTGCCCCAAACTTGAATCCAAAAATTCTGAAATGCTGGGTTTTGGGTGGAGTTCCAGCATTGATACTAAAAGATCAATAAATAAGTGTTCAGTAGATACTTTTTTTTTTTTTTTAGGCTGCGATGGGTGGGGATGGATGAGAAAAATTTTTCTCTTGCTACTCACAGTTGGTTCAGAAGTTTTGGTAACATATGGAAACTATCTATGAAGGAAATAAAACAATTCTCACGGGAGAACCACTAAATACAACCTGCATTGGACAAGGTCCCTAAGTGAATCCTATGGATATTGTATATGATAATTTGAAAGATACTGTTCAACTCCTCCTAGAATTCATAGAATTCCCACTAAAGCCACAATTTGGTTCTCTACATGATGCCTACACATTAGCTTTTTAGTGAAATTGGTAGAAAATTTTGAAAAAAAAAATGAGGAGAACTAATACTGAGACAGTAACAAATTATCTTAAATCTGACAAAAGAGCACTTGAGTACTTTGAGTAAAGGAAACTGATAACATTTTCAAGAATTATCATTAGTGTTGTTATTGTTATATAATCAACAAAATCATAATAATGCATTTTAAGTTTCCATGGAGTTCAAAAAATGTCATCAGAATCATAACTTAGTTATAGTTGAGTTTTTATATTAATAACAAATACAATCTCAGAATCATTTTTAGACTATCTTTAGTTACAGATGAATACAATACCTTTATTTATTTATTTATTAGTTTATTTATTTATTTATTAAAATGATGTTGAGAATGAACCCCATGCCCCACACATGCTAGGAAAGTGATCTACCACTGAGCTACAACCCCATTCCCTCTCCAAATAATTTTTAACAGAATAAGTCAAATGGCATATTCATTTTCAAAAAGAATATACACATTGATTTCTGTAGATTTATACATATTTGTCATTCATTTTATGTTCATAAGGAGTTTATATAGAAATTATTATAAATCCATAGACTTCCAAATCTTGGATTCCCTTCCTTGAGAATAGCCAACATAAGTTTTTGAAGATACAGTGGACCCATACAGAGTTGAAATTTAGTTTCAGGGTTTGGCTTTCATTCTCTCTCTTCTCAAATCTACAGCAAAATAATTCTTTGAAAAATAAATATTTGGTCATATATTTTCCCTGTGTAAGTTCTCCATAAGAATTCTGTTGCAGTAAAATAAAACAAAAACCCCAGTGTCTTAATTTGCTTTAAAGCCAGGGTTCCTGCTACCTTCACCACATGCCATTCCTCTTCCCCTACTCACACAGAAGTCTAACTCCTTTCCTAGGCTCCACAGCACTCACTCCACACGTAGTACCTGTGGAATAGTGATCTCTTCGTTCATATCTGATTCTACTTGCTATTTAAATCTCAGAGAACATTGCTCCAAACTCCCAATGGAAAAAAAGCTGTTTAGCCATCCACTAGACAGCACCTTTTATAACTCTACTCAATCTATTGTCTTGTTATTAGTCTCTTCATTTTATTGTCTTGTTTACCATTTAAGAACCTAAGACTTATGAAAGAAAACATACTCTCTGTCTTGTTCATCACTGTAATAATAAACTTAAAATGGAATGTTGAAGGATTGCAATTCCCATAGGGAAATGGATAGGCTATAGAGATTAGTTGGATGGACAACACAAAATTTTAATGTTTACCACTTTAGTATTAAAATCTTCTCTTTATTAAACACCTACTGTACTAAGCACTGTACCTGCGTGTTAAATACATGATCCCTAGTCTTCACAGCAGCACTCAGACAAAAATTCACATCATTTTATAATACATGAATTTGTACTTAACACAGATCATAGGGCTTATCAAGGTTCTTATGACTCATTATGTTGAAACCAGGTTTTAAACTGAGAGTATTCTATAGGAAATACTTCTTTCCACTAAAAAAATTGATAATCTATATAAAGTAATATAAATATATGATTGTGTTTTCTAAGTGTCAGGCACATATAAATATAATATTATCTGTTGTTTGATTCCATTAAGATTGTTTTCATGATATTATACTTATTTTCTCTCTCAGAGGATAATATGTGATAGCTTTACATATCTGCATACACAATACATATAAAGCTAGGGATATAAAACTTTATTTATTCATGTAAATCAAACCATACATAACCATGATTCTTTAGTCAGGAGTTAAGATTTTTTTATCACTAATTTCTCCCTCCTCTCTAAGTCTCCAAACCATGTTTTGCCTTTGAAATTTCCTTTTTCTTTTAAACAAACTTTTTTTTAGCATAACTCTAGATTCATAAGAAAATTGTGAATATGGTACAAAGACTTCATATATACCACACACTTAGACTTCACTATTAATTAATGTGTTAGTTTTTGTAGTTTGTTTTAATTAAGGAACCAATATTGATATATCACTATTAAGTAAATCAATACTATTTTTGGATATTACTGGCATGTACCTACTGATCTTATTCTGTCCTAGGATCCTATCCAGGATACCATATTGTATCCAGCCTTCATGCCTTCTTAGGCTTCTCTGTCTGAATGTTTCTCAGACATTCATTCTTTTGTTTGACCTTAACACCCTTGTGGAGTAATTGTACTGACAGTAATTGTACTGACAGTCTTAGGATGTCTCTATATTTGGAGTGCCTCTTGGTTTTTTTGTTTTGTTTTGTTTTGCATGATTCTACGTGGGTTATGTGTTTTGGGGAGGTAAACAGAGCTAAAGTTCTATTTTCCTCACAACATAAACAGGGACAATACTATCAAAATTTGCATCAAACTTTGGCCCTCACTGTTGATATATATTGAACTTTCATGATCTAACTGAGGAAGTGTATGTCAGGATTCCCCACAGGAAAGCTAATGCCCCAACTTTGTATACTGTATTATTTGGAAAGAAGTCACTATGTGTAGCCTACACTCAATGAGAATGAAGAAAGACCCCACCTTTGAAATATTATACACAGAAACTATTTGCAATTCTTCTAATTGAAAGGCATATCTTTTCTCCTAAGTATTTGTTTATGCAATAATCTATTTACATAAATATTGAAACATTTTATTTTATACTTTGTATTACAATCAAAATAAATTTATTTGTTCTATTGTTTAAATTGTTCCAACTTTGGCCATTGGGAGCTCTTTCAGGTATCTCCTATGCTATGCTCCTTTGATATACCCTAATCATTGTGCCATTGTTGTTTTGAGGCTGATCGAGGATTTTATTCTATTGTACTATAAGATGCTCTAGCTTTACCTTGTATATTCTTCATGTAGTATTAGGTTGATCCATATCTCCATGGAACAGTATTAGGATCCAAGAAATGGGCATCCATGTACTTTTTACTACTAGTGTGCTGTTGCTTTCAGGCTCTCTTAACTGACAGAGGAAGAGAATTTATTTATGTATACTTCAGTATGCTTATGCAAAGACCCACAAATATTCTCTATGTAACCATTTATATACACATCAAGCTAGACTTGAGTTCATCCTTGTTTCCAACTCTAAAGCCTGACCTGAGTCTGTCCTCTCACTCTTGACCTGTAGTCTCCTACTCTGGGGGTCATATCTCGGCCCTCGAGATCCTTTTACCTTGTTAATCAGTTGCAGTATGCATATGTAGCAGTGTCAAGGTTGTTAACATGCAGCCCAGGGGAAAAAACTCTATCAGTTACATTTACTGCTTATATGAAATATTTTTATCCTCAATCTTAAATATACCACTAATTTCCAAAGTATTTTAGGCTACTACCTTCTTATACCTACCCTTAAATTACTTACAATATAATTAGATTGTTTTGTCACATTCTGCATTTTACCCTATAACCTCCAATCTCCTGAATTTTTTAAAAAAATTGTCTACAGTAAAATTCATGTTTGTGATGTGAAGTTCTATGGCTTTTCACAAATGAAGAGTGTCATGTATTCTATATTCAAGTAGTATAATGAATAGCTTCATAATTTTCTACCTGGGCAAATAGTAAATAAAGAGAAATATTTTCAAATAAAGATGCTGCATTATCTGGAGAGACTATAGAGATTAGTGCCACTGTCACAGACTTGAAGGATATAGAAATACTGGGGATCCCTATGATCAGCAAATCCAAAGGTGTGTGGTGTCTGGAGAGATATCGATATTGCTCTGAACCTTTGGCAGGTTCCCATAGGTGTACTGCTGTGCAGGCCCCTAGAACCTATTTGTGCTGTGAATATATGGAAACAATAACATTCTATAATCTTATAAGAAAATCTGATCAGGGGCTAGAGCAAAAAAAAAAAAAATGTCCTTTCCCCTATAAAACTAAGACTTGGATCCAGTATTTTCCCTTAGAAAGGAAACCTTACATATGGAGAATTCTGTGAATGTATTTTATAATGTATTTCTTTTTTTTTTCCCTGCAGAACTACCAAGGAATCTTTCCTGAATCCTTACTTTGAAAACTGAATTAGTAAACCCTGATTCCCAGAAGCTAAACCAGTAAAAGTGTTGAGTCTCACCAAGGCTGCAAGCCCCTAGAAGTTCCTCACTCTGGAATTAGTACACATTTAGCCTCTAGGAATTTTTCGTAATTACCATTTAAGTGCATCTACTAGTTTATGGCCCCAGAAGCTTCTGGTAACAGTAAGAATAGTTGAGCTGTGACTCCCTAGATTTCTTTATCTTTCCAGATTTAGGAATGGCGTTTTCCCATGAAACCTCTATTCTCTGGTAAGTGCAAGATAAGTTGATTTTCATTTTATTTATTTTATTTTGCTATATGCATATAGACAATTTATAAGCTTTTTACACTGTGTACACAAAACCAAATGTCCAATGATTTTTTGCATGAGATAAAAAGGGACTAGAATTTATTTCCCTTCAATTCTTTATTTCCTTATCAATGAATTTTTAGAGATGAAAATTAGGGATAACAAAATCAAAAGATTTAAAGGAATTATGATTTTAACAAATTATTTCAAAGCCTGACACTATAAAATTATTGTTTGCCAATAAATTCCTATAAAGTTATTATTTACAAATAAATTCTAAGATTTCCTCTCCATTTCTTTTGGGAACAGCTAATCAGTTTTGGTGTTCAAGGGACATTTTTGAGAACTCCAAATCCATAAAGAATATGATTCTGAAAAGAAAATAATTAATTATTCTGTTAAAACTTGTTGATTTTTACTGAGTTATTAGATATGAGAATACTTTGTGCTACATTATTATTTTGAGTATTCTGAGAAAAAAAAAGTCAAGCTCAAAAGGTCAAAATGTAAGTGTTTTCAAAAATGTTCAACTAAAGATTTGCCTTGAGCATAGTCAAGCTAATACCAATGTAGAATGTAGTTTTGTATCTTTTTTTCCTAATAGCTTGTTACATAATCCTTAGGGGGCAAGTAATTTTTCATAATGATAGTAATTGCAATAGATTTTAAAGTGGCTGAAAGCCAAGGCCATGTCAGATTTTTATGTCAAAGAAATGGAAAGATAAGGAAGGAGGCAGGGGAAGAGAGAAGTAGGAAAGAGAGAGAGAGAAAAAATATGAATGAATGTGTGTGGGTTATATTACAGACATAGAATGAGAATGAAGTATACCACATTTAAAACTGTTACCATGAAATTTGCATTGTAGCATTTTTTTTTTTTCAGTATGAAGAGCGTTCAAAGGCATAAACTCTGGTGTGTTGTGACAGAAATTAGAGAATATTTAATTGCTAATTTTCCCTTTTAAGATTCCAAACACATTTTGACAGGAGTGTGATGGGAATATCAGTGATCTATACCAATTTATGCACTTTGCCAATGGATGGTATAATGACTTAATCAACTATGAAGCAAAATCTTGCTCAGCCACAGGGGAAAAAAAAGCAGTTGTTTCCTTGCCATAGGTCCCAGCAAAATAACATCCATTCCAATAACAAAAAGTTAATCTAACAGAAAATATGCTGTAATAATAATTGCACAACATTCTATAATTTATACAGATGTTCAACTTAAAGAACTCATTTATTGCTTATCAGAATTCTTTTAAGAATAATTAACATCATATGAAATATTTGGCCTTTTATAATTGGGAGATAGAAATGTCCCTAAACACTTTTATGTTGAATGTATGGTCACCAGCCAATGGTGCTAGGGAGAGGTGAAGACATCTCTAGGAGGTAGAACTAATTAGAGTAAGGTCATTGGGAATGTGTCCTTGAAGGGTATATTGGAACTCTGACCCCTTCCTCTCTGTCTCTTGGCTTCCTAGCCACCATGAGAGGTGAGTGACTTTGCTCTGCTACATCTTCCCTACCTCTTCAGAAACAGAAAGCACTGGAGACAAGTCACCATATATTGAAACTATTGAAATGGTAAGCCAAAATAATTCTTTCCTCCTCTTATTTATCTCAGGTATTTTGTCACAGCAGCATAAAGCTGAATAACACATTGCCCATAGTCATAACTCATATGTGATGAGGCTTCATTAATGACTTGAAAGAAAAATATTGTCATTTTTTCACCAAGGAATCCTAGAAGTAAAGTATGCCTGGAAATTAAACTTAAATAGACCCTTCCTACTTCCTGTGGTCTAAAGGCTGAATGTCCCCAAAGGTAATGTAGTAAAGGCTTGGTCCCTAGGGTGAAATTATTAGAAGGTGCTGTGGACTTTTAGGATGAGGGAACTTGTGTGATTTCCTGAGATAACTGGAAACATGGCCTCAAAGGAGATTGTGAGACCCCAATTTCTTCCTCTTTCTGTTTCCAGGCTGATTGACATCAGTAGTTTGCTCTGATGTCATCATCTCCCTCAGAAATGTGCTGTCTCACCAGAAGCAAAAAATAATGGGATCATTTAATTTGGGGCTGAAACTTCCAGAAAGTGAATCAAAATACACAGAATACATCTTTCCTCTTTATAACTTAATTATTTCAGGTAATTGATTATAGTGACAGCAAAATGACTAATACATTGTCCTTAAATGTCACATAGAACTGGTTGACCTAATCACACAACAGTCTCCCAGACAAGATGATGATTATTTTCTCTATTTTCTGATGACTGCAGACCTATCTCTGTCAAAAAAAAGACACATTTTAAAATATTCCATTTTTTTAGTAAAGGAGAGAGGCCACTTTGGAAATACTCAAAAGTTTTCCTTCAGAAAACAAAAGTAACTTGCTAACTGTTGGGATTTCCAAAATTCTTTTTTGATAAAATTTTATTTATATTAAGTCTTTAAAAATACCACTAACTATGTGAAGTAGTGGGATATCATTTTGCTAATTAGCAAAGTTTTGAGGGTGAGTGAATAAGAACTTCAACTGTGTACAGGGATGCCTGTAAAGTTTGTAGAGATATGGACTCTGCTTCATTTACCCAGGTAGCAGTTTTATGGGGAATTTACTTGATTCAATAGCAGCATCCAAGTGTATTATGACAAAAATTACTGTTGAACATCACTGTCTTGGAACAAAAAAACTCACAGACCAAATTAAATTACTTCAATCACACAGACTATTAAATCAGTTTAAAAAGCAAGGGTAAAGCTTCAGTAGGTTCACACACTTAGGAAAAGGCACAAATGGATGCAAACACCAAACTACCCCATCTCTGGGCCACAAACACCTTTCCCACTAATGATGTAGCTACAGGTGCACAGTCCTTATTGAGCAAAGGAGCTCACAGGCAGAAGGTTCTCTGGGCTAAAAATTTATCCTTCTTCTATCAAAGGCACAGGGGAAAGGATGTCTGACCAATGGCTATTGCTGGTGAAGAGCCAAAAGTTTAATTTTTATTGTTGAGTAGAGGGCACATGCAAATAGACTAGGTCACACCAAAGATGGCCAAAGGTCTTTGGATCTAAATATGTCAAAAAAAAAAAAAAAATATATATATATATATATATATAGAGAGAGAGAGAGAAAGAGATTACTTCAAGTAATAAATACATTACTTCAAGAATATTAAATGTTTTCTCCTTCCTTCATTTGTGAAACATATTCATAATGTACTAATTAACTATATAATCATACATATAATTTATCTTATAAATTTCATACAGTATATTAGATTTTTTTCCTAAAGGAAATTCTGAAACAATAAAGAAGTGCATGCACATGGCAATATCCCCTATCTCCTTGGATAAATCTAACAATGTGGCATGTCCACATGAAGTCTTTCTCCATTTTGAATTTCCAAGGTTTTCGATTACAAGAGCAGTAAGTCAATCTTGTTCAGTAAAAGAAGGATGTTTTTCCATAACCTATATTGTGATTATGGTATCTTTTAGAGGATGTACAATACAAGAGGCTATTATAATGTAAATATAACTTAAATTTGAGAAAAGAAAATAAACAATGAAGCTATTTCTACAGCAGTGTTTATTTTAATATCACAATTAATGTTATATTTTGTTACCAAAATCATTTTAATCTGTCAAACTATAATACATGACACAATAATTTTGTATACATTTCACAGTTAAATGATTAATTTGTCTATCAATCAATAATATAATATTATAATAACTTTGGTGTCTGGACACATACACATCGAATATATCTGTTTTATGTTACTGAATTCTTCATTATTCTTCTAAAGCATAAGGCAATAAGCAACCCTTAGTGGAATTTTATAGTATTTCTGTAATTTTTAGAGAATTTATGTAAGTAAGTATTTAAAAAAACAGTATGTCTAAAGGGAAGAAAAGTTATGGTTAGATACAGTTTACATCATTCTTAAAAGAATATATGCATTCTACAATATTCTTAGGCTGTCATGAAAGATCAAGTGGTACATCAGTCAAGCATATGAAAAAAAAACTAATGTAAATTTTAATGATGAGCAGTTACTCTTCAGAGGCTAAATGATATTAAGCATGTTAACTCTTTGGTTAGAATATATTAACAATGAATTGAAGCATTTAACAAATGGACTTCCCTACCTTGCTATCATTAAATCATAGACAGCAGTATTTGCAGTGATAGATTGGTGCATACATTTGTTTATATTCAGTAAAAGAGCAACCGTGTGTGTGTGTATCTGTGTGTGTGTGTTTGTGTGTGTATGTGTATGTATGCCAAAGATCTTAACAGGTCTTAGAAGTTTCATCCATCCCACTTGCTTTTGTTTTTTGAAGAATGTAATATTCTGAAATAAAGCTGTTATTTTGATTATATTTATACATTATATAAATGTGATAACATATATATATATACATATATACACATACATATAATTTAGTATAATGAGTACTCTTGTGTGCTTGTAGATAGCATTTTATTTGTACAGTATAAGTTGTAAATAACATTTTCTGTACAAGATAATTCTTCTTATTTCTTATTTACTCTCCTCTGACTTACAAATCATCTACTTTTTAAGTTTGTGGTCATTAAACTGTGAGCATTGTCAGTTATACCATCTTGTCTGTAGTTGGAATATTTTAAGCCTAAAATAACACACTGTCAGGATATTCATCTAAAGCTCTGTTTTTGAATATGCAGAATTAATTTTGAGAAAAGAAGAAAAAGTATTTGTATTTCATCTGAGCTAGAAACATGTTTTTTTATGGCTCAATTTTTGCTTGGGGATTTTGTGTGTGTTTATACCTATATCTGTCCATCATGAGGACCACAGGACTGGATTGTGGCTGAGAGGTAGAGCACTCGCCTACTATGTGTGAGGCACTGGGTTCGATCCTCAGCACCACATAACAATAAAATAAAGATATTGTGTCCACCTGTAACTAAAAAATAAATATAAAAAAGAGGACAACATACCAGTTTACTTTTATTTCTTTAATGTTTTTGACAAGGTGTAGGTTAAATGGGATTGCTCCTATGGATCACCATATCAGTGCTGAGCTTTCATCACATCTAATTTTTATTGTTTTATTCCCTCAGTTCAATATGGAATGTTTTTCCTTTCCAGATCTTCATGATCAAAAAAATATTGCTGACAGAGCTATACCTAAATATCTACAAATATGTAAAACAGTCTGTTAGAAAATGCCACATTTTAACCACATTTTACTCAGTAGCACGCAGCATCTTTCTTGGCTAATTTTTTTCTCTCTTCTGGCACAAGTGCTCCACATGCCTCTCACTAAATACAGAGCGCAAATTCATCTTAACAGGAGGCTTTCAACCATAAACCTTAATCGTACTTTAAAGAGCTTCAAAATGGAATTTTTTCTTTAATTAAGAAGATGTAAATTTGTACATCATAATTGAAATACATCAAAAAGTTACTTGTTAAAGCTCAAGATATATTACAAAGCCATTCTATAGCACGGCTGCAGGGCTTTGCTAATTAAAAGAATGACATCAAATTCTATCGAAAGTTATGTCAATGGGAACGTTGGAGATGGAGTAGCTTGTTCAAATTTGGAACTCACAACAATTTGGAAATCACACCAAATCATGTTTGTTTTATTTGGTTAAAATGCAACACAAACAAAAACCAGACATCAACACATCACCGTTTGCCTTTGAGTATTCATAAATATACCTTGGAGAAAGAGAAATTCAGTGGTTTAGACAGTGTCACAAGTAGGGTGTGCTTTTAAACTCAGGAATCTGGAATCTTCTTGGAAAAATAATCATTTATAAATAAATCAAATTTCATCACTGAAATCTAACATGAGACATTTTAAATAACTAAAGTGCTTTAGAAAGACTTTATATGAGAGTATCCAAAGTATCCCCCCTCCCTCTCTCTCTCTCTCTCTCCCCCCACACACTCCCCACAGCAATTAAACCCAGAAGTGCTAACCACTGAGTCACATCCCAAGTCCTTTTTAAAAACTTTTATTTGGACCCAGGTTCTCGCTAAATTGTTTAGGACCTTACTAAGCTGCTGTGGCCTTACATTGCAATCAAAAGGTGTTTTCTAAAGCCAAATTACTTCTACTTTTATTTAGTACAAGTTGTTTGAGCACATTACCCACTGTCCAGAACAAACTTATTTTTCTGTTCTATTTGGCCACTTTGAAACTATTTTAAATCTTGTCAAATGTTTCCCTCCATGCATTTACCTAACCCCACCTATTTAAGCCCTTACTTAACTTCTCCAACCAAACATAACAATTTTTCATCTAAACCCTCTCCTGTCCTTGTGTCCTCCTCCCCATTCATCATAGAAGAGACAGAAGGATGTCTCTCTTCAGAAGACCCCTCCCTCCATGGATCCCACCAGCTTTCTGAAAACTGGATTTTATTACTGTCTCTTTGCAGCTGTCTTATTCATAAATATCTTTCTTTCTTGCATTCAACTGCTACTTCTCAATGGCATTTGATCAATGGCATTTTAAACATGTTAGATATTTTGTCCATTTTCAAAAACAAAAGGAAGGGAAATAATAAAACATTCATTCAGGATCCCATCCCCCAGCAACTGCCATATAGATGAATTGTCTCTATTCACAATCCTCATTTGTTTTTCTACTACTCATTCTCCCACTTATTCCACTTTGGCTACTGCTGCATCCACCCCAAGATGAATTAGCCTATATCAGGCTTGTCCTCTCCATGGTAGCTGTTTGTC
This sequence comes from Spermophilus citellus, assembly GCF_964194105.1. Taxonomy (NCBI): domain Eukaryota; kingdom Metazoa; phylum Chordata; class Mammalia; order Rodentia; family Sciuridae; genus Spermophilus; species Spermophilus citellus. The sequence goes on along the minus strand of NC_138184.1, from coordinate 194,192,744 downwards.
CATGTATTCATTAACTAATTCACTCCTCCATTAGTTTTTATTCACTCCTGGAGAGCATGCTATGTGCCTGTCTTAAACCAGGTGTAGAGAACACTACATTGAACGTTTTCCTTCTCCCTTACCTAGAATTTTATCCTAAACTCCTTTGTCTTCCTAATCTATATTTATTTATCCTTTATAGCTTATTCCAAAGATGAATTATTCACATTAGCCACAATCTAGCAAAATACCTTTGAATCTATGTTATAATCTATTGCTTGGTCTATGTTCTTAAAACATTGTGAATTCACTGTGATTTTGACTTTGCTTTTCAGTTGCATCAGTAAAACGCTAACATATTGCCTAGCACTTAGTGCACACTTGTGCATCTGTTAGATAAATAAATGGGTGAAAGATTGAATAAATAGATCTCTTTAAAGTGTGTTTTGTCTTTGCTACAAGAGAATTGTTAGCAGTGTCTGTAATTTTTGTTTTGCCACTTATTAAACATGTTCCTTTAGGCAAGTTACACAACTTATCTATATCTTAGGTTTCTTTTCTGTAATTTGAAGATAATTATAGTTTCTACCTCTAGTTATGCTATCTTTATCTTTACTTCTTTAAACCATCAAAATGGATAGCAATAGAGTTACTTAAAAAATATTTGTCCCTTTTTTCTTCATCAAGAAGTGAAAGTTAATTCATCCTTATAAAAACATATAATAGTACTTTGTACACAGTAAATGCTCAGGAAAAATTTTAAAACGTTTAATCCTCTTTAAATTGCTGAAAGCAGTAAGTCTAACTCTTAAATTCCACTTCTATTATTAATTAACTCAGTAGTTCATTCTTCATCAAAAGTATAATACCCCAGAGACTAGGATAATGTCTGGATCCAATCATTACAGCAAACAGCCATAAAGTATAAGTTTTTGTTGTAGAGATTTAATTACTTTTTATACATGATGGGTGGAGAGGTCCCTCCAGTTCCTACAATTTATCCTAACCAAAAGATTTTTTTTTCACCCTAAAGGATGAAATCAATTAATTAGTGAGTCTGCAGCAATGCAATGAGCCTAACTTGGAAACACGCATCTCAGATTAATAAGTGACAGCAAAAGAATGTAGTGACAGCAAAAGAATATAGTACCATTCAATATCATGTTTTCACCTCTGTTTAAAATCTCCCTAATATATCAAAGGAATTTTTTTTAAAAAAGGAAATAAATGAGAACTTCATGTTCTACTTAATTAAAAAACATACTATCTCAAATAGTAAGACATAAGGAAAAGCCACCATATTCAATAAGAGTAATATTTTATGCAGACAGATCTTGAGAAATTAAACTATACCTCCCAATTTCTATTGTTTTAATATCAAGACAGCATAACCAGAGAAATCTGTATTACAAAGGTTTGTAAGGTGAACAAGGGAAAATCGGTACTGGCATAGAAATCATGTTGGGTCCTCAACTTTAATTTCCTTCCAAAAGCTTTTCCAGTAAAAACTTCAGGTAAGCAAACTATAATTAACACGGCTGTATGTATACCAAAGTACCATAAGGAAAATAATGAAAGTGGAAGGAGGAAGAAAGAGGAAAAAAATGGAATATTATAAACACTCACTAGAAAAATTTTCAATGGATCAGATAAAAATTGTAGTCAAAATTGTCATCAAGAATTCAAGCAAGCTAAATAAAATAAAATCTAAGAGCGTCTTTTATACATAAAATTCATAGACTCTATGGGAGATTATAAAGGACTACATATGAAATGTCCAAACTTGGTTAGAGAAGAAAGGAAGGTAATTTTATTGACATAAATTAAATAAAGATTAACTAAAGCAAGTTCAAATTGCAATAATACAAAATGTTAATTATTTTAGAAAGAAAATGACATTTATTGAAATCAGATAATGATGTTCAAATTAAAATAGTGTCACAGAAGAAAAAGAATAGATTGGATGAATACATAGATTAAAATGGCAAATGATTAAAGAGAGAGATTATATGGATATTTAATACATTTAAGTATTTATTGTAACAAAAATTTTTCAGAAATAAAAGTCAAATTAAAACTATATGTGACCAGGCATGGTGGCACATGACCTTATTTCCAGGGGCTTGGGAGGCTGAGGCAGAAGGATCAAAGAGTTCAAAGCCAACCTCAGCAAAATTGAGGCATTAAGCAACCCAGTGAGACCCTGTCTCTAAATAAAAATACAAAATATGGCTGGGGATGTAGCTCAGTGGTCAAGTGCTCCTGAGTTTAATCCCTGGTACAGCTTGCCACCCGCCCCCTAAAAAATGAAACTTTTTGTGCAACCACTCTGGAAAGCAGTGTGGAAAGCACTTAGAAAACTTGGAATTGAACCGCCATTTGACCCACCTATCCCACTCCTTGGTATATACCCAAAGGAATTCAAATCAGCATACTACAGTGACACAGCCATAACAGTGTTTATAGCAGCTCAATTTACAATAGCCAAACTTTGGAACCAACCTTGGTTCCCTTCAACAGATGAATGGATAAAGAAAATGTGCTACACACACACACACACACACACACACACACACACACACACACAGGAATATTACTCAGCTATAAAGATGAATAAAATTATGTCATTTACCAGTAAATGGATGGATAGACCAAAAGTCAAATGTAATCTCCCATATATGGATGCTAACCCAAAACAAGGGAGGTTAGGGAGTCGAAGTATGTAAGTTCACTGAATTAGACAAAGGGGATTGAAGGGAAGGGAGAGAGTACGGGTGGCGAGCAGTGATTTGGATTATGGCCTCTCTGATTCTCTCATAGGTGTGTTTGCCCTGGGAGCTGCCTGTACCAAGGGGTAGGTCAATATGCCTCAGATTCTATGGTAACACTGTCCTGAGAAAGCTCTGTGAGAAAGTGCAGAGCTGCTATCAGTTGAGGCCTAGAGTTCAGCACCTTCTCCCAGGGATAGGTACACTAATTTCTCACCAGTCCTGTGTCCTTCATATTGCCTTCTTTTTGAAACTTTCCCACAAATAACCTTTTGATGAAACTTGTATAATAAACTTGCTGGGCTAGCTCTGGAGTCAATCAAGCCTCACCAGAGCTTGGTTACCAACCTGGCCCCAACTTTTTCTCCCAAAGTGTGTCTTTTTGTCTTTTCTTTATCCCCCATTACTCCTGTGCATCAAGTATGTCTATTAATGGCCATGACCTAGTCAGATGAGAAGGTCACAGCAGATAGGAATAGGAAAGACAATAGAATGAATCAGACATAACTTTCCTAAGTTCATATATGAATACAAAACCAGTGTAACTCCACATCATGTTCAACTACAAAAATGTGATCAAAATTGTAATGGGTTGCATCCCATGTATGTGTGACATGACAAAATACACTTTACTATCATGTATATATAAAAACAACAAAACTACATATAGAATGAACACAACATATTGAAGTTATAGTTGGAAATGAAGATAAATTCTGAGATTACTGAAAATTAAGAGAGAATCTTTTAAGCATCTATTAAAAAAATAAAAATAAAAATAAATTCAAATATTTTACTCACATTAGAAAACCATGACACAGTGTCTATAACTTCCTCAAATAAAATATATCTATTAATCAGCAATTTTAAAAGTAACTGAACTCTCATTCTAACATAAAGAAAAAAACATGTTCTTAGTGAATTAGAATTCAATAAGAGTTACCAAAAGTTTTATTTGAAGAAAATTCTAGAACAAAATATTTAGCCAGTCAACAGATAAGTCCATAAAATGTAGAAAAATAAGGGACAGTTGGTAAACAATTTAATTATGGTTAAAATACATAATGTATTCATTAGATTACCTGAACTCTAGAAAGAATAGCTAAATTTCTGTATGAATAGAAGATAGAAAGTGGACTAAAATGGATTCATTTTGATATCTAATCTTTCATAGCCATGGCAAAAAAATGTATATATCTCTTAAATGAAACAATATGTATAAAACTAAATGCAGGTAAACTTTAAGAAAAGCAATGTAAGTTTTCCACTGCCCTTACTTTATCATTAAATAACAGTGGGCATTAAAATATTAAAATATTTTCATTAAGTTTGGTATATTGCATAAATAATCTCACTCAAGTGCTACTTCTGACAGAAAATGGGTGATGCCCTTAGGAATGGAAAGGCAATAAGGAGTGTCCTGTGACTGCCCAACACACTGCCTGGTGGGAGTTCCCACATCATGGCACAGGAATAGCGACTTCAGGGCAGGTCTTTGGATTCTTCCGAGTCTAGGAGACAAAGCTGATTGTTCACAGAAACCAAGGAAGCTGAAGTTCACAGGATTGCCAGAGAGGAGGGGATTACAGAGAGAAAACTTAAAAGAGATCATAAAATAAGAGAATCAATAGTACTCAGTTTATCCATGAAAAGGTAAAATAAAAGAGAGGAACAAAGAAAATTGATGCAAACATTCATTAAGATAGATCCTATTTGGGGCTATTTTTAAAAAAATAAACAATAGAAAAATAGTATATCATGGTGTGAATATATTAAGAGAGAAAATAGATCTATAGTCAATTATTTAAGCTTTCTGACTTCAGATAAAAGAGAAAATTAGTCTAGAATTAGGAGGAAAAAAGCAATAATAAAACAGTAAAATTCAGAAAATTAATAGAGAAAAAGCAATGAAACAAAAAATCTAATACTTTGAAAATATCAATTAGTTGACAAATATTTAGTCAGACTAACAAAAAAGAACACAAGTTAGTAACGTCACAATACATAATCTCTCACTGCTGATCCTATGAACATTAAGAAAATAATGTCATAAATTATGTGCCTATCAATTTGATATCATAGATAATAAATCAATTCCTTGATAGACACAATCTGTAAAACCTTACAGTAGATATAAACAGATACTCTGAAGAGGCCTAGATGTATTATAGAAATTAAATCAATGACAAATAACTTTCTGAACAAGATAACATCAGTTCTAGAAGATTGCACCATTGAAGTCTACTAAGCAGTTAAGGAAAAAAAAATATAACATTTCTCCACAATCTATTACAGTAAAAGTAAGAAAGCACCTCCTATTTAAAATAAACTTCAGGACCAGATGGCATCCTAGATAAATGCTCTCAAAATTTCAAACAAAAAAAAAAGGAAGATAAATTACATACACAACATTTCATAATATGTAAGGGAAAAGAACATTTCACATTTCAAAAATAATTGACTCATTCAATTGTTTATTTACTGTGAATCATAGTGATAAATTATCATATTGTATCCCAGTACAGGGAATGTACATGAATTACAAGGCATACACAGATCTGTGTAATTACCAGTATAATCAGTGTAGAATTTCATCACCCCCAGAACTTCCTGTGTTAACCCTATGTAATTACACTCTCTTCCAACCCTAACTCTGGTAACAAGCATTCTGTTCTTCATTATAGTTATGCCTTTTGGAGAGTATTATACAATTGGAATCATAATCTATGCAAATTTTTCAGGCTGGCATCTTTCACTCAACATTAGTGGTTTGTAGACGCTTCCGAGTTGTATGTTCCAATAGTTCCTCTTTATTTCCGAGCAGTATTCTGTTGTATGGATTGAGTAGTATTCTTTTAAACATATTCAATACACTTTATCCATTTTTTTATTCATTGAAGACATTGTGTATTTTTAGTGTGGTTTCATTAGGATGGCAGCTAATACACACATTGTTTAACAGATTTTTGTGGGAACAAATTATCGCTTCTCTTAAGCAGAATTCTTGGTAAGATTGACATTGAGGATCAGATAATTCTTCATTACTGGGGATTATACCATGCATTGAAGGATACTGGGTAAAATATTGTATTTACCTAAGAGAATGCATTAGCACTCTCCTCCCTTCTCAGTTGTACCAACCAGAATCAACTCTGGACTTTGAGAAATCCCCTGGGTTCTTATGCTCTTTTTTAAAAATGTGTTATTTTATTTTTGATACATAATGTGCATGTTTATGAGGAACAGTTTGATATTTAAATAAATATGCAAAGATAATTGCCATACCCATCTCTTCAAACATGTATCATTACAAGTCCTCTCTCCCAGTTATTTAAAAATATACTATCATTAATTACCCTAACATGCTGCAGAAAAAGAGAAATTATTCCTCCTATCTAACTATGCCTGTGTGCCTGTTGACCATTCTCTTTCCATCCTCAACTCACTTTCACTCTTTCCAGTCTCTGGTGAACACTGTGCTACTTTCTGCATCTATGAGGTCAGTATCTTAAGATACTACATGGATGTAAGATCATGTGCTGTCCATCTCCCTGTGCCTGACTTATTTCATCTAACAGAATGTCCTCTAGGCTCCTGCATGTTCTTGCTTTTTTGAGGACTATCTTTCTAAAGTATGTCCATTTTACAAGAAACTGATAACTGTTTTCCATAGTGACTGCATCATTTTACAGTTTTTCCAGAAGTGTTGAAGTGATCCAGTTTCCTCCGTATCCTTGCCAATACTTAGTACTATCATTATTCTTTTTGCCATTCTAATAAATATTTACATAGCACTTTGTTGTGAGTTTAGTTTGCATTTCCTTGAAGATGAATGACGTTGAGCATCCTATAATGTGCATGTGTTCTGTTTATCTCCTTTAGTATTGTGTAAATTTTCACTCATTTTAAAATTGATTTACTTAATTTTTTCCAAAGCATTTTGGGGATTATTGTATTTTCTATAAAAATTCTTATGATGTAATAAATGTTCGTGTATTTTCTTCTATTTTGTACCTAATTTTTTCATTTTCTTAATGCTTTTTATAGAACAGTGTTATTGTATCCATACATGTACTCCCTAAAATTGAGAACAAAATCTAACTGAATAACATGCAAAGTATACCATTAGCTATGATACTCATTTAATTGATCATTAGGCAGCAACAAAGTAGTTTTTAAAGAAATGTCAATGTTTTGGAAAAATTATATTAAATTTAAATACATCATAATTCAAAATTTTATTTGCAGGCTTATAATAAATTACTTCTGTTCACAAATTTAAATAGAATAAATTATTAATGATAGTTATCCATTTAAGTTGAGTGATTTATATTTAATCCTCTATTGTATTTATTGTTTTCCACTTCATATTATGAATATTAATAATCTATGCAAATTTTAGGGTTAACCCAAACCTGTAATGAGAATTTTCTTGTGAGAATTCCACAAATTTAGCTGCGTTGGTAAAATTCTATTTCATTGAATATATTCAGTTAGACTCATTTTTAAAATACTAATGCAAAAAAAAAAAAAGCCTAAAGTTGGGTGAAACCTGATAAATGTTCATGAGGTTGAGTTAATTTTATGTCATAAGTGCTTCTGTTGAATTTTGTTTTGTAGGCAACAATACTTAAGCTTTATTATAATTTAAATCTAAATATGAACATCATGCTCATGGACTGTTATAGTCTGGAGTACAAGGAGAATGCTTTATGCAGATGCTTTTTATTTCCAGCAAACAGCATGTATGTCATTTATTATAGGTGCTTCATAAACTACTTAGCATACATTTTGAAACACCATTGTTAAAGATGAGTTAAATGATGAAGTTCCTTTAAAGTATCCACTGCACTCAAAAAAAAAATATTTTATTTCCATGTTTTAAATCATTTTCAGTCATTTTAAAGTGCCAAGGAAATATTTTCCCTGGATATTGCTAGTTTCCTATTAGAAAAGACTATTGTATAATCTGCAGAACATAAAATATACCTCTTACGTCACCTATCCTTATGACTCTGGGATTGTACCTTGTAATGTCTGCTTGCTTCCTTTGATAGGAAACTCTTCCTCACTGTCATAAGTAAACAACAAATTAAAAGAAAAGACATAAAGTTTGGAGGGCATACTTGGTGAATATGCAATGTTGCTATTGCCCTCTATAACAACAGAGAAGCTACTTAACTCAAATTTGTCAGAGTGCTGTTAAACTACAGTGTATTCATTATTCTTCACAACAACAAAATCCCCTTGTAATCAGGTTAGAGTTGAGAGAATGTGGATGGATTCTAAACGTGAGGCTTTTTAATGTGGTTGACTTGGCAAGGCTTACTATACATTTCATCACTAGATGCTGTCATGCATATTAAAATACTTTTTTTCTTTTTTTCATGTATCAGTTCACTCTGTTCTAATTAATTCACATTTAGAGCATCTGACTGATCACAGGAGACAAATTTCTAATTAATTCAGCCTGCTCATAGAGACAAGTATTTTCAATTAAAAAAAAAAGGAAGAAAAGGGAAAAGAAACATTCCTTGTTTTCTTAGAACTCATAATGGCCCCAGTACCACTATTTTACCACCACATGAATTTGATCTCTTCAAGGTCTGGAATGACCTCAGCATTGCTGGATCTGATGTCCCTTCAGCAGCCAAAATCTTATTTGACTTTTCAACAGTATTTTATACCACATCTTCCTTTTTAACCTTCTTCTGTATGGATTTCAATGGACAATATCTGATCATGGTTTCTTGTTACTTCAGTGTATTTTTCTTCCTAGATATTTTGGAGCTTGCATATCTATTTGTCCATTCTTTAAATAGTTTTCTTCCTGTTCTATTATTTCTCATCTTTCTTTATAACTTTGCTTGTTACTCTTATCCTGTCCCTTGGCTTCTTAACTACTTATGTGCAAAGTTTCGGTATTCTGAAATTAGCATTTACATGCAGAACTACAGAAAGGCTGCACACCAACCAATCAGAAGGCAAGCTCACTAGAACAAGTAAGACTAGACTATTGAATATTAACAAGCAGTGCTCTCTGCAGACCACACTTTTTTTTCCTGTGCTCTAGCCTCATGATCCAATTGTGTACATCTCAAAAATAGAACTTTCAATTATATATGGCTGTGTTACAAACCATTCCAAGATTTAATGGTTTAAAGCAAATATTTATCAGCCTATGGGAAATTCAATAGATCTGGATCATATGCAATTTATCCCAAGTGGACTTTCCTCACACATTAGTAGTTGAGTTGATCAGTTGTGTGGGATTTGACTGGTGTAAGATGGCTTTAAAGTTATTGGTGAAATTGACTCTTCCTTGCTCTCAAATCCCTTCATCAAGTTATCCCAGATTTATTGTGATGGCAGAGTAGAGTTCCAAGAGAGAAATAGACATGTATAAACATTTTTAAGCCTCTGTCTGCTTCTGTCATTATATCACAGTGAGTCACACTGCCAAGCTCAAGGCAATAAAATAATACTGCAAAGGTCATTGATTTGGGACACTAATTCAATCTTTTGATCCAACTCAACATGTGAATCTCACATTCTATTGTTTGCTGTCTTAATTCTTCTAATCTAGGTCTCCTCTGTTACTCTCCAGCTGGATGACTGTCACTACCTAGTCGTCATTCTTGACTTTTATATTTGTCCCAACTGTCTGCAGTTAAAAAGTAACAAATTTCTGTTGGTTCTATCTTACAAGTGTCCTTTGAGTTTGCTAAGTTTCTTCCATCTATATTGCCACTATTATAAAATCTTTACACTCTTTTACTTAAATTACTGAAAAAAGATCTGAAATTGGCCATTGCATTGCTAGATTTCACCTCTAAAATTCTCCTTGGACATGAAAACCACACCTTGTTTCTGATATATGAATATGATAAGAAGACATGGATGCTTAAAACAGGAGGATTTCATTGACCTTTGCATAAATTTTGACTTCTTAATTTGACCATAAATATTTGCATGATTTAATGCTAATATTTCCAGCCATCCTCAAGTTTTATGAACCAGCCATGATGAACTACTTTTAGTTTTCTGTATGTCTTACATATTTATTTGCACATATTACTTTTTGTCAAGTCCACACTCTTACATGACTGATGAGGAACAGGGAACATCATCTGTATTCTGTATGTATATCGAAGAAGTTAATCTAGGTCTTGAAATTTCCTGAATATAAGCAAGAAATAATGGTCACTGTCAATCATTGCATAACACTTATCCTAAAATTAGTAACATAAAACAATCATAATTTACTATTACAGCAAAAATCTAGATCAGGTGCCAGGAAGGGAATAGGCGAGGTGGTTTATTTCTGTTTTGGTACCTTAGTATAAAGGTTTAAATGCATGGAATTTACATGAATGAATATAGAATAGAATTATATGGAAGTTTCTTACTCATATTGTCTGGGAATTGGACTAGGATATTGAAGGGCAGAACTTGGAACAACAGATCAGAGTACATCTTCATAGTTCTCAACATAACTTGGATTTCCCACATTGTGCAGCTGGATTCTAAAAGGGAACATCCTAAAGAAAAATATCAGAGAATAGTCATTTGAAAAGAATTAGAAAGAAGCTGTATGAATTTTTCTCACCAAGCCTCATTAATCAAAATAGTCACTTCCACCATGTTATATTGTTTTAAAAAGTTATAAACCCACATGGACTCACAGGGAAGGAAATGGACTACAACTCTCACTGATTTTTAAAACTTGAAGCAGTTTATTAAAGACTGCAAAATGCAAATGAAATTTCTTGCTGTACACTACTAAAAAGAGAAAAATAAAGAAAAGAAAAAAACCAGAAAACATATCTCCACTCAAATTTTATTTACTTTGTGTTTACTCTAGGCTCACAAATTTATATGCCAATTCATACTTCTCTCTCAGCCATGGCTAAGTGCTACATCTTTCAGGAAGTCATCCATCATTATTATCACCAAATTCAGGTGAGATGTCCTGTCTCTCTATGCCCTTAACATCTTGTTCTGTCCCCAATTTTAGCATTAGTGGTATTTCTCTGTTCCTTCTAAGTTCCTCTGTGATTAAGTCTGTCTCATCCACGATCCAATTCCTTTCCCTAACAGAGATGAAGTTCTACTTGTAGAACCAGAATTCAACCAGAACATAGTGGTATTTTTGTCTTAACTTATAGCATTCTGTAAGTCAAAGATCAATAAATATGATTTTTGATTTTATTGTTTTTTGGATCATATGTAAAAATAATTGCTTTGCAAAAAATGCATACCAAGTGTAATGCCATCTTTTGCTTGTTTAGTTTGGTTTTGCTTTGCCTTGTGCTTTTTAAAATTAATTTATTTTAATTGGGTATATATGACATCAGAATGCATTTTGATTCATTGAACACAATTGAAGCACAACTTTACATTTCTATGGTTGTACACGATGTAGCATCACACCATATGGGCAGATATACATCATTACCTAAGGTAATGATGTCCATCTCATTCTACCATTTTTCCTGCCCCCATGCACCCTCCCTACCCTCTTTCTCCTTTGCCCAAAGTTCCTTCATTTTTCCCATGCTTCGCCACTCCCCATTATGAATCAGCATCCACTTGTCAGAGAGAACATTCGGCCTTTGGTTTTTTCAGATTGGCTTACATCACTTAGCATGATATTCTCCAACTCCATACATTTACCTGCAAATGCCAAAATTTTATTCTCTTTTAATGCTGAGTAATATTCCATTGTGTATATATACCACAGTGTCTTTATACATTCATCTATTGAAGGACATCTAGGTTGCTTTCACAGTTTAGCTATTGTGAATTAAGAACAGATATTTCTCAGACGAAGATATACATTCAATCAACAAATATATGAAAATGTTCAACATCTCTAATAATTAAATGAATGCAAATAAAAACTACTCTAAGATTTCATCTCCCGCCAGTCAGAAAGGCCGGTATTAAGAATACAGACAACAATAAATGTTGGAGAGGACGTGGGGGAAAAGACACACTCATACATTGCTGGTGGGACACTACAAATTGGTGCAGCCAATTATGGAAAGTAGTATGGAGATTCTTTGGAAAGCTGGGAATGGAACCACCATTTGACCCTGCTATCCAACTCCTCAGTCTCTACCAAAAGGACTTAAAACCAGCATACTATAATAACACAGCCAGCCACATCAATGTTCATAGCAGCTCAATTCACAATAGCTAAACTCTGCTTTGTTTTTAGTTGCACTGGGTTTAAGCCCTGGCTAGAGATTATGATGTTTCCTTTTTTGAGTAGTTGAGTCTGTACCCCAACTTCTTTCCTTATCAAGTTCTCACCAGGGCTATGTCACCATCCTAATTGCCCCACGGCCAAGCACCAGACAGCTAGGAACCCAACAAAATAACTGAGATTACCCAATGTATAGTGAGCTCCCAAATCTAGCTAATCTTACCAATTTACTACACATAAACTGCCTTCTATAGCCTCAGCTTGCTATGCTCTGTGCCTTTGTGAAACTCCCTGTGCTATGTGGCCCTGCATGGCAGCCTTTGCTCTTTTGGAGCTATAAACAAATTATACTTACTTTCATTGGTTATATTCTACCATCAAAAGAATCTTATAATAATCTAAAACACTTTATAATCATATAAAATTATATAAATTTAAGCATGAATTATATAAACTTGTAATCGTATATGATTACCCTTATAATCATATAAAACTTCAATCTTCCCTCATTTCCAACATACAAAAAACCTTACAAATACATATACACAGATAGTTATAAAACATTAATTATATATGCCCATTCTCTCATGTTTTTACATATGTGTGTGTGTGTATGTAAAATTTTTTTAAAATATCACCATGTTTCAATTAGTGGAATTGGTCAGAAAGAAATGGAGAAACTAGGATAAAAACATTCAGTTTGGATGTTTAATATCTTTTGGTTGTAATTTATGTGAATCAACACATTAATACTTCAATCCAGTCAGGAATAATAGAGTTTGAACTTAGTGTGATAATGGGCTGAAAAAATGAGAGTTGTCAGCATTGCTGATTATATTTCAACTTAAACTAAGTAGGAAATATAGTCATAATAACTTGTTACATGTTGAAAGCTTATAAGAAAATGCTTGTATGCCAATATTTATTAGTTGATCAATTAGACTTAAAATATGTTTTGTCCATATTTTCCAGAAAATTTAAAAAAAAATCTTTAGTATTAGTAATCTTCTGGACCTGGATGAAACTACTTTTCTGAGCCTCAGTATTACTAATGTCTATAATAAAAGAGATGAACTACTGGACCTCTGAAGCACTGTTAAGCTATAAACTCTTTTACTATTTTACTATATTTGATCAAGTCAGATCTACAATACCATGCTCTGCCACAGGTGGTATATGAAAATAGAGGCTATATACATGAGCTCATTCTAGGCTAGTAATTTTCAAATTATGCTTTCTGAGGCTCTGGTGGTTCCTTTAAAATGCCCACAGGGCTACTGGAGGAATAGGAGGAATAAGTAAGTAGCACTTGAAGCTCTTGTATTAGTTATTTATTGCTGCAACAACACTGCATAACAACCAGCCACAAAACTCAGTGGCATAAAATGCTCAGTGTTATTGCTCATGTGTCTGGTGTCAGTGGCAGTCAGTTATGGGGGTCTATTCAGCAGACTGTGCCGGCTCATGCAGCTGTAACGTTATTGCCTGTCTACTGCTCTGGACTGGCTTTGTAAAATCTCTATTATTTATGTTCCCCACCTTCCTTCAGTACCTAACAAGCTATTTCAGGTACATCCTACTAATTGTGTTGGTGTAAGTATAAGCAGAACATCAAGCCTCAAGGGACAAGCTTCTGCTTTTATCCCAATGGCCAGTACAAATCATATGGCTGACGTATGTCAAAAGGGGTAATGCCGGTCACCCCCTTGGAAGGTAGGAGCATGTCACAATGTTAAAGGACAAAAGTTATGGATAAAGGGAGTGAAAAATTTTGAGACCATTTTTTCTAGACCCCTAAATATCCTTAATATAAAGCAGATTGCTTTTTCTATTTCATATATTGTACTACACTCAAATGACAATTGAAATGTCATGTTCTTACTGAAAAGAAAAAAAAATATTAAAATATTATAAACAATTGTACTAAAGTCCTTTACCTACCTCTCCCATCTAATCTCCATCTGCATATACTGTTTTCACTTCTCAGATGGCAAATTCTGACCACCATGCCTAGAGTTGTAATACTACACTTGCAAAAATGTTTTTTTATTTTTTCTCACTCGTATGACTTCTTTATTTTTTCAATGCCTGCACTATGATAGAATATAATAATCTAAATCCGGGGGAAAAAAGAAAACATTCATTTGCATTTCTAAATCAGTGCTGGGCTAGCCTCAGTTCCCTCACAATGGAATGAGCAGAAGAGATTAGGATGTTCCTTCAGTTCCTCATGTTCTAGTGCTAGTTACCAGCTTTGCCTTTAAAAAGCTTGCATATATCAAATATTTCTAAGGCTGTCACATGAATGAAGTTTTAGTGGTACAACACATGCTGAGATAACCAACCACAAATTGATATTTTCCTTGGAAAACCCATTTTTTTTGTATAGTAATTCATAGAGATAACTACCAGTCCTCTTCTTTTTAATTTTTTTTTAATTTTATCATCTATCCAGATGCATTCAATAATAATTGGTTGGCATAGAGTAAATATACTTTAGGTATCAACTAAGCATACTATAAGAATGAGAACCAGTTACATTTCCTATGATGAATCGTATTCAATACAATTTCTGTTTGTTATACTCTAAAATATGATTATTTCCCTTCTTGACAGAGTGGTGATGTTTTGGGATGAAATAACTAGACCAATTTCATATTACTTACAAACACTCTCTTTATTCATAGGCAAAGAAAATGTTCAAGAGGACCACAGAAATGCTACCATTAAGATAACCAGGTGAACTCCATTAAGAAAAGAGATAAAAATCCAGTGACCAGAATATCAGATCCATGATGGAAACCTGCTTATTTATTTCTCCAGTTTTAAATTTGTTTCTTATATTCTTTTTTTTTTAACCAAGTATCCCATGAAATCTATTTTCCTAAAGCATTCAAAAGTCTGAAAACTATTTTTTTCAGTAGGTTCTCCGGTAGTCTCTGTTCCTCATAAGCATAAACACTAAATATAATTTTCACTTTCAAAAGGATTTGGGCTCATCATTTCAGATGTTATGGTGTTTCTATCACACACAAAAAAATGGTTTACTCAATCCTGTGTATATTTGTATTATTTTTGCATAAATGATATAGAAATCAATGTACAATAAGATCAATTGTGTCCTCAAAACAAAAAAGAGTGAGTGAAAGAATGTGGGTCCTCTGGTATTTTCTGCTGATTAACACAACATTTAAACTATTCTATGTCACATTCAGTGGAGGGGTAGTCCTCTAATATGTCCTAGTGCATTATATTTAATGTTATTACAAAACTGAAAAAAATAAAAGGAGGAAAAAAGACATATACATAAATAAAGAATTCTATGGGAAAAAAAAACTAATTTAAATCTTTTGGGGGTAAGTCCTCCAGAAAAGAGGGGAGAAAAGGTAAAAAATGTTGCTTTATACCATTTTCTTTGCAGCTGCTGCTCAGTGATTACAGCAGAGTCATACCTTGAGCTATAGATGAAAATTTTCATGTAAAGTGTGCTGCTGCACATTTTTTTTCTTTACTTTTATTGTAATTTTGTAACCTCAAACTCACATTCTGTTTGTCCTCCCTATGGCATGCAAATGATTGTGTTCTCTTGGAGATAGTTCAGAAACAAAAAGGTGAAAAATTAGTTACTTAACAAAATGCTAGGAAATCCCCAGAGTACTCCTTCCTTAAGTCACACTCAAAGGTATTTTTAAAACCATGAGGGATGGGACATGGGAACATCAAGAGAAAGAGTGGAAGGTTTGCACCCACATGCCAATTAATGCAACGAATGCCCACTAATACTTTGAACATATTGTAAATTGTGAGACTAATAAACAGCTAATCTAGTTTAATATTTTCCTTAGAAATGTGAAATGCTTACCTTCAAAGAAGGAAGACAGAAATTTTTATGAAATAACTAAAAAACCCCTCAAAAGTACCTAAGAAAAACTGAGCCTTCCTCTATTCTCCTTTTCATTCATTATTGTTATTTTTTGTAGTGGGAGGACTAGGGATTGAACACATGGGCTTTCTATTACTGAGCTACATCTCCAGCCCTTTTTATTTATTTATTTGTTTGTTTGTTTGTTCATTTCTTTTTGAGGCAGGGTTTCGCTAAGTTGCCCAGGTTAGCCTCAAACTTGTGCCATGACATTCAGCTTCATTCATTATTTTCACATTCATTCATTGGGAAAATATCATTCATTTGATAGGAAACATGGTAGGCATTCATTAATTATTAAACTAAAAAATTAGTGAAAGGTAAATATTTCAGTGATGAATCTCAGGAGTGGGGGTCATTTTCATGACTTCATTGAATTCATAACATTTCATTAATAAAAATAATTCTGTCAAATCCAATATATGAAAATGCAAATTTCAATAAGAATAAATTAATGATGGTTTCTTATATTAGAAAAAAAAATCTTCATGTACAAAACAACTCCCTATTGAAATCATTTAAGTAGTCGACTGCTAGTCTATTTGAAAATTGTAAGAATTTATATAAAATGAAAAAAAAAACTGTTACTTTCCTTCTGGCAGAGTTTTCCCATCATTTTCTCCAGAAGACTGTTCACACTTAAACTAGAGTAGGCACTTTATCCACCATCTTATTTGAATAACTTCTTTTGAAAGGGTTCATCTTCTGAGGACTGTGCTTCTCAGTAGAGCTGAATTAGTTAAAACAATTGGGAGATCATAGAGGCAGTTGGGAAACAACACAGAGGATAAAAGAGAATAAAGAATGAAAGAGAAGTGATAAAAAGAACCAAATTTGTACAATGAGGATTTAAGGCAATGAATTGTGTGATGTGTCATTACTTCTAGAACATTTGTGGTAGATAGGAAATTCTAGGAGATATAGACCCAAGAGGACTCAAGATAAAATACATACAAGATAAAATACAGTTCATGTAATCAATTCATGTAATATTACTAAGTACCTTTTGATGGCAGACAGAGAGGGTTTACAGTTACACAGGTGACTAGACTGCAATCTCTGCTGTTATTGCAATGACACACATGAATGTAATTGATGAGGTTCAGGACACACCACCCCAAAATATTCTAAGCTGAAGGAAAACTACAGAAGAAAGGACTCTGATCTTCCCCAGACCTTCTTCCCTGGACTTTCAGGAAGAAGAAGGACTTTCAGGACTTCTCCAGAAACAGGCTGTAAAACTCTGAGAGGTATCTTCTTTATACCCTAGGGAAAAGAATTCCTTCATCTGAAGACATATAGACAGAAAATTCTGAACAAGAAGGCCTTACTAAGTGTCTTCCAGTTTATTGTCATTACATCATGTTCATCATCCTATTTCTCCATGACTGATCATTCTTCATAAAACCTCATATAAAATACTCACATTTAAGCATTTCTTCAGGTCTTCATTTCTTTGTGAAGGCTCCCATTATATTTACATTTAGTATAAGGTAAAACTTACATTAAGTGAATCTGTATGTTTTTCTCTCATTAACCTCTGTTTTGTTATAGGGTCTTTTGCACTGAACCTAGAATATTTTTCTTCTTTTATACAGTCATGAACTGTCCTAGTTTTAAAGTTAGACAAACATATAATACAAAATTCTTGAAAGACAAAGAAAAAGCAATTTAGACTTTCTGAAGACCACATAGAAGCAGCAATTCAGACTTTCTGAGAATATCAGGAAAACAACATAGAAAAGTGTATACTAGAGAAACATTTTTCCTCCAACTAGGTCAACAGCTGTGGTATCTATGTGTTAAACTCACAACAGATATATAACAAGAGAAATGGCTGGAAAATTTATTTATTCTAAAATTTTACTTCCATGGATTCATTACAAAAAGAAGTGGCTGTAAAATAAGAGAATGTATGAATTATCATTTGTTGTCCTGTACAATAAGAGTTAATTTTCCCTGCTTATAAGGAGATTGTGACAATTTTCTCTCTCTCTTTCCCTCTCTCGCTCCCTCTCCTTCTCCTTCTCCCTCTCCCTCTCCCTCTCCTCCCCATTTTTGAGATTCTAATTTTAGGCAGATGAAGAAAGTTCAGACAAAGTGTCTTCTGCATTGTTCATTTGCTTATTCTCAAATGTCTTCTGCTTAAAATGATCCTTAGGACACTGTGGAAACATTTTATTCCTCTTCAAGATGACATTGAGTTCAGTCTTAGCACGAAAATTGAAAAAGGAAAAAATTTTTAAAAAGAGATATAGAAAAATAGATAAGGTGCATGGAGGAAGATACCTAGAAATGAGAATGATACACAGTAAAAACAAGATGTGAAAGATCCCATAGAGTTTGATGATGACAAATGGTTCTGAAAGTCTGGTATGTAGGACACAGACATCAAAATGTCAGGAGATGAGATCAAATCAAAGCAGAATAACAATGGCTTTGTTCAATCCCTTTTTCCAAATACATAAATATAATAAAATAATTTTAAAAATCAAAATAAATTAAAGAGTTGCTTATTCCTCATCAAACATTCACATGAATGCTGCACCTTCACATATTTGTATCTTCATACACATCTACAACATGATAGAAAGTGTTACTAAAGGAACAGAATAGACAGTAGAATACTGTGCACTACTGAATGGAAAGTTACTGCAACTTACTTAAATACAGATTATCATTATTTATTCTTTGGACAATTTATTTATTTTTAAATTCTGAGACCCAATTTAGGATGCATAGCTTTAAATCCTTTTACATTTGTCTTGAAAACTAGACCCTATTAAAGAAAAAGTTTAGAGTCAACTTCAAATATAATAAGGGCATGTGGGGATCAAGGGCCAAAAAGCTAAATGAGAGTGATGGGTAACTACTAAGAGGAGATATCACAGCTAAGTGGATTCCCACTAAAGTCACTCAAAACTTTTCTTGTTAGAAGCAGACTGATTATTTAAACATTGAAGATGAGGATATGGAATTTGTTCATACATTAAGGGTAATCAGATATCAAGATGAGGGAACTGATTGACATTGCAGGATTCTTGCTCAAATCATGCTATGCTTGCCTTATAAGGACAAGAACGGACATGGAAGGCATGATTAAAACCTCATTAAGCAGATGGCTAGGAGGAGTCTAACCAAAGTTTGGTCAAGGAAAGAATCTTTGTCAGTGAACTACAATAAAAAACACAACACAGCAAAACAAACTGAAGACTGATTAGGATGAATTATAGCAAGCTATTCCATTTTTTTTTCCCAAATCTGGAACAGACACTTCAAATAAAACGAGGAGAAATACATAAATTCCCTAACATGTAAATGGCCAACAGAGATTTAAAAGCTTCTAAGCATAGCACATTTTTTATAATTCTGTGTGTGCTGTTTGATTATGTCTGTTCATAATCAAAAAAGTCCTAGGAATCTGAATGCACTATGATATGACTTTCTAATTTTTGTGTTCCTCATTGTAGTGGCACCCCTTCCTCCACAGAAAATCTTAATTAAGCTTCATCAGAAACCTTTACCATAATTGATCTTAGGACTACCAGCACAAGAATATCTACAAAAGAGTTCAATGTAGTTAAACTTTTTATTTCCTGTTGCTCTATCTTACTTGGCCTGGAAAAGATCAGCATCCAGGTGCTGAATGCCCCTGTGTTAGTTTTTCACAAATATTTATGGACTACCTAATATAAATAACAACAAGTAATAGTTTGGAGAAGTGTGCTTGCAAATGCACCATGTGATAAGAAAAACAGATTCTTTTAACTAGGCCTCTGGAAGCTTCACAGAGATGTTTACATTTCTAAGATAAGAGAAGAAATTACCAATTGGGCTCCATGGTAACAGCTGGCAGAGGAGAGAAGAAGCTCTCCTCTTCTCAGGCACTGTCCTTAAAGGGTTAACTTGCACAGAACAATAAAAGAAAAAGCTGCTTTTATATGAACTTCTGCAGACTGTGAATTTCTGAGTCCCTCCCCTTACACATTCTGAAACTACCTGAACTCAGGGTTCAGGGGGATTGATTGATTACAGTGAAAGCTTTGCCCTCTGAACCTGGCTACAGCCAAATAAACCTGCTTTCTGTTCCTATTTGGTGTCTTGCCTCGTCAGTCCCCTGCAACATCATCATTTATGGTTTGGAGATGAGATGTCCCCTGAAAGCTCATATCTGAGAAAATTCAGGAATGTTCAGAGGTCAAATGATTAGATTATAAGATATATGACCTAATCAGTGACTTAATCGTTTTGAATAGATTAATGGATGGTAACTGTAGGCAGATGGGGCATGGCTGGAGGAAGTAGATCACTGGATGCCTGTCCTTGGGTACTATACTACCTCTGGCTCTCAGTACTCAAGCTCTCTTTTCTTCCAGGTTGTCATGTTCTGACTGCTTTCCTCTGCCTCATCCTTCCACCACATTGTTCTGACTTTGAGCCTAGAGCTATGGAGTCAGCTGACCACAAACTGAATCTTCAGAATCAAGAGTCAAAATAAACTTTTCCTCCTCTAAGTTGTTCTTGTCAGGCCTTTTGGTCACCGCAGGTGAAAAGCTAACTAACATATCATCTTTGCATGTTTTTATTTTTCTGCTTCCTACAGTCATTAAATTTCATTTTTCCAGCTAGCATGAACTGGTGATTTATACAAATACAGTCAAACACTACACAAGAACATCTTGGTCAGTGATGGGCTGTGTGTATATGCTGTTGTATACCACAGAGCTTAGGTGCATGTATTGATTGTATACCATAGAAGCTTTACCATCAAGGTTTTTGTAAGTACAACCCTATGATGTTTGCACAATGACAAAATCACATAGTGGTGGATTTATCAGAATATCTTCCCATCATTAAGTGACCTGACCATCAACAAAAACTATTATTTTAAGAAACTGTGACTACCTGTTAAATTTCTTGAAATTAATTGCATGTTTGCTGATCTACTCAAGCTGAAAATAACATTTTGCAGTAACTTATCAATAGTTAGATCCAATAGGGAATATACTTTCTGGGTCTAAGGTCTATAGATCCCTTTTGTGTGCCTGTGTGTGGTGCCGGGATTGAACACAGGGCCTTGTGCATGTGAGGCAAGCATATACTGTGAAAAACATAAAAATAGTCTTAAGTAGATACTAAGTTGGAAAACACTTTTAATGAAAGATAATTGTAACATTAATAACCAAATATCAAATGACCTATAAATATAAAATATGACCAAAGTATTTTATATTTTGTGTCAGAATTCGGAGAAAGTGAATAATATACTAGATGTCTAAACTCAATAATTCAAATTACACAGTAATAAGCCAAAGCAATCCATGAGGAAGTACATAATAAACATAATGAATTTTGTCAAATTTCCCTGTGATGTCCTCACATGGAATCAAACAGAAGTTTTCATTGTCTTAGCAGTATTTAAAAGATAATATAATTCTGGTACAAATCCTGACAAAATGATTATAATACTCACTGAGAATATCAAACCCCTATTTTCTGCTACACTTTCCTTAGTTGTTTTTGTTGTTGTTGTTGTTTATTGTTTGCTTGTTTTTTGTATGTTCTTACTTTTTCCCCTGTATACAGAGGCTTTCCTTCATCCTCTTTGATTTGATTGATTGATTTTTTGGTTTTAAATACTAGGGTTCCTCAAGCACGGACTTTAGGCTCTTTCAGAAATATTTGGCTCAGGGACTGGGTTGTGGCTATGTGGTAGAACAATTGCCTGGCATGTGTGAGGTCCTAGGTTCCATCCTTAGCACTGCATATAAATAAATAAATAAAATGAAAGATCCATTTACAACTAAAAATACTCAAAAAAAATATTTAGCTCAAACAAAATAAACTCTCAATCATATTTCAATGTCTTTCTAAAACCCTATGATTTGTTATTTCACTCTTCACCTGTATCTCTTGTTCATATCAGTTCTGTATCCCACTGCTCAAATCTTCATAAAGGTCCACAAAAGTGCCTTAAACCAATAGATCCAAAATTGCATTCATCTAGATCCCAAACAGGTGTTCATCTATGGTTCTGATCTTTAGGGCTCTTACCACACTTCCATCCAGTTTTAGGAAAGATGCTGTATCATGCTTGATACCTGTTTTTACTCAACTGTGTTGGAAAATTCATTATCAGAGCTTGTGGTTTCACCTCTTCTTAGGACCTCCAGTACAATGTTGAAAAGCAGTGCCGAGAAGGGATACCCTTCTTTTCCCCAATGTTCATGAAAAAACCTTGAGTTTCTTTCTCATCTTTAAGAATGATATTAGCAAGATGATGTTAGCTTTAAGATTCTTTGTACACATTCCTTATGAAGTTGAGAAACTTTCCTTCTATTCCAAATTTTCTGAGAGTTTTTATCATAATGGGTATTAGACTTGTCTAATGATTTTGTGCATTATTGATTGATCATGTGATTTTTCTCCTTTAGCTTAATGTGATGGATTACAACAATTGATTCCCAAAAGTTGAACTTGTTGTGCATACTAGAAATATATCTCACTTGGTCATGGTTTATATTTTTTCATGTGTTGTTGGATTTAATTTCCTATCTGTTGCAGATTTTTGCATTTATGTTCCAGACAGATATTTGGTCTATAATTTTTTCTTTCTTTGAATGTCTTTGCCTTGTTTTGGTATTAGTATTATGTTAGCCTCAGAATGATTTAGGAAGTGTTTTCAGTCTTTCCAAACATGTTTTTTACCATTTAGTGTGCTTAAATTTTTTTTTTTTTTGTAAAAAAAGAAGAAATGAGGTATTTATTAAAGGAACTGCAGCAAATAGGTTTTTGTGACATAATTTTATGATGTGGGTAAAGATAAGAGGTCTAAGTCTTTGGCTGAGTCTGTGACCCTGGCCTGTGAACTTTACCAGTGCTTGATAGTTCCTGGACCCCAAGAGTGGGACAGGATGGATAAAGGAAGGTGAAGATGAGCCACTTCACTTCCTCAAATTGGTTATACTATAATAAAACTTCAATAGACTCTGATAAAACAGTTTCTTCTTGGGATAGGCCTTATTAAGGAGAACAGAATACTCAACATATTTAAAAATGGCTACTTACCAGAAGTAAAAGGGAATATTTCTCTGATATTCACTAAGAGAATCTGATAGGATTCCTGGAGTTAAAACTCACAAAATTACGGGGTCTCCTATGACTGGGTCCCACGGAGATTTCCACTGTCAGACCAGTCTACACTGACCTTCCAGCAATTTGTCAAGGATAGCTCAGGTATTTCTACTATGGCACAGGTTCACACAGAAGTTTGTACTTGTGAGTTTTTACTCTGTTAAGCTGTGACTCTATATGGGCTATGGGCCTGTCTGTCTCTCCAGTGTGGAGGCACTGATTTGCCCTTTGACTTCACTTCAGTGATGGATCTAATAGTTATTGATTTTCCTGTTTGTTCAACTTTTTATATGTTGTTAGGACAGAGTGATGACTTCTAAGCTCCTTACATACCTGCTGAACCAGAATCCAGAAGTCATTGTTGTTTACAACACATTTCATGTTTTCAAATAGCAAAATGCAAATTTTACCAAGAGTTGAGGACACTCCTCAGAGATAAAATTGGCAAAATATAAAGTGATTATTAATAATAAGAAAACAGTATATTGAAAAATATTCAATCTAAAAATAAGTATAAACTTTCAAAAAAAAACAATATTTTTTATACTTTATCATTAATTTTTCAGAAATAATTAGAAATCATATGTTTATGTGCAGAGGATCAAAAAACACTCTAATATACATCAATTATTTTGAAGATCATTTTGAATATAAATATTCTGAAAATATACACTTCCTTTTATTTAACAATTCCAATTCCAGAAATCCTTTCTGAAAGATCCTGTATACGGAAATATATTTATACCTGAATTTGTTCTTTCAAACTGGTATTTAAATAACAAACCTGGAAACAATTTAGATGTTCACTTATAGGGTAGTAACATTTGAATAAAGTATATATGATATAAAATTAAAAATTTTAATTCATCATCAAATAATAATTTAAATAAAAACCTACATACATTCAACAATAGATAGGATGAAAAGTGTTTAAATCATGACAGTTATCTTAATAGTTTAAATTTAACGCTTAAAATATGTTGAGATTTTGTGCTAATGTTTTTACATGTTGCCTCATTGAATATGCATACATCCATGAGAAATAGATACTGTTATAATCTTCATCTTATCAATGAAAATATTGAGCCCTAGACAAATTAAATAACTTATATAAGATCACAAAACTAGCTCCTAAAATCAGCACCTATAATACTTTGGAAGCATTCATCTTTCAGAAATAAACTTCCATAAACTTTTTAGTTTATATTTCTTCAGGAATGATGTACTAACAGTTATCAACATCCCCTTTAAACAGATGAATATTCCTGGATTCATTTCTGCACTGAGGGCCAAAACTGGGACTGCCAACACATTTCCTGGTTCTATACTTTACTCACTAGGGTCTGACGAGCTATAGAATCTCTCTTGCAAATGAAGACAAATCCTGCCACATTGCACAGCTGGTACTCAAAAATGTCACTGTTGATTAGATATTTTTAGTCATTTAATTTTTGCTCTACAAGCTGGATTTCAGTTCTCCTTCATGACTGACACATATTGTTCCTATCTTTTTCCTCTATCCACATTTTCCTTTAGGGTGCTAGATATAAGAAATATGACATGTTATCTTTAATTGAATCACCTGCAAAAGGAAAGAAGTAGTTGCATATCCTAAATTAATTTTGCAAAATGTTTACTACGGAATTAGAACTAGAAAAACTCTAATTTTGGATTGTAGGTGGCAATGTTGAATATGAGAATTATAATTTAATAATATAAAGGTGTGTGGAGAAACTCTCCCCAAAAAACTATTTTCAGAGGAATATTGTGTTTTTTAAAGAAATATCTAGAGCTGTCAAAGTTCAGAGTTTCACCTATAGAACATAGGATAGTTTTGCTGGAAGAGCATACTATTTGGATTTTGATTTTATTACCAAGGAAATTATCAATTTTATAGGAAAAAATTAGAAATTTCAATTACATAATCCAAAATTCAGTAAGCATTTTACTATAAAACAAAATACTTGCATAATTAAATGATTAAAGAAGCTGAAATAAATGAAATAACAATTGTGTCTTTGTGATCTGAATCTTATTTTTTATTACAATTTACATTTGAAACTCAATCTGGATCTCATTTTTTATTACAATATATATATTTTCAAATGAACAGTTTAATAGAAAACAATAATACATTTTCAGAGGATATTTAACTATAAGATATACTATTCTCAGCTTACCATTTGCATTTTTACATGTAACCTTACATTATTTTTAAGACAATAAATCAATTAGTGTTCATTGTAAACAAGTCATGAAAATATGTAAAATTTGAAACTGTTAGTAACTTGATGTCAGAGTAAAACCACTTTATACACTACCATATGTATACATGCACTTGTTTCCATAAATATAACATTTATTTCATAATATATGGCAGACATTTAAATAAAGATTTATGTTAATCGTCTATTTTAGCCTTCATAAGAATCACAAAATCTTTATAAAGTAAGGAATATTATTTTCCACATTTTACACACAGGTATATTAAAATAGTTTAAAAAGGCATGAAAAGTCATTATAACTGTGGTTCACAGTGCCAGACAGCCTGAAATCAAATTCTGATCTCCTGATTACCAATTTGTGTGACTCCAAACAAATTACTTAATCTGCTTGTATTTTAGTTTCTTCGTTTAAAATATTGGAACAATAATAGTACCTACCTACTTGTATAATATGAACACTAACTATTTCAATATAAATTAATAATACTCAGACGGTTTCTTGAAACATAGTAATGATGCTTAAATATTAATAGATTCAATGTTACCTATTTGGGTCTTCAAAGCTATGCCATGTTTTTTTTTTTTAATTTCTTTTGCAGGGTTCTGCCTTTTATTTTCCCAAACCTATTGATTGGAATTTCCAGTTCATTTCTTTATTAAAAAAAATTGCCACAGCACATGTAACTGTAGATGTGTGCATCCATGTAAATTTTTATAGGTGGATAAATATATCTATATTGTATATATAGCATAATTTCTTAGTCAAAAACCATGAACATTTAAAATTTGTAGATTAATATCTACTTCTCACTAAAATACTGTCACAAGTTGATATTCCCTCCTACAGGTAATGATAATTTCCTCGTGTTCTATTTCAAGATTTATCCATTCCTTTATCCATTAACTTAAATTTTTTTTTACTTGTTATATTCCACATAATTTGCTCAGATATGGAGACATCTAATCCCTATTTATAGAAATCATAGTATCTTGAGATTTTAAGACATAAAATATCTAACTGGACTTTGGAAAGATGTCCAACTAGAAAAATATAGCAAAAGATAAACCAACAGTGTGAATAAATAATATAAATAAATAAATGACATAAATATAACATTTATAATAGTTAATTAATAATACTAATAATTAATTAATATTTAATATAATATTTATGAAAATGTATAGTTTTGTAAAAGATTAATAAGCAAAATCTCTACTAAAGGAAGGTGAGGGAATCAATAGGGGTTAGCCATCATTTCCACTTATTTTAGAAAATAAATTATCTGAAACACTTCAGTGAACTTTATTATACTTATATATGCACAGGTAGAAGTAGAAAATGTTTATCATGCATTGTGAAATAAAAGTTGTTTTTGTTGCATCATCTCCAAATTTTTTCAATATACTTGTAATCTGTATTTTCTTAGCTCTCAGTTTAGCTGCTGGATTTATAGAGTGTACAGCAGGGGACTAGGTTTACATATTCTAATTTTTCTCAATGCAGTGTCTGAGTACATGTTTCTATTTATATCCAGTAACTACATTTTCACATAGTATGCTGTCTCTTCTAGGTCCCACCCCTACCAAAAGTCACTTACATCAAATTAAATATGTGTAAAAGTCTTTCGTTTTAAATCACACTGAAATCAAGCTAGATCCCATGGCCATTTCTCTTTAATACAAGTAATTATTTCCTTTCATTGCCCTCTGACTTCTGCAGAACTTAGGGCAGCTCACTGTGGAAATGAGCCTCATTAATTCCCATTTCTTCAGCTTAGTCCAAAAACTGTGGGGTGGCAACATTTTTTTTTCTTACTCTTAACTAAAGCAAATGTTACAGAGACTCCGATTGATTTTACCACCTAGATGATCCACTACTACACAATAAATCAATCACATGAACATTCATCAATTCTATTCAGCACCACCACCTAATCATATTAAAATCCCCAGTTAAACAGACTGGGATTCCCTCTGGCTTAAAAAATTAGGGGTACTGATATTCAGTCCTTGTGTAAAATAAGAACTTATTTTACCTATTCTATGTTACACTGAACATTGAGATTTTGAGAATAAGATGTATACAACCAGGAGGGGAAAAAAAAAAAAAAGATCCCTGAGTTATTCTTACAGGGAAATATTTAACGATGTTACAAAAGAACTGTTAAACTTGGCTCATCTTATCTCATCTCATTTCATATCAATGCTGTCCAGCAGAAATACAAATATATCCATTATTGTTTATCTGTTATTTCAAAGCAAATCCTTAGGTAGAGTACCTGACATATTTGAGAGAAAATAAAACTTATATAGAGCAAAAACCTCACGGCCAGTTTTTCCACAGTCAAAAGTTTGTTACATAATACATTCTAGAAAGTTAACAAATCTTTATTCCAGCCTGCCCCTTAAAAAATCTTGGTAAGAAAGCACAACCATGAAATCTCAATGAGGTGTTCTTTGTTCATCAAGACCTAAAGAAAAGCTTTGGCCCATGCACACAGACATAGTGCAGTGAGAGGGCTGGAGCTGGAAAAGGTTGGCTTATTACACAACTGTGTGTGTATTTGTGGTTAGTTTTCTTTGTAGAGAGAGTGTGGAGAAACTTACTGCTCAGAAGAAGGAGTGGGGACTACTGATATGAACAAAGGGTAAAACTCATTTTGGCAAAAATATCAAAAAGAGATTCTTAGAACTAGACCTCTTAGCCTTATGCTCTCCACCTCATCAATAAAATATTTTTTCTTACTACTCTGTCAAGACATAACTTGTCTATATTGGTTTCATTTTTTTTAATCCCAGTATTCTCTTTGCCACATGTCTTTCTGCCTTTATCCAGTCCTTATTTTTCTGGTCCTATAGTAAAATATTTTTTCTCTTAGTAAAAGAGAATTGTGGAGTGAATAGCTCTTATCAATGATTGCCCTCTACTACCTTACTTAAAATATTAAAACATAATTTATCTCATGAATTGCTTTAGGTTTCATTTGGTTTTATTGTGAGTTTATTCAACTTCAGAGCCATTTTTCAACTTGGTTTAAATAAAATATTTTCATAAAGTAAGCATGTTGTGACCATTGCTTTCATAACTTTTTGCTGAGGATGAGGTTGGATTTTAGCAGTAAAAAACAGCAGCTGAACTTCGAAGCTACTGGTCTCCTAGAAGCTCGGCAATGTCTCCTATTTTATTTCCTTTCTTTATTAATTTTAATTCTTGCTTTTCATTATCACTATCTTTAGCTCTTTCTTTTATAAAGAAAAAAAAAAAAGAAGTTGCTATTTCCTAATTCTTTAGGCTAGGTTTCCAGTCTCTACTTTCCCTCTGATAACCTACCAACCATAAAAACAAGACTTTGAAGCCAGGCACAGCTGGCAAATTCTGTGAAAATAAATAAATAAATAAATAAATAAATAAATAAATAAATAAATAAATAAATAAAACACAGGAAGACTTCAGGGTGATCTTTCTTATTTTCCCAGCATACCCAAACAGGTAGGAAATTTGAGCTTTCTATCCAGTACCTTATCTTGGAACATTATGTAGCATGTAAAAGTCACATTGATTATTGATTCAACCCTCAAAAAACCATGCTAATTGCAAAAAAAAAAAGAAAAAGAAAAAAAAGAAAAAAAAACATAGCTCTTGGCAAAGAGATTAAGATATAATTTGGGATTAAAACATTGATCAACATGTAGGCCACATTCTCTAAGAACAACTAAGGCAATCCCTTGCTTTGAAATTAAAAAAATATTGGAATTAAATATTTTGCTATGCAAACTTAGAACAAAATTGTTTCATGCTTAACTCACAAAATAACATACTTATACGTAATAATCATACAATTTAGAAACAAACCTGCATATGTTAAGGATACAGACTAAAACTTTTTGTGGGGAAGGGTTAGCAGGTACCAGGGATTGAACTCAGGGGCACTCAACCACTGAGCCACATCCCCAGCCCTATTTTGTATTTTATTTAGAGACAGGATTAGGGCCTTGCTTTGGCTGAGTTGCTTAGCACCTTGCTTTGGCTGAGGCTGGCTTTGAATTTATCATTCTCCTGGCTCAGTCTCCTGAGCCACTGGCATTACAGGGTTGCTTCAACCAAGCCCAGCCAGACTAACAAATATTTAATTGATGGAATATGTGACCAAAAATTTGGAAAGCACTGATTTAAAGTTAACCATTTAATTATTACTTAATAATTACTGGATTCTGATAATTATTCCCCCTAATGAAATTTCTTATCTTTAGGCCATTTTTTTCTACTGGGAAAATTTAAAGCTACTCCAATGGAACACAGAAAATAAGCCCAAATGTCAAAGCATTGAATAAGAAAATGGAAAGAAATTTTTCAGACTGCTTAGTTCAGATTAAGCTAGAGATTTTTCTCAAACATAAGTACTTGAATTAGGACAACTATTTATTATTTACACATAAACATATAACTAAATTATTTAAACCTTTAGCTATCTTTTGACTTTATAAAACTAAATCAATACAAAACTTGGTGCAATTTAAACACAAAGAGCCACATAAATGTTATGCAATCTAATCTGAATAAACTAGTCTTATTAAACTTTGCTTTTCTTTATACACTCAGAAAACCTTTACTTTCTCTCACTACCAAGCAGCTGAAACACTCTGGACCTTTACCTTCTTCAGTTTCTCAGGGGGAATTTTGTTTCTTATTAAAGAAATTCATATAATTCCTTCTCTTTCCTGTATTAGAGAAATGCCATTGATGACAGAACTTGGGTGAATTTCAAAGATCATTTCAACTCCTACAGAGGTGCTCTTTTGCTAATCTTGTGGGCAGGGGGCATAAGGAGCATCTTTATAAGAAATAGATTTCTTGATCTTCCTTCTTTAAGATCTATAAACTGGAAAAAGAGAATTGGCTCAAATCACCCTATACCCGAAAATGTTTGAATTTGTGATAAAATTCTAGTCTTGCAAAAGAATCTTAAGCCATCAAAAAACACTTCCCTGTTTTAATTTTTATTAAAGATGGTAATTAAAATGGGATTGTCATAGAATACAAGACTTATGATGAAACATTGGCTTGATTGCTTTTAATTATAGAACAGAATCATGCTATGCATGCTCTTTTACAATGTGATGTTTTCACTGGCTGTTAGGTGTCTAAGATTCATCCTTATTGATATGTGACACTGTTGTTCATTGATGCTCACGACTGAATAAAATTCCATTGTGTCATTATACTGCAACTTACATTGCTATTCTTTTTGTCAACAGATATTTTTCTTAATTATAGGCTATTTGTTCTATTAATGGCAATGTTACCATGAACGTTTAGTTATGCACTTTTTCAAATGTGTAAATATTTTCCTAGGCAAGAACTTCCAAAGTCCAGAATCCACAATAAAGTACAGTTTGCATTTAACATAAGTTACATACCTGGGCACTCATTAAAAAAAAAAAAAAAGTCAAGTTACTCCAAACAATTTTTACCTACTTAAAAGTCACTCTAGAATTTCTAATTTATTTCCATATTATACTCTATTACATATATATTATTTGTATATAACATACATTGTTTTGTTGTCTACATTGTTCTGTTTAATATTTTAAAATGCTTGTAAGACAATTGCAGTTGCAACCCAAAGTTCAAAAACACAGTTCTTGTTTATAAACTTGGTAGAAAAATGCTCAGTTTCAAATATACATTTCTTCAACTTTATAAGATGATAAGAACTATTTTCAAAATATAAATAAATCAAATTGAATTTCAACCTATACTATAAAGCAGTTCATGCCACTCTACACAAACACTGGGTATTATCAGAATTTTGGAATATTTTTTTGTGAATATAGATCACATAAAGTAGTATCTTTTTGTCATTTTTATTTTCATTTTCTGATTAGGAATAGATTGAAAACTATTTCACCTTCTTTGAAATGTTATTTGAGTTTCTAATGGAATTTCTAGCAGTGCTGCTTTACATATTAATTTGTGAGAAAGTTTAATATACGCTTGATGCTAATTCTATCCTAAATATATGTGTCAAATGTTATTTTTGCTTGGGCTTGTTTTTCACATATTTATTGAATTTTTGATGAAAAAATTAAATAGTGCTAGCTCCTACAGTCTTATAAAGAAACTGAGGGTCTCAATCACTTGACCAATGACACAACCAACAATTAAATAACATATTTAAACAGTGCCAGTTTATTCCAAATTCTACCCTTTTAATCACCGTAAATACTCCTTCTCTGCTATAGGCAATCATATTTTGCACTAGCATTTCTGTAATGGGTAGGATAAGGTATAATGTTTATGTCACCTTGTTTCACATCTAATTTTCTTTTTGGCATTTATTTGCTTTTTATAGCACCCTGATATCAAATATCTCACTATACATTAATCACTTCATTTTTTTTTTCTGTTCCCTGAATTATCAGCTTCACTCAGGGTCGCTTTGTTTGTTTAACTGGGTACTGTCTTAAGTACTTCTCACTTGCCTTAATGTGCTTGATGTACTTGTAAATCCATGGATATTTGTTTATGTCTAAGACTAAAGACTTGGGTATCTATTTTAGATATCTTTCACGTTGTGTAGTAGGTCTATTCCCAGTGAGATCTCTCCTATGAAAGAAAATTTGCACTAGCATTTCTGTAATGGGTAGGAAAAGGTTTAATTATTGGAAAGCTTCACTTTAGGGTTTATAGGCATGGTTAGGCCATGTGTATGAGTGAGCAAGTGTGTGTGTGGATAAGGGAGGGGAGGGGAGGGAATATGGCATTACTAAATTCTGAAGTTGTCATGTCTTACATTCAGCCTTCACTAAATCAGTGATTCCAAAACCAGCTTAAATTAAAAAAAATAATTGCAGATATATTTTTATTGTCTTATCATTTTCCTCTGCTACAAGTTTATCTTCTTACTTATTGTATTTTAACCTTATTTCACTTTTAGTTCAATAAAGATATGACCAAATGCACGAGCCTGGTTTTCTATTGAATTAGATACGCACGAACCCTGTAGCTTTTCCCCTCTATCAATTAAAGGGTTGATTAACAGCAGTTGTGATAGCTAGAAGCAATGAGAAGTAATCTTCTCATTGGATATTTACTTTTTTAGAAAATACTGAGCATCTGGAAGAATGCTTGGCTTAGAAAGAGTGATCAGAATAGAAAGAGAACAAAAGAGAAATATCAGATTTGTGAAGGTTGGGGTTAGTGTCATGTATTACTAATGGTGAAAACTACCCATTGCTACAAAGAATATAAGTAAGATAAAAATTCTAGAGGTATGCTGTCCTGGTGTTATGAGGGATCTCATTGGTCTATGTAAGCCCACATGGTCTACATTTACATCCTCTACCTTTTATCTGTCAACTTATATCCAGCCTTTCCCAATGTGATGCCATGGTTCTTTTAAGAATGATAAAAAAGACTATGTAAGCCCTTTCAAAGTGAAATTACTTGTCTACCTGTATATATTAAACATTCCTAATTCCATGTATTTTTCTGGTTTTTGTTTTTGGTTTTGTTTTCTTTTTTGGTTGCATCTCTTTTAAAATGCTTGAGCTGTAAGATTCTTTGATGACTCCATAACAACACACAGTTTAACCACTGAGTTCAGAGTTCACTAAGACAATAAATAAATGACTAAAAACTCACCCCTTCTAAGGAACACTTTACTAAGACTTGGTAAAATATGTGTGGTCCTTCAACTGTTTTCATAACATACTTTTAGGACAGTTGCATGCCCTTTGCTGAGCTCTGAACCTCATTTCCTTTCTAGGTATGAGATAATGAACTAAAGACGTTACACTAATGCTATTTAAACTTTCACTGAACTGGATATAATAGAATATAATTTTCTTCCAAATCTCAATTATAAATCCCAAAATATCCTCAATAATCAGCTCAGGGTAAGATAAGGAAATGCTAAGAACATTTATCTCATAAATTTGAGCTTCAAAGGGTTATCTTGAACTCTTTCACTGTCACAGAAGTATCCAAGCAAAGGTCAGGTTCTCATTAAAGCTTATCTGAAGCCAGAGTTATATGTTATGGTTTATTGCCTCAAGTACCAATTAATACAGGAATTAAAGAAATGAAAAACCAGTGATTCATACCTTTGCAGGCAAATCTTCATACTTCAGCATAATGCTAAAATATTAATTGTCATTTTAGTCATGTAGTATTTTATTAAGCACTTAACTCTGTAGGTTTTATCAAAAGATATATAACATTCATTTTTAACAAAATGCAGAGGAGATTTGGGGAACTTTTACTCAAAAGCTAATAAAGTAAAATCTTAGAGGTATTTTCTAACTGGTGACTTAAATGTGGACATCAATTATTAATGAGGTTGAAATGCTTAATAATAAGGGACTGGAAAGAGGCTATAAAAAATTGCTAAAATATCACCATGATATCAAGGGCGATTGTCTTCTTAGGAGGCATGCAAAAAAAAAAAAAAACAATAAAAGACATAATCGCACACTACAGCATTAATGAAATTTTTTCCTGCAAGATTGTTGAAGATGGAGGAGAGGACAAAGAAAGGGTGGTTAAGGCCAAAGAAGGGGGCATTTTGTTACTACTATTTTGTGTAACCCTGAAGCATTTTCACCCTCCCTGAAGATAAATGCTAACCCAATATTACTGACAGTCTCCTTCAAACACTCTCAGGCACAGTTTTCATATGTATCAGTTTCGTGATCAGCCTATGCTTCATCCCACCTGGAGCCCTGAACCAGTATTTCAGGAAAACTCATATTTGTTCCTGGAGCGCCTTTGATTCTGTCTCTGTCTCTAGAAAATGAAGCCACCCTTTCAAATATTTTACCTCTTTGTTGCAAATGAATCTACAGATGAACTCAGGAAATGTTGAACTAAAAATTCCTTGTGAATGGCAAGCAAACAAAACTTCAGGAAGAAAATCATCTTTGATAAATTGAATCTTCTTGGCATGTGCATAAAGATGGCTTCCTATGTTAATCCAGCTAGCATCCTAAGCCTCTTAGGATGTTTTCTGACTGAAACATATTGTCCAATTTGGAAATCCAGCTTTACAAACACCTTTGCATTGGCACTGGCAGAAAAGTCCAACTTTTCTGTTTTAATACGGGCTACATAGTTAAAAGTGGATGTCTTCTGTCCATTTTCTTATACAAAAGAAAACTTGGCCACAATAATTTGTTTGATTATGTAACTACATTACTCTGCTGCTTCTTGACTAAGCTCCACATCTTGACTTTTCCATCACACTTTTTGTAGGCAAACACAATAAATTCATCATGGGCTAAAATAAGATGAATAGTTACTTTTACACTATCTACTATCTTTTTTGCAGAGATTAACAAACTAATTTCCTCAGGATTTGGACCACCTATTTTTTTCTGAATACTCAGGAGTTCACATTAAATGGTATGAATTTTATTTTTATAAAATTATAAATATGTTTTAGTCAGCTTTTTTTGCTATTGTGAATAAAGGCCCTGATCAGAAAAACTATAGAAGTGGAAAAGTTAATTTAAGGGCCCAGGGTTTCCTAGGTCTCAGTCCTTATATAGCCAGCTCCATTCCTCAGGGCTCCAGGTAAGGCTGAACATCATGGCGGAGGAGAATGGCAGAGGAGTATAGCAGAGGGAAGAAGCTCACAGGATAATCAGGAGGCAGAGAGAGAGAGAGAGAGACTCCACTCTCCAGATACAAATATATACCCCATAGCCACACCCCTGGCAACACCTTACTTGCCTACAGTCATCACTCGGTTAATCCCATCAGGGAATTAATTCACTGATTACTTTCAGGCTATAACCCAATAATTTCTCCTCCAAACTTTAGTAAATTGTCTCACATGTGAGCTTTTGGAGGACACCATATGTAAACCATAACAATATATAAGATATATGAACAAAAATACATATAGATACAAACATTTAATCAATGAAATATATTCAATTTTATGTTTATAAGTAATATATGCATACGTATACATACAATCTTCTCCCTTCTGAACACTCTCAGTAAAAGTTCTTAGATTCTTCTCTCCTGCCAAAGATGAAGGGCCCATCCTGCTTGAAATGCTGACTATAACAACACTTTCTTCACTCTAGACCTTGGCGAGGCATGTTTTCCTATTCTGTATCTCTAAGTTCTTTCTTTACCTTTGCCTTTTCAACTCAGATGAAAATCGTGCTGAAACAAATGCTAGGTCTACACTGCACCCATCAAGCTACTGAATCCTCACTCATTTCATTCATTCCCACCATGAGAAGCAATGTGTTGCCAATGCAAATTTTGTCTATAAAGCTTGCTTCCCTTTTCATTCCACTTAATTACACACTGGTCTCTTTTACTTCTCTCTGAGTTTACTCATTGTTGTGTAGTATTGATTACAAAATATATATACAAACAGCTTTCATCTATTGATAGCCCCAATATCAATGATGATTTTCTCTTAAATATCTTTTATTAAATTGTCTTAAGCTTCTCCAAGTCAGAATATTCCAGAGTAAATTTTGAATACTTTGTCTTGAATCATGCTTTTTGTTTGCCACTGTTCTAAACTAAGCATCTCCATTTTTCTCCTGTACCATTAAAATTCTGAATTCTTTTTGAAGTAAAATTTGCTTTTAATAAGTTTTCTTTATATATTTTAAAAATTGCAACTTTCAGAATAAATAATAAAATATTTTTTATAATACTGAATTAAGCATCTCTTTGGTATAAAAATCATACAATTTGTATGGTTCTTAACTAAAAAAAATCAAATCAATAACTATTAACTAAGTTGCTAAACAAAACTATACTTTGCCCATCCGTTTGTCCCCTTTTGTAGAACCACCTGCGAGGCTTGAGAATATAGATAGCTCTGAGCTGAGTTCAGTGGCACACGCCTGTAATCCCAGCAGCTTGGGAGGCTGAGAAAGGAGAATCTCAAATTCAAGGCCAGCCTAATCAATGGTGAGGACTGAGGAACAGTGAGGCACAAAGCAACTCAGTGAGACCCTGCCTCTAAACAAAGTACAAACTAGGGCTGGGGATGTGGCTCAGTGGTTGAGTGACCCTGAATTCAATCCCCAGTATCTTAAAAAAAAGAGGTACATATCTCTATATCTACAAAAAATTAAATTCACATCAAACTAGCATCTTTGTTAGTCGACTTACTTGTTGATAAATGATACAAACTACCAAAAAACACCATAAGATACAGAATGCATAAAATAGAACGTTTTCACTAAGATCAAATTATATGAAATACAATTACATCACTTAGATTTGATACACTGAAAACAAAACAATTTCTTTAGAATTATCATATAAATAACTTGCAAAGATCAAAATGTAATAGCACTGAGTCATAAATTTGATATTTTAAATATAGCACTCAAACATATATAATATAAAATATAAGACATATCATTTGTAAAAGTAATTAACCATAAAAATACTAGGGAAAAAACAAGCATTTTTTTTTCCTGAACAAGCTTTCACTTTCTGACATAAAAACTTTTTTACAAAGCATCTTAGGCAAAATATTGATATTAGAATCTATCATCAAAATTCAAATTCTCGTTTAAAAAAAAAGAGAAAGAGAACTTTTTCGCTCAAACCAATGAAGTTCAGAGTCACACATTTTAGAGAAACAATTATAGTGTTCATTCTAACAACAGGAAGAAAAAAAGCTTTTAATTATACTTATCAAGGCTTTTATTCAACAAACATTTAACAGTGTTCTGTGACTCAGTTTCAGGCACCCAGGAGATAATAGTAAGACTCAACAACTGGGTTTTGGAGAATTTAGCCTAATCGTGCTGAATCTACCACTGGCAACCTCAATTACCTCCTTTGCTCCATAAAACAAAATTAAACTTCAAATTCTACCATTCTTACATCTTTTCTCAAAACAAATAATGATCTGTGTAGTATGGTACTGGTAGTGCTGCAGAACTATTTTCTACTGATTGAATTAACTTCCATAAAGGCTTATACATAAGTTTAGTAGACAGAAAGTATTTAATGATTAAAAAAAGATAAAAAAATATCAGTATTCTGCTTTCACAAAAGTCAAAGAAGACACACACACACACACACACACACACACACAATGTATTCTAAATATACAGACTGCTGAAAAGAGATCATCAAAAATCGTATGCTAACAAGTATGTTACTGGAACAGCTAAGCAGGCCAAATCATTTATGAGGTTTCAAAGAATCATAGTGTTCTTTCAAAAGGTTCCACCATGTTTTAAGGAAATATCATTTTCTATACATTTGAGGGCAAGATCTCCCATTTGAGTTGGTACTGCAGAAGTGGCTTCAATAAGTTTGGTTAGCGAAAATACTAGTCTCCCATCTTCAGACCCATATATTCCAGTGGGTCCATCCTTCACCAGCTGCTCTGCTGGAAACAGGCCAGCCCAAACTTTCTGGGACACCAGATGAAGATGCTGAAGAACATCCGAAGACCAGAGAGAGAAATGATACATGGGGGAAGCCAAGAAACCTGAAACCCCTAGGATCAGCCACAGGGAAAGGTTGGGGCTGAGCAGCCAAACTAACAAGAAGTCTTTCAATTGCTCACACCCAAAGTGCAAATGCTCCAAAATATTGAATTCTTCAAGATCCTTTAAGATGACTCAACTCTGTCACTTCTTCATTAATCAATGAATTCATCATTATGCAATTTCTCAATTATTCAACTCTTACACTGAACTACTAGGAGGGACATGAACTGATACGAACATTGGAAATATCTTAGTCAATCACGTTGGTACACATCCCTGGCCTTGTGGAGCCTCAGTAGTCTTCCTTGACTTTACCCCTTTAGAGTTTTCATGAAATGTTGTCCAGCCTGGACTTACAACTACCAGGTTGTTTTTATTTATTATGGCTTATGAATGCCAGCTGAGACATTGCAGAAAAGAACTGGTTTCACTTTGGCTTGTCTGAACAGGTGTCTAGTACTACTACTTTCATTTTGGGCCAGTACCTTGAATCTCATAATTATTTCAGTAATGTTTGTTGTTACCCATGTAAAGTAAATGTGAAGTCTGAGGGGGCAAACACAACTACAAAACCAAATGTTTAAGACACTTGATCTGAGGAATTATGTTTTCAATATGTTGGTCCCTTCCCCCTTGTAAACATTTATGACTGTTTAAGAGGAAGTCTAATTTAAGTTTGTTTGACTTAAAGTGACTAAATTATAAATTCATGTTAAAAGTATGATATGTATCAAACTACCATTTGATTAGCCCATTGCTTAAAATTTCTTACCTTTTTGACTTTTTGAGCACAATCTGAAAGAAGAATAGAACTACATGTAGTGTAGAGCGCAATAAAAAGAAATAGCTTTGGGCTTTGGGGGTGCAAAAACAGCTGAGAAAATCCTT
Organism: Spermophilus citellus; assembly: GCF_964194105.1. NCBI lineage: Eukaryota > Metazoa > Chordata > Mammalia > Rodentia > Sciuridae > Spermophilus > Spermophilus citellus. The sequence continues at coordinate 194,154,125 of NC_138184.1, read as the reverse complement.
AGAAGTCAAAATGAAAGAAAAAATTCTTATTTGGAGAACATGCAACATCATGATTTGGAGAGAAGAGTAAGAGACAAAGATTGTCTCTTCCTATCTGATAGGCCTTATCAGTGATAGTTATTGAAGAAAATGTCAAATATAGTCTCATCATGTTATCAGATGATGAACCTATTTGTAACTTAAATTCCCATCTTTGATATGATAGATACAGCTTAGTCAATTACCAAAATCCTGTTCATATAGCACTTAGTGAAGTTAATAAAAAAAAATTCCTTTAATATTTTAAAGATTTTAATCATTCTTCTCTGATTCTTACTCTTTTTTTCTGAGAAGTAAAACAAGTCTTACTTGTGATATCTTTATAGAAGCTTCTTCAAATTTTTCATACTCAAAAATTTGTTTTCAAATCAAAATATAGTGATGACTTAGATTATGAAGTTATTAAATCCTTTAATTCCATCTATTACAGCTTAGTTGAATATATACCCATAGTTTGCAATCAAACAATTCTATGAAATACAGAATAGGCATATATAAAACTATATAGAGCATATATTTAATAGGCTTGGTAGGGAAAGTGTAAAGCTGATATTTAAATAAGATGATTTATCTCATTAGAAATTTTTGCATAGGATTTGTGCCCTTAGCTTTGTAAAATAAAATCCTCAAAATTACAACAAGAAAGAAAGAACTTCAGTGGTAATAAGTATGTAACCAAGGAATGGTGGCTTCCTATAGCATACATAGATGGCCTTAGATCTAATTAATCTGTCTTAGTTATCTATGTTGAATCCCAAAGTAGAAGAGTCTTTTTCTCTCTCTACATCAAAAAAGAAGATAAGAAATTTTCTAAAAGGAAAGAGAAGAAGAGGGGATAATGTAAGGAGACGAGGAAAGTCTCTTCTATATAGTAGTGCTTCAAAATTCTTATAGCCTTTTGAATCTTTATTTCTCTTATCCTTTTTGTCTTCACATTCTGAGATCTTATTGTTTCTTAAAGTTATTCCAATAGCTCTCTTCCTCTTAAGTATGCTACTTATATTGAAATAAAACATTTGAATCTCTTTGAATCTATCTCCTTAAACCATTAAATTTGTATTAACTTCACTTTTTTTATGTTGGGATTTTTCAGTGCTGTAAACTTGGTCTCTTCTTCCTCATGATATTTTCCCTTTTGGGAAAACTGCACCCATTTTTGTGCTGACTTCTGTACTGATAACTCCAAATCTACAACAATTTTACTGATATTGCTATTCTGTTTATAACTTTAATTTTAGGTAATTTGAACACTAAAGGTAAGCTGAATATATTGTATGTCCCTCAAAGTATTTTTCCTTTAATTCCAGCTTCTCATGATACGAATGTAATCAATATCTTAAGTTCTTCCTTCTCATAGTAGTCAGGTGCAGTGACCAGTAACTTACAACTCTGGCTTGTGTCTGTCTTTCTCATTTACTCATCTTCAGTCTACTGAAAGGGCCTCCTCACTGGTGTCCACTGGTCTGACGCATCTTCACATGCTTGAGTCAATCTGCAAAAGCTGTTTTGATAATGTCACAGCCTCTTTCTATATAGACTTTTCAATAAACAAGTTTACAATAAGGGTAGAATGAATTCGAATTATTTCCAAAACACATAGCCACAAATAATGGTTCCAATTTTTATGTAATAACCATAACACAACTAATAATAGCAATGTAATAGCAGCTACCATTTATTGACTATTAGACACTGTATTAATATATTTCTTACATAGTATCTCAGTAAAATCTTAATTATAAACCATTTATTATTGGATGTATATTAGGTATGTCTTACATTTGAGGCTTGGAGACGTTAAGAAATGGTTCCATGTGTGAGAGGAAGAGACAGGATATGAAGTGATGTCCTTCCAAAATCCATAACCGTTCCATTTTCCTCATATCCTCATATCCATATGGTCTCCCCAAATGCATTTTACAACTAGGTATGCTATGCTCTAATTTAGATTTCACTGATGTTTGTTGGCTAACCCACACAAGCATAATATTTTCACAGATATTCTCTTATTGTTTCTATACATTCTATAAATCAGTCTTTCTAGCATGAGTTTTAATAACTAAGTACCTTTACTTATAATTTCTGTCACTTTATGTAAATTTGGATCATTATTTTAGGTTTAACTCAAATGCAAATTCATAAAGCCTTCTGAAATTAAATTAGATGAAATTCATGGTCTTTTCTATCATTATTCATTGTACACTATTCGTATCCTCATTATTGAACCAAACATATCTACCTTTCTGTATTCTACTTCCTATGTGCCTAGGAGAGTTCATATCTTCTTCATCCTCACAGCCTATAACAAATATTCTTTGAAATAGTACATGCTCAGTAAATGCCTATTGAACAAAGGTTAAATTATATTTAGACCTAAGTATTCATAAGAAACAATGTTTTAAGATAAAAATACCAGGTGACTATTTATTATTCAATGAACAATATAAACTTGAAGGCCCCCAAAAGGGAAACTTTAGCCATCTTAGATTTCTTTTAAAGAAAATCAAAGTTCTGTTTTCTGTGGTTTAAGGGCTTTTTATCTCCATTCTTCCCTTCACTTCCTTGGATTTAGAGAGATCAATGTGAAACATTTTTATCTTTCATCTTCCTTCTCCTTTCCTGACTCTGGAAAACTCTCAATTAACCAAGAGGTATATGGAAACCAACAATGATGACTTTACCTATTTAATTCCCCCAGAAACATGATGCTTATTGCCCAATATTTCACACCCTTTTGCAATCTGTAGATATATTTCAATACTCAGAAATTAGCAAAACTCAGAATGTCGGCTACTTAGACCCAATTTGAATTGACCATACATAGAATAGACATTGTATCAAAATCAATTCCACAAATTTTAGGGGGGAAAAAAGTGAAAGTTTCAAGTGTCAAAATTTACTGATGGACTCAATTATTATGGTTTTGTCTTAAACATTTTCTTTTATTTCCAAGACAAAGGTGGCAGCCCAGAGTTTACATGGATACAGTTTGCCTTAATATAAAATGGAAATCGAAAATCACACCCACAGCAATCAGTGAAAGGCACCTTTCTACATAAATGACACAGTTGTGCTGATAAATATTATCAACTAGGAAGCATTCTTCTTTTTTTTTCAGGAGGTTTGACTAATTGCTGTTCATTATTTTATTATCCTGTAAAATGGCCTAAAATCTTTCCCTTTCAATGGGAAATAAGAAGGCAATTTTAAATTGCCTAATGGGGTTCCTGCCATTTCTTTTCCTCCACAGGAAGAAAGCCATGTGGGAGTCTGTGCAAATCTTGCTCTCCTGAAAATGCTGCTGGAAGGGATGGCCAATCAGAGCTCTCCCAGGAGCAGAAACGCAGCTGCAAGGATGATGTTTGGCCAAGTCCTTCTTCTTTCTGTGGCTGTTTCCTACATTCATTTTCCCCTTCTCTGAATAGTACTGATGAATTAGCATGGGGAGAGCATGTGCTGGATTTGGGGCATGTGCCTTTAGGGCCTGGAGCCACAGCCTTCAGGAGTCATGCTGTGGGGGCCATTAAACAAATGACAAAGAAAGAAGAAAACAGTCCTTCTTAGCATAAATATCCAATGATTGATGACAGTCTCTTTATTTATTCCTGTCCAGAGTGCTTTCAAGTCTATTCAAAGAATCAAATCCTGACTACAATACAAATCACCAGGAAAATATTTCATACTTCGTGTAACAGTTCTTTCTCTGAAGTATATTTGCTTCTCTCCCGTGCCTAAAACCCTAACATTTTGCCACACCTAGTGCTGCCCTTGGATTGTTTTGGAGCTTTTAGCTATTTAACCACAATATTCCTCCTCCCTGTTTCCAAAAATTTTAATGCATTTAGTAAGTGGCATGACTTAGTTATGTAAAGAAAGACATAATTCTGCTTAAAATTTAGTGACAGCGTTTTAATTTTTTTTTTTTTTTGAGGATGGGTAAACCTTGCAGATTAAATTTGTAATGAAGTGAGGGCAGCTCAATCTGCATGAATATCTCACTTTTTCCCCCCGAAACACAAGAGCCCCTTCAAGCAATCTTATATGTAGGGCAGTGGTGTTCCCTACACCAGGTAGTACCAGTAGAAATGTGTTCCCCTTCCCTTATTCTCTAATTCCCAGCACATTCAGTGGATTACATTCTGTTTATGCATCATGCACTCCCCCTGAGCCCTGTTTCTTTACAGTACTTACTCCTGCTGCTAAAAGGAAAATAGGTTCTGACAATCCTCTTTGGCTGCCAAAGCTGCTGCCTCTGAATGAACACATCCTGCTTCCAGGAGTCAAGCTGATCCCTGTGATCCCTGAATCCAACAGGAGCTCAAAAGAATTCTGCGAGCCTCAAAGGGCACAAATTGCTATTCGCTTAGGATTTACAGAGGCACCAGAGCTTCCTCACGGAAGAACTGCCTCCCGACTCCAAGGATGCTGCTGAAACAGCTCAAAGTGCAGATGAACTGGAAGGCCCCAATCTGCCTCTGTCTTTGCCCTTCCTCCTGCATGACACAGTTCAGTTCAGACACAATAATGAGGCCATTGAATTTCCCTGTGCAGCTGGGAGCTGACTGTAAATGCTAAAGCTAAGTTGTTGAAATGACTGTGTCAGGGGACTTGCAAATGAATACACTGTCATTCCAATGTAACCTAATTTACCCTGTGTTCCTAGAGAATGGTTTTAGACACTTAGTTTAAAGCCCTACTATGATGCTCTGTAAAACATCTTTAGAACACCTTCCCAGAGGAAAGTTGACAACTAAGATGACAGCTTAGAGAGGGATAAAAGAATCACAATGGTATAGCATACTTTATAAACCTTTGTACAGAAGGATTCAAAGATGGTGAAAAGTAAATGACTTCACAATATCCTCAGAAGAGAAATGTTAAATATTTTTCGTTTAAAAAGTAATGATGAATTAATTATTGCAAAGTATCATTATTTTGTAATTCTCTTAATAAATATGACAGGAAGAAAATGTTCTACTCCAAGCAAATGATAAATGAAAATCAATTATTATTAATCTTAAAGATGTTCATTTCAACAAAAAGACACTTCCCAGGATTAGGAAACAAAATAAACACAGCATATAAAAATATCCAAAATTGATTAGAAAGACCAATTAAAATTACTTAATTTAATTTATATATTTTGCTGTTATTCAAAGTTTGTCAGAAATATATATCTTGAGTTTGGAATTCATGAAATGATTTTGATCATAATTCTTTTAGAAATAGATTTTCAGAGGCCCTCTATATTTTGACTTTTAAGAATTTTATGACAGAAAAGAGTCAGTAGTTGATTACATCTTCTAGGTAGTCTCTCAGATATAGGGTGTCTTGTGTCATGAATATATAATTCACAGAAATAGGTGAAACTTTAGCAGAGATTTTATAACAGAAATGAAAAATAGGATGTCTGGGACTAGATGTGAGCTCAGTGGTAGTGATTGCCTAGCATGTGTGAAGACTTGGGTTCAATCCCTGGCAATGAGAAACAATAAACTAAAATAATGAAGCCAGATTTAAAGTTAGGTAGTCAGTGTAGTTAGGTAAATCGGGTCTAATATCAAGTGAAATCTAAAATGGAGGCCATGCTGGGAATGACTCAGGGAAAACACAGGACAACTCATGGAATGTTGACAAGTCCCAAAAAAGCCCTAGGCCAAAGTCCACCTCAAAGAAGTGTTAATGAACAGCCCCCAGCAAACTTAAAGATAGCCCATCACAAAGAAGTGTCCCACCCCTCGGGCCTTCCAACCTACATTCCATCCCCAAAACTATAAGAAGGAGAAACAACTGCACTGCCACGGATTCCACCTCTTGGGTCCCCTTCTTCCTCCGGGAGAAGTCTTTTCTGCTGTCCTTTAATAAACTTCTAATTTCTACTCTGACCTTGCCTCGGCGTGCTTCTTTGGTGTTATTCTTCAACATCGGGGAAGCAAGGACTCGTCACCGGTCAACAGCGGTATCAATAATATAGTAAGTGTTTCCTAGTACTTTACTGCTGTTGAAACAAAATACTTTATATTGGGTAGTTTATTAAGCACAGAAATTTACTTTTTACAATTCTGGAGACTGATAAGTCCAAGAGTGGTACCCACAGGATTTGGTGTCTGGTGAGGGCCCCATCTCTCTTTCCAAGAAGGCACCTAATACAGCTTCCCCTGGAGGTGACACTGCGTCTTCACTTGGCAGAGAGGTAGAAATGGCAAATTTCCTACCTCAAATTCTTTCAGAAGACACAGCAATCCAGGAGGGTGAGATCTTCCTAGACTAATTACCTCCTAAGAGGCCCCATCTCTTAATAATGCTACATTGGAGATTAAGTTTCAAAATAAATTTTGGAGGGGACACAAACTGTCAAACAATAGCATAGAGATTGATTTTTTTCCTCCCCACTCCCCACAATATATAGCATTTGAAACTAATGAATGTTTGCATATTAGGAGGGGCAATAAGAAAAAAGATGAGTCACTTTTTCCAATTCTCCTGGTCTCCACTTTATCCCCTCTATTCCTCAGTAATTTGGGTGGTCTTAGTAGAGACATAGCTCAACTCTGACCCACATTGTTAAGTGAGACAGCTGGAAGGCTGGAGCCAGGTTATGTTGATCCATGGCAAAGGTGTCAATTAAGGCTATTGGCTGCAAAGGACTCCAAGCAGCCTGGACTTCCTCATAGCGTGGTGACTGGGTGGAACAATGAGTGTTCCAAGAGAGTGAGAGCCAAGTAGAATGCATGTCACCACCTGACTTCATGCTAGAATTCTCACAGCATCATTTCCAGAAATCCTGTTTGCTAAGGCAGTCACAAAGGCCAAAGTTCAAAGGGAAGGTAGAATTCGCCTTTCCATAGAGTTGAAAATTTCTTGAAGAGCATCAAAATATTATTGTGAACATTTTAGGAAATGCCAATGTATTCAAGAGTATAAAACAGTATTTTAGGTAGAGTGATACTAAATTCCAAATGAATACATTAAATATACATTAGGTCTTTGTTATTTAAAGATGAATGCACTGTTGCTCACTGATCTCAGATGATAAATATATTCAGATGGCACGGTTGATACCAACCAAAAGAGAAGAGTAAAACGGAAACTAGAAATTTAAAAACCCATGCTTTTTTTCTAAGACTTGAGGGGTTTTTTTTCTCTTTTATTTTCTTTCTAGACTAGTCAAAGACCATTTCTCCATTGACCCGGTGCTTTAGATTGTTACAATGCACCTAAAAATATGATAAAGGATGAGATAAAAGTCATAACACAAATGTCAAACTGTATTTTGATGATTTAAAGTATTTCTGATCCTGATTACAAACAATTATCCAAAACTGGATTTATAAGATGAATTTAGAGAAAGAATTTTAATTTCTTAGAGTTGTGGCAGTGAGTAAAGAACAGGAAGATTTTTCTATTATTTTAAATTACAAATTCTGATTATTTTTCTTTGAAATAGAATCAGTGACAAATTTATAATTCATGGAGTGCATATCGAGGGGTTATAGCCGGAATTTCTGAAGAGCAGATTGATATGCACAAGATATTCAGATAGTTCCTTATACAAATGTATCTGTTAGAGGTATTTTCTCTGATAACTTTGTTCTTATTGGTCATATATTATTTACTCTACATTGCAAGAAGAGCATTGCTTGTAACATAAAAAACACTGATATTACAAAACAAGTTAAATAAAGAGAAACATGAAATGCTAAGAGTTTGCACATTTGTCTCAAGATAATCTTAACTAGGTTATAAATGGTATTTATAAACTCAAAATTCAACGGCACATGAAAAAGTCTATTATACATCATAAATGCAGAGGAAAAAAGGAGTTAGTATTATATCTTTTTTTAATTTATATGACTTAAATCTATCCATATTCAGAATATAGTATTTGTGATGTGCTGGTGATTTTCTAAATATTTCTTGTTACTCACTTATAAACAAAAGGCAGCAAAATACAAAAATATAAATCTTATTTTAGAACAAAATGTTAGAATTCTAAAATAGATCTGAAGGGGTTGGGGTTGTGGCTCAGTGGTAGTGCGCTTGCCTGGCATGCATAAGGCACTGGGTTCAATTCTAGGCACCACATACAAATACATAAAATAAAGGTCCATCAACAACTTTAAAATATTAAAAAATAAAATAGATCTTAAAATCAGTATATATTTTAATTTGATATAAGCAATTAAATTTCAATCTACATGTAATCCTCAAATTAAACCTGAGATAAAATTTTTATATAATTTTTACATTTATATTTATAAATCAGATCAAATAAAGTATTTGTATTAGTTGTTAAACAGGTGAAAAGTTAAAATTACTTTGTATGTGTTTATTACTAAAGATGTAATTAAATATATATACACTAATAGTCTTTCCTAATATTAAGTATTTTTCTTATAGTTTTTTCTTTTTACTTTTTATTACATACCACATACAAAAATTGTAAGATTTATTTTCAAATTTCTCTGAAGACTTCACAGAATTATCTCTGTCCCGATAAAGGACTTTAAAAATTGTTAGAAATTACTCGAGAACAGATATTATAAATCATTGGGTTAAAGAGTAGAATGTTTCTGCAAATCCATCAATGTTCTTCTTTGGCAAACTTTTGCAAACTACATATTCTTCTTCTCTGTCAATTCAAACTTAAAAGATCAACCATTTACATTCCAGGTCATCTATACCCAGTAATTCTGGAACATTCCTCACATTAGACAATGGTTTTTCCTCATCCAATAATAACCTCTTGAATTCATTTTGGAGACATGTAATTTTGTCTACATTGGCACAACTAATGGCACTATTGTCATTTATTTAGTTGGGGCAGAGTTTGGTATGTTTATGGTTGTTTGGTATCCTCTGAACAGAAGGAAAATCTTTCAGAGAAGAAGTATTTTTTCAGACATCATCTGATTTTCTGACTTATCCCCAGATAACAAATATTCATAAGCAAGGGTCTGCAATTTTGCAGTGAACCCAAGTAGGACTTAATCATATTTTATCGAATATACTCAAACTAGTATCTTCGTGGCTTTAATTACATTCAGTCATATAAATTTTTCTACTATGTATATAAATGAAAAACTGTATTTTGTTTTGTTTCAAACTTTGCCAAGGATTCATATTATATCAAACATGTCAGAAAATCACATCACTAAGTGCCTTTTTGCCATTAGATTCATCAAAGCTGCACGCCTTCCTTAGTCTAAATTAACAGCTCACACATTCACAGTACAACTCTTTACAGATGTACAACTAACCACTTCATTAGATCTTCTTATATAATTATGACCCAGCACTTACTCTATACTCCTTTAATTCCTCTGCAGAGTACTGAGGACAGTACTATGTGCATAAGTAGATTATATTATCCTGTAATTTCATTTTGCTTTAGCAAAATAAATATTATAGACCATATATAATAGGATAGATTATTGGGAGTAATCAGGGCTCAAAATCATTACCTTCAATACACCATCCTGTGTCCATCTGGGAATAGTCCTATAAATAGGCCACAGGGTGGCCTGGCATACCCAATACACTTCAAGATTAAGGACTTCAATAAACCCAGATTTTTTAGACAAGGAATTGCAAAAGAAATGCTTGGAAGGCCAGGCAGTTGATATGAATGAGTGAAGTCAGTCAGCTGTGAAATAGTAAGGAGTTGAGAGGGTTATGGAAAATTTAATGAAATACATATATTCTATGAAAAGAAGGCAAGAACAACTTGGTTGCAGCCAACATTGCCTTGGAAGAATGAGAATCTAGTATTCTATCATTTATTTCTCAAGTAATACAGAACATCCAGAAAAAAAAATGGGTAAATTTTCTTAATTTTAATATACTGTGCATGACAAACAGATGCAAAATTTGTTGTAGACTACCCCATAGCAGTGCCACCTTGCAACCTCTATTGCTATGACCTGTACAACACTAAACAGTTCTCTGTGCACAGACTGTGAGCCAGCTGAGAAAATAAAAATCAAAATAAATATTAAGAAATAAGACAAAAGACATGAAAAACAGTTGAACAGCAGGTTTGATGGGGACCAGTTATGGTAGGAACTGGATCTAGCCACAAAATGGAGCCCAAATTTCTTATTTATATGGATAGGAACACCAATGGGATTCAGAAAAATGAAGAACTTCCTGAGGAATACAGAAAAAAGATGGCAAAAACAACTTGGTTGGGGCTTAGCAGGTTACACCCACATTTGAACTAGGGCCTTCTGAGCCACAGAACAGGAGACCTCCAATCACGATTTCACCAAGAGTTCTAAGAAGAGTTTTCAGAAGAGCAATGCTCCTGCCTTGAGATGGCTCAAACAAACCCATAATTCATTCGTGGCCCCCAACAATCTATGTTTTTAATGGAAGAAATACTATCTCAACATGAAAACTTAAGAATGAAATTTACCCCTCAAAATTTCTTTTCCATTAGTATGAAAAGAAAAGATTAATGCTGTCTTATCAGTTATAATGGTTTACACATTATTTGACCTATACCATTGGCAAAACCATGGCAAACAAGGTATTTTGCAAGTTTTAATGCACTGTGATCTTAAAACTCTTTTCCAATTCAATTTGTGTCCATTAATTTTACCACTTGTCACTATAGTTTTGAGAATCAATTGACTCACATAGAGCCTATACACAATACACTATCTCAAGGAGCCTTTTGTCTTATCATTCAAAATAAAAGATTTTATATGATTTCCTTTTTATAATTTGAATGGGTGCACTTTATACATTTGAAATATCATTAAAATAGAAACTAACTTACAAAAATGTACAGGAGGCTTAATGTAAGAGAAGAGGATATATGTTTTCAACTCCTTTGTTCATTTTTTCCACTTTCTTTTTAGAAATTGTTTCTGTCAATTTTAATTTTCACTGAGTTGTGTGGAAACAGAATGCAAGGAGACAGTTGCCTCCAACTGCAAATAGCAATCAAAGAGTAGTAAATGTTTTCAGCAGTTGCAAGTTTCCTTGAATCTGTCTGGAAAAGTATGTGGCCAAATAAAATATGCCTTTCTGGAAAAGCAGCAAGAGATATCATGATGTTTTAAATTTAGGAAGTGAAAACTAACTCAGAAAAGACCCCAAAATTATAGCATAGAGGAGGTACAAAGAAATTGTCATAAATAAGAAGAATCTAAGACTCAAAGATGTGAGGAAAGAGCACAAAGATTTGAGGAAAGAGCCACTTTTATAAAAAGAAGAAAGTAGTACAATATAGGTCAGATATCAGCATTTTAATGGCTATCTTTGTAATGGCACACATTAACAGGGACATTGCAACTATTTCTCCTCGACTCCTATATCTTTGGCAGTTATGAACATATCATTAATCATTTCAAAGTTTCTGTGTTTGCTTTCGATGTCATTCCTATACTGCAATTAAAAACAAGCAAAACAATGACATTATCAAAGCACCAGAGTCTTAAAAATGTAATTTCTTGAAAAGCAAATGTAGAAATTTTATGGAATAAGGTGAAAAGACCCTGCTTGAATAAAATAATAAGGTTATGTTCCCTGAATCTAATAAAACATACTTTAAAAAAAAAAGAAAAAGAAGTCAAAAGCAGTCAACTTCCTTTAACTTCCTCAAACCTTAACACATCTTGGCTTCAAATGTGTTAAAGAAACTCAGTGGTACTTAAATACATATTCTCTCTAGTGAGATTGTAAGAGTTTAAAAATGGATTTTGGAATCTTATGCCATAGACCATTCATAGCAGATCCAAAGGTTTCTACGTTCAAGTGGCAGAACAAATCTAAGAAAATTTGGTTTAGTGCTCAGATGAAACTATCCTAACTTCAAGGCCAGGGATGCCTCCTGGTGGGGATGAATATATAATGATCACAAATGAAAAAATTTTTTTCTCTCAGAAATATATTCACCAACCACAGTTAAATTGATTTTAGACTTTTGATGTCCCCAAGGATGAGACTGTATTTTTAGATGAAACATAATATCTCTCTTCTGAAAAAATATTGGACTAGATAAAATACTTCAGGGTACATTAGTGGAAAAATTAGTAAAAATGATATTTCTGTTATACAACTGAAAATGAGTACTTAATGCTGTTTTGATGGCCTGTGACAAATATCTTCTGTTGAAATTTGCAAAATAATGCCTAGAGTTGGAAAGCCCCAGCAACAGGAAGAAGCTCTGGATTGCTATATTCATGGGTGGGATGACTCTGTTTAAACAAAAGTGTTTTCAACAGAATGAGACTATTTTGATCATTGAATATATTTTACAAATAAGTCCCAAAAGAAAAAGAAGAAAAAATGATTAAAATGGGATGATTGTAGATAAATAGTTTTTGCAAGAGGCCTGAGTATAGGATAATAAGCTGTCTTTTCAGCCATACTGAAAGCCACTCTTCTTTATGGTGTTTGGAAAATTATGTATGTGAGTATATATAAATTAAAAGATAGAAATTAATTTATTTATGGTTATAATTTTACTTGAACTTGCTGTTAAATTCAACATACATAAAATTTAGGTCCAACATGTATATACTTTTAAAACTATTATTTGTGTTTATACTTTAAAAACTAAGAAAATATTTAAAAAAAATAATGTATTCCAAAATACTGGTATGAAAGAGAAATTAATTTAAAAAACTTTTATTTAAAACATTGCATGAATGTTTAAACAATTGGAAATATTTGGAAAGGCAGCCTTGCACTCATTCATATCAATAAATTATGTCTCAAATAGTACAAGTGAGACATGCATAATGTATACTCTTTAAGAATCTTTTTTCCCATTGTTGAAAATAAATATAACATTCACATAGCAATATATATATTTATTTCCTGAAAATAAATTACATTTTATTACACATAACACTTCTAGAAGACTTAAACCTTGGTTTCAAATGAAACCTCAAACATTAGTAGAAAAAATCATAAAGCCAAATGTTTTCTTAGTTGCAAATCAAATTAAAATATTTTCCCTTGGATTTATCATGAATTATGCAATATCAGTAGAACAAAGGAAGCTGAGAGAGCTTTAAAAATAAAAAAAAAATTTAAAAAAGCTTTAGACATTTGAGAAAACATTTGAGATACTCAATAAACTCCAAATATGGCCAAGTTCATCCAGCCTTAAAAGTAATTAAGAGATAGTTTTAATCCTTTTTATTTGAATTAATATCCTCTTGAGCGTGCGCTATAGTTTTCCTTTCCCAGAAAAATATAAAAAGTCCTCCTGACTCTAAATGAAACATATATTATTAAGTTTTTTGCTTCTTTCTTTCCCTCTCATCATCGGCCTTGGATTCCAATAACAGGGGCATCTGGTTGTTGGTCCAGCAAGCATTACACTACTGTCAGTCCACTCGGTCTAGCAGAACATTGATTTTTAAACAGGGAGCCTTGAAGAGAATAATTCAATATTCTATTAGACAATGAACACTGGCAGTCGAATTGGTGGGAGGGAGTCCTTCACTCCACTTTAATGTATATTCATGGAGAAAAAAACTTTTTTTTGTTGTTCCTGTTAGATAGAATGTTCCTGTGGATGTATTTAAGAGGTAAATAACCAGGGGAATCCTCTCTTTATGGGAAAAGGTGAGAATAGGTAGGAAAAAAGAAATCAAAGGAGTAGAAAGGCTATAAGGAAATGCATGGTAATATGACATTAGAGTTTTATTGTTGTAGTTGTTTTTCATTTAAAAACTCTTGGGAGATCCAAGGTAGTAGATTAGAAGCACTCAGCTTCTCCATGAGATAGAATCAAAAACATAAGGAATGTAGCTGCTTGTTGAGTAAGTGACCATGGGAGACTGCTGGGATCCAATAGTGCAGAGACAGAAGAACCTAAACCCAAATATCTGGGATAGTGGCAAAACAGGACAGAAGACAAAAGAAGAATACCCCAGCTGGGATTGCATAGCAGCATAGCATGGGGAGACAGGATACCCTGGGGCCAGAGTGGGGGGCTGTGTCAGTATGAGGGAAAGCCCCATCCCTGTGAGCTCCACCTTTACAGGTTTGACACCCTGCAGACAAAGTGTGAATAGATAAAGAGACCTTAGGGAGCTGAGTCTGGGGAAGTTCTCTGCACTTTCCAGTGTATTCTGCTGGTGCTATAACCAGGAGACCTTATGAGAAGGGTCCTGTTTGTTAGGTCACTTTGAGATGGGCTCAGGAACAAAGCACCAAGCAACCCATGGGCACAAAAGAACTACTAATCAGGCCCGGACAGAACCACCTGTCAATCAACAGGGTCTCCTAACCAATCCTGAATCTCAGCAAGCTCCCCTGACCAACCCCAGTAGGGCAAGGAACTTTAAAAACCTCTCTTTTCCTGTCTCAAGCCCTCCCTTCCTGCCCTAAGCCCAATAAAAGTTCTAGTCTGGCTGAGCCCCATGAGCTTCTTCCTGAACAGCCCTGATAGTCTGGAGGGTCTGGCCCAGAGCGAAATCTCAATAAATCCTCCTTCAGCAGCCTTTTTGATCTGCCTCCTTTTGGTTATCACTGCCTGACCTTACGCTGTTCTCAGAGCTTATAATTTGGGGAGTCAAAGGCCCTTGCTTTTTCCTGTCTGGAACCATTGAATTGGCTCAGTGGTAACCCCCTTGAATATTGGTTTGCCTTGGGGAGGGACTCTGTGTTGGGAGAATTCTGTGTTGGAAATCTAGACTGCAATATAGCAGGGAGTGGAAGTGGCTTCAGGAACCCAGCCCAGAGGAGTGAAAAGTCATGTGTAATTTCACTGGGAGCCAAGTCTGGGAACAACAGAATCATTGATGGAGGATTCCGTGGGTCCTTCTTCCTACCTCCCCAAGTGTTCATTTGTCGTTCCATAGCCTCTTTCCACACCTGGGGACATCTGGGAATAAGCCACAATGATGGCAAGAGCTCCAATGTTCTGAGTGCACAGTCTAAAATGCTCCAGGGGAATCTTTAGTGAGTTCTGTATTCTGCTCTCTGACAATCTGCAAGCCTCTGTTAGTTCCACCTTTGAAGTGCACAGAAAAAGGCTCAGGAGAGAAAGTTTTCAAGGCAAAGCTAGCGTGCTAGCTCTGTTATATGCTACAGGGCTGGCATTTTCCCTGTCCTCAGAGTACATAGCCCCAAAAGCTCCAGAGAGAATCGTTGGGGAGTTCTGCATTACTTGCTAGCTGGCTGACAAGCTGCAGAGCCTGTGTTAGCTCTGCCCTCAGTGCTTATCCTGGAAACTTCTGGAGGAAATATTTACTTGAGGAGCCCCAATTGATCCATCAAGCAAAGCAACTGTAAGGTTCCAACTAGCTTCAGCTACAAATCACTCTCCTTAATTATCAGGTGAGCACCACCACCAAGGAAAGAATAGGTAAGAATAGTGGTTGAGTAACATCCAGACATGGCTCTGTCCATGGGGTGCAGACCAAGATTTGGAGAAAATCTTTGATCAATTGTAAGTTGTATGCTTCACTTTCACCCCTTCATTCAAGTACCTCTGCAGGGAGGAAATTTTTGTTTTCTATTAGTAGTTTGTTGTTGCTGAATTTTATTTATTACACTCCTCTTTTCTCTTTATTCTCCTTTTTTTTTCCTTTGCTTTACTTTGCACCTACTTTCATGTTTTATTCCTCTTTCCTCCTCTCTTCAATTTTGATTATTTCTTATCTTTTCCCTTGTTTCTAAATTTTATTTTCATTATGGTTTTGAGCTTTTGTTCTGTATTGCTTTTGCCCATCTTCTTTGTAGTAGTGATCGTTGCTGCTAATGTTTTTATTATATTTCTGTATGTTTTTCTTCATGGTCCTGGGGGTTGAGTCTGGGAATTTACACATATAGGGTGGGTGTTCTGCCTTGAACTACAACCACAGCTCAGTTAAGAAAAATTGCACCTACATTTATCCATGAATTAATCCTGAGAAAACCTTGGTGGATGTTTCACAACAAAGAAAAGGTGTGAAAAGCCCCCCAGCCAATGATTTAGGGGGTGAGTAACACCCAGACTATCTTGCCATACCCAAGTCAGTGTGTCTAAGGGTGATCTGACAGTCTGCTTCCAGGCATCATCCCTGCCAAACACCAAGAGAAATTACACAACTACTGTGGACACTGAGTCTATGAAGATCTTTAGTATTGTTTGCTTCCATACCCTATAAGATCACACATTGATGACAAGGCTGGAGGTCAGGGTCACAGAGGTAGAGCTGTGACTCCAGGCCTGGCATCTTCCCATGAAACACCAGAATCTGCCCCGGTGTCTAAATAGATGTCTGCCCCGGTGTCTAAATAGATGATATAAGCTTGAGGCCTTTCACTGTGATTGAAAGAATCAGTACCAGAAATGAAGCTCATCTCAAAGCATGAGTACTAAATTCCCAAATCAGGCAAGCTGGTTCCTAGAACAGATGTTCTTACCCTATCCATAGGTTTGCTTTTTTTTTTTCTTTCTCAATAGAATCATAAAAGAATACAAGTAGCTATTTCCTAGAATTGTCATATTATTTAAAAACCTTCATATTATTTTGACTCAGACTTGGGAAATGCAAAACAAAAATTACCAGTAAAAATTCATCAAGAAATGAAGTAGTATAAGACTTATACAAGGAAAGGCTGAATTTTAATTCTCAAATATGTAAGCTATTATCTCAATGTAAATGGTAAGCAAGGGTAAGATAAGAAAGGAATAAGCTAAGGCTATGCTATAAGGTAGATATAAACCTTGAAATTTAAAAAGCCAAAATATTTAATCACCAAAATATAAATTATGTATGCAACATTTCCCAATCTTTTTGTGTTTACTTTTTGAAAAATTGGTGAGTAGAGGGCAGAGAAAGGTATAGAAGAAGTTATTTTTATTTTTTTTTATAATTATGCTGGTTTAATATATATTTTTAACAAATTCACCCTCTCTGTATTGGTAATTCTTCCATTTTTGTTTAAAAAGTGTGAAAAAGTGTTAAGTTTAACCAGAACATAGTTCTCTGATATGCTCCTGTTTTCTTGTGGGGATAAGTCTACCAAAGTACAAGTCATTTCAATATGTGTATAACTTGTTACACCTTTAGATTATGTTCAAATAGGTAAATATTTGCACATAATCAGGCACCTAGAAATTCATAGTTCATCACCTGGTGTTTGTGTTAATAAGTTCAAGACATAAATGAAGGTATTTCTAATATATAACATATGAAAATTAGATTGCAGACTGGAAAAAAGAGCAGCATTTATGACTTTATATTTATGTTTCCTGAATAAAGTTATAGTATTGTATTATAAACCTTGAAGTCATTCCTAGATTCACCAAGGTATATTAATATTCTCATGCAATACATATTGTTTACCATCTGCTAAAACCTACACAGATCATCAATATACTTGTAGCAGTTAGAGCAAGGATTTGAGTCAATTCAGCTTATCTGTAATAGACAATGTGACAATCTTATATTTTTTATGGACTTTGCCAAAATTATTCAATTAAATCTCAGTTTCTTTTCTATGAAAATGGGGAAATAATAGTACCTACACTAGGCCAGTATTCAGGCGGCTTCTACATGTTCAGCACTGTAAATTATTAAGGGTCAATATCTTTTGTGGATAATTAGTACTTCTGTGCACATTGCTAAGTATTTTTTAATATTAAACTAATCTTGATAGTCTTGATAAATATTTATGGCCAACACCTATAATTTCTGCAGTAGTATGAACATAGCAATTTTCTTACTATTTTATTTAAGAAACAATCAGTAAAAATTATTTATGTGCTTTCTTTAAACCTTTCATCTCTGAATATTCCTAATGTCCTTTATATTGGAAAATTAATAAAACATAGCATATGAGAATTTCTTACTCACTTAATATGTTCCTTTAAGGAAACTGAAGGGTTTATTTCTATTTTTGTTTATTTTATTTTGTTTTATTGCTGGATCACTATAAAAAAGCAATGTTCTTTGAAGGAATTCTAACTCAGACCTTGGCTTAAAATATTACATATTGGTTCTTATTCTAATAAAATTTGCAGAATTATAAATGAAACTTCCCTCTCTAAAGGAAAATTAAATAAAAGTCATCAAAGAATGATGTTAAATGATTATCATATAATTGAAGGCTTTTTCATTATAGAGAATAAATTAAATTGAATTGTAATATTTTGTTTAAAACCAATGGTTTAAAATTTACTAAATTTTAAACAATTCAAAACCTACTATCAAGAAAAAGATGAATATATAATCAGTCAATGATTATTTATCTATAGAAATTCCTAGAATCTAGTATTAGATCATATAGGGAGTTTTCCTGTACAAGAGAAGGATGTGACCAGACAGATATGTAAGATCTCCATACAAGAGAATTCTGACAGTGCAGGTGTTGATTGGCATGGTAAAACTGAAGAGGTGATATCAGTAAACGAAAATAGCAGGGATGCCTTAGGCTATACAAACTTTAACCTATGATTACAGATGTGCATCAATACATAGATATCACTTCAAATCTCTCTTTGCAATTTAATATGTTCTTCTCATTTTAGATATCTTAGAATTCGCTAACAGGCTACTTCCAAATGCTGCTCTCCAACAGATGCAGGTTCTTATCACAAAGTGAACTCATTTGCACCTGCTTAAGGCTCTGCAAGAAGTACAGTAGCTGTGTCAGTCGTGCTTTTGCTTATCAAATTTACATTTCAAAGTGGCTAAATTGTTTTGAAAGTGTATCACAGAGTGGAGTTTTTTGCAGTCTCCACTTTGTGTTTAGAATGTCTTATATATATACATAAAATAAAGAAAGAAAGAAAAAGACAGAGATAGAACTACTTATTCTTGACATTTGGTCATGTATAAAGGAAGAACAGAATTGCTTCAAAATAGGGCAAATTTACAAGTAGTTCTCTCTACAATACATAAGGTTCATATCACCATTAATATTTAGAATGAAATTGAATTGAATGTTAGAGATTGAAGGAATTTTAGATAGCACTTATTGTATCGTCCTTGTTTCATAAATGAAAAGGCAGAAATTCAGAGAGCTTATAAGTAAAACAGTATGATTTTGTATTCAGATTCAGCTTTAATTGATCCCTGACTTTGTCACTTAAGTTGTGGAATGGTAAGTATTAGGGTTTTTTTTTTTCCATCTGTTCTTTTAACAGATTCAATAAAGCAACATAAATAATTAGTTGAATAAACTAAGGAAAGAATTCCAATGGGGAAGACCTGAATCCATCATTTCTGGCTGGAATGCTGACTTATACAGTACCTGATGGCAGTTTCACCAAAACCTCCTGCAAAGTAGGAAGCTCAATTATATGATTTCTAAATTGCTCCTCTGGGTTTTACTCAAATTGCTCTTGGGTATAGTCATTCTAGTTGTATGTTTGGATCAGATTCTTAAGACAGTGTTATGAGTGATACAGATGCTAATTTTTAGAGAAATTTTATTTTTTTTTTTTTAAAAGAGAGACTGACTATTTAGTGCTAGTATGAACTTCTTAAGAAGGTCATCTAAAAATCTTCATTTCCTCTATTATGATCTATTATATTAGAAAACCGCATCATCTTGAGTTTAATAAAACATTTGTCAGTTCTAAGGCATATCTATTAGGACAAGATAAAAGAGCTAGCTGATTTAATACCTAAATCCTTAAACTGACAATTAATAGGTTGATCTCCATGTGAAGACATGTTTCTAGAGACACTGATCAAAGACATGAAAAATGCTATGGGATTATACAAACACACACACACACACACACACACACACACACACACACACAAACTGTTTTAAGAGATAATAATGGGAGGAATAGTTAATTTAATATATGGAAAATGACAAGTCCTAAGACAGTGAAATGACAACCTCCCACCAAAACTGTCTGACCCAGAGGAAGATGGAGGAAGAAGGCAATCATTAATTCTCTCCCAGTAAATCCACAGCAAGAAGACTAGTCTCTGAACCAGGAGATACGTCATAAGGATGTGATCATTCTGGCCTCTTGATCACAGACTTCTAGGCCCAAAAACTGTAGGAAATAAATTTCTATTGTCTATAAGCTACCCAGTCTATGGTAATATTTTAGAGCAACCCAAACAGACTCAGACTAGAGTTTTGTATTATTAAAACAAAAAGTCAAACTACAAAAATAATTTACTAAAGGGTTTTGGGGGAGACAAACAAAATCTGTTCCCTTTTGTGTTAATAAAATAAGCTCAATGGGCAGAATTCAGTGTTCCACTCCATCTTACCATATTAAAAACAGCCATTAAAGTGACCCAACATTATACAAGATCCACTCCCAAAATAGCAACCAAAAAATCACAAGGCATAAAAAAAGGAATGTGTGTTAGACATTGTGAGCCTTCTGGAGGCCAGATCTATTAGAGAATAACATCAGCTCTGTGTCCAATTATAACATTTATGCTTTCATTCCAGGGTAAGACTCGAGAGAGATAGGAATGTGCACATTGTTTTTTCTCACCAGGCTAAATAAGATGTTGTATTTAACACTATCGCACATTAAATCTTTAACAAAATCTATTATATTTATATTTATTTTCTGTTCCATAAGATTTATGCAATTTTTAAAATATGTAGATTTCTTAATTGATGCATTCCACTGATAAATTTACATATTTCATAATTGCCAAGATAAAACTGCTTTACTTCAGAAAACAAATCCACATCTATCCAACTTAATTTTTAAAAATTAAGACTCTAAACCAAGAATTTTACTCTGTAATACATTTATAAATCATGATCTATTTTCTTTTTTTCAGGAAAACAGTTGACATTTGTAGAGATTTTTAAAGTTGTCAAAAATACATTTTCGTACGTTAATTATGAATATTCTATACAGTTAATACCAATGTAACGGTGGTTTCGCCACCGCCGCCAGGCCTGCACCGCCGGAGCCCCGCGGAGCCGCTGCCTGGGTCGGAGCCCAGGCCTGTGATTGAAAACATCAAGTCATGAGCCAAGGTGGAGGGAATCCATCACGACTTCAGCGGGAGCAGTAAGGCTGCAGCCCCAGGTGCACGGCTCTATCGGCCCCATCTCCTTCTCCTCTCCGCCTCTCCGCCTTGCTTCTCCCCAGCTGTCTCTCCTCCCAAGCTCAGTCTCTAAATCTAGATTTCAATTTCTTTCCCCCACCCCGCCCGCTCTCCCGCGTGTCCGGTACCGGGGCCCCGAGGCGCCGCCTCCCCTCCCCCAACCCGCACCCCCTCTCCGGGGTCCCGAAGGCCGCTGCCGCTGCTGCCGCCGCCTCCCACAGAGCACCATAGAGCAGACTCTTCACCACGCGAATGAGCTGCCGAATTAAATGAAACAGCTGATAAGATGAGAGACAATTTAAAATCCAAGTGAACCGAGAACACGCACTGAGCCCTGATCCGCTGAATTCAAACTCCCGGTCACCTGCTTCCCGCAGACAAACAGCGATGACTCGGCATTAATCCATCCGGCTGAAACAACTGGTCAGCCCTTCTCATCATACGAAGGTAAATGCCTACCGAGTCTTCATAAGTAGTGGCCACAGGTTTGAAACGGGGCTTGAGAGAGAAGGACCCACCCGTTGCATTGGTAGCCCAGCAAAGGGAAACAACGTCATCAGACTGCTGTGGAGGAGATAACTTCGTTGAAACCAACAGCTACAGGTGTGTGATCTCACAGCCTTCCCTCTCCACACATCGGGAAAACCTTAAGGGCCACTCCCAGCTCTCCTGTAAGGGCCCCTCCCAGCTCTCCCGTGAGTGCTACAGCCAGCCCGAGGGAATCAGAGGTGGTGCGGGTCCCGCGGCGCGGATCTACCGCTCCCACCAGGGCTGACTGCTGAGGTCTCTTGCACCAGCTACGGGGAAGTAGATACCGGAGGGCAAGTAAAATTCGCTGAGGATTCTCAGCCCCAAGCTCTACAAACTTAGGGTCTGAGGGAATGGCAAACTGGAAGAGTGTGCCCAGTCGTTCATGAAAACAGGGCTCCCGGGAGCAGCAGACCTGGCTTGTAGCCAGTATTGTGGTGAGAGGGGCCTGGCTAGAGAAAAAGTGGGAAGTGACTAGACACAAGAGGAGGCCCTAGACACTCAGGATTGGAGACTCGCCCAGTCTGGGAGGAGCTGCTGCACAGTGATTGGTTCCCGCATATTGACAGGAGAAACTTGGCCTGGTGGACAAAGTGCCACCTACTGGAAGAGAAGTTAATCAAACTCTAAGACGGCATTTATTAGGTTTTTTTTTTTTTCCTTTTTCTTTTCTCTCTCTTTTTTTTTTTGATTTGGGTTTTTCTTTCAGTTGCAATTTTTTCTTTCCTGTTGTTTAATTAATTTTTTTTTTTACAAAATATTTTTTTAAAAATTTTTTTTCTACTAATTTTAATTTAAATTTCTTTTAATTATTATTAGTATTTTTTTAATTATTATTATTTTTTTAATTATTATTATTTTTTTTAATTTTTTTTCTTTTTTAGTTCCTATTTTTTTCTTCTTTAGTCTTTTCATTTCTCTTATCCCCCCTTTCCTTGAATTCTACCTGCCTACTCTCATTCTCTTTAGTGACTTCACCCCTTCCCTTCAAATACCTTTCCTCCCAAACATCAAATTAATTTATAGGAGTAAACAGTAACCCAGCAGTCAAACAGAACAAGAAGTAACATGAGCAGCTTCAAAAAACAAGGAAGAAAAGGACTACAAACAATGCAGGACAGCCTAAATATTCAGGAGGACCTAGAGTCATCAGAAAAATGGTCATATAAAGAACTCAAGGAACACCTTAGACAGATGGAATGGAACCTTAAGGAGGATACAAGACAGCAAATTCAAGCAGCAAAAGAACACATTGAGAATGAATTTCATAAACAGATAAAAGAAGAAGTTAAGCATCTCTATCAGGAGATAGAGATTATAAAAAATAATCAAACAATAATTCTAGAAATGAAGGAAACGATAAACCAAATTAAAAACTCAATTGAGAGTATCACTAACAGAGTGGAGCAAGTAGAAACCAGAACGTCAGATAATGAAGACAAAATATACCATCTTGAAAAGAGTCTAGCCAACTCAGAAAGGCTGGTAAAAAATCACGAGACAAACATCCAAGAGTTATGGGATAACATGAAGAAACCAAACTTACGAGTCATCGGGATAGAAGAAGGTACAGAGATTCAAACCAAGGGAATGAGTAACCTGCTGGATGAAATAATTACAGAAAACTTTCCAGAAATAAAAAAGGAAACAGATATACAAATTGAAGATGCATACAGGACACCAAGCACACAAAATCACAGTAGACCAACGCCAAGACACATTGTTATGAAGATATCCAATACACAGAACAAAGAGAAAATATTAAAAGCTACAAGAGAAAGGAGACAGATTACATTTAGGGGTAAACCAATACGGTTAACAACGGATTTTTCATCACAGACACTGAAAGCAAGAAGGTCATGGAACAATGTATTTCAAACACTGAAAGACAATGGATGCCAACCAAGAATCCTGTATCCAGCAAAATTAAGCTTCAGGTATGACAACGAAATAAAAATCTTTCATGATAAACAAAAGTTAAAAGAATTTGCAGCCAGAAAACCAGCATTGCAAAGCATTTTGAGCAAAACACTACACGAAGAAGAAATGAAAAACAATAACCAAAACCATCAGTGGGAAGTACCTCAGTAAAGACAGAGGGTGAGGGGAAAGACAATCATGGTGAAACAAACTAAAATTTTTTTTTCTAAAAAAAAAGGATAAACAATCAATCATGGATGGAAGTTCAAACCATATATCAATAGTAACTCTGAATGTTAATGGCATAAACTCTCCAATAAAGCGACATAGGCTGGTATCATGGATTAAAAAAACAAATCCAACAATATGCTGCCTCCAGGAGACACATCTGATTGGAAAAGACATACACAGGCTAAAGGTGAAAGGATGGGAAAAAATATACCACGCACACGGTCCTCGCAAGCAAGCAGGGGTGGCCATCCTCATATCAAATAAAATCGACTTCAAGACTAAGTTAATCAAAAGGGATAAAGAAGGTCATTATATACTGTTAAAAGGAACCATTCACCAACAAGACATAACAATTATCAATATTTACGCACCAAATAATGTTGCTGCGACATTCATAAAACAAATTCTTCTCAAATTCAAGAATCAAATAGACCACAACACAATAATTATGGGAGACTTCAACACACCTCTCTCACCATTGGACAGATCCTCCAAACAAAATTTGAATAAAGAAACTATAGATCTCAATAACACAATCAATAACCTAGACTTAACTGACTTATATAGAATATATCAACCATCATCAAATGGCTATAGTTTTTTCTCAGCAGCACATGGATCCTTCTCAAAAATAGACCATATATTATGCCATAGGGCAACCCTCAGTAAATATAAAGGGGTGGAGATAATACCATGCATTTTGTCTTATCATAATGGAATGAAACTGGAAATCAATGATAAAAGAAGGAAGGAAAAATCCTACATCACATGGAAAATGAACAATATATTCCTGAATGATCAATGGGTTACAGAAGACATAAAGGAGGAAATCAAAACATTCTTAGAGATAAACGAAAATACAGACACAACATATCGGAATCTATGGAACACAATGAAAGCAGTTTTAAGAGGAAAATTCATTGCCTGGTGGTCATTCCTCAAAAAAAGAAGAAACTAACAAATAAATGAGCTCACACTCCAACTCAAAGCCCTAGAAAAGGAAGAGCAAAACAACAGCAAATGTAGCAGAAGGCAAGAAATAATTAAAATCAGAGCAGAAATCAATGAAATTGAAACAAAAGAAACTATTGAAAAAATTAACAAAACTAAAAGTTGGTTCTTCGAAAAAATAAATAAGATCGACAGACCGTTAGCCATGCTAACGAAGAGAAGAAGAGAGAGAACTCAAATTACTAACATACGGGATGAAAAAGGCAATATCACAACAGATGCTACAGAAATACAGAAGACAATTAGAAATTATTTTGAAAACCTATATTCCAATAAAATAGAGGATAGTGAAGACATCGATAAATTTCTTAAGTCATATGATTTGCCCAGACTGAGTCAGGAGGATACACACAATCTGAACAGACCAATATCAATGGATGAAATTGAAGAAACAATCAAAAGACTACCAACCAAGAAAATTCCAGGACCGGATGGGTATACAGCGGAGTTTTACAAAACCTTCAAAGAAGAATTTAAACCAATACTTTTCAAGTTATTTCAGGAAATAGAAAAAGAGGGAGCTCTTCCAAATTCATTCTATGAGGCCAACATCACCCTGATTCCGAAACCAGACAAAGACACCTCAAAGAAAGAAAACTACAGACCAATATCTCTAATGAACCTAGATGCAAAAATCCTCAATAAAATTCTGGCGAATCGAATACAAAAACACATCAAAAAAATAGTGCACCATGATCAAGTAGGATTCATCCCTGGGATGCAAGGATGGTTCAACATACGGAAATCAATAAATGTTATTCACCACATCAATAGACTTAAAGATAAGAACCATATGATCATCTCGATAGATGCAGAGAAAGCATTCGACAAAGTACAGCATCCCTTTATGTTCAAAACATTAGAAAAACTAGGGATAACAGGAACTTACCTTAACATTGTAAAAGCTATCTATGCTAAGCCTCAGGCTAGCATTATTCTGAATGGACAAAAGTTGAAGGCATTCCCTCTAAAATCCGGAACAAGACAGGGATGCCCTTTATCTCCACTTCTATTCAATATAGTTCTCGAAACACTGGCCAGAGCAATTAGACAGACGAAAGAAATTAAAGGCATAAAAATTGGAAAAGAAGAACTTAAATTATCACTATTTGCAGATGACATGATTCTATACCTAGAAGACCCAAAAGGGTCTACAAAGAAACTACTAGAACTAATAAATGAATTCAGTAAAGTGGCAGGATATAAAATCAACACGCATAAATCAAAGGCATTTCTGTATATCAGCGACAAAACTTCTGAAATGGAAATGAGGAGAAACACTCCATTCACAATATCCTCAAAAAAAATAAAATACTTGGGAATCAACCTAACAAAAGAGGTGAAAGATTTATACAATGAAAACTACAGAACCCTAAAGAGAGAAGTAGAAGAAGATCTTAGAAGATGGAAAAGTATACCCTGTTCATGGATAGGCAGAACTAACATCATCAAAATGGCGATATTACCAAAAGTTCTCTATAGATTTAATGCAATGCCAATCAAAATCCCAACGGCATTTCTTGTAGAAATAGATAAAGCAATCATGAAATTCATATGGAAAAATAAAAGACCCAGAATAGCAAAAGCAATTCTAAGCAGATAGTGTGAATCAGGCGGTATAGCAATACCAGATTTCAAACTATATTACAGAGCAATAGTGACAAAAACATCATGGTACTGGTACCAAAACAGACGGGTGGACCAATGGTATAAAATAGAGGACACAGAGACTAATCCACAAAGCTACAACTATCTTATATTTGATAAAGGGGCTATAATCATGCAATGGAGGAAGGATAGCATCTTCAACAAATGGTGTTGGGAAAACTGGAAATCCATATGCAACAAAATGAAACTGAATCCCTTTCTCTCGCCATGCACAAAAGTTAACTCAAAATGGATCAAGGAGCTTGATATCAAATCAGAAACTCTGCGTCTGATAGAAGAAAAAGTTGGCTCCGATCTACAGATTGTGGGGTCGGGCTCCAAATTCCTTAATAGGACACCCATAGCACAAGAGTTAACAACTAGAATCAACAAATGGGACTTAATTAAACTTAAAAGTTTTTTCTCAGCAAAAGAAACAATAAGAGAGGTAAATAGGGAGCCTACATCCTGGGAACAAATTTTTACTCCTCACACCTCAGATAGAGCCCTAATATCCAGAGTATACAAAGAACTCAAAAAATTAGACAATAAGATAACAAATAACCCAATCAACAAATGGGCCAAGGACCTGAACAGACACTTCTCAGAGGAGGATATACAATCAATCAACAAGTACATGAAAAAATGCTCTCCATCTCTAGCAGTCCGAGAAATGCAAATCAAAACCACACTAAGATACCATCTCACCCCAGTAAGATTGGCAGCCACTATGAAGTCAAACAACAACAAGTGCTGGCGAGGATGTGGAGAAAAGGGTACACTTGTACATTGCTGGTGGGACTGCAAATTGGTGCGGCCAATTTGGAAAGCAGTTTGGAGATTCCTGCGAAAGCTGGGAATGGAACCACCATTTGACCCAGCTATTGCCCTTCTCGGACTATTCCCTGAAGACCTTAAAAAAGCATGCTACAGGGATACTGCCACATCGATGTTCATAGCAGCACAATTCACAATAGCTAGACTGTGGAACCAACCCAGATGCCCTTCAATAGATGAATGGATAAAAAAAATGTGGCATCTATACACAATGGAGTACTATGCAGCAATAAAAAATGACAAAATCATAGAATTTTCAGGGAAATGGATGGCACTAGAGCAGATTATGCTTAGTGAAGCTAGCCAATCCCTAAAAAACAAATACCAAATGTCTTCTTTGATATAATGAGAGCAACTATGAACAGAGTAGGGAGGAAGAGCAGGAAGAAAAGAATAACTTTAAACAGAGACATGAGGTGGGAGGGGAAGGGAGAGAAAAGGGAAATTGCATGGAAATGGAGGGAGACCCTCATTGCTATACAAAATTACATATAAGAGGTTGTGAGGGGAATGGGAAAATAAACAAGGAGAGAAATGAACTACAGTAGATGGGGTAGAGAGAGAAGTTGGGAGGGGAGGGGAGGGGGGATAGTAGGGGATAGGAAAGGTAGCAGAATACAACAATTACTAATAGGGCATTATGTAAAATTGTGGATGTGTAACCGACGTGATTCTGCAATCTGCATTGGGGGTAAAATTGGGGGTTCATAACCCACTTCAATCTAATATATGAAATATGATATGTCAAGAGCTTTGTAATGTTGTGAACAACCAATAAAAAATTTAAAAAAAAATACCAATGTAACCTTACTTACCTATATTTTTTGTGGGAAAAAGGTAATAAAATATTTCACAAAGCACTTGTTGCAAAGACAATGTGTTTCTAGTCCAATAGAAACACATAGAGTTAACTAGGAAGCCCCATCTCTCCTCAGTAACGATCCCGCCTAACCTGTCCAATCTTTACATTCCGCCCCCCTTAACCCATCTCTAATTATGTTGCAATTTTGTATTCTCATAGGTTATATTAATCTGTGGGCTCTAGACTTGTAAAAGACTCTGCCTGGCCTTACCTACTTATTCTAATAGTGAACTGACACAAATAGAAAATTCAGATCAATATTAAGAAGCAATTTAAACAAATATTTGAACAGAGACCAAATAATCTGTATAAATTCAATTAATGCTCTCCTTCACAGAGGCAAGAAAAGGCTATTGGATTAATAGGAAATGAGTATCTAGAAACATAACATGCTTTATCCAATTACGTATAAATCTCTTTTTAAAAAAATACTAGCAGTGTTGATTCTATCCTGTTATGGAGTGAGTGTTTGTGTAACTCCTCAAATTCATGTTGAATCCTCAGTCCAATATGATAGTATTTGAAGGTAGGGTCTTCAGGAGGAGATTAGATTTAGATGAGGTCACCAGGGTGCAGCCCCTTGATGGCATTAGTGTGTTTACAGGAAAAGACACTGGAGTTCTCTCTCAGTGGGGTCACACTGAGCAAGGGCCATGTGAGCACCCAAGAAGGTGGCTGTTGGGACACTAGGAAGACTAAATGTGCAGGTTCCTCTACTTTAGACTTCCCAGCCGAGAACTATGGAAAACAAATGGCAACTTCTTAAGCAGTGATAAATATTCGTTTATTTGCTGAAGTAGTCAGTCTTCTGAAATTTTTTATTTGTTTGCAAATCCAGCTTTATCAAAAGAATCTTATTGAGTTTGTTTAGAATAATCAATATCTGATCATCCTCAATATCTGATCAGGCTCCTCATTCTCCACTATTCCCAGAGTGAAACTGAATCTTCGTAGCCTTTTTTCAGTAACCATCCTGTTCAGTCTGCTAAGCCTAATAACCCTTTTCCCCTGATGTTCCCTCTCAGCAATTTTCTGCTCACTGACCCCCACATTGCTCCTTACTATGAATTCCCACTTGCCCAAGCCATATTCAGAGTTAATTGTTCCTCTACTGCAAATCCTCACTGTAGTGGTCTCTGTACCCATTGCCATGGTCCTGAATAAAGTCTGTGTTGCCACGCTTTAATGGACATCATTGAATAAATTTTCTTTAATATTCATTGGTCTATGCTATTTTGGTTTAGCATTCTGGGCTAAAGAACTATTAAAGACAGATTTTAATTTAAGAAAGAACAATTAATAGTTTGACTAAAACATGAAGCATGGAGCAGATATTATTGCAATGCATTAGGATTAATTTCAAGTTCATTTTGATAAAATAAAGGGATAGTTTATAATCTTATTAGAGTTTTAGACACCCCCATGAGGATCTCAAAACAGAATTCTTTTGAAAATTGCCTATACTTGGATACAGACAAAAACTGAACATAGTTTGGTCACTGTCAAATTGACCACACTATATGTCTCTGGAGTTACAAATCTAAATCTAATTAAACCTACTTAAAAGAGAAACACATGAGGAAAAGTAATTTAAATCATTGTAAAAATCCACTGGAAAAATATGTTTTACAGAAACTTGAGCAAACTAAAGTCTACTTAATTAATATAGGAAAAAATTACTAATATTTCCCCAAATAATATTACTGCTGCACAGTTTTATTCTGCCACATACACTGGGTGAAAGAGCAGTGCTGGTAAAGAATGTATCACATCATGCATTGATATTCATATTCTTCTTGGCATTCCTCCACAATTTGGTTCATGCTAGTAGTGTTAAGAGCTTTCATGAGAAAAGTCCTAGACAAAGAATGTTTCCCTAAAGAAATAATCATGAATGTTGAAGAATGCCAGGAAGCATAATCTGACCCTTCCTCTACTCTTTTCTCCTTTTACTTTCCCAGGGACAATCCTATTTTCATCCATTTTAGGGAAATACATATATTTTGGGGAAAGATGGGAATTACTAGTTTATTATACAAGGAGTGATACTCTCTAACCACTAAACTCTTGAGAATCAAATAACCAGGGAGAGAGCAAACTGATTAATAACCCCAAAATGGATGGCCTTCTTGATATCCAGTCCCCTTTCTCCCATAGATGATAAACATCTGGCTCAGAGAGTTTTAATTTTTCAAGGTCCAAGGTTGAACCTATGACAGGTCAGGAAAATTCAGCCCTAAAAGTAGTGAAATAGATTGATATGCTGTTTCAGTTCATTAACAGAGTTTAGGTAACTGATAATTTAACCTCATAAAAGTGACATCTAAGCTTATAGACTAAGCAACTGAGCTAGCTAGTCACAGGTTTTATAAAGTTGAGAATTTTCAAAATTTGGTAGTAGTATTCAAGTTTCTCTTGGGACATTTTATATCTAATACACAATTTCCTGGTAGCCACTATCTGTGTATGCACTTGCAAATTAAGCATTAAAAATTTGGAATACACACACACAGACATACACACACACATAATTGGAATTCATAAAGAGCAAAGCACAGATATTGGAATGTTTTTCTGAAAAGAGATAAGCAAGCAATATGCTACATTAATTTTTAAGTCTCTGCATATTAATTTCCTCAGTTGCATCTCTCATGCTTGCCTTAGTTTTGAACAAATTTTGATAAAGAATCTTTATTTAATAATATTTAATCATGCAATATTAAACACATTCAGTTTTAAATTTTCCTGGTAATAGACTAATACCCACTTTAAAAGATTATTTTTTCTGAAGCCTCAAAGACCTAGATTCCTGAACACTTATTAAAAAAATGATAACCCAGAGGGAAATCTTCTAAATATTGCTGAATCAAGTTACTTTCTCAATTTGAAACTCTATTGATCCATTCTGGGATGCTTTCATATAACTTCAATGGTCTAAGCAGAAATAATTGTCACCAAATCATATTCTTGGTCACACAGAACTGCTTAAAACTGAAAAATGGGGCTTATTTCAGCTCATTTAAGAAAGACAATTGCCTTTTAACTAATAGAGAGAAGTAGCTACTTATATGTGACTGTAATGTTTATTTTAATTTGTATAAATTATACAAACTCTTTAGGGCTGCTTATTATCCATTTAGTTCTCTATATTCTTTACCTCGCCTTTCCTATAGCCCACATCCAGACCTATCAAAGTGTTAGTCATTCATTAAAAATGTTATGTAGCTCTGCTTCCTGGTGGTCATATCCTGAGCTGCTTTCCTCCTCAATCCCCTTCCACCATGATGTTTTGCCTTATTTTTGGCCCAGAGCAGTGGAGGTGGCTGAGACCTCTGAAACTGTGAGCACCAAATAAAGTATACAATTTTTTTCTCCTGGCTGCCTTGGAATATGCTGTTTTTCCTGAAACAGCTACCATCCTCTCTAAATTCTTCTATTGAAATCATTCTTTAGGACCAAAACCAAGGATTACCTTCTCATGGACTATTATCTAACACTTCCTTAAGTTGTAAAAGTCTTCAAGTTATTTTTTGCATTACTCTACTGGTACTTACTGAGGTATGGTTAAGATCACAGATGTGACTGTGTCTTTTAGTAGCTGTAACATGCTTCCACCAAAAGACTGCATCTGGTTTAGCTAACATTGATTACCAGAGGCCTGCACTGCAGGTTGCAGGATGAAGTAAAAGGGGAATAAGCAAATGAATACATAGTGAGGTGAACTTAGGTGACTTAGTACATTGCCATCTGAGTTAGCAGAACTCTAAAAATATATACACAGCAGCCTAAAAAGAAAACTCTTAAGAAAGTAATTAAGTCATCAATTCAATTAGCTTCTATTATTACCCTTATACACAAAGCAATTGTTTCAATTATTTTGAAGATCCAATCAGCCTAATCACTGATTTGGTCACTACAAATTCTAGCTCCTGCTCTGGGATCAAAACAGGCAGGGGAAGGTGAAGTTGCCTCTTGAAAACCGATATTCCCTTTTTTTTCCCTCCCCCTTGCCCCTCATAGCCTCTTATAATTTTATGTATCCTTGAAGGTCTCCTACTATTTCCATGTGCTTTCCCTTCTCTCTCCGTTTCTCTCCCCCCATTCATCTTTGTTTACTGTAGTCTTTTCCACATGCTCTTCCTTCCTGTTCTGTTCTTAGTTGTTCTCTTTATATCAAAGCAGACATTTGGCATTTGTTTTTTAGGGCTTGGCTAGCTTCACTTAGCATAATCTGCTCTAATGCCATCCATTTCCCTGCAAATTCTATGATTTTGTCATTTCTTAGTGCTGCATAATATTCCATTGTGTATAGATGCCACATTTTTTTTATCCATTCATCTATTGAAGGGCATCTAGGTTGGTTCCACAGTCTAGCTATTGTGAATTGTGGGAGAGAATTGAACAACAGCAGGGGAGATAGAGAGGGAAGATGGGAGGGGAGGGGAGGGGAGGGGGGATAGTAGGGGTTAGGAAAGGTAGCAGAATACAACAGACACTAATATGGCATTATGTAAAAATGTGAATATGTAACAGATGTGATTCTGCAATCTATATTTGGGGTGAAAATGGGAGTTCAAAACACAATTTGAGTCTAATGTATGAAAGATGATATATCATGAGCTATGTAATGCTTTAAATAATCAATAAAAAATTTAAAAAAAATAAAAAATAAATAAAAATTGAGCAATGAGGCTGGGGTTGTAGCTCAGTGGTAGTATGCTTGCCTACCATGTGTGAAACACTGGGTTTGATTCTCAGCACCACATAATAATAAATAAATAAATAAATAAATAAATGGTCCATCAACAACTCAAAAAAAATTCTTTTTTAAAATTGAGCAATGTCTTTCATGTATATAAA